>NC_091801.1:26750357-28033928 GCF_041296235.1 Equus asinus | reverse complement strand
CTCCCTACTCCATTATTTAGCACAAGGAGAAAACAGCTAATTAGTAGAAAAAGGATGAGTGGTAAAAAGCAAGGGACCTCAGTTAAGAAAAAACATTTTTCAGGGCCAAGTACATACCACAAACTCTTAAATCTCATTAAATCCTCCAAGCGACTCTTGGAAGTTAACACTATCATCCTGATATTTCATCCAATGAAATTCATGTCCAGGGATGTGGAAGAATTTGCTCAAAGTTACCCCACTAGTAAGTGGCTGACCCGGGTCATTCAGGAGATGAAAGAGAAAGCATGGTTCCATGAAGAAAACGCTGGCTCAGAAGTTGAGTCCTGGCTTTGCTACTGGCTAATTCTGTGCAATGTCTCAGAACATGGCCCAGGGAACTGCAGGGTGAGGAAGACGAAGTGTGGGGGCAGGACCCAGGAATAACCCCTCCCGGTGGGGTGGGGTGAGCTCTGGAGGAGCAAACACAATCTCGAGAGGAGCCACAAGTCCTGAGCATCAGGCGGAAGCGCTTCTGGAAGGATGTAGATGCAATGGTCCTGGAGATCCTTGAGGTCTCCTGACAGAGTTGGCAGGGGGAACCAAGCAGTCCAAGCTCACAGCTTGTGGGGAGGTGGCAGGGCCCCAAGTACTGGGGAGAGCTCAAAGACAGAGCCACTGCATCAGGAGGGGCGGGACAGGATCCAAGCAGATTCCAGTGTCCAAGAAGGACTATGATACTAGACCAAGGTAGAAACTGAGGCACAGACCAACACAGACTTCAGTTATCAAAACTAGGCTGCTGGGGATTGACCTTGAAGGAAAAGGTCAAAGCTGCATGTCAGAAAGACATCATGGACTTGGCAGCCAGTGCAGAGACCTGCCTGGTGGAATCTCTTACATCCTAAACCCAGTTTCATCCAGTGAGCGGCCTGAGCCTGTGGGCAGGGCGAGAAGAAGCTTCCATTGTGGGAGCTCTGGGCTTTTCCAGGTGATGTCCAGAAATTTCTGACCATGGCATTTGGGTAAGTCATTTAACCAGAGTGAGCCTCAGTCAGTAAAAAGGACAAGGTGATGGTTTCACCAGTAGCTACCAGTTTTAAGTCTCTGAGTTTGTAAGTATCGTGGATGAACAAGAACAGATATTGAAAGGCGATTTGTCTGGAAAGGTCAATGGCATGTGAAACAAAAGTTCAAATTTTTTTTGAAGCTGCCTAACCCCCAGTATTTAATTTTAGGAAGACCTTTGACTTTTATTTGCTGAGCTATAAATTGGGGGTAGAGGTATGAGTTCTTTAGGCATGCTAAAGTAATTTAAGCTAAATAAAGCACTCCTACCCTTAGACGATACATCATATAAATACTGGAAAATAATGGAAATCTACAACCCTAAGAGCTCTTTAAAAAAAAAAAAAAAAAACCTGTAGGAGAAAAAGAAATCGTTTCCATTCAGTTCCAACAGCCAGAAATTAGAGACTAGGAAATTCTGATTGCTGAGAAGTGAAGAAAGCACAGCTGCAGAAAAAAACTAAAACTTAAATACTTTTGCTGCAGTAGCTTTTCTGTCTTTAATCTCTTTAATTGGCTGCTCCCAGCTACGTGGAAACACATCTTCATCTGTTTGAGATAAATTCTGTTGAACAATCTGACTGGAGCTTGGAGATGACGGAGAATTGCTTTATTTCTATTTGCCATGGCTACTTGGTTCCTTTCTACCATCTGCCTTTAAAAAAATAAGTAAGGCCTTTTGACATAGAGATGGTAAATATCCCTCTCTTTCTGAAAGGCCTCTCCCCCTCCCATCTCTTGACTCACTTCCTTCTCATTTCTTCTGTCAGACGGCCCCTACCCTAAGTCCTCCTCTGCTGCTCCCTGGAGAAGGGGCTTGTCATCCTGTCCTTGTCCTCATCCTCGTCTCTCCTCCTCCACTACCTTCCTCAACCGTCCACCCACGGTTGGCACTGTGCCAGGCATCTGTGCACTAACGACTCCAGCCCTGATCTTGTCCTGGACTCCAAGCTGCCCTCTGGACTCCTCTGGGTGTCTTCTCATGGGTGATCTCCAGGACTCTCATACTTGCACCAGAGCCGAGTCTGTCACTGGGGTTCCAATCCTCAGCTCCAAAGCATCTCCCACAGCCTCTCGTTCCCTGGGTCGCCGTGTCTTGGCCAGAAGCTGCTCCAGTCTCTCTGCCACCCAGGCTGGTGACCAGGGCTCTGTGTGCTCCCCCTGGGTGTACAAGCGGTCACTAGTCCTTCCGGTTCTACGTCTCTACTTCTCCTTACCTCCATCCCCACCTGTCCTGCTCTACCTCCATCTCCCACCTCTCACTTGGACACTGATAGGCCTCCCTGGCCTGAATCCACCTACTGACATCAAAGTTACCTCCCTAAAACCCAGGTGGCTCATGGCATTCTTCTCTAAAATTTAAAGTTGATACCTATTATCTTCAGGATAAAATCCACACACCTTGGTTTGGATTCAGACCCACTCATGACTTTGCTCTAAACTGTATTCCAGGCCATTCTCCTACCCTGGGCCTCCATGGAGCTCATGCTCCTGGCATGTCCAGCACTGCCATTCCTCAGACCCAGCCTGCCCTTCCAGTTCTTTACGTCTTGGTCCAACCTCTGTTCATGCCTCAGCCAGCAGCACCCTGAGTTAGAACCAGCTTTCAGCTTTCTCTCCCTTGTGCTCCTGTATTACATTGTTTTTACTACTATTTACCAGTTATTTAATTTTGTCTCATACTAATATTAGTTATTTGCATGCCTAATAAGACTTGAAGTTTCTCTAGTGCCATCCTTAAAGAGACTGCAGGTTTCTTGAGTCCTGAGTGGTGATTAAGAGGCCAGGCCCTGGAGAAGGACCACCAGGATATGAAACCCGAGTCCCCCACTAATGAGCTCTGAATTGTTGGGCAAGTGACCTAATCACTCTCTTTACTTTGCTGATGTATAAGATGAGGATCATAACTGATCCTACCTCATCGAATTCTAGAGAGGACTGAATGTCACAGTGTAGGTAAAGTGCTTAGCACAGAGCCTGGTACATAATACATGCTCCACAAGTGTGAATCTTGATTTTATTTTAATTACTATTATTCCTCAGTTTTGTACCTAGAACAGTAGAAAAGCACTCAGTGAGTTTCAAAATTAAATTCTTGCAAGAAAGACTCAGGATCACATGCAGATGATCTAAGAATGATGTGGGTTTGGAATGTTTCTGCTAGTTCTTGGTCAGTTGACCACTTGCTTGTCTAACACTAATGCCCAAAAAACAAAATGGAAGAGTAAGCTGGAAAATGAAGACCCAAGACCCTTGGCTCTGTGGAAATGAGGTCAACCTTGTAAAGTAGGTCTCTTCCTTCCCCTGACAATCAGTGACTATCTTCAAGCAGAGGGAAATGGCATTTGATAAAAGGTGTTGCCGCCCCATCACCAGTGTAGTGAAATGGCCCAGCTGCAGTAATGATCAATCACAGTGGGCGCCCAGGTCCCCCAGGCCCAGAACTGCCTGACGACTCTCACATTGCACTCATCCATGAAGGACAGTGACAAGACTCCTGTCAGCTCACAAACATGGAAGTGGCTTCCCCAAAAAGCCCGCTTCCCTAGAAGAGGCTTATCTTATGAGATTCACAGTTAGTCTCCCCAAAATCAGGTAGGGAGACAACTCAGGGAAACATTGTATCACATTTCAACCTCTTTAAAACAGTTGAAAGATTTCACAGGACTCCAAACTGTGAGGAACTCTCAAATCTGTAGCTGGCAGTTGGAAAGGGGCAGCAGGCTAGATGCTAATGCACGTGGAGTTAAGCACAATCCCTTGACTAGTCACTGAGGGAAAGTAGAAAAGACACAGAAGCAAGTGCCCGGTGATTTGTGGACTTAGTCCTGAACCAGCTCTCTATCAAGCTTTGGTATTCATTGATCAACCATGAAAATGAGAATTCACCTCTCTGTAAACTGGCTTGCCCAGTGCACACTGTCCCCTTCTTTCAGTCACAAGAGGTCATATGACATAGTTGAAATTTAAACATTTAAGCCCTCAAAAAATTCATTTATAAAAAGATATTTGAGAGGCTGGCCCCGTGGCTGAGTGGTTAAGTTTGCGCGCTCCGCTGCAGGCGGCCGAGTGTTTCGTTGGTTCAAATCCTGGGCGCGGAGATGGCGCTGCTCATCAAACCACGCTGAGGCAGCATCCCACATGCCACAACTAGAAGGACCCACAACGAAGAATATGCAACTATGTACCAGGGGGCTTTGGGGAGAAAAAGGAAAAAATAAAATCTTTAAAAAAAAATTTAAAATATTAAAAAAAATTGAAAAAAAAAGGGATACAAAGAGATCTGGGTACAGCAACGGCAATTTCAAATCCTGGATGCGGACATGGCACTGCTCATCAAACCACGCTGAGGCAGCGTCCCATATGCCACAACTAGAAGAACCCACAACGAAGAATATACAACTATGTACCAGAGGGGCTTTGGGGAGAAAAAGGAAAAGATAAAATCTTTAAAAAAAAAAAAAGATATTTGAAACAGTTGAAACCAAAGAGTCATCTAGTACCTTCTTATTAGTCAGCCTGATTTGAATTAGAGAATCTTGGCTCAGCAAGAACCAACCATATTGTATTAAGGATGTAAGAAGACTCGGGAACCGCCCTCACACTTCTATTCCCACCATGCACACAGCTCTTGAAGAACCTGACTGAAGTTGACTAAACCAAGTGATTTCCTGCCATTTCTGATGAACAACTGAGTGAGGAGAATCATTTGTTCTTTAAGGTGTCCTAGGAGGCAAAGAAGAAATTTCTGAAACTATTCAATGTGGCTTTGATGAGAAAGTAATTAAAGTCACCAGTAGAACTAGCCTCATGTTTGTGTCAGATAACAAAGTCATTGATATTGATGGTCTATGCTAAAGTGCGGAAATCAGAAGACAAATGAAACCAGATTCATCCTAGATAATTTTATTAACATTTCCAGCTCCTTTAGTCAGTAACATTTAGTCCAAAATTGCATATATATACATATATATATATGATACATATACAACAGTGTTTTAATGATTGTTTCCTCTTTGTGTGATAAGAAATGAAGATAAAGTCAGTTGCTATATTGATCCTACGACAGTGGCATATCTTCACTTTCCTCTGACAATCTGCACTTAATTAAAGTTTCTTTCCTTTATTACTTCCTTTTTTGATGGCATTGAAAGAGCACCCTTTAAATATCCATTAATATAAAATTTTTTAAAACCCTGGTTCTGTTTAACTCTTTTAGAACTCGATCTGGTTGCTCTCAGTGTGCATGATAACCAGAGTGTTGTGTTCTGGTACATAAGCAACGTCAGCATATCTCAGGCCCACAGTTTCCACTTCACCAAGTCTGTCTCAGTGACCTCCTCTCCTTGCTGTGCCAGTTATGTATTCTATTAAAGGATGACAATAACAGACTAATGTGGGACAAGAATATGAGTAAATTTTTAAGTGAAAATATTGCTTTTCTGCTCATTAGTAAAAGTTCTGTGCATTGCAGATGAAGACAAGCTCATTTCCTAAATACTTTCAAACGATTACTCATTTTTACATAAACCATGTCCTTTTGATTATAGAAATAGAGATTATGCTTTGATTTACGATTGCATGTTACAAATTCCCTACTTCATAAAGAAATGATGAAGCCACGTCATTTACTCAAGCTTTAATTGTGTCTCCTACAGTAGAAAGAGAAATCTCAGCAGACATTATGCTTGAAAGTCAGTTATTAATATATTAAGATGCATGAAGAATCAAAGAAATGATTAGTGAGTCAAATAGAAGCCTTGTCTAACATCAAGTTATCCAGCTGCATCTTGGTCCTTAAAGGCAGGATTTGTTCACATATTTACTAATCAGATATTTATTCAGCATTTGCTATGTTTGAGGCTCATCTGCTATGTGCAAGGAATTCAAAAATCAATAGCAGTGAATTTCTGTTCTCCAGAAGTTTACAGACAAGCAGGAGAAATGACACATATTTATAACATAAGTTAAAAAGTGGGGAATACCACAAAAGAATATGTTAGCATTTTATCACAAAGGACAAGAGACAGGGAACACAACTGGAGGGAAAGCTTTTGCATGTTTAATATTGTATTAATTATCTATTGCTGTTCAATAAATTATCCCAAAACTCAGAGGCTTAAAAGCAAATATTTATCATCTTATAGTTACTGTTGTACAGGAATCTGGGTATGGCTGAGCTGAGTTTCTCTGTCTCGGGGTCTCTCATGAACTTATAGTCAAGCTGTCGGCTGTGGCCGTGTTCTCATCTGAAGTTTCAACTGGGGTGAGGCCGGGAGGGGAGTACCTTCCTCTAAGTTCACTAATGTGGCTGTTGGTCAACCTCAGTCCCTTGCCTTTGGGCATCTCTATAGGGCTGCCACATGATATGACAGCTGGCTTCCTCTATGGCAAGCGGTTTAAGAGAGAGCACCCGAGATGGAAGCCACAGTTTTTTATAACCTAATCTCAGATGTGCTGTATTCTATTTGTTAAGTCCTGCCCTCATCCAAGGACAGGGCATTGTACAAGCACATGAAGACCAGGAGGTGGGGATCATTGGGGACCATCTTCAAGGCTGCCGATCACAAATCTACTTTTTTTCCCATTTAAATGCTAACATAGGACAATAAGATTCACTATTGGGTCTGGAGTTACCCATCCAATTTTCCAAACCCCTCTTGAATCAAAAGTCTAATAAGAATGCTGGGAAGGGGACCAATCAGCTATGTGTCTCTTCCTCTGCCTTCTAAGTATTATTAAGGAATTACGATATTTATTTTTTTACAGCCATCTCAAGGCAGGTGCTAGAAAGTAATGTGCTGTTTAAGTGCCTCCGGGACAGGAGGGCTCAGTGCACAGGACAGCTTTACTCATCTCTTCCCCTTGTTTCTTGTTCAGAATGCTTAGTTCTGTCAAAACAGGCAGAGCATATCTTGCATGGCTAACAATAGTCTGTGATCATGCAGAAGAAAGAACTGAAATCTTAAAGACAGCTTAACAAAGAAATGCCAGACAACAATATGGACCGCTTTTTCAAAGTCATGATTTTATCTCAGATTAGTCAGATCAAGAATAAGGGAAAAGTTTTCCCCTTCAGAATTTCTGACTGCCCTATTACATTTGTGTGAGGGAAGGAGGGCAGGGGCACCACACTGGGACAGGGGAGGGCCAGGCCTATACCTCGAGGGAGGGTAGAAAAAGAATACATTAATCAGTCAGAAAAACCACAATTGTAAAAAGTCATGAATACATCAGAAGCTAAATACATAACAACTGAGTTATCTTCACATAATGTGGGAAAAGAAATAGCTTCTTAGGCCTTGCCTTGCATTCAGCAAACATTTATTGAGCTCCTATTATGGGCCGGGTGCTGAATACATAGATGAAGAAGAAAAGTTCTGCATATATAGCAACAATTTATTGTTACAGGAAACTAGTATCCTCTTTTATATTTGGAAACGAATTTGGACTCCTTCAAAGAGTACTATTACAGAAGAATTCTTGACCCACAACATTTTTCTTTTCTAATTTTCAAACGATTCAAATCTCTTTAGAAAATTAAGAACAGAGTACTTATGCAGTGAAAACACATATGTTGTGGAGTCAGAGAGACCTAGGGTTGATCACAGCCCTGCAAGTTAAAGCCTGTGACCAGGGACGTAAGGCTTAGTTCATAGAGTTAGGAGATTTAAATGACACAACTCTTGAAAATCCTCTAGTGTAGTATTTGGCATAGAGTAGGTATATAGTAAGTCGAAACCATCATTATTATTAATAACAATCACACTGATAAAAATAATTATAACCTCACGGCTTAGAGCAATGTGGAAATAAAGCTGATGCAGTAGCAACAAAGAGATGTTGTCTTTAAGAGCAAGCATAGCACAAAGCACTACGAGGTTATGATGTTTCCACTCCTGCCATAATTTTTAGATTTGTAATTAAAGGCCTGATCTGGAGCCCTGTAAGTTAAATGAATGTGTGGATCTCTGAGAGCTCTCTAGAGGAATGCACTGAAAGTGATTAGAAGGCTGGAAAATCCAGCCAATGAGAAAAGCCCCCAAGAAATGAAGCTATAGAGTACGGCAAAGAGAAAGTTATGAAGGATGCTAACTTAGGCTATATAAAGAATGGCTGTTACTCATTTCATTTAGATTACGTTAGAGAAAAACTTCTGGATTAACGCAGAAAGCTTCAGAATCTTTTACAGAGAGATTTTGGTTGTGGGTTTGAATTGCACTCCCACCTCTTACTTACTCTGCTAATTTCTTCACCTGGGTGAACCTCAGCTTCCCCACCTCGTTTGCTGGAATTACAGCGACTGCAGAGCGCTCAGGGATCTGACTGGAAATTATCTGGCTGAGATCAATGTTGGTGATAGAAAGTCGGTAGACATTAATATGCTGAAAGTGATCTGGGACAGATGTACTGAGCAGCATGGAAAGCCTAGCTTCTTGCCTCTGGCTGGCTTGCATCATGGCTGGAGGATCATGAACAAGGGGACGACAGGAAGGGGTGATGTCAGGGGACAGCAGCCAGATCACATCAGGCAACTGGCTGCCATCAATTGCTTTTAGCCAGCTGCTTTCCATACAAATGTTTTTAGCCAAAAATGTTTGTTACCTGACAGAGCAGTAATGCTCAACCTGGTATACACTTTAGAATCATCTGGGGAGGTTTTCAATTTTAAAATATCCCAATGCCTAGGCCACACCGCAGACCAACTACACCAGAATGTCTGTGGATGGGACCCACGCATCATAGGTTTTAAAGCTCTCCGGTGATTCAACGAGCAGCTGAGGTTGAGAACCACTGCTATCGAGGGTAACTGTGAGACTCAAACGAAAGAACCCCTACAAAGTGGTGAGCACTTAATCAACTCAAGTGTCCTTTTTCCCTCATACAGCTTTTGGGGGGCACATGGGTTTTTCCCTTGTGGGCCTTTGGAGAATGGACTCGATGATGTATTGCAGTCCATTCTGCACCAGCGTGAGTTTATGAGAAATGTCTCTCTTTTATTTTTTTCACAGACTGTCAAAATGGCCAGACATTTCATAAATTGGTTAATTCAGTTCAAAGATCAGTTCATTCCAAAGGATACAGTCAAATCCCATGTCTGGTACAATGTCAACAAAAACAAGTGCTTATAGTTGCCTAGATTTTTCTGTTTCCAAATTTTGGATAGAATGTAGATTCAACTGTAGAGGCCAGAGGAGAAGAACCAACCAATTGCAAACTCGTCATCACACTAACAGACTTAAAACACTCACAATTTCAAGAAAGCAATTGCTGTAGCGGGTTACAATTTTGCTCATGTATACGAATCACAAAGGAAAACAGATATACCAGAATTCAATTTAAAAGCATTGTTTTTCATCCTTAATTTCCCATTTTTAGTTTCTGCTCAGGAGCACCACAGTTATCTATTAACCACATTACCACTGTTTGTCCAATATCTTTTAGGAATAAAGTATAGAAATGAGTATAGCGCAGTGGTGGACCTAGTATAATCTGGTTTGGGAGATAATCACTATGGTTATCTGCAAAGCAGACACTGACAGGAACCGGGTGGGATCAGCTACACTGAGAAGAAAGACATAATTTCTATTTGGGGGACCCAAAGAAGGTGTCTTAAAGTGGGTCCCCTGAAAAAATTCTGAGATTTGGGTGCAGAAATCATATTGGGGGGTGCTCTCAGGAGTGGCACTGTAAGGCTTAGGGGAGCAGGACTGGGCTGAGGGAGGAGCTGAACAGGACGTAGTTGCCACAGGGGCCTGAGCCAGTCCCAGCGAGCCACTCAGTGGTACCTCATCAAGGTCAGCAGACAGAGGAGACTTCCCATCCCCGTCATCTCAAGCAGCCATTGGCGTGGATCTAGGCTGCCCTCACAGAGGAGGCAGCACCCTGCAGAGGGCAAGGCCTCGAGAGGAATTCAGCTAAGAGCCATCAGTAACAACAGCATTTCAAACCTGACGTGAGCTCCTGACACTTCTCCCCAATCTGTTGATTCTCACACCTCCCCATCTCACTTAATGGCAGATTTGTTCTTCCAGTCGTTCTCGAGCTAAAAGCCTTGCTGCTATCCTCAACTCCGCAGTATTTTTCACACCCACATGCCTTCCAGCAGCAAATCCTGTTGGTTTTAACTTAAAAATAGAATCAGGATTCAACTCTATCTCCCTCCTTCCACTGCCATCATTCTGATCCAGTAACTTTGTCCCGAGTCTTACAATAGCCGGAGAAACTGGTCTAATTCGTCACTCTTCTGCCTTGTCCCCTCAGTTTATTTTCAACACAGGAGCCAAACCGATCCTATTAGATGGAAATGCAGATCATCTCACTCCTCTGTTCAAAAATCCTTCAACATCTTCCCAGGTCTTCTCAGGCCCTCCGAGACCCACACAAAATCACTGCTCCAACTTTGGAGAAGGGTATCCTTGGCACTAGCCAGAACTCCCCCGTCCCCCCACTGCTCCCAGCCTCCATAGGGTCACACCAGCAGCTGTTCTTTCTGCCTGGATGGCCCTTCCCCACACCCCGTGGCCAGCTCCTGCACTTTCTCAAAAGTCACCTTCTCAGCAAGACCTTCCTGGCCATACTTCCCTCTGATGCTTTGCCTCTCCAGCCCTTGTCCTACTGTTTTCTCATTACCATTTAGTTCCCTCAAACATCACATATTTTTCCTTTTTAGATGTGTTTGTTGGCTGTCTTTCCTGATAGACTAGAAGGTCCGTTAGGACTGGACAGGGTTTGTCTATTGTGTTTACTGAATATCTCCAAGCACCTAGAGCAGTGCCTGGCATATGATTGGGTCCAAGCTCAATTAACCAGTACAAAACCAAGAAGGAGACATTGAATTGCAAAACCTGGAGGACACCTCATTGATGTTCTGATGTATCAGACATCTTTTAAAACTGACCATTCTAGACTCCATGATTCAACACGCACTATTAGTTCTATTTTCATTGTAGTGTTTTGTTATTACTACTGTTGCATTCAAATATTTTTGATGCATCGTGTAATTGAGCTAGCTCCCTGAGGCTTCTAGAGGGAATGATACATTCTTAAGTAGATAATGAATCAATAATATGATCTCCTGAGACCTAGTTAGGGTCCTATTACTTAAATTAATAATTGATTTGTTCTTCAGTGATATCTACATTCTGTCTCTTCAATAGTTGACCATTCTTTTCATCACACAAATCCTCAAGAAAGTCTTTTGTTTCCTTTCGGTTGGTTGTTGTTTATTACTCAGTGTACTTAGGAGAATTGGATGGGTAGAATGCAGAAGATTTTGGAACTGTACCTCTCTTATTTTTCATCAGCGTCTTCTTCCAATTTCTTCCTCCTATATCCATCCCTTATAATAACACAGTGATAACAACACAAAGTCCTTTGGAAGTTAGAGTGAAATTCTTGCTATTTGATTTCTGAAATAAGAATCACACCAATAATTTTAATGAAAAGCCTTGGAATTTTCAGTCAAGAACTACTAAAAATATAAAAAGCTGTTTTTTGTTTTGTTTTAGTGTGGTTTGGTTTTTGTTTTAGATTTGCTGTTGCTGTCACTTTTTAGATTAAATCTTTCTTTCCAAGAAGGCAAAAAAGAGCAATAAATTGAGTCAAACTCTCTCAATTTTAAAAGACTGTGCATAAAAGGAAGCCATGCTATCTTTCTGGCCTAGAGCAAAAAAAGTCCGAAGGGTGTTTATAAGTATCTTTTTTCTGTTGTTATTCAGACATTTTCTTTTATATGTGATTATCTTTATAAATTGTGAAGGTTACTACTCATTCCTTGTGGTTTAATTATTAAATCTGATTAATAAAATTGGAAAATATCAATGTAAGTAATACTTCAGAATAATCTGGCAAGCTCTTGTGCCATTTTGGCTTTGTAAAATGCTTTCCAAAAAAATACTAGCAGGTAAGTCTGTTAGACTTAATTGAAACTTCTTAACAGAATTAAATTCAAATTGCTTTATTTCTCTCTTCTAATAATAACACTTCACTTTGGTGAAGTGCTTTACATTTATAAAGTGATTTCTTACATATTATTCTATCTGATTCTCACAGTAACTTTGGTTAGAGATTAGGTAGCCAAACTTCTGGTAGTTTACGCAATTTGCTCAAGGTCACAAAGCAATTAACAGCAGAGCTAGATGAAAGATGAAAATTTCTCTTTGAAATTTAAGTCCAGAGATTTTTCTATCTTACCATACAGCCTACTTGGTAGAGGCAGGTCCATAAAAAAAAAGGAACTTTGGATTTAACCAGTGGGCCTCAGTGATGGCCTTCAAATATCAGTGCTTCTGATCACTTCCTGCTAAAGACTAATGCAATAGCAACAAAGAATAGTGCCACTAAAGAGAACATCCAGACCATTTGCACATACGCCTCTCCCTCTCTCCTTAGGATCTGGTCAACAGGCAACAGGTCTGTATGCAACTACACACATTGAAAACTAGGTAATGGTAGTTATTTAACAAATTTAGGCTACAAGAATAGACGTTGAGTGACTTGGGCTAATCATCTGGATTTTAGACTGGTGCTTGACTACCTGCACAGGCTAAATTGCAATTCTTCCTCTTAAGTTGCTACAGGAGCCATGTTCGATCTTAACTGACATCTGTGTATAGTGAGAAAATGCTGATTTCAGTAACAGTATTTACATTTAACTAGGTCTTCAGAAGGAAAAAAGAGACACGAGGGAAGCAGTTGCAGGTGGTAAATGGCAGGGCCCAGAACAGAAAGAACTTGGTTTCAATCCCACCTCTGTTCCTTGCTAACTCAGTGAGCTCCAGAGAGCCTTTTCACTCTTCTGTGCCTGCACCAAGAAAGATGCTATATTGATACATGTATTAATGTGGCCTGAGCCTCGGGGCATAAAATAAAATAATAAACATGGAATCATTAATAAATGCTAGTGCTGTACATACACAAGATTAAAAAAACATAATAGTTCCATGAATTGAGACCATACTAAATACAAGTACATAGAATCAAGTCTTTTTTCAACTCATGAATAAAACTAGCAGTGGAAAAAGTTTACTAGCTAGTAGAATTACAAATTTCAATAAATATTAATCATCTTTACCGTGAAGAATCCTATGCTAAAAAACATAAAGGATGCAAAGTTGCGGAATACATAGTCTTTACCTCAACAGCATCAGAGTATATATACACATTATGCTACTAAGGCATAATTTTACAAGTGCAATGTGAGAGATATACACATAGTGCTGTGTATGTGGGTGTACTACTGGGGATTTAAAGGAAGGAGAACATACAATCGTGAGAATGAGGCGGTTGAGGGAGGACTTCACAATCAATGGAGCATTTGAGCTGGTCCATGAAGTGGATATTGCAACATGTACAGGCTGGGGATGTATATTTGAAACTGAAGAATGTTATGGGCAAAAGCTAATGAAGCAGGAAAGCAGAACAAGCAGTTTGTGTTGACTCTCAAGGAGCTGAGTAGTGCATGAGCAGCTGAGAAGGTAGGCTGGAATCATTCGAAAGGCTTTGAAGGCCAGGCTGAATGGTTTATTACTGGCATCTCAGGCTGTGGGGATTCCATGAGAAACTGCAAGCAAAGGAATGCTAGAATCAGAGTTGCATCTCAGGAAGTTTAATTTTGCAGCAAAGCGTAAAAGGAATTAAAGTGGGAAAAAAATTTGAGGTAAGGCAATCACTGAAGACGATATTGCATTAGTTAAGTAAGAAGTAACCAGATCTAAATGAGAGGGGGCAATAGGAGAGAGGGACAAATGGGAGATGGATTATCTATCTCTGTAACATCGATGCACGTACAAATGTCTTTGAGATCTGTGAAACTGACACGTAATACACTCATTTAAAAATGCCATTAAGTCCAAGACAATGCTCCAAGTCAGTGTGTCCTTTGAGAATATTATCCATTAAATCAACAACAACACATGCCATATAAATTATCCTAAAACCAAATCTTGACACATAGTTAAGAAATAGTGACCAGCTGCATCAAAAGATGCTTTATTTGACTTTGTAATATAATTAACACTTGCTCCTGCTCATCTTGGAGCTTTCATCATCTTTCTTTGTCTGGCTTACTCTGTTATTTAATTTTAAATGTCAGTTTTCACATCACTTCCTTTGGGAAGCCATTGCTTATCCCTCAGATTAAGTTAAACTCTCCTTCTATGTGCTATACTAGGAGGCTGAATTTATGCTATTTCTTACTAAATAGCCTGACTTCTTCATTAGACTATAAACTCCCTGAAGGTTGGGAATTTGTCCAATTTGTTCTCTTACCCAACACCTGGCTCAGCGTGTGGCACATAGAAAATGCTTAATTAATATTCACTGAAGTAATAAATGCTTTATATTGCAAGACAGACTATTCGATATGTATAATTCTTATTGGACCCAATCCAATTCACAGGTCCTGTCTCATGAGGTCAGCTGGACCACCGGCACGACAGAGGGTCAGGATCAGATTTTCTATGAATTGGTTCACTTGAAAGACAAAAGGCATCAGTTTATGGTAATAGGAGCAAACCATTCTGGGAGCACCTCCATTGTCAAGAGCAACCCCCAATCCCTATAGGATCTAAATAGGCATCTGTGCCCAGGAGCTCAGCACAAAGGATCTTATTTATGTTAGCATATGCAATTGATTGGCAATTAATGTGATGTTGCACCTGCTTAGGATCACCTCCGGGCATTGCACTGTACCCCAGGAATCAATTTTTTTAAAGTACACATTTCAAAATTGTCGAGTCGTCCCTCAAACAGCTCCTCACACTTCCATGAGCAAAAGTCACAGTAACATCCTGTAAGCATCATAAAATCACTTGTTTTAGGCACATAGGCAGGGTGCCAAGTAGGACATCATAGCCGTTATTATAGCTAACCTTTTGCATCATTAATTTGAGCCAGAACATGACCTTTCCACTTTATAGACAACATCTCACTTTATTCTCACAATGACTCTGTAAGTCGGTATTATCATTATGCACATTTACAGGCAAGAAAACAGAAGCACAGGGAATTCAAGAACCTTTCCAGGGTCTGTTTCCAGTAGTTGCAAAGCTAAACATGTGGCATCCAATAAGTAGCAGAGCTAAATATGAACCCATCTGACACCAGCAGCCAAGTACTGGTCTGCTCCTTCCATCACAAACACCAAGGTTTGCTTCAACCACATGTCAATATCACAAAGAGAATAACCACAGTGGGAAAAAAATCTCCTCATATGAAACTCACTTTTCAGGATTTTTTGACTCCCTTATTTACTGCTAAATCCATTGACCCTGGAACATATTAGGCATGAAATAAGTACTTATTGATGGAATGCAGTCCTTCTGAATGGGGCTTCACGACTTCCTGACCCTCAACAATATTCTCAGTCACTCCAACCCAAGTTGCCTATTGCAAAGTGGTAGACGACAGACATTTTTATTTTCCCCTTGGCCTCTGCATGGAATTTTAAGTTTTAATAGCTGCCAAGATTGAAAAAGTGGAATATTTTACACAGAAGTCTAGATTTCTTAATTCTCTTGAAAAACTGGAAGATCTGGCAACCTCCAGCTGTCTTCTGTAATGGCGACAGCTGAGGTAAGTTTTGGTTGCCCTCTTTAGATTGGCACATGCTCTTCAGTTTGCCTCAATCCCCACCATGCCCTATTGCTTTAAATTAGCACAGAGGTTCTTAATAGCTGGCTATTTATTGTCTTAAAACCAAGCAGCCTCACTGACTGAGGCTGCTTGTGTGGCCCCGGAGGCATACAGTGAGCTCAGATCGAGAGTAACTAAGATTCCAGCCTAAAGTTAGGTCATCCATGATTTTAAAGAGTCACAAAAAGTAGCATCAAAGCCGATTCTGGAATTCACGTGCTCGCCTACAGGTTGATTCCTCACCCTCTTGGAATTTAGTCTTTCTTATAATCTGTCCCTGCCCAATTGTTTGTTTCATTCTGTTCATTCTCTCCCAGCTTCTCTCACCATCTTGACTGTTAACTACTACCCTGAGGCTGATGATTGCCAGATGCAGACTTCCAGCCCTGACCCTTCTGCTGAGCTTCTGGCTATCATGCTACATCCTTCAACATCTCCACTCGTATGTCTTAGAAATACCTCCAATTTAGCACGTCCAAGCCTGAAAGTGCATCTTTCTCTGTAATCTCCTCCTTCATAGTAAATATGTGTTGGTGGCATCCTCTTAGTCACCCACACCAGAAATCTTAGTGTCCCATGATTTTCTCCCTCTTATTTCATCACATTCCAACACTTAGAACTTATGACTATATCGCTTAAATATTTCTCAAGCACATTATCTCTTCTCCATCCACTCTGCTACTTCCTAATTTGAGCTTCATAGCTCTCAACCGATCCTCTGTAACAGTCATTCTCCTTTCCAAGTCTTCTCTAAGGCCGCCCTGCACAGAAACGTCAGAATGATCAAGTTAAAAACTAAAGGTAGTTGGATAACCCCAGCTGCTTAAAACCCTAAATCACTTTTCTTTTTCCGTCAATCTAGCATAGAGGTACTCAGTGTTCAGCACCCTCCACCGTCACCCCATCTCCAGACTGAATTCCCACCACATTTTACTTCCCTCTTTGTTCCTCGGCAACACCAAACTGCTTTGAGTTCCCCGAGTAAATAATGGATGAATGACTGGAGCTACCTCCGGGGTGATATAAGTATAAATAGGTAGAGACTTTTGTAAGTAAGATATTTGTTCATGAACATAGCAATGGAAGCCTGTTATTTAGTTGAGAAAAACTAGACTTTTCAAAGTTAGATAAGAACAATTGCAGAGTTTATTTTGCTTCGGTAATGCTAGCTCTATTTCTTTTCTTTTCTTTCCTCTGTTTTTGTCTGGCCGATTTCTTCTCGGTATTTAAGACTCTGCTCAGATAACCTCTCCCAGAAGCTTTTCCTAAAACTCATAGCATTCCCACCTATCTCTGTCTCTCTCTCCCTCTCTGTATCTCTGTCTCTCTCTCTCCCTCTCTCTCTCTCTCTCTCACACACACACACACAGAGGCTGGGTTTGGTGCCCTTAATATATGTTCTCCAAAGGTCTCTCCATACATTTACCATGAAACTTAATAAGTTGTATTTTAATTATCTTTTTTACATTTATATCTCCCTTACTAAAACTGTACATGCCCAAAGGTAAAAACTGTATATTATTCTTCTTTGATCTCCAGATCCAACAGAGTAGTCCAAAACTACTAAATGAATGGATAGCAAACGATGACACTAGAAAACTTAAACGTGGATCAGACACTTAAAAAGAGTCTGATATTTAACACAAATTTAGGCCAAAGCAACTCAAACCACCAGTTTGGAATCAGACAGTATTTTTACTACCAGCAGTTGTGAAACCAACCCAAACTATGCTAAAAAGTTGAGCAATTGGATATTTTCTTTTTGTCCAAATATGTTAGCATTTGTAGACAAAGGAATAGAGTCCATCTATCATAGAGATGAATTGATTTTTTAACATTGACTGACTTTCTGTAAATTCGTAGATGATGTAATAATGTTTGTGGAATAATGATTTCCTACCACTGCCTACAGTTGCCATTCACAGCAAATTATTTACCAGAATTTCCAGGTAATAAAAGCAAATTAGGTCAGTGCTGCATACAAAATATGGTAATTGTTAGTAACAATCTTTTAGATTATTACTGTAATGCTATATCCTGCATTCATATAAGCATATATTTGATAATAGCAGCATTATTGAATTTGATGTTCAGCAGTTATCTTAAAACAGTTATAAACAATGCTCCACTGTATGTGGAGTAGACATCCGTTAACTGGTAGAGATACGTGCAAAGTAAAAGAATATTAGATGAAACTGCCAAAATGGTTAAAAAATAAAAGGATGTCTTAACTCTAAAATATCCATGGTTGGATATGAGCAAGTATATCAAAGTTGATATATTTTTATGATATTAATTAGAATCAATTCTTAACTACAAGTTAAAATTTTGGTTACGGGAAAGTATATAACACAAGGAGAAAAACTTCTCTCCATTTGTCTATAAAATAGCATGATAGAATGCTAATTTGTCATACACACTCTGTGTCACAGCTCTGTGGAATTATCCATATTTGATTTTAGAAGGACTAGTTATCCCTAACTAAATAATAGTTTCTCTTGAACAAATGTCTTACTTCCAAAAGGCTCTGCCTACTTAATAGTGATATCATCCCAGAGATGTCATTTGTTTATTCCTCCTCAAATGTTTATTAAGCCCTTAGTATGTATTCCAAGTCCATAATGGAAAAAAAGAGGCATGGTCCCTTCTCCTGTAGCGTAGAGTCATTATTCCAATGCCATAGATGAGCTAATTGAAAGACAAGGACTTAGATTTTTATAATGGGGCTGCCATAGGCAGTCTCTAAGTGCAGATTATCATTTGTGTAAACTAAATTCTGTTGAGATAAATAGAATGTTGTGCAGGGGCCGGCCCGGTGACACAGTGGTTAAGTTTGCACGTTCCACCCTGGCAGGCCGGGGTTCACCGGTCTGGATCCCAGGTGCCGACGTACGCCAAGCCATGCTGTGACAGGCGTGCCACATATAAAGGGGAGGAAGATGGGCATGGATGTTAGCTCAGAGCCAATATTCCTCAGAAAAAAGAGGTGGATTGGTGGCAGATGTTATTTCAGGGCTAACCTTCCTCAAAAAAAAAAAACCAAAAAACAGAATATTGCATAATTTTTTTCAGTCTCCAGAAACTGGATGTGGTTTATATAACTTACTGTGCTTTAAAAGTATTTGTAGGACTTCTACTTCCAGGAAGATCGAATATATGTACACATCCCTATTCTCGCAAAATACAACTAAAAACCCTGGACATTATATAGAAAATAAACACAAGAAGACTCTGAAAGGTATAGAGAGTAAGCCAGGCTGGATAGACAACTTGGTACCCAATGAACAACACAACAGTGAGTTCCCTAAGTTTTCTTTGTGTCTCAAATATCCCAGATTTGGAGCTCAAGCCTGGCAACCTGGAAATGCCAATGGGCACAGACGAAAAAGCCCCAAGAAAAACCTGCTTTCTCGACTAAAAGACCAGGAAAGGAGTATCCTAGCAAGATAGAAAGCTTTAGTCTAAAGCTCTACTCCAGCCACACATCACAGAAAATACTGCCATCCACTCCTACTCAAACCAGCAAGGCTGAATGGGGAGCCTAGACTTCTCTCATAGTTAAGCTGTAACAAGTTGCCCCAAACCCCACTAGGATAGTGTAAGAGAATGCAAGTCGAGAACCTGGACTTTCATCCCCACCAGGCAGTGGTCAGTTCCCTCCTTTCAACCCCTTCCCATGTCAGTAGAGATCATGTGGTGAGCCTGGACTTCCACCTCCACCCAGCAGTAACAAAGCAGCCCTCCGCCTTCAGTGTAAACCTAACAAAACACATACAGGACTTCTATACTAAAAGTTACAAAACACCGAGGAAGAAAGCAAAGAGGATCTAAATAAATGGAAAGATATACCATGCTCATCAATTTTAAGACTCAACACTGTAAAGATATCAATTCTTCTTAAATTAACATGAGTTTAATGCAATTGAAATATCCCAGCAAGATTGTTTCTAGATATACAAGATTATTCTAAAATTTATGTGGCAAAGTAAAGAAACTAGAATAGCCAAACAAATTTTGAAAAATCAAGAACAAAGTAGGAACAATCAGTCTATGAGATTTTAAGATGTATTACACAACTATAGTAATCAAGACTGTGCAGTTGGCAGAGGGATGGTTCCATTGTTCAATGGAACTCATGTGGAATAGAGACACAAATATGACCAACTAATTTTTGACAAAGATGCAAAAGAAATTCAATAGAGTAAAGATAGCCTTTTCAATAAATGGTGCTGAAGCAACTGAACATCCATAAGATAAAAAATCCAACCTATGTCTTAAACCTTATACAAAAATTAACTCAAACTGGTTGACAGAGTTAAATGTTTAATGAAAAGCTACAAAACCTTTAGAAAAAAATACAGATGAACATCTTTGAGATCTAGAGCCAGGCAAAGAATTTTGAGACTTGACACCAAAAGCAAGTCCATAAAAAGAAAAATTGATAAATTGGACCTCATAAAAATTTAAAACTTTTGCTTTGCAGAAGACCCTGTTAAGAGAATGAAAAGACAAGCTACAGACTGGGAGAAGATATTTGCAAACAACGTATCTGACAAAGGATTAGTATCTAGAAAATATAAAGATCTCTCAAAACTCAACAATAAAAAACAAAACAGCCAACTAAGACGTGGGCGAAAGAAATGAAGAGCATTTTACCTAAGAGATATACAGATGGCAAATAACCACATGAAAAGATGCTCAACATCATTAGCCATAGGGAAATATAAATTACAACCACAATGAAATAGTACTACCTGTCTCTCAGAATGGCTAAAATAAACAATAGTGACTACACTGAATGCTGATAAGGATAACAAGAAACTGGATCCCATATACATTGCTGGTAGGAATTAAAATTGCAGTCATCCTGAAAAACAGTTTGGCAATTTCTTAAAAGACTAATTATGTAAATCCCAAATGACCAAGCGATTGTAATCATGGGCATTTATCCTAGAGAAAGGAAAAACTTATATTCACATCAAAAGCCATATACAATGTTCATAACAGCTTTATCATTCATACGCATAACAGCTTTATTCATAATACTCAAAAACTGGAAACAACCCAGATTTCCTTCAATAGGTGAATGGCTAAACAAATGTATCATTCTGTTTATATAACATTCTAGAAATGACAAGATCATACAAGTGAAAAACAGATTAGTAGTGGCCTAGCAATAAGGAGAAAGTAGAGACCAGGGAAGTGGGTGTAGCTATCAAAGGGCAAGATGAAGGAACCTAGTGCTGATGGAACTATTCTGCATCTTGATTGTATCAATGTCAATATCCTGGTTGTCATTTTGTACTGTAGTTTTGTAAGATGTTACCATTGGGGGAAACTGAGTAAAGGGTATACAGGATCTCTGTGTATTATTTATTACGGCTGTTTGTGAACCTACAATTATCTCAAAATGAAAACTGTAATTAAAAAAATATTCATAAAGGTGTTTAAGTAATAAGTCAAATGTAGTGGAAGTGACTGGACCTTGATTAAGAGGAGGAGTAATTAGAGTTGCTACATTAAAGTTTAGTCCTCTCCCTGAGATAAAGCAAAACAATATTAGAAGAGAGAAAGAACATTGAAGTGCCTCTGTTTGCTTTGTATAGAGAGAAGCTTTTTAGCGATTTTAATTGACAGAATTTCTTTAATCCCCAAAACATCATTAAGCTGTGTAACTCTACATATAGATTGAATGTGAATTTACTTCAAGTTAATAGGAATTCAGAATCAAAGTTCAAAATGCTCTTAAATGCCAGTATTCCATAACATCAGTAACTACAACTAAAGTTCAATTACCTTGGCCCACTGAGATTTCAGGAATGTAGATTCTTTTCTAGTTTGAGGAGTCCTCATGTTGTTCCTATTATTTTGAGCAGGAAGTGTGCGTGCTTTTTATGCATATATCAATTTTATGCTGATTATGGCATTTATCAAAAACATCTGATATATAGATGTGTATGCAATTTCTTAACCCTATGAACATTGTTGAGTACTATCACCACATACAGTAATCTGAAATTTCTGTTCCTAGCATAAACACTTTCTGTATTAAATTTTCTTCATCATCATATACTTCCTTCTATATTTTTCCTTAACTATATTCTTGGAGAAGCTAATAAACTGCTCCAGGAAAACTTCAGTAGTCACCCTGGAAAACAGATAAGATGCATTTCTTGGGATTGCTCGACTATTCTGATATCTGATTCTTTCTTCATGGACTGGAAGAGCAAATCCACTGATGGTTAATCCAATCATGCCACTAATATTATGGATTGTAACATTTAGCTCTTTCTATAATTTAAAAATACCATCTCTCTATGGTTGTAAGGGCTAAATTTTATGCAGGAGAAGCCTCACTCCAATCCAAAATTGACTTGTGTGTGGTGGGTGGGTCGTGGGGGCAGCAGGAGGGTCGTCTTTGCTAAGTGCAGCGTTTAAAAGCATGAATCTGGAGACCAACTGTGTGGGATGGACTCCTAGCTCCACTTATTTGCTATATGACTTAGGGCAACTATTTTAACCTCCCTGCACCTCAGTTTTCTCATCTGTAAAATGAGGAGAATTATAGTACCTACTTCCTAGGGGTTTGGTAAAGATTAAATATTTGTAAAGCTCTTAAAATAGCACCTGGCACGAAGTTAGCACTGTGTTAAGCGCATATTTTTCCTCCCCTGAGCTGTTGTAAACCACCTACTCCTTGTATTATCCTGGTATCTAGCCTGGCTTTGTCTCCAATTAGATAATGGGGGGCGGAGGGCAGTATGAGGGAGCTGCATTGGTGTTGGCAGTAATCTTCAGCATAAACTTAAGTGGTGGGTAGTTGAATATATATACACGTTATACATTGTTTTGTGAATATGAAAACATTTGTGGGGGGAAATCTGAAGTTCTCAGAAGCTTCCATTTATCAGTGAAATTATGTTAATTACATCCTTATTGATCCCCTTTCTTCCAGAAAGCCTTCTTATCTAACTGCCTCCCTTGACCTATTTTGGTCAACTTTTCCATGAAAAGGCCATACTTGGCTCTCTAAAATCTAAGCTCCTTCCCTTTTTGACTTTACCTTCCTCTTAATATCAGAGAAGTACAAAGAAAAAGACGATCATGGAATACATTCTTCAATATAGGTCTTTCTGTGGTTCACCCAAGGCTTCTCTCAGCCGGGTAGCAGATCAATTTCCTTCATCCACTTCTCTTCCTTCCTGATCAAGGTTAAATCATTCCTCATGACCTGCCCTCTGCAGTGACAAACTAGCTCTTAAAGAAGCATTGCTTTTTAGTTTACTTAAAATATTTTAAAATTTAAATTTGCATTGCAAATTTTTGTAAGTATATATGGTATTTTTCTCACAGTAGCAATGGGTTTTTTTCCCCAACCCAAGAATTATTTTTTTCCATTCAAAATATCAAGACAAAAACGTATCACAGAGGAAAAGAGCTAAATATCTATAAATGCAATTGGTTTATAATTTCTTAAATATTAGTTAACAAACAAGATTTGCCTTGGAATTATAACAGACGATAGAGGGAATTTTCTCTTTTATTAATTATATACAGTAACAGTGAATCTATACAAAATTTACTTACTGATGGCATTTCACAGTTATCTGCCTGGAGAATCCAGCAGTTCCTTTTATTCTAATTGTGACGGAACATTGGTTAATATAAGAACAGACAATAATAAATTAAACAATCAAACAAATCAAAAGTAAATAAACTAGAGCTTTATTTACCTTTTTATAGTCAATTTTAAGACTACTGATTTAAGTGAAGTTCTCCTTTCTTATGTGCCTACTGATGGTCATTTATAAGTGAAAAGAAGTTTGAGTTTCTATGAGTCTATATTTCAAACCAGAGAAAAAAGCATTGTCATCTCTCTGAAGGGAATGGAATCCCCTGGAAAAGCAAGCATAATCAAGAGGACTGAAGAGGAGAGAAGGGAGCTCATGGTCTGATGTAGACAATCAATAAATGTTGGTTAAATGAAGAATGGAAGGGAGAGAGAGAGCAAGAGTCGGGCTCTCTAAATAATTAGCTACTACCAAAGAAAAATCTAACTCAAGATAATGTGCTTCTCTTGTTATTTAAAATGGTTTACTTACCTGAAAAAAATGTATATATATATACAAAATGTGGAATATGATTAACTTACATATACGTTAGATAAATTCAACAATGAACCACAGTATAAATCTAGAGTATATTCTCTCGCTATTCTCTAAAACTTGTAACATAATTGAATCGGCTCTGGAGGGAGTCTTCCTGGGTTAACTTTTTGTACAGTTGAATAGGCCTACCAACAGAAAAGACCTAGTGCAGCTTCAAAACTCTCTCTCGAAAGGACTTAACGTGAATTTGAAAATCTTCGTTGTGGTTGTTTTTGCTTGATACTAAACTTCTGTCTGTATTTATATATACATATATGTGTACATATAAGCAAACGGCATTGAAGACTGTTTAGATATTAGTTAACTCAATAAAAGCCAATCATAGTCCACAAGCCAGCTGGAAAATGAGATTCCATCCCGGGACTGGTGATGTGAAGACAAAAGCTACACCTCATTAACGTGCATAGAACAAACAGTCTTATGATTTTAGTTTTATTATTATTATTCATCATTCGGTGTTCACAAATAGTCTCCTGTGGATGTGATAGACCTACATGTGTAAATCTGTTCGTGGTAATGGCATTTCTACCCACTCAGCATGGGGAAGATTAACCCCACTGTGTTTCTGCTTAACTGCTTTTTTATTCATTTGGTGGAAGAACAGTTTAATTTGAAAATTCTTCGTACAGATACACTGTGCCTGCTTATTTCAGCCCCGGAGCTGTCCTTGCCTGGCTTTGAAGACTATATGGGAGCACACATGGGCAGCTCTCCCTTTCCTGATATGCAAAGTGGGGTTCGCCCTGCAGCCCATCATACGACTCCTTATCCCACAAAAATCAGTAAGACTTCACTGCACACACACTTAAGCAAGCTGACAGGCACTTCGAAAAGTCTAAGGAATGGTCATGCTTTTGAACACAGGGGCACACACACACACAAACACACAACGGTACCAGAAGTCTTAGCTGGTCAAAACATGCCCCCATCTACCGACCAGAGTGTGTACCAATCCCAGCAGCAGGGTCACTTGCTCAGGACTTTCAGAAGATGCATGTATTTTATCTGAATTAAAATATTCAGTCCACTAGGTTACTGTATTGGTTTGATGACATGTTAATTAGGATTAGTTTGAGTTACTGACTCATTGTAACCCATTGTGTTCTAGACAGAGGAAGGGTCTCCTTCCTTAGAATGGAGTACAATAGAGGAAAGCAACCCTGAGGAGAGGAAAGGAGATGAGTTTGAAGCTTAGGGCATTTCTTGGACCATGTGAGTCCCCCAAAGGGCCCTGTGGAGTGGGCGCAGAGCAAAGTGAAGACTCTGGCATCTGACTGCAGCAGAAGGAAAGGACGTCCAAGCACAGTTTGCCCATTTCATAGTTTTGCCTACAGCTTGACCCCACAGGCATCCTAACTTTTTAATCCACTTAAAATACATACTTAGAGATGTCAGCTGCCCCTGAAACCTTCCAGCTGATCCTTGAAGGGCTGCTCCTGTTCTTTTGAGGATGGAAAGATGTAACGCTCTGCAAAATTATCTGCACATTAAGCTGCCCAGAACTAGCCGCCCTGTTCCAAATCACTTTTCAATACAGCATGTTTTTCTCAAATGCTACATATTTATCAAGTGCATCATGTTCCTTACATATGCAAATCTATTCTCTCTATGTTAATCTCTAATGTACAAGCCATTTTATGGATTCGGTTTTAAAATGAGCCATATAATATATTCAGTCGGAACCATTTCTCTTATTAAGACAAATTACTAGGTTCTTGATCCCCGCAGAACGCCTAGTTGCTTTACCTCACAGTGCTTCTACTTTTAATGACGATATTTCGCCAACCAAAGTTTAACCCTCGCGAGTCGTTTACTGCCGCAGTCAATTAAGAACAGAGTGTGGCACTGGTGTTACAGCTCAGCTAAGAATAGTCTGCAGATGTGCTTTTAAGTAAAGAGGGATTTAAAAATAAATGTATTTGACAAGTTGCTGATCAGAAGCCTATATTTACCGAAACCAAATTAGAATAGTGTTGCACAAAAGTTGAAGTTTATCCTGGAAAATTCCTGAGATGTGTTCGGATTTGACCTCAGAAGTCTTTTCCCATTACTTGGAAAAGATATTTTGATTTCTTTGGTCCACTTTTTTTCTTATAACTCAAAAAGGACTTTTCTCCCCTTGGTCTTTTGACCTCTAACCTCACACATTGACAATTTATTGCCAAGGACATGTCATCAGAAGTGACCCAGTCCTTAACATTGCTCATATTCCTACTATTGCTGCCTATAATGTAAAGGAAACATTTTTTTCCTAAAAGCCAAATAGATAATTCTACATGCCCATAAAAATACAAGTTTTTTTTAAAATAAGATTAAGTAATAAACTGCAGCACTTTTAAAGTACACACATTATAAGAGGTCCAACCCTGCTGTTTTAGATGCAGCCGTTATTCCAGATCCTGTAGCAGGAAACACTGTTAAAATGTCAGCATTAAGCACGAACCCTCAAGAAGACGCAGCATCAGGGGAAATCCACATTGCTTGGACCCACTGAGGCTCTCCTGAGCCTTCCGAATGGCAGACAGCTGGGCATGTGCATCTTGCCAGTTGTCGTTCACAATCCCATGATCAGGTAAGTGGCCAAACTGAATCTCCACCTTATGGGCTAAATCCTCCATCTCTTATAGGTCTTTATCCTGCAGAAGAAACAGAAAAATACGGATAGCACAGACTTAATGAGACAAATAGAAGTAATACACAGTGTGTTATGCTGTTGCGTTCAGTAGTGAAGCTATTTATAAAACAATTGGGTCAAATAAATGTTCTTTATTCTAAACCACAAAAAGAAAAAAAGAAAGAAATGGCTCTGTCCTGTGCTTCTGTGATCCCGGGCACAGGGATCCAGGCTGACCACACCCTGCAAATCATTTCTCTTCTCTGAGCCTCCATTTCCCAGAGGCAAAGAAAAGGCATTGAACTTAGTTATCTCTGTGGACCTTTCAAGCTTCAAGAGTTGATTGATCCAGATAGCACAGAAAGTCTGGCTGCAACTGCACCTGAGCCCAGGGTCTGTGCATTCTGAAAGTCTCTCGGACACAAGTCTGTGCTCAGCATTCTTCATTACTTTCCTTGCTATTTCTGCCATATCTAGTTTTCTAAACAAGGAAAATAAATCTGTGTTACAAAAGTTATGAGATTTGCTGTTTCTGCTCAGAAGTCAGCACAGAGATTGAAGATTGAACATGTGTTCTTTTCACAGTAAAAAGAAAAAAGTTTTCGTAAAGGAGGTAAGTTGTGCATAAAGGTATTGATAGCAGGATTCTGATCTCCAACCTGAATCGAGAGATGACTTTAGCAAGCAGCTTATTCAGTTTGCGATATTGAGGACGGAGGTTTCTAGCCCAAAGCAGATTTAGAAGTTTACATGTGATTTGTGAGTCAGGGTTAAGTAACAATACAGCTGACATTCTAGGGATTCTGATCTAATCTCAGAGGTTTATAACATGAGTCCAAAGCTTCCCTTATTCTACTCAAGTTGCCAGCTACCTACATGGTCAATTTTAGAGCCTTTTGTAAAGAAATCCCATCAGTCCCCCAAAATCATATCACTCTGAGAATGTGAATGATATAAGGAAGAGGAACAAACACTTGATGAGTGCCTACTATGTGATGCAGACACTGTTACTTACCATACATACGTTGTTTTATTGATTTGAAGGCAGTGTTTCATGCTGGTAAAGATACGGGCTCTGTAATCAACTGTCTAGGTCAAATCCGTCTCCGTGATTGAATAACAGTAAAATGTAGACATGTGAGTTAATCTGTATATGTTTCAACTTCCTCATCTATAAAATGGGGATTTTTAAATGATACCTGCTTCTTGGGATAGTTGAGAGGATTAAATGAGATAATGCTGGACAATGAAGAAAGCAAGACCTGGCACACAGAAAATACTCAAGTAAAGTCAGTAAATAACAGATCCATGTTTACTAAAACTCATGACTGAGTAAGAATTATTTTGTATGTTGTTTACAGATAGGCCCAACTGTCAATTTAGATGTGTGAACAGGAATGAGAAATTTTTAGAAGGAAATGTTAAGTGAGTCACAAAGAGCAAAGAAGCAGAAATGTGAAGAATCATGGGACCTCCTGTAAAGAAACTAGGAAGGGACAGAAACAAGATGAATTGAGTAAAACTGAAAAGGTCCTAGGTGTAATCATGAGAGAAGTGTGATAGCTGGAGCAGCTGAAGAGCAAGAGAGGTTGGATCCAGAACAGCTCCGTAAGTGTAACACTAGGGGTACAATGCAAGACGAAAGGAGTTAACTTAGGTCTGAACTCAGTTCAAAGGAGGACACCTGAAGCAATGCACCAAAATACCTTTACACACTCCATGAGCACCGAGTCGGAACAGACTCCTTCCTGGCCTGAAGGTGAATAAAATATGGAACTAGGAAGCAAAACACAAAGAAGAAAAAAGAGAGCAGCCTATAAAAGAAGATGCCAAGAAACAAATCTGCCCAAATCAATTTAAGAAGAGATTAGTGGCCTTCTATGCCAGGCAACATGGCCTATTATATAGATAAAGAAAGCCCTCTGGTATAAAAATTCATAAAATATTGGATAAAATATATTTTAATATACTGCAGCATAGCTGAGTTGGCAGGAATATAAGGACAAGAGAAGCTACAAACAATAGAAAACCATGATCCAGAGCAGTGAGTATGAAGCAAGTTTTTACTCTGAGAGCATCTGCTCATCCTAGTGGCAGAGAACCCTAGTTTTAATGAGCCCGAGTAATGAAGAGGGCCAATAAGAGATACCCATGTAAAGCCAGAACCTGAAAGTGCGAGAAAACCAGAGAAGAGAGGAGGTGGGAAATGGAGGAGATGCTGTTGCATAGGGGAACTTGCATGGCTCAGCCTAGACTCTGAGCAGAGAAGCAAATAAGTTAAAATGTCTCCTATACGTACTTCCAACCACCTGCTCACTCTGACATGGATGTCTGTCTTAAATTCACATTACTTGTGGGACCTGAAAATCCTCGAGCTAAAAATTTAATTGCAAGTGCCATAGACTGATTTCTTCCCTGAAGCATTTGTCAGAGAGAAACACAAATGCACATTAAATCCATACCTCAAATAATGCCCATATACAAAGTCCCGAGGAACATGAGCTCCCTCCCAGCCCAAATCCTCTAAACACAAGGAGATAAGCCATCAGGAGTGAGAGTCAGAAGACCTCAGAAAAAGATCCATTAAATCAGTAGATACTGAGGCAGAGCGCCTGGGACCCGTGGCAGGGCTAGTAGCAGCATGGAGGAGAGACCGCTTTTAGCCAGTCTACAACTAATTGGACATTCATCGCTTAACAAAGGATATCCATATAGCATCTC
This sequence comes from Equus asinus, assembly GCF_041296235.1. Classification (NCBI taxonomy): domain Eukaryota; kingdom Metazoa; phylum Chordata; class Mammalia; order Perissodactyla; family Equidae; genus Equus; species Equus asinus. The sequence goes on along the minus strand of NC_091801.1, from coordinate 28,004,741 downwards.
AGGACGCCTGAGATACCCACGCTGCTATACATCGGAAAGCAGACGGACTTCCCTCTGGGAGGAGGTGGAGATAGGTGAAAACTCTCCGACCCCGACCCCTGAACAGCCTAGTACCTGTGGGTGGCTTTCTTTCAGCGGATGCCCCCAGAACATCGCCACACACCAAGGGCAGGAGGGAGCACACACCAGAGGAGCAACGGTGGAAACAGGTGACCAGAGCCCTACCTAAGCCCCCTGCAATTACACCTAAGCCCAGAGGGAAGCTCCAGAGTTGCACACTGGAGGCGGTGGGGAAAACCTCTACCCACCATTAGCGGAGAGGCCCTTCCCAGCATCCACAACACTGGGAGGCTCCCGAGGAGAGTCTCAAACAGGGCAGCAGCCCACCAGCTGCCACCGCCTATCTCACGGACTGTGGCTGTCGCCTGGTCAGGGCACGGGGCTGCCAGAGATCTTCTGGGAGAGGACTGGGGCTGGGTGGAGTTCCAGCAGCTGGCTCTGTGGCCCAGGGGGAAACTCTAGAGTTCCGTTCGGGCAGCAGGTAGAGTCTCTATCCGCCATTAGCAGGGAGGCCCCTCCCAGCATCCACAATGCTGGGAGGCTCCCGGAGAGAATCCCAAATGGGGCGGCAGCCCGCCAGCTGCCGCCGCCGGTCCCACAGACTACAGCTGTCGCCTGGTCGGGGCATGGGGCTACCAGAGATCTCCTGGGAGAGGACTGGGGCTGGGTGGAGTTCTGGCGGCTGGTGCTGCAGCCCAGGGGGAAACTCTGGGCTTCTATCCTGGCAGCAGGCATAGCCTCTACCCGCAAATAGCAGAGAGGCTCTGCCCAGCATCCACAACACCGGGAGGGTCCCGAAGAGGAGAATCCCAGGCAGGGCAGCAGCTGGCCAGCTGCCACTGAACTCAAGGTCTCTGGCTATCCCCCAGACAGGGCAAGGGGCTCCCCGAGATCCTGGGGGAGAGGAGTGGGGCTGGGTGGAGTTCCAGCAACCCGGCTCTGTGGCCCAGGGCGAAACTCTACAGTCTCAGAGAAGCCTCAGCAATAGCCTCTGCACAGCACTAGTAGAGAGCACCCGCCCAGCAACCACAAGGCTGGAAGACCCTGGGACAAAAGTAGCATAGCTAGGTGAGCTAACCACAGACTGCAGAAGATGCCCATAGCTCTGCTGTAACCCATAGTGGACAAGTGAGATTTTGTGGGCGCCGACAGTGACAGAGCTGCAAATATAAGTGATCCTGCCCCTGGCTGCTGGGAAAGCCCATAACACCACTGCAGACCCTAGGGAGGGAGCACGTCTAGGTGGTCTGCAACAGTAGGCACCAGCAGCCTGAAGCCCCCTTGTGACGGCCCCCACAGCTGAAGAGGGAACCCACAGGACCACTGTGACTACGAGGAGGGGCCCAGGCCCAGTTAGCAACAGCTGATAGGGTTCCTGGTTGGTGCAGTATAAACAGCTGTTCCCCCACCACACCAGTAGAAACAAGTGGAAGCAGTAACTAAACTCTATCTCTATGTGGAGGCACAAATCTACACCATCAAGCAATATGAAAAAATATATTAAATCTCCAGAACAGAAGGAAAATGACAAATACACAGAAAACAATCCCAAAGACAATGAAATACATAACCTAAATGACGATGACTTCAAAACAGCCATCATTAAAAAACTCAATGAGTTAAAAGAGAATTCAGATAGACAACACAACGAGTTCAGGAGCTATGTCACAAAAGAGTTTGATACTATAAAGAAGAACCAAACAGAAATACTGGAAATGAAGAACACAATAGAGGAGATTAAGAAAAATCTAGACGCACTGAACAGTAGGGCCGATAATATGGAGGAGAGAATTAGCAATTTGGAAGAGAGGAATATAGAAATGCTGCAGGCAGAGGAGGAGAGAGAACTAAGACTAAAAAGAAATGAAGAAACTCTCCAAGAATTATCTGACTCAATTAGGAGATGCAACGTAAGGATTATAGGTATACCAGAGGGAGAAGAGAGGGAGAAGGGGGCAGAAAGCCTATTCAAAGAAATAATGGCTGAGAACTTCCCAAACCTGGGGAGAGAGATGGAACTTCATGTGACAGAAGCCAATAGATCTCCAAACTTTATCAATGCAAGAAGACCAACCCCAAGGCATATAGTAGTGAAGCTAGCAAAAGTCAACAACAAGGAGAAAATACTAAGGACAGCCAGGCAGAAGAAATTAACCTACAAAGGAACCCCCATCAGGCTATCAGCAGATTTCTCAGCAGAAACTTTACAGGCTAGAAGAGAGTGGAATGATATATTCAAAAATCTGAAGGACAAAAACCTGCAGCCAAGAATTCTCTACCCAGTGAAAATATCCTTCAACTACAATGGGGAAATAAAAACTTTCCCAGATAAACAAAAATTAAGGGAGTTCATTGCCACAAAACCTCCTCTTCAAGAAATGCTCAGGAAAACCCTCATATCTGAAAAATCAAAAAAAAAGAAAGGGGCTACAAAACCAAGAGCAAAGGAGATAAGTAGAAGGACAACAACAGAGAGTAGCAGCTCTCCATCAGAACAGGTTAAACCATGGGACTAGAAACAAAGGAAATGCAAGAGAACCAGAAAACAAGACATAAAATGGCAGCGGTAGGCCCCCACATTTCAATAATCACTCTAAATGTAAATAGATTGAACTCTCCAATCAAAAGACACAGAGTGGCAGGATGGATCAACGAACAAGACCCAACAATATGCTGCCTGCAGGAAACACACCTCAGCCCCAAAGACAAACACAGACTCAGAGTGAAGGGATGGAAGACAATACTCCAAGCTAATAATGAACAAAAGAAAGCAGGTGTCGCTATACTAATATCAGACAAAGTAGACTTCAAAGCAAAACAGATAAAAAAAGACAAAGAGGGACAGTATATAATGATAAAAGGGACACTCCACCAAGATGACATAACACTTATAAATATATATGCACCCAACACAGGAGCACCAAAATTTGTAAAGCAACTCTTAACAGAACTAAAAGAAGACATCAACAATACAATAATAGTAGGAGACCTCAACACCCCATTAACACCAATGGATAGATCATCCAGACAGAAAATCAACAAGGAAATTATAGAATTAAATGAAAAATTAGACCAGATGGACTTAATAGGTATATATAGAACACTTCATCCAAAAACAGCAGGTTACACATTCTTCTCAAGTGCACATGGAACATTCTCAAGGATTGACCATATTTTGGGAAACAAAGCAAGCATCAATAAATACAAGAGAGTTGAAATAATATCAAGCATCCTTTCTGATCATAATGCTATAAAACTAGAAATCAACTACAAGAATAAAGCAGGGAAAGGTGCAAAAATGTGGAGACTAAACAACATGCTACTGAACAAACAATGGATTATTGAAGAAATTAAAGAAGAAATGAAACATTATCTGGAGACAAATGAAAATGAGAACACAACATACCAAATCATTTGGGACGCAGCAAAAGCAGTCCTAAGAGGGAAATTCATTGCAATACAGGCTCACCTCACTAAACAAGAAAAACCTCACATAAGCAACCTCAAACAACACCTAACAGAATTAGAAAAGAAGAACAAACAAAGCCCAGAGTCAGTAGAAGGAGGAAAATAATAAAAATAAGAGCAGAAATAAACGATATTGAAACAAAAAAGACAGTAGAAATGATCAATGAAACAAAGAGTTGGTTCTTCGAAAAACTTAACAAAATCAACAAACCCTTAGCCAGACTCACCAAGAAAAGAAGAGAGAAATCTCAAATAAATAAAATTAGGAATGAGAGAGGAGCAATCACAACAGATACCAAAGAAATACAAGGGATCATAAGAGAATACTATGAAAAACTATATGCCAACAAATTGAACAACCTAGAGGAAATGGACAAATTCCTAGACTCTTACAACCTCCCAAAACTGAATCAGGAAGAAATGGAGAATCTGAATAGGCCAATCACAGGTAAAGAAATAGAAACAGTAATCAAAAACCTCCCCCAAAATAAGAGTCCAGGACCAGACGGCTTCTCTGGAGAATTCTACCAAACATTCAAAGAAGATTTAATACCTATCCTTCTCAAACTATTCCAGAAAATTGAGAAAGATGGAGTACTCCCTAACACATTCTATGAAGCCAACATCACTCTGATCCCCAAACCTGACAAGGACAACACAAAGAAGGAGAACTACAGGCCGATATCACTGATGAACATAGATGCAAAAATCCTCAACAAAATTCTGGCAAACCGAATACAGCAATACATCAAAAAGATTATACGCCATGATCAAGTGGGATTTATACCAGGGACACAGGGATGGTTCAACATCTGCAAGTCAATCAACGTGATACACTACATTAACAAAATGAGAAACAAAAACCACATGATCATCTCAATAGATGCAGAGAAAGCATTCGACAAGATCCAACATCCATTTATGATCAAAACCCTCAATAAAATGGGTATAGAAGGAAAGTACCTCAACATAATAAAGGCCATATATGACAAACCCATAGCCAATGTCATACTCAACGGACAAAAACTGAAAGCCATCCCTCTGAGAACAGGAACAAGACAAGGGTGCCCACTTTCACCACTCCTATTCAACATTGTACTGGAGGTGTTGGCCAGAGCAATTCAGCAGGAAAAAGAAATAAAAGGAATCCAAATAGGCAATGAAGAAGTAAAACTATCGCTGTTTGCAGACGACATGATCTTATATAGAGAGAACCCCAAAGAATCCATTGGAAAACTATTAGAAACAATCAACAGCTACAGCAAAGTTACAGGGTATAAAATCAACATACATAAATCAGTAGCATTTCTATACACTAACAATGAACTAACAGAAAAAGAACTCAAGAACTCAATCCCATTCACAATCGCAATGAAAAGAATAAAATACCTTGGGATAAATTTAACCAAGGAAATGAAAGATTTATACAATGAAAACTACAAGACTTTCTTGAAAGAAATTGACGACAACATAAAGAGATGGAAAGATATTCCATGCACATGGATTGGAAGAATAAACATAGTTAAAATGTCCATACTACCTAAAGCAATCTACAGATTCAACGCTATCCCAATCAGAATCCCAATGACATTCTTTACAGAAATTAAACAAAGAATCCTAAAATTCATATGGGGCAACAAAAGACTGCGAATTGCTAAAGCAATCCTGAGTAAGAAAAACAAAGCCGGAGGCATCACAATCCCCGATTTCGAAACATATTACAAAGCTACAGTGCTCAAAACAGCATGGTACTGGTACAAAAACAGGTGCACAGACCAATGGAACAGAATTGAAAGCCCAGAGATAAAACCACACATCTATGGACAGCTAATCTTGGACAAAGGAGTGGAGGGCCTACACTGGAGAAAAGAAAGTCTCTTTAACAAATGGTGCCAGGAAAACTGGACAGCCACATGCAAAAGAGTGAAAATTGACCATTCTTTTTCACCACTCACCAAAATAAATTCAAAATGGATCAAAGACCTAAAGATTAGGCCTGAAACAATAAATCTTCTAGAAGAGAATATCGGCAGTACACTCTTTGACATCAGTTTCAAAAGAATCTTTTCAGACACTATAACTCCTCAGATGAGGGAAACAATAGAAAGAATAAACAAATGGGACTTCATCAGACTAAAGAGCTTCTTCAAGGCAAGGGAAAACAGAATTGAAACAAAAAAACAGCCCACTAATTGGGAAAAAATATTTACAAGCTACTTATCCGACAAAGGGTTAATCTCCATAATATACAAAGAACTCACACAGCTTAACAACAACAAAAAACCCCATCAAAAAATGGGCAGAGGACATGAACAGACATTTCTCCAAAGAAGATATAAGGATGGCCAATAGACACATGAAAAGATGTTCATCATCACTAATCATCAGGGAAATGCAAATCAAAACTACACTAAGATATCACCTTACACCCGTTAGATTGGCAAAAATATCCAAAACCAAGAGTGACAAATGTCGGAGAGTTGTGGAGAAAAAGGAACCCTCATACACTGTTGGTGGGAATGCAAACTAGTGCAGCCACTATGGAAAACAGTATGGAGACTTCTCAAAAAGTTAAAAATAGAAATACCTTATGACCCAGCCATCCCACTACTGGGTATCTATCCAAAGAACTTGAAATCAGCAATTCCAAAAGTCCCATGCACCCCAATGTTCATCGCAGCATTATTTACAATAGCCAAGACGTGGAACCAATCTAAGTGCCCACAAACTGATGATTGGATAAAGAAGATATGGTATATATACACAATGGAATACTACTCAGCCATAAAAAAGGACAAAATTGTTCCATTTGCATCAACATGGATGGACCTCGAGGGTATTATGTTAAGCGAAATAAGCCAGACAGAGAAAGACGAACTCTATATGACTCCACTCATAAGTGGAAGTTAACATATAGACAAGGAGAACTGATCGGTGGATACCAGGGAAAAGGGGGCGTGGGGGAGGGCACAAAGAGTGAAGTGGTGTACCCACAACTTGACGAACAACAATGTACAACTGAAATCTCACAAGGTTGTAACCTATCATAATCTTAATAAAATAAATAAATAAATAAATAAAAATAATAAAAAAAAATTTTTTTTAAATCAGTAGATACTGGAATTACCAGAGTTAAAATATAAAATACGTATCGTTAATATTTTCAAAGAAATAAGAGCATGGTGTAAAAATTAGAGAAAATCAGGTACAGCAGGACCAAATGGAATATCTAGAAGTGAAACACTGAAAAATTAAAGTTAAAATCTCAATGAATGGCTTAAACAGCAGATTAGATACAGCCAAAGAAGTAATTGGTGAGGTGAAAGAGAAATCTGAAGAAACGTAGCACAAGGAGACAAAGACATATAAAAAAAATTTTTTTTTTGAGGAAGATTAGCCCTGAGCTAGCATCTGCCATCAATCCTCCTCTTTTTTGCTGAGGAAGACTGGCCCTGGGCTAACATCTGTGCCCATCTTCCTCCACGGACACCTGCCATAGCATGGCTTGATAAGCAGTGCATAGGTGCTTACCTGGATCCAAATGGCTAACCCTGGGCCACGGACACAAAATGTGTGAACTTAACCTCTGTGCCACTGGGCCAGCCCCTAGAAAATATTTTTTAAATGTTAAAATGTGTAGAGGATGGAGTAAAAAAGGGTTACTGTATATTTAATTATAGTTCCAAATAAACTAAAGAAGATTGGAGGTAGACAATATTTGAGGAGATAATGGCTGATAATTTTCCAGAATTGATTAAATATACCTATCTTCATATTCAAGAAGGATAAAAATTAATATTCAGCAGAATAAATAAGAGTGAATCCCCAACTAGATACAACATAGTGAAGCTCCAGGATACCAAAGAGACAAAGATAAATAGAGGAATATAAGGAGCTGTGGCGTGGGAGGAAGGAGAACAAAGACAGATGATTTACGAAGCAGTTAGTTTTAGACTAACAGCTGCTCTCTCAAGAACAGAAATGGAAGCCAGATAATGTTAGAGTAATATCTTCAAAGTGTGCAGAGAAAAAAAACTGTCAACCTAGACGGGTATATCTAGTGAAAATATGTTTCAATACAAGGGCTAAATAAAGACATTTTCATAGACAACAAAACAGAGAAGTTTTAATATCAACAGACCTTCACTAAAGGAACTTAGAAAATAGGTAGAACTTGAGGTAAAACAAAAAGGATTCTGTAAAGAAGACGCAAGATGCATGAAGGAATGATAAGAGGAGGGGGAAAAAAGATCACCGTGTAGGGAAATCGAAACAAACAGTGATGATATTAAACAATAAAAAATGTCTAATTTGGAGGATTTTAGATTTTGAGATAGAATTAAAATCCTGAAAAAAACATAGCATGTAAATCTGGACAGGGTGATCAGACTTAAAAGAAGTTATGGCCTGGGGATTATTTGAGAGGAGGGCAAAGATTCTGATTTAGACTTTAGGTTAAATATGCATATTAAGATTTCTAAGGCAACCTCTGAAGAATACAAATAGCTTATACAACTTCCAAACTAGTAGCAAAAAATATGAAACGAGGAGGGAGATATTAATTAATCAAAATGATGGCAAGAAAAGCAGAAAATGAAAGAGACTAAAAGAGTATGGGAAATATAAAACAAATTATATGGTAGAGATAAATAGAAATATATTGAAAACAACAATGATTGTAAATGGGCTATATTCACTAGTTAAAACACAAGAATTTTATGACTCTTTCTACAAAAAAAAATAATAATAATCCTAAAATCTAAGGATGCAAAAAGATTAAAGGGTAAAAGTGTGATAAAAAAGATATATATAGCTGGTGCAATTATTCAGTTATCAGGAAAAAAATAAAAGTCTTAAAGTAAAACATAAAGCAATAGGAGGTAATTACAATTAGAAATAAATAAATCATCAGGAAAATATAATAGCTCTAAAATTATAGGTATTTACTAATATACATACAAAATATAAAAAGCAAAGATTTTCAGAATTATAAGCAAAAACTGACAAATCCAACATCAAAGCAGACTTCAGCACAGCTCTCAGAAAATAACAGATTAAGTGGACAAAAATGAGGAAGTACACAGATATTTGAAAAACACAATTTTTAAGCTTGATCTAATAATGGACATATATGGAACATTGCACTCAACTCAAGAATACACATTATTTTAGAGTATGCATGGATCATTTGTGAAAATTAACCAAATTCTAGACCATAAATCAAGTCTCAATATATTTCAAAGAGTTGGTTTCACTCTGAGAACATTTCTCTGACTATAGCACTATACAAATTAGTAAAAAATATAACTTAAGTGTTTGTCTGTTTAAAGATACAATTCTGAAAAAAAGTCAAAAACCAAAAGCTACCATGAGTCAAAGTATAAACCATACAGAAATTGAAAAATAATTTGAATGCAACAATAATAAAACATTGTATATTATTACTTGGAAATATAACTAAAGCAATGTTTAGAAAAAAACATTAAATTTTAAAAGAGCATATTAGAAAAGAAGAAAAGCTGAGAATTAATGAGTTAAGCATCCAAGTTAGGAAGTTAAAGAACAGAATAAGCACAAGGAAAATAGAAAAAATGAGATTATAAATATAAGAACAGATATAAATAAAATGAAAAGACAATGGAGAAGATTAACAAAGAAAAAGTTTTGAAAATAATTAATTGACAAATATCTAGCAGTATTGATCACAAATTAATGAGGAACACAAATTTTTTAAAAGAATAAAAGGGGCTATTAGTATATATGCTAACTTTGAAATTTGAAAACTTGGTTGAAATGGACAAAGTTCTAGAAAAATCTAAATTAATGACTCAAAAACGAATAGAAACCACTTCACACTCACCAGGATGGCTAAAATCAAAAAGACAAACAATAACAAGTATTGACAAGGATGTGGACAAACTGGAATTCTCATACCTTGATGATGGGAGTGTAAAATAGTACAACCACTTTGGAAAACGGTCTGACAATTCCCCAAAAAGTTAAACACGGAGGCATCCCATGACACAGTGATTCCACTCCTAGGTATATATCCAGGAGAACTGAAAACATACGTGCACACAATACACACCAAAAGCCTTTGACAAAATGAGAAAAACAATTTTAAGAGTAGCTGTTCCCACAGTAAGAGTAGGAACAACGTTATTCCAGATATTCTTATTCATGTGCACAGATGCTCAATATGAGGCCTTACTAGATAGGCTGCCATGCTGTGTCTGCAATGCCGGCTGCATAAGCCCGTGCCCTACTCGAAAAGGCCTCCAACTGCGTGCCTGTGGGAATCTTCCAAAGAAAATTCTCCTTGTGCTTTCTGGGACTCTGAACCATTTCTATGTGAAGGACTGACTGGTCCAGTGAGCCAGTGGCAGATTATTGTCCCCAAACTCAGTGTTTCTGGACTTTGCTATCCTGCCTTCCTCCACCCCAATGCCTGATGTGGCTGCCACCCCAAATCGACAGTTTTATTCCTAGGAATGCAGGGGAAAGGTGTACTGAAGATCCAATTCATCCATGACATGGAAATACCTGGCCCAGCACAAACTGATCTTGAGACTCATATCCAGATGCTACAGTGGACTGCTGGGGCCCGACCTTGGCAGGCTCAGCAGTTCCTACAGAATTTTGGCACTGGGAGAGCATCCAAGTGCTAGACTGAAACAAATCTGCTTCTGCTTATCAATTTCAGCAGGGGATCAGTAGTAATTCTATTGTGACGACCTTGCCCACTAAAGTTGTGGGGGCAGTGGCTTCACCTAACCACCATCAAACAAATACCTATTTAATGATAACCAAGCCTTTTGCCAAGTCAATGCTTTCTGGAAGCGATTCCTCCAACTATCCAAGGAAATGACCACCGATAAAGTGAGGGATAGTAAGTCCCCAGGGAGCAGACCTTTACAGAAAAGTATACTATACTCCCCAGTTATATGTTTACTGTCAAAAACCTCAATCCCTCTCTTATGCAAAGTTGGAGAGGAAAAAATCTGATTTCCATTAACCCCAGAGAAGAAACTTAGTTTTATCTCTCACCCAGTTTTTAAAAATGATGGTATAGCCTATCTTGTTGAAAAAAATAAAGGGTTGAAGTGGGGAAGAAAGACCCTAATAATAAAAATGCACAGATGGAGACCTATGGGGACCGTTTATCTGGACAGGATTTGCATGATCTGCAGTTGTGAGACAATCAAAATTAAATCTAGGAACATGTTAATAGTTAAAAAGCCAGAGAGCCAGGGTAATATTACAAACCTTTTTTGTGTGTGTGTGATGAAGATTTTCTCTGAGCTAACATCTGTTGCCAATCTTCCTCTTTTTTTTTTTTTTTTTTTTGCTTGAGGAAGATTAGCCCTGAGCTAACATCTGTGCCAGTCTTCCCCTATTTTATATGTGGGTTGCTGCCACAGCATGGCTTGACAGATGGTATAGGTCAATGCCCAAGATCCAAACCTGTGAACCTGGACTGACAAAGTGGAGTAGGCCAAACTTAACCACTACACCATGGGGCCATCCCATAAACCATTTTATGTGGCAAGAGTGGAAAGAGGATATGACTTAAGTCAGATGCATAGCAAAAGGCACATCTGTGCATCATCCCAAGGTTGCAATCCAGGAAGATAAGATAAGGCACTCTTACCCCTTGGGTTCTTGTTATGAGCTCAAAGGGGAGGAAGTGAAAATACCAAATGTGGAGTAGTTTTCCAAGAAGGTTGGCTAATAAAGAAAGGAAAGGACAAGGGTAACAGCATAGGTAAAAGCAAAGATTCTCTCCACAAGTCTTTTGACACTATTTTTTCGCTATGTTAGTATCACTATCTACCATTACCATTATTCCTTCACTGAGAGTTTGTTGAGCGCCATGAAATGACCTCTGTCCTCTACTATCTAAAAGGCAACCTCACAGGTCACCCTTCACAGAAAAGAAACTGAAAGTCACCAGCAGTCATTTTGCAGCTTGCAAAAAATTCAGGCAGGATATTTTTTTTCTAAGATCTTTTCTAACCTGTAGGATTTTAAGGGACAGCCAACAAACTCCTTACATTTCCATCTGTATTTTCTCTCTAGCAGAAGAATTGGGAGTCTGAGATTTGAGAATTCAAGACTTTCTTAACTCCAGTTTGATGCTTGGTTTATTAAACTACTCATTTTGAAGGAGGGTGGTGTTGATCTCTCACAGCAAACAGCACCTGTCTGTCAAACACTCTTGGTGAGACATCAGTCAGCAGCTGAACGACAGCAAGCTCCCACCCTCACTCCTGAGATTGTCAGCCAAGGGTACAAAGCTCCCTAGCAGGCAAGCTGGCTGCCAATTTTGCTAAAAAGAACAGTAAAACTAGGAACAGCCAAGCTTGTACTATTTTGCAGTTCCTTTCTTTTTTCAGTGTATTTTTAGGTTGGCAGAAATCAGTTTCCTTTTCTATGCTTTATACATTCCTATTCATAAGCCTGGCATTACCAGACAATTTATTAAACTTTATTTTATTCACATAAAATAGTCACTGCTCTGGAAAAGAGTGACTCAGTAAAGTGCTCATCTTCCCACACACCTGGACTTCTAGCCAGAAAACAAAGTGTATTGTGTATAATGAACAATCAATAAAATGAAAACCATTTTATGCAAAATAAAACTTAGTCTTGAAAATCTAAACATTTCTTTTACAAGTCACTGACCAAAGGGATCTTTACAATCAAAATGAATCTGGGAAAACTCATGCTACTGGAATTTGATTAATCAAACCAAAATCTACTCACTGTGTAGCATCTAGCTCATAAGTGAGATGCTTTTGATCAGCGGAGAGATTGTGGTTTGGGGAACAGGTTCCGTGTGGGGTTTGCTAACTAGCACACCTTATTTATTTTTCTCTGATTGGGATTCTGCTCTTTAATAAGATAATTATAATTCCTGCTTTTCTGGTTTCTTTGCCAACCATTTACCTCCACCACTGAAGATCTTCCATATGGCCTACACAACAATAATCAACTGAAGTGCAATGTGATCAACCTAGTTGGATGGAGCTTTGCTTCACAGAACAGGGATGAGGTCAAAGGCCAAACATGCACATTCTGTCTTGCTCATAACATTATAAAGAACCATGGTGAACCAGCCAAGACAGCCATGTATACAGATCAACAAATCAGAGAGTGGCAATGGAAGGATATGCAACTACTTGTGGTTCTGTGATCAAGGGCCTTACAGACCTGAAAGAGTGATTTACAATAGACTCTTCCAGTAGTCCTAAAATCACATTTTATGACCTCTTTGTTATATAAACAGTAGATGACTTGAACTTCCAGCCATGGTGTTATTAAGAGGGCAGCAAATTCTCTAAGGGGGGAAAAGGTATAAAACCAGAAAAAATTTCCAAAACAACTTTTAGGACTCTGGAAGTGGACTAAAGGCAGACAACAAATTGAGATGCATTTATTCTTGAAAATTTTGTAGAGCTCCAGGTAAAGGCAGTGGAAGTCTATGACCTTCTTCATAAGGACTGCTCCCATCCCTCCTCGCAGTTCAGTCAGTGAGAACAGTAGTTTCATAAATCTGAGGTTGGACATGGAAACCATCAGCTTTGGTGCCACCTGAGGGGGGCTGACTCAATTTTGCTTGGGGTGGGGAGTGGTGGGTCCCATAACTTTATCACTAAAAGTGGTAAACTCATTAGAAAACAAAAGAGGAAACCTGGAGCTTTCCCAGCTTGAGATTCCTGCAGCTTTACCAGCCTAAAGCTGCAATCCTAATTGAGACAAGTGGCAGACCAATGAGAAACTGAACACGGAAACTTTGGACATGAGAGATCCATGGAAGGAGGATTAGATAAGCTCTCCAAACATTCCTGGCCTACTGGGAACCTATACACACATACATATGTGCAGCAGACGCTCAAGAGAGTCTAGTGGGAAGTTAAAGCCAAGGCAGAGTTGAGAATGGTAGAATTCTGAATGTGTTTCCTTTAAAAATATACATCTTAATAATACTAGTAAAAGTTTATTATTGAGTATGTAACATATGTAGATGAAATATATGTGTATGTACAAAATATGCATATATATTTTATCTATATATAACTGTAATAGCACAAAGGAGGAGGAGAGAAATGGGACTATATTGCTAAACAAAGTTGCTTTATATTATTAAAGTTAAGACAGCATTAATCTGAGGTAGATGTAATAAGTTAAACATGCATATTGCATTCCTTAGAGTAACCAGTAAGAAGATATCTCAAAAAATATTCAAAAAGTTAACAGAGGAATTAATATGATACACTAAAAAGTATTTGTTTAACGTGGAAGAGGGTAGTATAGAAAGAGCAAAGGAACAAAAAATATACAAGACATAGGAAACAAATAGCAAATAAGCACAAATCCAATCACATCAATAAATACATTAAATGTTAATGGACCAGATGCTTTATTCATAGGGTAGAGATTGTTAGACTGAATAAAAGAGCAAGATCCAACTATAATCTGTCTATCAGAGACACCCTTTAGATTAAAAAACACAAATAGCTGAAATTTAAAGGATGGAAAAAATAGACCACACAAACAGTAACCATTAGAGAGCTAGAGTAGCTATATTAACGTTAGACAAAATAATCTTTAAGGCAAAGAAATATTGCCAGACACCAAAAGGGATATTTCATGATGATGAAAGAATCAGTTAATCAAGAATATATAACAATTATGAATGTATTTACACCTAACAACAGAGCCAAAAAAGCATAAATAAAATTGACATTATTGAAAGGAGAAATAAAATTCAATAATTGTAGGTGGAGATTTCTATACTCCTCGCTCAGTAACTGATATAAAAAACTAGATAGCAAATTAATAATGGTATGCAAGACTTGAACTGACTTAACCAAGCTTAATATATAAAATACTGCACCCAACAACAGCAGGATATACATTATTTTCAACTACGCATGGAATATTTTCCAGAATAGACTATATGCTAGACTATAAAACAAGTCTCAATAAATGTAAAAGGGTTGAAATCTAACAAAGTATATTAACCACAGTTTAAATTAGAAACTAACAACAGAAAGAAATGTGGGAAGTCTCAAAATATTTAGAAATTCAGTAACACACTTCCACAAAGACAAAATTACAAGGGAACTTAAAAAATATCTCAAATGAAAAAGCAAAACATAACGTATAAAAATTTATGGGATGCATTTAAGCATTGCTTAGAGGAAATTTGCAGCTTTAAATATTTTACGTTAGAAAAAATACCTAAATTCAGTAACCTAAGCTTGTACTTTAAGAAACTAGAAAAAGAAAATGGAATCAAAGTCAAATTAAGCAGAAGCAAGGAAATAATAAAAATCAGAGGAAAAATCAATGAAATAGAAAGTAGAAACACAACAGAAAAAATCAATTAATCTAAGTGTTGGTTCTTTGAAATATCAACAGAATTGATAAGCCAAGACTTAAAAAAGAAAAAAGAAGGTAGAAATCACCAAAATAAGCAATAAAAGAGGAAATATTGGTACAAACCATACCAGAGATTATAAGGAAATATTATGAACAACTTTATAACAAAAAGTTAGACAACTTAGGTGGAATGGAAAAATTTAACAAATCTCTCCTGTAAAGAAATAGAAAACCTGAATAGATCTGTATCAAGTGTATTAGTTTTCTATTTCTATTTCTATTGCAAATTACCACAAAACAAAATTGGCATCTTAAAACAACACACAGTTATTACTTGGGTTTCTGTGGATCAGGAGTCTGGGTGCAGCTTAGCTGGGTTTCCTCCTCAGAGTCTCACGCGGCTGCAATCAAGGTGGCAGCTGGGCTGTTTTCATCTGGAGGCTCAAGTGGGGAAAGATCACTGCCAACCTCATTAAGGTTGTTGGCAGAATTCATTTCCTGGCTTCAGGATGACTGAGGGCTCTGGTGTCTTGCTGGCTGTCAGCTGGAAGTTACCCTTAAGTCCTAGAGGAGGCCTAATGTCCCCTGCCACATGGTCCTCTCACAGCATCTCTCACAACACCGCAGCTTAATTCTTTAAGGCCAGCAAGAGAATCTCTCTTCGGTAAAGGGCCAATCCCTCTTTTAAGGGCTTTCACCTGAAATACTCGTGTTTATCCTTTTAAAATTCTAAATCAACTGATTTCAGACCTTAATTATGTCTCCAAAATGCCTTCACCTTTGCCTTTGTTTTAATATAACCTAGTCATAGAATAACATCCTGTCAGCTTCAAGACTCCCCCCTCAGCACCCAAAGGAAGGGCATGTACATCATGAAGCAGGCATCTTTGGGGCCATTTTCTAATTCTCCCTACCACATCAAATAAAGAAATTGAGTTAGTATTTTAAAGTCTTCCCACAAATAAAAGGATAGGTCCTCATAGATTCTCTGGTGAGGTTTGAGAAAGAATACCAACACTACATAAACTCTTTCAAAAAGCTAGAGGCAGAGATAATACTCAGAACTCATTTTATGAGGCCAGTATTACCCTAATATTAAAGCCAGATGATGACATCACAAGAAAATTACAAAACAATATCTCACATGAAAGTAGACACAAAACTCCTTAACAAAATATTAGCAAACCAATAAGAATTGTGCATGATGTCAAAGTGAGGTTTATCCTGGGAAAGGAAGACTGACCACATGATCATTTCAATGTACACAGAAAAAGCCTTTGTTAATATCCAATACTCAATCCGAATAAAGCCTCTGTACCTAGGTTAATAGTATTGTACCAGCATCAATTTTCTGGTTTTGACAATGCGAACTAGGTTGTGTAAAATATTATAATGGGAGGAAATTTGATGTAGGGTGAATAAGAACTCTCTGCACTATTTTTGCAACTTAATATGAGTCTTAGCCTTTTCCAAGATAAGTTATTTTTAAAAATCTAACACTCATTCATGATCAAAATTGTTAAGGATCTAGGAATAGAAGGTAGTTCCTCAATTTGATAAGTGCGTGCATAAAGAAAAATCCATAGCAGACATCAAAATTAATGGTGAAAAATTGAATACTTTTCACCTAACATCAGGAACAAGACAGAGATGTCCACTTTAGGGTGTCTACTTCTATTCAACATTGTACTGGAGGATCTAGCTAGTATAATCAGGCAAGGAAAATAAACTAAAGGCAAATAGATTGAAAAGAAAAATTTTAAATCTTTATTCACAGATGACATGATCTGTAGGTAGAATCTACCAAAAAAAAAATCTATTTAAACTAGTAAATGAATTTAGCAAGGTCATAGAATGCAAGATTTATATACAAAAGTCAATCGTATGGGAAATCTCTGTACCTTCCACTTAGATTTTGCTGTGAACCAAAAATTGCACTAAGAAGTGGGGCCAGCCTGGTGGTGCAGCAGTTAAGTTTGCACGTTCTGCTTCTGCAGCCTGGGGTTCACCAGTTTGGATCCTAGGTACGGACATGGCATCGCTTGACAAGCCATGCTGTGGTAGGCATCCCACATATAAAGTAGAGGAAGATGGGCATGGATGTTAGCTCAAGGCCAGTCTTCCTCAGCAAAAGAGGAGGATTGGCAGCAGATGTTAGCTCAGGCCCAATCTTCCTCAAAAAAAAAAAACTGCGTTAAGAAGTAAAGTCTATTTTTTAAAGTCAAAACTAATTTCAAAACTAATCATAAAGATATGCTAATATAGAGAGTGTAATGATATTGGAGCAAGGAGAGACAATATAGAGCAATGGAACAGAAAATAGAGTGCAGAAATAAACTAATCTTTATGGCCAACTGAATTTTGACAAAGAGCTCAAGACAATTCAAAGGGGAAAGGAAGGAGAGTCATTTCAACAAATAATGCTAGAACAATTGGATAGTTACAAGAGAAAAAAATAAATTTAGATCCTTGACTCACATTAAACACAAAAACTAATTCAAGATAGAACATAGAGCTAAATATAAAAGCTAAAACTACAAAACTTCTAGCAGAAAACAAAGGAGAAAATCTTTCTGACCTTGGTTTACGCAAAAATTTATTCGATATATATGACGTCAAGTGGCTGATTTATAAAAGAATATAATTGAAAAGCAGACTTCATAAAAAATTTTAAAATCTTGCTCTTCAAAAACAACTTCAGGAAAATAGAAAGAGAAGCCATAGACTGAAATAAAATATTTGAAAATCTTGTATCTGATAAAGGACTTGTATCTGGAATATACAAAAAACTCTCACAACTCAGCAAGACAATTCAGTTTTCTTAAAATGGGCAAAATATTTGAATAGTTATTTCATCAAAAAAATTATGAATCACTAATAAGCATGTGAAAAGATCCTCAACATCTTTAATAATTAGGGAAATGCAAACTAAAACCACACACCCAGTAATATGGCTGCAATAAAAAAGACTGACAATACCAGGTGTTGACATGAATGTGAAGAAACTAGAACCCTTTAAGCATTGCTAGTGGTGATGTAAAATGATACAGTCGCTTTGGAAAACAGTTTGGTGGTTTCTTAAAAAGTTAAATACACACTTAACATATGACCCAGCAATGCCATTCCCAAATATCTTCCCTAGAGAAATGGAAACATATGTCCACACGAAGACTTGGTCACTAATGCTCATAGTAACATTATTCATAATAGTGAAGCACTGGGACAAAAACAAATGTCTATCAATTGGTGAAAGCATAAACAAAATATGGTGTATTGATACTCACAAAAAAAAACTACTGATAGATGCAGCAATACAGATTGTAATATTGTAAACAAAAGAAGTCATACATGATGACTGCATATAGTTGCAATTATGTGAAAATCTAGAAAAGGCAAAACTATAGACAGAGAGCAGACCAGTGGCTCCCTGAGACTGGAAGTGGGAGTGAGAACTGACTGCAAACAGGCACAAAGAATATTTTGGGGTGATAGAATGGATTATGGTGATGATTACACAACTGTATAAATTTACTCAAAATCATTGGACTGTGCACTTAAAATGAATGAATATTAATGGCATAAAATTATACATCAATAAGGCTGCTTTAAAAATCAATAAATATTTATTAAAGAAAACAAAAGCAGAAAATACGGGAGAACAATTTCTTCACTCACAATCTTACTACTCATATAATCAATTATTTTGGTTACTTTGGTTTATATTCCTCCATATAATATACAAGAAAGCAGAATGTGTTTAATCAATCCACTATTGTTGGATTTTAGGTTGTTTCTAGTCTTCCACTAATAAATACTGCTAAAATAAACATTCTTACTGTGTATTTTTGTTTGGGTGTCTGACTGTTACCTCAGGATAAATTTCCAAGGTTAGACATAGTTACTCAAATACAGAGTATGTATTTATTTTCTTGGCTGTGGAACAAATTACTATGAACTTTGTGGCTTCAAACAGCACACATTTATTATCTCACAATTTCTTCGAGTTAAGGATCTGGGCAGGGCTTAGCTCAATCCTCTACTCCGGGTCTCACCAGGCTGCAATCAAGATGTCAACCAAGACTACAATTTCATCTGGGGCACAGAGTCCTTTCCAAGCTTAACACTGTGGGCAGAATTCAGTTCCCTGTGGTTGTAGGACTGTCCCTCAACTCCTAGAGGCTGCCAGCCATTCTCTGCCATGTGGCCAGCTTCACAGCATGAGGGTTTGCTTCTTCAAGGCCAACAGGACAGCATCTGCTTCTGCTTCTTGTCATTACCTCTGGACCCTTTTTGAAAGGGCACACCTGACTAGGTCAAGCCTGTTGAGGATAGTCTTTCTTTCAGTTAACTCAAAGTCAACTGGCTGGCAACCTTCATTCCATATGCAAAATCTCTTATCTTTTGTCTATACTGTAACCGAATCACAGGAGTGCTATCCCATCATAGTCACAGTCCCACCCTCACTCATGGGGAGGGGATTGTACAGATATGTACACCAGGAGGTAATAGGAGGCTCTTAGAAATCTGCCTATCGCAAAGAGTTTGCTCATTTATTAGGATTACGATTCAAATTGTTAAACTTTCTGAAGAACATTTATACCCCACCAGCAGAGTGCTAAGAATATTATCATTATTCTTAATCTTTGCCAAAGATGGGCAAGTATTGCTGGCTTGGGACCATTGGACAGGGATGTGGCAATGAGAGAACAAATCTTGCATTTCTTGATTAATATTAAGATTATTATGATCTTTGACAATTTTTACTTTTCTTCTGCAAAATATCTCTTCATTTATTTGATTGCTTTTCTCTACGGGTAATTTTCTGTTAATTGTTGCTTCATAATCTCATTTTGAATATTAAAAATATTCTATTAATGGTTCATATAGCAAGTATTTTCTCTTGATTTATTTTCTTTTTAACTTGGTTACAGTGACTTGCACCATGTAAAAACTTTGAACTTTCATAATCAAACCTACTAACCTTTATGATTTCCTTTCTCTGCTTATTTTTTATCCTCTGACATGTTTTCCTGAGCTTTTTATTTCTAAAAAGAGAGAAGTCGGGGGATTACATGAGATTTCCAGTTTCCATTTCAGTGGTAGTTAGGGACTCTAGACAGGGAAATAGTGTAGGAAGATGAAGGTTCTAATAACGCAGTGCCCATCAGTCTTCTAACTGTTGTGTGAACCAGTTCTTAACCTAAGGTGTCCAGCCAGAGAGATGGATGCATCATTTCTTCAGATGGCTTGGCTGAAAGAAATACACTACATTGTTCTGTAAACAGTTCAGGACACTGGCTATCAGCTCCATTTTTTTTTTTTTAATCTCTTATCTTTGGGCTATCAAATTCCAGCTCTGAGTATTTGAAAACAGACAGAAGGATGAGATCATCATTTTTCTAAAGCATTTAGTTTTGGTCTTGAGATTTATCCTCATCTCCAAGCACTAATTTCACCTTATATTTAATATTCCCAGTTTAATCTGGGACATGAAACTAGCCATATTTTTTTAAAAAATAAAACACTTTGGATAACCAAGAAAGTATGCCCTTCAGGCAAGATCACTTCTCTCTGCTGATGAAATATTTCCTTGGCAGAAACGAAATCACTTTATGATTTATCTGTTAAAAAGTAGCCTCAAATCCCTCCTTCATTTATAGATGAGTAAATTATAATCTAGGGATATGAGTGAGTTCCTTAAGCCTCCTTGGAGTCTTGGACATTAAATTTCCCCATCATTAAAGGAGAAAGTTAAACTAGCTGATCTCTGAGGTCTTACTCAGATCTAACATTCAGCTTCTACTTGATGTTCAGCTCAAGGTTTTCTGCTTGTGTTCTCTCTTTGGCCCTTCCAAACTCCCAGTGCTAAGTCTCACCTTCAGGTTCTCCCTGTTTTAATTTTCAGATTCCTACTATGCACTCTTGTAAGACATCCCATCCTCATTTCCAAGTCAACATAGCCAAAACCAAACTCTTGCCAGTCCTTTCAAACTCCTTGGTTTCCATATTCCTGGAATTTGTACTATTCTTAGTATGCAGACATGAAATAAGGGATCATTTTTCATCATCTTTCTCTCTCCCCATGTTTAATCACTAACCAACGCCAGAACATTTGTCCACTGCAATATTTGTCTCCTTAACCTTCTTTTAATTCTTACTAACACACTAGTTCAGGCTCCTAGTATGTCACTGCAGGATCCAATGTTGAAATTCTTTAACTTTTTTATTTTTCCTGATATGATTAATTGAAAATATTGTACACAGGTTGCTGTTCCTATAGGTCCCTATCGTTTGTTGAATTAAGAACAAATGGCTTCTTCTGGCAATGCAGCCCTTCCACAATATGTGCCTAGCTTCCCAAACTTTTCTTTGTCTTCCCTTCTGCTTATGCCCAGTGTCTTAGCCACCCAGGATACTTACTATTTCCTGAACACACTCTATATTTTGCTATTTCCTTGCCTTTTGGTTTGATTTTGAATTCTTATTTTCAATGGTTAAAGTTTCTCTGTTTGGGATATCTACTTTAGCTAAAACAAGAAAAAATAAGAAGTAATAGTCTTAAATCTATATTGCTATTGAAAGAAAACAATTTTTCTTGGGCCAAAAAATACATTACATGTCAGGGAAATACGTCAGAACTTTAAGAAAAAGTCTGTGCAGAAGACACTGCAGGTTGAGTGTGTTGGAGCTGGACGGGCTCTTGAGAGCCTCTACTCCAACCCCCACCAGTAGAGTCAGAGAAATGAGTCAGTTTACTATGGGCACACAGCTACTCAGGAACAAATCTGGGACCAAAGGCTTGAACAGTTTTCTATAGCTCAAGGAACTATCAGAACCTACCTTTTCATAGGACCTGGTCCAACATTCCCTCAACAAATAGGTACTTAGTTCTTGCAATAAGTGATGGGTCCTGGAATATAAAAGTGAAAAATGGCCCTGCTTTCCAGGCCCCTGCTAGGAGGAGGAGATAGGGGTGGGCAGATAAATGTAATGAAAGGTGATCAGTGCTGTGACAGACATTGTGCATTGTTCAGACCAAAAGGAGGAGGCAGTCAGCCCTACCTGATGTGATGGGAGAAGCAGAAGGAGTTTGTAGATAAGATAACCCTTTGGCCTTAATATAGAAAGAAAAGTTGTGTTCACCAGGGTAGATCAGCAAGGAACAAACACAACCAAAGACACAAAAGTGGGGATTAGGTGAAAGTATTTGAGGAAAATGCAATTTAGAGAGTCTGGAAGTTAAGGTAGAAGACAGGCATATCAAAATTAAAATTGGAAATCAAGGCGAGCTCCAAACTGAGAAGGGACTTGTATGCCTTACAAAGGAGTTTGAAATAATAATTATTATTGTTACTAACATTTTTATTAATGATTGTCAGTTTCTCATTATAATTAAAGGGTTCTTTTTATTGATCACTTGCTATGATCACTGTGATAAGTGATTTACATTAACAGAGAGGGAAACTGAGAATCAAAGATGAACCCACATGACTAAAGAAATATAGCTATTGAATATTGGAGCCAATATTTGAATCAGGTCCAGCTGATTTCAAAGTTGAAGATGACTTACACTATAATCCATCTTTAGTCTGTGGACCATGTGGAGTCATTAGAATATTTTAAACAAAGAATAATTATGAATATATTCTTGTCTTGGAACAGTCTAGCAACAGTATAGAGTTGCACCATCCAATACAGTAGCCACTAGCCACATTGAAAATTAAATAATAATTTAATAATTAAAAATTCAGTTCCTCAGTTGCTGTGCCACAATTCAAGTGCTCAATAGCCACGTGACTAATGGCTACTGAATGGACAGCACAGAATGAACATTTCTGCCATCACAGAAAATTCTATGGACAACACTGGGATAGAGGATGCCTTGGAATTCGGTGAGATGGGAGAAGGGAGAGTAAAGATACCATTACCTAGGGCAAGTGAGAAAGGATTAGAGAAAAAAAGAAGGCACTAATCATGGAGACTTAAACCAGTGATTCCCAAAGTGTGATCTGCCCGCTCCTACCCCCTCCATCAGCAGTATCAGGTCACCTGGGAACCTGTTAGAAATGCAAATTCTCAGCTCCACCCCAGACACACGGAATCAGAAACTCTGGGAATGGGGCCCAGCTATCTTTGTTGTAACAAGCTGTGCAGGGGATTCTGATGCTCAGTGAAGAGTGAAGGCCATTAATTTAAAGAAAGAGACAGATTTGTGAAGTACGGTACGGAAATACAAGCAACTCTGTGCCAAAACGTGGAGTATACAGGGGAAGAATGAGTCTAGGATAACTCCAGGTGGGTTGGTGAACACGGAAGGAGAAACATATTCAAGAGGAAAAGATAATGAGTTTGTATTTGAGTTCCTGATGGACATTCAAATATTGTGATTCTATTGGAAGTGTCAGTCTAGAAATCAGGAGAAAGTTCTGGAATGCAGATACAGATTTAGAGTCATCAGAATTTAGTGGTAGATTAGCCAGAAATGGATTGGATGTGTAGCTCTCAATCTTTTTCCTCTACAAAAATGATATTTGTATATGCGTCTGTAACTGCTGAGGGGTGTAGCTAGAGTTAGCTGCAATTCTCCACGCGCTGGCTTCTTTTTTCTCCTATTCAAGGAGGCATCTCAAAATGTAAATTTGGTCTATTAGATGTGAATATGTTCTATTTTAAAAATAAATAATTAACCTACACTGTTATTCTGAGTATTATTAGTACGTATAACTTGTCAAACAGAATACAAACAATCCTAAAGTGTGGATAGCGACAACAGGACAGGTGTAAGGGCTGATGCCCTTTCTCTCCGATCCTGGAGTGTGGGTTGCAGCAGAGGAACCAGCAAGAGGGGAGAAGAAATGGCCGAAGAGGTAACAGCATAGTGTCCCACAAGTTGAGAGGGGAGCATTTTAAGAGGAAGTGATGAACACTGCCATATTCCGAGAGACCGATAAGATGAGACCTTGGACTTGGCTCCTAGGCAGTCATCATTGAATTTCTTCAAAGTAATTTCTATAGAGTAGCTGGGGACAATTTGGGCAATCAACTAAGAAGACTGAAGTGGTTGAAACAAAAATAGGAGGTGAGGAAATGGAGGCAGCAAGGGTAGATTTATGCTTTGCTCTGTTCCTTGGTTACAAAAGAGTCAACTCACATTCTCAGTATCTTCAGAGATTTGAGCCCACCTTAGTCCTCCCCTCACCTTGGATGGGTTCCTTTCTCAGATTCTTATGCTGCACAGTCCTGCTTGGCCTCTCCCACTTACCCAAATGACTTGTCTGAATCCTCAGAGTCAATATCACTTAGGCTTTAAAGCTGGGACCTTCTCTACAAAAATACCATTTGTATTGTTCCTTGCAATTGACATAGCCTACATTAATTTTCACAGCCATCCTGTGAAGTAGGTAGGAAAGTATGATCGTGCTTATTTTGCAGATAAAAATTGAAGTTCTATGACTTGTCCAATATCTCCCCTTCACTAAACCACAAAGCAACAATCCTATTTTATTTATTTCATTAATGTATTCATTCCACATTTTTCCATGAAGGATTCCAAGTAGGGGCGTCTGAAAAATAATGAGTAGAATGTCAAGACTAAATCATAAAAGAACATAGATATTCAGCCGCCAAATGTCTGTATAATTGGCATGGCTGAGCCTTAAATTTGGCTCTTAGTTTTTTGGCAACCAAACAAAAAGGCAGACGCAGTCAATTATGCAGTTCCTATATTCATAAAGGAATAAGTGTGCCAGTTTCTCAGAGGAACCAAAGTACCACCTTGCCTAAGTTCTGAAAGAAACTTCAGATGCGCATCTTCACATAGAGGGTGTTTCTATAAACAAGGGTAGTGAAACATTTCATATGGCAGCTTCTAATGACTTCTTTAAGTAAAACCTCATCTAAACCATTAAGTTAAAAACCGACTTTTCAACACAAGCACACGAACTAATTTACTGATCACTGATGGGCAGTTACCACAAGGATATAAAATCTGACGTCTTGGGCTGGATCTCAATTTTCATAGTTGTGACTAAATGCTATGCACTAATTGGCATATATTATTGGAATATGCTCTCTCCTCATTAGAGGATTTATACATCTGTCTGTAAACGCTGAGGAGCTTACCTAGATTTAGGGGCAACTCAGGTAGCCTTGCTAAGTGTCCACACTCTTGTAAACACACCATAAACACACACACACTCTCTACCATTTAATAAGAAAAAGAATAATGTACAGTTCTTTTTAGAAGGAAAAACTAAAGCGTCCTTGGGTTTCTAGGAAATGCTAATCGGCTTAAGTGAAATGTCATCTATTATTCTAACGTGTTCCTGGAACTATACATTGGATTGGCTAGAATATGGGTAAATTTTTTGGCATTTAAGTTATAATTAGAGCAGATCCTGAATCACCATCTCCCCTGACTCTCAGGCACCGATGATTACTAACATTTTTAATTAATTACAAATCTCTCCCAGATGCTAATAAGGCTAGACCAAAATGGCCCCTTCCCTCTCTTGTACAAGGTGCCAAATGAGCCATGCATCTGACGCTATATTCGTCTATCTCGTTAGGTGATCTATACATGGATATCCAGTCTCCGCATTACATAGAGCTCCCAGGCCACACTTGTTCCTCGGAAACTAAATGTGTGTATGCAGAAAACCAGTCTGTTAAAATGCATTTAATGAACACCTGCCGGCCTCAGAGTTCTGTGCCAGGCACTGCTCCAGAATATTGCTTGCTCTCAGTCTTCAAGGAGTTTAAAATCTGGTCAGAGAGACAAACCATACACACAGTTATGCAACTAAAAACAATAACCTAATACCTTATGAATACATGCAAAATAATATAGTACGTAATCAATGATACTAAACAGTATACACCTATCAAGGCAGTAAGTAAGGATGATGACTACTGACAGGATGAAGACTAAAGTAGTAACCGCCGTCCCCACCAGCTGATACAAAAGTAATGTAAACTAGCACCCAGAAGCAGAGAGCAATGTTAAGTAGAATAATAGCCATACTATAACTAATGTCCCAGGGATGTGGGCAGGTAAGCCAAATTATATGTACAGAGAAATTCTATGCCTGAGAATGTGGGTTATCTTGTTTCAGACCAGATTCATAAATTTCAATGAGCTCTGACTTTACTTACAGTATTTTTTTTAAAGCAGATTTCAGTATCACATTTGGATATTCTGATTCTGTGACTAGAGGATAGAGCCTGGGAACCTGCATTTTCACAGGTCTCCCAAGGAGAGAGTGAGTTCAAGGACCCAAATATGAGGCCCACTGCCAAGGCTGCTCACTCAAGACCAGCCCATGTATGACACAAGGGGGAAGTCAGTAATAGGGCTCACAGTGGTCCAGACTACCATTAATAAGCAGAATGGAGCAAGGAATAAGAATTCTAGAATGATCCCTCGACAGGCTAAAATGCCACTCAAAGCAAGAAACGGATAGCATTTTAGCTGGTGAAATTTAATTTTAGAAATTATAAACACATGTACAAACATACTGAAAAGTATTGTTCTATGACTCATTTACTAACCAGTAGATTTTACTTGATGATTATATGTTGAGTTTTACAAAAAATCATTTAATTAAGTTCTTTGAACTTAGAAAGGAGTACAATATAAATTCAAAGGGTTATAATAAAATGGACTTGTTTGCATTAAATTTGCTACCTAATAATTTTCATTGAATGTATTTTGGGTTTCCAAAAAATAATTTTTTATTCTTCATTATTTAACAGGCCTCAATTAGGTGTATTTGTTCTCTCAGATTAAGTACTGCAATAGTATTCTGTGAAACCTCATGCCATGCTGTTATTAATTATACATAAAAAAAGCCTTTGCCGATATGAGATCTTCTTACTCCAGGCATTCTGAAAATGAATCATTATTAGCCCTGTTTTAAAGAAACTCAGGAAACATGAGGAATTTACTCAAAATCTCAGAGCAAATGAATATAAGTGGGAATTGACTATAGAGCCATTCGTTCAGATGGCAATAGACATCCATCATACATTCTCAAGGCACAATGTTCTGAATTGTTTGGGAACAAATTGGGTATATAGTTAGGAACCCAATTTCTGGACACCAATCTCATCATTCTTTTTAGGCCATATCCTTTTCCTCAGAATCATCACGGTTTGTTCTATTTCCACAATTTCAACTACAATTTTGTTCTAAACTAAGAAATAGGATAGTCTTGAAAAGACTTTGCAATCATCACTTGGGAAACTAAAAGCAAACTTGATCGTCTAAGAATTCTAAATATAAGCAAAAACAAAAAGCCAGGAAGGCCCCAGGTAATATTCAGAGAGTGGTATTGAACAGTGAGCTAGGCATGAAGTAAGGTTCCCATTGCAAGCAGTAATGGGAACTGGGGCTATAAAATAGGTTCAGCCAAACTGTGGCGGACTTAAAAGCCAGCTGATCCCCTCACTCTTGCATTGTCTGTGGAGGCCAGGTGGAAACACTTGGAAACTAAACAGCATACTTCAAAATGTTCAAAAGTTTTAAGGGAGATTTTAAAAATACAGTAACTGAACTTCTGAACAAGGGGCAGACTTTCAGAGGAAGTTAGAAACCCCCAATCGGAGGAGAGTACCGACATCAAGCCAAGGTTTGATAAGGCTCTTGGAAGGAGCAGCAGCCTGGGTGTGCTTAGAGAACACCACGTGGAGGAACAGGGACAGCGGACGTGCTAGTTGGCATCTGAGAGGCGGCCGAGCTGCAGAATGTAAATCAGTGTACTTAGGGGAGTGGACACAGTGAGGAACACTCTAGGAAGGAGCATAGGTGTTGATCACTGCAGGTTGGAGTGGGAGATAAAATATTGAGAGAAAGTAGACATATTGGAGCTGAATACACAATTCTAGAAATGTAGTTGCGAAAAGAATGGAAATAGAATATATATTCATGAGGCAGCAAGGTCAAATGAAGAATTTTTTTTAATCAATTTCTTTTTAAAGCACAAACAAGAGAGACCTGGCAAGTTTATTGGCAGAAGGAAAAGCACCTGACAAGAAAGAAATTGAAAATGGTTATGGGAGAGAGGATGCAATTAAAAATATGAAAGAAACAGCTTTTGTGAGAAAAATAAATTGACCTTATGAGCAAGGATACATCTTCCCAAAAAGGGGAAAGAATAGAAGATAGGAGGAAGGTTAGATCTTCTGCAATAGCAAGGATGGAAAAAAATGTCTCCTTGGACCACTTTCCTCACTGCCTGGGAACTGGACTTAAGGAGAGGAGAGTTCAGGACACTGGTCTTCTAAGTGGGGTCCAGGATCCCTGGGAGCACAGGGCATGGAGCGTTTGAAGGAAATTGACTGCCAGATCCCCTATTTCCTCATGACTTGCTGGAGAAACCCCCGTGCGTCAGCACATCTTCTGTTCTCTCTTCACTCCCCATCACAACCCTCCCTTCCTTCACATCCTGCAAAGTAGGCAGGTCTCTCATCCACCCCACACATTGCCCAGATATAAAAAGACAGGTGCACAAAACAAAGAAAACATTCAATAGTTCCTTTCATTAAGTAACCAGATACCCATTCCTATCTGTCTAATTAAGACACTCCTTTCCAATAAAATGTTTGCTTAATAAATATTTCCCAAACTCTGCCATACATTGAGGTTGTTTTGAGCAACTCTATACTTATCAGAATTTCATGGTAACCTAATTCAGACAAAAAGTTTTAATACAGAGTGTTTTAGTCATAGTAAATAAAAATGAATAAATAAATTTAATACATACGCATTTTGTTGTATAGAAGTCTGATCAAGTGATGAATAAATGACATTAAGCATAAAAGTAGATTAGGATAAAATTTGGGGGAAGCAGAATGGAATATGAGCTCACAAAAATAAAAGAAATAATGTGAAATCTCTGTTGAAAAAGGCTGTTAGTATTTTTTTTTTTAACGAATAGCATACTCATTTTAAATGGATAATGCCAGGTGTCAAATTACCACGGTATTCCTATTATACTGGATCCATTTAAAGAAGCATTGCTATACTTTTATTTTAAAATATCAATAGTAAGATATCCCAGAAAGTGCATATTTTTTAACTATTTAAACTTTTGCTTGTCCGTTTAAAAATGTATGGATGCATACATAGATTTTCAAAATTATTTTAGGATATACACTAGTTTAGAAAATCATCGTGGTCTTCTAGGAAAAGAAAAAGACGTGAACGATGGAATTGATGAGCAGAGATGCATGCCCAGGTGAAGTTAACGTGATTTCATAGTAAATCGGGTTGGCAAATTTCCAGCATTTTCTTTGGCAATGATCTGTGTCCCAGAAGCAGAAATGAAGAATGAATGATAGAAAATGATAGAAAATTGGGCACAGCAAGATGCTAAGAAGGCCTTGAGTATTAATGAAGACAAGTTAAAATACGTGACCATGGTACCTAAATTGGACAGGGAAGTAAATAAGACCAAAAGCAGGTTGTTGAATAGCTTGTTTGGGTCCTAATAGCTAAAGGCTGAATTGAGGTTGTAGAAAGGGAGAGTGAGAGGGGCATGCCAATTCCAAGCTTTTGAAAACAGAACAGTGTAGTGTAACAATTCGGTTATTGCTTTGTGATTACTATAAGGAGATGCAGATTTTCATGACAAGGAGGTCAAGGAATCATGAGGCTAAAGGCAGTAAGCAAAGGCCAATTTAGATATTGAAATATATTGAAATGGCTAGAGATGCTGTCAGGGAAGGAGGTAAAGAGGAAGAATACAAGTAGATGCTTAACTAGTGGGCTGGTATTGGATAGGATATCACATAGTTAGGGAAGGATGCTATAATTGGATAGTATGGACTTTAAGAACCAAAGAGTCTCATTCCGGAAGAACCAAAGAGTCTCATATCCACAGGGACTTGCATAGAAGATGCAAAATCTCACACTTTGCATCAGTTGTGCAGAAATGGAACTTTATTTTCTACCTTTTAACTTCTCAAGAGCATTGATTTGCATGGAGGGCAAGAGGAAAAGGGGGTGAGGGGAAAAATCTTAACCCCATTCCTGCATTGCAGCTTAGTTCCTCCTGTTTTACAACTTGTTTAATATCAAGGTCAAATTCAGGATTGTCCCAGGAGGTGATCTAAGTTTCTAGGGTTAATTCATAGTATTGTCCAGGTATCAGGGAAGAGGCATCTGTTCAGGTAGTTAATTACAGCATCTCCTCCCACTTCATCTCTAAGCATTTGCTCCTAATTGATCCAAGCCAGGAGCCTGAGTGGCTCTCCCTACTGACAGCTTCTAAGGCTCAGCCAAACCCTCATCCAGGGCTGAAGGACTGAGAACACAAACTGAGGTCCAGCACCACATGGTCATCTGTACTCCACTGTGACCAGCCTGGGACATGGTGTCTTCCCCCAGTTTTAGGCAGAAAACAAAGCACTATTTGTCAGAATCCAAATTAATCCATTTCTCTCTCACTTGCCATTTTGCAACTGAAAACCAGATTTCCCAGACCCTTTTTCGGGATCCAAAGCCAAGAATCTCTTACTGTAAAGCCAAGCTTCTCCCCTGAGAACAGTATACATAGAAAGCTTTTGCTCCGTGAATGGCAGACTCTGAAAACTGGTCCCAGAATGCCAGGAAAACAGCAGCTTTTTCCTGTCTCTCTGAGTGCTGTTGTGCTACTTTTGAAGAGCAGACCATTGGTGGCAGCATGAGGAGACCTCCAAGGGAGACAGTGACATGGATTGCAGTGCCTTTAGGAGGAACTAAGCTTCCGCCCAGGCGTGTGAGCACCAGGAGAGAGGGCTAGGAGAAGACGAGCCCCTGAGGAACCTGCCAAACCTTTCTGCTGAGTTTAGTGTACTAAAACCAACTGGGCACCCAAGGGAGCCTCTTCTTGTGAGTGTGCAAAAGGGGCTCAAATCCAACAAGCGCAGGATTGAACTCATCTTTCTCTCAAAACTGTCTCTTCAACTCCAAAGTCACGACCTATGAAATAAATAATTGATAAGTTGGACTTCATTAAAATTAAAACTTCTGCTCTGTGAAAAAGAACATCAAGAGAATAAGAAGGCAAGCCAAAGACCAGCACAAAATATTTGAAAAAGACACATATCTGAGAAAGGACTGTTATCCAAAATACATAAAGGACTCTCAAAACTCAATAATAGGCAAACAAACAGCCTGATTAAAAATAGGCAAAAGACCTTAACAGACACATCACCAAAAAAGATATACAGATAGGAAATAAGCATGTGAAAAGATGCTCACATTGTATGTCACCACAGAAATGCAAAGTAAAATAACACTTAGCACTACACACCTATCAGAATGGCCAAAATCCACAACACTGACAGCACCAATTGCTGGTGAGGATGTGGAGCAACAGGAGCTCTCATGTGTCGCTGGTGGGAATGCAAAATGGTACAGCCACTTTGGAAGTCAGTTTGGCTGTTTCTCACAAAACTAAACACCTTTACCATACAATCTGGTAATCGCACTCCTTGATATTTACCCAAATGAGTTAATAAACTTATGTTCACAAAACACCTGACCACAAATGTTTATGGCAGCTTTATTCAGAATTGCCAAAACTTGGAAAAAACCAAGATGTCCTTCAGTCGGTGAATGGATAAATAAACTATGGTGCATCCAGGCAACAGAATATTATTCAGGGCTAAAAAGAAGTGATCAAACCATGAAAAGACATGGGGGAACTTTAAATGCATGTTACTAAGTGAAAGAAGCCAATCTGAAAAGGTCACACACTATATGATTCCAATGACATGACACTCTGGAAAAGACAAAACTATGGAGATAGGAAAAAGATCAGTGGTTGCAAGGAGGGAGAGATGAACAGGTGGAGCACAAAGGATTTTTTAGGGCAGTAAAGCCATTCTATATGATACTACAGTGGTGGACACATGTCGTTCTACATTGTCCAAACCCATAGAATATACACCACCACGGTGAACCCTAATGTAAACTATGGGTTTGGGGTGATAATGATGTGTCAGTGTAGGTTCTGTACTATAACAAACGTACCACTGTGGTGAGGGATGTGGATGGTGAAGGAGGTTGTGCATGGGTGGAGACAGCGGGTATATTAAAAGTCTCTGTACCTTCCTCTCAATTTTGCTGTAAACCTAAACTGCTCTAAAAAATAAAGTTTATAATTTTTTTTAAAAACTGTCTTTTTCAATTATCACCTATCTAGGTGAATGCACCATTGTCCATTCAGTTTCCCAACCCAAAAATACAGGCAGTGTATTTGGTTCCTCTCTCTCGCCTAACAACAAATTAATCACCAAGGACACCAGTTCATTTCAGCGTCTCTGGAATCCATCACCTCCTCTCCATCCTTCTGTCTTTTTTCTAATTTGTTCTTCTTCTGTTCCCTAGATTATTGCACCATCTTCTTAAATGTTCTTGTTCCACTTTAATCTACTCACCATAGTAAGTCTTCCCAAAACGCGAAGACAATCATGTCACAGTTCTCCTTAAAGCCCTTCAATGGCTCCCCATGACTCTCAAAGTAAAGCCCAAGCAGCATGGTTTACTAAGCCCTACATCCTTGGTCCTGCACTCCCCACGTCATGACTGTCTCCTCCCAAAATCTATGATCTGGCCACATCGAACCTCTTTCCGGTCCTTAATGCTTTTGTGTCCAGCTTTTCCCACAAGCAGTTCCCTGTTCCTGGTACATTCTCCCAGGACTCTTCTTTTCACCTAGCTATCCCTTTTTATCTTTGGAGTATGAACTTAATCATTTTTCTCTCCAGGAAGTCTTAGTTCCAGTTAGGAACTAGAGACAGTACTTTCCATGCCCTCGAAGCGCCACTTCTGTCCACAGAGACAATTACCACTTTTCATTATCATCATTAATTTCCCCCCTCGGGCCTCCTCACAAGCTGGCAAACCCTGCAAGGGCAAGAATTGACATCAGTCTGTGTTCTCTTAGCCCCTAACACATGCCTTGCCTAAAGCAGAAGTTCAATACTTGATAAATAAATGAATGAATCAACAAATGAAGCAAAATGCTGAATGAAGATAATGAACAAAGAGACCCTCCCCACTTGGATGCAGAAGGGAGGAGAGGAGAAGAGAAGAACTAACACTGAACAGACAAAACGAGGAAAGAACTGATGATGGCTGCACGGGGTAAGAAATAGCACAGGGATGCCGCAAAGGATGAATACTGTCCAGCTCTTTAAACATAAATAATAATGTACACACAACGATTAGGATAAGCAAACAAATGGTTTACTTAGTGTTCAGAAAGTGGATTCAGAAGGATCTCCAGACAGAGCTGAAAGGGTCTTCAAGAGGAGAGGAAACGAAAGCCTCTGGAGTCCTTTGAGCCAAGGGGAGGCCCTAGAAAAACCCCAAAGTCTCTCCTCTACTCTGTGAAGCCCCCAGTTACATCCTTGCAGGTGTGCGGGGCACAGTGATGTTTACCAGCCCACAAGAGAATCTGAACAATGCTAAGAAGCATTAATAGAATAACAGTTAGAGAGTGTATCTGCACCCATATAACCTATGGATAATTGCCTTTGTAGGGTGAAACCAGACAGCCAGGATGTTTAGAATTTATTAGTTAAAGCTTTGAAAAATATTTCCTTCCCATTGGCTACAAGCTCGTCACTGTATTCCCTGTGGTTTCTCTCCCTCTAGCTGGTCAGCCAGCCCCTGGGGCACAGGGAAGGAGCTGGCTGCTGCTGTAGCCCCAGGAGCTGAGCAAAAAGAAGCACTGAGTCAGAAAAACAAACTACTGTCCTGCTCTGGAATGGGTGCCATCAACTAGAGTGGGCAAGCAGAGAAAGCAGGTCAGAGCTCGTGAGAAGCTGCAGGGAGGAAAGACGGAAATGGCCTATTTTCTAATTGCACACAAACCCATCTGGCTGGGCGGGTCTGTGCCACACTGGTCTGAACCGAGAGAAGAGGTGTTTTCAGGTGACCATCGACCACCCTCTCACACAGGTTTCTCCAAGACCCAGTGGCCTCAGCTCTCACTCAGCACAACCCCCACCCACCCTCCCTCACCCTACCCCCGCGCAGGGTCCTTGGCCATTTCCTTTGAGTTCCCATTCTTCTTCTACAACAATCCTGCCTCTGCGGGTGAAGCAGAAGTTGCTAACCTGAGTTAATAACTCAGGAACATGATCCTATCATATGGTTTGTAACACGTAAGTAAAGAACGTTTAAAAAACCATGTAAACAATGAATTACCAACCACACATCCTTAGAATGGCCAAAATCCAGAACACTGACAACACCAAATGCTGGTGAGGATGTGGAGCAGTAGGAATGCTCGTTCATTACAGAAGGAATGCAAAATAGTACGGCCACTTTGGAGGACGCTTTGGCAGTTCATTACAAAGCTAAACATAGTCTTATCAAATGATCCAGCAATCACACTCCTAGGTATTCACCAAATAGATTGAAAATTTATAGCCACACAAAAACCTGCCCACAGGTGTTTATAGCAGCTTTATTCATAATTGCCAAACCTCAGAAGCAACTAAAATGACCTTCAGTAGATGACGAGATAAACTGTGGTACATCCAGACAACGAAATACTATTCAGTGCTAAAAGAAATGAGCTCTCAAGCCATGAAAAGACATGGAGGAATCTTAAATGCAAATTACTAAGTGAAAGAAGCCAATCTGAAAAAGGCTACATACTGTATGATTCCAACTATAGGGCATCTGGGAAAGGCAAAACAGTGCAGACAGTAGGAAGATCAGTGATTTCCAGGGGCAGAGGGGCAGGGATGAAAGGTGGAGCACAGGGAATTTTCAGAGCAGTGAAACTATTCTGTCTGATACTGAAATGGTGGATACATGTCGTGAAACATTTGTCACAACTCATGGAAGGTACACCACCAACTGTGAGCCACAATATAAACTATGGACTTTAGTTAATAATAATCTATCAATATTGGCTCATCAATTGTGGAAAATGTTGATACTACTACAAGAAATTAATAACAAGGGAAACGTTGCGGGGGGGGGGGGGGGGGCGGGCCGGTGTGAGAACTCCCTGGACTTTCCACTCAATTTTTCTGTAAATCTAAAACTGTTCTAGAAGATAAAATCTATTAACTTTTTAAGAGATATAACTTACCAGTAACAGTGCCATCCTCTCAAAAACTACTTATTGACTTTCCCACAAAAGATGGTTTCAAGTACTTGGATCTTTTAAGAACAACACTTGTAATAAGACATGGAGATATTTTTGCAAAACAAAAACCTTGGAGAATTATGTTTAAAAATAACAATAGGAATGAAGTCTTGGCTCTTCATATTGTGTTAATTTAAGTCAGTCGGTTAACCTCTCTAAACCTCAGTCTAACACTTCTTTAAAAAGAAAAGAATAGAGGCTAGTCTGGTGGCACAGTGGTTAAGTTCACACATTCTGCTTTGGAGGCCCGGAGTTCACCCACTGGGACCCCGGTGTGGACCTACACACCACTTGTCAAGCCATGCTATGGCAGGTGTCCCACATATAAAATAGAGGAAGATGTGCACAGATGTTAGCTCAGGGCTAATCTTCCTCAGAAAAAAAAAATTAAAACAAGAAAAAGAAAAGAATAAAATAATTATGATGCATCAAATATTTCAAAACTAGATCCATGCACTTAATATATTTTCTTTTTTTACTTCATTGATCAGACATTCAAAAATTTTCAAGTAATTCCTAGAACTCTATCACTTATGAATACAATAATCTATGTTATTTTAGATTGCATAAACTTACTTTCAACATAAAAATCAAGTCAAAATCAATTACACATTAAATTGGTTACATATGCATCTTTAACTTATCACCATCTACCTTTATTCCACTCTATGATGTACAAAAACCTTACAATAGTGTACTTCCAGTTACTCCCTCCCAGTCTTTGTGCTATTGTCATCATGCATTTACTTCTACATATGT
The DNA here is from genome assembly GCF_041296235.1 of Equus asinus. NCBI lineage: Eukaryota > Metazoa > Chordata > Mammalia > Perissodactyla > Equidae > Equus > Equus asinus. The sequence continues at coordinate 27,968,910 of NC_091801.1, read as the reverse complement.
TATAAACCTTGCAATATATTGTACGCATTTTTGTCTAAACAATCGGTTATCTTTAAATAAATTTAAAATGAGGAGAAGTATTTTATGTTTACTCAAATATTTACCATTTCTGGCACTCTTCGTCACTTTGTGTCAAGCCAAGTTTGCAGCCAGTATTATTTCCCCACAACCTAAGCTTGCTTTAAAATTTCTTTTTTTTTTATTGAGTTAATGATAGGTTACAATCTTGTGTGATTACAGTTGTACATCAATGTTTGTCATTCGTGTTGTAGGTGCACCGTTTCACCCTTTGTGTCCGCCCCCCACCCCACCTTTCCCCTGGTAGCCACTAATCTATTCTCTTTGTCCACATTTTTAAATTCCTCATATGAGTGGAGTCATACAGAGGTTATCCTTCTCTAGCTGGCTTATTTCACTTAACATAATTCCCTCAAGGTCCATCCATGTTGTTGCAAATGGCATGATTTTGTTCTGTTTTGCAGCTGAGTAGTATTCCATTGTATATATATATATATATACCACATCTTCTTTATCCATTCATCTGTTGATGGGCACTTAGGTTGCTTCCATGTCTTGGCTATTGTAAATAATGTTGCAATGAACATTGGGGTGCATAGGACTTTTGGAAATGCTGACTTCAAGCTCTTTGGATAGATACCCAGTAGTGGAATGGCTGGATCATATGGTAGTTCTGTTTTTAATTTTTTGAGGAATCTCCATACTGTTTTCCATAGTGGCTGCACCAGTTTGCATTCCCACCAGCAGTGTATGAGGGTTCCATTCTCTCCACAGCCTCTCCAACATTTGTTACTATTAGATTTAGATATTTTTGTCATTCTAATGGGTGTAAGGTGATATCTTAGTGTAGTTTTGATTTGCATTTCCCTGATGATCAGCGATGATGAGCATCTTTTCATGTGCCTATTGGCCATCCATATATCTTCTTTGGAGAAATGTCTGTTCATGTCTCCAGCCCATTTTTTGATTGGGTTGTTTGATTTTTTGTTGTTGAGTTGTGAGAGTTCTTTATATATTATGGATATTAAGCCTTTGTCAGATATATGGCTTGCAAATATTTTTTCCCAGCTAGTGGTTTGTTTTTTTGTTTCAATCCTGTTTTCCTTCACCTTGAAAAAGCTCTTTAGTCTGATGAAGTCCCATTTGTTTATTCTTTCTATTGTTTCCCTTCTCTGAGAAGACATGGTGTCCGAAAAGATCCTTTTAATACTGATGTCAAAGAGTGTACTGCCTACGTTTTCTTCTAGAAGCCTTATGGTTTCAGGTCTCACCTTTAGGTCTTTGATCCATTTTGAGTTTGTTTTGGTGAATGGTGAAAAAGAATGGTCAATTTTCATTCTTTTACATATGGCTTTCCAGTTTTCCCAGCACCATTTGTTGAAAAGACTTTCTTTTCTCCATTGTATGCACTCAGCTCCTTTGTTGAAGATAAGCTGTCCATAGATGTGTGCTTTTATTTCTGGGTTTTCAATTCTGTTCCATTGATCTGTGCACCTGTTTTTGTACCAGTACCATGCTGTTTTGATTACTGTAGTTTTGTAGTAAGTTTTGAAGTCAGGGATTGTGATGCCTCCCGTTTTGTTCTTTTTTCTCAGGATTGCTTTAGCAATTCGGGGTCTTTTATTGCCCCATATAAATTTTAGGATTCTTTGTTCTAGTTCTGTAAAGAATGTCATTGGGATTCTGATTGGGATGGCGTTGAATCTGTAGATTGCTTTAGGTAGAACGGACATTTTAACTATGTTTATTCTTCCAATCCATATACATGGAATGTCTTTCCATCTCCTTATGTCGTCATCCAATTCTCTCAGAAAGGCCTTGTAATTTTCATTATATAGGTCCTTCACTTCCTTAGTTAAATTTACCCCGAGGTATTTTATTCTTTTTGTTGCAATTGTGAATGGTATTGTGTTCTTGAGTTCTTTTTCTGTTAGTTCATTGTTAGAATATAGAAATGCTACTGATTTATGCAAATTGATTTTATACCCTGCAACTTCGCTGTAGTTGTTGATTACTTCTAAGAGTTTTCCAATGGATTCTTTGGGGTTTTCTATATATAAGATCATGTCATCTGCAAAAAGAGAAAGTTTCACTTCTTCCCTCCCTATTTGGATTCCTTTTATTCCTTTATCTTGCCTGATTGCTCTGGCCAGGACCTCCAGTACTATGTTAAATAAGAGTGGTGATAGAGGGCATCCTTTTCTCGTTCCTGTTTTCAGGGGGATGGCGTTCAGTTTTTGCCCATTGAGTATGATGTTGGCTGTGGGCTTGTCATATATGGCCTTTATTATGCTGAGGTAGTTCCCTTCTATGCCCATTTTGTTCAGAGTTTTTATCATAAATGGCTGTTGGATCTTGTCAAATGCTTTCTCTGCATCTATTGAGATGATCATGTGGTTTTTATTCCTCAGTTTGTTGATGTGGTGTATCATGTTGATTGATTTGCGGATGTTGAACCATCCCTGTGTCCCTGGTATGAATCCCACTTGATCATGACGTATGATCCTTTTGATGAATCGCTGAATTCTGGTGGCCAAAATTTTGTTTAGAATTTTTACATCTATGTTAATCAGTGATATTGGCCTGTAGTTCTCTTTTTTCGTGGCATCCTTGTCTGGCTTTGGTATCAGCGTGATGTTGGCCTCATAGAATGTGTTAGGAAGTGTTCCATCCTCCCTAATTTTTTGGAATAGCTTGAAAAGGATAGGTATTAAATCCTCTCTGAAAGTTTGGTAGAATTCCCCAGGGAAGCCATCTGGTCCTGGGGTTTTATTCTTTGGGATGTTTTTGATTGCTGTTTCAATCTCTTTCCTTGTGATTGGTCTGTTCAAATTGTCTGCTTCTTCTTAAGTGAGCTTTGGGAGATTGTAGGAGTCCAAGAATTTATCCATTTCCTCTAGGTTATCCATTCTGTTAGCATAGAGTTTTTCATAATATTCTCTTATAATCCATTGTATTTCTGCAGAGTCTGTTGTTATTTCTCCTCTTTCATTTCTGATTTTGTTCATTTGCCCTTTCTCCCTTTTTTTCTTTGTAAGTCTGGCTAGGGGTTTGTCAATTTTATTTATCTTCTCAAAGAACCAGCTCTTTGTTTCATTGATCCTTTCTACCACCTTTTTCGTTTCAATAGTACTTATTTCTGCTCTGATTTTTATTATTTCTCTTCTTCTGCTGACTTTGGGCTTTATTTGTTCTTCTTTCTCTAGTTCAGTTAGGTGTAGTTTAATATTGCTTATTTGGGATTTTTCTTGTTTGTTAAGATGTGCCTGTATTGTGATGAATTTTCCTCTTAATACGGCTTTTGCTGTATCCCATATGAGTTGGTATGGCATGTTATCATTTTCATTAGTTTCCAGGTGTTTTTTGATTTCTTCTCTAATTTCTTCAATGATCCATTGCTTGTTCAGTAGCGTATTGTTTAGTCTCCACATCTTTGTGCCTTTCTCAGCTTTTTTCTTGTAATTAATTTCTAGCCTAATAGCATTATGATCAGAGAAGATGCTTGTTATTATTTCAATTTTTTTAAATTTGTAGAGCCTTGCCTTGTTTCCCAACATATGGTCTATCCTTGAGAATGTTCCATGTGCACTTGAGAAGAATGTGTATTCTGCTTTTTTAGGATGAAGTGATATAAATATGTCTATTAAAACCAGTTGTTTTAGTTTTTCATTTAGCTCCACTATTTCTTTGTTGATTTTCTGTCTGGATGATCTGTCCATTGATGTGAGTGGGGTGTTGAGGTCCCCTACTATTATTGTGTTTTTTTTAACATCTTCCTTTAGGTCTGTTAATAGTTGCTTTATGAACCTTGGTGCTCCTATGTTGGGTGCATAGATATTTATAAGTGTTATTTCCTCTTGATGAAGTGTCCCTTTGATCATTATATATTGTCCCTGTGTGTCTCTCTTTACCTGTCTTATTTTGAAATCCACTTTGTCTGATATAAGAATTGCAACACCTGCTTTTTTTCCTTGCTATTAGCTTGAAGTATTGTCCTCCACCCCTTCACTCTGAGCCTGTGTTTGTCCTTGGGGCTGAGAGGTGTGTTTCCTGGAGGCAACAAATTGTTGGATCTTGTTCTTTAATCCATTTTGCCACTCTGTGTCTTTTTATTGGAGAGTTCAATCCGTTTACATTGAGAGTGATTATTGATGCATGTGGACTTAAAGCTGTCAATCTGTTGCTCATTATCTGGCTTTCCTGCTTTTCTCTTCCTGTGTGCTTTATCCTACCCATTTGATACTGCAATTTCTTATGCTGGGTTTCTTAGATTTTTGCTTATTTATGTTTTTTGTCTCTGTTCTGTTATTTAGTTTAGTGACTACCCTGAAGTTTGTATTTAGAATCTCGTGTATAATATAGTTTATTCTCTGGTGGTCTCTTACTTACTTGGCCTAGACTAATTTAGTCCCTTTGCTCTTCCCCTCCTAAATTATTATTTTCACTTCTTGTTCCAACTTGTGTTATGAGTTTGTAGTTAGAGTGATAAGATTGTTTTTGCTTTGGTAGTTTCCTTCCCTTTATCCTAATGCTTATAGTGCCAGTCTACTGGTGACAAATTTTCTCAGCTTTTCTTTCTTTGAAATGTCTTTATTTTGCCTTCATTTTGGAAGGACATTTCCTCTGGATATAGAATGCTGGTTTGTCAGGTGCCTTTTTGTTCTTTCAGCACTTTAGAGATGCTGCTCCATTGTCTTTTGGCTTGTGTTGTTTTCACAGTCCACAGTCATCCAATCTCTGATCCTGTGCGTATAACATGTCTTTTGTCTCTGGCTGCTTTTAAGATTTTGTTCTTTATGACAGCTTTTCAGCAATTTGACTATAAAGTGCTTTGGGGAATGTGTAGGGGTGTGTGTTGGGGGGTGTTTATCCTGCCTGTGATTTATTGAGATTCTTGGTTTACAGCTTAACCAAATTTGGAAATTGTTCAGCTATGATACTTTCTAATATTTTTTCTGTCTTCTACCCTTTTCTGACACATATGATAGACAGCTTTCTATTGTTTCATAGGTCACTGAGACTGTTGTTTTTGGTTATTTTCAGCCTTTTCTCTCTCTGTGCTTCAGTTTAGATGGTTTCTGTTGTTTTGTATTCAAGCTTACTGATTTTTATCTTCTGAGGCCTAATAGTCTGTTAATACTATCCACTGTAGTTTTTATTTCTGACAATGTATTTTTCATCTCTAAAGTTTCATTTGGGTTTTTTTTTTATATCTTCCATTTCTTTCTTTATCAGGTTCATGTTTTTCTTCTACATTCTTGAGCAAATTTATAATAGCACTTTTTAAGTTCTTGTCTGTTAATTCCATGATTGTTGTCATTTCAGGTTCTGTTTCTATAGGCTGGTTTTTCTCATGGTTATGGGTCATATTCTTCTGCATCTTTACATGACTTTTTTTTATTGGATGCTGGATATTGTGAATCTGAATTTTGTTGTCTTCTTTTGTGGAATGTTGAATTTTGACCTGACAAGCAATTAATTTACTTATGGATAGGCCTAATGCTTTGGGGACTTGTTTATAGGCATTGTTAAGCCAAGTCTGGAGTACCCATTACTCTAGGGCTATTTAGTCATATTTTTTAAGGCCTGGTCTTTATGGGGTCTTTTCTTAATGCCCCAAGTGTTCAGTCAGGTCTTTTATTTGTTTTCTTTTTAGATTGGCACCTGAGCTAACATCTGTTGCCAATCTTTTTTTCTTTTTCTTCTTCTTTTTCTCCCCAAAGGCCCCCAGTATATAGTTGTATATTCTGCTTGTAGGTCCCTCTGGTTGTGCTACGTGGGATGCTGCCTCAGCATGGCTTGACAAGCCATGCCATGTCCATGCCCAGGATCCAAATCGGCAAAACTCTGGGCCGCCAAAGCGGAGCATGCAAATTTACCACTTGGCCACAGGACCAGCCCCAGGTCTTTTATTTCTGGCTGGTCAGAACATAAGGTCTCCCAGCCCTATGTAAGCTCTGAGAATTGTTCAGCTTACAGCTCCCCAGTAGTCTATTGTTGCTGGACTTATGCACGTGTGGCTTAATATTCAGCAAAAAACTCAAGGAGATGCTATGCAGATTTCCAGAGCTCTTTCTCTACATCATTCACTTCTCTCCAGTATTCCTTTTTTTTTTAAAAGATTAGCACGTGAGCTAACATCTGTTGCCAATCTTTGTTGTTTTTCTTCTTTTCCCCAAAGCCCCCCAGTACACAGTTGTATATCCTAGTTGTAGGTCCTTCTGGTTGTGCTATGTGAGAGGCCACCTCAGCATGGCCTGATGAGCAGTGCTAGGTCTGTGCCCAGGATCTGAACTGGCGAAACCCTGGGCTGGTGAAGCAAGTGCGTGAACTTAACCACTCAGCCATGGGGCCAGCCTCACGTCCAGTATTCTTCCCCACAAATTTCAGCCATCTCTGCTTTCCTGAATATTGATATCCGTCTGTCAGAGCAGTGCTCTACTTGAGTTCCCCTTCTTATGCCATAGTTTAGAAAGTGCCTCCAGGCAAAATCCAGGGAAACTGTTGGTCTCACCTGCTTTGTTTCCCGTCTATGTAGCATACAGTCTTGTGCTGCCTGTTGTTCAGCACCTGAAACAGTTGTCTGATATATTTTGTCCAAGTTTCTAGTTGTTTATGGCAACAGGGAAAATCCAGTACTAGGTGGTCTGTCAAGGTTTTATAAACTTCCTTAAGTTGTAAGACTGTCTTTCCAATAGGCTATATTTTCTTAAATATTGCTGGTACGTTAAACGCTACGTATGCACTTAGTCCTTCTTAACCCCAAAATACTAATGCCATGATTTTACTTCTCCTAACCATTGTTATACTTAATCCTGTTTGAAAGAGTCCCATCCACTAAGGAAGACAATTGCCATTCCAGTTTAACTGAATATATCTTAACCATAACATGGTGTTCATCTTGGCAGTGCTGAGGAGACTCACTGAGTCCTATTTATAATCACTATACCAACGATGCCATAACTCACTAGAAGTGCCACTTGACCCAAATCCATGGATTCAAGGTAAACACATTACCTAATTCTTCAGTGTATTCACAGAAGTCCACAACTCCCACTCAGGTTGATCAATTAATCAGAATTTGCATTGTTTCATTCCTAAAAGATAGATAGATAGAGATATGTAGATATATGTCTTTATGTCTTAGAAGACCTTTAAATCCTATGGTGTTCTGCACTTTTTCAGTCTCAAGTCTTACAGATGATATACTGATATTCAGTTGGACTTTAAATATTTCACATGACTTTGTCAAACTTGCAGCTATAACATCAGAAGTCATTCTGTTGACATAGGGGCACTGTGAATCTGTGAGCACTGTGCCAGCATAGCCTTAAAAAGCTGTGGTACAGACAGGGCATATGGGACCCTCAGTAGCAGGGCAATGGTGAATATGCCAACAACAGCTCTTTGAGATTAGCAAAAAGGTGCAATGTGTCCACACTTAGACCATGAGAAGTGGGCTCAGGAAGATAATATAGGCCAAATGGATATAATGGTTCATTTTGGAAACTACAAACCCCTCTAGGTATCCCAAGCAGAAAGTTATTTAAATTAGGGCATTAAGAAACAAAATCTTGGGGCTGAAGGAGCAAAAGATGGGAAAGTTGGTGGTCTCCAGAGATCAGAATCTGCAGACAGCCATATCATCCTGGAAGGAGGTAACACTCATCTGAGCCCACACTCCTCTGCCCTCATACGGCCTGTAGGTTCCAGAAGGCCTGGGGTTTTGCCAGTTAATGCCTCTGTGGGAGTCGATGCTCACCTTCCAGTGGTACTACAACTGCTGGCAACTACTGCAGTAGTCTGCAGTCACCTGCCTCTGCTGAAGACAAGGTAGTTTCTATTTTCTTCCCACATTTAATTAGTCATGAGTACCTAGCATTGCCTCCCATGGGCCCCAGCTAAGTAAAGAGTCTGGAAAATGAAGTTTGCAGGTTTCCAGCCACAGCGGTTTAGGGAAGAATATAAAACACCAAGTATGAGGCTATGTCAACAGACAATACTTGGCAGAGTTTATTGGGCCAGCTTGTCCACCCGCTAGGATTCAGTCTTCTCATCCCTACAATGGTGATGATAATAGCACCTAATAGCACCTCACAAGCTTATTGTAAGAATTAAAGGAGCTATAGTTTATAAAGCTCTTAGAAAAGTGTCTGGCACATAAGAAACACAATAAATCATGTAGTTTTTGTTATTATTGGTTAAGAAACAACAGAATGAAAGGTCAAGCCATCTCTGGGTTGACTGTACAGAATCTGACTGTACAGGTGACTGTGCCCTTTGCCCAATGCTGCTACCCATGCACACGGTTCTCATTTGTCCATTTGGAGAGGGATACAACAAAAACTGTATTGACTTCCTGCTCACTGTATTAATAATTTCTTATGGTCCCCAAACACTGTGTAAGTTAATAACCTTTGAATCCGTCCACTCACAGTAAAACAAGCTCTTTACCAAACGCATATGTTATATACCTCAAAAGCATGTGAGAAATATTTTAGAAAAATTGCCTTAGGCATAACATTGAGGTCAAATTAACTTGAGAATACAAACTCAAAAATGTGTGCTTATAAATTAATCCAGTCGCTCAGTCAGGGCTCCCCTGCTGGCCCTCTGGATTGACTGCACTGGAATGGCTTTGATCTGGTGTTCTGGAAGGAAACCAGGGCAACAGTAGGCATTTGATATATGTTAAGTAATAATAATGAGGGCAATAAGTACTTGTTATATTAAGTGGATGGAGCTGTTCAGGTTCAGGAGAACCCTTCTAAGCTCTAGTGCTTAAGAGATAAACAATTAAGACTCTGGAAACCTTTCCACACCCAATAGAATCTCTACCTCTATTCAGCATTTCAGCCAATTTCTGGACCAGGGACTGAAAACATGAATATCTCTTTAAACAGCAGCCAAAAAAACCTCATACTATAATTTTTTAAAAAGTATCAGCCTTTCAGCTAGCCAGAGACCTGTGTTCAAATTCTGACTCTGTCCCTTATAAAGGGTGAGATCTTAAGACAGTCAACCTCCCAGCCCTGAGATTCCTCACTTTAAAAATATGGGCATTGATAATAATGTTTCAAGGTTGCAGAGTACTTCTCACATAAGTAATGCATATTTTTATTATAAAACCAACCTGCACTTATAGGCAACACTGGATCAATTATCCTCCTCAAAATCTAAAGCAGAAAGCTAGACTCCAAAAAGCAATCTATTTGGCTTTTGAATGAGATTTTGTATGTGAATATCCACGTGTCATACATACTATGCTTCGAACAAAACACTAAATATCCAATTCTGGATGAAGTGGAAAATTAATTTTCCCAGTGTAATACTTTTCAAATATTTGAAGTATTTTCACAAATTATAATCCCATCAAGAAAAAGTAGCATTTGATACGTCAGGGTTTATTCACTAGATCCAAATAGTTGTAGGAAGAAATGAAGTCAAATTCTCATGCCAGTCTACCCAATCCGTTCTTCCTACAGTAGTGATCTCCACCCAAAAAATGAAACCTGGGCCATCTTGCCCAACCCTCCCTCAACCCCATGCCCAAAAGTTAGGTGAAGGCCTTCATCCTGCAGGAATCAGGATAAGGAGACTGACTTAGGAGTCCAGGTCATCCACGAAAGCATCTCCTTTCTCTTGAATGGCCAGTGAAAAATTTTTGAGCTCTAAAATCATACTTCTGAGCAGTATTTCCCAAATGCTCATGTATCAAATTGCCATTTCCCCGTTATTTTTAGTGCTTAATCTGAACAGTGAAAGTCAAATATAGGATTGACTATAAACTTGTATGTGCTAATCAAAATATAATTATGAAAAAGGCTGTGATAAGAACGCTACAAAAATACTGCGGGGGGATTTTTTGTTTGTTTTTATTATTTTAATATGTTTTAAAATGGACCATAGTAACAGATGTGCAGCTTATTTATTCTACTGGGTTTTTTAAAATGTACTATAGCTTTGGGGAAAAATAACTAATATTTATTGAATGTTTATTATATGTCACTGTTCTAAACTTTTGTTTTATTGATGTTTCTACCCTCAAAACAATCCAGTGAAATAGGTCCTGTTATTATCTTTATTTTCCGCCTAAGAAGATCCCATCTCAGAAAATGTAGGCTCCATTCTCGTAGTTGTTCAGCCCAAAATTCTTGCATCCTCCTTGATTCTTCTGGTTCACTCCCACCCCAAGTCCAATCCCTTAGCAAACTGCAAATATGAAACGTTCACATTTCGGTTGCTCTCTACTCCGCGCCGCCTGGATTGTTCTACTTGCTCCTTCCTCATTGATCTCCCTGCTTCCATCCTTGTCCCCTGCAGTCTACCGATCAAGCAACAGTCAGAGTGATCCTTTTAAAATACAAGCCCGATAGTGTCACCCTCCGCTCAGGATGCTCCAATACCCTCCCGCCCCACGCGGAGCCTCTGGCCGGGGATCCTCTGGGACAGCTCCGGGCGCTGAACCTCACTCACTCTAGTCACACCCCCTCCAGGGCTGCGCCGACGACAAGCAGCGCAGGGGCACAGGGCCCGCTCCGAAGGCGCCTGCTTGCAGTTTAACGGTCTGTGGGGCTGTCTGATAGTCTTAATAATTTCATCCCTGAGTGTGCGTTTGATAAGTGAAGATCACAGAGCCTGCGCGGGGGACTGGGTCCCGCCTCCGAGGATGGGCTATCGGCCCGCTCCGCCCTGCCCCCTGGGGCCCCCGTCCCCTCCGCATTGGGGCACCCAGGTCTCATCGCCCGGAGAAGCCCGAGCTCCACCGTCGCCCTCCGCTCTAGGTGGGGTCCTGACAGGGCGTGTTGAGGGCTGCGGTGGCCGCGTGCCCCCCGCATCTCGCGGGCCCAGCTCCCTTCCAGGTACACAGTGCGTCCTGGCGCGGAGGCTGCAGTGTCCGGGGGTCTCCTGTCTGCAGTGAGGGATGGTGACGGCCGCGGGAAGGGAAGCTTTTCCTTTTGCGCTGGGCCCCACCGCTTACGGAGCCGACCCTGTGGCCTCCGGGCTGGTCCTCTAACATGCAGCCTGGCCCCACCTCAGGGCTTTGCAAGGACCGGTTCCTCCGTCTGCGACAGTGCCCCGCCCCCGACCTCGACCCCTGCTCCGACCCGACAGGGCTCCTCCTGGACTTCTTTAGGGGCTTTTCAAACGCCATCTCATCAGGGCTGCCACTCACCTTGGAGAACTACCATCCCCAGCCATCATTCCCCGGCCCCAGTCCCGGTTCAATTTTCTTCAGAATACTTTCCACCCTCGTGGGCACTTACCGTTTCCTCTCTCCACTAAAATGTAAGTTCTAGGAGAGCAAGGACATTTGGGGGTTTGCTTACGGCTATATCCCTGGCAGTGCGTACTTGCAAGCGAGAGTTCATGAAAATTTGCTAAATAACTGAATTCCCATTTTGTAAACGCGTAAATTGAGACTCAGAGATGTGAAGCGACTTGTTAACCTCACAGCACCGGGATTCACCCAGGCAGTGTGCCCAGGAGACCCTGCTTTGAACCACTAGACTACCGAAGTGCCTTCCCAAGTGGCAAAGCTTGGAGTGAGAAAGAAGTCTTCATTGGCCATAAATGAAGCCTCTGCAAATTTATCTGCCGGATTTGAACCAAATATAAGATAAAATGTCATCTTTTTTTGTTTGATTAACTTCTGTTTAGATGAAAAACCGTTAAAAAAAAGAGCTTCTGAATCTGGAAGGATTATTAACTGACTTATAGATAGTAATCTTGTGGAAACTATAGGCACGAGAGTTAAACATTAAATGTGAAAAATATCAAACCACAGTCTGTGCTAAGATGTATGAAAAAAACACTTTGAGGGGCCCCCCCATGGCCCAGCGGTTGAGTTCATACCCTCTGCTTTGGTATCTGGGGTTCCCCAGTTCAGATCCTGGGCATGGAACTACACACTGCTGGTGGAGCCATGCTGTGGTGGCACCCCACATAGAAGAACTAGAATGACTTACAACTAGGATATACACTTATGTACTGGGGCTCTGGGGAGAAAAAAAAAACACGCTTTGAAAATGTTATTATAGTACTTGAGATCAAGGAGTCTTTATCATTATTTTAAATGCCTGGAGAATAGAGGTCCATTAAAGAAATAGGTTATTAACATGTTCCTTAAATTAATGCAACTTTCTCTCAACATTGTTCCTCCTGCCATTTGAAAAGCATTACCCACCTACCATGTGACATACATCGGTTGGTCCTTGGGACCCTGGGAACAGAGTTTTTCAGCTCCAGAGGGCTTCATCTTTGGAGAAATTATGACTGGCAAAATATCTTTTCTGGTATTATTTTTGCAAATTTACAAGTTAAGAACCTGAAAAGTATTGCAGAAGAGTAGTCTGTTAATAAGCAAAGAGAGCTTGCTTTCCACCTCTGTGGTGACCTATTGTGAGCCGGCCCCTGGGACCCATCAGGCCACAGAACTGAAACTTGCAAAGATGATGGGGAGAATTCAAAGCAACTGGTGGCAGCAGCTTGGCTGGAGAGCCATCATGCACTAATAATTATAATTTGCTCTCTAATTATGTATTTACACAGTGGTCGGCTAAATATCCAGCTGTTGCTCCGTCTTTAGCTCACGGTTCTCCTTTCTAATTTGTTTTGCTTTGTTCGGGGTAAAGCTGGAATTCGGGATGGGGCCTAGAGAGATTCCTCTGGTTTATGAAGGTATCAGTCCCTAAGTGAGACTTCCTCATCTCTATGAAAGTAAGAGGAAAGAAAAATAATAGCCAGTGTCAAAAATTTGATAGCATTCATTTTCTTCTTCTGTTTCTTCCATCCTACTTTTCTAGAGTTTGAGAGTAAAGGTGAGAGGAACACAATACTGTTACTGCCCAAAATGTACTGCCCAGAATGCTCTGTGCCACAGGGAGGAAGGGCAGGTTTGGGAGGAAGTTGATCAGAAGTTCTGGGGAAGCATCTGCTCCTACAAATTGGACCAAAAAACGTATAGAAATGAGAAAATTTCAGCAAGAAGGAAAAAATGAATAATAAGCTCATAATCCTTGAGTTCCCTTTTTTCCTGGCTTTAATTTTTCTCCAGATTTCTGCAAGCATAAAATATTATCTTCACCAATATTGAAAGCCATATTCTATTCCTGAGGGTCCAGATGACCTATTTTTTTTCTCCCTGAGATTGTCATCAAAGCTAGGTGATTGCCATTGTGGTGCTTATCTTAACACATTGACAAAATTCAACCATCATTCTCTAAGCATTTATTAAGCAGCATGTTAGACCTATAGATAAAAGACAAGATGACCAGTCCTTGTCATCTAGGATCTTACAGTTTAGCGTACCACAAAGATTCTTATGCAAATGTCCAAAACCACTCTCCTCATCCTCTCCCACCGCTAATCTGTGAAAATTGCATGGCACACTCACCATTCCCTTTCACAGGAAGACTGATCACTTATGGAGGCAAAGAGAAAAAGGAAACCAGCATTTGCTGAACCCGCTGGTGCCCAACAGGCACATACTAGGTGCTTTTGTACCTGCGATCTTATCTAACCCTCCCCAAACCCTACAAAATTGATGTTGTTAACTCTGTTTTACAAATAAGCAAACTAAAGCTCCACAGGCCATAGGGCTGATGAGGGCAGAGCTAGTATTCAATTCTAAGTCTAAACCAAGGTCCAAAACCGACCTCTTGTCATTCCACCACACATCCCTACAGGTAGCTAAAAACACCTATTCACCCCACAGGCGTGCTGGCAAGATGATAGAAATAGGAGAGATGTAGGTGGGGTTACATGGGTTTCAAACCCAAACAACTTTGGGGCCCTGGCAGGTGATGAGTTAGGTGAAACGAAGTGGAATACCATAGGGAACTCTGGGGCTTATGGCTGATTGCAGAGACTAGTCAATCTAAAGCAATAAATTCTAGGATTTTTTAAAAGCTGTGTAGAAACTTATATATATCTGGTGCAAAATTTGATACACAGTAAAAATGTGCAACATCTGCTTTAACTATTAAATTTAACTGGGAACAGCACTTGTTTGTTTTTATTGTGATAAAATATACAAAAGATAAAATTTAGCATCTTAACCACTTTTTTTTAAAGATTGGCACCTGAGCTAACAACTGTTGCCAATCTTCTTTTATTTTTTTCCTGCTTTTTCTCCCCAAATCCCCCCAGTATACAGTTGTATATTTTAGTTGTGGGTCCTTCTAGTTGTGGCATGTGGGACGCCACCTCAGTGTGGCCTGATGAGCGCTGCCATGTCTGCGCCCAGGATCCGAACCAGCAAAACTCTGGGCCGCTGAAGCAGAGCCTGCGAACTTAACCGCTCAGCCACAGGGTGGACCCCTTAACCACTTTTAAGCGTATGGTTCAGTGGTGTTACGTACATGCACGCTGTTGCGCAACCATCACCGCCATCCGTCCGCAGAACTATTTCATCATCCCAAACTAAAACTCTGTACACACTAAACAATAACTCCACATTCCCCCTCCTCCAAGCCCTGGAAGCCACCTTTCTGCTTTCTTTGAATTTGACTAATATAAGTGAAATCATACAGTCCTCATCCTTTTGTGACTGGCTTATTACTCTTAGCATATGTCTTCAAGGTTCATATATGTTGTAGCATATGTCAGAATTTCCTTCCTTTTTAAGACTGAATAATATTCCATTGTATGTTTATACATTTATTATCCGTTCATCCATTCAACCATCAATGGACATTTGGGTTGTTTCCACCTTTTGACTATTGTGAATACAACTGTTAAGAACGTTGCTATACAAATGACTGTTCGAGACCCAGCTTTCAATACTTTTGGGTATATTACCCAGAAGTGGAATTGCTGGATCATATGATAATTCTATGTTTAATTTTTTGAAGAATTGCCATACTGTCTTCCACAGTGGCTGCACCATTTAACATTCCCACCAATGGTGCACAGGTGTTCTTATTTCTCTACATTCTTGCCAACACTTGTTATTTTCTGTGGGTTTTTTTGGTAATAGCCAACCGAATGGAGTGAAGAGGTGTCTCAATGTGGGTTTGATTTGCATTTCTCTAATCATTAGTGATGTCGAACATCTCTTCATGTGCTTATTAGCTGTTTGTACATCTCCTTTGGAGAAATGTCTGTTCAAGTCCTTTACCCATTTTTTAATTGGGTTATTTGTTTTTTGTTGTTGAGTGGTAGTCATTCTCTATATATTCTGAGTATCAATTCCTTAACAGATACGCGATTTGCAAATGTTTTTCCCCCTTCTGTGGGCTGCCTTTTCACTCTTTTGATAGTATCCTTTGATGCACAAGTTTTAAATTTTCACCAAGTCTAATTTATCTATATTTTTTCTTTATTTGTCCATGCTTTGGTGTCATACCCAAGAAATCATTGCCAAATCCACTGTCATAAAGCTTTTCCCCTATGATTTCTTCTAAGAGTTTTACAGCTTTTTAGCTCTAACATTTAGGTTTTCAATTTTTTAGCTAATTTTTGTTTATGGTGTAAAGTAAGGATCCAACTTCATTCTTTTGCAAGTGGATATACAATTTTTCTGGCACTATTTCTTGAAAAGACTGTCTTTTCCTCATTGAATGGTCTTGGTACTCATCAAAAATCATTGTATATTTGAGGGTTTAATTCTGGGCTCTTTTTTCTATTCCATTGGTCTATATATCTATCTATATGCCAGTGTTACATTATTTTTATTACTGTAGCTTTGTAATAAGTTTTGAAAGCAGGAAGTGTAATTATTATTTTTCAAGATTGTTTTGACTTTTCAGGGTCCCTTGAGATTCTACATGGATTTTAGGATGGATATTTCTATTTCTGCAAAAAACATCATTGGGATTTTAACGAGTATTGCATTGAATCTATAGATCACTTGGGGTGATATGTACGTCTTAATAATATTAAGTCTTCCAATCTGTGAACATAGATGTCTTTCCATTTATTTGTGTCTCTAATTTCTGTCAGCAGCATTTTATAGTCCTCAGTGCACAACACTTCTACCTCCTTGGTTAATTTATTCCTAAGTATTTTATTCACCTTCAAGCTATTATAAATGGAATTGTTTTCTTAATTTCCTTTTCAGATGGTTCATTGTTAGTGTATAGAAAGGCAACTGATTTTTGCCTGTTGATTTTGTATCCTTCAGTTTTGTTCAATTCATTTATTAGTTCTAACAGATTTTTGTGGAATCTTCAGGTTTTCTACATATAATATTATGTCGACTGTGAACAGGGGTAGTTTTACTTCTTCCTTACCAGTTTGGTTGCCTTTTGTTTCTTTTTCTTCCTAATCACTCTGGCTGGAACTTCCAAGTCTGTGTTGAACAGAAGTGGGAGAAGCAGGCATCCTTATCTTATTCCTGATCTTAGAGGAAAAGTTTTCAGTCTTTCACCTTTGAATATGATGTTACCTATGAGCTTTTCATATGTGGCCTTTATTATGTTGAGGTAGCTTCTCCATATTCCTAGTTTGTTGAGTGTTTTTATTGTGAAAACGTGTTGAATTTCATCTAAAGCTTTTCTGAGTTAATTGAGGTGGTCATGTTTTCTTTCCCTTCATTCTGTTAATGTAGTATATTACATTGATTGATTTTCATAATCTATCATAATTTTCACTGGTTCATTTTCATATTAGACCATTCTTGCATTCCAGGAATAAATGACACTTGGTCATGGTGTAGAATCCTTTTTTTTTTCTTCTTCTCCCCAATCCCCCCGGTACATAGTTGTATATTCTACTTGTAGGTCCTTCTATCTCTGCTGTGTGGGACACCAGCTCAGCATGGCTTGATGAGTGGTGCTAGGTCCACATCAAGGATCCAAACCAGCGAAACCCTGTGCTGCCAAAGAGGAGCTGGTGAACTTAACCACTTGGCCACAGGGCCGCTCCCTCATCCTTTTAATATACTGCTGAATTTAGTTTGATAGCATTTTCTTGAGGATTTTTGCATCAATATTCACCAAGGGTATTAGTCTGTAGCTTTCTTTTCTTGACGTGTCTTTGTCTGGCTTTGGTATTAGGGTAATGCTACTCTCATAAAATGAGTTAAGAGTCTTCCCTCCTCTTCAATTTTTTGGAAGCCTTTGAGAAGAATTGGTATTTATTTTCCTTTAAATATTTTGTAGGATTCACCAATGAAACCATCTGGTCCAAGGCTTTTCTTTATTGGAAGGTTTTTGATTACTGATTCAGTCTTCTTACTAGTTTTATAGATCTCTTCAGATTTTTTGTTTCCACATGATTCAGTCTTGGTAGGTTTTGTGTTTCTAGGAATTTGTTTATTTTATCTCCTTTATGCAATGTGTTGGCATACAATTGTTCACAGTAGTTTCTTATAATTCTTTTTATTTCTGTAAAATCAGTAATAATGTCACCACTTTCATTTCTAATATGAATACTTTGAGTTCTCTCTTTTTTTCTCAGTCAATCTAGCTAAAGGTTTGTCAATTTTGTGGATCTTTTCAAAGGACCAACTTTTGACTTCACTGATTTTCTCTATTGTTTCTCTATTCTCTATTTTATTTCTCTCTTCTCTAATCTTTATTATTTCCCTTTGCTAGCTTTGGAGCTAGTTTGTTCTTCTTTTTCTAGTTCCTTAAGGTATAAAGTTAGATTGTTGATTTGAGATCTTTCTTCTTTTCTAATGTAAGCATTTACAGCTATAAATTTCCCTCTTTGCACTACTTCACTGTGTTCCATAATTTTTGATATATGTTTTCATTTTCATTTGTCTCAAGATATTTTCTACTTTCCCTTGTGATTTCTTCTTTGACGCACTGGTTGTTCAAGACTGTATTGTTTATTTCCACATCCTTATGTTTTTCTTCTACTATTGGTTTCTATTTTCATTCTGTTGTAAACAGAAAAGATACTTTGTATAATTTTAATCCTTTTAAATTTATTAAGACTTGTTTTGTGGCCTCACATGTAGTCTACACTGCAGAATGTTCCATGAGCACTTGAGAAAAATGTGTATTCTGCTGTTACTAAGTGGAGTATTCTGTTTATGTCAGAATATGTCTACATGTTTATGTCTGCTTATGTCTGTTAGATCCAATTGGTACCTTGATTATTCAAGTTCTGTATTTCCTTATTGGTCTTCTTTCCTGTTGTTCAGCACTTAATTTTTCTTTTAAAAAAATCTTAGGAAAGCTAGAGAAGACACCCAAATACTTGAAGTAATCTGTTCCAAATTGGGTCATGTTCACCACGCATTAAATAATCTTCCTATATCAAAATATATATATTTGAACATTTGAGGCAACTTTTTCCAGGGCTGTCATATTCGGTCTTACAGGATGTGCACTATCCAATACGGGTGTGTGCAATTGGCTTTTACTTTCAACAGACCAGCAGCCAGCATTTCATAGCCCTGGGGCAATGGAAGGGCAAAATGCAGTTTTCCCCCAATGCACAGCCTGTATCCTTATAGAGGTTTTAGAGTGCCTCCATTCCCATGAATACATGCAACTCTAACAGTGATTTTTACCAGCCCACAGGGCATCCCAAGAGGGCTTAGGAAAGGGGATAAAGCAGAGAAAGGACTCTTGAGTCAGTTTGAGGGTATCTACCACCTGATGAGCAAATAGACAGGCCTGAAGGACTCACAGTAGAAATCACACACCAGCCCCAAGTGCCTCTACTCAAGACCTCAGTCAGGTGGAACAGCTGCATGTAAGGCATACACCACAGGCCTGTCCTGCAATGCCCTGTTCAATCACTACCTAGCAGCAGCAGCAGTGTCTTCATGTCTGCCTACTTTCTCTCAGTGTCTGATCAAGAACCTTGTTGAGAGCCAGTCCTGATGGCCTAGTGATTAAAACTCAGTGCTCTCACTTCTTCGGTGGCCCAGGTTCGTTTCCCAGTCATGGAACCACCCACCTGTCTGTTGCCATGCTGAAGCAGTGGCTCACATAGAAGAACTAGAAGGATTTACAGCTAGAATGTACAACCATGCACTGGGGCTTTGGGGAGGGGAAAAAAAAAAGAGGAAGACTGGCTACAGATGTTAAGTCAGGGCGAATCTTTCCCTGCAAAGAAAAAAGAAACCTTGTTGAAGTCCTAGAAAGGTCAACTTCCTATCTTCCACCTTGCCGAAAAAACTGATTTTCTTTCAAATCTCATCTTTTCTGCAATGTAAGACCATTTTATGTGCACACCAGTCCATTCTCTGTCCATGATTGACATCTCCTCTCCCTACTAACATCTGACAAAAGATGGTTTCATGCCCTGTGTGATTCAGATTTTTAGATCCATTCTGCTCTCATTATGTCTAATCCTTGAGAGGAAAAGTCCATGCAAAACAGACCTACTGCATATTTGAGTTGTCTTAGACTTCTGACAAAGTTTATAATGGAAACAATAGTCTGTGCACCCAGCGCTTTTCCATGAAAAGTGCAGTGACTATGCTGATTGGCTGCTTTCAGGATATTCTACCAGGGCAAGTACTACTTGCTTTGTCCAACAGTGAGAAGTATTTTGCCCATTGTTTTTTTAACTTTGGCATCTTAGAAGCTCAAACGTAAATTTGAGTGCTCAATTTGAATAATATTAGCCTAGGATTGTGGTGTTGCTCTTTTTTTTCTTATTCTCTGTTAATCATTTACTTAGATGTGTTTATTTTGTAATTATCTACTTCAAGTCTTTTTTACAAGTTCATCATTCAGAATAAAGTGAATGGTGACTCTTTGCTTCAGAACAATCATGTAATTGTCATGGATATTAGACTGCTTGTATATCAGTATCTTCAAATTGTACTGGTCCTTGTACTGTACTAATCGAAAAATTCTTAGACACATGTCATCCTCGAGTTTCTGTGGAGAACTCAGACTTAAGTTTTCCCTAATACAAACAAAATTGCCCTACATGTATTTTAGAAAGCTTAAAATAATTTATTCTGGTCAATTTAGAAGATTTGGAAAGAGCCTGGAATCTGGAGTTGGTCATTTCCATTTAAAGGTCTCTGTCTTGGGAAATTACTGTTCTTTTACTGCTTGCTAGCATACAAAATGCTAATTGAAAAACCTGTACACCTGGTGATGGCATGGATTTAATTTACTTCTGTCGTTTCAGGAACGTGTCTTGGTGAGGGAAGGAATGCGCAGTGGAACCCTGATGATTTGTGTTTTATACAGTCTGTCACTGAGGGTTAGCTCAGCCCCAGGACACTAATAAACAGTCCCAGGCCCAGGTCATTTGTATCTCTTTATTATAGGCAAGAACATCGTCCAAGCGATACCTCAATTTAGAACATCTCCAAATTCAGTTCAGTTCAATTCAGTGCAATTTATCAAGTAATTATTGAGTGTGCCAGGCATTTTCTAAGTCTCTGAGAGCATAGCAATGAATAGAACTCAGTCCCTACCTTCATGGATTCCACAAAAAGAGAAAGGCTGATAAATAGCTCAAAAACTAAAATCAAGGTAAACATGAGGTGGTAAGGGAGCACAGAAGGGGAGCTTCTGGCCACCAGTGGGGATAGGGCAGGACAGGTTTTCCAAAGGAGATGATGGCTCAAGGAGACATCACAGAGCAGTCATCGGGGGCTAGGTGACGGAGGTCTGGGTCCAGATATGAGTCAAAAAACCCAAAAGGTTCAAGAGGGTTGGAGGACTAGGATCTCCCTGAGCATTTCCAGCGTTAGCCCAGTGGTACCCCAGGGTGGGCTAGGAAGACTCCCAGTAAACGTTTGTGGAACTGAACGAGTGAGTGTGAAGGAATCTGAAATGAAGCACAGAAGTGTGAAAAGTGATTGTGAAGGGGTAATTACTACTTTTTTATCTGGATCTCTAAAGGTGTTCCAAATTCAGGTGCAGACTGGTTTGACCTGGGGATTAGTGACTTTACCTGCTTTTGAGGTGATTCCTAATATAAAGCAACCCTCCATTTCTTTCCATGAAAGGAGGATATATAAAATAGTTTTGAGCCTACTTAAATATATAGACTTTTGGGTATGAAGATGAAATAGCTGAGTGTCTATTCATACTATTTAGCTCATTAATTTAGTCACACGTACATACCAAATAACACATAGATTGAGAAATGTTACCATTTTTCAGTCATCTAGGACAGTTTCGGGGCACTGCCTCTCCCCTCTTCCTGAGTTGTTTAGGACACAGCGGATTCTGAACAGGCCTATGAGGCGCTCACTAGAGACCCCGTCACCTTTGCTGTTTGTGATCTTGTAACCTCTTACTATGTTGCTTTAAAAAGATGATTCGTGAGAGCCGTGGGGAGGAAAAGTCTCTTTTCCTTCTGCCTCTCTAAGTTCTCATACAAATTTATTTAACATAAGTTTTGCACGATACGGGAGCCTTCACAAGGAAATGAAGACCGAAGACCAGAGGAAGCAGATAAACCTGGATGTTTTTATGCCAGGTTTGATGAAGAGTGAAAAGTCGTGGGAAAATATGATAGGACAAAATGGGGATGAGCTGAGTGTATGTAGTACCTGGGGAAACAGCAAGGCCTGCTGGTTCCGGGTCCTCTCAGCCGCCCTCCTGTGTGGAGAGAAAGGTGCTCCTTCCCCCCAGGTTAGGAGGAGCACTCACATCAGGGCCTTTTGACCTGCACCAGGGGAAGGTCAGAAAATCACTTCCATTCCTGCTGTTTCTCAAATTTCATAATGCCAAGTGGTCATATTTTGAGATAGTGGATCCTGAACCCTGTCAGAGTTAAAACTTAGTTGTGAACTCATACCTCCAGGAATAATTCCTAAATTGAGTTAATTTCTTTACCTCCTTTTTCTTTTCTTTTTATTCTGTTTTTCCCTCCCTTCCTTCTTTTCTTTCTTTTTACTGATTTCCGTTAGTAACTTCTAATCATCCCACACGGGCACTGGCCAGTTCCCATACAGTGTAGATGCTGCAAGAAGACAGTGCAAAGGCTAGGGCCCCACGAGGCAGGGGGGAGTGACCGGCTGGCCCTTAGGATCAGGAGCCTGTGAGCTGGGGCCTCTGAAGCCCAGGAGTCTGCCAAGTGGGCTGGAAGAAGGGGACGCAGAAGCCCAGGCAAGAGAGAGGAAGCGGCTTGCAGGGCCGGCGAGGCAGGAAGGGCGAGAGAAGCGGAGGGGTTTGGAAAAGGCCAGCTCTGGAAGGGCTTGGTACTCGTTTATCCCGTGGGACAGTGGAAGCCCTTGAAGGGTTTTCAGCCGGGGAGAGATTTGATCAGATGTCCACTGTAGACAGTTCACTTTAACCACAAAGTGAAAAAGCGATTGGGGCGGGGAGACGGAGACCAGAAGGTCGGGTGGGAGGCTGTGCCTGAGCGGGTCCTAACCTAGCGGAGGCGCAGGGGCAACGCAGAGGAATCAACTTCCCAAAGCCTGCAGTGCCGGATGCAAGCCCTCCTCCCGCCTTCTGATTCCAAATTCCGGTTGATGGCAGCTCCGAACCTGCTGCTGCTCCCTGAAAAGAGCAGCCAGTTACTCTCCTCTCCAAGGCAATCTTCATCATACTATTAGATGCTCTCATAGGCTTTCCTCTCTGGGAAACGCTCATCTTTCCCGTCTCAAAAGCACCCAGCGAGCGTGTCACAGACAGCCGTGCGTAAGAAGTGTGCCAAGTGACCTTCCCAAAGAGGAGAGAGAGACAACGCAGGTCCCAGCACACAGCCGAGAGAGTGGGGGAGGGGCCTGGGAGGCGGAACCCTGGCCTTGTGCCATTTGTGGACCCTTGGGGTCCTCGCAGGCTGGCTTTCTCTGAGCCAGTCCAACCGTAAGAACAGATAATGCTACACATCCGTGTCCTCAGGGTATTGAGCCATTTTTTTGTAAATCACCTAGAAAGGCATTGCCAGGCTTGAAAGCACAATTTATTGCTGCCTTATTAAATGGTCCCAGCAGCCAGCCACGCTCTTTCTATTGACGGAGCAAAAATGAGGCAACCAGAGGGCAAGACACGGGAAAACTGGGCAGAAGCTGGGGGTTCCAGCCCCGAGCTCCACCCCGCAAAAGAGGGCCTCTTCCTGCTCTCCTTGAACCCTGAAGGCCAGGGAAACAAACATTGGAGATCCTTGGAGAAAACTACATTCTGTAAAAAGCAAGGCATTTTTAAAGGGCATCCATTTCTACCCCAAACTTTTTCAGGTCTGAAACCAGGAAAAATAAACAATGAAAAGCAGATAAATGTCTGTTGCCCTTCCCAAGGATCTCAACACGGTTTGCGGGCAGCCATTCCCTCTCCCTCGCTGTCTTTCTCCAACCAGCCCCCTTGCCCCCGCATCTTTCTGGGACTCCACCGCCTCCTCTCCAGCTTCAGGAGGGACCCCCTCGACCAGGAGGCCCTGGGGTTAGCGGGTGCCTGTGCTGTAGGCCGGCCCCCCTCCTTAAGAAGCTCTCCTTTCCTCTATTCATTTCAGGAAAATCCTGTGGACCAACACTGTCCCTATCACCTGGGCTTTCCCAAGGCTGGGCCACCAAAACTTGTTCCTGCCTCATACTTTTCTGCAAACCCTGAAACCATTTCTCCTTCATCCCCTCCTTCCTTCCAACTGAGCGGCCTTTATTTTGTCTGCCTTTAATCCAAACAAAATGAAGTAGATACTCTACCTACATAAATAGTGCCAGCTGTTTTTTCCTCCTACTTTAAAGTGATATTTAGGAATAGTATCCTGTCCAAAGAATTTATTTCATATCTGCAAAGAGAAAAAAACATTTCTTTACCCTATAGATTGTACTTCTTGTTCTGTTCTTTCTCTTTCCTGTTACTCTGTCAAAGCCAACCACCTCCAGAAAAACTTCGTTTGAATCCAGGCATAAAAGAGCCAGGGGCAGGGGGACAATGAGGGGGCAAATTAAGAGGAAAGCTAGGATTTGGAATGGCTAATTATACATAAAGTGTTCTGCTCACAAAATACTTTGAAGAACACTATTTCGTTGATTCTTGCTCAAACCGGGAAGAATAGGTAAAATCAAGTGACTCACCCAGAGTCACACAGTTGGTAGGTATGAAGTTCCCATCCTTACCACTGTCTCCCCCAGAAGTGCCACACAGCCTCCACCTCTGCCTGGAGTGTTTCCCCCACTCTCGTTCACCCTGCCACCTCAGGGTTCGCACACACCTTGCCATGAGGCTACTGTAGGTGTCATTGCCTCTAGGATGAGGCCCAAGTCCACGTCCTCGTGTCTGGGACATCGTGTCCATGGTCCTCTGAGCAGCTTTCCACTCCTCCTCAAACTCCCCTGCTTGGACCTGGGCCACACCTACAAGCTTTGGCCTGTGCCCGTCTCTTCCTGGGCTGCCTGCTCCCTCCTGGACAGAGGCTCCCGCAAAGGTCACTGCTCCCTTCTCTGCACCCCGCTCATCAGGCTGGAGATGTGCGCTGCAAATAAGCATCTGTCTCCCACACTGACTTTCAGTTCCTCTAGGGAACCGCGTTTGTGTCTTCAGCACCTGGCGCTTAAAAGGTGTTCGGTAAATGTTTGTAAGGGGGAAGAATCAAGGGCAGGATGGAAGAAAGGAGGGGAGGACCTGGTTTGGGCCTTCGGGTTGCAAACCCCTTGTCATTGGAAGATAGCACCAAACACACGTCTCCATGAATGGGCTCGGCCTGTGTGTTGTCTCCATGATCTCTCCTTTGGAAACTCTCCCATCATGGGCATTCTTTCTTTCTCCCAGGTAGGCAGAGTTGCGTACAACTCTCCTACCAGGAAAGAGCTGTAGCTGTCAATGTCCATAAACACAGGCATTTATGCCACCTAATGTTGTCATGAACATCACGTGCCAATGTCGTCCTACAGATCCTGGGCTCGGCCTCCACTCCATGCCCCTCACCGCTATGACTGCCACCTGCCGCCTAAGCGTGCCTCACGCTTGTTAGTTTTATTTACCCTGGGTTAGTGTCATCATTTCCCATCTTCTGGGCCCCCTTCCAAGTCCTCCTGGCATGAATTACTCTGAATGTGGGTGACTAGACATTAGAATTAATGCTTGATTATAAACCCCAGGGACCCAGACTGTGTCACTCTCCCATGGATGCCCTGAGTTACAGATTCTCCTAAATAAGCAGGCAAATGTCAGTACTGGTGATGCTAGCTGGTGAATTGTGCCATGTGGGACACCAAATTCTCACACATGGCAGACTGCAAAGGTACCTTGGGAACATAAGGAAAGAGAAACAAAGATTCTGTCTCAGATGCCTCTGCTGCTGCGGTTGAGGGTCAAGCCAGGTGCAGGAGCTGGCCTTCCACAGGCGGGGGCAGAATCAAGCTTGCAGGAGACCAGCCTGAACCAGTGGGTGGGCCTGCCCTTCCACTTTGAGATGCCTACCCACTTTCCTTGAAGTGATCAAGAAGGTTTAGAAGCGTGGCATTTGTGCTCCTTATTAGGTAACGTTAGGTGCAAAGAGTCCTCCTTGAGGAGGTTTCTTCATGCCCAGACCTCATCCTGTGTGTAGGGCACGCTGACTCCAAGAGGTTTCCTGTGGTTCTGTTTGTTGTTTGGTTGGTTGGTCACAGGGCCACTGGGCTTTCATGCACTCAGCCATCATACTACAACCACCTAGAAAGGTGTGCCCAAAGTTACCAGGTGTGATGATTGGCCCAGAACGCTTCAATGAGTTTAGGGAAAAGTGTAAGAACTTTAAAATCAGAGAAATGTGAGTGTAAATTCTAATTCTGCTACCTGTTAAAAATGTGTCCACGGGGGGCTGGCCCCGTGGCCGAGTGGTTAAGTTCGTGCGCTCCGCTGCAGGCGGCCCAGTGTTTCGTTGGTTCGAATCCTGGGCGCGGACATGGCACTGCTCATCAGACCACGCTGAGGCAGCATCCCACATGCCACAACTAGAGGGACCCACAACGAAGAATATACAACTATGTACCAGTGGGCTTTGGGGAGAAAAAGGAAAAATAAAATCTTTTAAAAAAAAAAAAATGTGTCCACGGGTTGGCTGAGGGGTCAGGAAATTCAGGCCTGTGGGCCAAATTCAGCCCATTGCAGACTTTTTAATTCTTTTAAATATTGTCTTTGGTTGCTTTCTCACTACAAGAGCAAAGCCGAGTCCCAGTGACAGAGACCCATATGGCCCCCAAAGCCCCAAATCTTCACCATCTGGCCCTTTACAGAAGTTTGTAGCCCCCTGGGTAAGATTATTTCACCTCTCTGAGACTTGGTTTCCTCATCTGTAAAATGGGCAAAACACTTATATCAAAGAAGTGATGCTGTGAGAAATAAATGAGATAATAAACATGAAAAAATCAGCCACATAGCAATGCTTGATACGTGTTGGGATTTTTTAAATTATCATTTTAATCTTGCTGTTGTCCAGCCATGTCCCTCTCTGACAGGTGAGACAAGCACACAGCTTCTGTCTGCTGCCTCTGTCCTTGTATCACTCTTTACTTCTTTTCATTTTGCCCCACTACATGCCTACCGTCCAAAGAAAGAAAAAAATATTCTGGTGGTAAAAAAAAAAAGTTGTATAGAAAATAAACTTACTCTAAAGAAAACTTTAATTCTGTTGGGCATCTTATACTTATTTTATGTCTAACTAAAAGGTAAACTAACATAACATACATAGTTAAAAGTAAAAGTTAACTAACATAACTTTTAGTTACTAACATTTTATTTTCAATGTAAATTTAACCATGCAATTTGCAATATTATACTAAGAACAATGACTTCTTGCCTTTTCCTATATAGAGAATTTTTTTTCCTAGAGAAAATATTAGATGTTTCAAATTCCCATACAGAAAATGTTTGTCTTCTTGGGAAAATTTAATAAAAAGCTAAAAAGAGAAAAATGTAAAATTTAAAATTGGGATGGAGCCATGCAAGATTATCTGAGATTTTTTTTTTCCACTCAGAAGGAAATAACTTTCCACATTTGTTAAGAAGAAAGAGAGACACTTTGCTCCTCCCAATAAGTTTCTTCAATTACTTTCATATTAAAACATGTTTTAAATTTCAATTCAGTGTTTCCCTTATCAACTCCTTAGCAGCCTTACAATTTGCCTTGCAAAGAAGTTGAAATCCTCAGAATGGATTACGAAAATAATGCATATCCCTACCAAAACTAAATATATTAAAGCATTTAAATATTTTTAATCAGAACTATTACAAGGTTTAAAACAGAGATAAAATGGTTTCAGTGCAAGAAGTTTTAGACGATCTTAGACCCAGGGAGCTTGTATGACCTCCCTTCCCTTCACCTCACTCACCAAAGGCCAGCGCACAGAGGGCTTTACGTTTTCTCCCACTATTCCATTATTTCAGCTAGGTGAATTCGGTATGAGTCCAGCCGAGTGGATCTACCGCTTTTATATCCGTAACTAAGAGACAAGCTCTAAACTCACTGAAGAAATGGAAAACCATTCTGGTCCTGGATATTCATTTTGAAATCTGCTGCTCTGAGATCATATAATTCAACTCAAATTGGGGAACATTTTTCCTCAGGTGAAAATCCAGGAACAGTGGGAGAGCTACTTTAGTTCAGAAAATGTGAAGAAGAAAAAAGCTTGGTTTTCCTCCTAGGTGTGCTTCTGATTCATTTTATGAAAAGAATCCAAAATGGGACCTTTCGGCCTGGGAACAAATATGGATGCTATGAGCCTGAAGGACCAGGTGTGTGGGAGCCCATGGGAGTCATACCCGAAGAAGAGGCACTATTTAAAGGACCTCCAGGGTCATCTACAACCCACCAGTTGTTATCCCATGAATTTAGACTGTGGAAGATTCCAGAACTCACTGCACTTGTCTCTGCCTCACATCCCCCATTGTTGGTGGGGATAACCATTCCAGTCTATTGTTGTGGTGGACAGAGTTTGGGATCTGTGAATTCTGATGCCTGCCCTCCTTGCTTGGGCAAGTTATTTAACTCTCTTGGGTCTCTGCTTCCCTGAGTGCAACACAGTACTTGCCTCAAACCGTTATCATGAAATTTAAATTGGGCAAAGGATGTAGGTACCGAGCACATCACTGTGCACAAAACAAGGGCCCAACAAATGCTTGTTCCTTCTCCATTTGTCTATGATTATGAGCCTCAAATTCACTAAGGAAACTATAAAAATTTTTGTCTACAAGAAATCAATATATTGTCATCTACAAGTAAGTGTTTTGGTTGTTTGTTTAGTGACTGTACCTTTAGGGAAAGAAATTACTGTGCTTATGGTGAAAAGACTGTGTATGTTATGAATGGTCATGTGAAAAGCTCACCTCCATAGCTGAGGAGGGTTGTGTTGTAAGTCGTCCACTCCCAAACTATTGGTGAGAAAATACTTTAAATTTCCTCCAAAAATGTTGAAATTGACAGATAGATAGGATGAAGAAATAGGGTGAAGAGAAGGGAAGTCAAGATGTCTACAGTCAAGATGGTGGGCAAACGGAGACAATGCGAAAGCAGCTACTGGATGACAAATGTACTAATTTCAGAAAATGATGCACAAGAGAGTGACAGATGCTGGGACACAGCAGTCAGCCACAGGATGCAGAGCCAGCCCTCCTGGGCAGACATGTTGATCATGACCAGCACGGATGTACAGCTACAGCGGCTGTGCTGGGGTGCAGCAAAGAGCAAACATCAGGGCTTGTGGGCACTTACAACAAGGGGACTAGATTTGCATTGGGGGAGAGGAAAGACTTCCTTAAGGAAACCGGTGACACTTAGAACACTGAAGGATGAGTAGGGATTAACTGGAGAGTGGTGGCTTTTCAAGGAGAGCAAGCATTTCCTGTCTGAGGAAAGACAGCTCGGTCTTATTTAGCATGTGAGGAATGGAGAGATGGCAGTGAGGCTGGAGCCCAGAGAGGCGGGGACAAGATGAGCCAGGGGAGGCCGAGTGGCCCAGGGAGCTACCAGGTCAGGCTTGCTAAGACGTGCCGATGAAGCATCAGCTCTCAGCGAGTTAGCTTTCCGCACACTCTTCTGACTCTGTCAGGGAAGGGAAAGGAGCTTTCAGGAAAGAGATGCAGGAAGCCTCAGGAAAGAGCTGATGGGAGGCCCCACGAGAGGTGTCCCCCTGCTGGCCAAAAGTCGTTCTCTCCTTGTGATGGATTTCAAAACTCTAAGTAGGCCCTCTAGTCGACCCTGCATGGAGGGTATATTCGTTGTATTATTCTCTCTGCTTTTGAATATGTTTGAAATTTTTCATAATAATAAATTTTTAAGTTAAAAAAAAAGAGCCCTTTCTCCCCAGCTACAGTTTGGTTGTGAACTGGGCCAGCGGCCAGGTGTTTCCCTGAGATGTAACCTTTGGCTGGCCTGCTGCAGGGGAAGGGCTGTGGTTATGCCCTCCCTCAGGAGAAGGAAAGAGACAGGCTCATTCTGTTGGTTGAAGAATCAAAGAATTAGAGTCCTTGGTTCAATTTCCTGAACCTCCTACATCTAGGGCATTAATATAGGTTATCAATCCTATAAAGCGTTCTCTGGGGATTTCCAAGCATTCTTGTTTACACTCCTACCACAAACAATTTGACAGGAGTACAGACTTTATTTCACAGTGTTTTGGCATTTGCAGCTCAGGCTAAAATTGCAAAGAAGCAGAAGAGGAGAGCAAGGAAGAACTGTGCAAATTTTTTGAATATCTCATTCTCTCTGTGGTTCCGACTCTACAGATAATATCTTCCCCTCTCTCTCCATCTCTCTCCATGCCTTCCTTTCCTTCTTCCTTGCTTTCCTTCTAAGAGCCAATTCTTAACATATCCCAGGCACTGTACAAGGCAGTAAAGGACAGAAAGGTCAATGAGGCAAGTATGTATCATTACCTAAAGGTCCACTCTAGTGAGAAATACAGTAATTAAACCAGCACAAAATGAAACATACTATAAACTGTTCTCTGAAGGAAGAGGATGAGGTATTTGATATGACAACATGTTCATGGAGACAGCGAATTTATATTTGGGGGCCTGAAGTAGCCCCCTACTAGTCTAGAGGTTTCAAAATCAAAAAGGTCTCCTACATTATATTTCCAAGGGTCTTGTATCCTGTACTAAGCCCTTATCCACTCTTTCTGAGAAGACATAGTGGTTACATTGAGATAGAGCTTTTGCACAACCCCTCCCACAGCTCCCATCAACCATACACTAAGCTGTTGTTTTCTATAATCGTAAATAAAATATAAAGAATTCTCTACATCTCTCATTAAGATTGCATTTAGATCCAAATTAGAAAAAGATCATAGGAAAGCAAGTTACTGAAAATGACAAACAGAGATGAAAAACAGAGGTTAGTGTAGGTGAGTCCTTTTAATGGCAGCTGTGGGAAGCCTTGAAAGCAAATCTGGATTTGGAGCAAAGCGAGAGGATTCAGAGGAGAGGCAGGAGACAGTCACTGCAGCAGACCGTCGACACTTAAAGAAAGCACCTGCCGTCCTTATTTTGAGTTTATTTGAGTTTTAAGAACAGTTGTGGGGTTAGATTTGTGCAACACAAAACATTATTTCATTAATACAACTATTTTTAAAAAATAATTCAATTCCATTTTATGTTCAATGGGAGCAGGAAATAAGGAGAAAGACAGAGTGGGTGGTAAAGAAGAAACAAAACAGGGGAGAAGGGGAGACTGACAGAAAGAAGGACGAGAAGGACGTGAAAGAGACACGGAGACACCCACAGGGAAAAGACGCCCACAAGAAGCACGGAGAGAGGAGGGAAGAAATTCAAAACATCGTTGTTCTCTTGGACTACATGATATGGATTTCTGTCAGTTCCCCTTGAAACGCTAATTAGTAGATGAGATAATATTAGTCTCATAACTTATTCTGAAAAAAATCTTTATTCAAAATGGACAAATGTCTTCGTCTTCCTCTGAGACACTAGTCTCTGAGTTACTAAGGAGTGTCTACAACAATTCAATCTAAGAAGTTACAAGTAACCCCCTCCTAGTTTAGAGAGTTTACAAACAAAATTCTTGGATTATAATATTTCCAAGGGTGTATATCCCTTACCAATCCTTATCCAAAGATATGTACATATATAAAATCAGCTCAAAATGATGGAATAAACTGTCATACAAACTTTATGGTGATTAAACTGTTTTAGTCAAAGTCAGATCAATTGTTTGGACATCTGGGCAGTAAGAAAGCAAAAACAATGGGAACAACTGAACTCTCTACCCTCTTATGTTCAGTATTTGAGGGCCTGCAAATTAAACCAACCAAATACAGATTAGCAAGACAATGTAATTATGTATTTAAATATGTAAATTACATATGTAATTACATATGTACCGCATAGGAGTTCATAGAGAGATGTGACTCAAGGAGGTGGTTAGAATTTGGAGTTTATATACCATCTTAATAGGGGTTGGGGAAGGGCACTTCTGGGAGAACAAAGCATTTCTTAGAAGTGAGGGAGTAAGGGCATTTGTGGAAAAACAAATAACTTTTTGGGAAAATAAAGGACTCAGGAAAATAGATGGGAGATATGATAGTTTTGTGACAATGTCTATTTGGTTGTGGTGCCAACTTCTCTTCCAGAAAAGAAGATTAGAGTTGCTCCCAGGGAGAGAATTTATGACAACTGAGTTCTTTTGGGAGGCTCTGCTTTTAGGCAAATAAGCAATTACAGGAACTCAAATGCCTTCAGCTCAAAATTCTAGACCCTTTCTGACACAATGCACCAAAATGGCACACTTTGTGGACACTTGGATTTGGGTGGCTTTGCAAAATGGTATTTCAGTCAAGCTGCACATAAAACCGTCTTCTTAGAACTGTGGCAACTGATCTGGAAATTCATGTTCCCTCTCATTCTGAGAAGGGTATTACGCTAACAACAGGGAGCATAAGGGAAGAAGAAAGAAGTCTTCTTTCCAGGAGAAAGCCAATGTTGTCATCTAGGCCAGATTGCTTCCAGGGGTTTGATCGTGTGCACCTCGTCACACATAGACTATAGGCCTGTGGAGTCTCAGGTCAACAGTTAGACACACAGCTCCAGAGCTGGAGACAGCTGGTGGGGGATGGGTGTTTGCTGAGTTGGAGGAGATGGTTCAAGCAGTGGGAGCACGTGGAATCACTCAGCAAGAGGATGAGAAGGGAAGAGAAGCAGGGCAGCATCCAAGCAGGGCCAGTATCTCAAGGATAAGCAAAGTGAAATGGGGAAACAAGAAACAAAAAATAGAAGGAAAAACAGGAAAGAGACAAGTCTGAAATAAAGGAGAAGAGATAAAATCAAGTGAAGGGCATTTCTTGGGATGAAAGGAGGCTCATTACACGTTTATAACCCCCCAGGGAAGGAGCTCTTGCAGAGAAAGAGCTGGGATACACACAGAGAGGAGACGGCTGATGGGGTCTTTTCTCCAGAAAGCAGGAGGGTCAGCTTTGGAGTGAAAGGACAATTTTCATCAGAGACAACTAGGGGGAAGGAGGGAAAATAAATCCTTTAACTTCTCAAAGTGAGAATCTCTTCTCTGTCAAATGTGGTCGTTGCACTAGATAATTTCTGAGCTCTGTTCTATTTTAACATTTTAATATTTTAGGGCAAAAGGCTATTGTCTTGGTCCATTTGGGCTGCTATAACAAAATACCACAGACTGGGTAGCTTATAAACAGCAGAAATTTATTTCTCACAGTTCTGGATGCTGGAAGTCCAGAGATCCAAGATCAAGGCGCCAGTGTGGTCACGCCTCTGATGAGGGTCCTCTTCCTGGTTCACCACCAGCAGCTTCCCGCTGTGTCCTCAGATGGTGGGAGGGAGGGAGGAGCTCTCTGGGGCCTCTTTTATAAGGTGCCAATTCCATTCATAAGGGCACTACGCCCGTAACTTAAGCAACCCCCAAAGTTCCCACCTATTAATGCCATCACTTTTAGGAGGTAAGATTTCAACATATGAATTTGGGGGGAGCGCAAACATTCAGACCATAGCAGCCATGATGTATGCAGTTTACACTCAAATGGTTTAGAGAGAGAAAGGGAGAGAGAGAGAGAGAAGGCAATGATCAAATGAGGCCAAAGGCAACCTGGGTGAATAGCATATAGGTGTTCCGTGTACTATTCTTATACTTGCAATTTTTCTGTAGGTTTGAAATTATTTTCAGATAAAAAGTTAAAAGACGCATTCTTAGCTAAAGGAGTACTTAAATTTCTGTGTTCCAGCACCATGCCACCATGCGTCAGAAGTTACAGAGAATTCTACCCTAGTAATAATGCCATGCCTTGCTGAGAAGTGTCTCTTGGCCTTCGAACAACTAAGCTGATATTATTTGTGTAAAAAGCAAACGAACCAAGTGTTTCATGGCTGGTGTGAATTTGTAATAAGGACTAATTCTAAACTAGCCCCATATTTTCTGTGCAGACATATATTGGTCTAATAAAAATTAATTGCCAAACAGAAGAAAAACAATATCATAATAAACGAATACAGGAAATTCTAATTGTTGCTAAAATGGAAAATTTATGAAGGAAGTGGCGGTGTTGGACATAAAATTTCCCTTGGTATAGACTTCTTAAATTGTAAGATACATAGAAAGCAAAGCTGGCAGAAAATCTTCATTTTTCTACTGCCGGAATATTGTCTTAACAAGTTCCTGGAGTGTCAAATGCAGGCAGAATTACTTTTTTAAGACATACAATGGAAGGGGTGAAGATTACAGGGGAATTTGGACTAAGCTAATTTTCCAATTCTTTTAAATGTGACGAAAGATAATTTTATGATGTTGTGTACGTAAAATTTTTTTTTTTTTTTACTGTTTTTCACTGCTTTGGAAAACAGCCTTTAATAACATCTTCCTGTGCAAACTGGTACCCTGATCTGATAGCCCTGACCGTTCACTATTCTAATCCAGCCAGCTTGCGCTTCCCTTTGCTGGAGCCCCACCAACAATGCAGCCATCTTCCTGAAGGTGGCGCTGTGCTCAAGCGCAGTCCTAAAGAATGCAGCCTGCGTGGGAAAACAGGAGGGGCGTTCCAGTGGAGGAGCAGCGCTGGGTGCACAGCTTAAACGCACAAGGAGAACACAGTCTGTTCGAGAAGCAATCCGTGCCATCACAAATGGTACAAATAAGGAGCGAGGTCATGAGTGGTTTCCATGGCCCATAAAGTTGTTCAAACTAAAATGGCACCCCCTTTGTTCTTATATCCTAAACTATGTCATGCAAATAGTCATTCTCCCATCTGTCACCTTTTACTTCCCATCCTCTCACTTTCTTCCTCTTTTTTTTTTTTTACTAATAATTGCTTCATTTTTTTCTTTTTTTAAAGGTTAGCACCTAAGCTAACATCTGTTGCCAATTTTCTTTTCTTTCTTCCTTCTTCTCCCCAAAGCCCCCCAGTACACACTTGTACATTCTAGTTGTAGGTCCTTCTCGCTGTGCTATGTGGGACACCGCCTCAGCGTGGCTTGATGAGCGGTGCCAAGTCCGTGCCCCGGATCCAAACTGGTGAAACCCTGTGCTGCCAAAGCCAGTGCGCAAACTTAACAACTCGGCCGCGGAGCTGGTCCTTCTTTCTTCTTTTTATTAACTTTTCTTCCATCCCTCTCTTTTCACTCCTGAATTTGCTTTATAGTTGATGTAGGTGTTTCCACCACGTAGAAATTACATTAATGTAAGCTCCTTTGTGTACTGATCTCACTGACTTAGAAATCTTGCCATAACTGCCTGAAAGTTACAGTCATGAAGCACCTTGTGCTGGACAGAAAAAAACTGAAGGTCCAGTATAAGATGTGGATGTTCTGCTGAGTTGATTGGGATTAGATATGAGAAGTGTCTGTTGGAAAATATTTTATAAGTAATTGTGTTTTTGGAGTTCACCTTACTCAAGAAAAATGTGTAAGAAATGACTGTTGAGTTTGCATGTTTTTTCTATCAATTCGAGTAGCTCTTTCCCACTAGAGTCATTTTTTTTAATTCATTTTTCAAGGACCACAGACAGCTTTTCTCTATCAAAATATGAAAAATACAGATGCCATCATAAGTTTTTGGCATTCTCCCTTCTGTTATTTCCACAGGGGGAGCAAGACTATAATGTGGCCTGTTGTGATTGGTAGTAGATTCTGGTGAACCATGCTTAGTCTTGGTAAGTCTTGGTATGGCTCGTTAAGTAAGCCAGCTACAATGCAGCTTGACATAACGTTTCAGTGACAAAGTGGAATTCCCTGAAAAAGCTATCTCCTCAAGGAGGCCAGTGAGTTTGGGGTGAGCCCTGTCCACATCTGCACCATCGAGGTGATGTTTCAGCCACAGCAGATGGACCAAGAGTGGAGGAGACCAATAAAAATAATTTTTAAAATTTGGAAACATAATTTTAGGAGGAATGCTAACCAAATGGGGCTCATAAAATGATGAGAAGTGTTTGAGAAGTGATTTCTGTATGATCCTTAATTTATAAAAGAGTTAGAGATGAATGACAGTGAGCAGACATTTCTTCTTCTAAGTGGAAAAAAGCTGTAGGAAGAGTATCAGATTGTGTTAGGACAAAGGGCACACCAGCTGTCACAGGAAACATTGCCAAGGAGGTTCTGTGGTCTCCTTTTCTTATTTTTAAGAAAGAATAAACCTTCTTCTGTGAACGACCTACATTTATTCTTGTTTAGAAGTAGAAAGGTAAACCAGCTAGCCCCTCAAGTTTCCTGTGATTACTGACCCCTTCCAATCACAGCGTCTCAACGCTGAAAGAGAGCCCAGAGATCAGCCACTTTATAAATGAGGACCCCAGTTTAAATGATCATCCCAAGTCATGCAGATAGTAATCGGCAAAGTGGAAACAGCAACCCAGTTCTGTCAACCTCCAGGCCACAGTTACATTCCCACTACACAGAGCTACTTCCTTGGTTTATTTACACTAAATACACAGAAAGTTAAACCCCACTCTTTTTCCAGATCCCACACCCCATGATGATTTTGAGGAGCATTCTCATTAGCTTCATGACTTCTCCATATGGTTGGGGTCCCATAGAGGACAGATAGTAGGAGCTCCATCTAAGTGTTTAGTCCAGCTAAAACTTAAAGAAATTAAGAGCTTTGCTGGGATCAAAGCTAGCTATGTCAAGTCCCCAGCTCCACGTGACTTATTTTCAGGAGACAACACTGCATCTCACTTTTGACAGAATGTCTTCCTGTTTGCCTTTGTAGGTTTCACAGCAGCAGCCTCCCTCGTGTCTTTGGCTTGGGCCTTGGCCTCTTACCAGAAGGCCCTCCGGGACTCTCGAGATGACAAGAAGCCCATCAGCTACATGGCCGTTGTCATCCAGTTCTGCTGGCACTTCTTCACCATCGCTGCCAGGGTCATCACCTTCGCCCTCTTTGCCTCGGTTTTCCAGCTGTACTTTGGGATCTTCATCGTCCTTCACTGGTGCATCATGACCTTCTGGATTGTCCACTGTGAGACAGAATTCTGTATCACCAAATGGGAAGAGATTGTCTTCGACATGGTGGTGGGGATCATCTACATCTTCAGCTGGTTCAACGTCAAGGAAGGCAGGACACGCTGCAGGCTCTTCATTTACTATTTTGTCATCCTTCTGGAAAATACAGCCTTGAGTGCCCTCTGGTACCTCTACAAGGCTCCCCAGATTGCAGATGCATTTGCCATCCCAGCGTTGTGCGTGGTGTTCAGCAGCTTTTTAACTGGCGTTGTTTTTATGCTGATGTATTATGCCTTCTTTCACCCCAATGGACCCAGATTTGGGCAGTCACCAAGCTGTGCTTGTGAGGACCCGGTCGCTGCCTTCACTCTGCCTCCAGAAGTGGCCACAAGCACTCTACGGTCCATCTCCAACAACCGCAGTGTTGTCAGCGACCGCGACCAGAAATTTGCAGAGCGAGATGGTTGTGTACCTGTCTTTCAGGTGAGGCCCACTGCCCCATCCACTCCATCATCTCGCCCACCACGGATTGAAGAATCTGTCATTAAAATTGACCTGTTCAGGAATAGGTACCCAGCATGGGAGAGACATGTTTTGGACCGAAGCCTCCGAAAGGCCATTTTAGCCTTTGAATGTTCCCCGTCTCCTCCAAGGCTGCAGTACAAAGATGATGCCCTTATTCAGGAGCGTTTGGAGTATGAAACCACTTTATAAAACAAGAGGATTTGGAGGAGCCACAACCTCCAGATGAAGGGGTGACAGCAGGGCTGTGGCAATAAGGAAACTTCATCCTAGAGTAGGGCAACGAGCTCTAATGTTCTTAGTCTGACCATTGTCATGATTATTGTCTGACCCTCCATCAGTTGACTGCCTGCGGCTGGTCTCCTTTCAAAACAGCGGCCCCAAGAGTCTCCTGCTCCACCTGAAGGGAACATGCCAGCTTACTAGGACTCCTTCTTGCTACCAACCTCCTGCGCGGTCTTTCAGCGCATCCACCAGAGGGTACTATTATTATGGAAAATGTTGCCTCCAATCAATAGGGTGTTTTGATGGAATTAACTGATCTTTGCATAAAAATATATTCAGTCATACACGCACATACACAAATGTACACACACACTCACACACACGACACCAGTCCTCTCTCAAAATAGCTTAGGTGATTTTTCTTGATGCAAAGCTCTGATTCCCACAAGAATATAAATAAAAACAAAGAGAGACTATATCCCTCAAGACTCCAGAAAAAAAAAATAGTACTGCTTAGAAAGGAACTCATAAACCATTTTCTCATTTGGAAACCAGTACCGTGCGTGAAAAGCCCATCCAACGGACGGCAAACTCAGATGTGTTTACACATGTATTAGAATTGATGGAATGGTTGTTTTTGACACATTTCAGGATTTGTTTTTTATTTTAAATTTTCAGTTGAGAACATCCTTTATGACATAAATCCTATGCAGCACGTGTGGCTTTTGACAAGACCAAGGAGCTCGATAACTTAGTGATGTAAATTAAAAGATAATCATGATTGAGTATTCAATTGCAAAAATTTAATAAATGCACAAAGAGGAAGGGGGGATAAAGGCAAAATGAGCATCTGATTTCCCGGCCTGTGCAGCTCACATTGGAACGTAAGGGTGGAGCTGCAGGAGAGGACCCGCCTGTACCTGGATGTTTCAGGTCGCGGAATCCATGGTGCTGTGCCATGACAGCAGGCGCGATTCCAGAACACACCAAGCTACAACTTTCTAGTGCCAAACACCGTCCAACCGCAGGACTGACACGCAAGCGCCGAACAACAGAGAATGAGTGGCATGAGCTCCACAAAAGCAAAAGTGAGAATGAGCAGTCAAGTTCTCCACTGTGTACAGACCCCCCCATCCAAGGTCAAAGTGATGTGTCTCTTAGAGGCTTTGGGACACTTTTTAGTAAGTATGAGCAGACAAATGCAGTGAATATGCTATGAGAAAACCCTCCTGAACTGATTGAAAGCTTACCACTAGATCAGCTAAGATTTGTATTTGAATCATTTGTAAAGTCACACTCTTACAACAAGCTTCTGGGTTTTAAATACCTCCGTACAGCAAGTAAACGTTCCCCGCTTTCTGTTCCCAGTGTCCTCGGTCATGGTGCTTTTTTGTTGCATTAAAAGTGCCGGTCAAACTTTGATAGTATTTTTTTATAGTTGGTGCAGAGTGGAATAACTCATGGATTATTTCAATATTTTTGTAATAAAAAATATAGGGTATACATATAGGCATCATCACTTTTTTTATAGACCTGGAAATCATTTAAAATACTTTAAGCATCATAATTACTTGGGATGTCAGAAACTGGTCCACAAATTCCATCAGCCTGCCTCAGCAGATGGAGAACATTTGTCTCCTGCAAGACCACCCTACTTTGCAATGTTGGTGCCCCCAGGAACCTGGCCAGGGGTGCTATCAGAATATCAGGTGACGAGAGAATCAGCTTAACTAGAAAGGGCTTGTCAAGACTGGCCAATGTTTCCCAGGAAATCAAAGATGTAAATGATTACTTTCATCCGTCCATTATGACAAACCTGACCACAGTGGAAGATGTCTTAACCTCCTTCCCTGGTTTTATATTAACCCAACTGATATATTAAATATTAGTCGTCACTAAAAAAAAAAAGAAAGAAAGAAAAAAGTCAGTTTAACTTAGTTATTTAGTTATTTGGACTGTCCAATTCACTTAAAATAGTCAAGTTTTATAATCACCACCTATAATGGGTGTGTCATACAGAGACTGCTGTCCTCGTGATGACATCCACAGGAAATGACAGAGGGCTCAACCTAGGACTTCTTTTGGTACAAGCCCCAAAGCAATCTTTAAAAGGTAGATGATTTTTACCAGTAAACATGCCTTCCTAGTACTCCATGATTTGACCCTCCAAGCAAGATTTCCACTAAAAAATAATAGTCTTTTGTTCAGATGTGAAAAGATTGCCTAGTCACCAGTAAAGGCCCAGGAAGATGCTCTTCTTGCCAGCAATTGGTGAAAACATTCCATCCCCTTTGTAGGAGGAAAAAATGATTATGTTGGCAAATTCCTCACTCTTATGCAGAACCGTGAGTTATTAGCTTCATTATTTCCAAGACAACTTTTAATTGATGATCTTTGGAAACTGAATTGCTCAACTGAACTATGTCTTTGATTCCATGAATAAATAACAGGTTACAGTATAATAGTGTCAATCAGCACAAACCCAAAAGGCCCCATCACTCTTCAATCATGTAAGTCCTAAATTATTTCTCAACTCGATCCCTCATTTAACATGTTAAGAGTCTAAATGAGTGCTATGTGAATAAAAAATAATGTATGTGAATAAAAAATAATTTGTCGTAGAGACGAGAATGCAGCCAGGAAAGTGTTAGAAGTTTGAATTTTTCAGTGATTTCCCAAATACTGTAAATACTCTGTTATCCAACATACTTGAAGATTATGATGTTTTAGTTAGTCAAAAATTCTTGCTAAGGAAATAATATCTCCACTATGTTATAAATTACAAACTTTCTCAAGATTACAAGAACGAAAAAATTAACTTCCGAGGAAAATTATGACTTAATCTTGCTGCCATGATTCAGAAAGCACTGCACTGCCATCAGATTGTGTGGTGATAAGAACTTTTATTAGTTTCTAGATACACAGATAACAGAGAGTTTAAAGTATTAGGATTTAAAGAGACATTGTCAATGTACAGAGGAACAAAGTTTGATTTTTGTATTTATATTTTAGTTCTTCCGAAGATTTCATTTTCAGTCTGCCTTTGAACCCTCCACAGACAGTAACTGGAGAATCTAACAGGAGCAAACTAAGGTTAGCACACAAACTGGAAATGCTGGATTCTTTGTCTGTGGGCTCCACCTTCCTGTGTCTGAGTCTATTAATTCTTTAAGGGGGATCTGCCCTTGTCCTCCCTTTTTGCGTAGGACCACGAAATTTTCTAAAAGAAAATATTGTAATTTTTTTTTACTTTCAAATTAGCATTTCTAAATGCAACCATATTTAAGATTAAGGAACATATATGTCTTAACATACCGAGACTAAGTATTTGGGTGGAAGAAAAGAATTTTTCCGTGTAAGTCAAAGTTTGGTCCCCCAAAATGACTATGTCCTTTAAATTCTTTTCTCACATTTATATTGTCCTACTTAACTATGTTCTGTCTACATTTACATTGTCCTACTTAACTATGTTCTGTCTAGTTCAGTAACATTGACTTTGCAGACACTCAGTTACTACTCACTTATGACAATGCTGTGAACCCAGTCAATAAAATAAATTCTCCTACTGACATGGCAAGAATATGCAATTCAAGTATTAGCAAGAGAAACAATGCAAAGATAATATGAAGACAAAAGTATAATGAAGTATTTCTACTTAATTTCTAAATGCTCAATTTATCTTGCTCTATGAATAAATGAAGCAACAGCACTGACCAATTAAAAGTGAATGGAAATAATTGAAATCTCAATGACTGGTTTTTTTAAATATCATATATATGTGTGTATGTCATATATATATTGTATTATGTATATTATATATGTGTATGGAGATATATATATATATATATACACACACACACCTAAAGTAACAGAGATGAAAAGGGTAAAGTATATACTGCCCTTTCATGCATATAAATTGGGATGTTATTGACACATGAAATTTAGATAAAAAGTTTTTTCCTACTTCTTTTTCAACATCAGCCCAGGCTTACAATCCCTGTCTATAAGACGTCAACAAACTTGTGAATTCAGTTGGAAATACCTACGTATAATTTAGCCCTTTTAGTTTGAATGAGCTTTATTACTCCTTAAGGATCTCATCTTTTAAGCAGCTAAATAGAAGAGTTTTGAATCATTTCGAAGTTTCTTTCTCTGAACCAAGTGAATTGAGCAAAGAAAACCTCTGGTATCCTTACCAGGATTGTGTAAGGTTACAAATCTGCCTTTAAATGTACCAAATGCCGTTGAGTGGAAACAAGTTCTGACACAATGTTTGGAAAACAATCTAGAGATTTTTTTCTAATGAACCATTTTCTAGACTAAATACGTGCTCCCCTGCATTCTCACACATCTTTCCATTAGCCGTTACTGTTTCCGTATAAAACTCGGATGCAATGCCCACATTTCTATGTTTCTAAGGAGAATTCCTTAAAGACTTTGTAAAAATAGCTCCAGCCGTCTTTCAGAAATATAGCTCAGAGGATGTTGAAATGCATGGTGAAAACACAACAGGACTGAGGTGGTTGTTTCTATAATTTCAGTGATGGATGCAGATCAACTCATGTTCATTTATCTTCAGCAATCCAATGTTACCTTTGAGAACAATCAAAATGATTGCTTCGGCCAGCTTGTGGCTCCTAACACCCCTTCGCCCCATCTGAAGCTAGAGCATTTCAAAATGGCTAAGGATGGGCCATTTCCCTCTATCACCCTCCCCCTTACTCCCTGGCCCTGTATCAGGCTGTGAAATGATCTTAACAGCAGGGTTGCATCTCTCTCCTCACTCAGGCAGGCTCCACTGTCCACTACAGAGTTCCCTCTACGGACATATGTCTTGTCCAGTGGCTTTCCTAAAAATGAGCATGTGGAAAGACTCAATATGTGCCTGTGATCAACAACCTCAACAGTCTAATTACTCATTCAAAAGTAAAACTCTGCAAAATGTGGGTGGAATTGTATAAAAACACAATGAGCCATTTAATTTTGCTAATTGTAGCAATTAGGCTAGCAGGCACACAGCCTGAGCTCACAGCAGAAAGCCAAATGGAAGAAGTGGCAGACAGCCATTTGCCCACAGAAATGAGGGGTTCAGAAACTCTCCCCGGAGTCTCTGAGGCATCATGTTGTTTCACCATCCATCTGAAGCTCTTTCTCTAGATTCCACAAGAAAAAAAAATCAGATTTTTATTATATTGCAGGCAATGATCTACCCAGAAATGTGAAACTTCAACCTTTTGTGGCCTGTGTTCTGCTAAATAAGAGATGGTTTAATGTCCCTGAAATGTTTAATCATTTTGCTGAAATATTTTCATGATACACTGACATAATGTAAGTCAGAAACACTGACCAAGTCAAATTTTTGCTGTGGTTATGTTTTTTCCCCTTTGGTTTTCTTGCATTTCAGTTCCCTATATTGATAGTAGCTTACCGTCATGGTGAGCCTATCGTGTGCCCAGTGCTGTGCTAAAAAGCTTCATCTCTGTGATCTCATTTAATCCTCAAAACTGTCCGCGAGTTAAGCACCATTTGCAGATGACAAAAGTTAAACTCCAAGATGTTAAACAAATTGCCAGGGGTCTCACAGCTAGGAAACAGTGGAGCTAAGAGTTGAACACAACTTGTAACAACTTTTAACAACTGCAAATCCTTCTAGAAGACCAAAGAATGTTTTCCCAACAAAATCTGTTCCTGATTTGGCAAGCTTCCAGGAGAAAAAAAGTGTGGTCTGACGATCAAATGTTTCGAAGAAAATTTTGTTTAAAAGTCAAATATGTCTTTCAAAATGAAAAGTTAAAAATTAAAAAGTCAGTGATGAGAAGTGGAAGTCTCTATCACCCGTAACTGAATTTTACTTCAACACCCTAATTCATAGTAGGCAGATTTATGCTACATTTTCATTTCAGACAGCTGTACCCCTCCATGACCCTATGATACACTAACGTAGTGATAATTGGAAATTAACCCAATGGCTCTTCTCTTGTGTTCAATACATGTACGCTACTGTCGTCAAAGTAGACAGACTGAAAAATAACTCAACCCCACTACTTACTTTGATACTGTGACCAAAAAAAGAAAGAAAGAGAGAAAGGAAAGAAAGACAGATCAACAAATGTTTGCAGTGACATTCTTCTATTCCATTGCCATAATTTTTCCCTAAATTTTATTTAAGAGGATTATTATCCCACTAGCTTTGCCCATCATATAAATCTAGGAACGTTATTTTAGATGGAAAGGTTAGATGCAAAGAATATAGCAAATATTTGCCAAATATTTGTTGAATTGATTATAAAATAATTGATGTATCCTTTCCCTCCTCATCTTGGATGTAATCTGTCTGAGGTCTACAGGATGACAGAGTTGTAACCATTCAATGACATATAGTAAGCTGTGTGTGTTGTTGTTTGAATTGATGCTAAAAAGGTAGGCAATAGTAAACCAAAAATTTCCTCAATGCTGGGGTTAATTTTAAAAAGATATGCAGTGGTCACTTGGAATTTAACATATTAAAAATAAGAGCAGTCATCTATCTTCTTGCTTTA
This sequence comes from Equus asinus, assembly GCF_041296235.1. Lineage (NCBI taxonomy): Eukaryota > Metazoa > Chordata > Mammalia > Perissodactyla > Equidae > Equus > Equus asinus. The sequence continues at coordinate 27,925,394 of NC_091801.1, read as the reverse complement.
ATAAGCTTTAAGCAGATCTTTATGAAGTTATGTTACATTAGAAGTCACTAATTTTTATAGAAAATAGCATCTAAAAGAGATCCGAGTGTTACTTCAGCACACTTCTTTTATAGATGAGACAACGGAGATCCAAAAAGATCAGGCCATTTTTGTAATCAGGATTCCTTCAGTCGTTCATTCCACAGGCATGATCTATATGGCGAGTATTGGGGGGCAACACACAGCCAAGTGCAAGAGGAACCCACATTCCAGCCGCTCACACTTTGGTTATTAGTAGCAGAATAAGAGTCTCCTGACTTCAACTCTAACTCTTCTGTTCTGCTACACTGCTTCTCTTTTTAATATCAATCTTTAATTCTATACTAGAGTAATAAACATAAGCTTTCCCAAGATTGTGTTATGTTAACCTCACAATACACAATTGCCACACACAATGACAAACAAAAGGCAATGACACAAATATAAATCAACAATGGAAGACTACCTATAAAGAGAAAAGCAATGTTTTAATTTGTTCTTATGCCTCTCCAACACCAGATATTTTTAAATCAAGGTCACAAAGCAACAAAAAAATTAAAATACTCTTTTGGCACATAGGCTTTAACTCAAAACAATCACCTCTGAGTAAATTTTGGAGATATTCCTGAGAATGTCTTTTAAGAAAGGGCATGAAATTGGGATGCATCTAAAATATCTGAAGAATTTTCTAATAGGCTAGTTCTCTGATTCAGGAAACATCCTTCATTATCACATAAGATACGTCTCCAGCATGCTAGTTATTTAGGAATCACAAATTTCCAGACATAAACCTCAGTTATTCCAACATGAGAGGTTGTTCTAAAGCCATACTGCTGATGCCCAGAAGGGCAGCACTGTGCTGCGTGACCCTCAGGAGTCAGGACGGCCCGACTCACCTGGTATGGATGCTCATGCTGGCATTATACCCAACCCAAGCTCTCCTGCAATATGGCTCAGAGTAATTGGCTTCCCATGATGTAAGGAATGTAGGACTGTTTAAAGGTAATTATTAACTTGCTTAACTAATTTTCTCTACGTGAAATAATTCTGGTCCAGGAATGTTTAAACCCATTGGTCCTCTATGGAGTAAAAACAGAGAAAAAAGCTTATTAATTTTTACAAGTACAGAACAATTCAAAGAATTTCTTGGTGAGTTCCATCAAGCATCAATAAAACAGTTGACCTAAAAATGATGCCAGGTCTGAAGATTTCTAGGTTCATGCCACGTTAACGGTTCGTTGCCATGATTACTGCTGTTTTAGCCATTGCACCAGATAAGAAGAATATAGTTACTGGTAGGATGTTTGCAGAGCAAGATCACATTTAACAAAACAGATCAACATCAAAACGAAATAGTCAAATTGATAAGCAAATATTACTAGCACAGTACCAACGCAAAATTTTCTGTTGTGTTATTATTGAAGCCTGTCATCTACTCTGTTATTAGAATTTCAGAAAATGTAAGGTTTCATGTTTTTATTATACTTCCACCTACCAAATTAAGCTCGTGGCCGCTCTCCTCTCTCTATTGCTTGATTTGCATTAAAATGGAAGTAATCAAATTCTTACTTCATTTAAATACTACAAATATTAACAAATGGAGATGTTGTGTTTAAGCTAATTTAACTTAACTGTTCTAGTGGTATTCTGGTATGGAGTTGTAGCAAATCAACGCTCTCAATTATTTCAAATTAATTCATTTATCAGTAAGTCCTAAAACACCCCTGAGTGTGTTGAAGGTATATTTCGGGTTTCTATCACCGTAAGAAATTCCTATTTTGATTACAAACCATTGGAACATGTCTTAATCAACACCAGTATTTCAATCCATTATGATTCTGGAAAATGAACACTTGCGTTTGAGTGTGCTGGACATATTAACTTACAATTAACCCTGGACCTGTAGCTTGCAATTGGCCCCACTGTAAATTCTTACTTTATTAAAATTGGGAGCAATAGCACATTATCCCAAAACCAAAGCAGATCTGCCTGCTAGTCCAAAGATTGTTATTTTATATCCTTCTTTCAAAGAACTACTAAAGTCTTTAATTTCCCTTATTAACCTTTCTAACGTATTGTACACAGAAAAGGAAATGGATCTCTGAAGTATGTTTGGAAAGCCTTGTCTGAATCAGACACTTGGTGATCTGTGAAAAGAAAGAAATCTCTCCTACCTCAAGAGAGGGGAAGGGGAGCAAGCCAGTCACGTTCAGAAATTCCAGCCTCGACTGTCACAAAGCTGCATATTGCTGATGCTATCGATTCCCTTCTTTTTTACAGAAACGTCTTGGAACTTGTCAAGCTTAACTGAAGGTGATTTGCGTTAATTAATTCAACAGACCCTTTAATCTTGCAAATTCTTGACTTGTAATATTGTAGCCAAGTTACAGCAAAGGAAAATGAATCAGTTAGTGGAAAGGAGCACGCTTTCAGTGTCAGCCGGGACGTGCCCAGGCCTGAAGAGAAAGACCTCTGTGAAGTAGGGCACTAATGAATTCGTGCTACCTGCTTCCTCATCATTCATGCTATGAATATTCATCCGCTTTGTTTGTTTTTGCCAGTAAGCACTGCATTGAAAGAAAGAAAAAAAGTCGATGGATTCCTGAGGTCTTGCATAGCTCAGAGAATGGGTACTGGTCCTGGAGATTCGCTTTCAATGGATATAAATCTACTTGTGTTTGGAAATGAACAAATGTCACTGTCATCTCTTTAATGATTGATCTGTCTGAGTACAGTTGCTGACTTTACTTCATTTCTTGAGAGTACCATTGTCAGCATTGTAATAACCAATTTTAGAGTTAAAATCTGCATGGGTGTAGCTATTGAATAATTGGATTCCTGCCTCCTAGGTGTGACATTGCCACTTTCAAACTGAGACACATTTATATTTAGAAGCGGCTCTCCTGTTGCTTCTCAGACTCGCTAAGTCCTTGGTTGCAAGCTCTAAGATCACCAATCTGACATTCTTAACGCCTAAATGTTCACCTAAAAGCAAACAAGTAGTCTCATAATTAAAAATCATGCTTCTTCCCACTTGATTCTCTGTTTTTAAATAAAGGTTTGAGTTGCAAGGTAAGAATGATATACTGCAGATCGTAGTTTCAGAGTGTCCAAGAGAGTTGGGCATCCATATGTTCTTGTAAAGTTGTCTGTCTAACCCTTCGGTATAACAGTTTTAGGAGTGAACCCTAGATGAATGAGTGAAAGTCAGCAGATTTATCCCATGAGCAATCCAACAGCAAAATAGGAAGCAGGAGCAGGGATCATTGTTCTTGTGTTTTGAAGATATTTCTCTGTCCTAAGTGATCATCTTGGGGATTAGCTCCAAGATGTACCCAGAGCTCCTGAGCAATTGTCCCAGTTACAGATGCAGTATGGTGCTGCGTCACTGATTCCGGCAAGTTGTTTTTCAGAACTATTTCTTGGCTCAGGAACCGAAATTTAATGGTAAAAAAAAAGTGGCTTGCCACCATGTGACTTATTTTCAATTGCAAGGCAATGAAAACTAAGTTGAAGAAAATGCTAATTTCCTGAGCTCCAAAAGCAAAATAGGCACAAACGTACTTTGTAATGTACAATGAGTTGCTTGACTGTGGGCCACAGGAGCAATAAACGGTCCTCTTAAACAAGGTTCATGCGTAAGAGTGACTGTAAGTGGTATTGGGACAGGAGGTTTTATTAATGTAGAGGTGCAGGTGTGACGGGAAACCTGTCAGTGGCTTGCCAGGAATATTTGCTTTTTTATAGAACAGAGGTTCAAGGTCGCCCCTACCATTCTGGAGCAATGGCAATAGATGTGTCCACTCGTGAAAGGCCAGGGCATGACTGAGGTGGGAAGATAGAGGAGATGTCAGTAGCTTCACGTCTGAAACTGACACTGTCCTCAAGGGAACAGTTCTCATTGGTCATCAGCCCCTACGCTGCTAGTGCGCTCTGCATGCCAAGAGCTCCTGATGGATTACAGGATGAGCTATTTTCAGGTGTTGAATGTACTCTTGCTTGTAGAACATGAACCATTGACCTCCCCCCCCACACATTTTAACAACAATGAGATTCAGGGTTACCATGGCCTTACTCATCGTCCCATTGTAAATACAACACGACATCCCAAGAGCCTCTGTGTTTAAATTCACTAAACCAGGTTTACAAGTATTAGCTGAATCATTTAAACATGTTTTGGATCTTGATTCTTCCATCACCTAGTCTGTGTATCTATCCCCAAATTGGAAAAATAATTCTGTGTGAATGATTTTCAGAATAATGAAAGTGAAAAAAAGTGGGCAGTTAAGCAATTTTCCAGTGTAGACAAAACCAGTAGACCATTGATAGTCCTAAAGCTCTGATTTTTCCTCATGACTAAGTTTCTTTTCATTTGGGGGCTTTCAACATCAGAATTTTCCAGATGATTGCTGAACCATCTTCACTAAAGCGAACTCTGACATTATTAAAAACTGAAGATTGTCCGCATGAATGCAAATATCTCAATGAAAAGTGAAGAAGTAGGTCACTCACAAAGTAAATTTGGTCTCTGTGATGTCAAATATCTGGATATTTGGGAAAATCCAGATGTTTGAATCATACAGTTTCTCATCTGGCTGTCTGGCATTGTCTGGACAGACAGAAAATGCTCAGGTGTTGTAGGTAGTGGAATTTAACTTTCTTGTGCAGTAATCTATTGCTAATGATATTCTGCTGCTAAAAATCTCTTTGTTGTGCAAAGAGAAATAAATAATGCAGAGCAAATGCTATTTGATTTTTATTTACTTTCAGTAAACGCATGAATGGAAGAGGTCTGGGAGGCCAGGCCGTCCTGGGTGTGTTCAGACGTGGCTGCAGCCCAGACGTCCTTCAGAGCAGCAGTCCTAGGAGCCTGCCACTTGGCCCCCTCCTGGCAAGGAACCTTTTTATTCAGCCCTTTTCATCTTCTGTAATTTTATAATTGCCCCTCTGGTCTTCACATACTCTCAATCATTTACAAAGTCTACTTGATGGAACCGTTCAAGGGAAATACAAATTTGCTAACTTTTTATTCTTCAATGAAAGTTTTAATTTTAAGGATTTCTTAAGCTTTTAAGCATAAAAATAGTTTGAACTGCTTGATGCAATTATTTCCTGGTAAATTTTATGGTGTCAATAGAAGTAAAAGCTATTTTTTCCAAATTAGAAAAATACAAAAGTTTTTTGTTTGGTTTGTTCATGTCATTCCGATTGCCAAGGACTAACTGGTTACAGCATATTGGAAGAGTAATGTTTTCTTTGTAGTCACAGAAAAAAAGAAAAAGATGACCTCAAATGGAAAGTCACTTTCCGGAGGGAAGTTGGAGATATTCATACAACTCTTGTGTTTGTGGCTATGTGGGTCATTTCTTCCTTGTTTCATCTGATTTGGCTCTGGATTGGGGGTGTGTGTAATTCCTCGAATTGTGTGCTTGCCTCGTTTACTGTTCAGAAGCTGGGCAGAAAAACAGGCAAGCTAATCAGACCAATTTTCTTTTAAGTGCACCGGTGTTGTGGACTTGCTCTGAGGCATTGCCTGTGAGCAAGCACGCAGAGCACTGGAAGGTATTCAGCTATGCAAAGATCATGAGAGGGTTTCCGGAGGAAATCTAAGTGCTGTGTAGGTTCTTAGGAAGTGTTTCAGTTGTGTCAAATTCTCCATTTAGTGCACGTTAGAATGGCTTTATGGGGTAGGCAAGCCCCTTCCTAGTCAGATGCCTCCTACCATCAGATGCAGGTTTCCCCAAAATCAAATGGAGACACCACCTGTGTGACAAGAGCCTCCAGCCACCAGGTGTCATTGCTCTGTGCTAATTGCGTTTTGTAAATGTTCCTTTGCAGGGTAGGCCCTGTTTGCTAGTCACACACGGGGTAAGTCTCCAGGACACTGAGCTGCTGCTTCCAGGCACACATGCGCACACCGATCCAATTTGGCTTTGCTTTTCTTTTTCCTGGAAATTTTTATTTCACGAAATCCTTTTCCAAATCTTTTTACCCTCCTGTTATTGACAGTTCAATGTTTAGGTGAATTGGCAACAAAGAGGCGACAATCAATTGGCAACTACAAAAACATTAGACTTTTTTTTTTCAGTTATCTTTTATCATGTGATAATTGAATAGAATTTGTGGTTTAGTAGAAAACCAAAAGTCCCCGTGTTGAATATATTGACTTTTAAATACACTTAAATATGGTGTATGAAGCAGTATCCTTTTACACGATGGAATATATTCCTTTCTGGAGACAAGAACGTGGAGGGCGTGGTCTGGTGATGGAAACACAGGTGGCCCTGAGCACCCTGGCGTCCTCATCCTCAGAGCCTCATCCTCAGCCTCATTTTTCCCATATGTAAAAGAGAGATACTATTGATCTACCTACCTCATAGGGGTGTCGTGAAGATAATTAGAGTTGGTAACGTGCTGTGACACTTGATAAGTGGTGTTGGCATGAAGGACAAGTGTGTGCAGCCCGGGAATAGGCTGTGGGGGTGGAGGTGGAGGCAGCTTAGTAACAAAACAGCAATAACTCACCAAGCAAAGAATATGATTATTCTTGACCACTTAATAAAAGGGAAACTTGTTCTTCAAAGGTCTATTTAGAGCTTTTGTTTTTTTTTTTTTTGAGGAAGATTAGCCCTGAGCTAACTGCTGCCAATCTCCCTCTTTTTGCTGAGGAAGACCGGCCCTGAGCTAACATTCGTGCCCATCTTCCTCTGCTTTATATGTGGGATGCCTGCCACAGCATGGCTTGACAAGCGGTGTCGTGTCCACACCAGGGATCCAAACCAGCGAACCCCGGCCCCGAAGCAGAACGTGCAAACTTAACCGCTGTGCCACCGGGGCAGCCCCTAGAACTTTTTTTAAATTACCAGCTTTTTAATAAGAAAATTAAGTCCATTCATATAAACATTGAGAAGCTTGATATACAATGGCGGTTTTCTTCTTAGCCAAACTGAATTTTACTAAATATTTATTAAATGTATCCAGAAAACTTGGCTCTTTCTGATGCCTAAGAAGTTTGCATGCCTGATTCTAAGCTACGTTTTCCAGCCTGAGACCCAAGTCCAGTACCAATGACTACCTGGGGGTGTTCCGAAACCCACCACCAGGAGGGAAAATTTTTAATAGATACTATGGAGATAGATTTTATGTTGTTTACAATGAGATTCTTTTTCATCTCTAAGATGACACATCTCTCCCTTTACAACCTAATAAAAGAATGTAAAGCCTTATTTCTGCCTGGAACTTCTGAGTTGATTCATTTTCAGATGATAAATATATTTTAAATATTTCAGAGAAGCAGTTACACATGAGCTTCAGCTATATATTGATATGCGTGTACACTCATATGTGCATCGATATGAGTACCTACTAAGGGACAAAAGAGATGGTGGGTAAACAACCACAGAGAATGTCCTGTACAACTTCCCCTCAAAGTAACATGTTTTCTCTTACTTAAACATTTAGTTCTCATAAGAACTAGTGCTAAATAACATGATTTGTCATTTTTGCTTCATAGAGACAATGTTGTAAGTAGGAAGACACCCATGAAACTATACTAGCAATGCAGATAATGGTTTAATCATCACTTAATTTCATGAGGCAAAGTTGTACATAAATATTATCATTGTGCCCTTATTTAATAATTCCTTTGCAGAAAAATTTGCATGCTCTTAAAAATATGAAATAGGCTTTCAGAAAGTTTCTTTTGATAAGTAGGTTTAAAATCATGTTGTGCCTGGAGCTGACATAACATATATATTCAACGTAATCTCTTCTGGATTCTAAAATCTAGTTGCCAGTGGTACATCAAAGGCTTAAAATTTCAGATTGGTTAAACATTTCTAATGCATGGTATTAAGCTTTCTGAAGCATGACCTTAACCTAGGCAATTATCCGATCCATTAAAAAATATTTATGTTGCCACAACAGACTTAAGCTAAGTATCTCTTTTTTTAGATATACTCAAAATGAGTATAGTAAGGGAGTCAAAATAATTTGGACTTCTCTTGTTTTTTTTTCAAGTTCCTATCATCAATACTTTTCCAACATATTCATGTGGCAGAATATCCTTGTTGCTCTGGAGGGAAATATCTGTGTCTTTCCTTTGTTTTCGCACAAGAAAAACTGCAGTTGACTGGCCTAAATCCAAGGGCCTGGTGATAAGGAGGGTGGGGCCGCTCTTCAGATGGGCTGGCTAAGAGAGGAGGACAGCGGGGAAAATACGTCCTTGGAAGATTTTACCACAAAGGTATGAAACAGAGCCTCAAACTGTTAGAGCTGGGCAATTCTTTGAGATGGTAGAATCTAAATTCTAGATGAAGAAATAAGTGGAAGTAACATGTTATTAGATACAACCGATACATCTTTTAGTGGAGAAAAGGAGATTTCGATGTCCAAATATTTTACCCTTTTTAAGGTTTTCCAGCCCATGTGAAACTCTCCAGAGTTCTCCTTGAAAATAAGAGACTCTGTTAGAAAAGTAATTTTTCTGAAAGATAAATGTGACTATACTGCTGTGGATCAGTCGTTACGTAATCATCCCATACGTGATGCTTTCTAAATGTAGTTGTCAACTTTCATGGCTACTTCCAGGTAACATTCTATCCCATAAACAAACCGTAGAAAACACGTGGAAAATTCTCTTTTGCTCAGAAGGAATGTCTCCCAACTCTTTTACATCCATTCTTATCCCTGACATATTATTATCACAAAGCTTTTTTCATATCTAGATGGTGTGAGATGGCTGAAAAATGAAGCTTTTGATTAATTGTTTATTGAAGGTCCCACCTGTAGCCCCTCTTTAGTAAAGGGGTCAGGCAGGAAGAGAGAGGACCTTCGGTGAGATCCTCGCCTCTATCAAATTGTTTCTGCTTTTCTTCTCAGTTACCACACAGCTCAGTAAACTAGAGAGAGAGATGATGAAGGATATGCAATTAGATTTTTCCCATTCTCAGAACAGGAGGGCAACCACTGAGCAAGAGGTTACCTCCCTCTTTGAAACCAAATAGTACATTAAATTTACAAAAACATTGTAAACGTAAGAGCAGAAGCATCCTTCCTATTGATTCTTTTCTCAGATTTTGCTAAATTCTTTTCACAGTTTTGACCAGAAGTTGCTAGTAACGATAATTAATGCCATTTTATGTCACAGCTTCAATGGAGAAATGGTGAAAGCATGAGTTACCAGCAAAATTACTGGGGCTACAGAATTCATCTGTACTGACGCTCTACCAAGAAAATTGGAAACAACTATTACTACCACTAATATTCTGTTTTAATTAATAATATCTAATAGAAAAATAGGAGCATTTTGCTCAGCATTAAACCATGGCACAAGTAAACCTGCTTCCAAATGGCAAAGATTTTTGCTTCTGACATTTGTTCTTCATTCTCTGGTTACTTTAATTAAGTTTCACATCTAACTACCTCACTACTGTTGTTTTATTTAGAAACATGAAATCATGCACTTTGTAACCAACAAACTTTTCACTTAAAATTTCAAAAGGATATTTGGTGCAAAGCAATTCTCAAAAATTTGTATGTGACATAAACAATCCAACCTCAGGAGGTTGTATTTCATTTTGTTTGTTTGTTTCTAAGCTCGATTTGGGGTAAAATCCTCATTTCCACTCAACACCAAGAGAAGCTGCTCTATATTTGCTTAATTTGCCTTAAACATTTTGTGCTCCTTTCCCTGTTCAATTTTTTTTCTCTGTTTTAAATCTAACTCTGAAAAGAAAATATAACAAGTGGCAGATGAACAGCAAACTGAAGAGAATGGACCGATCATTTCTCAGTTCCCTCTTGTCAACGCTCTGCATGATATTCTGATTGTGCGAAATTGCCATTCCTGTGCTGCTCTCTCCATGACCACGACAGAAATAAGGTCTGAGAGACCCCACGTGTGTGTTTAGGGAGCGGTGTAGACATTTCCCCCAGTACTAGCACAGTGCCTGGACCCGAATGATAACCTTGGCAGTTCTTGTGCTTTTACTTTGTAAACATTGTACAAATGTATTTGGAATTTTATTTGAAATGAAGAATTAAACTAGTTATGAAATTTTGTTCTTTCCTGTAAATATATATATTCAAACTCCATGTATCCAAACATTCCTTTAGCGTTCGGATTGTAAGAGTGTCTCTATTGGCTGGAGCCGCCGTCCCCGGGCGCGGTCCCACATGCTCTAGTGAAAGCACAGTGTGTGGAGTATTTGATGTCTACAGTACCATAGTTATTTTGGTCTGTTAAGTAAGTTGCAATTTGTGATGAAATGAAGTGGAAAGTAATGCTTCATAATGAACAAATTTCCTTGGTTACATGATTTTTCTTGTAAAACTTTAAAAAAAAAAGAAAACTTGAAATTTTATATATTTGGATTTTGTAGCTTTTTTTTTTATTTTACTGCAACACAAGGTACCAAAATCATTAAATAAAGTACACTGTGGTCCTTTTAACAGAAGTCTGAGTTTCTAATTCTTTCTAAGTCCAGGAAGAGAGCAGGACATCCTGGGTCTAAGATAGGAAGATAGAAGAAGATTGTCGTCTTCACAGGCAGAATCTCAAAAGTTATTTAAACCTGAAAATAAACAAAGCTGAGCTCTGCCAGATCTGAAATAAATTTAAAATTAAATTACACTGATTTCCAGGGTACGTTTCACTTATTTATTTCTGAAAAGTGCTAAGGAATGTTTCTCTAGAATTAGTATAAAACAAAGAGATGTTTCAGATCACAAGGAGGCTTAAGAATCCAAATAATTTGTTTATACATTAATAAAAGGAAAAGTTGTCAATGAACAAAAGTACTTTTTAAAAAGATGATGTGTCTCAGTGCCTGATTTTTCTACAAAATTAGGGTTTGTGGCTTTATAAAATTGTTTCTCTTAAAATATTATAAATTAGCTTTAAAGAAATTTTCTATTCAGTTGGTAAGAGTTCTACTGGTTTATAAAAGTCTTCCTTTGTAAAATGTTAAAAGGGAACTGTAGAATGAGCTCTGACTATATGTGTAGAAACTGCTATAGAGAACAAATGGAAACATAAAAAAAGTCAGAAGGAACAAAGAAATGAAAAAAGTTTTCGAGTTCACATGTTTCTTTTTTAGAGTATTTTATTAGAGTTTTCTTTTTTCCTGACTATAATAGTAACACATGCTAAAGGTAAAAATACTTGAAGGCCACCATTTTGATGTACTTCTTTCCATTCTTTTTTTGTAAGCATTCATATTTCTTACACCGTGATTTTAACAAACAGTTTTGAAAATCACAACCGTTTGACATGCATGGTGTTGGGGTTATAGATATGAATAAAACACATTTTCTTTTTAAAGAATGCAGTCTAGTAGGGAAATGAGTCCAGATACACTAACTATTATATTATTTGGTGGTGAAAGCACCAGTAGAGATCTGCACAGACTATTATAGGAATGTCTAACACAGGCTGCAAGGGGGAGGGTTGGGGGAGGGAGCCACACCCTGGAAGGAGCCTGGGTCCCTAAATGAGTGCACAGAGCAGAGCCCCCAGCTGACCCTGGCTAAGCCAGAATGGACATGAGCAAAATATGAACTTCTACTGGGTTGAGCTACTGCCATTTGGGGTTGGTTGTTATAGCGGTTAGCCTTGTCTGACTTTTAAAGGAGCATTCCACAGGCCAGTGACCGACAATTAACTCAGACATGAGTACGATTAGCTCAACTCTGCTAGAGGTCCAAAAACAAGGAGGACAAGAATGGTTGTCTTCCTTTTTCATGTTCTCTACAAGGAGTGGGTGTTGTTATTATAACCTGAAAATAAATAAAATTTCTATTTAAGGGGAAATTTTTAAAGGAGAAAAACATATCCCATTCCTGAATTAGAAAACCTAATTTGATAAGGAATGCAATTTGCCCCTAATGAACCTAGAAACATAATACAATTCCAAACAAAGCCACAAAAATATTACATAAAACTTGACAAAGTGATTATAAATTTTATATGGAATAAAAGCACTAGAATAACGAAATATTTTGTTTGCAAATAAGAGTATTGATGGAACTGTGCCCTCCTAACTTCTTATAAGTTACAAAAACCATAAGAGTGTACTACCAGGATAAGAATATATAAAAAAGAAATGTAATCTGTACATATTATATAAACTTAGTATATAATCATTTTAAATCTGTAGAAAAAGGATGCCCTCTTCAACACATAGTCTTAAAATAACCAGCTCACCACTAGAGACATCTCCTACCCAAAAAGCAGATCATATGGATTAAAGATATAATTCTGAAAAAGTACAACTTCAAAAATAGTATATTAATATCACCTGAGGTGGGAAATATTTTCTAAGTTTTATTCCAAATTCACACACCAGAGAGATATTATAATTACTAAGAAAGTAGGCTAAGGATTACTTTCCTTAAAGGAGAAACATAAATGTCCAAAAATCAACTGAAAAAAATATTGAACCACTAGATTGAAAAATATCCTAAAATGTATATACAAAGATGCTTATAGCAGGGAAGATTGGAAATAACTGAAAAACAAGCAATAAGAAACAAAATAAACTATAGTACATCCTTATAATGAAACATTCTGTAACAATTTAAAATAATAAAAACTGTAAAGGTATCTTTATTGTATTAAATGATCATATTAATTGTTAAAACTTCATTTTGAAAGTAAAGAATGAAGAAATAAGTGTGTTGATAAGCCATACACAAAAATGCAGTAAGGCATTAGAATACCAAGCAAATAATGCTATAGTGAGCAAAGAATATTGAAAGGAAAGAGAAATGGCTCTAGCTGAATATGTAGCTACCTGAGAATGGTCTTGTCTGACACCCCAGTTGATCAGTGAAACTGGCAACTATGCTAGGTGTGAAGTGAATTTATTTGACAGGTTTCTGAAAAAGACGTAACAACACAGGGGGCAAGTGAAAGTTTCCCTGAAGGATGTGAAGCTACAGCTGGTTTACGAAAAGTGGTTGGGTCTGGATAGACTTTAGGAAAAGGCTGCTTTTTTCAGATAATCAAAGTGAGTCCTAAAACAGGGAGGACATGAGAAAGGCCACCTTGAACATGCGTGCAGCGCCCCAGGACGGCTGAAGGAGCCTTGCAAAGGAACCGCTGTGGTTATTCAAGAGGGTCAGAAGTATCACAGCGCCTCCTACAGGCAGTAGGATCTCGCTTGAATAAAAGAATCAAAAGCCAACAATCACCTCCACAGTTTAATCTGAGCAGTGCTGCCTTTAAAATACACCTACTCATTTCCAGGCAATTCCTTACCAATTCCCTGTATATTTCCAAGTCTGCCAAGTGCCCTGTTCCACCCTGACCCTTCTCTCACCAATGCACTTGCTGTCTTTCTGTCTCACAGACAAAATAAGGTATAAACTCTGGTCCTCCTCCTGAAAACCAAAATCTATCCATATTTACAAGCATCCTTGCCGCTGTCTCAAAGAGACCTTCCTACATCTTTTTCCAGGGCTGAAACTTCCACCTGTGTTCTTTAATTCCATACTTTCAACTTTATTTATTTAGGACATCACTCCGTTTATTCTCCCCTGTCTTTCATATCTTTCCCGAGACCGCTTCCCTTCTGTCTCCCATAGTGCTGAAATCACCCAAGAAAAAACCAAAATCCAAGGGTGTTGAGCCTCCTTCTGTCTCTCCCTGACTCTTCTTCCTGTCTCCTCCTCTGCCCTTTGTTTTATTCTTCTTGAATGAAGAATTTACAAATTTAACATTATTCATTCAAGAGTAGAAAAATAAAAGTGTAAATTCCTTCAAAGTAGGGAGCACATCATGGTGTTTTTTTTTTTTGATTGAATGAATAAATGAACATTACCGTAGACAAATTCATGAAATTCTTGGAAGCTAACTTTTCTCATCTAAAGGAGGGTTGTTATGGTGAAGATAGAGATGCTATATGGAAATCAACCAGCACAGTGGCTACAACTTAGTAAACAGTAATAAATAATAGATGTTACTGCTACTGAATTAACTCTCAAAAGTACAAGTTGCCAATTCCCAAGTTCAATGGCCTCTTTGCTCTTCCTACTACTTGACTTTGCTGCATTTGACACTGTTGGGCTTTTCCTTCTTCAGATTTAGCGGTGTGATTCTCCACTGAGTCTTTCCTGCCTCTCTGAGCTCTCCCTTCCTCTCTCTCTCAGCAGCTCTTCTTCCTCTTCCCATACTTAAATGTGGTGAATCTTGACGTTCCTCCCTCAGGCCTCTTTTCTCCTTTCTCTAGGCACTGTCCTAGGCCACTTTTATGGCTTTAGTTACATTTTATACACAGAAGATTACTTTAAAAATTTCAACTTGCTGGGCTTGGACATATATGCTCCTATTTAAAGCAAAAAAAAAAAAAACAGATCATCTATTTCCCTAGATTTTAGAACTATTTACTCACTAGACATGCTGTCTGAAATGTGTTCCCATTTCCTTTTTGATATAGTCCAAGAATGACTTTTCCAGAATAAATTTCACATTGAGCAGAGAGATTTGGGGTATGGTTATTCCACTACTGATCTTGGTCCATTCCTTATCGCCTTCAGGAGAAATGTCTCAGGAATTGAACTTTGCCCGCCTTTGACTTCATAGACCACGTAAGCTCAATCTATCTACCTCTGTTGAGACCTGTGCAAAACTACTGTGGGTGCCAAGACCATCAAGTGTCGTCTGGTGTTTGTTAGCAGCGGGTGAAACAGGAACGTCTTCTGCCGCTACGCTTTCTCTTTCACTTGCACCATAATGACCTGATATTGTTATTTGGTGAATTAGATACATCCTCTTCTTCCTACCCAACTTATATATTGGAAAAAACATTCTATGTGCCAGTGAAATTATACTACTGGCATGAACTAGCTCAAGCCTTTACAGAACCGACTTGCTAGCTAATTATTCTTTGACTGAGCAAATTAAGATTTCTACATCTAGATCATAAACGTTGTAAATATTCTTCAAAATTTAAGCAGTCTTTAAATATACATAGGAAGTCAATATATTCAATTATCTAGGACACAATATGTTTAATTGGAGGGATCATTAAGAAATGACATTGCTCAAAATTATGATTCTTTGGGTATGATGCTAATTTTAGTGTATTTAAGGCTAAATTATCATACCTCGACATTTGAGACTTCTATCAACAATTCTTCATGTATCAGTGGAAATTCGAAACAATTTTCTGAGGAAAACCTTTACCCTGCGTGCCACCCCTCTGTCCTCCAATCTCTGGGTGAAAAGAGAGTCACGTTACATTCTGGCACAATTTTTTGAATTCATAAAAAGATATCAACCTTAACTCAAGTGCAATTGGCTATTGAAGTACAGCTTTTCTCTAAAAATGTTGATAGAAATAAGACGTGTGTTTCAAATTTTTATCATAGCATATAACCTTATATTTTCTTCCACATAATAACTGTCTAAATTTTTAATGAGTAATACACATTGAGAGTTGCCTGAATGGCATGCAGTCCATGTCTTTCTCAGCTGCAGAGGTTGCAAATTCATAGCTAGAGGGGTCAGGCAAGTAATGTAAATGAGTGGGGTCTACGGCAAACTAAAGAGCATATTCTCCACCTAAAGAGAGAGCAGCCCAATGGCTGCCATGCAGGAAGACAGGCTCCATGGAGCCAGGCCTTCTAGTAGTTCAAGAGCAGCAAAAACTAAAAATAAAATAAGATAAAATAAAATTTAAAAATCTATAATATGGATTTTTATATGAAAACTCCTGATGGTTAATCTTTTAAGTAATTCAAATAATTCAATTTTCTAAATTCTATATGTTAAAAACAGTGTCTACTGACGAGTTATGGCCTATGGGAAACCATTTGTGATTTTTCAAGATCTAGATTTTATTTTTTATTTTTCTTGAAACCAGATGGCTTGTAAACCTGGATCCCATCACTTTACCCATCAGCAATTGCTTCCAATGAATTGCCTTTTGGTGTTATGACACCGGCCTATTTTAGTGACTTTATTTAAAGTGACTTTCATTTATTAGTAAATTTATTCTATGGGTATTGTTAACAATCCTGTTCTCTATAGTCACATGATGCCCTCTTTATGAGAACCCATGAAAGACACACCTTTCAGGTCTCAGTACCATGGATAGTTATAACCCCAAATAGCATTTCCATCTTACAAATACTGTGAATCAAATGTTTGCCTCCATGCACTGTTAGAGGAAAGTCAGAGAGGTCTACCTCTAGCAAAATGTAAAGGTACACACTTGTGTGTTTGTGTATATGTGTGTATGTACACCACAGACTTTGGGTTTTTTAAATCCTTACATTTCTGTTCTCCTCTGCCAATTGCGCTCTAAAAATTCCTCATTTTACGTTCTTTTTAGAAATTTTATGGTATGCCAATATCTTTTAAAACTGATTCAAATTTGTTTATTTTGAAATTTGAAAGAATAAAAATAAGCAAATAAACAAATAAAGAAAACTAAATAGGTTGACAGTGTTTATCCTTAGCCTTGGACTGTCTCCCCAACTCCACACAGATAATTTCGATTGCTGACCAGACTTCACTACCCAATCATTCCATCAGCACTTGAAATTCACCACGGAAAGAAGGAAAGTCATTATCATTCACAGTTTCTCTTCACTCTTCAAGCATCATAATAAATAGCACATCAAGCTAAAAGTTTCAGTTATCTTTGATTACTCCCACCCCCTCCTCCTCAATATCCAATCAGCAAGTCCTGCTGATTATATTATCGAAACGTCTTGAATCTCTCCCAACTGTTCTACTTCACATCTGTATCATTTCTCACCTTAAACTCCTAAGTTGGCATTTCTCACTGGAGATACTAAATTGACTTTTATTTGAGTTCCTTGGCCTAACTATCCCCTCTCCAAGCCCTCAACTTCTGGGCAGGATTAAAATATACTGCAGAGACCTTTCGAAAATACATGTAACTGAAATGTCTGGGCCTCGCCAATCTATGATTATGGAGGGAGTAAATAATAGGTAAACAAAAAACTTAGAGATAGGGGCCGGCTCAGTGGCCGAGTGGTTAAGTTCGCGCGCTCTGCTGCAGCGGCCCAGGGTTCGGATCCTGGGCGCGGACATGGCACCGCTCGTCAGGCCACGTTGAGGAAGCATCCCACATCCCACAACTAGAAGGACCTGCCACTAAGATGTACAACTGTGTACAGGGGGTTTGGGGGAGATAAAGCAGGAAAAAAAGAAGAAAAGATTGGCAACAGTTGTTAGCCCAGGTACCAATCTGAAAAAAAAAACAAAACTTAGAGATGGATTAGGCCACTTTTCATCTCCTTATATGATCAAAGCTGAATCATGCCAGAAAGCCCACAGTCCTCACAGCAGAGTGTGTGGATTGTCCATGGAAAAGCAGGTATGGACAAGGGCAGGGTCCTGAGAGTTTCTGTCAGAATCAAAACTGCGTCAGCAAGATGTGCTGGCACCACGAGAAGAAGAGCAGAGGGCAAGGCCCCAAGGCTGAGTGGTATGGACAGGAATCAGACTGAATTAGTGAGCTGGGGGCTTAAACAGAAGGGCCTCCTGACAGTCAGGCTGGAGGAGGAACACATGTGCCATAAAGGAACTTCATCAGGACTGGTGAGTTAGAGGGAATCTAGAGGCAGGGGCGGGATTGTCCACCAAGCTCAGAACTAAGTAGGTAGAGAAACTGGATGGGGCAAAAAAAAAATCAGCTTGTTGGAGGCCATAACTTGATTCCTTCCCAAGAAACTTACCCAAGACTGCTTCCCTTGGCAACTTCCCTCTGAGCCACCCACTCCAGTCTTTAAAGTATAGTGATTGTTAGATGCAGAAATGATTCTTCACTGGTTATGTGCTTCTTCAAATTTCTCTTAGCAAATAGTATAACTTCTTTGGGGAAGCCAGAGGAAATCATGCTGCTTCCAAACCCTCTCCAGGATCAAGCAAAGACAATCGGTTGACCGGACGTTCAGCCAGGACCTATCTCATTATTTTCAATTCAATTCAAGGCAACAAGCAGTGATTTGGGGCCTCTGGTATGTAAGCAGTTGCTAAGTTGGGTCACTCTGGATCAGTTGGTGTTGGAATGACAAGAGTGAAGAGCTGTCAAAAATCCCCTCTGCCCCAACCTTACCCAACCTACAAGAATATTATGAGAAACATCATCAACCCATAGAATCTTCATTCTAGAAGTCCACCTGTCCATCAGCATGGAAACACAAGATATTGGTATTCCCCCACATCATTCTCTCCTAACTATATATTGTATGGCAAATGGGCAATGGTGTGTTTCAGTGAATAGCACCCAGTGAAGAATGGCCCTCCCTAGTTAACTCCATTTCTTCACCTCCCACTAACTCCTCAGGCCACTTGAGTTTGGCCACCATGCCATTGGGATGACTCTCACCAAGGCCCTCACAGGCCTTTTTATGATAAAGTCCAATGAATACTTTTTTCCTTTACTTTATTTGGTCTACCAGCAGCATGTGATAGCCAGAAATTTAGATGTCTTCCTTGACTCCTCCTTCTCCCTCACCTCCATCCAACATCTAGTCAAGTGTCAGAGGGAGTCTACCTCCTAAATATCTCTAGAATCCTGCCCTGTTTTATCACCTCTCTTCTGGATTGTTACAACCTTTACAGATATTGAGTATCATTGTCTCCTTTCTTGTTCTAATCAGATCCATTTCACACAGAAAACAGAGCAATCTTTCTCAAATGCAATTACGATCAACTTGCTCCCATTAAACTTTGGTGGTTCATCAGTGCCCTTAAAATAAACGTCAAACTCCCATGGCTTAGAAGGCCCTGCGTAATCTAGATGTGAATGACTTTTTCAGGTTCATCTCTCATGACACTCTTTCCTTACTGTATCCTAGCCACAAAGAAATTATTTCAGTTTCACAAAGAGTTCTCTACCTAGAACTCTTCTTGCCCTTTTAAACTATCCTTCTCCTGACCACCTTTAATCTCAGCTTCTCTGAATGCTCCTTCCAGAGGCTCCTGGAGATCCCACTGTATCCTGTCCCTCTGCCTTCAGAACACTTGTCCTCATGATTGTCTATTTTCTTGTTATCTCCTCAACAAGTGTCTAAGTGTAACAACGTCAGGGACTGTACATGTCTTGTTGACCATTGCATACCCAGTGCCCTGCTGAGGTCCAGACATATAGAACACAGATAACAAGTTGTTAACTCATGTTTTTTTCTTAATCCTGTTTGGGGGATGCTAACAAGACCATGACAGCACAGACAGACTGATCGACATTCAGGTTAGAGCTAATAAGGAGTAGAGTCTGTTTTTTAATGGACTGAATGCTCTCCCCACCTTGACGTTCAGAAAGCTTTGAACTATAGAGCGCCCTCAAATATGGTCATCATATATGAATATTGGTGTCTTCGTCAGCTCAGGCTGCTATAACAAAATACCATAGATAGGGTAGCTTGAACAACAGATTTTTATTTCTCACAGTTCTGGAAGCTGAAAAGTCCAAGATCAAGGTGCCAGCAGATTTGGTTCCTGATGAGAAGCCACTTCCTGGCTCATGGATGGCTGCCTTCTCATTGTGTACTCACCTGGCCTTTCCCTAGCCATAGAGAGAGAGAAAGATAGCGAGCTCTCTGGCCTCTTCTTTAAGGGCACTAATCCCATCTTGAGGATGCCACCCTCAGGACTTCATCTGAACCTAATCACCTCCCAAAGGCCCATCTCCAAATACCATGACATTGGAGGTTGGGGCTTCAACATATAAACAGGCGGTAGGGGGGAGGGGCAGGGAGGCACAGTTCAGTCCACAGCAATTCGTAACAGCCCTCCACCCCCAGATCTGAAGTTTTATTCTCTTTTAGCTGAAACTAATTAGACACATAACATTTTTATAGATTTCTTTGGATTAATACTTCCTTGGGAGCACTGCCCATGCAATGATGGGCAGTTGCTAAAAACCCAAAGTCTTTGTTAGTTTCTGAGATAATGATTTCAATTGTTAAACTTGTCTTTAACAAGAGAAGAAATTTAGGACAATTAGGAAGTAATAAAGTCTCTGCAAAAACCTCAATTGGCTCTTTTTTAAGGCAGATAAAATAATGGCCTGGAAATGTCGTAACAGGTACAGGTACTTTATTTTGAAGTTGCCGATCCCAGAATGTTTCAATGAAGATCCACATAAATGTTTTTCCCCTCCTCTTTTCCTTTCCATAGCACACGCGTTTCAGTATCTAGTCAGTTTAATGCAGCCACACTTGGCAAATAGCAGCTCCTTTATTTATAAAATTGACTCATGATAATTTTAAAGAGAACCAGATAGTCAATTATGTTTTGGAAAATATATCCAAACTGGACTTAGAGAAGGTGAATGTTGATTATTGCCATTCTCCATTCAAGGCAGTTGGAAGAAGTTGCCAGTGAGGTGAGAGAGCAGGAAGAGGGAGTTGATAACATAGCGGTATGCTGTGGTTTGCTGTGGCCTCCCTGTGCGTGGCTGATTTCTAATGACAAAATATGCAGAGAGAAATTTCAGAAATAGGGCTTCACAGTACCTCAAGACATTAGTACCACATCTTTGTGACGACACCTGATCTCTGTCAGAATAAATCACCTGCCAACTTCCTCTCTGTTTTCCCAAATTTCCTCATCTTGAGCATGGCCAAACCTGGACTACTGATGCCTAAACTCAATCTAGAATTCTGTGCTTCCCAGTAACTTTTATGCCTGACTTTCTCCAGGAATCACACCACACACCACTTGGTAGGGTGCGGAGTCGTCTAGACAAGCCGAAGGGAGGGAAGGGGCAGGGCGAGGGGGAAAACACAAGAAAGATACAAAATAATCAATGTCTGGCTCAACCTTGTTTCTCTCCCTTCTTCCATCATCCTCAAGCCCCAATGCCAACTGTGTCATTGATATGTGCTATAGGCTGAATTGGGTGCCCCCAAATTCATATGTTGCAACCCTGACCCCCAGAACCTCAGATTGCAACTGTACTTGAAGACAGAGCCTTTAAAGAGGTGCCTAAATTAAAGTGAGGTCAGTAGGATGGACCTTAACCCAACATAAGAAGAGGAAATTTGGACACAAAAAGAGACACCAGGACGTGCACACAGAGGAAAGGCCATGTGAGGACACAGTGAGAAGGTGGCCATCTGCAAGCCAAGGAGCGAGGCTACAGGAGAAACCAAATAGACCAACACCTTGATCTTGGACTTCCAGCCTCCAGAACTGTGAGACAACAAATTTCAGTTGTTTAAGCCCCTCAGTGGTGCTTTGTTATGGCAACCCTAACAAACTAATGCAATATGTTTAATCTAATCTTACCGTAAAGCTTAATATTTTACCCTATTTTTTTCTATTAACAGCTTTCAAGCAGTTTGTTTTCAATCAATTATCACAGACCCACTCCACTACAAGCAGAGATGGCATCATATGCAAAGGTACTGAGGCACAAGAACCAACAGAAAACTACAGGTAGCTCAGTCAGAAGCAGCTTTGTGATAAGGTGAACCAGGGCAACCCCAAAGTCTTTAAGTGTGCAAGACCCTCTAAAGACCCCAGAGAATTTGCAGCAGGCAATTATGGAATATGATGCTCCCCCTGCATTCACACACATGCAGTTTATGTCAATTACATATGTACACATATTTTCAGTTATTGCTTCAAGAGACTATGCTCTGAGGCATTTCACCAGCAGAATTCATTGAATTGAATATCCTCATATCTTTAGAACAAATGCAAAGTATAAAATATGCACCTGACTTCTATATAAGAGCAGTTACTATAAGACACACTCTATGAATGCACATCTCTGATTTGTAATCATATTAATTGGTCAAGAAAAAATGTCAATAATCAGAAGGCTGGGATGCCCTAATCATGACTGAAACACATAGAAAGAGTGGAATATCTAAATTGAGAAAGCAGTCAATAGGTCTTTTGAATTACCTGTAGTTAGTGTACAATTAGCCAGCCCTAGTGGTCTAGTTGTAAGATTCAGTGCTCTCATTGCTGCAGCCCAGGTTTGTTTCCCAGTCAGGGAACCACACCACCCATCTGTCATTTGTCATACCATATTGGCTGCATGTTGCTGTGATGCTGAAAGCTATGCCACCAGTATTTGAAATACCAGCAGGGTCCCCCAGGGTGGACAGGAAGAAGGGCCTGGCCACCCACTTCTGAAAAAATTGGCCATGAAAACCCTATGAATAGCAGTGGAGCATTGTCTGATACAGCGCTGGAAGGAGAGAGGATGGCGCAAAAGACTGGACAGGGTTCCGCTCTGCTGTATACAAGGTCACCAGGAGTCAAGTGGACTTGATGGCACTAACAACAAAGTGACTAATTGTAAAATAAAAGATAAAGCTTGCTGAGGGTCTTTTCTTGGCCAGATAGTTAGACCAAGGAGTAGGGGATTTAAATATTGTAAATAGTGATTTATTCTTTATAGTCATAGACCGATATATTAAATTTAGGTACGTTCCTAAAATTTAAAGAGTAGCCACTAGAAAAAAAAATGGACATCAAATTCAAAGTGAAAAGAAACAACAAAAAATGTAACAAACAAGGAAAGCAAAACAGGATGTCAGGAATAGGACCAACCACACAATTTATTACTAAAGAAATGTTTTAAGTTTAATTCAGCAATAAGATGCTGTATGTGAAAACAAAACTTCAAAATAAATAAAATGTTACAAATATTACGAAAAAAAATTATAAAATCCACAGTAGATCTGCCTCCCTTATGAATCAACTCATTTATGTAAACTAAAATAAGAAAGGATATAAGGTATTTGAATAACACAGCATCTTTGAACTTGCAAATTGAAGGGCACCAGAGTCTGCCACCCTGAGATACCCCTCTTTGACATATGGATTATTTGAGCTAACGGCGACTGATAACCAGAAGATGAAGGGGAAGTTCTCTATTCTGCTCCATTCATCTGTATGTCTGCCTTTATGCCAGTACAACACTCTCCATTACTATAGCTTTGGAGTAGGCTTTAAAAGGAGAAAGTGTGCGTCCTCCAACTTTGTTCTTTTTCAAGATTGTTTTGGCTATTTGGGGTCTTTTGTGGTTCCATACAAATTTTAGGATCGTTTATTATATTTCTGCAAAAAATGCTATTGGGATTTTGATAGGAATTAAATATAATCTAGATTGCTTTAGGTAGTATGGACATCTTAACAATATTAACTCTTTCAATTCATGAACATGGGATGTCTTTCCATTTTTTTGTCTTTAACTTCTTTCAGCAATGTTTTGTAGTTTTCAGTATACAAATCTTTTACCTCCGTGATTAAGTTTAGTCCTAAGCATTTTATTCTTTAGATACTATTTTAAATGAAATTATTTTCTTAATTTCCTTTTCACATTGTTCGTTGTTAGCTTATAGAAAAGCAACTAGTTTTTGCGTGTCGATTTTACATCCTGCAACTTTACTGAATTCACTTATTAGTTCTAACTGGGTTTTTTTTTCTGCGGTATCTTCAATGTTTCCTACATATCAGATCATTTCATCTGCTAATGGAGATAATTTGACTTCTTTCTTTCCAATCCAGATGCCCTTTATTTCTTTTTATTGCCTCCTTGCTCTCACGAGGACTTCCAGTGCTATGCTGAAACAGAGTCCATCAAATTTTATCTTCTCCTCCATAACATATCTGCTATGGTCTGAACGTTTGTGTCACCCTAAAATTCACATGTTGAAATCCCAACCTCCAAGGTGATGGTATTAGGAGTTGGGGCCTTTGGGAGGTGATTAGGTCACGAGGGGCAGGTTAGTGCCCTTATAAAAGAGACTCAAGAAAGCTCCCTGCCTCTCCTGCCACATGAGGTTACACTGAAAAGATGGCCGTCTGTGGACAAGGAAGAGAGTTCTCACCAGACACAGAATCTGCCGGTGCCATGATCTTGCTTCTCCCAGTCCAAACCTGTGAGAAATAAAGGTCTGTTGTTTATCAGTCACCCAGTTTACAGTATTTTTGTTATAGCGGCCCAAATAGACTAAGACAATACCCATGTTTGTTTTAATATGAAAATAACATTTTCTCTGCCAAACCTTCAAATAAAATTGACACACTAGAAAGAGGTACTATGTTTATTCTGTGGCTAAATGTAGTCCCTGCAGTGGTGTGCTGGAGGCAGCCAGCTATCACCAGCTCATGAATTCTGATTAATAAACCTCCAGGAACGTTATAAGCCTATTTATTTTTAAACCGTTATATCCTGAAATTGACCCCTGCCACAGAATCAGCAAACACTACACTCAGGACATTTTTTTTCCCAGACAGCCTGCCGTGAGGCATTTACAAGCACACCACTCACCCAGCACACCTCACCTGCTCCTACAGTTGCGGCAACCCTAAGTAGCAGATGGAGAATCATCTGTCAAAATAGCCTCTGCTTCTCTCCATTTCAGAAAATCTCTGCATTTATTCATCCGTCTATTCTTGGAATTCTACTCTAATCTTTAATCTTTGCCTTGTTCTTGCGCCTTCCCTCCTACATATAAGCATATTGAAGTCTCCTTCATTTAAAAAAATCCTTCAGCATGGCTTCTCTTGCAAGAAAAGTAATGAAGAAACAAATTAAATGGATCCCTCCAGACCCTAAAAACAAAACAAACCAAAGTACCAATGAATATTCTGAGGCCTCAATGATGTTTTATATGGTATTATGGAGTCACCAAAAAACCTTTCTAGTACTGATAAGGGAATATAAAATTTCAAAATAATTAAAAAGAATATTTTGCTACTTGTAAGTGGCCAGAGGCAAGTCAATACAGAAATAACATTTGTTAGTCATTTGCAGGTTACTGGACACAGATGTTTCATAGACACACTACAGTATTTAAACTACAAAGTTTTTTTCTGAATTCTAAATATTTAATGTGATTTCTATCAACATGTAGAAAATATAAAAGGAATAAAAATAATCCTCTTTCTTCTTCAGTGACCTACCCATTACCTCTACTCGGAGGTAACCAATGTTAACAATTTCTCATAAGTTCTACCAAATATTTTCTGCACTTATATGAGCATATTTATAGGTATCCTTTGTTTACACAAATGGAATCACACTATATATTCTGTCCTGCAACTTGTGTTTTAATCCAACGAGACATATCACTGACATCTTCCCAATGTCAATACATAGTAAAGACCTACTATTCTTTTTAAAAGCTGCATAGTGTATCCACTGTGAATATATCATAATTTATTTGATCTATCGTTATGATGGATAAATGGATCACTCCTAATTTTCTGCCACTAAAAACAATACTACGATATTCGTTATTGAATATTTGCACTTATATGAGTATTTCCTACAAAGTAAATTTCTAGGTTAAAATGGATGTCCATTTAAATGTAGGTAGATGTTCTAGATCAGAAGTCCTCTGAAAATGTACAGTTTGCACTCTTGCAGTGAGGGTAAGAGAATGCCTTTAGCCAAAGAGCCTCACCAATCCTGGGTATTATCTTTTCATCTTTGTCAATCTTGAAAATGTAATAGGATTTTTTTTAAGTCGAGCTAAGTGATGACTTCTGAGACAGTACTTTAAATACCCACTGTCAGGAACAAGGCAAGGATGTCCCCTCTCACCACTCCTTTGCAACATCACAGTGGAAGTCCTGGCTAGTGCAGTAAGCCAACAAAAGGAAATAAAAGGTATTCTGAAGGGAAGCATCTTACTTCAGGCTGCTCTAACAGAATACCATAGACTGGGTATTCTGGTTTATAAACAACAGAAATTTATTTCTCATAGTTTTGGAGGGTGGAAGTCCAAAATCAGGGTGCCAGGATGGCCAGGTTCTGGCGAGGACCCTCTTCCAGGCTGCAGACTGCCGTATTCTCGTTGTAATCGAACATGGCTGAAGGAGGGCTAGAGAGCTCTTTGGGGTCTCTTGTATAAGGACACTAATCCCATTCATGAGGTCACCACCTCACGATTAATTACCTCCCCAAAGCCCCACATCGTAATATCGTTATCTGGGGGGGGGAGGGTTCGGATTTCAACGTATGGATTTTGGGGACATAAACATTCAGTCCATAACAGGAAAGAAGAAGTAAAACTGTCTTTGTTCATAGATGACATGATCATCTACGCAGAAAATCTGAAAGAACTGTCGGAAAAAACCCTCCTGGAACTAATAAACGATTATAGCATGGTTGCATGATACAAGGTAAACATACAAAAGCCAATCGCTTTCCTGTAAACCAGCAATGGACAAGTGAAATTTGAAATTAAAAACACAATACAATTTACATTAGCACCCCCAAAAACATACTGTTTTCAGCCTTATGTGCTGAGATGAGCCTTGTCATTGATGCTTTATTCTTTATAAATTGATCTAGCTACTGTCACAGGGAAGTTTCAAGTTAAACTGAGGTTATTTTTTTTTCTTTACAATCAAAAATCATTACAAGATTATCCTAGTATCTATCAGCCAAAGTCCATTTGACACTTCTCTCACCTCAAAGAATTAAATGCTTTTTTGAAAGGAAAGGCGGAAATAACGAGCCATTCTCTATGTGTATCACAGAAAGCAAGAAACATGCCCTCCTGGATACACAGAATGAAAACTGTCTCTGACCTCCTCTGCAGGTGGGGCACACCTTTAAAATGATTTCCTAGGAAACTGATTTATGCTATTTAGGCTAGCCTCTATTTGGTACAATGGAATCAACAGAGAACAATTCTCCCAGCTGCAAGTCACCTCACCGTGCCAATACCACAATTAGACAATTCAACCCTGGAAGCCCCTCCTCTTTTTATCCAGACACCACTTAAAAACTTCAGCACATTAACAGCCGGGCTTTGCTCTTATTCCACCACTCAAAACCTATTTCTCTCCATCCTCACCTTTTATAAAAGAAAGAGAGAGAGAGAGGAGAAGGAAGGAAGGAGGTGGGGAGTGGAGGAAGAAAAGAAAGTGTAAGCACTCCTCTGTCTTTGGTGCCCTGCTGTGGATTTACTAAACAGTTTAAAGTAGTTTTAATAAGATTTACAGGTTTACAGATCTTTCTCTTCTAAGTAACTTCAGCCCCCAAGACACGTTCTTGGCATATATTACATATATGTTGAATGAACAGATGGAAAGAAGAATACTAATTTTCACATCTGAAAGTCCCCCAAACATAATTTTACGGGAACTCGAAATGTAAGAAAGTTTGCCGTTTTTAGGGGAGAGCTTGACTTGCAGAAGTTCTCTGGGGCTGAGTTGCAAAGGATGTTTGCGTTTTGTTAGGTCATAGCAAGGTGCCTTAAACTTCGTACTTTCAAAAAATTAATTGTACTCATTAATTCAGAGGTAAAAGAGCCCTAGGAAAGAGTCATACTAAATGTAGAAAAATCAAATTAAGGAAGAAAAAACGAAATCATCTCACAGTGACTTCCGGTACTAACTAGGTTGGCTGTTCGGCCAGCCCCCGCCCCCAACCTTACCCCACCCCCAACCCCCGCCAAGTGTCTCCTGCTGGCAGGGATAGGAACTCCGGACCCTGGCTGGGCAACCTCTACCTCGCTCCTCTGAGACTGGCCCTAGGGTACACAGGGGACCAAAGCCAGAGCAATGGGACTGCGTGCCAACGTTATTCAGTCTGGAACTTTCTCCTTTGGCCCTGGCTGTCGGGCCGCAGTCCGGAAGCTCCTGTCAGCTGTGCTCTACGAAGAAACTCGAAGTTCAAAAAGAAGTAGAGAAGTGAGCTGGAGAGAATTCTGTCAATGTTGAGTCTCCATCTGTAGTAAATTCCAAAAACACCTCTGCTCTTCCCTGTTCAATGAGCCCAGGACAGGCTATGGTGCAAAATGAACTGATGGGGTCCTTTGTTAAAAAGCAGGAAAAACGTGTAGTTAAAAGTACTAAAAATATAACGCTTTTTCCTTTCTTCCGCGGTCTCTGTCTGGGTCCGTCACTGTGTTTTTTATTTGCTCTTTGTCGCTCTCCCCGGGCACGCAGATCCTGGCGGACCAGCGCTGACCACCAAGCTCCTGGGCCGCGCCTCGGCGTACCCACGGCTCTCCGGGGCAGGGACCTGAGCAGGCATCTCCCCCTCCCACGGTGGACAGGGGACCCCCAACAGTATTGCAACTTCCGCGTCAGGGCACACGGGGTACCTTCCACTCGAAGCACCCAGCGCCGCCAGCCTGGGGCGGACCCACAGCGCCTGCCCCGCCCCAAGGCCACGCGCGCCCACCCGGTTCCTCAGCCAGGCCCGCCAGCCGCTGGGGGCCACCCAGGTAGAGGGGCGGGCAAAGTCCCGGACTCCAAGTGGAATTTGAATTTCAGATCGTGTTGCAGTATATCTCATGCAATATCTAGGTCATATTTAAACTTGAAAGTTGTTTAACTGAAATTCAAATTTCACTAGGTATCCGGTTTTGTTTCTGTTTTTGCTAAATCTGGCAACCCTCGGCCTGGGCACCAGGGGCTGGGGAAGTGGCGGTGGCGAACACATCGTGGGGAGGCAAGGAGGCCTGTGAGCCAAGCCTCCAAGCCTCTGACCCTCACTCCATTGTCCCATCAAATTTCACTTACAAAACACAGATTCAAAGGTAAAATTATTAAGAGTGTCAAAATGGGGACCACAGAGTTTTAAACCCCAAGCGCAGGGCCCTTCTGGGTGTGGGACTCTGTGCAACTGTCTGAGTCACAGGTACATGATGCTTCCGAATGAGCCCATAAAAACTTATCTTCTGCCTGAGCTAGTCTGAATTGATTTCAGCTACTTGCTCACAAGAGGTTTCTGATTAACATACCAAGATTCATATTTGTAAACCAAAAGGCCAAAATTATGCATCTGCAGTGGCAATGGAACTGAAGATCTGCAGTTGCATGATAAATTTTGATGCTCTGCTCTAGGGAAAATATTTCTTCCCAAGTCACCTGGAACTGCACAGTGCTCAAGAAATATTGAAAAATTCTTACTCTTCCTTATTTCTTTTCCTTCTCCATGCAGAATATCACTCTCTTATCTTGACGATAATAAATGTCATCATTAATTAGACCAAGTTTATTAAATTATATTCATATTACCTCCATGAGAATTTTTTCGTGTGATTTAAAAGGCTTTCTTCCTAGTCCCATAAGTAACAAATTATTTCTGAAGGTGATTTTCCTATTTTCATTTCACCATCAAATCCTGAGGGTACACCTTATTTGGTTTATATCACTCTTGCACAAATTATAGATCTGCCAAAACTTCATCTGTAGGAATTTGCAGTTGGAACGCCTGCCTCCCCCATAGTTCACCTCTTCAGGGGTAACTGCTCAATTGAAAAAGGAAAATATTGCCCAAAGTCATTTATCAACAGAAAATTATAATGTTAACTAGCAAATTCTTCAATAAGCCAAGGGGGATTTTTCCCAGTTCACTATCCAAGAGAATAGCATTATTGACTATTTAATAATTGTCCTTTCATTGCTTATCTCCATTCTTAAGATGAATTTCCCGACTGTTGAAATTAATTTCTCCCCTTCCTTCAAATTTATAAAGGAGTTAAATATTGCTGACTCTGAGCTTTACTGATCACATAGTAATAATGACAGAAGAGAGAGATGAGGAAGTGGAGAAAGAGCGGGGAGCTTGCCACTCTCTTGATTTAATTCCCGGGGGTCTAAGGATTGATACTGGAATAATAAGAAAATAATACCATGAGTTCATAAAATTAATAAACCATCTCCCACAAATTTGATAGCTTTATTTTTAAGATTAACAAAAGTTGCTAATAACAGGAAAACAACAGATGCTCTTATTTGGAAGTTCATTAGTACTTCAAGTATAAGAACTTTTAAAAAAATTGCAAAATTATGACATTAACAAATGATAACATCAATCATAGAAAGATATCGAAATGACCATGGCTAGAACACCAAAACAATTGATGACTCATTAATTCAAAGAAATAAATATTGTTCTTGCTATGCTATTTCTGGATCATTGTTTAGGTTTTTACTGGAGAATGTTCACACCATCCACTTCATCATCCTTCTCAAACGTTCCTTGGTGTGTGTTATCCCTCTGTCCCCCTTCCCACTTGGCTGGACAACTTCATCAACGGACCAGCACTTTCCCTTGTTTTTCAGCTGTACTCCGCTTCTCAGGAATGGTTAATAAGCAGCTGAGCAAGTCCAGCTTTATGTTAAAAGGAGAGAAAACCTGTCTTAATCAGCTCCAACTGCTATTACAAAGTACCGTAGACTGTGTGGCTTAAACAACAGACATTTATTTCGGAGGCTGGAAGTCCAAGATCAAAGTGCTGACTGACTTGGTTCCTGGTTGGCATACACCCGCCTTCCGCTTGTATCCTCCCACTGTGGAGAGAGAAAGCTAGCTCCCTTTCCCTTCTTATAAGGACTTTAATCCCACTGTGGGGCTCCACCCTTGTGACCTCATCTAAGCAAAGGTCCCACCTCCCAAAACCATCACATTGGAGGTTAGTTACAACATATGTTCAGTTCCCCTGAACACCCAGTTTGTGACCACCATAACAACCTGCTAGAATAGAACAATAACTAAAATGTGCGGGCATGCACAATGCAGGGGGAAGGCATGGTTGTTTTAAAAAATTAAAAATTGATCAACCTATATATAATTTATTAAGATGAATACAATATATTAGAAAATACTGAGAATTATCCAGAATAGGGGAGGTTGTCTAATATGAAACCAATGATATGCATAAAAACAAGATACAAGTCCAGGCACACCATTAAATCTTTCCTTCCAAAAACTTTCTAAAATATTGTTGATTGGATATTCTTCTTTCATTTGAGTTTCAATCATTTCACAACATAATCCCATACAGTTTAGCGATTGTTTAATTAGGAACCACTCCAATTTGAAAAAAATAAGTGAAGGGAAAAATTTGCGATATTAAAAGGAGTCCATGGAAATGCAAGTCTAAATGTGAGAAAGAATCTATTTAAACTAAATAATAAGTAGAGTTCTTAAAGCTATATGAGCGGCAGTATAGTGGAATAAATGCAAGGTACAGGGTGCTGACTATAGAGCTTTTGAAGCACCTGGACAAAGCGCTTATAGAAATGATTTCTCCAGAATGATTCAGTGAATTTCAGCCAGTCGTACTAAGGCATGTCTGCTTTGCCATTTGGATCTTGAGCATACTGTGCATTATCCAAACTATCGGCTTCACAAGATGACTGAGCATAAAATCTTCCCAGTTTATTCTTCAATAAAAACTGAAATAAAGTCTAAAAAATTATTATTGTATTGTTTTCCATACCAAAATAGCAGTCTTTCCTTTCACATGAGTGGTTCTTGGGTTTTGTTCCAATTTCATCTGGATTCTTTTCCAACCAATTATAAGAAAGGCACAGAGCACTTCTGTAGGTGAATACTTAATCATCCCAAGTCAGTCAATACAAGAGTTTAAGATATATTATTCTCATTTTGTGTTTAATATTTTTGGACTTAATAAATAGAGAACTCTATTCTTGGCTTGGGGATCTCACTGAGATTCTAAAAATAAGCTATTTTTTAAATTCTTTTCTTTCCTAAGATTAAAGAAGTGTCAACAAAATGCCTCTTGCTTGGTCTCCACACTTCAATCCCATGATACGTCCTCTCAAGGCCTGTAGCTGTTATCCTACGAATTCTTAATACCAATCAGTGGGTGACAACCTGAGAGGGAAGGGAAGCTGGGCTTGGGGAAAGAGGGTCGTTCTATTTATGTTATTTAATTTAATCTTCATTAAAACCCTAAAGGGAAGATATTGTTATAACCATTTTGCAAGTGGTGAAACTGGGTCCCACGGGGATTCAGTAACTTGGCCAAGACCAGGCAGATAACAAGCAGCAGCAGAGCCCAGGTTTACATCCAGGGTCGTCTTATTCTAGAGAAGAAATTAATGCTAACTGGGGGATGTCGGACATGCTGTTGGAACATGCTGTTGCATGTTTTATGCGAGACCTTAGGGGTAAGAAATATCTTTAAAAGAGGAGAAGAATTTTGGCAGATGAAAGAGATATGGCTTTTTGGAGTTCACTAAGATTTTAAACCGTAAAAAAGCAGTTTACGTTTAGTGGCATTGACATTGTTAATAGTTCTTATATACAGACTAGGATATTAACTTTCCTTTCAAAAAATTCTGCTTGCTTAATTGTCAATAATGTGCTTGGTAATAGGCTTTGGTT
Organism: Equus asinus; assembly: GCF_041296235.1. Taxonomy (NCBI): domain Eukaryota; kingdom Metazoa; phylum Chordata; class Mammalia; order Perissodactyla; family Equidae; genus Equus; species Equus asinus. The sequence goes on along the minus strand of NC_091801.1, from coordinate 27,893,268 downwards.
GATTTTAAATAGTGGTTTTATTTCTTTTTTTTCCTTAGAACCTTTTGTTCAAATAAAATTCTATTCAGATGCCAAAAACCTTACGATGAAACAGCAGAGCCCCTTTTCCAACTCCTTCCTTACCCCACCCTCTCCCCACTGTAGCTCCCAAAGGGGCTCCTCCCAGCTCATTTTGAAAATCGTGAATATAAATAAAAATCTAACATACAGCTAGATGTTCAGATACAAACACTAGCATTGCCTTAGATGTAGATAAAAACATTCTCTAGAGTTCACACCCTAATACATTTCTAAAAATAGCCTGTGTCACAGAAGGTGGCACACCGGTGGTGTCACTTGTCTCAGCAAAAAGGAACTCTTTCTTGAATGTGCATCTTGCATTCTGAGTGAGAGTTCTTACTTTGCTCATAGGAAAGGCAACATTTTGAAGTAATTCGTGTCACGGTGGCCTCCTCCTCGCCCCCCTAAATTGCTAGGGTTGGCCTGCATCCAACGACTGAGGCAGTGCTTCCCTTTGAGATGGTCCTGTCAGAACAAAGCACCTAGTTGGTTCTGAGAGTGGAGTTACTGAAAGTTCCAGTGAATATGGAAAAGAAATGCAGCAACGGCAGCCATTAGAAGGAAGTGGATATTAAGCATCTCTCTCAGAGCGCACTGATAGAATTAGAGCCAATGTCAAGAAGGTTAAGCACAGGTCTTGCCTACAGAAATACTCACTTTGGAAAAAAAAATGGGCTGCCTCCTCATGCCTTTATGCAAGAGAGTAGAAGCCTGAAGAAATGCAAACCAGTCCCTTTCAGCTGCCGAGAGCTCCACCAAGAGAGTCCTTTGTACCACTGTCAAAAACAGTGGAACCTCTATACCTCACACCTTCAGAATGGCTATAATTAACAAGACAAGCAATAACAAATGTTGGAGAGTATGTGAAGCAAAGGGAACCCTCATACACTGCTGCTGGTAGTGCAAACTGGTGCAGCCACTATAGAAAACAGTATGGAGATTCCTCAAAAAATTAAAAATAGAAATACCATATGATCCAGGTATCACCACTACTGGGTATTTATCCAAAGAACATGAAATCAACAATCCAAAGAGATTTATGCATCCCTGTGTTCATTGCAGCATTATTCACAATAGCCAAGAGGTGGAAGCAATCCAAGTGGCCATCAATGGATAAATGGATAAAGAAGAAGTGGTACATATATACAATGGAATACTACTCAGCTATAAAAAAGAAAAAATCACGCCATTTGTAACTACCTGATTGGACCTTGAGGGTATTATGTTAAATGAAATAAGTCAGACAGAGAAAGACAAATACTGTATGCTTTGGCTCATATGTGGAAGTTAAAAAAATATATAGATAAGGAGAACAGATTAGTGGTTACCAGAGGAGAAGGGGGTTGGGGGAGGGCAAAAGAGGTAAAGGGACACATATATATGGTGACAGATAAAAACGAGACTATTGGTGGTGAACACAATGCAATCTATACAGAAACTGAAATATAATAATGCACACCTGAAATTTACACAACGTTATAAGCCAATGTGACTGTGATAAAATTTTTAAAATAGATAAAACGGTGGAATGGCAAATAGTTCATTCCTCGTCTTTATCATCTAAAAATGTTTTACTTCACAATTACTGAGAATTTACTGTGCACGTGTTTCCCTTTAGTTAACTGTTCTATCACATTCATTTCTCCCAGGTCTTCCTCCTACCTGAGGAGCACAAGTGGCCCTTTCATGGCTCCTTATTCCATCTTTTCCCCTCTCGTTACTGCCTCCAAATAAGAAGCAGCTCTCCCTTATTCCTCCTTTTCCTCAGTTTCATTTCCTTTGGCCACTTCCAGAAACTTCTCCTTAAATTACTCTTTTTTGCATCTCTGATATTTCCCCTCTCTATAAAAGACCTTTTCAGTCTGTCTCCTTCTTCAGAAGTTCCCTTTAATCATTGGCCTCCTCCCCTCTGGTCACGCTGCCAGATAGCTGGCACTCTTTCCATCTCCATCCCTCTTCCATCAGAGGTCGTGAAAGAAAGTTGCCTTTTTTCACTTTTTTTCCACCAATGTATTCCAGAGCCTTTGCAGTCAGATTTTTTCCCATGTGATTCCCCTGAAAAGGCCCTCTCAAATGTCACCAATGGCCCCCGAGACCTCGAGCCCTGTTGTCTTTTAGTGCACATTGTCCTTGAGTTCTGCATGAGTTGACACTGCCGATATCTCCCTCTCGTCCCTCAGATCCGGATCTGGAGAAGACATATTCTTCTGGTTCTCACCTGGGAACCTGGTTTCTGTATACATCTTTTCACTCTCTTCCTAGACCCTGAATCTAGGTATTTTCCAGATCTCTGTCTTTGGACATTCTTAATAAATAACTTATCCAAATCATGACTTGACTATCTTTGTTACAGAGATGGCTCCTATATCAGGATCCTTCCGTTACAAGAGAGATAAAACTGAACCAACTGACTTAAGCAAAAGAGGGAATCTATCGGCTTGTGTAACTGAGCATACCCTTTAGGCACAGTTTGATCCAGGGCTCAAAAATGTCTCCAGGACTTGATTTCTCTTTCTCCATATATCTTAGCTCCATCTTCTCGCTATTTTCCCCGTTCTAAGATGCTCTCCTATTACAATTGCTAAGCAGCTATCAGCCACTCACAGCTCATGGTTCCACGACAAATGCAAGTATCCCAACCATCCCAAATGGACTATGTCTCCTGATTCTCCTTGATTCTATTAGATTATGTCACTGAATCAGCCCCCGGAGCTTGGGAGTGAAGGGAAGAACTTAGAGGACTGGCTTCCTGTTCAATATTCCACTTACCCTCAGATTTGGCCTGGTAGTTCCCCGCTACTTTGTCATCTCTCCAATGCTTTTAAGGTATGATTTTAAAAATATTTTATCTGGTGGTATAGCGGTTAGGTTTACATGCTCTGCTTCAGCAGCCCAGGGTTTTCTGGCTCAGGTCTGAGGCATGGACCTACACACCACTTATCAAGCCATGCTGTGGCAGGCGTCTCACATATAAAGTGGAGGAAGATGGGCACGGATGTTAGCTCAGGGCCAATCTTCCTCAGCAAAAAAGAGGAAGATTGGCGGCAGATATTAACTCAGGGCTAACCTTCCTCAAAAAAACAATTTATCCAGGGCAATTTATTATTTTTATGAGAAGGATTGGTCTGAATAACCTAGCCCACCATTATTAGAAGTAAAATTTCACTTAGGGCTCTTATCAATTTAAAATTTGTTTTATAATTATTGATTCATAGTGCACATTTTCCAAAATAGAACAATTTTGAAGACAAGGACCTTATTCTCTTTAACTTTGTGTTTTCCACAGTGCCTGAAATAAAATATTGCACATATTAGGTCTGCAAGGAATAACAGTTTAAATAAAGAATAAACTAGCGTGACCTTCACTCTAATCACTTCAGAGCTACTGCTCTAGTTCAGACAACCCGCAGAAATTTTCAGACTCTCAACAACAGCAGAAAATTAAACAATAGCCAAAAATATATAATAGTTCAGACTTTGATTGAAATTAGCCAACCTCTCCATATGACAGAGAACTTTGGCATTGTGATAAAATGTAACTGGCAGAAATTCCACAAAAAGAAGGCTGTGGTCCTGTTATTGATTATGGGAGAAAACCCTGAAGACTTTGGAACAATCACCACCACTTTCCAGCAACCTCCTTTTAAGACACACTCTTCGCCATGGAGGGTGATTCCTCTGGGCCGGGTCTCTTCCTCAGCCCTCGAGGCCTGAATTAGCTTGCTAGCGCTGCCTTAATAAAGAACAACAAACCAAGTAATTTAAACAATGGAAATGTATTGTCTCACAGTTCTGCAGTTCTGGAGGCTAGAAGTCCAAAGTCAAAGTGTCAGCAGGGTTGGTTCCTTCTGAGGTCTGTGAGGGAGAATCTGTCCCATGCCTCTCTCCTGCCTTCTGGTGTTTGCTGGCAATCTTTGGCTTTCCTTGCTCACAGAAGCATCAGTCTCATCTCTGTCTTCATCTTCACATGGTGTTCTCCTTGTCTGTGCATGTCTGTCTCCAAATTTCCCCTGCTTATAAGGACACCAGTCATATTGGATTAGGGCCCAGCCTACTCCAGTGTCACCTCATCTTAACTAATTACATCTACAATGACCCTATTTCCAAATAAGGTCAAATTCTGAAGTATAGAGGATGTATTATTCAGGGTTTTCCAGAGAAATGGAACCAATAGGCTATATAGACATATATATGAAATGTTATTGCTGTTGGCTCACTTGGTGCTGGATCCCAAGAAGTCCGACAATCTGCCAGCTGCAAGCTAGAGAATGAGGAAAGCCAGTGGTATAATTCAGTTCAAGTCCAAAATCGAGAAATCGATGGTGTAACTCCCAGTCCAAGGCCAAAGTTCTGAGAACCAGGCTCTCCAACATCCAAGGTGGACATGCCAGTTCAAGAAAAGAGAGAGAGAATTCATCTTTCCTCCACATTTTCATTTCCTTCAGGCCCCCAGTGGATTGGATAGTGCCCACTCACATTGGTGAGGGTGGCTCTCTTTACTCAGTCTACTGAATCAAATGCTAATCTCTTCCAGAAATACCCTCACAGGACATCCCGTACCCAGTCAAGTCAACACACAAATTAACCATCACAGGGGATTAAAACTTCAACATATGCTTTTTGGTGTCAGTTGGGGAGAGAATCAATTCAACTCATAACAATACCTAGAATGTTTAGGAAAGAGTTTAAAATCTACCTCAGATATAGAACTTGCAACCTCTTTTCTCAGTACAAGGCTCACAAGCACCTAAACCTGATAGTGTGTGAGGCTCAGAGATGGCTGCAGTATGTTTTGTCTGGAGGTTAACAGCCTACTGAACACCCATGAAAGGATGAGGCATAGTTCCCAGACCTGCAGGCCCCTCCTGCCCTTGGCTCATTGGAAGAGCCTTCAGGAGAACGCTCCTACTCCTCCACCCTTTCAGTGACACTAGGAACCGTGTCTTCACTATTTGCAGCAGAAAAAAGTTAGGATCCAATCTGGTTGCACCATATCAAAAATTGATACTGCTACACAGCCCACCCAACTTTTTAGTCAACTGGGCTGCTCAGTGAGCCACCAAGGCCTGTCACAGTGTTCTCCACAGTCAGTGGATACAGGGCTCTGGGTCCAAAGGCAAGAGGAGCTCAAGGTTTAGAAGACAGTGATTCCATCTCCCTGACTCATATCTAACTGGAGAAAAGGTACATTCTGCAGAAGACTAACCACTGTATCCAGTCGAATGAAAAGCACTTTGGGAACTAATTTTCTGCTTTGGGCATAACTTTGGTTTGACATATGTGGTTCAGTTATCACAGAGTCCCAGCAACCCTTGGTAAGATGACCAATGGCCTCCAGACCTACATACTTGAAAGGATATATGCTTAACCAAAAAGCAGTGAGGCTGCAGAATCAGGCATTATTTCCAATGCTTCCCCACTGGATGCACTACAAAAGTTTAAGACCTGTGACAAGCTGGTCCTGATCAGCCTTATTCTTTGTTACTACTCGTGCACATATTCTCCTCTGCAAGACTCTCCCCATCCATGACCAGGATCTGCACTTTGATGTGTCTGTGTCTTTGCTCAAGTTATTCATTCCCTGGAAGCCCTCCACTCTTCCCCCAACATCTTTGCTTTGCCTGACTGTACACTTCGGACTTATCCTTAAGGGCAATCTTTCAAACTCCACCTATGTAGATACTTCCTCAGCCCTCCATGAAGAATCATTGTTCTTCCTGCGAATTCCAAATAATTTGTTGATGTGGATCATGGCACATAATTGCTCATGGCTGCATCTCATCAGGTAGCCTGTGAACACTCGACACTATTTGAACAGAACTAGAGAACCAGAAAAGGTTTATCTGTTCTTACCAAACGTCTCACATTGCACAGGCTTCAGGGGAAAATTCCAAGGGCTAGTTCTGATCTCTGCAACCCTAAATGTATTTGCAGGCCAACCATAGGTCCATCATGTCAACTCAGATTACTAGAATGTCACAGTGTTTTATGCCAGGAGTTTGCCCATTTTTGTAAACCCATCCTATTTTGTGCAGAGACCCAATCTACCTATGATTATTTTATCACTGAAGGCACCATTTTAAAAATGTGGTAAATGTCTCATTTTCTGTTGAAGTTTCTACACGGGCAGCTATTTGTTTGCTCGTCAAACCCTTTTTTAGAAGAAGTGTGCTGGCGTTTCTCACTAATCAACTGCAATTGTTTTAAGCATTTGCTCACTATATTTACAAGTTTGCAGCTGCAGTAAAACCTGCATGCTTTGGGATTTTTCAGCTTGCTTCCCATACGTAATTATTGTGCAAGATCTAAAAGCTGCACCTGGCTTTAGAATTGTAAATCTTAGTGAATGCGATTTTAGGAACACGAGAAAAATATATTTGGGCTTAATGGAAGTACCTAGATGATATCACTACCTTAGATAAAACTGTCTTTAGTACAGGGATCATAATTTCTCTAAGGTTAAAAGACCCTATAAAACTCTCCGTGCTGGGGAAAGTGTTTCTGTACCACTCTCCAGTACCATCTTCCTATAAAGACAGGTGTGGACAGAGGGCTGACAAGAGCAGCTGAAGACCTGGATTTTAGTCCTGGCACCAGCATACAGCAGGAACTGCATGATTTGACAGGTGACATTCGTCTAGGTCAGAAATTCCTCATAAGCAAATCAGGAAATTGACTCTACAACCCTTATGGTTATGTATAGGGTCTCTTAGGATGTACCTAGGTTTCATTCAGAGAAGTAGAAGTCAACCATTGAAAGCAATAAGAGAAAGAGAGACAACTAATTTTTCTACACCTTAATTGTTAAAATTGAGATATATATTCATTTACTTAGACTCTGTTTTATTTTAGAAATTTTGTTATTGATGAGGAAATTAAACATCTGTTCTATTGTCAAGGACTGCTTTCCCATTGCATAGGTTTACATTTTATTTTATAATATTGCAATTAATCAATAAAGTTGGAAAGTGAAGGGCTTAAAACTTTAATACATTCATAAACGCATTTTCTTATTTATTCACTAAGAGATTTGAGACATGACTGAAAAAGACTTTATTTTTATTTTAGTATTATAAAAAAATTGTGCTGCTGCTGCATAAATTTGTGCACATTTTTTCATCTTGTTTCAATGACGAGTATTAGGCTGAGGTTAAATGTTGGACCTCCCTTTAGTTGTGGAAAAGGCTTTGACTCTTACTTTAGCAGTTTCACTGGCATTGTCTTGTAGGGGTCATCCAGCTGACAGTGACCATGAAAATTTTATAACAGCAGGGCCTGGGCAGGTCATTTTTCCTGTGGAAGATCTAAAGAAGTGAAGATGGCTATTTTTGTCACTAAATGTGTTAAAATTACAATTAAGAAGAGAGTTGCCAGGCTTACTGCTACATTAGATGATAGGATGACCAGTAACGATGATGAATCTACAGCCTTCCAATACAGAAAATCATTCCTTAATAGGCATTCAGCTCTCCTTTGGTTGTGTTATTGAATTTCCTTGGGAAATTTTCTCCAGATTATAGGACTATTATAGGACCATTTCCATTTCTTATGGTAATAGACTATAGGAAACTTCTGTAAAATGAAGGTATAGTCAAGCATCATTAGTGAAAATTCTGGGATTAAAATGACTTATTCATACACCCTTGATCTCAAATTTAATCAATTACAGATGATCTAGGATTAGGTGTTTGAACGAAAATTTCTTATCTGCTTTGACTATTTCCTACTTCATCCATGTCTCAGGTGACATGGCTGCGTGTACACACTACAGGGGTAACAGAGACCCCCTGACCTTCTTACATACAGTGAAGAAGAACCAAATAGACTGGAAAAAGTCATGGAAAATGAACAAAACCTATCCTTTGTAGAAAAAGATCTTTACATAGCAGAAATTATTCAGAGGAAGATTCTTAACATTATAGTAGTGTCATTGTGGAACATTTTCTAAGCAGAACTCATCACTAAACAACACTCTCAGCAGGTTGTCTGAGGCCATATTGTCTGTGTTCAAATCCTGATTCTACCATTTATTAGCTGTACAACCTTGGTCAAGTTACTTAACGTCTCTGTCATTCCTTCATCATCAGTTAATGGGGATATTAATAATTCTGACGTCACAGGGTGTTATGGGCTGAACTGTGTCCCCCTAAAATTCATCTATTGAAGCCCTAACCCCCAAGACCTCAGAAGGTGAATGTACTGGGAGACAGGCCTCTAAAGAGGTGATTAATTTAAAATGAGGCCGTTAGAGTGGGCCCTAATTCAATCTGACTGATGTCCTCAAAGAAGAGGAACTTTGGACACACTGAGTGACACCACAGCTGTGCACACACAGAGGAAAGGCCATGTGGGGACACAGCAGGGAGAAGGCGTATGCAGGTGGAGGAGAGAGGCCTCAGAAGAAACCAATCTGAGACAATAAAGCCAGCCAGTGGTGCTTTGTTACGGAAGCCCTGGAAACTAACACACAAGGTCATCATGAGGGTTAATAAGGATTGATGAGTTTCCTTACCATTATTTGGTTTGTAGGATTTGTTATTTTTACTTCCCACTTATATGTCGTAAATCTGTCACAAAGATGGGGTAAAAATCTACTAATTAAATCATTCTACTCTACCACACTCACGTACCCTTCTGCAAACCATTTACCATCTCTGAGTTTGAGTTTCCACATCCATAAAATAGAGAGACTGCATTTTGTGATCTCTAAGAAAATCACGTCCATCTAAAATCAGCCATTTAAAAATGGCCTCAGGTTTGATGAAAGAAGCTACTCTGGGGCGGAGGATTCAACTCCAGCAACAAGCAGTCAGGCCTGGGCTGGGAAGAGGAGCAAAAAAAATGACTGTCTTCGTGACTCGCCAGCTCAGGGAGAGGCCTCCAGTGTCCCTTTGAAGGCTCCAGTCCACTAAGGCAGGCGAAGAGAAGAGGCTGCATGACATGCCCCTGAGCTGGAGGAACGAGGAAAACAAAGTATAAAATTTGGGGTTGGGCAGAGGGGATGACATTTCATCAGACAATTCCTGAATGATATCAAATATCAAAAAAAGAACCTTAGCCAAAAAAAAAGACTTGGAAATTAATTTAGGAGCCATAGCTAGCATTTTAGGAAAAGAAGGACATAGAATAAGAGACAAGAGAATGTGGAGAACAGATGGCAAAAATAGAGCATTTTATAAATAGCCACAGGCAACTCACAGACTGTTAATATCCAATACACTTAACTCCGGCCAAACATCTCGACTTCTTCCTGGAATAAGATATGTATTATTGGAAAATGGGGCATTAAAAAAATCAGCTCAAATGAAAGAAAACTGCATTCATTTGGTTTACATTTTAGCACATTTTAGACTGCCTATCACATAAATAGAAAACAATTAAGACAGATATATACCACCCAAGTAATAAGCATGACATGCAGAGATTAAATTTTTTTATTCAGATCTAACCGTGGAAGATAAACATGGGCTCTGAGCTGCACACTCAATTATTCTTAGTCAATCTTAATTCAGAAGGTATCTGTCTCTTCTGAGTTGTCTGAAAATATCATTCAAATTTTTTCTGTAAAGTGAGTATGCATTTGGGAGATCTGGCTGCCCAAGAAAACTCTCAGAGGGGTCCACTTGCAAACTTCTGTTCCATCATCGTAGAGAAAAATATATAGTTATCTCTAGACCTAGCAGTCATTGGCTGGGAGATGATTACTCCAGAGACATTTCATTCTCCTCCCCTCACTAACCAAAGTGTAATTGCTGCCACACGGAAATGAAGCCAAGCTCCAGCTCTCTCCAGATGGCTTAGGATATTTTATCAATGGAAAAAATGAAAAACAGAGGTAAAGATGGGTACAATTCATACAAAATGTTACCTGAGTTACCCTTACTAATTTGGGTAAAGAAAAGAACATTCTAGAGTCCCATTTTTATGCTTCAACTCTTGCAAACTTACTATGTAGGCTTTAAATGAAGAAGAAATCTAACAGAATTTTCAGATCTGGTATGTTTATGTTAATCGGTACCTTTTGTGGTGAGTTTGAAGGGGAGGGACTAGAAAGAACAAAGGTCTCCCACACTTTTACTTCAAAAACAAAATCCTCTGGGGGCCAGCCCTGTGGCGAAGTGGTTAAGTTCGCGTGCTCCACTTTGGCGGCCCAGGGTTTCGCCAGTTCAGATCCTGGGCACAGCTCATTAAGCCATGCTGAGGCGGCATCCCACATAGCACAACCAGAGGCACTCACAACTAGAATATACAACTACATATTGGGGGTGCTTTGGGAGAAGACAAAAAAGAAGAAGAAGATTGGCAACAGATGTCAGCTCAGGTGCCAATCTTTACAAAACAAATACACATTAAGAAAAAAAAAAACCCTCTGCTAATGGCTCTGGAGGGGGTGATGCACTGTGTAGCAGAAAGAAGATTCAGTTGAGAGACAGGACACTGGGGCTCTCATCCTGATTTTGCCACCAACTCTTTGTATGATCTTGACCAAGTCACTTAAATTCCAAAACATTGCTCCCTCATCTACCAAATGACAAGTTAATCTCTAAGATCCCTTCTGACACTAATGTTCTTGATTCTCAAGCAACTGTAGATTGCTCTCTAATGACATCTCTCTCCTTCCAAGTGCCTCTTCCTTGGCAGACTGCTCTGAGCTCTGGACAAGTCAGTGCAAAGCGCAGCATCTTTTCCACCTGTCAGCAGCTTACAGCTTAATAAGAAGCTCATGAGTCCTTGTGTCCAGAAACCTAAAGTGAAGTTATCAATGCGTTCAATGTGTACACATCTATGTCATATGTGTCAAGTTAAGTTTTAAGAAAGAACTGTGGCGGGGCGGCCCCGTGGCCGAGTGGTTAAGTTCACGTGCTCCGCTTCGGTGGCCCAGGGTTCGGATCCTGGGCATGGACACGGCACCGTTCATTAGGCCATGTTGAGGCAGTGTTCCACATGCCACAACTAGAAGACCCACAACTAAAATATACAATATATACAATATACTGGGGAGATTTGGGGAGTAAAAAAAAAGGAAGATTGGCAACAGTAGTTAGCTCAGGTGCCACTAAAAAAAGAAAGAAAGAAAGAACTGTGGAATAAACGTGCAAAAAAAGGAGGAAAATTCTTCTAAAAACAAGAACAATAGGGTAATTGTTCTTGAGTAAATATTTAACTCTAACCTTCCAAAGAGTTATATATGTTACAAAGCTGTAATAATTGACAGAACAGTACTGGTGTAAGGATATAGAGAGAGACGGGAACAGAAAAGAGAGTGCAGAAGTTAGTCCATATGCTGATGAGCACTGAGTTAGGAACAAGGCGGCTTTGCACCGGGGGACAAGCTGGACATTTCCGACAACCAGTAGCTATTAGGGGAAAGATAAGTTGCATCTCTAACTCCCTCTTTACACCAAAATAAACTCCAGATGTCTGAGAGATTTCAACATTTTTTTAAATGAAACCTTTATAAGAGCATCGAAGGAAATCTTGGCAGATTCTTTTATTATGCCTAAGTGGGAAAGGCCTTTGTAACAAAGACTCAAAATTCAGGTGCCGTTTAAAAAGAGGTGAAGGGATTTGACGACATTAAATTCTTTTCAAAGGTCTACGTTGAAAAAAAACCCACAAAGTCAAAAGAAAAGTTATATCTCTAAGTCTACCACCCCCAAGTAAGTCAAAAATATCCTTGTCTTGTGGTAGAGTTGGAGTTCATGGAATTTAGCTCAAGACAGACCCAGGGCTCTGCTACTTCTGAGGAGGCGTCTGAGCCTCAGTTTCCCCATCTATAGAATGGGGATGACAATGGACCTTCTTCAGAGATTGTTATTGGGATTACACGCAATAATACAGGACAGAGAATGTTCATGACCGTGTGGAGTAACTAGTGGGAGTTCAGCACCCACTGGTTGTCTATTCCTGTGCTTTGAGGAGAGATGCTTTGAGAGTGGAGAAAAAGGAGAAACTACGCCTAGCTGGGAAATCAAGAAAGGCTCCTGAGCACAAAGCATGGGATTGACAATAAGAGAAGAAAACTGCAGCGCGCAGGCAGGAGCCGGCCCACCAGAGAGCACATGGCATCTCCCAACAGCGTGAGCCACAGCGGGTTAGCTGTCAAGATAGTCCCCCAGATCCAGCCGTTTGGCACGCATCGGCATATCTCCATTTGTAAGTGGGAATTCGTTGCCCTTGCAGCCTATATTTGGTTTTTAAATTGTGCAAATTTGTAGGCTCATCACAGTAAAATCTGTGCCAACCAGATGCCAGCTATGCAATTAGTCAGTTTTCTAGAATCCCAGGATATTAGAGCTGGAATAATAAAAAATAATCATTACCATTTATTTAGCACCTATTCTCTGTCAGGCACTGTACCCGGCACTTCATATTCATATTCAATCAAATACTTATGAAGTACCCCTATGGCCTGTTGGCATCACAGGTGCTGGGCTAATTGTCCCTGACACCATCCCTGACTTGCAGTACTCAGAGCTCAGTGGGGTACGTGGACCAGTAAACAAGCAGCTATAATACAGTGACGAGATCTGAGAAGGGCACACACAGAGGGCACCTAACCAAACCTGGGGCTCAGCGAATACTTCCAAGAAGAGGGGCTCCATGCTGAGGGCTGAAGCAGGAGGAGGACAGAGAGGGGAATAAGGTGACCACAACAGAGGAGACTGCAGCTGAGGGGGAGCACAGGAGTCCAAGAAGTCAAAGAGCCTTAGTCTGGCCGGAGCGTGAATTAAGGGTGGGGAGGTGAGAAAGGAGGTTGGAGAGGGCATGGAGGTCTGGGAAGTCTTGGGCTCCATTTCCAGAGCAGTGGGAAGCTACTAAAACATTGTAAAAAGGGCAGGGGCATATTCAAAATTGTGTTTTTGAAAGATTATTCTGGCTGCAAAGTAGACAGTGAAGGGGGGAGGGCAAGGGTAGTCCTGGGGTTGGAGAGAAGTGAGTGTCACTGAGACAGGTAGGAATGGAGTTTGTGAGGAAGAGGGAAGGGTTAAGAAGTCCCCGGCTTCTAGCTTGAGCAACTAGGTGGATGTTGGGATGGAAAATACCAGAGGGGCTAGATTCAGTTAATCTTTGCAGTAACATTATGAGGTATAAATTGTTATTCTCATTTTACTGATGAGAAAACTGAGGCTCAGAGAGGTTAAGCTGAAAGCTCAAGATCACGCAGCACAGTCAAACCAGTAACCACAGAGTTAACGTTAACATTCTTTCTACTTTGCCGTGCTAAAGAGACTGTTCCAGGCCCCCTGACTCACCCTCTTCCTCCTATTGGGATTTACTGGAGGCTCTGGGAGGGCACATCACTCATCAGGGTCACACTAAGCTACTGGAAAGCATTCCCCCTGAAGCCCAAGTCTCCTGGCTCCCAGTAAGGTCAAAGCATCCCTCGAAGACTGTTTATCGCCAGTGCTTTCCTCTGTAACTGAAGAGATGGGGCAGCAGCGGGCAGCCCGGAGGGTCATGGGCATTCCTGGAAGAGGTAGCAGGTAGATGTGCAGGCTGGGAGATGCCAAGCCTCCCTGACAGAGCACATCTTATCTCCAGAAGGACTCACATGCACACATTCAGCCCTCCAATCAGACAGATTAAACGCCTGGAGCACATTCTGGTCTCCCAGCCACAGGTGGCCCAGGACACAGTCACTCCTACCAGGCTTACTCTCAGCGTGCTTCTTTGCTCCACCATGCTAACAACAGGTCTGAAACAGGGTCTCTCCTGGGCCGTGAGCAAATAACGTGCATCTTTCCGATTGCTCTCGACCACGTGGAGGAGTACGATTGAAGAACTACGTATAAGCTTTAGAATCAGACAGACTAGGCTCAAACCCTGGCTTCGCCACCTGTAACCGGGTGACCTTAGACAAGTTCTTAAACTTAGGCAAGTTCTTAAAATGGAGTAATATTTTATATGGATTTTTAAATATATCTCATAAAGCCTCCTATATAGCATTCAATAAATGGTGGCTATTATATTTATTAATCTATACTATGCATATATGTATTATACATTAACATACATTTAAATACTCCAAATATTATTTGCATTCATATCATTTTACATTATTACATGTATTACAACTTGTGTTAATTATGATAGAATTGGCAGCTTTGAAAGGAAAAAGGCAGTCACAAAGGGCCTAGAAGGTATGGGTGGAAGGGAAGTCGCGTGGCCCCTGGCTGGTGCCGGGAATGTCTAGGAGCGCTCCAGGCTGTCACCTTCCACGACCTCTTCAGCATCCGTCCCCACCTCCCAGGCCTCACTACTCAGTTTTCTTCCCAATTCCACTCCGCGGCCGTTCACTCCATGGGCGGATGCCTAGTCTTGCTTCTAAACTCCATCAGGTCCTCCAAACCTCTCCGCCCCTCCCCGGTACCGCAGTGGGCGGCCTGACCAGCGCCGAGGGCGTCCCCGGACCTCCCACGTCTCTTCTCTCTTTAGGCCTCTGCTCCCTAATCTGTAAACGGGGCTGGTAACAGCCCACAAAATGGTGCTGAGTACTAAACACAGTGCTTCCAACGTCCTTCTCCGCACATCATGCTTATTCAGCAAACGTTAACTAGTCTTGTTAGAGCTTCTAATCTCCTGTAAGAGATTTGTATTTCAGAAGAATGGAACGCAGTGAGGTTTTATTATGCATTTTAAAAAAGGGAAATAATTTGTTAACACTGATATTATTTTTCTACCAAATGAAGTAAAGGAACTTTCACTCCACATTAACTGGAACTTTCCACTTCTCATGAAGCATAATGAATTTAGCGTCCCTTCTGCAGCCTGCAGCCGTGCAGCGCGGCCTGGCAGCAGGGGACTAGGGCTCTCATCCCAGCTCTGTTCCCGGCTAACATGCAGCTAACTTATTTAACCTTTCTGGGTCTCAGTTTACGCTATCTTTAAGTGAGGGATGTGAACTGAAAGCGGCCTCTCATATCAGAATAAGAGTCTGTCATTAAGGTAACTGTAAAGATGCTCAAGGCCGTGCAGCCCTAGCACACACTGGGGCCTTCATAATGCTTGCTGAATGAGCAAACAAATCTCAGCCTGTAGATGTCAAACAATGAGACAGAGACAGGAAAAGATTGAGCCAAGATCAAGGACCTTTTCAGCAACGCGGTGCGGGCTCAAATTCATGAGCCAGTGTTTAAGTTCATATTTAGCCCTGTCTCTAACTGACTCACCAATTCTTTGCTCTAAAACCCGTAGTCAGAAGAAAATGGAAACAGGACAATGCATTTCCTTTAGCATCAATTGCTGTGTTATCTCTAAGCACCATTTAGTTCTGTTTCCATAGCTCCTAGAGAACATTGACTTTTTGATCTTAATTTTCTCTGTCCCTTTTCTAAAACAAATGCAAAGTTACCATTTCATTGCTCTAGCATTTCTTTATAATCTGAAATAAGCCCTTCAAAACCACATTGGTGAAGACATGCTATCTTTTATCTACATTGTGTTCAGTGATTTGAAAACTCCTTATTGAGACAGTTTTTGCAATATTCATTTTTCATTTCTTTGAGCTCTAACTTATTCCCCCCTCTGCTCCTGACAATTTTCATAACTGTCGCACACCCTTTCTTCACAGTTCTTTTGTATTTTGTAAGCATCCATGTGTGTCCTAAGGTGTTCTTCATTTCCCTTCTCCACCAGATGGGTTTCTTCGGTTCCTTTATATGTTGTTATAAACACTGGTAATTTTATTTCTACAGTTGCTGTCTCTCTAACACCTTTTATGTTTAGACAGATGTGGTTTTGCTCTGTCGCCCTGAAATGATGAATGGTCCAGGATGAGATGATATTTCCCTAACAAGACAACTTGCTTTTTTCTGGGATTAGTTTGGAAATCCATGAACCACGTCCATGAAGCAATAAGAGGGAAATTGAACTAAGCAGTTCCTCTATTTGGGCAATGTTTTTACCTTCTTCATATTTATTCTCATCTCCAGAGAGCTATAAGTTAGGTATTTATCTGTTACTGAAGCCAAATTATTTTCCTGATTATACTAGATTCTTTTTCATTTAATCATTTTGTTCTCAATCCTCAAGATGTCTCTTGAAATAAACAGGTACTGAGGTCCAAGCCTTGAAGCAGCGGATCAGGGGCTTCCACTGTCCATCTGCCATCAAGGCACTCCACCAGAACTGAAGGCTATCAGAACTGGGCCACGGCCAGTTGTTGTGGGGCTCTGCTGGAGGCCATCAACCTTTCTGGGAGACCATTCTGAGAGGAGTGGATTGGTCAAGAGTGCTCTCTGTTTTTTTCAGATAAGGAAAAACAAGAGGACTAGCAAGTTTGGTTTGAAGCAAAGGCATATAAATTGTTTGGCACATGTTGAGGTTGGGAGCCTGTGGGATAGCCCAGTATGGGAAGTTGGACATAAGGTATGAAGCTCAGGACAGAGATGGGAGTGGGACATATAGACACACCAATCAATTATGACATAGAGGATAATCAAAACTAGAGGCAAGATGCTCAGAGAGAGAGGATGCCTATGAAAGCTGTCTGAGAAACACCAATATTTCTGTAAGGAATGAATATTCCAATGGAAATCAAAAAGAAACAGTCTGAGAAATAAAGGTGAAATCAGAAGGATATGACATCACAGAGAAAAATAGAAGAATGTGAATCAAGAAAGAGGGTATTGCTAAAATTGAAAAATGCTGCAGGAACGTAAAATAAGATAAATGTGGCAAAGCATCCATTGGATTTTAATTGAAATATAATTCACATACCATAAAATTCATCCTTTTAAAGTTTAAAATTCAGTGATTTTATTACTATGTTGACAAGGTTGTGCAGCCATCACCATGATCTAATTCCAGAGCATTCATCACCCCCAAAAGAACACTCATGCATGTTAGCAGTCAGTTCCCACACCGCACCGCCCCCCCACCCCCCAGTCCCTGGCAACCACTTTCTATCTCTACGGGTTTACCTATTCTGGACTTTTTCATGTCAATGGAATCATAGAGTATGTGGCTTTTTGTATCTGGCTTCATTCATTTAGCATATTTTCAGGATTCATTCATTTTGTAGTACACAATATGTCAATACTTCCTTCCTTTTTATGGCTGCATAATATTCCATTGTACACCAACAGATTTTTATAGCAAGGATATTCCCTTGCTCTCAAAGAAGTGTGAAAACTCTCCAGGGGGTAGAAAAGAGAGAAGCAAAGAAGTTTCTTCCTCTTCCCTGGATTCTATTTCAGCTACCTGCCTTGGAAAGCTCTTCTTAACACTGCCTATTAAGGTGGGGTCCACAGAGCAGTGTTTTCACCAATCCCACTGGGAGTGAGCAGAGACAGAAGGCTGTAAGAGGATTCAGAGTCTTCTGAGGGTGTCTATAATATATACCATTATATTGGTTATGCTTTTTATATGTTGTTTAGACATTATCCTGTTGATAGATTTTTAGGTTACTTCCAATTCAGAGTTATTATGAATAAAACTGCTATCAAAATTCAGATACAAGTCTCTTCATGGACACATGTTTTCATTTCCCTTGAGTAAATACCTAGCATTAGAGTCACTGGATCATATGTCGTGGTACATTTAATTTTGTGAGAAATTGGCTCAAGGTTTTCCAAAGTAGTTGCATGATTTTATCCTCCCACAGCAGACTATGAAAGTTCTAGTCATTCCACATATTTACCAACAATTGGTGAACCTACACTTGGTGGTGTACATTCTGTGAGTTTGGACAAATGTATAATGACATGTATCCATCATTGTAGTATCATTCAGAGTATTTTCACTGCCCTAAAAATCCTGTGTTCCACCTATCCATCCTTTCCCCCATGCTGACCCCTGGCAACCACTTATCTTTTTACTGTCTCCAAGTTTTGTCTTTGCCAGAATGTCACAAAGTTGCGACCATACAGTATGTAGCCTTTTCAGATTGGCTTCTTTCACTTAGTCATATGCATTTCAGGTTACTTCATGTCTTTTCATGGCTTGAGAGCTCATTTCTTTTTAGCACTGAATAGTACCTCATTGTATGCATGCACCACAGTTTATTTCTCCATTCACCTACTGAAGGACATCTTGATTGCTTCCAAGTTTTGACCATTATGAATAAAGCTATTATAAACATCATGTGCAAGTTTTTGTGTGGACATAAGTTTTCAGTCCATTTGGGTAAATACCAAGGAGTATGATTGCTGGATCCTATAGTAAGAGTATGTTTAGTTTTGTAAGAAAGAACCAAACTGTCTACCAAAGTAACTGTAGAATTTTGCATTCCCACCAGCAATGAACGAGAGTTCCTGTTGCTCCACATCCTCATGAGCAATTGGCGTTGTCTGTGTTCCAAATTGGCGGCCATTCTAATAGATGTGTAGTGGTATCTTGTTGTTTTAATTTGTATTTTCCCAATGACATATGATATGGAGCATCTTTTCATGATTATTTCTCATCTGTATATCTTCTTTTATAATGAGGTGTCATTAGGGTCTTGGGCCCAATTTCTAATTGGGTTATTTGTTTTCTTATTGCTGAGTTTTAAGAGTTCTTAGTATATTTTGGATAACAATTCTTTATCAGATGTGTCTTTTGCAAATATTTTCTCACACTCTCATAGTGTGGCTTGCCATCTCTTGACATTGTCTTTTATAGAGCAGACATTTTCAGTTTTAATGATGACCAGCTTATCAGTTCTTTCTTTCATGGACCATGCCTTTGCCATCTTATCTAAAAAGTCACCGTCAGGCTCAAGGTCACCCAGGTTTTCTCCTATGTTATCTTCTAGGAGTTTTATAGTTCGCATTTTACATTTAGGCCTGTGATCTATTTTGAATTAATTTTTGTGAAAGGTATAAGGTCTGTGTCTAGATTCATTTTTGTTGAATGTGGATGTCTGGTTGTTCCAGCACAATTTGTTGAAAAGACTCTCTTTGCGTCATTATATTGTCTTTACTCCTTTGTCAAAGATGATTTGACTGTATTTGTTTGGGTCTATATCTGAGCTCTCTATTTTGTTCCACTGATCTGTTTGTCTATTCTTTCACTAATTTCATACTGTCTTGATTACTATAGCTTTATATTAAGTCTTGAAGTCAGGTAGGTTGTCCTCCAACTTTGTTCTTCTCCTTCAATATTGAGTTAACTGTTCTGGGTCTTTTGTCTTTCCACGTAAACATTAGAATCACTTCGTTGATATCCACAAGATAACTTACCGGTATTTTGATTGGGATTGCATTGAATCTATAGATCAAGTCAGGAAGAACTGACATCTTGTCAATATTGAATCTTCCTATTCAGGAACATGAAATATTTCTCCAAGTATTTAGCTCTTCTTTGACTTTATTCATCATATTTTTGTAATTTTCCTCATATAAATCTTGTACATATTTGTTAGATTTATGCCTAAGTATTCCATTTTGGGAGGTGCTAATGTAAATGGTATTGTGTTTTCAACTTCAGATTCTACTTGTTCATTACTGTATATAGGAAAGTGATTGACTTTTATATATCAACCTTGTATCCTGAAACCTTGCCATAATTGCTTATTAGTTCCAGAAGACTTTTTGTCAAGTCTTTAAGATTTTCTACATAGATGATCATGTCATTTGCAAACAGACAGTTTTATTTCCTCCTTCCCAATCCATATACCTTTTATTTCCTTTTTTTGTCTCATTGCATTAGCAAGGACTTCCAGTATGATGTTGAAAAGGACTGCTGAGAGGAGGCATCCTTGCCTTGTACCTGATCTTAATGGGAAAGCATTGAGTTTCTCATCATTAAGCATGATGTTAGCTGTAGGTTTTTCATAGATAGTCTTTATCAAGTTGAGGAAGTTCCCCTCTATTCCTAGTTTACTGAGACTTTTTGTCTTGAATGGGTGTTGGATTTTGCCAAGTGTTTTTGTGCATCTATTGATATAATCATGTGATTTTTGTTATTTAGAGTGTGATGTGATGGATTACATTAATTGATTTTCAAATGTTGAACCAGTCTTGCATATCTGGGATAAATCCCACTTAGTTGAGGTCTGTAAATCTTTTTATACATTGTTGGATTCAATTTCCTAATATTTTGTTGAGAATTTTTGCATCTATGTTCATGAGACATATCAGTCTATGGTTTACTTTTGTTGTAATGTCTTTGCATGGTTTTGATATTGGAGTGATGCTGGCCTCCTAGAATAAGTTAGGAAGTATTCTCTGTGCTTCTGTCCTCTAAAAGAGATTGTAAAGAATTGGTAAAATTTCTTCCTTAAATCTTTGGTAGAATTCAGCAGTGAACCCATCTGGGTTGCTTTCTGTTTGGGAAGGTTATTAATTATTGATTCAATTTCTTTAATAGATATAGGCCTATTTAAATTATCTGGTTCCTCTTGTATAAGTTTTGGCAAATTGTGTCTTTCAAGAAATTGATCCATTTCACCTAGATTATTGAATTTTGGGGCATAGAGATGTTCATAGTATTTTTTTATTATCCTTTTAATGTCCATGAGATCTGTAGTGATATTCCCTCATTCCTTTCTGATATTAGTAATTGGTATCCCCTCTTTTTTTTTTTTTTTTTTTTTTTTTTTGCTGAGAAAGATTTGCCCTGAGCTAATATCTGCTGCCAATCTTCCTCTTTTTTTGCTTGAGGAAGATTAGCCCTGAACTAACATCTGTGCCAATCTTCCTCTATTTTGTATGTGGGTTGCTGCCACACCATGGCTGACAAGCAGTGTAGGTCCACGCCCAGGATCCAAATCTGCAAACCTGGACCACCAAAGCAAAGCATGCCAAACTCAACCACAATGCCACAGGGCCAGACCCTCTTTTTTGTTTTTGAGGTAGCCTGGCTAGAGGTTTATAGAGTTTCTTCATCTTTTCAAAGAACTAGCTTTTGGCTTCATTGATTTTCTCTATTGATTCCTGTTTTCAATTTCAATGATCTCTCCTCTAATTCTTATTATTTCTCTTCTTCTGCTTAGTTTTGGATTTAATTTGCTCTTCTTTTCCTAGTCTTTTAAGATGGACACTGAGATGATAGGTATTAGATCTTTCTTCTTTTCTAATATATTCATTCAGTGCTATAAATTTCCCTCTGAGCACTGCTTTCACTGCACCTCACACATTTTGATAAGTTGTGCTTTCATTTTCATTTAGTTCAAAATATTTTTTCTCTTGAAATTTCTTCTTTGACCCCGGTATTATTTAGAAGTGTGTTGTCTAATATTCAAATATTTGGGTATTTTTCTGTTATTGATTTCTAGTTTAATTTCATTCTGGTCTGAGAGTAGACATTGTATGATTTCTACTCTTTGAAATGTGTTAAGGTCTGTTTTATGGGCCAGAGTGTCATCTATCTTGAGTGTTCCATGTCAGCTTGAGAAAAATGTGCATTCTGCTGTTGTCGGATGAAATAGTCTATAGATAATTATATCCAGTTGATTGATGGTGTTGTTGAGTTCAACTATGTTCTTACTTATTTTCTGCTTGCTGGATCTGTCCACTTCTAACAGAGAGGTGTCAAAGTCTTCAACTATGATAGTGGATTCATCTATTTCTCTTTTGAATTCTGTTAGTTTTTGCCTCATAGTTTGATACTTTCCTGTCGGGTACATACATGTTAAAGATTATTATGTCTTCTTAGAGAATAAATCCCCTTATTTTTATCTTTATATTGACCCCTTTATCATTATATCATAAATGCCTTTCTTTATGTCTGATAACTTTCCTCACTTTGAAGTCTGCTCTGTCTGAAATTAATACAGCTACTCTAGCTTCCTTTTGATTAGTGTTAGTATGGTATATTTTTCTCCACCATTTACTTTTAATCTGTGTGGCTTTATATTTCAAGTAGGTTTCTTGCAGACAACATAAAATTGGGTCTTGTTTTTGATCCACTCTGACAATCTCTGTTTTTAAATTGGAGCATTTAGACCATTGACATGCAAAGTGATTATTGATGTAGTTGATATCTAGTTAATGTAGTTGATCATTCATATATTGATATATAATATCTACCATATTCATTAATGTTTTCCATTTGGTACCTGTGTTCTTTGTTCCTATTTTTGTCTTCCACTCTTTTTCTGCCTTCAGTGATTTGATTGAGCATTTTGTATGATTTAATTTTCTCTTGTTTCTTAGCATATTGCTTATACTTCTTTTTTTTTTACCATTTTCTATGCTTGCCCTAGAATTGGCAATATACATTTATAGCTAATTCTAATCCACTTTCAAAAAACACTATACCACTTCATGGGTAGTGTGAGTACCTTATAATAACAAAATATTATCATTCCCTCACTCCCACGACATTGCTGTCATTCATTTTGCTAATATATAATCATACATATGTACATATATATATATATATATATACACACTTATATAATACATAAGTATATGTAATCCAATACATTGTTGCTAGTATTATTTTGAACAAACTGTTTTTTATTACTTCAGTTAAGAATAAGAAAAATAGGAGATCTCATGAAGATGGCAGTGTAAGCAGACTCTGAACTCATCTCCTCCCATGAACACAACCAGGTTACAACTATTTTTGGAAAAATTACCCTGGATAGAAAATTGAAAACTGGACAAGAAGAATCCCCACAACAAGGGATAGTCCTGACTAGGGCAGAAGAGGAAGAAATTCCTTCTGGAGAGAAAAAAGCCACCTTCAGGAGCAGCTGATTCTCTGAGCCACTCAGGTGGGAGTCACCCTAAGGTATGCAGCCTTCCCTGGAGGAGTGAGCTCCAGAGCTGGGCCAATACTGTTATAAGCATCCTTCAGACTCAGCACAACTGAGACAAGGATCTTACTGTCTGGCTTTGCTGGCTATTAACTGCAGTGAGGATACCCCCAAAAAAGCTATTGGAAGAAAGTCAAAAAGACCCAGGTCTTAAAGGGCCCATGCACAAATTCACCCATGTCGGCAACCTAAAATCACCAGAAAGAAGGCTGACAACAGTCCTTTGGTGAAAAGAGACTCAGTTGGTGAGCTCTGGGTGCATCTCTGTGAGAGGAAGACTTCCGCACAGGCTGAGACATTGGTGGTGGCCATTGTTCTGACCTAGCCCAGGCATGCTGACACAGATCCCAGTAGACGCCATTGAAATTCTTCCCCTGGCCTGTTAGCCCAGGGCTCTGCCACACCCAACAAAGAGCAGATTTAATCCAGTTCAGCCAGGGAAGGCAGACCACCCTAGGGACTGGCCCCACCCAACAGCAAACCCTCAGGCTACTCATCAGCCTGCATTGACTGGCTGCCTTGATCCTCTACAGGCAGGCAAGTGTGTCTGCCTCTGTTGAGCAGGGCCTGTGTGAGGACCAGGTGAACTGTGGGGGGCATTTGTAGAGAGGTGGGGGTCTCTGCAGTGGGGCGTCGGGGTATGCTCTAGGGGCTTGGGAAGTGTGCACGGACCAGGACTTTGTAGATGGTGTGTGTGGTGCTGTGGGGGGTGAGGCTTATCAGCTAAGACCTGTGCTTCACAAATAGCCATAAAAAGGATCAGCCCCACCTTCTAAAGCCTGAAACAATTGAGTGCTCCTGTGCCTAGGGCCAGCCCCACTCAGCTGCATTCCTAAGAGAACTGACAAAGGCCTTGGAGGCCTGAGGCCTATCACAACTGTAAGCCCCTGAGCCTAGGAACCAGCTACATTGGGTACCCACCCAATTAACAGGAAAACTGCAAAAGAAGTGTGCTGTTAGACCTTGTGGCCAATGGTACTGAGGTTCCACAAACTGGATTTACAAACAGCTGGCCAGGGAAAGAAAGATTAGACTCCCTGTGTACCTGCATTAAGAGGAACCCTGACACAGAAGAAGGACACGTAGCCCACAAAGGGGTCACTCCTGGATCATTTTCACTGGTGATGAGAGGGAAGCACACTGCTGGGCCTTATAAGGCATCTCTTACATAAGGCCACTTCTCCAAGATCAGGAGACATAGCCAACTCACTGAATACATAGAAATAAGCACAGAGAAAGAGGCATAATGAGGAGACAAAGGAATACTTTCCAAGCAAGGGAACAGGACAAAACCCCAGAAAAAGGACTAAATGAAACAGAAATAAGTGACCTACTCAACAAAGAGTTCAAACAAAAACTCATAAGGATGCTCACAGATATTGGGAGAATACTGGCTGAAGACAGTGAGCTCATCAAGAAAGAACTGGAAAATATAAAAAAGAACCAATCAGAAATGAAGAATACAATACTGGAAATGAAAAATTCAAAAGAGGGACTCAATAGCAGAGTGGAGGATACAGAAGACCAGATCAGCGAGCTAGATGAAAGACTAGAGGAAAACACCCAAGCAGAACAGAAAAAAGAAAAAAGAATTAGACAGAATGAGAACAGTCCAAGGGAATGCTGGGGCAATATCAAGCGCACTAACACTCATATTATAGGTGTCCCAGAAGGAGAAGAGAGAGACAAAGGGGCAGAAAATTTATTTGAAGAAATAATAGCTGAAAATTTTCCTAACCCAAGGAAGGAAACAGACATCCAAGTACAGGAAGCACAGAGAGCTCCAAGCAGGATAAGCCCAAAGAGGACCACACCAAGACCCATTATCATTAAAATGTCCAAAATTAAAGATAAAGAGAAAATCCTAAAAGCATCAAGAGAAAGGCAACAAGTGACATACAATGGAAAGCCCATAAGGCTATCAGTGGACTTCTCAGCTGAAACACTACAGGCAAGAAGAGAATGGCATGATGTATTTAAAGTGCTAAAAGGAAAAAACCTAGAGCCAAGAATACTCTATCCATCAAGGCTGTCATTCAGAATGGAAGGAGAGATAAAGAGCTTCCCAGACAAGCAAAAGTTAAAGGAGTTTATCACCAAGAAACGAGTTCTACAAGAAATGCTGAAGGGACTTATTTAAGTGGGAAAATGATGACCACAAATAAGGATAAAAAAAGTTATCAAAAAAAAAAACCCCAAAAAACCAGGCAATAAAATCACTGGTAAAGGTAAAAATATAGTAAAGGTAGCAGATCAACCAGCTGTGAAGATAATATGAAGGTTCAAAGACAAAAGTACTAAAATTACCTATTTCAATGATGAGTGAAATGGATAGACTCACACAAAACAAGAGATTAGATACAATTTCAAAAACATAAAATGTGGGAGTAGGAGAGTGAAAAAGTAGAGCTTTTAGAAAGAGGTCAAGCTAAACAGTTTATCAACTCGATATAGACTGTTATATACATTGAATATTATATAGAATCCTCATGGTAATCACAAATCAGAAACCTATAATAAGTAAGCAAATAAGTAAGACAGAAGAAATCAAACATGTTAGTAAAGAAAGCCATCAAACCACAAGGGAAAAGACCAAGAGAAAAACAAAGCAACGGAGAAGAACTACTAAAACACCCAGAAAAAAAGTAATGAAATTGCAATAAATATATATATGTCAATAGCTACGTTAAATGTCAATGGACTGAATGTTCTACTCAAAAGGCATAGGATGGCCAATTGCATAAAGAAACAAGGTCCATACATATGCTGCATACAAGAAACACACTTCAGACCTAAAGACACTCACAAACTGAAAATGAAAAGCTGGAAAAAGCTATCCCATGCAAATAGTAAAGAAAAGAAAGTGGGGGTAGCAATACTTATATCAGACAGAATAGACTTTAAAACAAAAACTGTAACAAGAGACAAAGAAGGGCACTCCATAATGATAAAGAGAACAATCCATCAAGAAGATATAACACTTGTAAATATCTGTAGCCAACATAGGAGCAGCTAAATATATAAAGCAATTATTAACAGACATAAAAGGAGAAATAGACAGTAACAATAATAGTAGGCTTTAGTATAGTAGACTTTAACACTCCACTTACAGCAATGGATAGATCATCCAAACAGAAGATCAATAAGGAAACACTGGCCTTAAAAGACACATTTGACCAGATGGACTTAGTTGATGTATATATAGAACATTCCATCCAAAAACCACAGAATACAAATTCTTTTCAAATGTACGTGGAACAGGATTGATCACATATTAGGCCACAAAACAAGTCTCAATAAATTTAAGAAGATCGAAATAATAACATGCATCTTTTCTGACCACAAAGGTATGAAACTAGAAATCAACTACCGGAAGAAAACCAGAAAAGCCACAAAAATGTAGAGATTAAACAAAATGCTACTGAACAATGATTGGGTCAATGAATAAATAAAAGAAGAAATCAAAAAATTCCAGGAGACAAATGAAAATGAAAATATGGCATGCCAAAATCTGTGGGATACAGCAAAAGCAGTTTTAAGAGGAAAGTTTATAGCAGTTCGGGCCTACTTCAACAAAGAAGAAAAATCCCAAATAAACAATCTAAAAGCACATCTAAAGGTACTGGAAAAAGAACAACAAAGCCCAAAATCAGCAGAAGGAAGGAAATAATAAAAATCAGAGCAGAAATAAACAAAATAGAGACTAAAAAATAAATAGAAAAAATTAATGAAACCAAGAGCTGGTTCTCTGAAAACATAAACAAAATTGACAAAGCCTTAGCTAGACTCACGAAGAAAAAAAGAGAGAAGGCTCAAATAAATAAAATCAGAAGTGAAAGAGGAGAAATTACGATGGACACCTCAGAAATACAAAAGATAATAAAAGAATACTATGAAAAGCTATACGCCAACAAATTGGATAATCTAGAAGAAATGGATAAATTCTTAGAAACATACAATCTTCCAAAACTAGACCAAGAAGTAGAGAATTTGAATAGACCAATCATCAGTATGGAAATTGAAACAGCAATCAAAAACCTCCCCAAAAATAAAAATCCAGGACCAGATGGCTTCCCTGGTGAATTCTACCAAACATTCAAAGAAGACTTAATACCTATCTTTCTCAAACGCTTCCAAAAAATTGAAGAGGAGGGGAAGGCTTCCTAACTCATTCTATGAAGCCACCATTATCCTGATACCAAAACCAGACAAGGACAAGACAAAAAAAGAAAATTACAGGCCGATATCACTGATGAACATCAATGCAAAAATCCTCAACAAAATACTAGCAAATCGAATACAACAATACATTAAAAAGATCATACATCATGATCAAGTGGGTTTCAGTCCAGTGATGCAGGAATGGTTCAACATCTGCAAATCTATCAACGTGATACACCACATTAACAAAATGAAGATAAAAATCACATGATCTTCTCAATAGATGCAGAGAAAGCATTTGACAAGATACAGCATCAATTTATGGCAAAAACTCTGAATAAAATGGGTATAGAAGGAAAATACCTCAACATAATAAAGGCTATCTATGACAAACCCACAGCAAATATCATTCTCAATGGTGAGAAACTGAAAGCTATCCCTCTAAGAACAGGAACCAGACAAGGATGCCCACTGTCATCACTCTTATTTAACATAGTGTTGAAAGTCCTAGCCAGAGCAATCAGGCAAGAAAAAGAAATAAAAGGGATCCATATTGGAAAAGAAGAAGTGAAATTGTTGCTCTTTGCAGATGACATTATTTTATATACAGAAAACCCTAAAGAATCCACTAAAAAAACTTTTAGAAATAATAAATGAATACAGTCAAGTCACAGGATACAAAATCAACATACAAAAATTGGTTGCATTTCTATACACTAACAATGAAGTAACAGAAAGAGAAATTAAGAATACAATCCCATTTACAATTACAACAAAAAGAATAAAATACCTAGGAATATACTTAACCAAAGAGGTGAAAGATCTGTACACTGAAAACTATAAAACATTGTTGAAAGAAATCAAAGACAGAAAGAAATGGACAGATATTCCGTGCTATTGCATTGGAAAAATTAACATCGTTAAAATGTCCATACTTCCTAAAGCAATCTATAGAATCAACACAATCTCTGTCAAAGTTCCAACAACATTTTTCACAGACATAGAACAAAGAATCCTAATATTTATATGGAACAACAAAAGACCCCAAATAGCCAAAGGATTCCTGAGAAAAAGGAACAAAGCTGGAGGTATCACACTCCCTGATTTCAAAATATACTACAAAGCCATAGTAACCAAAACAGCATGGTACTGGCACAGAAACAGACACACAGATCAATGGAACAGAATCGAGAGCCCAGAAATAAACCCACAGATGTATGGACAGCTAATATTCAACAAGGGGGCCAAGAGCATATGATGGAGAAAGGAGAGTCTCTTCAATAAATGGTGTTGGGAAAACTGGACAGCCACGTGCAAAAGAATGAAAGCAGACCATTCCCTTACACCATGCACAAAAATGAACTCAAAATGGATTAAAGACTTGAATGTAAGACCCGAAACCATGAAACTTCTAGAAGAAAAGATAGGCAGTACACTCTTTGCTATCAGTCTGAGCAGCATATTTTCAAGTACCATGTCTGACTGGGCAAGGGAAACAAAAGAAAAAATGAACAAATGGGACTATATCAAACTAAAAAGCTTCTGCACAGCAAAGGAAACCATGAACAGAATGAAAAGACAACCTAACGATTGGAGGAAGATATTTGCAAACCATATATCAGAAAAGGAGCTAATATCCAAAATATACAAAGAACTCATACATCTCAACAACAAAAAAAACCAATAACCCAATTAAAAAGATGAGCAAAAGATCTGAACAGAGATTTCTCCAAAGAAGATATATGGATGGCCAACAGGCATATGAAAAATGCTCAACATCACTAGCTATCAGGGAAATGCAAATCAAAACTACAATGAGGTATCACCTCACTCCCGTCAGAATGTCTATAATCAAAAAGACAGGAGATAACAAGTGTTGGAGAGGATGTGGAGAGAAGGGAATCCTCGTACACTGCTGGTGGGAGTGCAAATTGGTGCAGCCACTATAGAAAGCAGTTTGGAGTATCCTCAGAAAACTAAGGATAGATCTACCATATGATCCAGCTATTCCACTGCTGGGTATTTATCCAAAGAACTTGAAAACACAAAGGCATAAAGATACTTGCACCCCTATGTTCATTGCGGCATTATACACAATAGCCAAGACTTGGAAGCAACCTAGGTGCCCATCAAGGGACGAATGGATAAAGAAGATGTGGTATATAAACACAATGGAATACTATCCAGCCATAAGAAATGATGAAATCTGGTCATTTGTGACAACATGGATGGACCTTGAGCATATTATGCTGAGTGAACTAAGTCAGAGGGAGAAAGTCAAATACCGTATCATCTCACTCATAAGTAGAAGATAAAAACAACAACAAACAAACACATAGCAATGGAGATTGGATTGGTGGTTACCATAGGGGAAGGGTAGGGAGGGCAAAAGGGGTGATTAGGCTCACATGTGAGGGGATGGACTATAATTGGTCTTTGGGTGGTGAACATGGTATAATCTACACAGAATTTCTAATACATTACCATGTACACCTGAAAGCTATATATTGTTATAATCCAGTGTTTCTGTAATACAAAGATAAAGAATAAAGAATTCAAAAAATAAAAGATTTTTTTACTTTCACTTATTCCTTCCTCTAAGCTTTTCTTTTTTTTCTTTTTTTTTAAAGATTGGCACTTGAGCTAACATCTGTTGCCAATCTTTCTTCTTCTTCTTCTTCTTCTTCTTCTTCTTCTTCTTCTTCTTCTTCTTCCTCTTCCTCTTCCTCTTCCTCTTCCTCTTCCTCTTCCTCTTCCTCTTCCTCTTCCTCTTCCTCTTCCTCTTCCTCTTCCTCTTCCTCTTCCTCTTCTTCTTCTTCTTCTTCTTCTTCTTCTTCTTCTTCTTCTTCTTCTTCTTCTTCTTCTCCTCCCCAAAGCCTCCCAGTACATAGTTGTATATTCTACTTGTGGGTCCTTCTAGTTCTGGCATGTGGGGCACTGCCTTCAACATCGTCTGTTGAGTGGTGCCATGTCTGTGCCCAGGATCTGAACTGGCAAAACCCTGGGCCGTCGAAGCAGAGCCTGTGAACTTAACCACTTGGCCATGGGCCGGCCCCTCCTTTTTATGTAGATCCGAATTTCTGACCTATATGATTTTTCTTTCTCTCTAAATAACTTCTTTTAACATTTCCTACAAGGTAGGTCTCCTGGCAGCAAATGCCCTCAATTTTGGTTTGTCTGATAAAGTCTTTATTTCTCCTTCACTTTGAAGGATAATTTCACAGGGTACAGAATTCTAGGTTGGTGGTTTTCTTTTCTCAAGACTTAAAATATTTCATTCCACTCTCTTCTTCCTTGCATTATTTCTGTGGAGAAGTAAAATATAATTCTTATCTTTGTTCCTCTGTAGACAAGGATTTTTCCTCCAGCTTCTTTCAGGAGTGTTACTATATCTTTGATTTTCTGTAGTTTGAAAATGGTATGCCTAGGTGTAGGGTTTGGTTTGGTTTGGTTTTGGTATTTATCCTCCTTGGTGTTCTCTGAGTTTCCTGGATCTGTGGGTTTGTGTCTAATACTAGTTTGGAGGAAATTTTCTGTCATTATTGTTTAAATATTTCTTCTGTTCTTTTTCTCCGTCTTCTCCTTCTGGTATTCTGGTATACATATGTTATACCTTTTGTAGTTGTCCCACAGTATTTGGATATTCTGTTCTTTCTTTCTGTCTTTGTTTTCTTTGCTTTTTGGTTTTGAAGATTCTATTGATATATCCTCCAGTTCAGAGATTCTTTCCTCAGCTGTGACCCGTCTGTTAATGAGCCCATCAAGGTGTTCTTCATTTTTCTGACGGTGTTTTTTATCTCTAGCATTTCTTTTTGTTCTTTCTTAGGATTCCATCTCTCTGCTTCCATTATCTATCTGTTCTTGCATGCTGTCTGTTTTACCCATTAGAACCCTTAGCATATTAATCATAGTTGTTTTAAATTACCAGTCTGATAATTCCAACATCACTGTCTTGTCTGCTTTGATGCTTGCTCTGTCTCTTGAAAGTGTGATTTTTGCCTTTGGTATGGCTTTTATTTTTTTTAATAGCCAGGCATAATGTACCAAGTAAAATGAACTGCTATAAATAAGGCTTTGGTAATGTGGTGGTGAGGTGTGGAGGGAGGGGAAGCAGTCTATAGTCCTATGATTACATCTCAGTCTTTTAGCAAGGCTATGCCTCCAGACCATGAACTTCGCAAGTGTTTCTCAGGGTTTTTTCTCCCTCTTTATGTGGGACAGGATAACTAGAGGGGGCTGGAGTTGAGTATTCCCTTTCTCCAGGTAAGTGGGTTCTAATAATACTCATTCAGTTAGGCTCTGGTTAACTAGTTTGCCCTGCGGGCAGGCCTTGTTAGGAATTGAGTGCTCTGGTCTATTTCACAATGGTTCCTTTCACCTCCTCTACCAGAAATACAAAGAGATTTTTCTCTATTTACTGTGGGAACTTGGTCGAGCTCCTGTGGTACTGTGGAGGTCCTCCTACAAGTGGGTTGCCCTGGAGTTCTTAACTCTCAGATTTGTCCACACTGAGCCTCCAGCAATTGGTCAATTACAGTTCCCATTTTCCTACTTGGCTCTAGTTCCCTCAGTGGTTTCTGCTTGTGAGTCTCTGCTCCAGTAAGCCACAACTCCCTGTGTTTACCTATCTGTCTCTCCAATCTTGCAGGTAGTAGTTTGTGCTGTATTCTCCGCTGTTTTAGATACCCAATGAGTTATTGATTTTTCAGTCTATTCAGCTTTCTAGTTGTTGTTAGGACAGAGGGGCATCTTCCAATCTCCTTACACAGCTCCAAGAAGAACCAGAAACCAGCAGGCCCAGATTTTGTGATTTGGACTGTAATTTAATGCTTTAATTTAGCCTTGAGACTTTCTGATCTCAGTATAGTATAACCTGAAGATAATTTCCCAAATGAAAGTACATCTTTTGCTCATTCCTATTTACTGATTTTCAGTGGTATTGTAAATGTAGTTTACTTAATTTTCCAATTAATTGGTGCTAGTATATAGAAATACAACTGATTTTTGTATATTCATTTCTGTCCTGTGGGTTTGTTAAGTTCACTTACTAATTCTGGAAGGTTTCTCTTTTTTTGGTAGATTCCTTATGATATTCTATGAATACAATCATATCATCTGTAAATAAAGATAGTTTTACGTTTTGCTTTCCAAACTATATGCCTTTTTTTTTTCTTGCCTTATTTCACTGGCTAGAAAATAGTGCTGAATGGAAGTGATGAGAGTGGGCATTCTTGCATTTCTCCCTCTCTTAGAAGAAAAGTGTTCAATATATCACCACTAAGATGTTAGCCATATCAAGTTGAGAAATATCTTTTCTGCTCCTACATGGCTGAGAATTTTTATCATGAATGGGTGCTGAATTTTATTGAGTGATTCTTTCTACATCTATTGAGATGATCATATAGTGTTTCTCTTTCATTCTGTTATACTCATGCATTGTTTCATGACAGGGATATATTCTGAGAAATGCATCATTATGTGGTTTCATCATTCTGTGAACATCATACAGTGTATTTACACAAACCTAGATGGCATAGCCTACTACACACCTAGGCTGTATGGTGCTATTTTATGGGACCACCATTGTATATACAGTCTGTCATTGACCAAAACATTGCTATGAGGCACATGACTGTAATATCATTAAGTTATAATATGAATTAAGTTGATTGAGTTTTTAATTTTTTAATTTTTATTTTGTTACTGAGGAAGATTCACCCTGAGCTAACAACTGTTTCCAATCTTCCTCTATTTTGTATGTGGGTCACCCCCACAGCATGGCCACCTACATCTGGTGTAGATCCGTGCCCAGGAACTGAACCCAGGTCTCTGAAGTAAAGTGCACCAAACTTAACCACTAGGCCACAGGGCCGGTCCCAAGTTGATTGATATTTTTGAACTTTGAATCACGCTTGCATTCCTGATATTCCTCACTTCATGATGTATTATAATTTTCATATATTGCTAGAATAGACATTAAAATTTTGTCAAGGATTTCATATCCAAGTTCCTGGAGAATACCAGTCTGTAATCTTCTTTGCACTAATATGTTCATCCAGTTTAGGTACCAGGCTTATGATGGCCTCACAAAATGAGTTAGGGTGTGTTTCTTCACCTATTTTCTGAAAGAGCTTGCATAGTACTGGTATTATTTCTTTTCTCTTCTTTATTAATTGGTAGACTTCATCAGGTAAGGTTCTGGGTCTGGAATTTTCTTTACGGGAAGGTTTATAATTATGAATTCAATTGATTTAAAAGCTGCAGAAATACTTAGATTTTCTATTTCTTCTTGAACGCACTTTGGTAGTTTGTGTTTTTCAAGGAATTTGTCCATTTTATATAATTATTAAATTTATTTGCATAAAGTTTTTCTTAATATTTCCTTATTATCCGATTAACATCTGTAGGATCTGTAGTGACATCCCTTTTTCACTCCTAACATTGTTGATTTGTGTTCCTTCTCTCTTTTCCTTATAAATCTTGATTAGAGTTTATCAGTATTATAACATTTTCAAAGAACTGATTTTAGCTTCTCAATTTTCAATCTTCTCTAGTTTTTTGTTTTATGGAAACTTGTTTGATTTTAGATCTTTCTTCTTTCTTATACTGGCCTTTAAAGCTATAAAATTCACTCTAATTACTGCTTTAGACGCACCATATAAATTTTTCTATGTGTGTTTTCATTATCATTTAACTGAAAATATTTTCTAATTTACCTCGTGACATCTTTTTTTGCCCATGAATTATTTAGAATTGTGTTGTTTACTTTCCAAATATTTGGGTGATTTTCTAGATATATTATTGCTTTCACTTCTAATTTATTTCTGTTGTAGTCAGAAAATGTACTTTCCAATATTTTAAGATTTGTTTGTACTCTAGCATATAATATCTTGGTGAATATACTATGTTCACTTGAAAAAATGTACATTTGCCATTGTTGCTTATAGTATTCTATAAATGAAAATTGAGTCAAGTTGACTGCTATTCCTTTCATACCTTTTAACTTCCTACTGATTTTTTTCCACTTCTAGAAAGTAGTGTTGAACTCACCTATTATGATTATGGATGTGTCTATTTCTTCCTTTATTTATGTCAATTTTCTTCATATATTTTGAAACTCTATTATTAGGTACCTACACATTTAGGATTTTTGTGATTTCCTATTGAATTTACCTTTTATCATTTAGAACAACTCTCTTTATCTTTAGTGACACTGCTTGTTTTGAATTTTACCTTGCCTGATATGACTATAGCCACATCAGTTTTCTTAAGTTTACTATTTGTGTGGTATATCTTTTCTTATCCTTTTATTTAATCTATCCTTCTTTATATTTAAAGTCCATCTCTTATGGACAGTATATAATTGCATCTTGTCATAAGTTGGATTCTCCAAAAGCAGATGCTGAACTGGAGTTTGCTGTGCAGAGTATTTATTGGAATCAGCAACTGTGGAAGTAGGATGGGGTAGAAGGAAAAATCCAGCTGCATTGAAGCCTTGACAGAGCCTCAGCCCACCCCATGGGGAGCTCTGGTGCATATACGGCTTGTCAGAGCCCACATTGGTCTGAAATGGCCAGGTCTTTATGCCCCTCTCTCAATCAGTAATTTGATGTGGACCACACTGGGAAGAACTTGCTTTGAGTGAAGTAGTTCTCTGCAGCTGTGGCAAAACTTGAAGGAGCTAAGAGGTGAAAGCCCACTTCTGACAACCTGGGCAGCAGTCCTTCCTTGAAGAGGGTCTCATGGAGCAGCTCCATGTCCACCATAGTCTCAACAGCACTCTGTCTTTAAGTTGAATGTTTGGTCCACTTACATCTAATGTAATTATTGATATGGCTGGGTTTTAATCTTTTTATTTGTTTTCTATAATTTTGTTGTTCCTGTTTTTCTTCTCCTGCTTTCATTTGGATTAATCAAATAATTTTTAATATTTCATTTTATTTCTCATATTGGCCTTTTAGCCACGCCTCTTATTATTGCTTTTTTAGTAAATGCATCTTTAGTTCATCACAGACCACTGGCAGTCTCCACTTTCAGCCACAATGGAGTAACATGGACTGGATTTATCATCCCACCTGAAACAACTAAAAATCAAACAAAATATGTGAAACAAGTTTGCAGACATTGGACACCAGGCAGTGCTCCTTGTTGTTCAGTGCCTGAAAAGACTTGCCTCATATGTTGCATCCAGTTTTAGTGATTTTACAGTGGGATAAATTTTGTCATTAATAATAACTAATATTGACAGAGTGTTTTCACATCATTTTTTATTACTCCATATTTATTGATTGAGCTAAGCAATTTGACTTCAGTCATTTGATCTGAGTCTTATATGAGGAATAGATTTTCTGCAGGCTTATGAGGAGAGTGTGAACAGCCTTTACACCCAAGAAGCACCTACTATATTCCAGTCATCTTACTTGTAATATCTCCATCTAATTCCTCATAACAATCCTTTGAGGTCCATACTGTTACCCACAGCCATTAAATAAGGAAGTGGGACTCAGAGAAGATAGGTGGTTAGTCCAATGTTACTCGGTCAATGAGAAGTGAAGCTTGGTGGTCAGACTCCAGAGCCAGTGTTCTCCTCCTGTGACACCCTTCCTCTCCAGCATTATCCTTCCAACAACCACTTGAGGCAAGTTTTCAAGGTTTAGGAGGGTTAACAAGCTGACCAAAGTACCCAAGCGGTAAGTGTTTGAACCAGGTCCTTTTGTCTTCAGATATGGATGATATCAAAAAGAATGATTACGAGTAGAAGTCCGTTTCTACTACATACTCTCTAGTCAAAAGAATTATTTTGTTATAGTTCAATTTATAAAAACATGCCCACATCTGTGACTTGAGTGAGATTTCAGAAATTCTTTGCAGCTGTTGCCACTGATATATTATTAAGGAAAAATGTGTTCCAGGAATGTTGTTGAGTTACATTTTTAATCTTATAGGTGGATAAAATAATGCATGTGATGTCATTTCAGTTTTTTCTTTGATTATTTGTGATCATCCTGATGGTTTAGTAATAGAGAGTATAGTCTACACAGCAGCTGCAACACACACACACCCCAGAACACAGGGCTTGATTGAGGAAGCAGTCAATGCTCATCAGCATTCATCATCCACTTATCACTGTGACATTTTCTAGGAAGGCAGGAATTATACATCCTGCCCTCTCCATATCCAATTTTTCCAGAGACTTCTTACTAAGCACACCAACTGAAGAAATATTATAGCAGTGTGGAAGGTCATGCCCTGTCTACTAATAGCATCAAGCTAGAAGATTCCCTGATAGGGGTAAAAGAAAAATAAATAAAGATGAGAGGTTTATGAATTGTCTCTCTTCTGGAATGTGAGTGCAATTGTCACTTGGTGATGAATTTGACTTCTCTGCTGCTGGGATGCTCCAAACAAAGAATGATGAGACTGAATGTCTCTTGGCACTAAGTTTAAAGCAGACAGTAAAGCTTGATTAACCAGAAACATAAACCCATCCGAATTTTTTATAGCTTATGACTTTGGGGAAAAAAGCATGGGTCATAAGAAAACCAGATTACTTTAAGATTTATTCAAAAAGTTACTGTGCCAGTCATGCCCTGGGGTCAGTGAAGACTTGGCTGTATTTCCTATGCGTTTTCCAGAAAAAACCAGGGCAGGGGTCTGGATGTTATGATGGCCTCAAGGCATTATAATAGCTTCAACTTTCAAATAAAGATTCCATTTTGTTCAGAATATTGCACTTACTAAGTTACTAAGACAGAGAGGCCAAAACACACATTTTGGACAGACTACAGCAACAAAAAGAGCATGCAGGCTGACCCATTAAGTAATAAGATAATTTCATCAAAACATCTCAGTCCCTCTACTTTCTGCCCATTAATTTCCAAAGCAGAGGAAAACAAAATGTCTGCATGGATGAAAGATTAACAATCCTAGGTGAGTGATGGTCCTTATTTCATGTGGACAGGGCTTCTGCTGAGAAAGGCGCCTCTCTCCTCCTCCAGTTATCATAGTGTGTCGGGCTCTGCAGCAATCGCTGGTTTGCAGCCAACATTTTTGATATTGCTTTGATAGAGCTGTATTTATTATATATCATACATGTATTTATTCATTTACAGCAAACATCTTTTGAGCAGGCACTCTGGAGACAGCTAAATGAGCAAAACAGAGATGAGCTCACAGTCCAAATAGGGATCTGGGCTTACAGTCTGATACACTCAATTCACCAGGATGTGCAAGTACAAAGATCTGGGGTGCACAGAAACTGTGCAAACTAATGGTGCCCTCACGTCTGGGCTGGGAATAAGGTGTGATCAGGCAAAGTTTCATAGAAAGTCAGTTAGACTGGGTCTTGAACAACAATGGGAATTCTTCAGGCTTATAGGGAGAGCATCACAAGTCCTTACCCGTTAGGCAAAGTCACCCCATCTTTGTGTTCTTCTGTTTCATACCCCAAGTAGATGATAACAGGTTGTCCACATGCATTGTTACCCTTGGTGTTCATTTTATCTCTTCTTGATGGAACTTTCTTCTTGAATTAGGAAGAATGAAGAATGTGATGACTGCAGATGACACTACTGTGAGATGGCTATGGGTCCCCACAGCCACAGGGATGCCTTGCAGGCCACAGGCTAAGAACACAGCCATTAGTGCTTAGTCTGCCTTTTGTTTAGACCCCCTGTACCTAAAAAGAATCCAAGCGGCTAGTGACATTTCAGAGACAAAGCAGGCAAAATGGCAACTCCTCATCTTCATATGGAACTCATCGTTGTTTGAGTAGACTTCACAAAACCTTAGAAGAGGGCGTGCCTTAGAGGTCCGTAAGTTTCAAAGGGTTCACTGATCACATACAGACCTTGCCTGCACGAAACTATCTTCTAGAAGAGCTCTACAGTTCTAGTTTTCACAGATCCAAGTATTAGTACTTGTAATGTGTTAAGACCCCTGCCTTCTGGGGATTAGGTATGGCTGGCTCTTTGAATCATCCAGATCTTTTTGTCCCATTCAGGGGGTCTACCAGATAGAATCTTTGGTCAATTTACATACAAGAAAGATGAATGGGAAACAAAGTATGGGGGGGCTCTAGTAGGAGGCAGGAGAGAGGGGAGGGCTCACGGGACAGAGCTATGCATTTTTCAGTCCTCAGGGTCCTGCACTTACTGTTCCTTCTACCTGTGCTCTTCCCTGGGGTCTCTTCTTGTCCTTGACTTCATCTCAAATGGTACCTCCTCAGAAAAGCCTTCCCTGACCACCAGCACTACCCCCATACCCACAAATTGTTCTTTTCCCATCACCCTGTTTCAACCATATCATCATTTTATAATGATCTTGACTTTTATCGGTTAGGTTACTTTCCATCTGTGTCTCCCATTAGATTGTAAACTCCTTGGGGCAGGCATATTGTCTGTCTTCCTCACTGCTGAACACCTAGTACCTAGGAATGTGCCTGGCACACAGTAGGGACCAGGCGATCCTTGATACCTGCACCAATTCAAGGAAACAGGTGAGACTGGGGAGGGGAGATTCAGGCCCCCTGTGAGCAGGATGGAGCTGGCGTTGCAGGCTGAGGACATATCCCATAAGTGAATTTCTATCCCAAAGGTCACTCAGACACTCATTGCCCCTTGTGCTCTCAAATAAAGGTTACATAAATACTACCACTGGGGACATTGTTCCCACTGACGTTTTGAAGAGGAAGAGAAGTCCTTTCTTTATAACCCATTTCATCTCCACAGAGTGGTTCCTGCTCTGTGGACAGATAGTTTTATTTCTGTAGAACGTTTGAAGATAACCTGAGTCTGCCAAGTACAATATAAATACAAATTGCTTTATACTGAATCTAAGGGATGGGAGGATTACTGTAATTTAAGAACCATGATAAAATAAAATGAACATGGCATTAAAGTGCTGTGACAGAAGTTATTTTAGCGAGAACACCACTGGGACTAATGAAGGTTAAACTTTAATTCTCTTAGAAGCACAACTTTTGAAACCCTGAAGCAAATACTTATCTACTAATGCACACATTGCCAAAGGAAGTGAAATATGAGTTAAAAGAAAAGGGCCTTCCTTTAAGAAAATGCAAGTTTAACCCTACTCTGGAAAATAAAAGCTTCTAAAGAGTGTCTTTTTGTCAGTCTCCTCTTTGGTGTGAGCACTCAGCTCCTAGTTAGAGAAATGAGAGTAATACACATTCATCCAACAGATGCAGGCGTCCCTGCGCATCACCATTCCAGACACCCAGCTCTCAAGTCGCCTTTTCTGAATGTTCACTTGTGGATGAAATTTGGCATGTTGAGGGGAGGGAGAGGTATTATAATATATTCAGCTGATTCTTCAGCTTGGAAGTGATTAAGTGAACTGAAACTAATTCGGAGCTCTACTTTACATTTTTGGCAAATGAGCAAATATGCAGATTTGTACCAAACAGATGTGTCTGCCAGTTACCCCAGTAGCAGTTCCAGAAGCTGAGGTTCATTGAGCTAGTGCTCCAATTAGTGAGAACATCATAACAAGTCTATAATTATTCTGGAACCTGTTGAGCTTTCATCTGCTATCAATTTCATTTCATTTAAGCCCAATTCAGACTGAACTTGCAGTGAACTCTATCATTTAAAATGGAGATCTTAGACTGGCACAACTTTTGTGTTTGACATGTGCTTTGAGGTGCTGGTCAGGAAATTGCCTTTGAAATAGTCACAATTTGTATTCAAATAGTCTCTCTGGGTGATTATAAAGCTTTATTGGCACTGCAATCACGATTATTTACAGTCCTCTCCAGTATTACCACAGTAAATTGCTTCCAATGAAAAATGTGAATCCTAAAGGAGAGGCGGTAGATAGCGTGATGGATACCTTGCAGTATCACTCAGTCCATTCATGCAGTTAACTAGTCAATCACAATGCATCAGGCAGTGTGCTGGGGATACAGAGGTGCTAAGATGTGGTTTCTGCAGTTGTGGAACTCAGAATGGGAGAGGAAGTTGTGTCATCCAGACAAATTACAGCACAGTGTGGTGGGTGTTAGAGTGGAAGAATGAACCAGGTGTGATAAGAGCCCTGAAGATTCAGCAACTGATTACACTTGGAGAGGTCCAGGAAGACTTCCCAGAGGAGGGCATGTCTGAGAAGAGTCTGGAAGGGTAGAAGTTTTCCAGGGAGAAGAAGAATGGAGAAAACTGGGGAACTCCAAGTTAGAGACACATGTAAGGATATAGACCCATGAAAAGGCAGGGCATGTTTTAGAAATAGTGAGAGTTCCATGTGGCAAAGATTAGAAATTAAGGGGAAAAAAGACTGGAAGAAAAGGTTCCCAAAGTTCTTGGTTTATGACAACTTTTGTGTCTCAGTAATTTTTTCATGACACCCCTGAGGCCAAAAGAAATAACTAAGTTTCATTTATTAAGTAGCTAGGTTCAAATAACATTTAAGTGGCAAAAAAGAAAAAAATGTATCTTTGCTTCATTCTTAAATAACTACAATTACATATTTTGGGGTGATGTGTATCAGTTGGCCACTATGTAACTTTTCAAATATTTGAATCAGATTGAACACAGCCACCCCGAGTTCCTGTTCCTCGTTGATTTTCTTGCAGCACTTGCTTGTTATCAGAGCCACTACCAAAATCCCAGCTTCACAAAGATATTACTTCAGTAGAATGTGTTACTATTTAATGTTGAAATTGTAACTTGTCCTCAGCTAGCAGTACCTAATTTTGAGTGCTCAGAACTCGAAAATTTAGCATATTCCTGCAGCACCCCTGTAATTTTTTTGCAGGACTCAACAGCACCTCAGCACCCAGTTTGGGAAGCACTGGGCTAGTGAACAGGTTGAAGTCAAACATAAAAGATCTTACACATAAGGAGACATTTCTCAAATACAGATGTGACGTGGCCATGACAATGAAGATGTAATCAACCAACAACAGCTTTGAACTCAATTTCTAAAGGTAATTTGCAAATATATAGATGAGACAGGCAAATAAACCTTTTCTCTTCACATCCCTGATGCATAATAATGTAAACAGAGCTTCTTTTATTTCTTACTTCCAATCCACAGTGGCTTCTGGACTAGCCAGACAAAGTCTAGAGTAAATGAATCTTGACTAGCCCATCAGTGTTGTTCAAATAAAATGAGCTCTCAACAACATACATTTTTAAAAATATCAAACTTTTCCACAAATGTTCATAGCAGCATTATTTGTGAGAGCCAAAAAGCAGACATAACTGAAATGTCATGAATGGATGAACAAATGGTGGTATATATACACACTGGAATATTATTAGCCATTAAAAGGGATGAAGTGCAGATACATGCTACAACGTAGTAGAACCTCGAGAACATTACAAACGTCCATAATAGACAAATTAGACAAATCCATAGAGGCACAAATGGTCTCCAGGGGCTGAAAAGAGGGAGGAATGGGGAGTGATGCTAATGGACATGGGATTCTTTCCAAAGTGATGAAACCATTCTGGAATATGATGGTGGTAATGGTTGCACAACTCTGAGAATATACTAAAACCACTGAATTGTATACTTTAAAAGAGTGAATTTTATGACATGTGAATTATATCTCAAAAAGGGATAAAACCAGAGATGACATCAGATGCCTAGACCTTCATTCTCCACTCTAACCCTCTCAAAGTCAAGGACTCCCTCCCGTCACAATGGGGCTGCGATACATGTGATGTTAACTCTCTCTCTTGAACATTACACTTACTGACCCCAAATTTACAGGTACTTGTATTGTGGGGGATATCGTGAGGGGCTTAGGCAGAATTCAAGGTATTATCTGAATCAACAAAACATGTCCCCACTGATGCTGGTTCAGCGAGCCGAGGAGTCGAAAGAAAGATTTCTTGGACTCTCAGAGTCTGGTAGTAGTGATCTTTTATTCAGAGAATAGCATGGGGACAGGACCCATGGGCAGTGAAGAGCTTCAATGTATTGAAGGTTAGGGCTAAATTTATCAGGCATGGGTACATGACTTATTTTTACAAGACAAAGGAATGATGATGTAAAAAGTCATTCAAGCTAAGCAAAATAAGCCAGTCTGAGAAAGACAAACACCAGATGATTTCACTCATATGTGGAATATAAACAAGTACTGGGACAAAGAAAACAGTTCAGTGGTTACCAGGG
This sequence comes from Equus asinus, assembly GCF_041296235.1. Classification (NCBI taxonomy): domain Eukaryota; kingdom Metazoa; phylum Chordata; class Mammalia; order Perissodactyla; family Equidae; genus Equus; species Equus asinus. The sequence continues at coordinate 27,851,219 of NC_091801.1, read as the reverse complement.
GAAGAGGGGTAGGGGGGCACAGGGGGTGAAGGGGAGCACTTATGTGGTGACACTCAAGAAATAATGTACAACTGAAATCTCACATCGATGTAAACTATATGAATGCATTAAAAGAATCAAAAAAGTCATTCAAATAGTGTCAGTGCAGGTGGGGTCTGGTTATTGTGCAGTCGTATAACTGTAGATATGAATCGGGTCATATAGATCGGCACGTAGGTCAGGACACCTTAGGCTTCTCTCCCTGGGGCAGCCTTGATCCACATCACCCACAACAGGACTTTCCCCGACTAGGTGCCACCATCACACACCTCACCCCTCCTGCCACATCCCCCCTGCAGTTCCCCATGACTTCCTCCATGGTACTGACATGCTCACCTCACTTGAGTGCCAGGAAGTGGAGGGAGTAGCCAACACAATCAATGAAAATCTCTGTTATTTCCTCAAGTACCTCTGTAAGAATCCTGACTCCAATATTGTTCTGTAGTTTTGTACGATGTTACCATTGAAGGAAGTGGGGGAAAAGAGCATGAGACTTGTCAGGGACAAACTTGACCAGGCCTCTTTCAGAGGGCATGTCAAATGGAAGAGCTGGTTATTCAGCAGGCTGTTTTAGCAACTCGCAATAAACCATAATGCTAAAATCCTCCAGTTATGTTCCTCACCTCATACCTACAGTCACAAATTACAGTCTAATAATCCTGGAATGAGGACTCAAGGACCTTTTTCTTCTTTCTTCCACTTACTGGTAATATTTAAGAAAAGTTCCTTAATATTTTTAGGCCTTTATTGCACCATCTGGGGAGAAGAGATAAGATTGTTTTTATTGGTTAGTATTCGTAAAGCATTTCCATTTTTCAGTGAGGAGTAACTAAATTGAAAAAATAAAAACTGAGTAATAACTGCAAGGTCAGTGTACAGAGAACACCCAGCCCATGGCGGGGACTTGTGCAGGAGTGTGGTCACAATTCACTTCACCCTGCCCCTCCCTCTCCACGCAGAGGAGGCGCACCCTGCCCCTGGATTAGGGCAGGACCCTCCAAGGTGGGTCACTGTGTTTGCTCTCAGGCCTGTGCAAGATGATCAACTGAGTTGCGAGAAGAAAATGCTAAAATTTCATTTACTTCTTTTTATACTTATGTGTATCTTATCCTTTGATAGGTTAAAAATATTTATGTTTTATCCTTAAACTTGGATTTCCATTCCACTTCTGCCATAGAATTTTGTTCAAATTTACTATAGTTTTATGTTTGAAAGACTTTTTATTGATTACCCTAAAAGAATGAAAGTTAAAATTTGAAGTTGGTTGTTTATTTCCTATGAATTATAAAGTTCTAAATTTTTAAAAAATGTGTGGATTGAATTATCATTATGATTATTAGTAATACACCACTGAGAAAAATGATCAAACATATTATATGAAAAGGAAAAGAAAAATTGGAAATGTTCATCTTAATAGATTTTGCACAGTTCTTTTTCTGATGAACTTCTATATCCTTAGATGACTACGACTTATTGATAAAATGACACGGGGGACAGTGTTCATTCTATCCTGACTTTTCTTTTTTATAGATGAAAATGCTAAAAGCTCCTTACTCACGTAAATAAGTAGATGGGAATGACGGCATTATAGCAATGTCACTCAACTGCTGAATTCTCCCTGAGTTATATTTCCCCAAATTAGCATAGGTATGCGTCCTTAAAATGTATTTTCAAATGATCTATGAGCTGACAGCTCTATCAAGATCTCTTTCAATTTTGTTGTAAAGCAAGAATTGGAAACCACCTGACTTGAAAAGGAACAGCTATGCACTCTAGGCTAGAGTCTATCACTTTTTTAGATCCACATCAATAGCTCAAATGATTCCTTTGTGCAAAGATTTTAACACTCCAAGGCAATATACTACAATAAAATTTGAGCTGGAAGTGAGGTATATCATTCTTCTGTAAAGCATGAAAGGGGGTCATCATGAAAGGGGAGGTGGGGAAGAAGAAGCAGAAAGACACCTGGACCACAGGGGCCTTTTCAGGCAGATCAATTGGTCTGCAAGTTGATGATCCTAAAATGGATTACCTTACAGCTCTCCAAGCTCAGACAACATGGAACGCCCTTTGCACTCCCACGCCTCTCACTCCCCCAACTCTCTGGGTTGTGTAGCCACTGTCTGGGGAGAAGGGAGAGGTCTTGAGCCACAAGCCTGGCACCTGTTGGAGAAAGTGGCCAATGAGCAATATCCTGTGGCAAAGTAGCAGAAGGACATTAAAGGACAAGAGTGGCCAATGATGAGTGTTTAATGGTTTGGGATTCTGCCTGTAAATAGTCTCTGTCTCCCCAAACCTTCCTAAAATCTGCCACACACAAGTGCATCAAAAGAGAAGGCCTATAGAAATCAGCCAAAGAAACCAAGTTCTGCTTTGGATCAGCACAGAGCAGAGGGAAGAGAATAGCTGAAAAGGAGAGAAGAGTTCAGGAACCCCATCCAAGCAGAGACTTTGAGCCGGAATTGATTGTGGGAACAAAAGCCTCCGGGAATCTGCAGAGACCTTGGGGAAGACGTTGGATTTTGTCAAAGATGTGAAGCAAGAGTTCATGTTAATCTGTCTTGATCTCAGAGAACAGGACCACCTAAGCTAAAGGCTGAGTCAGGGCAAATTAACACCTGGAACAAAGAGGGCAGAAGCCAAAAAGAGTCTCATAGCCACTGGATTCTGACCAATACCTGAACCAAGGGTTTGGCTATAAGAGATGTCCTCAAAACTTCCTGCTTTGCCACTTATCCTCTGGTGAGCTGGGGAAGTCATTGCCTTCTCTATGGCTCAGTGTTTTCATCTGTATTGATGATACCTAGCTCACTCATTTCTTGTGAAGACTGAGTAGGATCATGTCTATAGCACATAGCTCACAATCACTGCTAACTATTATTACTATTATTAACTATTCCTTCTATTCTTATATCCTCTGCTAAAATAGCATATGTCCAGATTTTCTTTACGTGCCTCTAGAATTCACCACTCATTCATTCAGCAAATTTTTACTAAATGCCTTTTATGTGCAGAGCACAATGAAAACAGAAATGTAATTTTTACATATTATTGTTTTTATTTATTTAGGATTGAATTTATATCTTCATTCCTAAAAGATTTAAAGAATCAAAAAATACACACTGGACAATTAAAAGATTTTACCCCAAAGATTAAAAAATCATGGTGAAGGGAGAATTGGTGTCACATAATGAGATAAAAACAAGGAAAGTTAACATATAGAAATATATGCCATAATGGCCTGCATAGATAATTACTAAAAGTGACCCGTGTATTTAATGCTGAATTGCCCAATTTCCAAAGCAAAGCCAAAAACATGATCAGTTACAACATTCATTTGCCCATAAGATGCAACAAATAATATTTACGTGAAAGGTTGTAGTTGTCAGTAGCAGCAAGACCTAAGAAAAATTTTCCCAGGTGACACTGAATGATGTACTATGCATTGAGTGACAGTGGGCAACATCCTGAAGAATATTCCACAATAACTATAGCAATGTTGCATTTCTATTTAATGATTAATACAAGAAAGAAACTGGAGGATCCTTCTGAGACCTGATGGGGAAGCAAAGGGAGATGAATCCTGACCAAAGAGGGGAGGCAAGTTTCCCGGTGCTCCCGCTCCAGGCAGTGTTGCATCCCCACCGACGATGGAGAGTAAGCAGGAATGGTACGACAGCCGTGGCTCCTCAGAAAATTGGATGCTTTCTCTACACAGCTGCTTCTTCTGAGGTCTCTGAGGGCCTAATGCCAGAATACAATTTAGTAAAAATGACTCTATGACCTGGCTTGGCCCAGGTAGATTTAGAATGTGGAAAGTGTGGGATCTCGATTCAGAGTGTAATGCTGCTCATTTAATTGCAGTCTCCTTGCCTCATTCCAGAGATTTGGATTTGAAAGTTGCACAGTGGGGTCAGGGCCTCAGCGTTTTTAAAGAGTTCCTCAGTGATTCTGTGAGTGAGGGCCCATGGACCACATTTTTTGAAACACAAATCTAGGAAAGATAGATAAACTATACATCCTGCAGAGTTTCTGCCTGAAACTGAACCATAGAAAGAAGTAGGTTATGTTCAAGGTTATATTGGCTAACAAGAGCCCAGGGTACATATTCTTGCTGCAAGTTTTAAAAAGAGCCATATAGCTTTAACAGATTTGAATCATCTTACAAAAATTAAGAACATAATCAGACTTATGCCAGACTAGAAGATGTACAAGAAGAAATATTCCCAAGTTGAGGCCAATATTTCTTCAAGACACAGTTCTGTGCCTGCTTTAAGGCTGGGGTCCAAAATTCCACCCTAGAGGCATCACTGATATCATTTTGGCCTAGAAAAAATATAAAGTACATATAAACTTCTCACTTTTGCCATAAAAAAACCCCTCAATGATGCACCCATGAAGCAATTAATTTAAACAGTGTGCTAGTAAAGCCTCCAGGGCGGAATAAGTTGGAAAACGTCCTCCTGGGTATCTAAATGAGTTGATCCAACTGCGAGTGATTGGTGGCTATCAGCCAGTTAAATTTTGAAGGGCGTTTTCCATAAACGTTGACCTAAAAGATTTTAGAGTAGTTGATTGTAACCCACTCTAACAGTTCTTAGAGAGCAGGGCCACTCTTGAGACTACTTCTAATTGTGAGTATAAACCCCTATCTTTAGCAAATAGGACCAGAGGGTATGATCCTAATGCCTCTAAAAGCAGTTCAAATCACGAATATATGTTTTTTATACGGGGTATAAAAGGAAAGCAAAATATATTCCTCTTTTAAACTCCTTAGACTTATCTAGTCTCTCAGTAGACAGTCCTTCCTGCTGATCTTGAATCTCACAATAGTATTAATTTACAAATTAGGTGTACACATCAGTAACTGGGATTCAAAGTCAGTTCATGTGTCTGAACTCTGACTAGTTCCTTCCATAATCAAAGTCAACACAGATTGTGAGCAACCTAGTCCCTCACCCAAATTTCCATAACAACCATCAACAGTGGCATAAGTTCTTAAAGCCCACTTATCAGCCTAAGGAAAGAAACTTGCAATTTGTCAAAGAACAACTGCTATCTCTAAATGAAATGTCCTGAATGGTCGGTAATTTAGAGTAGTACAGAATTTTCCTGTTTAAATATGGGACAGACCAGCATGCTCTTAAGCAGAATCGTATGAAAGAGAAAGGCCAGAAAGTTTGGGTCCAGGACTCCTCCTACTGCTCCAGCCACATTAGCTCTTATTTTATCTGTTTTCTTTGACTATTCTTCCATCTAAGATTCTATCTGGGAAAAAAGTAGTCTTGTAAAAGGTTTGAATATAACCTAGAAAAATTATCCTGAATCCAACCAGAGAGGACACTCCAATACAGTTGTTATGAATAAACAAAATAACCATCAATTATAACAGACCATGAAGAATACGGGTGGCAGGAAGCATCCATCAGGTGTTTTAGTTAACTTCTGTGTCTAAATAACCTTGTTAAGGAGGAAGCATTATCAAACCAAATAAAGGAGGTGTGTGCAAAGTTCAGAGCACTTTGTCCCCTGGGTTATAAAACTAGGACAAGGAAGACTCCAGAATGTCAATAAAAAGTGCCACGTTTCTCCAGTTTCACTCGCAAAACTTATAAACAGGTATCTTTGTCCACCATTTTCCATCAATCTCATTTCAGATGCCAAGACTTAGAGCCTCTCACATGGAATTTATTATACTCATGTTTGGAAGAAGTGATAGATTTAAAATAAAATCAGTGATGGTCTCTTCCAATTTCTATTTCATATGACAACTCGTAACCTGGTAAGTTTAGGGCATTTTTTTGTCTCTTGTTTCTTCCTTTTCAAGCTAACAGAGAGTCCCTGTCAAGCCAAAAATTTGTAGGAAAAAGATTTATAATTTCCCCAGCTATGAAATCAATAAAGCCAGTTTAAATTGTTCACAATTTGTTGAAGAGAAACTTATGAAAGAAGTTAAGGCTTAGTTTCAAGATCTTCAAACAGCATAAAAGTCAGCAATAAAATTGAAAAACCTCGTTCTACCTCCCTCTCCACAACCTCTAGTCTCACTGATCACATTTACAGAACAGAGAATGAGATGAGGGACAATACTGACCGCTCAGGCCGAGCCATGTATCCAGGACCGGGAATAAGTAGGAAGAGGTTGGCTGTTTTGTCTTTCACGTTAGCTTCGGAGTGGAAATCAGACTTACCCTGTGCTATTATACTGATTTATGCTTCTTCTTCCAAAGAAATATTATCAATGTGATTGAAGAAACATAATCTAGTCATTTAAAATATTTTTATATTTTTATAATCAAAAGAATAATGCTATACTAATGAAACTCTATGAAGTATATGCTATCTTACATATGAGAAAACTTAGACCCCAAAGGATTTAAAAATTTGCTTTGAATTTTAGACTGAGAAAATATCTTTGAAGTGAGCAAGGCTAACAGTTCATGTAATGCAGAGATTTCATCTCCAGCATCTCCAACTAGTGATTGTTTATTTCTTGTTTGAGTAATTTTTATGATTCAAAAATATTTATTCCACTTTCAAATGACACTAAATACTAGAAAGCTGTTCCTCATGTAAAGGTCAAGTCCCCTGAATATCCCTATGGGTCTTAGTTCTGTACCTTCTATCTGCACAGAATGCATCCAGGCCCTTTGCATGTATAACCCTTAACCTTTTGGCGGTGTTCATTTCAGTTGAGTGCTTCCACCCCATTATAATTCTGGTGATTCTTTTGTTCGGTTTGGTTTTGGGCACTTTCATAAACATGACGTTATGCAATCTCAGGGCAGTTCCAGGGTGGTAACTAAAGTTCACAGAGAAGGACAAAGGAAAACCCACAGTTCACATAGCTGATAAATTATGTTTCCAAATAAACTCCTCCACAATAAAACCAAAGACAAGGAGAAAATTTTAGCTCTCAAAGGCTAAACAGTGACATGCGTTTCCATGTAGCCCACTAATGTGTTATAGTACAAACAAATCTCCCAAACTCGATTTTTCCCACTTTTTATTGGGGAATTTAGTAATTTTTTAGATTCACAGCTTTAAATAAAGAGGAAGTACATACACAAATGTAGGCAGTTCTAGTATTACACTTAGGTTCCAAATCACTAGCCTCGAGAATAATTAAATTATCTCTTTTTAACATTTACATTAAATTCTGGGGCCCTCTCCAGCTCATATTAATAGGACATCCAATTTCTTTCTTTTGGAAGCTCCCACCCCGTTTTTGTCCTTATAAAAATCCAAAGAAGCCTCTTTCCAAATTCATGGCAAAGAGAGAACTAGAGAATGAAACATTTTGGGCTGCTATTTCTTCTCTCACACAAGTTTTGCTGTGGGAAATAGTTTCTGAACATTCAGTGCATCCTTCATCACTACTATGTTGTTTCTCCTCTTGGGCCAAGTCTCTGTGCAGGTTGTAGAGTTCCTGTCCTCATTCAACCAACAGTGGCTGGCTGATTGATTGGTTCCCGAAGTTAACAAATCTTTAGTTTACCTCAAGTGGAAAATCACTCACTTTCCCACTCAGTCGCACGCAATACCCGACTCAGCCCTGCTCCACCTCCCTTCACCCACTGAGCCTACTCACACACAACTACTTGGGCTTAAAGGTGGGCCCAGATTCACTCCAATTATGCCCAAAAGGTTTCCAGTTTGAGGCCCTAGGACTTCATTCCTGAACACCCCATGCGTGAGAGAGTTTTTAGTAACATTAAACCCCATTAAGGGGTTTCCAACTCTCTCCTCCCAATGGCACCTAGGCAGATATTTTAACCCTTGCCATCCACTTGAATGGTTATCCTTTTATGGATACATGCCCGTTCATAAGGGGCTCTCTCAAAAAGTGATGATCACATAGGACATAACCTTTTTTCACATGATATGTAAGTGTAAGGTGTGGAACTATCAGATCCTTTGACCTGGACATTAACACTGGTTGTACTGAACCCCATGTTTATGTTGTGCTTTTTACAGCAACCATGTTATATCCTATAGCCCCTAAATCTTTTTCATATGAACATATTTACGCTACCCTTAAGGAATTGATTTCTTAATAGAGCTCATTATGTTTATTCTATTCAACTTTCCTTTGTTTGCATTAGTGATAAATTTAAAGTGTAGACATATTTTTAAAACTTTATACAGTCATGAGCCACATAATGACATTTCGGTCAACCACAGACCGCATACACAGTGGTGGTCCCATAAGATTAGTACCATATAGCCTAGGTGTGTAGTAGGCTATACCATCTAGGTTTGTGTGAGTACCCTCTACGATGTTCACACAATGAAATCACCTAACGACACATTTCTCAGAACATATCCCCATTGTTAAGCAACACTTGACTGCATTATCATCTAACACATAAGCTATCCCAAACTTTTTCATCGAAAATTTTTACATGCTTTCTATATTTTTACCCAATTCTATAGTAAAAATATTGACAAGATGAATTACAGAATCTTCCTAAATTGATTATCATTAATAAATAGTCTTTGGGGATCAGTTATGACTCCACCTAAGGGGATATGACTCACCCATGTCTGTTTTAAATGCAGATTTCATTATTATCCAGGTATGGTGAAGCCAACAGATCAGGAGATGACTGCCATTGGAAAATTAGTTTGTAAATCACAGTTCCAAAGAAGAGGGGGCATGCCACACCATGCTGGGCCACAAGGGAAAGCATCAGAGCCAATCAGGAGGTAGAAGGAGTGATGGGAAAGTGTGGGCAAAAGCCTTTATTGTGGTTTTCCTGGAAGGGATGGGTGAGGCGGGGTAAGCAGCTGAGCAGGGTTAGGATTGCATAATTTGCATAATTTCAGCAGACTGGGCTGCAGAGGTGGTCCCTAATTAAGTGGTTTCTGGCCCTGAAGGTGATTTAGGGCAGAGGGATAGTGTCTGGAATGCAGAAGTCTGATAAAAGGAGATGGGTAGGAGTATAGATTTGGGATAGGCCGCTTGGAATATCAAAGGCAGTCTTGTGGGCAAGTTGTTTGCTTTCTCTAGGAATTAGCTAGCCCTGGGAGGGGCAGGATCTCTACACGGTCAGTGAGACCCAGATGCCAGAGCATTAAGAATACATAAAATAAGATAATATGGTTAATACAGTGTCTTCCACTTGTCTGTAAGTATAGTGTCCTGCTCTGACCTAACTACGTCATGCTTGTGGCATTCACTTAGCCATTGACCTGAGCTTTTTCCTCTTGTCAAAATGCAGATTTCTAAGACACACTCTAGACCTTCTGAGGATAAGAACCTGCAGGAAAGGGAGGAGAGAACAGCATGTGGACTGGAGACGAACCAAACTCATGTAGGAAACCTTAGCGTGAAGAACAGCCAGGGAACCACAGGCATTGTGGGAACCCCCATGCCAGCAGGGGCAGCCGCAGAAAGCCTCTTCCTCAGAACAGATTTCCTAGTTCCTCAAGGCAGGGAATTTGACTTTCAGTTGCCTGATCTTTCTTATTAAAATCTTTCCTGACAAGCTAGAATATCACACTTTCAAGCCATAGTACTGAGGTAAGTTTTCCAGATTTCCAGGCAGGAGCGTGAACAAAGAGGTGTCAACACTCAGCATATTGATCTGTGCTGTCAGAGTGGAAGAACTGCTGACGCAAGGGTGACAATTGGCATCATTTTGCCATCATAGGGCCTGGAAGGGCAAGACCTGTTTGGAAGCCCTGCTGAGACTCTCCAATTTCTCTTCTCACTGACCCTTTCCACGATATGGACATCTCTGCAAAAACAGGCAATAAAGGAGGCAGGTCAAATTGTCTCCTTTCCCATCTCTTCTGAGTAACTTTCCTAAAATCCAGAAAAGCAGAAAAGAACAGACAGAATAAACACCATGTTCCTCCCCACTATGGCTTACTTTAGACACAACCTCTTGCTTTACTGACACCGTCAGAAAGGAAGGTAGAGCTGGACTGCACACGCACACCTTGGTACAAGGTGGCTTCGGGGGCAGCCTAGTTGGGGTTTCCTGCCTCACTCTATCACCTCCCACCTAAAATCCTGATGATGTTGAGGCTCCAGGAAATGTCCCATCAATACTTCTTTTTCTTCCTAAACTCACTGTCAATGCAAAATAACCAATAACCATTCTATAGATAGGAGAGATAGGTGAGTTTTACTTGAGTGAGGATTATCACCTGGGAAGGCCTTTTTCCAGAAAGGAATAAAGCATCCAGAGAAGGATGGTTTTCAGTACTGACAAACAGATGGCAAGTAATAGATATATTGGGGTATATGAGGAAGCCATTTGGTGTAAACGTAATTCAGCCTGACCTTGTTTTTCCCAAAGGGCCTGACGTGGTCCTTGAGCATGCATTGTATATCTGCTTTAAGCATTTGCTATGAGTCCCAAAGACAAGAACAAATGGCCTTAAGAAAAAGATGCAACTTCCCCCACAATGACATTTCCTTAAGGATAAGCATCTCTTTCTAGGCTAGGAATTGATTGCTGCACCCACCCCGTGGCCTCCCAGCTTGAGACAGCAGACTTACTACCTGCTGTGTCCATCAATCGCTGGGCCAACAGAGCAATCTTATGACTGTTGTAAAAGGGACATTTCAATCACATGTGATACATGCTCTTTGACGGTATATAACCACTCTGTACACTCCCACTTCTTTGGTGCCCTTCTTTCCTTCGGGAAGGAAGGCCCCAGGCTAAGGTAGTCCTCAGATCTGGCTCATAATAAACTCACCCCAGTTTTCATTTATAGATTGGTTACGGGTTATTTTCGTCGACCGTACAGTCTTACACATTTTTAGAACAAAGAACATACATTAAACACTCCCAGGATACATATTCATCAAAGTTTCAAAGAAGTATTCAGTTGCAAATTAGCAGGTAAACATGACCCCAGTGTCAGGAAAGGGAACTTATTTTCGGAATACTAACATGGGCATTACAAATAGGGCATTATTGGCTTTGTAGGAGGGGAAGTGTGATTCTTATCTTAAGAAAGTGCATCCTTTACTTTAATGGTTAAGGCAGATGTACAATGTATGTTTCATAGGCCTATTTAGTTCAAGTCAGGCTTTTTCAAGACAAATCAGTTTTGAACCCAAACAGTTACTCCACATACCTCAATATGTGAAAATCTCTTGTCATCATAAACCTAGAGATCTAGGGTAACAGATGCTCATTGGAAAGTCCTGATAAGAGTTCCCTTCCTCTCCACTGTCCCAAGTCCATGTAGCCAAACTGGCAGCAAGATGCTTCAGATTGTAAAAGATAGTGAAATGCTATCCTCTGGTCTGGGGGATGAGGTGGAGGAGACAGAAATGTGTAAATGCATTTAGTAGGTCAACTCCTTTGCTTTCTTGGAGCCAAGGTGGGTGTGAGCAGGAACTAAGGGTGCATCTTTGGATGACAGCCAAGCATATAGCTTTGCACTCACACAAGTTGGGTTCACATTCCACCCGACCCACTAGTTGTGCGGCCTCAGGCAAGTTATTCATCTCCTGGTGTCTACATTTCCACATCTGAGGAGCTGGAACAAATATAAATCCCACCTCTGAGGGCAGTGTGAGGCTCCATGAAATCAGGTGTGCTACCTTCTATCTGCACAGAATGCAAAGTGTCCACTCTCAAAGGGCCATCTGGCCTCGGATGGGGCGAAGCAGCTCTCCACAGCCTGCCCGGGTAGGGCTGTGGGGCACACCGTGCTCTCTGGCCAGGTGCATGTAGGCCTGGAAGCTACAAGGAAATGATCCCCCTGCAGCCTCTCTTTCAAACACAAATACCAAAAATATTCTTGTGACAATAACAAAGGCTAAATCTGCGTAGAAAAAACCCCAGAAGTTCATGTGCTCCGTCAGCACCCCTGGACCAGAGCAGGCGCTTCGTCGTTCACGTCAACACTGCGGCCCAGTGATTCAGGGCAGGAGAGGCTCAAAATCTCATTAGTCAGTGAGCATAACTTTGTGCTGGTGTATTAATCGTGTCTTTTATTTCTGTATTCTGATGCTTTGACATTTGGGCCTTGCAGATGTGGGAAGGACTGCCCCTCCCAAGGTTAGCCAATGCCTAGAGAGAGTAAACAACTTGCCTGCCAGTGCACTTTTCAAACACAAACCAACCAATTCAGAGCCGACACCCAACTGCCTCCTTTATGGCACCCTCACACTCTGAGCCACTATCCACCTGCACTAATCATCCTGGAGCCCGGTACCAGACAGCGAGGGACAGTCCCTGTGACCCAGAGCCTGCTGAAATCATTCAAACTAAGGCCAGTCCTAAGCATGCTCACCCTGCCTTGTCTTGCCTTTCCTGTGGGAACCACAATAAAGGCTCTTGCCCACATTTATCCCCTCATTCTTTCTGCCCCCGACAGACCCTAGCTAGTGCTTCCGCATGTGGCCCTGCCTGGCGTGGCGTGTCCCCTCTTCTTGGAAACTGTCAGTAGCAAACTATCTTTACAATGGCGGTCTCCTAATCTGTGGGCCTCACCATACCTGAATAATAATAAAACCTATATTAAAACAACTAGGCACTGAGAATTTAAATTAAAAAAAAACAGCTTCCTGGGATGTTTTTAATCAGAGCCACGTTAAGCAGCCAGTCAGCCAGTCAGCCACCCTGAGATAATTTCTAGAGGGCACAACAGCATCGCTAGACTAACTCACAAGTGTAGTGTGGGCCACCTCAGGATTTCCTACACAGCAGAATGTAAACCTGCCCTACTTCCTCCGAAGTAGAAAGAACCCTGGAGTAGAGCAGAGAGCTGGTCCATACTCAGTGAGGCTCCTTGTTGACACGCACGTGCTCACCACACAAGGCAACCACAGTTGTGGGGAGACCCTGAGGCCAGCCAGCTAAAGGAGGCCAAAAGTCAGCAAAAACCTCAGAAATGCTATAATCAACCACACATGGCCTGATGCTTTCTACTAGGACCAATGATTTCTTTTTCTATCTAAAATTTAAATCCTTTAATATGATTATTGAGAAGTCTTCTGGTTCAGCAAGTTTGCAGAAAAGGAGAGACAAAGAAAGAGAGAGAAAAGAAGAGGAAGAAGAAGGCAGAGGTGGAGGAGGGAGAGAGAGAAGTGAAAGAAAGAGGGAGGGATGGAGGATGGAGGGAGAAAGGGAGAAAAGGAAGGAAGGAAGGCTAAAAGAAGAATTACAGAAGAGTGGAAAATAGTTTGATGAATGAAGTTGGGGGAAAAAGCTTGAAAGCTTGTTTTGAACAAGATTAATGTGTGAGTTTGGTAGGGCTGCCATAACAAAATACCCTAGACTTGGTCACTTAGATAACAGAAATGTATTTTCTCACCATTCTAGAGGCTGGAGGTCCAAGATCAAGGCGTTGGCAGAACTGGTTTCTCCCGAGGCCTCTCCCTCCAGCATGCAGATGGCCTCCTTCTCACTGTGTTCCATATGGTCTTCTCTGTGTGTGCACAACCCCGGTGTTCCTCTTTTAAGAAGAGGAAATTTGTGTGTCCAAATCGTCTCTTCTTATAAGGATTCCGGACAGATTGGATTAGAGCCCACCTTAACGGTTCATTTTAACTTAGTCACCTCTTTAAAGCCCCTACTCCAAATACAGTCACATTCTGAGGTACTGTGGATTAGGGCCTCAACACAAATTTTGAGGGGACACAGTTCAGCCCATAACAATTAGTAACTTTAACGACCAGGCAGGTCACTATATTGGCAGAGGGCCTGGGTTTGATTCCAGCTTCAGCCTTTAACAAGCCGTGTGACCTTAGGCAAATTTCTTACCCTCTCAGTGCTTTATTTCCCTCACCTGAAAAAATGGAGATAATAGTATCTACCTTATAGAGATTTTTATGAGGATAAGAAAGGCACGTAGAGCAGTGACAGGCATTTGTTCAGCTCAGAAAATGTTCCTATCATAATAAGCATTGATATTTCAAAGGAATTTACTTCTGCCCTCAGTGAGTTGGATCCTTTATACGGTCCAGCTATGAGTGAAAGCAACACTATGAAATGAAAGATAATTCCAAATAAGCTAACATGTCAGTTTATATCAGAAATTCATTCTCTTATTTTGAACATAATGAAAGACACAATTTTAGGTAATGGGCTATCAGTTTCTCCTGGGCTCATTTAATAAACGTTGAACTATGTGTAAAGAATACCAGCTTGAGGGGAGCAACGCTATTAGCCCTTGGCAGGGTCTCACAGTCTCAGCCCAGCGAATGCACGTGACTGTTTTACCCAAAAGCCTTGGGGAGACTCACTTATCCAACCAAACACGGAGTTGGGCATAACATCAGGAGGCTAGACTGGAATGTGAATGCAACTAACAGATTAATTGTACTGGACAGTGGGGACGGCAATGGGATACCAAAGAGGGACAGTCTGCACAGAGCCTAGATAATAAGGGCATTTGGGAAAGAGAATTTGCAGGTCTTTACCCAGCACCTTGAATGTACAGACATGGCACCTGCAGACGTAAATCTCCCCATCCCTAGAGAGCCCTGCTTTTTCTCATGGGACCGAGGTGGACAGTCTGATCTCATCCCAGTGGAGAAGTGGCCCCACTGCTTCCAAGATTTATGACCCTGAGAAAGATATTTAAATTCTCTGAATTTCAGTATCTTCAACCATAAAATAGGAATGATAATATCTTCTTTGCAAGGTTGTTGTGAAAATTAACAAAAAGGAATAAAAAGCACTCAGCAATCGCATAAATTTTTTTTATTATTGATAGTGTCATTATTATTCATCTCTCTTTGCCCCAGTTCTGTGTCAGGAAACGACTTGTGAATTATTAATTTAGCTTACAGACACACTGATACCATGAGGCAGAGCATGCTGTACATCAGACACAAATATTCTGGTCTCTGTTGCAAATTAATAAATTAGCTTTCTGGTGTGTATACTAGTCTTCTGTGAGATTGGTTAGTTGAATCAGTCTGATCAGTCCTGGAACACTGGTAAAACTAAACCTAAGTATATGTAAAACTGAGGCTCAGAAGCTGGAATGCCATCCTGTGGTACTGCCATCTGGTGAGGTCTTTCCTAAGTGGTTGGCCACCAGGCCGCCCTGAGAGTACCACCCTGTCCTGGTCCTCTACCAGCAACCTATGAAGGATGGGAGGGCAAGGATTTGGGCTAAAGCCATTATGTTCTCATAACACTCTTAACACTCAGAATATTTGGTGAAACCAGGGGAAGGAAGTTATTATAATTGCTTTCATTTTAAAATGCTTTTAAGTATAGCGTATCACTTAATTCTAATATCATCTTTGTGGATGTAGAGAGAACAGTGAATCACTGTCTTTCTTTTATAAAAAGGAAAGCTAAAACTTTGAGAAGTTAAAAATCTTACCACAAATCATACAGTTGTCATCAGGTGAAACCAGATTCTACATAGATCATTCCACCATAACCTCTGGAAAAATAATATAGGACTACATTTGTACAAGACTTAGCCAACTTTTTTAGTACTTCCATTTTAGAGAAAACCTTTTCCTTGCAATCATTGCTGATAATGTAGTAAAACATTTTAATGGCCAATGAGATTTTATATTGTAAAAAAGAGTAGGGAGAGCAATATATATTATAGTAAATTGCAAAAATTAGGCTGAACTCTTGACCCTAAAAAGATGTCCGGGATAGTTCCTGTTGGACCAATTTACCCACAAATAATAACTACAAACTCTGGATGAAACGCAAAAACAACTGCCTGAAGATACTAAAGAACAAACAAAAGCAGGAGTGTACTAGAAGGACAGCAATATGAGGGAGAAGAGAAAACACTGGGTGAGTTTCCCGTTTTTATGGTGTAGGGGAGGAAGACATGTCCTCTCCCCAAATGTGGGTTCGTCTGGCTGGAGAACGAATTAAATTCACATGAGACAGAATAGCAAGAGAAAATTAAACAAAGTTTTATGAGGAACCATGGCCCGGGGACTTTCTTCCCGAAGGAAGAAAGGGCACTGAAGAAGTGGGGTGCACAGAGTGGTTATATACCCCCAAACGGGGTGTTTCATATGTGATTGAAAAGTCCCTTCCACAATAGTCACAAGATTGCCCTGTCGGCACAGTGCTTGATGGACACAGCAGGTAATGGTCTGCTATCTCGGTGGGCGTAGCAGGAGGCTAGTCGATTGTCTGGAGCTGGGCGGTCACAGGTGAGCACAGCAGCAATCAGTTCCTAGCCTAAGGAAAGATGCTTAATCCTTAAAGAAATACCAATGTTGGGAGGGGGAGGGAAGTCAGTTACAGGAGGTTACCAGAGAAGCACAATAAAATGCAGATTTAAGTCTTTGCCTTTGGTATTGATTGAGAGTTTTTAGAGAGAAGGTCATCTCCTTTCTTCTTCCTGGTACAGCGAGGGAGGCACCTTTTACAGATAGAGATTTACCTTACAAATGTAAACGTGTCCTAACAAAGGGCAAGTTCCATTCCTCAGAGCCTCCTTCCCTGTCCCAGTTTATCAAAAGCAATCAGCCTCAAATAATCCTGATGCCAAAGAGACATATCTTGGGGTGGCCAATTCCAGGTCCCCACAATGGTTTTTAACCTCCTAAAGGGAGGTCCTAGTCTGTACCATGTGGCTAAACCTAGGATTTAAGAAGAAAAAAAAAGTAAGTCTTACTGGCTTGAAGAATAAGAGACCTGAGATTGGGCAGAACTCATAGCTGGAAATTGAGGAGGAAAATCTCAGACAGGAGAGAGCTAGAGAATCAAATTCTGTGTGTAAACATGGCCAAGACCCCTCACCAACCTCTGAATCACACTTGCACGGCCCAACTCCAGGCCAGAGTGAAACAGAAGACAGTTTGCAGTTTGAATTCAAGTTACCTACATGCCCAAACAAAACATCAATGCTTTTTGTAGTAACATAGCAAAATCCAGGATCTATATAGTATAACACTTACAATATCCAAGACATGTCCCAAAATTATTTGACATGCAAAGAAACAGGAAAACATGACCCATACTTAACAGAAAAGATGAGCAGCAGACACTAACTCTGAGATGATACAGAGGTTGGAATTAGTAGACAAAGATTTTAAAACAGCTATTATGACTGTGCTCTAAGACATAAAAGAAAACATGTTCATAACTAATGCAAAGACAGAAAATCTCAGCAGAGAAATAAAAACCTAACGAAAGGGAAATTCTATGACTGAAAAATATAGTACTTGAAATTAATAATTCGTTGGATGAGTTTAAGAGCAGACTGAAAATGTCAGAATAAAAAAAGTAGAAATTATCCAATATGAAAAACAGAAAAACGACATTTTTAAAAGTGAACAGAACCTCAGAGAACTATAAGATCCTCAGGTGAAAGCAGGATCTAGCAGGCCCTCAATACGAGTGGTCATACAGGACTGTTCCAAGGCGAGCAGTTAGCCAAATGTCCCAAAGACGGAACTAGCCCTCATTCACTTCTAGACAGAAACTCTGAATGATCTTATTAAATATAATGCATACAACTCATAAACTTGCAGTAATACTAAGAAATCGGGTCATAATGGCAAGATAAGCTTGGTAATGCAGACCACGTGAAAGTTAAAGAGTATACCATTTCTTGGAAATACAGAAAACCTCAAGAACTAAAAGCCTCCTGAAAGATGTGGACTTAAAATCTCATTGATGTAAAAGAGAAACTGAATTATAAAAAGCAACTCAGCCTTTTTATATAGGCTCACATTTAGGACTTGAACTGCACGGTGGATGCTGGGTCCTGACCAGGAATCAGTTGCTTTATAACCAGATCCTGCAACCTCAGCTGGTCTGAGGAGGTATTCTTTTTTCTTAGGTCTTGTAAAACTCTCTACAACTCTAGGAAGACAACCCCAGAAAAATATAAGAAATCACTCAATCAATCAATCCATAGCATTACCACATTTGTAACTGGTATTAGTAAGGGTAATCAGTTCTATAATTATTGCTCTACTTCTGTGCATTTTTTTTTTCTGCTTCTTAAGGCATTTGAAGCATTAGAGAGATGAGATTCATGATTTTGTTCAGTGGTTAGAAGAATTTGATTAAATAAATGTTGGAGGAGGTAATGAGAGGATGTGACCTCCAGTTGACCTGAGAACTGGACCTGGGCAATCAGAGGCTCCTCGCTCCCTCCCCTGTGCTTGGAATGGACAGTCCGCCCACCATTCCCACAGTGGGAGCTTTTCCAAGGACACAGCCTTGAGAGAGCAGTGTGTTGCTGAGCCCATCTGGGTGCTATACTTGACTGAACCCAGTTAAGGCCTCTGTATAATCTTCTAAGATTTGCTGGGTGGGTGTGCAGATATACTCGTCTTGCAGCCTCCCCAGACACCAGCCTCTTAAGCAAGTTCCCTTGCTTATTAAACCTGCCACCCACCAATCTGGAGTGGCCTGCCTCTTTCTTTGGTCACTCCCTGCCCTCTTCTATGGGGACCAGTTTGAGATTACACCCAGGAAGCTCCCAAGGAGGCTGCAAACCAACAAAAAGTTTGCAATCAATGCTTAAGCATTTGGGTAATTTAATTTGCTAAATGTGCAGATTTCGACTTCTTCATCTTGAGAAGCGTGTAAATATTTAGAGAAATTTTAATCATTTATGGTTAATGTTTAAAGGAATGTTAATGGTTTAAATAAATTATAATATTAATAAAATGGACATTAAATAAAATATAAATAGTTGCTGGTGTTATTTACTGTTTGAGGTACTTTTGTTCACGGAGAAGAATCCAGTCAACAATTTTTTATAAAGTTCCATAACAAACATGGACAAAACCTAGAAGGAAATAGATATTTTATGCCTATTTCTGTAATATCTATTGCATGCTACTCAAAGTACAATTTAAGAGATTTCTAACTTTAGTGTTCTAAAGTTCCATTTTCAACAGATCAAATTTAATCCAGTTCTGACAAGAGAACAATACAATATTGTCTCAACGACTAGAGCTACAGATCAAGGGAAAAGGTCACTTTTGCATTCCTGGCTGAGATTCATGCCCCACAAGAACATGTGTGATGCTCAGTCATTTTTCTTTTGAACGTCCATATCTAAGCTCATCTGTCAGGCTGGCAAGGGGCCCACATAAAAGGTAATAACCAGGTTTCAGCGAAAATAGAAACCAAAACGAGGCCAAAATGACAGATCCTTCAAACTGGCTGCAAATGTTATTTCTCCCTATACCTATCATTTTCTTTTCATAATTCTTTTACCTTTATTTGTCCGTTTTCAGAATAATGAGTTAATTGATGCCCTAGCGGTATCCAAAAGTGACTGAGAATTTTTTTTAGCATCAGAAACATATCACAGATTTTAAGATGACATATGCATATATTAATTTACTTCAATCATTATTCTTTTTGATGGTTAAATTGCCCTCTTTAGATGCCTCTTGTGTCCTTTAGAGATGACCCTAGTAATTTTTTCAATTATGGTATAAATAACAAAATTTTACCATTTATCTATTCTTAAGTGTGCAGTCCAGTGGCATTAAGCACATTCACATTGTTTTGCAACTATCACCCCATCCATCTCCAGAACTCTTTTCATCTTCCCAAACTGAAACCTTATGCCCATTAAACAATAACCCCCCCATTCCCTCCTGCCCCCAGCCCCTGGAAACCACCATTCTACTTTCCGTCTCCTAACTTGATTACTCTAGGTACCTCATATAAGTGGAATCATACAGTATTTGTCTTTTTGGAGCTGGCTTATTTTACCTAGCATGAACTTCAAGTTACATTCATGGTGCAGCATGTATCAGAATTCCATTGTTTTTGAGGCTGAATAATATTTCATTTTATATATGTACCACATTTTGTTCATCTACTTATCCATCAATAGACGCTTGGGTTGCTTCCATCTTTTGGCAATTGTGAATGATGCTGCTATAAACATGAGTGTGCAAATATCTGTTGGAGTCCCTCCAACCAATTCTTTTAAGTATATGCCCAGAAGCAGAATTTCTGGGTCATATGGTAATTCTGTGTTTAATTTTTTTAGGGAACCACCATACTGTTTTCCATAGCAGCTGCACCATTTTATATTCCCACGAACAGTGCATAGGGTTCTAATTTCTCCACATCCTCTCCACATTTTTTTTTTATAATAGCCATCCTAAAAGGTGGTCTTTGCATTCCTGGCTGAGATTCATGCCCTACAAGACATGTTTGATGTTTGATCATTTCTTTTGAATGTCCATATCTAAGCTCATGGGTCAGCCTAGCACGGGGCCCACACCTAAGGGAATGGGGAATGACTGCTTCATGGGGATAGGGTTTCTTTTTGAGGGGAAGAATAGGCCTTGGAACTAGATAGAGATGATGGTTGCACAACACTGTGAATGTACTAAAAGCCACTTGATTGTACACTTTAAAATGGCTAATGTTTAAATTTGTGTTATTTTGATATTACCGCAATTAAAACAAAAAAAACAGTGGAATGGGGGGAAAAGGAATAAATCAGTGCTGGATGAGAGAGATAATTTTTGAGAAGAAAAGAATATTTCAATCAGGAAACGTGAAGATGCAAAGAATAGTAGTAATCTGAAGTGTCAGAGCTGTTTCAGACTATTTCACAGTGAGCTGAGGGGGATGTAAGGGTGAGGAATAACTTCTTCAAGATCCTCCCAAATTCTTCTCAATTTAATTTGGATATGTGGAACCAAAAGGGGATCTTAAAATCAAAACAGCCAGTAGCTTAACTGCGTAGACCTCAAAAGCAGACTGTTTACAAAAATAATAATAATAAGCAGGATGTCGTCTTAGCCTTTGTCAGATTCAGGTCATTGGTTACTTCTCCAACATGGAACTGAACCTCAGGAACCCCAGGGACTTTCACGGCTACAGTGAAATTTTCTCTCTTAGAATTTGCTCAGTGCTTCTGCTATCAAGAAATTAAAGTAATTAAACAACATGGAGTATAAATTTTGCCTAACAGATTGGCAAAATTTTAAGATTACTAGTAGCTGGTGTTGGTAATGTGTGGAGCAGGCTACTGTCATGCTGTGATGGTAGTAATATAAATAGGATTAGCTCCTCTAGGGAGTAATTTGGGAATATGTAATCAGTTTTTTAATATGCATACCCTTTTACAGCAATCTTATTTCTGTGAATTTATCCTAAGGAAATAACTGGAAATGCATACAAAGTTATATGCGCAAATATGTTCATCACAGTATTATTCGTAATAGTGAAAAGACGGAAAGCATGTTTCCTCAATTTTCAATAGGGAATTCATTAAATAAATTATGGTACAGCCATACAAAGACATGTTGCTATGCAAATTTAAAAATAATAACAAAAATCAATATTCATTATAAAGAAAAATGTCCATATGTTACATTTTAAAAAAAGATTACAAAACAGCATATGTAACATGATCATATTTTTTATATATACATAAAAAATACGGAATCAAAATGTTAATAAGATTTCTCTCTGCATGGTGGTAATTTTCATTTTTACTTTACGCTTTTCTGTATTGTCTGGATTTATTTCTACTAATGTGTTATTTTTGTTACAAGAAAAAGTAAAACTATGTTTATCTTGAGAAACAGTCTGGTAAAGGAAAAATAAAAGCAAAAAAAATTTTAAAACAAAAAAAAATACTTCCATGGCAAAGATACTGAGGTCTCGGCTTAGGTTGCGTGTCTAAGCCAAATCAATGGGCTCTGGCTGCTGGATCCCCATACTGTGAGGGAAGACTCTTCTTGGAGAAGGGAAATTCATCATGAGCCCGGCAGGCACCCCAATTTTTGTATATTGTGCAATTTCAGTGAGTTTATCAATACCCTGAAGGCAGTTCTTAGGCCTCTAGGTTTAGACCAGGAGTTCCAATTGTGGTTACACATTAGAAACACTTGGAAGCTGAAAAAAATCCTACTGCCCCCAAAGCAACATTCTGATTTAATTAGTTGGGGAAAAGGCCCAGGCGTCTTATATTTTAAATATTCCAGGTGATTTTAGTATGCAACCATGGCCGAGAAACAATGGTCTGGGCCCAGATGGAAACATTTTTGCTCTGGAATCAGCTTGTATGTGATTTAGAACAGAAGTTCTCAAACGTGGGGAGCAAGTCAGAAATTCAGACTCCTTGACTTCAACCCAGACATTCTGATTTAGTAGGATTGGGGTGGGACCCAGGAACCTGACTTTTTAACAGTTACATCCCAGGTCATTCTGGTAAAAGTGATAGAAGAGCTATAAAAAGACCTCCTAACAAAAGATTGTACGTTTTACAAGATACTTATCAGGACAAGTCTGGTGTGTCTCGAGTTAGGACAGTCTCTGAAAAATATGAGGCCAACCGAAGTGTTTGTACCGAGAAACCTAATACTGAAATATATTTAGACTTCAAGAAGCTACTCCAGGGGCTGGCCCTGTCGCTGAGTGGTTAAGTTCGTGCGCTCCGCTGCAGGCAGCCCAGTGTTTCGTTGGTTCAAATCCTGGGCGCGGACATGGCACTGCTCATCAAACCACACTGAGGCAGCGTCCCACATGCCACAACTAGAAGGACCCACAACGAAGAATATACAACTATGTACCGGGGGGCTTTGGGGAGAAAAAGGAAAAAAATAAAATCTTTAAAAAAAAAAAGAAGCTACTCCAACAGAAGTTGTAACAACACTGGCCATAGAGCAACACGGGATGGAAGTTTATTTTATTTAGAACGAAAGTGCATAATTTAAGGCGACTGGAGCATGCTGCCCCCAGAATACCAGTGTGAGAGGAAAAGAGCTGCCACTCACCAGAGTGCTGCCCTCTGGCATGAAGAAAATGGCTTCCCTCTTCTTGCTGCTACTCAAAATAGAGTGGCTTCCCCTTTTTCAGACTCTCCTTCAATTTCAGAAGTCTAAGAAGCTAAGAAAAAGAGCAACACACCCATGAGCTAATAGGAAAATAAAAAAGATGCTATGAAATGGACAAGGAGTAAGTTAGAAACTCATTTCCTGGGAAAAACTCCTGCAGAATCTCTCAACGCTCTCTGAGTCCTTTTTGGAAAAAAGTTTTAAAACAAAATTATGGGATATTCCCACCCCCGATATACTACATTCAACCGAGCTCCTGTTAGTTCCCATCAAGAACACTCAGGAAGGAAATTAAGGAGGACGTGGTGAAAGAAATGGGGAATCTCCATAGTATGCAAAAGATCCAAAGATTTGGGTTTGGTGAAGACGACAAACCACACATATTCACTCTTTAGATGGTAAATGAATGAAACAGTAGACCACAATGGCAGAGCTTCATTTCTCCTTTCTTCCCTCACTCTTAGGTATAAATACACAAAAAAGCCAAAGAGTTGAGAGTGCAGAAGAGAAAGCGAAGACCCAACAAAAGTAGAAGAGGAAGCCAGGTGACTCTGCTGCTTAAAGGAATTCTGGGCCTTCCAGGGTCCTGAGGCTTTGAGCAGACCATCCTCTTCAGCCAGCCACATTTTGCTCAAGAGGTACCTCTGATGTGGCAGGCCAGAGGGCAGACGAGGGCAAGAGGAGAGGAAGCCCAAAGTGAGTGGCTCAGAACCAGCTCTAGGGTTCTCAGCTCTCTGTCTGCCATGTCTGCCCATTTTCCTAGAGTAGGAAAAGATGAAAACTTAGCAGATGTTCTGTGGAAGAAGCTAAATTACGTATTTGTCTGGACTTCCCCTGTGCTCTCTCTGTCTGAAAGCTAAGCAAAGATTCAGGAGGAATGCGTTGGATTTAAAGGGTGAGTACTCAGAAAGGATTTATTTGAATCACATTACTGGATATATGTTCATTGTTCAAGTGCTGGCCAAGGCTGAAGAGGTCAAGGCAAGAATAAGGATTACGTTATCTTCACTTACATATTTTCCCTACCTAATTATCCCCAACATTTTGAAAAGAAAATCAAGAAAAAATAATGTTTCTGCTTCATTCTTCCTCGCCACCACATTCCCACCCCATCGTTTGTTCTTCTGCCTGAGAACAGATAGCATTCTACAGAGGCTCAAAACGAGACTTTAGAGCATCAATCATCTCTAGGTAAAGGCACGATCTCGTTCTCTTAAAGAACGTTCCTAATGTTTTCTGATAGAACTCAGTCCCTTTGTCAGGGAAACACTCTATTGGAAGTGTCATGAATTTTTTCCATGTCAGGGCAGAGCAAGGCATAAAATAAATGTGAATTCTCAGTGGTGTGCAGGCGCTCCTCCCACCACCAGAAGGAGCAGCAAGAAGCATGGCTTTAGACTGATTTCACGCCATGAGGCCTTCCGCTCTTCCCTGCTCACTGCCGCAAACGTTTTGTCCCCACTGCACTCCAGCTCTGCAGGAGAACTTTGACAGAACAAGCTGCAACTCCAGATCTGGCTGGTTCACATTCTTCTTAAATCCTGGGACTCAAGTACCAAATTTAAAACCTGAAAATAATAGAACTCACCATTGTAACACTACCAACCATACAGGACCTTTTCCTGGTCTCTCTTTGTTTTGGGGAGGTCATGATCAGCCCATCTGGACTGATAGGAAATGTGTCCTTGTGGTTAGATATCGAACAGGTGAGTCTCTCCGGTCCTGGGCTCAGATTCCAGCTGTGCCACTTCCCAGTGTGTGACTGACCCGGGGAAAGTTGTTTGTCCTCTGTAAATCCCAGGTCTCTCATCCGTAAAATGGGACTGTGAACAGATCACAGCAGTTTCAATGTGAGGATTAAATAAGATCACACGTGTTAAACTGTTGTCAGGTGGCTAGAATGTCAAAACTACTCAATAAGTCATGGTTGTTGCTATATTATTATTGTCAGTTTATCATCAGCATTACCATTAGCCAGAGAATGGCATTTTCTGGAAAGAGATGCCACAAAGAAGTATAGAGGGTCCATCTGTATCCCATCAGGGTCCCAATAGGAAACAGATGGTACGCTCAAACAGAGACTAATAAAGGGTCTATTTATCACGGTGTGGGCTGGTTACCTAAGGTAACCAAAGGAGAAGAGTAGATCCCTTCTGAGCTAGTAGCAAAGCCACTGCAGCCTGTGACCTGAAGGGGCCAGAGGAGAAAGTGTCCCAGCTCTGAGAGAGGGCTGTAGCAGGAGCTGTGGCCTGACAGAGATGTGCAGCCACTGGCATCTCAAGGCTGGGCATGGAGGGGGCCAGGGACCTGAATCGGCCGACCTTCCTCTCCTCCCACTCCCCAATCTCCTGCCAATGCGTTTATTGGCCAAAAGTCCACCAGAAACAAGAGGGCAAGGGAATGGCTTCCCAGAGCAGGGGTCAGGTAGGGCAGAGTGGAGCGCGTACCTGCAGGGACAGATGGAGCATCTAAGCAGATGTGGCGGGGTTTCCATGACAGAAGAAAGGGACCCGCCTCTACTGAACTACAATGGAAGGAAGATGTCACAGTAGACATGGAGATGTTTGTGGGGGGTGGGGTAGCAAGTTGAATGAGTTCTAGCATGGGGATTAGGATTTTTATTTTCTTAGTAAAGTTCATGGAGCTGTAATTATGAGGCCGAAGGTAGCGTAGTAGGAATTTTGAGAAATGGGGGGTGGGAGGGGGGATAGTTTGGAATCATTTTGGGATAGCCACTAAGAACTTATATAAAGGACTGCCAGGCAATATTTAGGGTCTCAATGATTTTAGAGGCTACGGATCCCAATTTACAAGGAATTTTTAGTGTTCAGCAGGCTGGGGACATAAACAGAGAAATTGAATGATTGGCTAGCCAGGGAAATGCTTAAACAGAAAGAAGCTGATAGACTGGCAGAAAATGGAAAAGTGAAGAACCTTGAGATTTTCACGAAGTGAAAGTAGGAATTAGGAGGAGTGTGTGATGGATAACAGGAGGGTATGACCAAGGCGTGAAACGGGGGAATAGAAGAGTAAAACGTAAAGATGTTCCAGGATATGGCAAGAACAAGTGCAGTCATTGGAGGGTGGCTGAGGAAAGGGTGCAGTTCTTCAAAGTTAAAGAAGTTGTCTCAGCTAAGACAGCATCTCCAAACTACACCAAGTGCTGAGATGCTACAGCGAACTCATGGGGCGCCATGCGAGGCAAGGACAGTGACACAAAGCATCTTTCAGATACCTTGTGAATTACTAGCTTAAAATAGTTCAGTTTCCAGAGCCAGCACAGTGGCACAGCGGTTAAATTTGCATGTTCCGCTTTGGTGGCCCAGGGTTCACCAGTTCGGATCCCGGGTGCAGATCTGCTCACCACTTGTCAAGCTATGCTAAGGCAGGCTCCCACATACAAAGTAGAGGAAGATGGGCACGGATGTTAGCTCAGGGCCAGTCCTCCTCAGCAAAAGGAGGAGGATTGGTGACAGATGTTAGCTCAGGGCTATCTCCCCCCTCCCAAAAAAGATCACTATTTCAACATTAGATCACACTACTTATCTTTAACGACATTATGTCTTTGGAAAACTGAGCATTCCACAATAGCTGAGATAGAAATCAGACACTACACAAAAACCAATGTGAACAGGAAAGGAGGGCAGCAGTATTCAGTCTGACTCCAAGGTCTGAGATGTTGTGCATCACCAACAAGCACACACACCCCAACAATAAGTAATTGTGTTATTTAAAAATAAAATTAAAATAGTATTTTTTCTTTCAACTTGTGTGTAGTATTTTTTTCAAATGGCTAAGTTGTTCGGGTATTAATATATATTAAGTTGTTTTGACCTAACTATTTAATAAATGGAATTGTCAGGTATTTCTTTTGGCCTAGGTGCACCATGAAAAATTTATTGAGACACTAAGGGTACCATGACCTGAGAAAGACGTGGGAGTCTCAGAGCTAATATGTTTTCAGCTCCATCTAAAAGAAAATCCTATTCTTTTCAACAAACAGTGCTGGGAAAACTGGATATCCACATGCAAAAGAATCAAGTTTGACCTGTGCCTTATACCACATGCAAAAATTAACTCAAAATGTATTAAAGACCTAAAGGGAAAAACCAGAACTATAAAACCTTTAGAAGAAAACATAGGGTAAAACTTCACCTGGACATTGGATTTGTCAATGACTGTTTGGCTATGACACCAAAAGTACAGGCAACAAAAGAAAAAACAGATAAATTGGGCTTCTTCAAAACTAAAAACTTTTGTTCATTAAAGGACACTATCAAGAGAGTGAAGAGGCAAGCCACAGAAAGGGAGGAAATCTTTGCAAATCACATATCTGATAAAGGGTTAACATCTAGAATATATTAAAAAACTCCTAAAAATCAACAACAAAAAATAAACAAACCAATTCAAAAATGGGTAAAAGACTTGATAGACATTTCTCCAAAGAAGCACATGAAAAGATGCTCAACATCACTAATCATTCTGGAAATGCAAGTCCAAACCACAGTGGACACCACTTCATACCCATTAGCATGGCTACTATCAAAAAAATAGAAAATAATTATTGGCAAGGATATGGAGAAAATGATACCCTCTGCATTGCTAGTGGGAAAGTAAAATAGGACAGGCACTATGAAAAACATTATGGTGGTTCCTCAAAAAATTAAACACAGAATCATCATATGATATGGCAATTTCACTTACAGGTATATACCCAAAGGCAGTAAAAGCAGGAATATCTATTCAAATATAGATATTTCTACATCAATGTTCATAGCAGCATTATTCACAATAACCAAAAGATGGAAACAACTCAGATGTCAATAGAAGAATGAATGGATAAAAAAAAATGCAGTATATACACACAGCAAAATATTATACAGCCTTCAAAAGGAAAGAAATTCTAATATATGCTGCAACATGGATGAAATTTGAAGACATTATGTTAAATGAAATAACTTGGAGAGGACAAATATTGCATGATTTCACTTATATGTGATACCTATGATAGTCAAACTCATAGAGACAGAATGTAGAACAGTGGTTACCAGGGGCTGCAGGAGGCGGGAATGGGGAGTTAGTACTGGGTAAGGAGATTCAGTTTGGGATGATGAAAAAGGTCTCGAGATGGATGGTGGTGATGGTTGCACAACTATGTGAATGTACTTAATGACACTGAATTGTATACTCAAGAAAAGTTAAAACGGAACATTTTATGTTATGCATATTTTACCATAATCTTTTTATTTTATTTACTTTTTTTCTAAGGATTGGCACCTGAGCTAACAACTGTTGCCAATCTTCCTTTTTTTTTTTTCCTGCTTTTTCCTCCCCAAATACCCTCAGTACATAGTTGTATATGTTTTAGTTGTGTGTCCTTCTAGTGGTGGCATGTGGGCTGCTGCCTCAACATGGCCTAATGAGCCGTGCCACGTCCGCTCCCGGGATCCAAACCCTGAGCTGCCGAAGCGGAATGTGCGGACCCAACCATTCGGCCACAGGGCCGGCCCCCATAATCTTTTTTTTTTTTTTTAAAGATTGGCACCTGGGCCAACAACTGTTGCCAATCTTTTTTTTTTTTTTCTGCTTTTATCTCCCCAAATCCCCCCTGTACATAGTTGCATATCTTAGTTCCAGGTCCTTCTAGTTGTGGGATGTGGGATGCCGCCTCGATGTGGCCTGACGAGCGGTGCCATGTCCGCGCCCAGGATCCGAACCCTGGGCCGCGGCGGCAGAGCAAGCAAACTTAACCACTCGGCCACGGAGCCGGCCCCCCCATAATCTTTTTAAAAGTCACAGAACACACCATTTGGCAACCATCACAATAATAAGTGATTGATGCATCGATGGATAATAGTACTAGTAGGTAAAAGTTTAATGAAGAACAGGAAACTTACAGAGTCAAAGCAGCTCCCAACAAGATACTGATTAGTTATAGAAGGAAAACAGTGACTTGAGAGCGGAGAAATCAGGCAGACACCACCTTAACCAAGGGACCAAAGTGAGCCTCACTGGTACTGGGTGCAGTGGACCCCTTGTGCCTCTTGATAGCCACACTGAGAAGAACACAACAGCACTTCATTTCAGCAGTACTCCTGCCAAAAATGCATTGCCTAAACCTAATTATGAGGAAATATCAGGATAAAAAGTACCACAATAAAAAAAAAGAAATTCCTGGTTCAACTGTCTTATAACAGGAATATTTTTTTCTTTTACCCCAAGGTAGGACGGATCCAGGCTTAGCTCATTTAGCATTTCACCATTTGTTTTTGTTTTTGTACGTTTTTCACTCTGCCATCCTCAGCCTGTGCGTTTAGCTCCTCTACATTTGCAGGACAGAGGCTGTGGTTCCTGTGTCGTGTTCCAGACGTAACAATGGGCAAGGGAGACGGGGAGCTGCTTCTCTTGATATTTATCACGTTTAATCAGTGAGGAAAATGTTTCCTAGAAGCCCCAACATGGTTACCTCCGTGGGTCTTTGGCTCAAACTGAGTCAAGAGCCAACCCCTGAACAAATCCCAAGCAGGGTCCCGGGGATTCCCAGACTATCCAGCAACTCTCTGGGCACCATGTGGGGAAGGGTGGTCACCCAAACCAAAGTGTGGCTCTGCAACAGGAAAGAAACAGGAATGGCTGATGGACAGTGGACCTCCAGTGCCAAGGCCAGCTGCAGGTTAGAGTGTTAGACGATGCATTCACACAGACATTGTAGGGGATCCAGGGTCACACTTGGGGGAGGTTTGCGGGAGGAGATTGTAAACTACATCTGGAGATGGGTAGACACCACCAGCAAACACACATAAATGATACTGTAGGCAGAAGATAGGAACCTGAAAAGAGGTTTTTGTTTGGTTTGGTTAAAACGGGCAAATAATGGCCACGAAGAGGTGATGGGCATGGCAGTGTGAAGTGCATAAAGAACCTTGCAACCCATCTTTTTCATAAACACTAACAACCTCCTCAGAGTTCCTAAGTAGGAAAGGGAGATGAGAGAATACATGCTCAAATAATATGGCTCAGTGGATGAGGAAAAATAAAATTTTTCCAGGAAAAAGTGGATGGATTGTGTCTTTCACGTGGTATTATCTTTTTTTTTTTTTTAACACTCTCTGGGATTCACAATCTCCCTGTCTAGCCGATTATAGTCCTTTATCACCTCGAGGCTCAAGAAACCTAATCAATGCCATGCTTGCCTACATTTAAGGCCAATTATTCCTTTTCAGTCTTAAACACACATGAAATACAACTGTTCATTTCCAAAAGTTATTCCACACAGATTTCACAAAATCTGTTTAATTGTATTCTGGAACTTTTAAAAGATATTTCTTAATAGCATTTCATGATGGCAGTACCAATCAATAAAAATGAACAATTCCTAGATTCAATTTGCAGAAAACTCAATACATTTTACAGAGAGAATCTCTTTGTTATGTCTGCATTCTATGCTCAGTGTAGTCTTGAACATTGATCTTTAGGGGAATCAAGCTATTTTGATTTATCAGTAGAGAAACATTTTTGAACTGATTCTAATTTCCTGGCTAGTAGAACTTGTTGCTTGGGATTTAAATACATTGGTGCATTTTTATAAATCAATAAAATTGCTTTTTTATATAAACTCAGTCAAATGATTTTTCTCACAAGAAAATGTTTTAATCTTTTCCATGCATTTTATTTGTTCACTTGTTCAATAACTATTTATAACATGGCAAGTATTCTGGAAAGAACCAGGGACACAACAGTCAGTGATACAAACCATTGCTGACTAATATTAACCATATATGACATGTGTCCAGTGTATATGGCAGCACTGTGCCCAAGTGAGTTACATCTGTTTTTTCTTAAAGAGGTGATGGAAGTTGCCCAAGCTGCTATAGCTGAGAAGGGGAAAAGACGACATTCAAACCCAGTTTGGCTGTCTCTGGAACCCAAGCTCTTAACCACGGTTATGCTTCTGGCAGATAACGTATGTTAAGGAATCACAAGTGTGACGAATGAGATAGAAAGGAAATCTAAGGCACCCAAGCTTCAGGGGGACAGAGAAGAACATCACAGACATGACATTTTGCTGAACAAGAATTAGCCAAGGAAACCTGGAGGAGTTGAAGGGATTGCGCAGCTAAGCAGAAGAAAAGTCGGGGCAAGGTGCCCAGAAACTAAAAGAAAAAAATCCTGTATGGCTAAAACCAAGTGGTGGGAGAAGGGAGAAAGGGCGAGTAGTAAGAGGCAGGCTTACTTGTGAATCTTGTTAATAACACGGGCCTTTATCTAAAGGCAGAAGCACATAATCTACCACCTAAACATGGGGGTCCTATATTCTTCTATTTTCTTGCATATTTTCCTTTAGTTTTAATTGAATATTTTGATTTTTTAAATTATAAATTGAATGAGGGTAAATTTGTTTTCTTCCATTTTTAACACATAAGCATACCTCATGCTATTGTGCTTTGCAGATATGCATTTTTCACAGATTGAAGATTTGTAGCAACCCTGAATTGAGCAAGCCTGTTGGTGCTGTTTTTCCAACAGCATTTGCCTATTTCATGTCTCTGTGTCACATTTTGGTAATTCTCGCCGTATTTCAAACTTCTTCATTATTATACTTGTTATGGTGATCTGCGATCAGTGACCTTGATGTTACTATCGTAATTGTTTTGGGGCACCATGGACTGCGCCCATATAAGATGGCGATCTTGATCAATAAATGTGTGTGTTCTGACTCCTGCGCCAACCAGCCGTTCCCCCATCTCTCTCCCTCTCGTCGGGCGTCCCTATTCCCTGAGACACAGCAATACTAAAATTAGACCAATTAATAACCTCACAATGTCCTCTCAGTGTTCAAGTAAAAGGAAGAGTCGCATGTCTCTCACTTTAAATCAAAAGCTGGAGGGGCCGGCTCTGTGGCCGAGTTCGTGTGCTCCGCTGCGGCGGCCCAGGATTCGGATCCTGGGCGCGGACATGGCACCGCTCGTCAGGCCACACTGAGGCAGCGTCCCACCTCCCACAACTAGAAGGACCTGCAACTAAGATATACAACTATGTACGGTGGGGGGGCAGGGGTTGGGAAATAAAGCAGAAAAGAGAAAAAAAAAAAGAAAAGATTGGCAACAGTTGTTAGCCCAGGTGCCAACCTTAAAAAAAAAAAAAAAAGAAACTCCACCAGGAAAGGAAGAGGGTTGTTGATGCAACAGATTCTAGTGATTGCTCTCTACTGAGCACCTACTATGTAACAGTTTATGAGAGAGACTACGAGTGCTTATAAAAAAAGAAAAAAAAAAAAGCTGGAAATGATTAAACTTAGTGAGGAAGCCATGTTGAAAGCTGAGACAGGCCAAAAGCTAGGCCTCTTGTGCCAAACAGTCAAGTTTTGAATGCAAAGGAAAAGTTCTTGAAGGAAATTAAAAGTGCTATTCCAAGAACACATGATTGATAGGAAAGTGAAACAGCCTTATTGCTGATATGGAGAAAGTTTTAGTGGTCTGGATAGAAGGCCAAACGAGCCACAATATTCCCTTGAGCCAAAGCCTAATCCAGAGCAAGACCCTAACTCTTTTCAATTCTGTGAAGGCTGAGGGAGGTTAGGAGGAAACTGCAGAGGAAAAGTTGAAGCTAGCAGAGGTCGGTTCGTGAGGTTTAAGGACAGAGGCCGTCTCCGTAACATAAAATTGCAAGGTGACCAGCAAGTGCTGATTTGGAAGCTGCCCCAAGTTCTCCAGAAGATCTAGCTAAGATAATTAATGAAGGTCCTACACTAAACAGCAGATTTTCAATGTAGATGAAACAACTTTATTTTGGAAGAAGACATCATCTGGGACTTTCATTAGCTACGGAGAAGTCAACACCTGGCTTCAAAGCTTCAAAGGACAGGCTGACTCTCTTGTTAGGAGGTCAGGCAACTGGTGAGGTTAAGTTGAATGCTCATTTACCATCCTGAAAATCCTAGGGCCCTTAAGAATTATGCGAAGTCTAACCTGCCTGTGCTCTAAAAATGGAGAAGCAAAGCCTGGGTGACAGCAGATCTGTTTACAACATTGTTCACTGAGTATTTCAAGCCCACTGTTGAGACCTACTGCTCTGAAACAAAGATTCCTTTCAAAATATTACTGCTTATTGACAAGACACCTGGTCACCCAAGAGCTCTGATGGAGAGGTACAAGATTAATGTTGTTTTCATGCCTGCTAACACAACACCCATTCTGCAGCCCATGGATCAAGGAGTAGTTTTTACTTCCAAGTCTTATTATTATCATTTTACAATACCATATTCGACTGATTTTAAGACTCAGATTTTTTTAATAAAGATTGGCACCTGAGCTAACAACTGTTGCCAATCTTCTTTTTTTTCTTCCTGATTTTTCTCCTCAAGTGCCCCCAGTACATAGTTGTATATTCTAGTTGTGGGTCCTTCTAGTTGTGGCATGTGGATGCCACCTCAGCATGGCCTGACCAGTGGTGCCATGTCCACACCCAGGATCCAACCAGCAAAACCCTGGGCCGCCGAAGCAGAGTGCGCGAACTTAATCACTCGGCCATGGGGCTGACCCCTCAAGTCTTATTCTTTAAGAAATACATTTCATAAGGCTATAGCTGCCGTAGATAGTGATTCCTCTGACAGATCCGGTCAAAGTAAATTGAAAACCTTCTGGAAAGGATTCACCATTCTGGATGCCATTAAGGACATTCATGATTCATGGGAAGAGGTCAAAACATCAACATTAACACGAGTTTGCAGGAAGTTGGGTCCAATCCTTATGATGACTTTGAGGGACTCAAGATTTCAGTGGAAGAAGTAACTGCAGATGGGGTGGAAATAGCCAAACAACTAGAATTAGAAGTGGAGCCTGAAGATGTGACTAAATTGTTGGAGTCTCATGATCAACTTTAACAGATAAGGAGTTACTTCTTATGCATGAGCAAAGAAAGTGGTTTCTTTAGATGGAATCTACTCTTGGGGAAGATGCTGTGAAGATTGTGAAAATGACAACAAAGGATTTAGGATTTTACATAAACTTGGTTGATAAAGCAGGGGTAGGGTTTGAGAGGATTGACTCCAATTTTGAAAGAAGTTCTACTGTGGGTGAAACGCTATCAAAGAACATCACACGCTACAGAGAAATCGTTCATGAAAGGAAGTTGATTGATATGGCAAACTTCCTTGCCGTCTTATTTTAAGAAATTGCCACAGCCACCTCAACCTTCAGCAACACCACCCTGATCAGTCAGTAGCCAACAACATCTACGCAAGACCCTCCGCCAGCAAAAAAGATTACGACCCAGTGAAGGCTCAGATTATAGTTAGCGTTTTTTAGCATTAAAGTATTTTTTAATTAAGGCATATACATTGCTTTTTAGATATAATGCTGTTGCATACTTAATAGACTACAGCATCAAGTAAACATAACTTTTATATTCACTAGGAAACCATGTGACTCACTTTATTACAGTGGACTAGAACCAAACCCACAAAATCTCCGAGGTATGTCTGTATAAAATAAAGATGTGACTTGGGTTACTGAACTATTTTTTGAAAAGTGTCCTTTAATGATTACGAATTCCACTTCTTGGTAGATTCTTTCATTGTGAAGTTATGTTTTGACTGGTTTTGCAAAGTATTTGAATAAGAAGGGGATCCTAGCATTTACAGCTACTTGAAAAGCAGAGACCTTATCATAAGTGGATACTTTCTGCTTTATAAACCACATTTTGACAATTGGTTCGCAGGTTGGGGTCCAGCTTCCGGCAGGGCCACCTAGAACAATAGTCCATATATCTTGCAGCCCAGAGCCTGTGCTTCCACTTTCAAGAGGTAAGTCCTTGAAGGCACTTGCTTGTCATAGACACCTGTTAAAATTAAAACTATAATGCAGATACAGGAGTAATCTTATACATCAATGAAAAAATATAACTCATGGAGAACACTCAAAGCTTCTTCATCAGCACGCAGCTTCCCCAGATATCTTAACTTTGTAGAAAGAATGGCAGTTCTTGAATCCACTAAAGAAGACACTTGCACTGAAGAAAGCACTTCTGCAGAATTTCAGCCTTTTTCTTAAGTTCTTTGTGTATTGCTCAGGCTTCTTTTTATTCACGAAAAATCTTGCCCCTGATCAACTTAAAATATTAACAAGGAGTGGGGAGACCACATATGAACCATGATGCCTTCCTGTTATATGGACGCCGTTCCTCTGCTTGCCGATTACATGTGAGCTGATACGCATTGAGGAAACACATGTGCTGGTGGAGTAGCCTGTGCCTGCTTCAAAAGGTTGCTGTGAGGATTTTTAAAAGTAAGACGAGTAAAGTGCTTTGAACAGCACCTGACTGATGAGAAGAGCTCAAGCAGGTGTCTGCTGTTATTAAATAAGGATGCTCATTTATTTACAATGTTCAAAATTAAGCCTTACAAACACTGTCAGGTTACTAGAGAAGATTCCCCAGGCCTTAGAAATGGGCCTGGCACTCCGAGGGAAGTGGTGTGCCCACTGAACTGAAGGAGACGGTTATGAATGAGTCTTATTGGGACAGGAGCATGACATGCCTGTAGCACCGGCCGAGCTGTGGGGGATCCATGACAAAGAGCCTTATGCTGTGACAGGGCTTGTCATGTCTCGTTAGTTATAGATTAGATGACTAGTAATTTTTAATGGAGCTGCTTAATCTCTATCCTGGAGGTATCACTTTTAAATGACTTTTCTCCTCTTGACTAACAACACAAAGATTTCCATGCAGACCAAAAACACAAAATTGTCGTCTTAATTAACTTAACCTTAGTTCCCTGGGAAGCGGGACGTCTCCTTGAGCAATGCATTTGTCCTCTTTGGCATGTTGGCGAAGTTCTTGTAGTTCAAAGTTTTCAAATAGTTATGCTCCATCACATAATTAATTCTTACCCTCTGAAGGCTTGATGGTGTTTTCCTCTTCTCAGGTCCTCAAGGGGATCCTGGATACTATGACTCCCCAGCTAGGGGAGGTGTGAGGAATGTTGATGTTTCTCAGGTTGCCACACTAACTTAGTGTGTGGAGTTTATCTGCAAGCCTCTTTTGTAGAGAAGAGATATTCTAACATAGTTGACTACTGAATGAGTTCCTGAATGTCCACCTGTAAAAAGATGGTTTAATAAGTTAACAGGTATATATGTTATGGAATAATACACAGCTATGAAAAAGGATGAGTTATGTCTACATTCATTTGGAGGGGTGTTCAAGATGGGTTTTTTTCCTTCTTAAAACAGGTTTCAAGACAATGTGTATAGGGGCCAGCCCAGTGGCATAGTGGTTAAGTTTGTGCACTCCACTTTAGTGGCCCGGGGTTCACTGCTTCAGATCCCGGGCACAGACCTACACATTGCTCCCCAAGCCATGCTGTGCATCCTACATATAGAATAGAGGATGACTGGCACAGATGTTAGCTCAGTGACAATCTTCCCCAAGGAAAAAGAGGAAGATGGGCAACAGATGATCACTCAGGGCCAATCTTCCTCATCATAAAAAAATAATAATAATAATAAAGTAACGTTTATGATCAGATCCTATTTTTGCAAAATAAAACACACACACACACTCACACACACAAACCAGAGGACAACATTCCCGTCTACATGTATGTACATTTGACCTTTTGCGCATGCATGAGGAAGGAGGGGGAGGTGTTCATTGCACACCAGGAGGCTTACACTGCACACCTCAGAGGCTCATAGAGGAGAAGACGTGAGGAGGATAGTCCATTTTTTTCACTTTATATACCTTTGACAAGTTCACTCATCACAAAGAGCATGCTTTACTTTTGTATTTTAGAAATCTGTTAAATATGATGTAAACAGGAAAAATTGTTCTAACCAAAAATAAAAAACCCTTTCCCTAGAGACTTCTATTTTCCCATTAAACCTCCATCATAAAATTTATGAACATCTCGGGAAGGAGGGAGTGGAATCTAAACTGTCTAATGCTGTGTGTGTGTATTTCTTGATTCCTGAAGATGGCCTGACCTGTTCTGGCCTCCCGTGAGTGTTCCCGGCTCCCAGGACAGTGCCTCCTCTCTAGGGCCTGATCTTTACCTCTTTGTCCCCATGGACCATCAGTAGCAGCTTCCTCAGTCACCCCGTATCTCTCAGCGGCCTCTTGGTAACTGGCTCTGACTACCCTCAGACCTTTGGTCCTGAATTAAGAACTGGACTTGATTTCCCCTCTTGTTCAGTTGAACCCAGGTAGAGTTGCACCAGATCGCGTGCCCCAGTTTATCACTTTTCCCCAGAGCAAGTGAAATTCCTCATTTCTGGAGGTGCCCTTCCTCAAAGTCTCCCACTTGTGGGCCCTCCTCCTTGAAGCTCAGTATCTGCCAGGAGAAGTGGACCAAGGCTGCAAGTCCGCTGTGACATGCCTTGCATTCGCCTCACGATTTCCTCAAGGTGCTGTGGACGGGGTGCTTTTGCAGGCAGGGTCCTTTCCTCTTCTTCAGGAATAGGAGGCTCACTGTGTAGCTGGGCCTCTGCCACCAGCATCTCTTGCAGTTAGAGGTAGTCACATGTGTAAGTGTTGGCCATTGAGATGTAAGCTAAAGTACTACATGAAAAATTCTGGGAAATCTTTGAAGAGAAGGGACAGAGCCATCTTCTGCCCACCCTCCTTCCTGTGGCCTAGATGGCAATACGAGGCTGGACTTTGACCCGACTCGGGGGGCAGAGGAGATAATGATTGAGGGGTCTGGGGCATGGATTTCTTTTTAGTGAAAGAAAGATAAACTTCTAATGTTTTGAAGCCACTGTTATTGGGGGTTTTCTGTCACATGCCAACAAACTAGTCTTAACCCGTGTATTGAGGTTTCACATTCTGTAGTGCCTGAGTGCTTGCGTATTCGTTGTCTAACTTTCCCTTAGCAGGTAGTTGTAAAGCCTCCGTTATGTGCCCAGCACAGCTCCGTGCCCTGAAGGACACACAGCAAGCAGAAAGGTCGAGTCACAGCCCTGAAGACGTTTACCTCCCACTTAGGAAGCTAAGACCAAAATAAGACCACAAAGAGCGAGCAGGACGAGCTGGCACAATGTTGAATTGAATTATGTGACAGTAGTTAAAAGTGCAAGAAGAGTTTAGAGATATGGAAGCTTAGAAGAGCTGGAGTTGTCTTAATTTTATAAGAATGGATGAGTTTTCAATGAGGAATGCCTATAAATTCTGTCGTTGTGAACAGAGCTAAATGATTTCTCTAAAGATCTATTATTCCTCATTTAATACTTCAGGTTAGAATTTTAAAATAAATCACGAATTGCTAGAATGATAAAATTATTAACAGAATACACAATTATTGTACAAATGACGAGCGATGACTAGAGATGATTATTCTACACATGTATAGAAGGTACCGTTTGTGTAGCCCTGTGAGTTGGCTGACCTGCTTGAGTTTTCCGACAGAAACGTGAGGAGGATTGGAAAAGCACAAGTCTTCTTGGGTCTCTCATTGCTGGTGTCCACATCGGGCTGCCTGTCCCTATTCCAGCCAGTTAATAGCCACTGATATTATTCTTGATCTGTTTAATATTACTAAAATCCCAACTTTCTCTCTGCCTCTGACCTTTGTACTGGAAGTGTAGCTGTATAAATCATTGCCGCTCAGATTTATACATTTATAGCATCAAAACTATATGCTCTATATGATTGGATTTGTTTGGAATCTAAGGAGTTAACAAAAATTCCCCACCCCTTCCCTGGATTTCTAAAACAGAATAGATGTGGAAATGAGCCTTACACCAGTCACGTTCGGTAGCTGTGGACAGAGTAAGTCATCTGAGAGTTGTTAACTTAAAATCTGTGTCTTTCTTTTAGCCCAGATCTTCTACAAAAGGAGCCTGAGGCAAGGATTAAGGTGCAATACTTTATTTGGGAAACGCAAGCCCAGGGCAGTGAGGGTGAAGTAAAATGAGAAGGGAGGCAAGCAGAGTTGTGGTGCAGTGTAACGGGATGTGCTAGTATTACTGCTTGAGCTACTGTTTTTCATTCAGTGACAACAAAAAACAGCAGGTTGCTAAGTAGTATGTTTACTCATCACACGTGATTTTCCAGAAGTGTTGCAAAGAGGAACTGCAGCTCAGAACAGGCCACAGCAGAGAGAAAGAAGGGGAATGCATGTGCCCAGCTTCCACTCACCTCTCAGTTCCCCCTTGCCAGCATTCACCTCAAGGGAAGCTAACTCCCTCATGTGCCCAGATAGCATCATCTGGCCCATTGGCGGCCACTCAGAAAGGCAAATGCTGCACTCTTCCGTGTAAAGTTTTAACAAAGTCCAAAAGTAGAAGGGCAAATGGTGTGGGTAGCATGCCAACCACGGAAGCACAAACGAGGAGGCAGTGAAGGGAATACGAGGACGAAGGCAAGGTTTTCATCCTGTTATAGAGCCACATGCTAAGTGGAAATGCTTAAAAATATCTTTACCATTGGTCTGGTTGTTTTTTTAAATTTATTTTTAAAAATTATAGAGTAATTTAGGCTATGACATTTTTGATACAGTAAACAAGGGTGCTCAGAGTGGTGGACATTAGCTAAAAAATCTGGGCAGTGTGAGAAATTCTGATCAAGATAATGCTGTGAGTTCAAGTTCTGTGTTTCCTCCTCAGTTCCAAACCATGGCAGTGATAGAGGTTAAAAATATTAAGATAAATTCATCCTCTGTGGTACTAGAAGTAGAAAAGTAACAGTCAGCCATCCTTACTGAAAAAAAAATGACTAAAAGAACCACGTAGTAAGTGGAGCAAACATTTGTGATTTTTGTTTTGTTTTGGCTAGCCAGAATTTAAACATACATCCTATTTTGGAGAAAACCAAATTCATAAGAATGAGATGGTCCCAGCAGAGCAGCGTGAACAGACAGTTACAATATCTTCCCAGCTAAGGCATGACCATGTGTCCTGACTTAGCCAATTGGATGTTCCCACCTCTGATTTGAATCTTGAGATATAATGTAAAGATGATGAGGCAGAGATTATTCCTGACAGGGGTCGTAGAGCCAACAATCCTGGGACACAGAGCAGGAGCTCAGGGGCAACAGTGTCATAAGTAGGTTCCCTTGGTGACTACACATTTTCTAAGCCCGGGAATAGACACTTTCCATTGACAATGCAAGCTACTCACTAACCTTACAAAAAGTCTTCTTCTGCTTAAGTTAACCAGAATTAGTTTCTGCTGTTTGCAACCAAGAACTCTGACTGGTTCAGTGTACTCAAGCAAGGAAAAAAGTGAACCCAGAAGGAAGTAACAGAATTCAAGAAATAGTCATAAGGAAAATAATATGTTTCCTGGTGTGACACCTGGCTTCCCGAAACACCCTTAACCTCATCAATGAGCATCAGAGGGGAGCTGTGTGCACTCTGACTAAACGTGTTTCTTTGTCAGCTGGAGTCAAAAGTGGAGCCCATATGCTGGAATGTGATCATGCAGAGAAGACAGACAGAGGAGAGAGCAATGTGAAGACAGAGGTAGAGATTGGAGTGATGTGGTCACAAACCAAGGAAGCTGGCAACCACCAGAAACTAGAAGACTCAAGGAACAAATTCTTCCCTGTGTGGCCTTGCCGACACCTTGATTTTGGACTTCTGGCCTTCACAACTGTGAGAGAATAAATTTCTGTTGTTTTAAGACACCAAGTTTGTGGTAATCTGTTATGGCAGCCACAGGAAACTAATTACTCAGCAGTCCCACTCCTAGGTATTTACCCAAGTGAATGAAAACCTGTGTTCCCCTAAAACTTATACAAAAATATTTATAGCAATTTTCTTTGTAATAGCCAGAAATTGTAAAAATCTCAAATGTCCCTTCACTGGGGAATGGTTAAACATACTGTGGTATATCCAGACAATGGAATAATGCTCAGCAAGAAAAAGGAACCAACTACACTACATGTAATGACATAGATGAATTTCGAATGTAAATTATGGTAAGTGAAAGAAGCCAGACGCAAAATGCTGTGTGTGTATGACACCAGTGATATGGCATTCTAGAAAAGGCAAATCTTTAAGGATGGAAAGCAGAATAGTAGTTACTGGGAGATGGAGTTGGAGAAGGGTTGACTACTAAAGTGGCACATGGAGGAAATTTTTGGGTGGATGATGCAACAGTTCTGTATCTTGATTGTGATGGTGGGTACATAGTTATACATTCAAATCACAAAGAACTATATATCAAAAAGAGTTAATTGTATTTTATGTAAGTTAAAAATAAATTTTAAAATTAAAAACAAGAAGAAGGCTGGCCCCATGTCCTAGTGGTTAAGTTCAGCACAATCTACTTCTGCGGCCTGGGTTCAGTTCCTGGGCATAGACCTACACTACTTGTCAGTGGCCATGCTGTGGCAGCAGCCCACATACAAATTAGAGGAAGATTGGCACAACGTTAGCTCAGGGTGAATCTTCCTCAGGAAAAAAGAAAAAAAAAGTACTCTGATAAATCGTCATTCTGGAACCAGGCACCATGTAATCAGGAATGTCACTCAACCACTCACCAAGGTGGATCTTGTGTTACCTCAGAAAGATCGTTGAGGATGAGGACACATTATTTTCATTTTCATTTAATGCCACCAACGAAAAATATTTATTTAAGGATATGAGATATGTTAGTAGTGGATAAAAGTTTCTCAAAAGAAATAATTCTTGCTATTTAGGCACTAAAGACCTTTAAAAAAAACTAATATGAAGTAGAATACAAATACGTCATTTTGACAAGTTGAAGGAAAGTGGCATCAAAATTTTCTCCTGATTTATTTTTCATTTCCCCTGTGCATTTTATAACTATTGTTTCTTCTTTTTTAACAAAAAGGTGAACTTTGCATTATTAAGAAACAAAGACCTCAAAAGTAACACAATAGAGAATGAAAAAGAGGAGATTTTATAAAGCAGGAAGATTCAAGTAAAGGAGGAGAAAAAACATATGCCTCCCTTCCAAAATAAATAGGAGTTGGTGAAATAGGAAAACGTCTGCTGAGGATCTCATTTGACCAAGAAGAAACAAACAAAGTGCAGTTTATAAATCTTGACCTGCCTTGAAGTTAATTATATCCCACATTCAATAGAGAAAAGAATGCAAAGAATTGTTATTCTAACTCAATTTTGAACACCAAGAACTGTTTGGAAAGGTGAAACGCAATGATATCTTAAAAGCCAAGCAAAGGAATTCTGAGCATTGACATCTTGACTTTAGATAACAGTAGGCATATTTCCATATCTGGAGATTCTAAAAAAAGGAAATGGCTTGAGAGGAATGAGGGAATCCAAAAATAAGTCCTCCCAGTATCAACACAAAGTATGAAGAAATGGAAGGGAGGGGCTGGCCCCGTGGACAAGTGGTTAAGTTTGCGCGCTCCGCTGCAGGCGGCCCAGTGTTTTGTTAGTTCGAATCCTGGGCGTGGACATGGCACTGCTCATCAAACCACGCTGAGGCGGCATCCCACACGCCACAACTAGAAGAACCCACAACGAAGAATATACAACTATGTACCGGGGAGCTTCGGGGAGAAAAAGGAAAAAATAAAATCTTTAAAAAAAAAAAAGAAATGGAAGGGAACATAACAAAACCTATGTAGTTACACAAATTGCCCTCTAGTAATCTCAAACTTTTATAGCTCATTTATAAAAGATGGAAGAAATTGCAAATGTTCAGGAACAAATTCCAAAATGGCACGACATAGAATTTTAGATCAGCATTCCAGACTGAAGCACCAGATGAGATGACAATGCCAAGAGCAATATGTTAGTCAGGGTTCTCCAGAGAAACAGAACCAATAGGAGATATGTATGTATATCAAGGAGTTTGTTATGAGAAATTGGTTCTCAGTTTTTCCAAGTGTAGGGCTTTTAGTAAGAGGTCAAACTTAAGAGACCATGAACTAAATATAGATTGCTAATTACATAGGTTATTATATATGAACTCATGATAGCCACAAACCAAAAGCCTATAACAAATACACAAAAAATAAAGAAAAAAGAATCCAAACATAGCATTAAAGAAAGTCATCAAATCACAAGGGAAGAGAGCAAGAGAAGAAGAAAGAAGTGGAGGAGAACTACAAAAATGTCCAGAAAAAAAGAATAAAAAGGCAATAAATACATAATTATCAATAATTACTTTAAATGTAAATGAGCTTAATGTTTCAATCAAAAGATATAGGATGTCTAAGTGGATTTTAAAAAAAAACAAGACCTACATATAGGCTGCATACAAGAGACACTTCAGACCTAACAAGGCTCACAAACTGAAAGTGAAGAGATGGAAAAAGAT
Organism: Equus asinus; assembly: GCF_041296235.1. Lineage (NCBI taxonomy): Eukaryota > Metazoa > Chordata > Mammalia > Perissodactyla > Equidae > Equus > Equus asinus. The sequence goes on along the minus strand of NC_091801.1, from coordinate 27,808,180 downwards.
ATTGCATGAAAATGGAAATGAAAAGAGAGCTGGGGTAGCAATACTTAGACAAATAGACTTTAAAACAAAAACTGCAACCAGAGACAAAGAAGGGCATTACATAATGATAAAGGGAACAATCCAACAAGAGGATGTAACACTTGTAGATATGTAGTGCCCAACATAGGAGTACCTAAACACATAAAGCAAATATTAATGGACAAAAAAGGAGAAATTGACAATAACACTGTAACAGTAGGGTACTTTAATACTCCACTTACACCAATGGATAGATCATCCAAACAGAAGGTCAAAAAGGGAACATTGATCTTAAATGACGCATTAGACCAGATGGACTTAATAGACAAATATGGAACATTCCATCCCAAAACTGCAGAATACACATTCTTTCAAATGCACACGGAACATTCTCCAGGATGGATCACACATTAGGCCACAAAAGCAGTCTCAATAAATTTGAGAAGATTGAAATAATATCAAGCATCTTTTCTGACCACCAAATTATGAAACTAGAAGTCAACTAAAAGAAGAGAACTGGAAAAGTCACAAATATATGGAGACTAAGCAACATGCTACTGAACAACTATTGGGTCAATGAAGATATCAAAGGAGAAATCAAAAAATACCGAGAAACAAATGAAAATAAAAATACAACATACCAAAATCTGTGGGATACAAAAAAGTGGTACTAAGAGGGAAGGTTATAGCAATACATGCCTACCTCAACAAACAATAAAAAATTTCAAATAAGCAATCTAATAAGTCCCCTAAAGGAACTAGAAAAAGAAGACCCAACAAAGGCCATAATCAGTAGAAGAAAGGAAATAATAAAAATCAGAGCAGAAATAAATAAAATAGAGACTAAAAAGACAATAGAAAAGATCGATGAAACTAAGAGCAGCTTCTTTGAAAAGATAAACAAAACTGACAAACCTTTAGCTAGACTCACCAAGAAAAAAAAGAGGAGGCTCAAATAAATAAAATCAGAAATGAAAGAGGAGAAATTACAATAGATACCACAGAAATACAAAGGATTATAAGAAAATACTATAAAAAGCTATATACCACCAACAACAACTTGGCTAATCTAGAAGAAACAGATAAATTCTTAGAATTATCCAGCCTTCTGAAACTGAATCAAGAAGAAACAGAGAATTTCAATAGACCAATCACTAGTAAGGAGATTGAAACAGTAATCAAAAACCTCCCAAAAAACAAAAGTCCAGGACAAGACAGCTTCCCTAGTGAATTCTAGCAAACTTTCAAAAAAGATTTAACACATAACTTCTCAAACTCTTCCAAAAAATTGAAGAAGAGGGGATGCTTCCTAACTCATTTTTCAAGGCCAACACTGTCCTTAGAGTAAAACTAGACAAGGACAACACAAAAAAGGAAAATTACAGGCCAATATCACTGATGAACATAGATGCAAAATCATCTACAAAATATTAGCTAATCAAATAGAACAATGTATTAAAAGGATCATACACCATGATCAAGAGGGATTTATTCCAGGGATGCAAGGATAGTTCAATATCTGCAAATCAATCAACATGATACACCACATTAACAAAATGAAGAATAAAAATCACATGATCATCTCAATAGATGCAGAGAAAACTTTCGATAAGATACAGCATCAATTTATGGCAAAAACTCTAAATAAAATGGGTAGAGAAGGAAAGTACCTCAACACAATAAAGCCCACATATGACAAACCACAGCCAAAATTATACTGAATGGTGAAAAACTGAAAGCTAACCCTCTAAGAACAGGAACAAGACAAGGATACCCACTTTTTTCATTCTTGTTTAATATAGTATTGGAAGTCTTAGCCAGATCACTCAGGCAAGATAAAGAAATAAAAGGGATCCAAATTGGACAGGAAGATATAAAACTGTCACTATTTGTGGATGATGTGATTCTATATACAGAAGACCCTAAAGAATCCACTAAAATACTATTAGAAATAATAAACTAATACAGTAACGTTACAGGGTACAAAATAAACATACAAAAATCAGTTGTTTTTCTATATACTAACAATGAAATAGCAGAAAGAGAAATCAAGAATACAATCCCATTTACAACTGCAACAAAAAGAATAAAATACGTATGAATAAATTTAACCAAAGAGGTGAAAGATGTATACACTGAAAATTATAAAATGTTGTTGAAAGACATCAAAGAAGATACAAAGAAATGGAAAGACATTCTGTGCTTATGGATTGGAAGAATTAACATATTTTAAATATCCATACTTCCTAAAGCAATCTACAGATTCAATGAAATCCTCATCAAAGTCCCAGTGACACTGTTCATGGAAATAGAACAAAGAATCCTAAAATACATATGGAATGGCAAAAGACTCCGAATAGCCAAAGCAATCTCCATAAAAAAAGAACAAAGCTGGAGATATTACATTCCCTGATTTCAAAATATACTACAAAGCTATAGTAATCAAAAAAGCATGGTACTGGCACAAAAACAGACACACAGATCAATGGAACAGAATCAAGAGCCCAGAAATTAACCCACACATTCATGGACAGCTGATTTTTAACAAAGGAGCCAGGAACGTAGAATGGAGAAAGGAAAGTCTCTTTAATAAATGGTGTTGGGAAATCTGGACAGCCACATGCAAAAGAATGAAAGTAGACAATTATCTTACACCATACGCAAAAATTAACTCAAAATGGATTAAAGACTTGCATGTAAGACCTGAAACCATAAAACTCCTAGAAGAAAACGTAGACAGTATGCTCTTTGACATCAGTCTTAGCAGCATTTTTTTGAACATCATGTCTCCTTAGTCAAGGGAAACAAAAGAAAAAAATAAACAAACAGGACTACATCAAACTAAAAAGCTTCTACATGGCAAAGGAAACCATCAACAAAACGAAAAAACAACCTAACAGCTGGGAGAAGATATTTACAAATCATATATCTAATAAGGGGTCAATATCCAAATTATATAAAGAACTCATACAACTCAACAAAGAAAAAGATAAGCAACCCAATCAAGAAATGGGCAGAAGATCTGAACAGACATTTTTCCAAAGAAGATATACAGGCGGTCAACAGACACATGAAAAGATGTTCAAGATCACTAATTACTAAGGAAAATCAAATCAAAACTACAATGAGATATCACATGAAACCTGTCAGAATGGCTTTTATTAAAAAAACAAGAAATAACAAGTGCTGGAGAGGATGTGGAGAAAAGGGAACCCTCATGCACTACTGGTGGGAATGTACACTGGTGCAGCTGCTATGGAAAACAGCATGGAGATTCCTCAAAAAATTAAGACTAGGATTACCACATGTCCAGCTATTCCACTTCTGGGTATTTATCCATAGAACATGAAAACACTAATTTGAAAAGATACGTGCACCCTTAGGTTCATTGCAGCATTATTCGCAATAGCCAAGACTTGGAAACAATCTAAGTGCCCACCAACAGATGAATGAATAAAGATGTGGTATATATACACAATGGAATACTACTCTGCCATAAAAAAGATTAAATCTTGTCATTTGCAACAACGTGGAGGGACCTTGAGGGCATTATGCTAGGCAAAATAAGTCAGACAAAGAAAGCCAAATACTGTATGATTTCACTCATAAGTGGAAGATTAAAAACAACGACAACAAACAAACACATAGATACACAGATTAGATTGGTGGTCACTAGAGGGGAAGTGGGGAGGGAGGAGGAGAAAAGGGATAAAGGAGCACATGTGTACTGTGACAGAGGGTAATTAGACTTTTGTGGTGAATGTGATGTAGTCTACACAGAAATTGAAATATAATGATGTATACCTGAAGTTTACACATGTTATAAACTAAAGTGACCTCAATAAAAACTAAAGCAAAACAGACAACAATTGCTTTTCGCAATTATGGAGGCTGAGGAGTCCCATGGTGTACCACTTGCCAGCTAGAGCCCCAGGAGAGCCAGCGGTGTAAGTTCCAGTCTGAGTGCAGGAGAAGACTGATGTCTCAGCTCGAAAACCGACAGGCAGAGGCTGAATTCTCTCTTTCCCCACAGGCCTCTAACTGACTGCATGAGGTCCACTCACATTAATGAGAACAATCTGTGTTCCTCAGTCAACAATTTAAAATGTTAATCTTATCCAGAAACACCCTCAAAGACACACCCAGAATAATGTATAAACAAATATCTGGTCACCTTGTGGACCAGTCAAGTTATTAGATAAAATTGACCATCACAATGCAAGAGCCTTTTAGACGGCAAGAAGAAGAGAAGGACAGACCAACGCTTGGGGCTGGTGGCCCAGTGAGGAGCAGTGAGTGCAGGTGGAAAGGGGCAAGCTCTGGGGCAGACAGAGGGCCCTGCGGTGGGATGCTCTCCTCTGTTCCTGACTAGTGACATGACTGTGGGCAAATCCCTTAGCCTCTGGGGGCTTAAATTTCTTTCTCTCTACAGCAATGGGACCATTTCATATATTCTGTAAAAGAGAAAATAAGTTCTACCTCATTGGATTCTCAGTTAAGTCATGTCTGTAAAGGATTTATCACACAGCAGGTACCTGTGATCTAAGAGAGTACTAAACATTTCATGACAGAGCATTAAATAAGAAATTGAAAACATTTAATAACAAAGCTAAACATTTAATAACAGAGCAAAACCGCTCACTTTTAATTTAGATTTGGTCTTCTTCATTAGAAAATGTCTTCAAACTAGAAAAGTGTGAATAAGCCTCTGCGAGGGAATTGATGCTTAAGATATGTTTGTCAAAACACGCTAACTTCTGATTGTTTTTGATGTTTTCAAATTTCCAGGTCCAGATGAATTAGAATTTATAATTAATAATATCCAAGGAATTTTGGACAGCAGTACTGGGACCAAAATTTCCAGGGGGAACTTGGATAAATGTCTTAATTTTCAAGAGGGGGCAGAGGTGGAGTCTGAGAACACAAGACTGATAAAGAAAGAAAATGCGGATATTGAAAGCTAAGCAAATCGTTTAACACAGACACTCTGCTTACAGCAATTCTAGCTCTGCTGGTCAAGCAGATTGCTTGTGATCACTTAGAAAAGGAAGAGACGATCAGCTAAAACCACCCTCAATTTGCTAAGAATGAGTATACCACACTAGTCTCAACTCTTTTTTGGAGAAAGTTTATTTAATGAGAGATTTGGGAGAACAATGTATTATATCTAGGAGCCTAGAAACAGGCAATATTCATGGCTCCAGCAGGTGATGGGGAGAAGATGCACAGGAACCTGGGGTTGAACATGAGGGATGAAAATAAGATTCAGGGTTGAGGACTCCATGATCAGAACTAGGGTATAAGGAGCCTGGTCAGAGCTGGAAATGGAGTACATTCACAGAGCTGGACAAGCAGTGTGGTTGGTCTCTGAGATGGATGTTAGCATGCAGAGGGCTAGTCTCCAGACCACAAGAGAGTGAAGGAAACAGGACTGCAGAAGGAGCAGTCGAACAATGATGCAGTTGCAGAAGACCTCAGCCAACCCCATGGGGAGGTCTGGAGCTGGGGTGGCCCTTTAGAGACATCCTGAATTGGGACAGGGGTCAGGCCTGTGTTCTGCCCCCACGGACCAGTCACTGGACGTGAGCTAGTGCCTGGGAAGGGGTATGCCCTTGGGTAATGCAGCAGCCCCTTGAGCAGACGGCAATGCCAGAGGAGCTGCCCACCACTCAACCTTCAGCAACTGAGGGAAAAATCTCCTCCGTGCCGAAGGAGGATTGGCAGTGCACCACAGCACCCACTACGCCTGGCCTAATGCTGGGTCTCCACAACACCGAGAAAGAGTGCCTCCAGCCTGCCTAGACCACAAGCAGGATGGGAATCAGAGCAGGAGTGGTAGTTGTGGAAAAGTCGAGGACTTTTGCAGACAGATCAGCTCCTTCTAGCAAGTTATTTAACCTCTGAGCTCCAGTTTCCTCTGTATTTATAGATCACTTGGGGTGAGGATTAAAAGGCATAATATATCGAGGCCTGGCAGTAAGCCTAGCACATAGTAGATGCTTAGTAAGTCTTCGTTTCCTTCCCTCTTGGGCTCTCGGAAGGGCAGAACCTACCAGTGAGAATCGGGTGGACTTGGGCAGTAGAGAGAAGGGGGACATGGGGCTTGAAATCAGGTGGGGTCAGAATAACACTCAGAGATGAAGGTTTACCAACTACTTGGGTTAAGATCAAGAGAAAACTTGCAAATCAAAGCTGTGGCTGAATCAAAACTTAAAGATATATCTCAACAAAGCTGTTAAAAAATAAATGAAATTTTAAAAGAGAAATATCAATATGTTGGAGGACAGAATCAGACAGATCATTACAACTTGGAATGATGAGGTGATATAAAGAGTATAAAATTTAACAGGGTGCATGTGAAGTATTTCATATGGGTCCAACAGTTACATTGCACATACACACACACACACCAGGAAGTAAACAATAATAGCAGATATTTACTGAGTACTGAGTGCCTATTATGAAGTAGGCCCTACACCCTTTGCTTTCTATATTTTGCAACTGATGCCACAAAGTGCAAACCTTTTACAGTGATGATTTCCATTCATCCTCTCAGCAAACCTGTGAGACAGGAGCTTTATTACCTTTGCTTTTCAAAGAGGTGAATTGCGGCTTGAGGGGTAAGTCTCCCAAAGTCACACAACCAAGAGGAGGTGGAAACAGGAAATTATCTGAGAACCTTGACATCCAAAGCTTTCCCACGTGACCCCCGCACCAGCTACTCTCCAATGTCAGAGAGAAAGGAAACTAGCCCACAACAAATTATATGTTATATCATTTGATCCCCACATTAGTCAGGATGGGTAACTTGCAAGTAATAAGAAATTCAAGTTAAATAGGTTTAAACGAGAGAGAAAGGAATTTGTTTGTAGAACTGGGAGTCCAGAGGGAGAATGGCATTGAGGGTTGACTTAATCCCATGGCTCCAATTCTATTTCCCTGCAAATCTCTCTACTTGGTCTCCTCTGACGTTGGCTTCTTCCCAGGCTGGGAGTGACAAGTTCACAGCAGATCCAAGGCTCACATCCATGTGCAATAAATCCAGACAAAGAGAGAAAGTGTCATTTCCAGGAGCTCACCCAGAAAAATGAGAAAGAATTTTTCCAAACGCCCCAGCTTACCTCTGCTTCCATCTCCCAGGTCAAAATTATTAGCAATTCAAGAGCATGAGACTACCTTGAGACCAACTGGGCCACACCTGGAATTGCAGGTGGGGTCAGCATCCCCTAAGACACACAGAAATCTTGGAGCAGGGAAGGATACCTGAATAAAATTAGGCTGCTATTAGGGAGAAGCAAAGAAGGAAAGAACGGATACTGAGTAGATAATCAACAACGTTTGGTTCAGAGAAATAAATTCTCATCTCATCCTCCTTTTGCAGATGACCTGTGGCTTTAAAACAGTTCTTGTGAAAAAGAGCTGTGATTTTTATATTGATTATAAATTCAATGTAAGCCAAATGTATCAGATGGCTAATGTAATCTTGAGCTCATTAATAAGAACACCCGGGTCAAAAGAAGGAATAGTTTTGTTTTATTCAATACCAGACGGGTCATATTGGGACTATGGCATCAACTCCTGATGTTACATTTTAAGAGGAATATTAAACAGAGATCACAGAGGATGTGGAAGTGTAGCATAGTCATAAGAGTGGGGACTCACTCAGGTCTAACTAAACTCATGTTCAAATCCCACTTCTGCTATTTGCCCCCTGTGTGAACTTCAGCAAGTTGTATAAACTCTAAGCGTCAGTTCCCTCATCTGTGAAATGGGGATCTTGATAACACTTACCTTGCAGACTTGCTGGGAAAATTAAGTAAGACCAAATTCTGTAAATTCCCAGGAGCGTACTGTTTACTTGGTTATCGTGGTCTCCAGATGAGCTTCTGATGAATTTGTTCAGTTCCAGAATTGCCTAGAAAGCCCCAATGAGCTCTGCCCCCAACCCACCTCGACATAAATCCTGGTCCCTTTTCTTGATTTCCACAGAAAAAAAAACAACCCCTTCATCCCCAACCCTGCAGAATCTCACTCACACTAGGCCCTTTAGTGGTCTTACTAAAGATTGGGAGAGATGGACAGGATTTACTTCTACAGAATCTTAACACCTTAAATTTAAATATTGGGCATTCTTGTTTTCCTTTATTATAAAATAAACATCGGTACAGGAGAGTACAAAGGAGAAAGGAAAATTTCCCTCTCACCATTCCCATTCCCCAAAAGTAACCGTTATAAGTTGATTTTTGTGTATTTCCTCCAGAAATGTTGAATGCATAACAAACATGAAGACATACGAGGTATGTATTTAAAGAAGGGGGGAAAACCCTTCATTATTTCTGTAATGTGAATTTTAGGCTTCAGCCTTGAGGGTCTGACTCCTATATTCCTCAGGGGGAAAAGCACACACATAAATAAATACTAAACACATATACAAGATTTCTTCCAGCCCTGTGTTGAACATTCCAGCTGTTTTCATCTGCAAAGACCAAATTCCATTTCAGGTGAGGCCTCCCTCTGCAAATCTAAGATCTCCGCTTAGAAACGGTGCAAATAAATGTCCACGGACAAACTTCTCTGCCAAAAGCCAAACCCTTCCCCAGACTTTGCTGGATTTTAGGTGGGATGGCAGCGGGGAAGGTGGAGGAGCTCCGGTTCCCTTCGAGATGTGGACTCGGGGAACAGTCCTCGGGGACTGGGTGGTGCCAGTTCTTGGCAGGTAGGAGCAGGACAGCCACCTGAGGAGCCTGCGCTAAAAGCCCCAAGCTGGTCTTCAAGAACCTGTCTACACTTGTCGGGAGTTAGCCCAAGCGCTCCGTGTGACCAGAGATGAGTGAGAAGGGCCCCACAGGGACCAGAGAGGGGACAGAGTGGGCACAGAGGTAGGGTACATGCTGACCTGTGGGGCAAGCGTGTTGTCAGGGTGCCAAATTAAATATTAACAGGGAAGCTAGAGCAGTGATAGAAGGAAGGAGAAAAGAAAGCTGTAGTTTGTGGAGGGTAAGCTATGCTGGAAACAGTCTCTGGACCTCAAGACCCAGCTTGGCTCTGTTCTCCTGCCAGCAGGGGGCAGGTGTGAGTCAGGCTGGTGCAAGGTGGGCGTGAGCCACGAGGCCTTTGATGAGCTGGACGGGACAGGCCCACCTAAAGGAACTGAAACTGAAAACTGAAAATAAACAAAACACGTTTGCAGGTTGACTCCTCCTAAAGTAGCAGCGTGTACCTACGCTCCAGAGTAATAGGGAGTCACCCCTGCCCAGCAGTAAGTGCTTAATAAATATTTATGGAGTGAGTGCTAAGTGTCATCCAGAGAGAATGGATTCTCTTCACTCATCCTAAATGCCTCAGCTGCCCTCTATGGACTTTCACCACTTGACTTGCTTGAAAGCAATGGCCCTGTCTTAAAGGAATCGGGAGTAGGAAGATCTGGCAGCTCTGTTCCCCTTGCTGTCACTTTCTGCTATCAAATCCTATTCCGCACTGGTTACTCTGCCCCCTCTCCCACCTCTTGTGTCCATTCCCCACCTTTATCTGCCCTGACCTTTATGATAGGAAGCCCCCTGCTGACTGCATCCCCAGGCTCCCTTCCACTGGCTTCCCATTGGGTTGGGACAGCAGGAGACATCAGCAGGCAATTGGAGGACGAAGGAGAGAATGGGTATTTCTTCCTTGCTCACTCCCTGCTTCCGTACCTTACCCAGACAGACGCTCATTCTCTAAGGTTCATCTCCTCCTGTGCCTTGGAAACACCGTGTTCTCTCCCGGCCCTACAGCCCTCAGGGTAGTGACAGGGCCTGCTGCTGGCAGTCCCAGGTGTCACCATCCTGATTGTTTCCACAACCTGACCACAGCTCTGCAGGTGGTCACTTCCTGAAAGTCTCTGCTCTGGAATGAAGTGCCCTGAAACTTGGCACTCGTGGTGAAGGTGCCCAGGTCAATGTCCCTGGATGAGGGAGTAAAGCTGGAGCAATGTCACTGAAAAGACTGAGAAAAGCTTGAGAGCGGACTGGAAATTGGCCAGAATTCAATTCTTTGCTGAAAATATAAAGATTTTTGTATAAAAGCCAATAAATTCTTTAATTTAAACTTATATCAAAGTTTCCCATACTAGAAGAACTTCATTTTTCATTTCTACATTTAAACACATAATTTAATTTAAAATGTCTTGAAGACTGAAATGTAATGCATTTGTTCCTTTATTTGACAAACATTGTTGAGTACCTATTGTGTCAGAATTTTTTTCCGGAATAAGCCCCATAAATGTCACATAATTTAGCTTTTTTTTCCCCTGTTTTATAGATCACACCCCATTCTCCCATTAACATTTCAAGAAATAAATAATGAAAAAAACATGTTTTCTCATCTAGCAAGGAAGGGACCTGGGTTGGGAAATGCGAAGGCCATGCTCAGATTCGAAATTTCAGTGTTTTTAATTCTGTAAGTTTTACAATGTTTACTTTAAGCTTTATGAGTGTGATAACAGTGATGTGACAGTACTTTTTTTTTTAAAAAGGCTCAATTATTGTGTTGACTCTGTTGCTGCTCCCTCAGAGCGCTGGAATCTAGAAAGCGTTCTTTCTGTTGCTGCCATGATATTCCGTGCACCCAGCACTGAATACTTTTCTTCATCTCGAGGCCCTCTGACCTCCGCTGTATGACTTTTTCTTATCTGTCCTCATGTCATTCCCCTTATCGTTGTCTTGACTTTTTATCCACTTGCATCTTAAGCTTACTCTCAATGTTCTAGAAGAAATCAAAACATTTTTCCTGTTGTTACATTCTAACACATCTTTTCTGGTCAAAGCATTCTGTAAAAGTAGAAGGGCAGGGGAAGAGGGTGGAGTTTCCTCAAAAAATTAAGCAAAGAATTTCCATATGACCTAGCAACCCTACTGCTGGGCACACGCCCTGAAGAATGGGAAGCTGGGTCTTGAAAAAATATTTGTGCACCCATGTTCATTGCAGCACTATTCACAATAGCCAAAAGGTGGACACAGCTCACGTGTCCATGGACAGATGAACGGATAAACAACATGTAATATATATGTAAAACAGAATATTATTCAGCCTTGTAAAGGAAGGAAATTTTGACACATGCTACAGTGTGGATGAATGTTGAGGATACTATGCTAAGTGAAATAAGCCAGACACAAAAAGACAAATACTGTATGATTCCACTTACATGGGGTGTCTAGAGCGGTCACATTCGTAGAGACAGAAAGTGGAATGACGTTTGCCTGGGGCTGGGGGAAGGGGAGAATGAGGAGGTGTTCCAGGGCTACAGACCTTCAGTTTGGGATAAAGCAGAGTTCTGGAGCCTGGTTGGACAACAACGTGACTGCCCTTGACAGGACTGAACTGTACACTTAAAAATGGTTAAGATGGTAAACTTTATGTTGTGTATTTTACTACAATTAAAAAAAAAAGGTAGAAGAGCAGGGGAGGTAAAGGCAGGGGGGTTACTAGAAGATTGAACTTAAGTAGGCTGGAGCCATGACAGAAACATTCTAGTCCTCTCTCCACTTCCTTTTCTGTCTGCCGTCTCCTCCTGCAGGAAGAGGAGCGCATGGGTGCTGCGCCGCGGTGTGCGCCATCGTCAGCTATGTGCCACAGCACCCTCCCATGGTTTCTCGCCTGCTCCATCTCCTTTGTGGGATCTCCTTTCCATTTTGCCCCTGAACTATTGGTGTTTCTGCTCTTCTCCTCTTACATCCTCTCCATAAATAACCTTATGAAACCACTTGATTGTCACTACCTCTAATAGTTTGGTCCCCAAATTTAAGTCTCCAGCTAAAACAAGCACCTAAGCACCTGTAGACATCCCTGAGAGTCTCACAGTTACCCAAAACTCAACACAGGCCTGTGGATTCGTGTTTCCCCCCATTTTGACCACATCTTTTTATCTGCTGTCTTCGGATGCTTTGACATCTTGGGGCCTTGCTGACCCTGCAGGGACTGGCCCGCCCAGGGCTAGCCAATTCTAAGAGATAGCAAACAACTAGCCCTGGAGCTCACTTTCCAAATGCAAACTAATTCAGAGACCACACGCCCCAACCACCTCCTCTATTGGCTCTCACACTCAGGGCCATCATCCACCTGCCTTCACCACCCCAGGCCCAGGAACCAGACACCATGGATGGCCCCTATGCCCCAGGCCCACTGAAGTTGGTCAAGACTGCTGACCCTGCCTCGCCTGTTCTTTCCGACAGCAACCACAATAAAGGCTCTTGCCCATGGTGCCCCCCTCTCCCTCTGCCTTTTGACTGATCCTGGTTCTTCCCCCTGTGGCCCTGCATGGTGTGGTGTCTTCACCCCACCCCTCTTGGGATTTGTGAGTCACAAACTATCTTTTCAATGGCAGTCATCTTCTGATCTGTTGGCTTCACCACACCTGAATAATGATAAAACTACAAACTACAAAGTTGACCTATCTGACAGATATAGAATACTTCATTCAAAACTAAAAGAGAAAACTCTTTGTGAGTGCCCGTGGAACATTTAGCAAATATTAACCATATACTGGATCATAAAGCAAATTTCAAATGATTGAAATCATTTAAGTATGTTCACTGACTGTGGTAGAATTAAGCTAGAAATCAACTAAAAACAAACAACAACAAAAAAGAAAATACTTAGTGGCTGGAAATTAAGCAATACTTGTTTTTGTGGGTTTTTTTGAGGAAGATTAGCCCTGAGCTAACATTTGCTGCCAATCCTCCTCTTTTTGCTGAGGAAGACTGGCCCTGAGCTAACTTCTATGCCCATCTTCCTCTATTTTATATGTGGGACACCTACCACAGCATGGCTTTTGCCAAGCCGTGCCATGTCCGCACCCAGGATCTGAACCAGCGAACCCCGGGCCACGGAGAAGCGGAACGTGTTAACTTAACTGCTGCGCCACTGGACAGGCCCCAGCAATACACTTTTAAATTACCCAGCAATACACTTCTAAGCTACTCTAGTATCAAAGAAAGAAATAAAGAAAATAAAAAAGAAAGTAAAATGAAATTAGATACATTTGAATTGAAAGATAAAATAACATCAAAATTTGTGAGATGCAGTTAAAAAAGTGCTTAGAAAGAAATTTACGACTTTATTCTTTGTTACTGAGGCATAATTGACATATAGCATTGTATCAGTTTCAGGTGTGCAACATAATGATTCGATATTTGTATACCCTGCAATATGATCACCACAATACATCTCGTTACCACTTGTTATCAGACATAGTTGCAAAATTCTTTTACTTGTGATGCGAACTTTCAAGATTTACTCTCCTAGCAACTTTTAAAAATAAATGCATATATTAGAAAAGAAGCAAGGCTGAAAAATCAATGATTTAGGTATCCATCACAGAAAGTTATAAAAGCAATAAATTAAACCTAAAGAAACTGGAAAAAAGGAAATAATAAAGATAAGAGCAGAAATTATTGGAAAAGAAAAGAAACATAAATGGGAAGAAAATCAACAACAACAAAAAGAAGACTCTGAAAAGGACAAGGAATCTGAATTTTCTATAGCAAGGATTGGCAAACTATAGCTTGTGGGCCAGAGCCAGCCCTACACCTGTTTTAGATGGGCTGTGAGCCAAGAATGGTTTCCACATTTTTAGGTGTTTGGAAAAAAATCAAAAGAAAAACAACATTTTGTGACACATGAAATTCAAATTTCAGTGTCCGTTTAAGTACAGCTTTCTTGGAACATAGTCATGCTTGCTTATTTATATATTGTCTGTGGCTGCTCTCACAGTACAATTGCAGAGTTGAGTAGTCACGACAGAGACTACATGGCCTGCAAAGTCTAAAATATTTTCTATCTGGCGCTTTACAGAGCATACAGCAATGCTTAGCACATAATAAATACTTGAAAACTACCTGCTGATTAAAAACTCGTCAGCTCAATAAACGAGCAACCAATCAATTTGCAGACTTTGAAGCCTCATTATATTAGTTAGGACAGTTTATAGCCTACAACATCAAAAATATCTACTGTAAAAGAGCCCCTTTACAGAAAGAAAGCTTGGCAAGCCCTGTTCTATTGTATCAAGGGAAAAAGAGAGACACAAAGAGATTAGAAAGATAGAGAGAGCGTGAGAAAGTACAAATTCTCAATAGCAGGAATGAGAAGGAGGATTATCCTACAAATCCTACCAGATGTTACAAACAACTTCATGACAATAAAATGTTAGGGAAATGGACAAATTCCTATATAAACATAGCTTACCCAAACTTATCAAGAAGAAATAGAAAATCTTACCAAGAAGAAAAACCATACCTATTACAAAAATTGAATTAGCAAGTAAAAACCTTCTTAGAAAGAAAATTCCAAGACCAGATGGCCTCACTGGTGAATTCTTCTGTTTGGTTAAGGAAGAAATAGCAGTATTATAGAAATTTTTCCAGACTGTAGAAAAGCTTATTTTTATAAGTTTTAAGCCCAACATAACCTTGATACAAAAACCTGACAGGGGCCAGTCTGGTGGCATAGTGGCTAAGTAGGCACTCTCTGCTTCAGCAGCCTGGGGTTCCTGGGTTCGGATTACAGGTGCAGACCTACACACTGCTTATCAAGCCATGCTGTGGTGGTGTCCCACATGCAAAATAGAGGAAGATGGGCACAGATGTTAGCTCAGGAACAATCCTTCTCAAGCAAAAAGAGGAAGATTGGCAACAGATATTAGCTCAGGGCCAATCTCCCTCACAAAAAAACAAACAAACAAACAAACAAAAACACCTGACAAAAACATTGCAAGAAAGAAAACTTACAGGCAAATGTGGATATACATTATAGTCACTTTTGGATAAAATGATACATTTCACAATTAAAAATTGTAAAGACCTGGGGCTGGCCCAGTGGCATAGTGGTTATGTTCGTGCCCTCTGTTTCAGCAGCCCAGGGATCCTGGGTGCAGACCTAGCACTGCTCATCAAGCCACACTGTGGCGGCATCCCACACAACATAGAGGGAGATTGGCACAGAGGTTAGCTCAGGGCCAATCTTCCTCGCAAAAACAAAAGAAGAAAAAATTTCGAAGACCTAAAAACAAAAACAGGAAGGTAATTTCTGAGAAATAAAATATGTAAATTTCCAAATTAAAAGAACCCATCAAGTACCCAGTTCAAACAATGAAAAATTAAACAAGCATCAAAAAATTTCAGACTTGGGATAAAATGAATCTACCAGAGAGAAAAATAGATGCCATGTAAAGCATTCAGAATCAAAATGGCACCAAATATCTTATGTGAGCAACAATAGATACTAGAAGATAATAGAAAACGATTCAAAAATTCTGCACATGATTTCTATCATAGAATTCTATGCCCAGGTAATTTACCAAACAAGTGTGAAGCTGCTCAAAAGCTTAACCATGTATCTCTGATGCAACCTTTCTCTGGAAACTGCTGGAGGATATGTCTCACCAAGAGGTATTAGCCAAGAAAAAGGGAGAATGGGATGGAGGAAACAGGAATCCAAAGGAGAAAAGTCAAAGGAATTCCTAGGATGACACAGCAGGATTCGAGAAACTATGCTAGATTGCAACAGATGTACAGAAGGCGCCAGCAGAGTTAGCACCACGAAAAGAGAGGAACAAATAAAAACTGGCTGATGTGCTTGACTGTAAATGCTGTTTTGAGTGTTTTTACAACTATGTAGAAAAGATTGGGGACGAACTGTAAGGACCCACAGAAAATTAACCAAATGAAAAAGGAAATAATTACAAATTTGGCAGGAGAATGGAAAAGGCTGTGGAAGAAAGGAAATTTAATCATAGTATACTATATGGCTCCTCCATAAACATATTTGCATAGTCGTAGTAATACTGAATACTGATATAAGCCCCAGTTGTGATAACTCAATTGGAAGAACGGAGATAGCAGAGGTGTGAGGAACAGTGGATGTAAGTGATCACCAGCTTTCTCAGTAGGACATTAGTAGGAAAATGAGCAGGCAAATCCAGAAGTAGTGGTATATAAGCACGTTATTTAGAGGTGATTCCCAGAAGCAGCTAGAAGAACTGCAAGTGTCTGGAGTGGGAGACTAGCCGATGTGGGAACACGTAGGGCAAAGGACCACTCGCTGCTTTTCCTTAGACGCTTTATTCAGCACATGTACTTCTCCGATATAAAAGAAAATTGGATTTAAAACAAGAATGAGAGTGTACTTTTACTTCCGTAAGTTAATAGATACCAGGATCAAGCCCAATTTCACTGGCAGAGAATTACTGAGCGTTTAGTAGATACATTTTGTTGAGAATCTTTTTTCTTCCTTCATTGACCCAGAATAAGCCAAAGGCAGCTTTGTGTTAGAGAATTTTTTGAGGAGAGGTAAAGAGTAATACAGCTTTTTCAGAAAATGGTGTCTTCTGATTTAGAGCTATAGAGTTTAGGGTCACAATTTTGATTTGTATAAAATGATATATAGACAGTAATTTTTAAAAGAGAGGGTTTACGCTTGAAATTTGATTTTGCCGACTAGGTTGATTAGCGTGTTCTGTATTCCCTATCAAACAATAGTCCTAAATAGGGAAATAATGTTAAATGTAGTTTTGAACAAAGGTTCTGAATAAAGAATGAGTACTTGACTTTCAACACTGCTGTATGGCACATAGTGGAAAAGTGAGAATAGGATAAGCAAACAGCTGCTGTAGAGTAAATTAGATGGATGATCAAGACAGAACGTTTCACAGATATTGAATTATGATCTAAAATATACCAGAAGCCACCCAGAATGCAAAATAACCCTATTACCACAAACTAGCATTATGTGTAGAAGTCAACATATGTGACATGGAAGAGATATATAGATTCACATCTATTCTTTCAGTTACATAAACAGGCATCATCTTGGAACATGAAAAATAATCATATAAAGACAATGATGTGTATTTTTACCACATCTATTCAACATAGTGTCCAAAGTTCTTCCCTGAGCAACTAGGCAAGAAAAAGAAATAAAAGACATCCAAACTGGAAAGGAGGAAGAAAAATTTTCTCTGTTTGCAGATGACATGAACTTATATATAGAAAACGCTAACATTCCACCAAAAAAATCTGTTAGAGCTAATATATGAATTCAGCAAAGTTGCTGATACAAAATCAACACACAGAAATCATTTGCATTTCTATAGACTAACAACGAACAGTGGAAAAGGAAATTAAGAAAATAATTCCATTTAAAACAGAATAAAATACTTAATATAATTAACCAAGGATGCAAAATACTTTTACTCTCAAAACTATAAAACATTGCCCAAAGAAATTTAAGACGATATAAACCAATGGAAAGACATCTCATGTTCATGAATACTCAATATCCACTGGATATTCAGTGTTCATAGGATACTTAATATTGTCAAGATGACAATATTACCCAAAGCAATCTACAGATTCAATACAGTCTCTACCAAAATCTCAATAGTTTTTTTTTTTCCCTGAATAGGAAAACCCATCCTAAAATTCATGTAAAATCTCAAAGGCCTCCAAATAGCCAAAACAATTTTTAAAAAGAACTAAATTGGAGGACTCACACTTCTAGGTCTCAAAACTAACTACAATGTTACAGTAATCAAAACAGTGTGGTACTGGCATACAAACAGACATATAGACCAATGGAATATAATAGAGAGCCCAGAAATAAACCCTTGCATATGTGGTCAGTTGATTTTTGACATGGGTGCCAAGACCACATAATGGAATAGACAGTCTTTTCAAAAAATGGTTCTGAAAAAACTGGACATCCACATGCAAAAAAGATGAAGTTGAACCCTTACTTTAAACCACAGAAATCAACTTAAACTTAAAAACTAAAAGTATAAAACTCTTAGAAGAGAGGCCGGCTGGTGATGCAGTGGTTAAGTTCATACGTTCCGCTTCTCAGCGGCCCGGGGTTCTCCGGTTCAGATCCCGGGTGCCATGATGCCGGGTGCAGACATCGCACCACTCAACAAGCCATGCTGTGGTAGGCGTCCCATGTATAAAGTAGAGGAAGATGGGCATGGATGTTAGCTCAGGGCCAGGCTTCCTCAGCAAAAAGAGGAGGATTGACAGTAGTTAGCTCAGGGCTAATCTTCCTCAAACAAACAAAAAAACAACTTTTAGAAGAAAACATGAGGGAAAAGCTTCATGATATTGGATTTGGCATTGATTTCTTGAATATAACACCAAAAGCACAAGCAACAAAGGAAAAGATAAATTAGACCTCATCAAAATTAAAAACTTTTGTGCATCAAAGGACACTATCATAAGAGTAAAAAGGCAACCCACAGGAGAAAATATTTGCAAATCATATATCTAATGTGTTAATATCCATATCCAATATATAAAGAACTCCAAAAACTCAACAACAACAAACAACCTAATTCACATATTGGCAAAGAACTTGAATAGACATTTCTCCAAAGAATATATGCAAATGGCCAATAAGCACATGAAAAGATGTTCAACATCATTAGTCATTAGGGAAATGCAAATCAAAACCACAATGAGATACCACTTCATCCATTAGGATAGACATTATCAAAAAAAATGAAATGTGTTGGTGAGGATACAGAGAAATTGGAGCCCTTGTATATTGCTGTGGGAATATAAAATGGTACAGTCTCTGTGGGTAAGTTCGGCAGCTCCTCAAAAAGTTACAGAATTACCATATGATCCAGCAATTCTCCTCCTAGGTATATATCCCAAAAGAATTGAAAGCAGGGACTCAAAATCTGAATTTTAGTCCATGCTGATAATAAATAACTGTGTGAGGGATGGAAATTGGAAAGATCTTTCTTATTGTAGAATGCCAAATAATAAACGTAGAATAATAGAGGTAGAAAATCACACTTTTGAAACTCTCATAGTTATAATTTATTCAGGCAATATTTCGTTCAAAGGATGCTAAAACTAGTGGGTGAAAGTTTGATGAGAAACAGATATTTACATAGTCTCAAAGCATCTCCCCATAAACTTATTCATTACAAAGGAAAAAATAACTATACAAGCAAGAAAGCTGGTGGGCACCATTTTAACCAAGTGAACAAAGTTACTACCATTACTAATGACACAAACAAAAATTGTGCACCTCCTAATGTGACACACTGGGAAGAGCACCAATAATGTCATATTTCTGGAAGAACACATAACCTGAATCAAATCATGACAAAATGTCAGGGAAACACAGATTGAAGGGTTACCAACAAAACAAATCGTCTGTCATCTCCCAAAATGTCAGTATCATAAAGACAAAGAAGGGCTGGGGAATCATTCCAGTTACAGGTGACTAACAAGAGGGGAAAACTAAATGCCATGTGTGATCCTGCTATGAACCATGGATAAGAAGAGAAATTGATAGAAAGGACATTATTGAGACAACTGGTAAAATTTGAACTCAGTCTTCAGATTGCATCATACTATTATGGCAATGATAAATTTCTTGATTTTGGTCATTGCTATGTGGTGCTGCAAACAGATGGCCTTACAGTCAAGGGTAAAGGTAAGGGACATGGTGTCTGCGATTTACTCTCAGATGACTCAGGAGAAAAAATTTTATAGCTATCTACATGGAGAGAGAGAGAGGAGGAGGGGTGTGTGAAAGGAATAAAACAAATGTGCCACAACAACTGGTGAATCCGGGTGAAGAGTTTATGAGAGTACTCTGCACTATTATTGCAAATTTTTTGTAAATTTAAAACTGTTTCAAAATGAAAGTTTTTTTAAAAAGGGTATGAAAGATTTCCATAAAAGTGTGCCATGTTCATGCTTCTGGAGAGTCTCTACCTTTCCTCAGATTCTGACTTGTGAACACTCCCTTCAAAAAGGGTCAAGAACACCCTCTTTCCATTATTATTTATATTTCTATATTTAGTCATATTCTCTCATTCTTCTACGTGAGATTTAAATTCAAAGATAAAATAGCAAAGATAAAAATCTCGTATCAAGCAAGACAGGAAGCCTTCCTGTTCGAGTATCAGAGAACAAAAACGGTTTTAAGTAAAGCAGTAAACTTTACTGCAAAAAATGATCGCTTTTGCTACATTAGCAATGAATGTTGCTTTTTCTTCAGTTTTTAAAATCCAATAGTTGCCCAGAAACATTATTCTCATTCACTTTATGATCATTTATTCATTCATTCTGGAAATATTTATCAATTTTAAATAAACACTGCAAACTGCTAGAGGGGAAAAAAGCTGCAAATAATCATTAATTGAGTCTTTTCACTGAAATTGAAATTCAAATATACTTATTACATTGGAAAGTAAGGTTTATTCATTGTGGCTGAGATAGATGATTATGATTGTGGGTGAGAAAGTATAAACAATAAAACAAAAAAATCAGTTTAAAATAAGAAAATGTCACACATGCAACTTCACAAGAAAATGAATTACAATGCAGTTTGACTTTTATTTTTATGTTGTTTAATTTTATACACATTACACATATCATACATATACACTTGTTATACAAAAATCCAAGTAATTTAATATCTATAAAGGAAGAAGAGATACTGCATTTGATTTCTGGTACTATTCCATTTAAATACTTTTAAAATTCAGATTTCAAGGAGACAACAAATTGAAAGCCATTAATTT
The DNA here is from genome assembly GCF_041296235.1 of Equus asinus. Taxonomy (NCBI): domain Eukaryota; kingdom Metazoa; phylum Chordata; class Mammalia; order Perissodactyla; family Equidae; genus Equus; species Equus asinus. Next base: position 27,787,593 of record NC_091801.1, on the reverse strand, counting down.
TTCAGAAAGCTTTGTGTTCACATAAATTCATCATTCAAGTATATTTTTAATGAAACAATAAACCATCTGACTAGTTGCAAAGTCAAACTGAACAAGCCACGATACGGAGCAAAAGCAGAGCTTTCTTTAGCTCCGCTGTCATCAGCCTAGAATCCACTTCTAAGATATGAAACACAGCACAACAGTGATTTTAACCTGACACTATTAAATGCCATAGTAAGGGCTGACAATGTACAGCACACCCTATACTGTTTGTTCACAGATTCTCATTAAAAACACAATACTAAAAAAATAATAATAATTAGAAATTTTATTTTTTCTACATTTTATTCATTATGAAAAGCAATACATGTTTTTCATTGTGCTTGGCAACTCGACATCATATCTGAAGGAATAATTTAAACATCTTATAAACAAAATATATACATAAACTCTAAAAGATCTTGGTATTGTTTAATTAATTCACTTATAATTTCGGTTCTATGGTTATCAACCACAGCAAATATAAAGAATTTAAAATAATATTGCTCACCATAGTATAACATGTTTTTAAAAAGTGAATTGTTGAGGCACGAAAGCATTACACGATTTGCCCAAGATCATGAAAGGAAGAGGAAAGCGCATTTTCTTTTCTAACTTAAGCGTCTGTCCTAAACCCTAGGTTATGCCATCTCGCAAAATTACCTCAGTGCAACAGATACAGAAATTAGACGCATATTTCGGAATGTTTGTTTAACATAAATTGCTCTTATTAATAAACTTAACTTTAAGAATCTAAATGTTTATCATACATTAGGAATTTATAAAAAGAAACATGATCATTTTCTGAATTAATAGGCATTAATGAGTTACTGTTTAAATTTGACACATTTGATTGCAAACACAAAACTGACAATACAATTTTAACCAAGTTCAGCAAAAGATGCTTATTAACATGATTTGTTAAAAAATACTTATTGTAGTACCTACAAAATTTAGAAGACAGTACTAGAGACACACATATTAATATAAATGTATCAAATCATCTTCTAGTTGATCTTTTGTTTTTTATGGAAACGTTCTAACAAAGCACTCATGATGTTTCCCGGTATTCTTTGGTGCTCATCAATCAAAGCTTGAACAGCATTCTTTGTCTATTAAGAAAACAAAAGAAAAGCCATTATTCTTTTAGTTCTCAATATAGATCATTTATTTTGTGAAGATTTACTATACCACTACTTTCAAGAGGCCCTCCCTAATGTGGCAGCCATCTCTCCTCAGAATTGATCATTTCCTCCTCAGACACCCAGAGCATATTTCTTACACTTACGCATGAATCACAGTTAGTGTCCACAGGGCTATGTCCTACCCCGATCGTAAGCTCCTTAAGATACAGCTTAGTGTTTCTCGAGCATTGAGCACAGCAATGCCTTGCACACATTAAACACTACAAAGGACTGAAAAAAAATCCGAAGAAAAAAAGTAGCAGGAAATTTTCTAGCAGCCAGGTGGTAGCTTCACTCCTTTCCAGCCAGTAATAAACTTCTGTGTATTTTTCTTTCATCACCAGACCTACCAATTACCTCAGGCAACACAACAGGAAAAAGTGAGGAAAACTATGAATGAGCTGATAATCTTCGTTCATTACCTTAATTTCTAGATAGTTTACCAGGAATTTAAATTAAGTCATAGCAACAGAAAAGTCAATTAGGATATATCAAGAAATCTTCTAAAACTATTTGTTTCCCATTAAATTCATGACAAATTTCAACACTTTTTACCCTTCTTTTTTTGTAAGGAAGATTGGTCCTGAGCTAACATCCGTGCCCATCTTCCTCTACTTTGTATGTGGGACACTGCCACAGCATGGCTTGACGGGCAGTATGTAGGTCCGTGCCCAGGATCCAAACCTGCAAACCCCAGGCTACCAAAGTGGAGCATGCGAACTTAACCACTATGCCACTGGGCCAACCTCAACAATTTTTACTTTTAAATCAGTTTGTGGCTATCTAAGAAAATGTTTTATGCATACAGATAGTGCATGCATGACATGCAAACACGCTTCCTTTTAGATGCCAACCTTTCAATGAGCCTTCTTTTTTATAATCTTGGACCTTCATCTCTTTTTAAATATAATTAATAAACCCTAGCCCAAAGATGTATTTAAAAAATACACCTCTCTAAACCACAAGTTTTCATGTCTGTGGAATAAGAACTATTTCATACACTTACTATAAGAATTAAATGAAATTGAAACCGTGTCTTCAGGTACTTCGTACAGTGACTAACACACAGGTCGTGTTCTGTGAAGTATTTTTTAAAATTTTATTCATTCATTCAGAAAATATTAGATGCTTTGAAAGCTATAATGTTAGTGAACTAAGTTTCTAATCTCAATGAGGACATAACTCAATAAGCATAATCAAGTACAAAGTAAGTAAAATATAAGATCATTTGTGAGACATATCATCTGAAATGTGAAAAGAAGGTGTGAAAATTCAGACCAAGAGCCCCTTTGGTGGGCAGTGATCAGGGAAGGACGCATGAACAGAGGTACTGTTCAGTCTGGGTCTCCAAGGACCAGTAAGATTTCCATAAGGAAGGAGCATGAGGAGAAAGACCACCGGGAAACACTGTCTAAGGAAAGGCAAGTTGGAGGGTTCTGCTGGAGTTTCAGGTATGCGTTCATAAGCTGGGTGGCATAAGGCTTTAAAATTAGGTTTCAATTAAGTAGTGAATGGAGTTAAATACCAAGTGAAAAAGAACAGAACTTGTTCAGTACAAATTGAGGTGTCAAGGAATGATTGCTGGGTGAAGAAATATCAGGGCTTTGCATTAAGAAAATACAACTCTTGGAAAGATCACCAACAACCTCCTTTTGTCACTAAATCCAATGGACGTCCTTTTAATCCTAATTGACTTCTCAATCACCATTGAACTTGCTTCTGGAACTCACACACTTGAAGAAAAGCTAGCTTTGGCCTTTCAACCTCTTTTTGCAGATTTATAATCCCAGAATCAGGCACTGACTTATTCTTCAAAGGTTCAGTAATCTTACCCATTTCCACAGCTTTAATTACCACCCATTTGCAGATGATTCTCAAATTTCTATCTCCAGCCCTCTCAGCTACAGATAGGAACGTTCAATAAGACTTCCCTTGAATATTTTAAAGGCACCTCAAATTCAAACTGCTCAATTCAAGACTAGCCTAACCTTCTTTCTCCCTCACACTCTGTCCTTTCCTGAGTTCCCTATTTCAGCAAATGACACTACCATGAATCTAGCCAAGCCAAAGCCTGGGAGTCATCCTTAACTCACGCTTCTCATTCATAACACTCAATCCACTGACGGCATCCATTAGTTTCACCTCCTCAATACCATGCAAATCTATCTACTTCTCTCCATCTTCTTTCTACTTTAATATGTATATTATATTTATATATATTATTTATATAAATGTATTTATATGTGGATGTGTGTATAAGAATGTAGAGAGAGGCAAAGAGACAGAAAGTGTAAACATGGAAACAAAACAACAGAGGGATTAAGACTGAGAGAACTTTAAGGAAATATCCCAGGTGTCCTCTTCAGCATCAGCACAGGGTATTTTAATTCAGATTTAGATAGTGTTTACAAAATGGTCATTCTCCACAATCAAATACCTGAACAGTCTATCATCCATTTTTTAAATGAAGTTTCATTTCTACATTAATTTGGATGCTAGTAATTTTGAGTTTGTGATAATCCAGGGGTCATTATGCTATAGTTTATGCTTATATTATTAACAATGAAGATGGGAAAATCACAACGATATATTTACAAAAGGAAAATTTCAAGTATTATTTCAAGTATATTTTAGTTCAATAATGACAATTTACAATAAAAAATATGGATATGGCAACTATATATTTAAGCAAATTCCCTCAAGAAATTCTACTAACCTATGCTTTGGTAGACTACTTCTGTTACTTTAAGTATTGTATAATAAAGTCCATAAAGTAACTGGGGGCAATAACTGAGGTATTTCAATGATTTGGAAAGGCCTTTTCTTTCTTACTTAACTTGAATTAGTTAAGATTTTACTACATTTATATATTTTAATACACAAAATATCTAACTCTACCAGAGACATGAATGTGAGTAAATTTTTCTATCATATGAAAAATTACTGGAGTTTAACTATCAGTAATATATTTTCCTTAACTGAGAAAAATAAGGGAACAGGAATCATTTAATTTTAGACCTGGAAGAAACCTCTGAGATCACCTAGTTCGATTTCCCCATTCTACAAATAAGGAAACCAAGGCAGGAGAAGAGCATGGCAGCTATCCAAAGTGGCACTGCTGCCTAGCGGGAGAAAGGGGATTAGCATCCAGGCTTTTTTTCCCCTTCTCTCTCCACTACCTTCTATTGTGACCATAAAAATAGACAGTATTTGTAAAAAGCAGTCTTAAGTAGCTCTGACTCACTTAAATCCTGATAGGCAAGAAAAAATTTAAAAAGAACAAAACAGAATTCAGTTATATCCTAAAGAAGAAAGAGTTTGTCAGGAAGCAGCAAAGAAATGTGCTATATTAACAGAAAGTGTGTGGGGGCCGAACAGCGTCACGGGGGGAGGTCTCAGCCCTGGTGGAAGGCTCCCGGAGCCATCTCAGGAAGGTATCGCTTGTGGCTGAGAGAAGAGTCGCACTGTGTGGAGAGCAGGTCCTGACCCGGGAAACCAGTGTCATGGGGTTTTACTTTCAGGAAAAGGAGAGCAATAAACTGTGAGTATACTTAATGAACCAGCAGAGTAACTGGAGGTAAGTTTTCTAAGAATGAAGTTCATACACGAGGCACATAACGTATCATTAATGTTACTTTTGCGAAACTTCCTCCATATCAGCTGCTTGGTTTGAACGGTCTCATCTAATACAACATTACAGCTACTTCAGCTGCACATCCTTTTCTAAATGTCTGACCTTGCCGAGTCCCAGTAAGGCAGAGCGTATTACAGTCATTCATCCCCTCTGCCTCCTAGGCCCCTCTCTTCTGGGCCATCCCTGTGGGAGGAATCCAGGTCCTGCCCCACTAAAGTCCAAGGTGGCCATGTGACTGCTTTGGCCAATAAAATGTCAGTGGGGGTGAGCGAGCCACTTTAAAACAGAAACTTTAAGGGCCATCTCATGGTTGCACTCCTAACCTTTTCTTTTGACCATGCAAATGGCAACATCCCACATGGGGTTCTTTCAGGTGAATCCCAGAATAAAGACATGGACCTCAGGGGAAACACAACATGAACAAGAAGAAAGCTTTATTGTCCTAAGTCTCTAAGATTCTGTGGTTGGTTATTATCACAGCATAAGCTAGCAAAGCTGAATAACTCATCCAGTTTTCTCATGTGTAAAACAGCAATAAGAGAGCTACCTTATAAGGTAGATGTGAGGATTTAATCAGAGTATGCATGGAAAAGATAGAGTAAAATTATTTCTACTCACAGATGACATGATTTTATACATAGAAAACTCTAAAGATTCCACACAAAAAACTATTAGAAGTAATAAACAATTCAGCAAAGTTGCAGGATATAAAATCAACACACAAAAATCAGTTGTGTTTCTATACACTAACAATGAACAATCTGAATAGAAAATAAGAAAACAATCTCATTTATAACAGCATCAAAAAGAATAAAATACTTAGGAATAAACTTAGCCAAGGAGGAGGAATTTTTGTACACTGCAAACCATAAAACACTGCTGAAAGAAATTAAGGAAGACACAAATAAATGGAAAGATATCCTATGTTCATGGATTGGAAGATTTAATATAGTTAAGATGTCCACACCATCCAAAGTGATCTACAGATTCAAGGCAACCTCTATCAAAATCCCAGCAGTATTTTTTGCAGAAATAGAAAAAAACACCCTGAAATTCATATGGAATTTCAAAGGACCCTGAATAGCCAAAGTAATCTTGAATTAAAAAAGAACAAAGTTACAGGCCTCACACTCACTGATTTCAAAACACATTACAAAGCTACAGTAATCAAAACAGTGTGGTACTGGCATAAAGATAGACATACAAGCCAATGGAACAAAACAGACAGCCCAGAATTAAACCTTTGTATATAGGGTCAAATGATCTTTGACAAGGGTGCCAAGATCATACAATATGGAAAAGACAGTCTCTTCAAAAATGGTGGTGGGAAAACTAGGTATTTACATGAAAAAGAATGAAGTTTGATGTGTACCTTATACTATACTCAAAAATTAACTCAAAATGGATTAAAGACCTAAACATAAGACCTAAAAGTATAAAACTCCTAGAAGAAAACAGGAGAAAAATCTTCAAGACATTAGATTTGGTAATGATTTCTTGAATATGATACCAAAAGCACAGGCAACAAAAGCAAATGTAGACAAATGGAACTATAACAAACTCAAAAACTTCTGCACATAAATGAAAAAACCAACAGAGTGAAAAGGAACCTATGGAATGGGAGAAAATATTTGCAAATCATCTATCTGATAAGGGGTTAATATCCAGAATATATAAAGAACTTCTATAACTCAACAACAAAGAAAACCCAAATAATACAATTAAAAAATGGGCAAAAGACTTGAACAGGCATTTCTCCAAAGAAGAAAGACAAACGGCCAAAAAGTTATGAAAAGTTGCTCAACATCATTAATCACTAGAGAAATGCAAATCAAAACTACAATGAGATACCAGCCACATCCATTAGGATGGCTACTATAAAGAACCTCCAGAAAATAATGTGTTGATTAGGACGTGAAGAAATTGGAACCCTTGGACACTGTTGGTGGGAATGTAAAATGGCATAGCCACTATGGAAAACAGTATGGAGGAGGTTTCTCAAAAAATTAAAAATATAATTATCATATGATCCAGCAATCCTACTTCTGGGTATACAGCCAAAAGAATTAAAAGCAGGATCTTGAAGACATAATTGCACATCCATGTTCCCTGTAGCATTATTCACAACAGCCAAGAAAATGGAAGCAACCCAAATGTCCATCAATGAATAGAATGGATAAACAAAATATGGTATATACATACAGTGGAACATTATGAAGCCTTGAAAAAGAAGAAAACCTTGTCACATGCTACAATATGCATGAAACTTGAGGACATCATCCTAAGTGAAATGACACTTAGCAAGTCACAAAAAGACAAATAGTATATGATTCCACTCATATGAGGAATCTAAAGTAGTCAAACTCACAGTAACACAAAGTAGAATGGTGGCTGCCAAGGGCTGGGGGAAGGAGGAAACAGAGGGTTGGTGTATGATCTCACTTCTATGTGGAAGCTAAGAAAGCCGAATTCATGGAAACAGAGAGTAGACTGGTGGTTGCCAGGGTCTGGGAGGTGGCGGAAATGGGAAGATGCTGGTCAAGGGTATAAACTTCCAGTTATGAGTAAATTCTGAGGATCTAATGAACAGCATGGTGACTACCGTTAAGAATACCATCTTATACATTTGAAAGTTGCTAAGAGAGTAGATCTTAAATAATCTTGTCACACACACAAAAAAAATGGTTAATTATGTGAGATAATGGAGGTGTTAACTAACTTTATTATGGTAATCATTTCACAATATATACATGTATCAAATCTTCACATTGTACACCTTAGACTTACACAATGTTATATGTCAATTATATCTCAATAAAGCTGGGAAATAGAAAAGAATCTTGTGCAGCCCGTAAAGGAACCCAAATAAAGTGTTGATGGATATATATGAAAAAGAAGAAAGAAGGAAATGGGGAGTTGGTGTCAGAGGGTACCGAGATTTCATTCTACAAGATGAAAAGGTTCTAGAGAGCTGCTGCACAACAACAGGAAGACATTTCATACTACTGAACTGCACACTTCAACATGGTTGATAAACTTACGTGTTTCTGATCATAATTTAAAACATTTTTTAAAAGTCAGGCTATGTATACAAAAGGCTGGTGTAAAAGTTATAATCAAAATACCTCATCCTATTTCCTAGGTGATTCAATTGCAAGATATTTGTTGCTTCTTATGTAGTTTTATACTCTTTGAAAGTATAATCGCAAACTGAGTGGTCTTTTCTCATGCTCATCTTCCTCGACCTCTTTGCAGGAACTAATGTTACTGTTCAGTCCTATTTTTTTACAAACCTCACTTGCTGACTTCTCTCATACAACCTGACTTGTTATCCTACATCTCCGCCACGTCCCTCTCAGTCAGCTTTGACAGTACTTCCTTGGCCCACTCCTTAAATGTTACGTCTCCCAGTCTCTCCTCAGTCCTCTAATCTCTCTCTAATCTGCCGTGTAAAGCTCATGGCTTCAGTAATCGTCTCAGTACAAATGTCTCCTAAATCCTTATCACCGATTCTGACTTCTCTCCCAAACTCTAGTACAATATTTCCAAAAACCTATGTACATAAATATATACCTGGATATCCTGCAGGTAACTATATAGAATTAGTTTTCAAGTGTGGTACACTCTATCGCTGTAAAATCTCTCAAGTTTGTACTTTGCTCTCCCTTTCAAGTAAATAAGGAGATCATTATCTAATTCATTCATTCCTCAAATATTTACTGAGATCTAGTTAAACACCTAACACTGTTCTGGGAACTAGAGACAAAAATTCATAGCATAACCTCACCTCTTAAAAAATAAACTAGGACCCAGACCAGTGGTTAAGTTCATGTGCTCTGCTTCGGTGGCCTGGGGTTCACGGGTTCAGATCCCGGGAGAGGACCTACATACCGCTCATCAAGCCATGCTATGGCGGTGTCCCACATACAAAATAGAGGAAGATTGGCACAGATGTTAGCTCAGCAACAATCTTCATCAAGCAAAAAGGGAAGATTGGCAATAGATGTTAACTCAGGGCCAATCTTCCTCACAAAAAAATAAATAAATAAGAAAACTAAAAAAAAAAATAGTATAACCTCTGCACTTTTATTTATATGTATCTACATAATCACAATTGCTAGAGTCATTTTCACAAACCATTGTAGAGGAAGAGGTCATACATCTGCTTGCCTCGGCCAAAAAAATTTGAGTGGAACCAATGTAAGCCACTTGCAAACAGAGGCCAACCCCAATTGAAATGTATTTGGTAGACCAATTCCCTAGTCTGATATTTAAGGGGCTAAAAATGTAGCTCCTACTTACTTTCCCAGTTTGATCTTAACCAAACTCTACCCACTAAGCTAGTGATCCCCCAACTTTATTCCACAGCTATTATTAAGTGCTATTCACGGGAAAACAGGGAAAGAGTTTTGGTCAGATGAGACTGGGAAATGCTCTTTGAAACAAAGTTAAATAGATCCCTTTACTGCAGGGCTCCCTAGAACCTTTAACACGTTAATGTGCTTTGCAAAATTCCTGGAGGAGAATTTATTAGGTCTATCCCAACCTTGCTATTCTAATCACATCAGACTGCTCAGCACTGTTGGTATAAGCGGTCAGCTTTCCTTCCACTGTTTCTTTGTTCATACGCTTCCCCCCCGCCCCAAGTCCACACGTCCAAGTCATGCCCATCTTTCAAAACCCACCACAGATGCTCTCATTCTAGGAAGCTTTGCCTACTTTTCCCTCACAAAGCAGTCTCCTTCCCCTTTGAGCTTCTACTGGTCTCATGCAAAGTCAGCCTCCATCTTGCTTCTAGTGATCTTTCAAAATGCAAACCTACTACCTCAGTCGTCTGCTCTCAACAGCTCCCCTGGCTTCCAGGAAACAAAATCAATTTTAGGCCATCACAGTCCAGACCCTCCCTACATTTCTAGGTTCATCTCCTGCAATCTCCCTAGTAGCTAAACCAGACTACCCTCAACTTCCCAAAGATTTTCTACTATTTCATGTTGCCGTCCCTTTAAACATTCAGTTTCCTCTACCTCATTACTCTTTGCCCAGCTAATCCCTTCTTGTCTTTCAGAACTCAGTCCAAGTATTACCTCCCTCAAGGAGGCGTCCCTGATCTAATTTAGATGCCTTTCCTTTGTGCTTCCATAATACCCTGCACAGCAGTTCTTAACCAGGGGAGATTTTGCCCTCTGTGGGGACATATGGCAGTGTCTAGAGACACTTTTTAATTGTCATTACTGGTGAGAGGTGGGGAGGGGGAGAGTTAGTGGCATCTAGTGAGTAGAGGCCAGGGATGGTGGTAAATATCCCACAATGCACAGGACAGGCCCCGTAATAAAATGTCGATAGTGCCCGGGGTGAGAAACTCTGCCATAGGCACACCATTGTGGTAACACTTATCATGTTATAAACACCGATCCCGTTATTTATCCGCCCCAGTGGACCATGACAACAGTAAGCCAGCATTCATGGAGCACTTACTATCTGCCAGACATTGTTCTAAACAATCAACATGAAGAACCCCATGCACTCCTCAGGGATAACTATGAGTGGGTACTATCCTCTTCTCTGCTCTGCAGACTAGGAGAGTGAGGTGGGGACTGCCCAAGGTCTCACAGCAAGCAAATAGCAGAGCCAGGAACAACCTGACTTCATAATCCACACTCTTAAACACGATTCCATTTTCCTCCCAAGATATTTCTACCAGACAGGAACAATTTCTTTCTTTTCATGGAGGTCAAAGCTTTCTTTTTCTGAACATCACTTACAAAACTCCATAACTATCAGTGCCAAGAACAGGGGTTCTCAATGTCAGCATACTGCCCGTTTAGAATGGACAGTTCTTTGTTGTGGGGGCTGTCTTGTGCATTTTAGAATGTTTACCAGCATCCCTGGCCTATACCAACTGGATGCCAGTAGCACCACCACCTCCCAAGTCCTATCCATCGTGGCAATAAAAAATGTCTCCAGACATAACCAAATGTCCCCTGGGTGGAAAGTCCCCACAGATCTGAAACATGTTTATTGAATGAATGAATAAATAAATGAATAAATAAATAAATTTTTAATATGATAATTGAAAGCAAAAATCCATCCAAAGACTAAGAAATAAGGAATAATTCACCTTTTCAGCTAATTCTTCTGCTGTTATCTTTGGATCATACGGAATGGGATCCCCTAAATAGGTGCGTAACTTCACTGGAAAACCTCCATACATTGGAGCAAATGGATAGCGGAATTTTTCATAAAGCCACCTAAAAAACCCTGTTTTAAAGTAACAAAATCATTTTAATTGGTTAAATATTCTGAGAATGTAATTGTAAACTTTCAAACTGTAATACGTAAGACTTCGAGCAAGGTGGAAAACAGTATCATCTCCTGGCAATTAATACAGTATTTTTTTTTAAAAGATGAGCTTCTCATCAATTGTTACAAACGTACCACAATAATGCAAGATGTTAATAGGAGAAACTGGGGGACGAGAGGGGTATATACCCTCTGTGCTTTCCACTCAATTTTTCTGTAAACCTAAAAGTGCTCAACAAAATAATGCTTGTTAATCAAAAAGAAAAGATGATCTTTAAAAAATATGAGAATTCTAAAAGGCAAAACAAAGGGTAAAGACTTCAACCAAATCTAGAAGCTAAAAAATCTAGAGACTCTCAAATACATGACTTATATGAAAAAAAAAGAAGCATAAGGTAAATTAATGTAAACCTGAGACTAAAATGGGTAATAAAAATCCAATAAACTGGGTAAAGACTAAAAACATTATTGTAAATTGAAAAAAACACAAGCAAGGAATTATTAATGTAAATGACCAAGAATGAAATTTAGCAAGATTTTTAGAAGTGGTAATAATGTAAAACAAACTGATGGACTAAGTTTAAAAAAAAAATGAATCCAAAACGGCAAGCAACATGAAATACACAGTCATGAACTATACTGAAACTTTAAAACACTGTTTACATAAGGAAACAGAGAATATAAAGACCCAAAGTAATACTCAAAAAAATCACTAGACTAATTTTTGAGATATTCAACTGTTAATGTAAAAGAAAAAGTCAAAAAGAATTTTAAAACCACTTTACAATTAAAGAAACAAAATTAGGAATAACTTCTGGGTTGCAACTTAAATTCTGCAGAAATAATCCAAAGAAAATTAGAAGAAATAATTCTACAACAAAAGTTAAATATTACATCAATCTGCCTTTCCACTTAAATTTGGAAAAAAAAAAGTAAGACCTAAAAAACATAATGGAATACCAACAATATACTAACATTAGACATAAAAGAAACAACAGCAGTTTAAAGGTCTTCAGGAGGAGAGTTGCATGTGGATGGGAACACTAACAATACAGTGCTAGGGATATAAAATATAATCAATTAGCTAGAACACCTAAACCAGTGGATACAAAAACAAACTACAAAAATTTCAAAATAAAAGAAAGCAACAAAGATACAGCAAAGAAAAAGCAAATCTAACTGTTATCACTCCTATAACTAGATCCAAATTATTCTGTTATCAATAAATTAGAGGTAGGCAAAAAGAACTCTTCAATGTAAATGTATCGTAGTTCAAAATATTTAAAAAAAAAAAACAAAAAGCAAGAAGTAACAGAAATAAACCAAAGCAAATGGTATCTCCTTAGCTTGTTAATCTTATTTCAACATCATATTCCTTCAGGGGTAAGTTAGGAAGATAGTCTGAGTAATACGTAAATTTGTTCTAAACCTCAACAATATGGTTTAACACAGTAAATTAGATAATTCACTCTGTAATTTCAAAAAACCCTTGACAAATAAGCTTCAGTATGTATATGAGACTCAACAAAAATCTAACTAAAGAACTGCCATTACTTAGAATCAGTTATCATTTAGACTTTACACAGAAAAACATCTAAATAGTACATCCATTATCTAAAGTGACAATTCAATAGGATTCCTTACAGAGTTCAAAAGCCCAAATATTTAAAATATTACATTCTAAATACTACATTATAATTATAAAAACCATATGAATCAGAACTTACTTGTTCCTCCAAGTGATCTAAATCCTTCTCGAATATTTTGTGTAAACATAGGAATAATGGGCTAAAGAGAGAATTTGAATTAAAAAGTAAATAAATTAATCCATTCAATGTCTCTATTGAGTCACTAATGCAAACTTTTAAGAGCCTGTTTAAGATTATGAAAATAGGGTATTTTAAAATAAAGATATACTTTATCACTAGTGTGATTTATCAGACTAAATTTAACTTGATCATTTGTAAAAATATAAATGGGAAGCACCACCCTCTAGTGGTAGTATCTAGTATTTCATTTACCAGCTTTCCTATCATTCCACATAATCACCTGAAACTCAAAATAAAGATTACAGTTATCATAATGTCATTAAATAAAATGAATCTGGTAAATTAAATTGGTTTTAGTGTGCTAATGAATAGTATGCTCACTGAAGGAAAAGTTACAAGATAGAGATTCTCTCTACAGCAAATTTATATAAATTTAAATGATGGGTCCATTTTTTGTGTGTGAGCTTATTAAACCTAAAAATGTCCAACATCAATGAAAAGTAACTACAAGATTCACTTCAAAAGAAAAGCGGGGTCCAGCCCAGTGGCACAGCAGTTAAGTGTGCACGTTCCGCTTCGGCAGCCCGCGGTCCGCCGGTTCGGATCCCCGGTGCGGACATGGCACCGCTTGTCAAGCTACATGCTGTGGCAGGCATCCCACATATTAAGTGGAGGAAGATGGGCACGGATGTTAGCTCAAGGCCAGCCTTCCTCAGCAAAATAAAGAGGAGGATTGGCAGCAGATGTTAGCACGGGGCTAATCTTCCTCAAAAAGAAAAAGGAAATATAGAAAAGAACTTTGTATATCAGTTTTAGAGGATTTCTGCTCACATATTCATGGGTTTTATTTTTCCATGAATATCAATGATTAAGTATGACTTTTTTAAATGGAGACGTTAACTAAACGTCATAAAACAATGGATGAAGTAGCAAAGGATCATGTAAGGAGGTTTTGCTATGGTGGAACTGAAGTAGATAAAAAACTGAATGAAACACTTTAACATGTATACAAAATATACCAAATTAAATGATGTTTTACAATAGATAAAACTTGGGGAAGGGAGTGAGCACCACTCTACTTGTAGTCTACCATCAGCATTTGCCTAAATCAGAATTACCTGCCTTAGTGAGCAGAGTTTGAAATATTTAAATAAGCTAACATTTAAAAAGTCATTCCTGTTCAGCTTTGGAAAACAGTAAAATACGGTGGACAGAAGGAAAGAGACTAAAAGTATAGCTTTCTTCATAAAACTTATTGCCTCGCATGTAACTGATCATCTATTTATCGCATCTCTCCTCTCACCAGAAGGAAGACCCCTAAGAGCAGGGACATTGCTTTGTTCACTACTGTACCCCCGGCACCTAGAACAGTGCCTGGAACAGATTTAGTGCTAAAAGAAAGTGTGATGAATGAACAAACAGAACAGAGAGACATTGCTTCTAACAAATTAGGCAGAAATAGGCAGTGGCAATCCTAAAACCAGTTAGAAAAACGAGCAGTCAGGTAAAGAAAAGTAGTCAGGTAAAGAATTTAAAATCTGATGGAGTTAACTGACACAGCTAACACATAAGACAAAGTATACTGACTCTTTTGTAAAAAATTCAGATTATAATCTAGAAAACCACCACTAGTTTTGTAAAATAAAAGGTTGAAATCCTAATGTCTTAAATAGCTATAAAATGTCTTTAGAGGTGAAAATTTAAAATGCCCAAAAAGGAACAGAAACCATTCAGCTCATATATATATATATATATATATATATACACCATTCTGCCTTCTCTGACCAGTACTGCTGGATTTATGTCTACTGACTAGCATGAACCGCAAAGTTGTATTCAAGTGTTCACTTTATAAAGTCTCTTCAGGTTACATATCTTCCTTTAAATAGCTAACTCTCCAGAAGGTGGACTTTTCTAGACTCTACTAAACAGGAGAAAGCTTACCCTAGCAGGTTGGGTATTCCAGGCTATAGTCTGGACACATGGTTTCTAAATTTGCATTCAAGCTTGCAGCCTTAAAGCCACAAACCATATTACCTTGTTACAACTGGATACTCTAGAACAACTATTCATTCCTTTCCTTGTACATACTTTGTATACAAGGTAACTGCATAAGTAACCCAGAATTAAATTCTGCTTACATGTATACATGTGTCTTTGTATGTATGTGTGTGCACATATGTGTGCAAGAGAGAGAGAAGGTGTATTTTGGTAAAACCAGTCTTGCGGAATCGATTTAACATGGTCTTGGAGTCTTTGCCACTAAAAAAAGCAGGAAACATTTGACAAGTTACTTACCATGTCTAACCCTTCATGTAAAAAATGGGGGTAATAATAATTTTCCCATCTCAAAGGTTTTTTATAGATTACAATAATACACATAAACAATTTTATTGACACAAATGCTATTTTCTTTTACATCTGTTGTTTTCCAATTAGAGTAAATGGGCAAATTTTTTTCCCAACTTATTTAGATATGAAGCGACCTAAAACTACTTACCAAAATCATAATTCTCAGAAACTCACAAAATAAGAGATTTATGTTATATCAAAAAGCCTGTAACTTTCAGATGAACCTTAAATATTTTCTACCAATATTTTATGAACTTGCACTGACAATCTAGATTTTTTTCAATTTAATTTATACGTCACAATTTAAATGTAGTTAATCCTGCAACAACAGTCTTAAATTTTTACTCAAAGTTTACAATAATTGTGTGAGGCCTGTGAAGGGGTTTTCCAGACGGGATACTTGTGCCATTTACAACTATATCCTTACATGACTGAGAGATTTCCCTCATGTACCTGGAAGGCCCCTCTAATCTCAAGGTCAGCAGACTCACTGTGAAACGCAGTCAGGGACGGCAACAGCACCGTTGCCTGCAGTCCTGAACTGTTTGCTCTGCTCTGCTTCTGCCTTGCTGCATGACCCGATCCCTCCATCCCTTCATCTCTCTGTGACTGAGTTTCCTCATCTGCAACATTGGAATAATTACATATGTCACCTACTTACTACAGGAGTACCAACAGAAAGCCTTTAAAAGCACTACAAAAAGTTGAAGTGGTACAATATTTATCAAACTTATATTGCTATTTTGTAAATCAGCAAATGTTAAAGACTTTTGTTTTAAAACTCACAAAAGGCTGTTTATTAAATTTTCTCGTTTTTGTATAAAAGCCTTAATTAAATTATCTAGATTATGTCAATTCTCTAGAAACTCTTTCAAGGATTGGAAAAAAGAGTTTCTTTCTCTATATAATTTCTTTCTTTCAGGCCTTCTTCCAGATGATGTTCCTTAAAACTGTAAACTCAAAGCTGAGAAATTAGAATCCAATGATCAATTTATGTGATTCCAAATCTATTTTTGTCATTTTTATCTTAAAACTTAGAAGAAATAATTCTTTCAAAATATAAGCCTAAAAATTGAACTATCTTTGATTAGGTTTTCAGCTTTTATCATTGCTTTAATACACATTACATTGGTTTTTCTTACTTTTTGTACAATTGTGCATATATCCTTTTGTATTCTATATTATTCATATAGTCTAAGGTTTTGTTTTCTATATCAGGACTTAAGACTTTTTGGAAAATAAAATGTGTTATAAGTTAATTTTCTATATCACTAATACTATTAACATAAAATTAAATTCAAAAAGCTCCTTTCTAGTAATGTTTAATATTGTGTTAAAAAAAATCAATTCAATTCAACAAATACAAATAGACTACTAAGTGCTAGTCATTGTTCTAGGGACTCAGAATATAAAGGACGGCCTTGTCCTCAGGGAGTTGGCAATCTACTGAAGGACAGTAGTGTTTAAATTTTTACATTGTCTATTGTTAAGCGCTTGGGCAGGCACATTAACTCTTATACTAGGATCACATTATTAAAGCACTGTAGCAATAACTTACTTCTAGGAGGTATATACACACATGTACGGGAGAGAACAAGAGCTCAATGCACTTTAACTTTGCAACTAAAAACTTATATAAAAATTTCCATTCTTCTTCAAATACTGGTCTTGGGTTAGAATGAGTCACCCATAATCTTTTCCTTTTTAATCAACAGTCTGTATTTGCAAGGTGAACAGGCAAGCTAAGGGTGCAGACTGGTCTCTTTATGTGGCAGCAATGGGTATACAAAAAAAGTGAAATGTGAAAGGACTGACAGTATTCTAACTAACTGGCCTGAAAAAACACCACCACCTTGTCAAAGGTACTATAATTTCTTTTTCTGACAGACAATCTAAAATGAAAACAAAGAAGAAACATTCCATAAGTAATAAATAAGTGTTTCATAGGATAAAGTACAATATGGAGACCAAAAAGCTAAGAAATACTAACCAAAGCAAAAGAAAGGGACAAATGGCTTTCACATTCTTCAGTCTACTAAGTAGAATAATTACAGTGAATCCCAGAGCAACACTTAATTTTAGTGACTAATTCATTCATAAAGTCTTTTAAAAATATCAAAATTACATCAATATCTATTTCTCATCTTCATACTACTAGATAGCTGATCACATTTGTTGATAAAAAATGATAGGAGTCACATATTATTTGAGGCCTATTGTTATATAAATTGGTCAAAGATGAAAGAATTGTAATAGAACCAACCAACAACCAGCACCGAAATATGCCAACTCAATTGTACCAAAAGATTAAAATACACAGAATTGGATTATACGTATGAAAAAAGATAACTGAAGGAATACAAAGAATTTTACAAATCTATTAAAAGAAGCCAGATTTTGAAATGTAAAATAAAACTCTGCTATATATTTGCCAGATTTCCAGATTTATTTTTCTCAAAGATGGCTTCCCATGCACAAGAAATATATTTCTCTATTGTTACCTTATAAAGAGCTATATACACTGATTTTTCAAACAGTGCAATGTAAGTATCTACATTCTTATATACTTTGGCTCACTATTTAAGCATTTATTTTAAATTCAACCTAGCTTTACTTTAATAATTAGTTTTATCCAACTCACCACTTTTGCATCAATTGCAACTTGAGCGAAGCCTTTACGATTACCCCATACGATGTTGTAGGTTTCATCACTAATTAGGGCTTCTCGAACTCCACCTGGTGAAATAGCTAACAAGTGACCACTCCTCAGAATTTCAACACATTTTTCTCTTGGTCCATGTAGAGCACAAAATACATCAAGTAATAAACTAAACCCTGTAAGAAACATTAGGATGAAGACATATCTTAAGTACTTCTTGTCTAATTCTTTAAGACAAAAATTTTCACAATCTACACAACTTACTATCTATACTTAAATCAGCAAGTTCTTCTTTACGTTTTTTAAAATCAACAAGAACTCTTAGGGTTAATGTAAGATTAATACTGTTGGTAAAGTAATAATTATGTCTTCTGGATCACCTACTAATGATCACCTCCTTAGTGATCACCTACTACTCTGGCTACTTTATGTATTCAAACTCAATTAAAATTCACAGAAGCTTTGCAAAACAGGGATTCTTATCCCCATTTTACAGATGAGGAAAGTTGGCTCAGAGAGTAGTAGCTTGCTCAAAGTCACACACTTAGCAAATGGCAGAGCAGAGATTCCGGTCCAGGCATGTACGGCCAAAGCACCTTCCACTGCATCTCATGGCCAAACACTGTCTACAGTATTTATTAGTGCAATCAGAAATGGTAACCCATCAGCCATCACTAAACTAATCTTCGCTGAACCCTATAAGAGAATCACTCAAGAGAACATGAATCTGACTATGCTTAGCCCTGCCAAAATTGGCAAGCCACAATCAAACCTATTGAAACGAAAAGTTAGATGTTAATTCCACAATTTTTTTTTTATTTTTTTTGGTAAGGAAGCTTGGCCCTAAGCTAACATCTTTTGCCAATCTTTCTCTTTTTGCTTAAAGAAGATTGTTGCTGAGCTAACATCTGTGCCAATCTTCCTCTATTTTATGTGGGATGCTACCATAGTGTGGCTTGACTCCGTGCTGGGGATCTGAACCTGTGAACCCTGGACCACCGGAGTGGAGCGTGCAAACTCAACCACTACGCCACCGGGCCAGGCCCCACAATTAAATTTTTTAAAATCAATAATAATAGCAAAATCACTAAGAGTTTTTAATAAAGTGAGTATTTAACTCAGGAACAGCTAATTCTAGGTCTTAATATTATACAGTTTTTCAAATTATAACTACTTATAGATGCAAGAAATAATTCTATCAGTAATTAAATATTTTAACCAAATCCTAAACTGGAACTTTAGAGGACTGATGTTAGTATACATTATTCCTTGAGACTGGAAAATATGGGGATGGGTAGTGAAAACTGTACAGACTAACCAAACTTCTCATAGGTTTAAGGATCTGAAGCAAGATTATAAATATTATTAAGACTGAAATAGTTTTCATCCTACATTACATTAAAAGTTCACTGATTTAACTATATGTATTTCTCATAACAAATGAACAGGAGAGGTTTCATAAATTACAAGATCATAAAGGGGAAAAAAATAGTTTAAAAGCCAAATACTAGGGGCCAGCTCAGTGGTGTAGTGGTTAAGATTGTGTACTCAACTTTGGCGGCCCAGAGTTCACAGCTTCGGATCCTGGGCGCAGACCTACATACCCTCACCAAGCCACGTGGAAGCAGCATCCCATATACAAAAAGAATAGAGGAAGACTGGCACAGATGTTAGCTCAGGGACAATCTTCCTCACCACAAAAAAAAAAGCCAAATGTTAAATAAAAATATTCACATTCTATTATGTATAAAAAGAAAAAAAAAATGGAAACAACCTAATGTTCCATAAGAGAAAACTACTTAATCAAGTATTTTAGTCACACATTAAAACTATTCTTTATAAAATATGGGAAAATGTTAATGCTAAATTAAATTTTTTTAAAAAGAACTCAAAATGGTTTGCAAATATGTGAAAAATTCAAGTCAAAAATGAAGCAAAATAAATCAAACTGATAACTGGCTATGTTAGGGTGGTGAGATTATAATGATAGTCTACTCTTCTCTAGTTTCCAAATTTATTATAAAGTGATCATATTACTTTCTAAAGAAAAATTTTTTATAGCCAATTTAGTTTATAGACAAAGCAGAAAGGGCTTTTTAGTGACACAAGGATACGCAAAACATTAACCATGTCTATGAAAGGCACTGAGTAGATTGTCATTTCATTCACTGCTTGGTGTTTATCTGCCTGGTTGATGGGTGGCCTTTGCTTTTATTATTCCAGAGAACATATTATACACTTTCCTAGCTTGTTTCTGGTGATTTAGTGACAGAAGAAAATAAGATTTAATCTCAATGAGTTTATTTTAGAATGATTTTTTAAAACTTTATCATGTTTGAAACCATTCAGCTAATTAATCTTTTTTAAAAGGTAGAAAGCCTTTATGAACAGATTAAAAAGAATGTAGTCCTCAATTTTAAGTGTTATAAGTCTATCAGGCAAGTCAAGTATGATAAAAGATAGAATAGACTCTTTAGGACAGGATTTCTGAGGAAATATTATTCTACATGAAGACAAAATACATCCTGGCTAATTTTTTTTACTAAGTTTGATTTGCTATCAAACTGACAGTAATCAAACACTAATCATTATAAAACTAAACTCCAAAAATCATTGAAAAAATTCATCATATGAAAAATCAACTATCTGCTACACCAAAACATAAATTAATTGTTTGGCAAAAGTTACATTTATTTTTAAGATGTGAAGCTCAGGATTTAACTTTGGAAAATAATGACTAAATACCTGTTAATAAAGAAAGAAAATTTTGGCCATAAAGTTTTGACATTTAGATATATTACTTAAAAAGGATAATTAGACACTCTTAAATTGGAGTTCCAAGGGTGTCACCCTGAAAAGGCAAAAAGCTCTTCCAAACGATACCAGAGAGCTCAGAGACATAAACTATCACATAATTTGATCATGTTAATTAAATATTTTAATATCATTATCTACGGTGAAAATTTACCTGGAATTTTAAAGACAAAGTGATCAGCTACTACTCGGCAAGTTCTGCCTTTCTGGATAAAAATTTTAGCCATGAAGTAGTAAAAATCTATGGGAATAGCTCCATGATAAAAAATTATAAGTGCTGGTCCGTCCTCTGGTATTTTTTCCATCCCATGAACTTCATAACCTGTTAGAAAGACAAAATACACATGCTTAAAATATATTTATTAGTTTATTTACACCTAAAGCATGGTTACTAATTCAGAAACTCAGTCTTTCCTTACAGAAGTGCATGCGCCTTCCTTTTTCCCATCCACTCTCCCTTCTTCTCCTTCCTCTTTCCCCTTCTTTCCCTTCTTGAACAAATCAGTCCTGTAGCCATTAGGTGGGCCAAAGTGAAGCAGGCACCTGTGTGGAGGGGTGGCCTGGAGTATTTGAGCCCAGGTAGGGTGACGAGGGCATCCATACTGGGTGTCCTAAAGTGGAGAGTCAAAGCCCAAGCACAGGAGAAGAGGCGAGAGTGGGGTGCTGGGGCCTGAGTGGGAAAAAGAGGGAAGCCAAGGTTGGGGCAAGCAGGGGGGTGAGAGCTGAGTGAAATGAGGATGGCATCCAGACACGTAAGTAGCCTGGTTTGGGATGTCATAACCTGAATGGAGTAAGGGGGTATCTGTGAGTGGCAGAGGATGGTGGCAGTGATGGGAAATTGGTTACATACAGGTGAATTGATCAAATAAGTCTACATATTAAAGACAATGTGAGCCAGGTTTCTCAATGTTAGAGAGGTGGTAGCCAATAGAGAAAAGGAGAAAACTAGAATAAACTCTGTAGCCATCAGAGAATCTTGTTCTCACCCTAAGAATGAGACAAAGCAGCATGTCAGAAAGCTGAGGTCCTCTCAATCAGGTGAACTGAGCTCCAAAGGGTGCAAGCCCCTCTAACAAGAGACAAAAAAACTGAGTATGGGAGGAAGAGGCAGGTGCTATACAAGGGGGTAGAAGAAAACAACGGCAACATTCACAACCACTAAAAGCCGGATGTAGGCGAGCACTGAGCGTAGAATCCCTGGGAACCCGACATAAAGTCCGCGCTCACGCACCAGCATTCCTCCACAGGCCTCAATGGTGCTCACGAGAAAAATTAGGGGAAGGGCAGGCAGGAGACCCAAGAGAGGCTCTGCTAACAGCACAGAGAACAAAACCCCACTCACTTCCTGGAAGCTTCTCTTGTAAAAGCAAAACCTGACACCGGGAGAGGCGTAGAAAACCCTCCCAGGCTGCCTGCTAACTTAACCCCAGTTCAAGGCTGGCTTCCTGGCCATCCCTTTCTTCTCCTCCACAGCTAAAGAGATTAACCTGCCTACAGTCCTTCACACTGCTACCCACCAACAACACATTTTCACACCAATCCTGTGCTGTTGGTGGATTGTGGGGAATATAAAAGATTTATGTAAGATCCACCTAAGCTTCAGAAGAAAATACCCTGGGTATTTTATCACAGGTGTTGGGAACTCATACTATGAGGAGCAGATG
Source organism: Equus asinus (assembly GCF_041296235.1). Lineage (NCBI taxonomy): Eukaryota > Metazoa > Chordata > Mammalia > Perissodactyla > Equidae > Equus > Equus asinus. The sequence continues at coordinate 27,765,196 of NC_091801.1, read as the reverse complement.
GAATGTGATCACGGCTCTAGTCATAAGACCCGCTTTTCCTTCCCATCTCATCACTGTCAGGTATGCCATCACAGACCATGGCCTCACCTGGTCCTGGCAAGAAAAACACAGGTGTTCAGAGGCCAAGGGCAGAATTAAGCTCAAAGAAAAAGGAAGGGTAAAAACGAAGGAAAGCTCGAATGGCTCTATCGGAAAAGGAAAGGAAGTTCCTGCTGCCACATCGCCCCACATACAACATCTGTCCCAGGAAGGCCTGCCGCTCACAAGCACAAGATGAAAGGAAAGTCCAGAAGACAGAAATCTGAAGCTAGCAGTCTGTTGCTTGCCTTAAGTTTATCCCTGTTGATTTACTAAGAAACAAGCATTTAAATAGCTTCAGTGTGTATTTTAGAGCAGAAAATTCATTTTTAATGTAGTTTACAATGTCTTCACCAAACAAATTAAATTACGTGTGATAACTGTGATTCTAGTATTGAAGGAATAAACTACTTGGCAATATTTTAAATGGACTCAAGAGAATGTTTTTAAAAATTAAATTTAATGATATTTCAAGACTTTGTATGTTTCTATGCTTTGAACATTTCTTTCCAATTACCTAATTCTAATTCAAGTAATTCAATTTACTTTAAGCTCTACAGAACAATCACTGAGGTTGTCTGAAGTTACCAACAGGATCAATTGTCCCATCAGATAAATTTTCTGAGAAATAAAGAATATTTCTTTGAGGGACTCCATACAGAATATTCCTGAGGTTCTCTCTCACTTTCCAGAATATTAAAAAAAAAAAGAATTAAGAAATAATTGAACTACTTATATTAAACCAACTTACCTGACTGAAAGCAGAAAAATTCAGTAATTAATCAATTCAATTATTGACGACTATAGTTACCACAGTACCAGCAACCATCATGTTCAAATATTATTTAACTGTGTCACTCTTGGAGTAGACGTGATCATGCCACTCCTTGCTCAGAAAGCATCAGTGGATTATCACTCCAGTCCAACATTTCGAAGCCCCTTTAGATCAACTGCCTATCAAGTGATACTAGTCAGATTCCTTCATGTATCACACAGACTAACAGTGGCTCCTTGAATATACCTTCCCACCTTTGTGCTCCTGTTCAAGTGTCATGCAGCACTTCCTGTCCCATGTTTCCCTGTCTAGCAGAAGTAGACATCTTAGGGCACTTTAACTCTTCCTCCTGCAGACTCTATCCACCTGGTCACCAAGTTCTGTGCATTTTACCTCCAAAACTCTGTTAAATCTATCCATCTTCCCAATCTTAGTTTCAAAGTCGAGCCCCATCATCTCCTGACTATAGCATACCAACACTAAGGGGATCTGATGAGCAATAGCAGCTCAGAAAAAGCAAGCCCAAAGGCAATTATTGTCACTGTCCATCCAACCACTGTCCTGAGAAGGGAAGCCTCAAAATACAGGTTTAGAGTGGTAGTCTTGGCCCCATTAATAAGAGAATTCCTATTCTGTAATAAAAATCGCTCTTATTTGATGCCATTAAATATGAATTTTTGTCTCCCATGTTCTGACCCCACGCTCACTAAGCACTCTCTGATTTTTTGGCTTCCCATGCAGCTTAGCCCACAGAGAGGGGATGTGAAGGTCACATGGAGCTCATCTCCATAGCAATTATTCATTATGTAAATGAGTTAACTGCCTACTGCTTTAGACATCAGTATCATGAATTTAGATAACGATAATCTTCCAAGAGGTAGATCCCTTCTAAATTTGTCATCAAAAATCCATCTTTAAGCCTATGTGCCTTCACACTACGGTAAATTAACAATGCCATCCTTTCGGATCTTCCTCAGGAAAGCACGTAGAACTAAACTACCTACAAAACAAAGCCCAAACTCCTGAGCACAGCATCCAAGATTCCTCCAAACCTAGCTTCAGTCTGCCTTTCCAGGGTCATCATGCAGCATACTTCTCACCCGCGAATGATCCATCTTCTAGTCCTGAAGACACCCTGCATTTTATTTACTGACACTGATGTATGTTTAACATAAATGGTATCCTGGGACCGGCCCCGTGGCCACGTGGTTAAGTTCCTGCGCTCTCCTTTGGCAGCCGGGATTTCAGTGGCTGGGATTCCAAGCTCGGACATGGCACTGCTCATCAGGCCATGCTGAGGTGGCAGCCCACATAGCACAACCAGAGGCACTCACTCATATGTATGGAAGATATACTACTATGTACTGGGGAGAAGGAAAAAAAAAGAAGATTGGCAACAGTTATTAGCTCCAGTGCCAATCTTTAAAAAAAAAAAATTCACCTCTTTCAATACCCAATTTGGTGTCTCTTAAAAACAAAAACATAAATGGTATCCTACTATGACTATAGTTATAGTTTCTCCATTCAACAACGTATCCTGGAGATCTACCCTGGACAGGCACATATAGTGATCATATTCTTTGTAAAGGCTACAAAGTATTCTATAAAAAATTCCTATCGCAGTTCATTTAGCCATTTCCCTATTCAAGGACAATTGGATTGTTTCCAAGTTTTTACAAACATCATTGCATTGAATATCCCTTTATATGCATCCTTGTGCACTAAACATGTGAGTATACCAATAGAACAGATACGAAGAAGGGCAGCTGTTGGTCTATGATATGCCCATTTTAAATTACAATAGATTCTACCAAACCATCCTCCTGACTGGCTGTACTACATTACTTTCTCACATGCATTGAATGAGAGTTCCCATTTCTCCACATTCTCCTCATTTAATGTTATCAAGATTTTTAATTTTTGCCAGTCTTTGGATAAAAATGCTATCTCAGTGTGGTCTTAATTTGTGTTTTCCTAATTACTAGTGGGCTTGTGTATGTTATAATTATCAGCCATTTATGTTTCCTAATCACGCACTTAGGCTATTTTTAAGTTACATTTTTTTCTTCCTATTATTTTCTAAGATATGTTGTAAATAACTTGTTCTGACCTGCCCCATCTTTTGACATCTGTTTTAGTTATGTCTTTTTCAGTCGCTTTTGTTTTTCCGTGTCATCTTTAAGACCTTTCCTATTCGGAGATTGTCAAACATTTTCTTAAAATCTTTTCCTGATTTGGAATACCACTTTTATCATTTACTAAATACACGTTTCTGGGCTCTTTAATCTGTTTGATCAATTTATGACAATCCTTTCCCCATATAATTTTACTCTTATAAATAACGTTGATGTTTTTGATATGACAGGGAAAATATTCTCTTTTTGTTTTTTTCAAATTTGCCTTGGTCATTCTTATTTACTCTTCTATATGAAACTTTTTAGAGTTGCATGAAAAAATCAGTTGGAATTGCATTGAATTAATAAATGGACCGGAAATATGGGCTGTAGAGTGACATCTTTACTGCACTGATACTTTCTATCCACTTATTCAACTCTTTTGAATTCCATTTATAAAGTATACAGTTTCTCCATAGTGTTCTTACATGTTTTTTAGATTGTCTTAAATAGAATTTTTCCTTTCCATTTTTAAAATGAGTATTTGTGGCATATGAACAGTTACTAATTTTATGTTGATCTTATACCCATTTCCCTTGCTAATCAATCTTATTAGTACTGGTAGGTTTGTTAGTTGCTTCACTTGGTTCTTTCAGTTGTCTCTTCTAATCTTTCTTCTTATTTCTATAATTATATTATACCTCCAGGACAATGTTAAATAGGTGAGAGCATTCTCATCCTGTTTCCTACTTACTGGAATTGCTTTAATATTTCTCCACTTCTCCATTACAGATCATGTTTGCTGAAGATTTCTGGAACATTCCATTTATTAGTTAAAGTAGTACTTTTAAGTCCTCACTTGGTAAGATTTTTTATCGGAAGTATTGAACTTAGTAAAATTATTTTCTATGAGACTGACCTGCAAATCTCCTTAGTTTTGACGGCAAAGTTATGTTAGCCTTGCAAAATAAACTGTGTAGCTCCACACTTTTTTCTACACTCTGAAACAGTTTGATGGGGATTATTTGTTCCTTAAAAATATGGTATAATTTGTCATAAAGCTCTTGGCCCTTTGTGAAGGGAGGAGGAGATAGACTTTGACAACTGTTCCAATTTATTTTATGATTATTGGTCTATTCTATTTCTCTCCTCTACTTAAACCAATTTTGATCATTTCTGTTTTCCTGCAAAACTGTCCATTTCATTTAGTTTTAAAATACAGTAGTGGGAAATATTTACTCAATTTTTTTCTTACTCATTTGTCAAGGCTTTGTTCAAAAGTTACCTCCTCTGTGAACAGTGCTTTTATTTTTGGCCTGTAGAAAAAAGAATGAACATTCACTCAGCATTTACATGCCAGGGACTGTACTGGATCCATAATAATTATTTAATTTAGCCCTCACAAAAAGCCTCCACAGATGAGGAAACCTAAGTGAGAAAAGCCCATATAACTCACTCAAGGTCACAGTGGCAGGGCCAGGATGCAAGCCCATTGTCTAACTCCAAAGCATAGGCTTTTGCCGCATATCACACCTCCTACTACAAGGAAGTCCACACTAACCTACATCTGTGATTTTTCAAATGCTCATTATAATCTAATTAGTGAGCTGTGAAATCCCTTTAGTAAGTTGTGACCAGGATTTTCTTTTTAAATAAAAAAGAGTAGAATAGGAAATAGAACAGATCACACGCAGGAAGTATATCCACTTTTCATGAAACAGTACCTACATGTGTGTGCATATTAGGTGGCAAACTGCATTTCCTACCAGGAATAATAGTCAAAAATTTGATAGCCTAAAACTGTATCTTGAAAATACTAGTGATTTTGAACATATGAATAATGATTGAGAGGCAGATGATGTATTTTAGTGCCTTCCAAATTACTGGAGAAAAATGCTTGATAATTATGATAGCTAACATTTATTGAACATTTGGTATGTAATAGAAATTATGCTAAATACTTCACACCAAATTTCATTGAATTTTTACAACCCATTTTACAGAAGAGGAAAATGAAGTTCAGAAAAGTTAAGCATCTTTGAGAAGGATTATTTACCCAGTTTTAAAGTAGCTCCCCCAAGTTACGTATCAATTACAAGGTAAAGGATAGCAACTTTATGGTGGAGAAACCTGGCAGACACTTAACCAAGTGATCAAGTTAGCATCACCAGTAATAAGACATATCAACATCATGAACCTCTGAGATGATGCACTGAGAAGAACACATCATCATTTTTGTGGTATTCTTGTCAAAAATATGTAATTTAATCCAATTATGGAAAAACAGCAGATCTAAACTGAGAGACAGTGTACAAAATAACTGAGCAGTACTGTTCAAAAACGTGAAGGTCATGAAAGAGAAAAAAAAACAAAACTAAGTAACTGTCATCGATTGGAGTAGACATGACAATTAAACACAGTATGGGATCCTGGAAAAAGGACACTGGTGGGAAAACTGGTAAGATTTGAATAAGATCTTTAGTTTGGTTAATAATATTGTACCATTTTTAATTTGACAATTGTTCAATTGGTTATATAAGATGTTAACATCAGGGGAAGCTGAGTGAAAAATAGACAGGAATTCTCTGTATATTTTTGCAACTTTTCTGTAATTCTAAATTTTTTCAAAGTGAAGTTTTAGAAAATTATAATTGTTGCAAAAGGAAGGGAGGAGAAGGAAGAGGGAGAAGGGGGTAGGAGGAAGAGAAGAAAGAGAAAAGGGGGAAGGAAGTTAGGTAACTTGTCCAAAGTCACCCAGTCAGGTCCTGGGAGCGCCTGGTTTTGAACTCAGGCAGTCTGACTGAGGAGTCCTTCACAGCATGAAAGACAGAAGAGGTGAAAGGAAACTCTCACCCAACTGACATAGAGAGGGATGTTCTCTTGATACTCCACTTTAATTTCCCGATAAAAAACTTTGCTACATATGGTTTAATTTATAGGAAGCTTTCAGTGAATAAAGTGTGTCCATTTCTTTAAAAAAATAATATGAAGTAAAAGAAAGTAGAGTTTGTGCTATTACGTTCTATTTTTTTAAATCAGTAACTAACATAAATAGTAAAACGTATGATCAGACTATTTAATCAAATCACTGCATTCTTCCAAAATTTTGCATTAACAATGAACTGAATCAGTTATGTTAGTGTTAGGTAAGCATAAATATCATTTTCAGAAAATGAAGTAAATTCCTTTGTAAAACAAAAAACAAAACCATAACAATACGTACAAAAACACAAGATAAAACAAACTCAAAGCCCCAAAGATAAAATATTCCTTATTTCCCTGAAGTGAAAGCTGTGGTCTTCATTACCTTTACAGTTGTGCTAAAATATATAGTTGTTAATTTTCTCAAAAACATCTCCATATCTAATTGAGGACTCTTCATCATATTACTTTTCATGGGAAATCACTAAATATTAAGAGTCCACCATTCATTTTTTCCAAACATGTTTTTTGAAATATAAGTCAAAATTTTTATAGCTTAAAGGCTGTCAGCAACTTGAGAGTAGGGACTTCCTTGACCTATCACCAAGCAAATTACCTTGAAATATAGGTATTTAAGAAACATCAAATTAACTCTTAATGTAGTATAGGCATTATGGTGCACATAAGAATCAGAGAATTTTTTGAAAAATAACAGAGCGCTTACATTATGTACAGTATGAGAGTAAAATTTAACTTCAAAACAGAAAACATTGCATAGATTCTTGTACAAAGATACAGTAAACAAATTATAAATAAATGATGATTCAGTAGGTAACTGACTAAATTAGTTACAGGATTTGCAGAGTTCCATGTAGTCATTAGAAGTCACTAAGAAGGCTTTAGTAGCAGAGAAAAGACTAATTTGTCACAAATACAAAAAATGATAATCACACCACAATTTTAATAGAACTCAATTGCATGATAAATTTTAGGTCACTATTATTTTCTTCTTTATATTTTTTTATATTTGCCATTTTTTTACAATGAAAATTTTATTAGTTAAAAAATTCCTTTGAAGAGTCTTTAAAAACCACCAATTAAAACTGATTTGACACCAATACAAAGTCCAAATATGCACACAAAAGCCTTTTATATATGTTACCAAAGAACAGGGTAAAGAAAATCATTTTTTAAAGTATCACTTCTCCTAATAAAATATAATGTTATCATAATAAAACATTAAAACAGGTTAAGAATTATATATTTGACTGCTTCTGAGCCATAATGTACATTTAAAAATACCTCGGAAAAATAAATAAATAAACCTTATATATTCTGCTACAAAATAAGTTTAGTGCTTGAATTATTCCAAATTAATCATGCCTCCTGAAATATAAATAAATCCAAATTCTTCAAATATATATTATCCTGAAATATAGGGGTGTATATATGGGAGGGGGTGTATTATAAACGATGCCACTGAATTTTTCTATCACTGTTTTAAAGACAATGAACAACAGCAGTCTACACAGATGCAGTCTTTGCAGACATACACACATGGAATGCTGAAGCATCATCTTGCCTCACGTAAAACAACCATGAGAGGGGATGAGCGATATACTGAGTGGCAAGAGCACTAGCATTAATAAGTAAATATTAAAAATTCAATACATCAAAGAAATATGGTTCCTGTTTGCAAACCTGCTGAATACCACTACTTATGACCCTGAATCCCTGACCTGGCACAAACTTACCACACAGCACAGAGCACAACAGCAGATTGTGAGAGCCTGACATCTGAGGCTGTATCCTTGCTCTTCTTCCTAGCTTCCTAGCATGCCTTGGGCAAATAACAACCTCTCTGTTCTCCAGTTTCCTCATGGGAAAACTATAAAACGGAAATAATACAGAGAATCTATCTATTATGTTATAAGGTTTAAAAGAATTAATGCATGTTAAGCATTTGACAGTGTATGGCACAGTAAATGCTCAAAAGAGATTTCTAAGTATGTAAGTATGTATGGAGTATGAAAATAACAACATGTTAGCCTGAGAAGCATGTCATCGGTGATCTTTGCTAATAGCAGCCTGTACTACAGTGATGCATATCCTCAAGTGCCTGTATCAAAATCTGTACTTCCTTCCACGTCTTTCTATGAAAACACTTTGATGCTCAAAAACATGATACAGAAAGCATATCTTTGTTACCTGCCTTTGAATGCTCTATATTTTTATATAGTCCAAAAACAGAAGAGACCAACAAATAAGGTAAACACTGGTAGAGAAAAACACCAAGTCCTTGAAAATAGGCCACTAGAGGGAAATTTTCATGATGGCCAAATGAAGAACCAATCATTACACATATAACATCACAATCTCAAAGAACAAATATCCTGGAGAGAAACTTATTGCTATCTTATTTATTCAGAAAGATATAATGACTGCTGAAATGAATCAAATAGAAAATGGGTAAATTATGGTATGCAAATTATATTTAATTTAACATTATTTATATTACTTATTTTACATTAATATTTATATTATTCATTTATATTAAAATATTACTTAATAATATTAAATAAAATTAAATAAAAATATTATTTCAGTTTTTAAAAATCTCTACACTGGGAAAGTCAAACTTACTTTGAACAAAATGGAAGTAAATGATACATTTCATTTCAAAAGTTTTCTATATAGTTTTAATTAGTCTCTTACTCTTAGATATCTTAAATATAAATTTTTATATTTTAGCTTACAGTAATGCTCTACACTGCTGTGTCGTTCTTTGCTTAATGGAAACTTATGTGTTTGGAAAAAAACACTTTAAGAAAGATATTTATACACAAGGCATACAAATAAATAACAGGAAAATAGTTAATATCCTGCCCATTACGCTTTTCAGGATCTTCTCAATCAATAAAATGGAATGATGATATAGCTTCAGTGCCACACACACGGATAGCAACATACAGAGATCAAAGTAATCTTCCTTACCATGCCAAACTGCTGCATGTCCATCCCACAGAGTTGCCACCGTCTTCCTTGCACCATCCCATAAATTATGAGAATATGCTTCTTTTAATACATTCTTCCTCTTATAAATGTGTAAGAAAATAATAGTAAGGTAGAGAAGAAAGATAGTAAAGTAAGGAAGTATTAAGAGTATTAGTGGTGTAAAAACCCACAAGAGATAGTTTGCAAAATTTAAATAGTCCTCTAATTGCTCCACACCAAACCATTCTTCGAGTATGTGAATCAGACAAGTCATATAGGGTATAGTATCCTGTCCCACACCGCAGGTTTGATTATTGTCTATCATTTTTCTTTAGGTGAAAATGACAAATCCAGTCTCTTTCTTCATTGTCATGGCAGGTCTTTAATTTTGTCACTAGAAGGGGAAAATAATCCAGTGTTATTCTCTTCACAGCTGAAAAGTTGTATGTTTTAGTCTACACAAATACTACATAGAGTCCTTTCTTAATACCACAAATTAGTAGATTGTTAATGGTTAATTTTGTTGCAGATTTAAATGTAAAAATTATAAGGTTTCATCTGTCCACTCATGAAGCGTGTTCGGTTCAGCTTTTGAAATAACTCGCAAGCTATAATTTAGAGAGGAAAATGAAGCTGATGAAGAATGAAATTTCAGATTGATCTTAATAATTTGACTTATATCTTAAGTAGGTCATATTAAATGTTTGTATCTTAAACTAGGTTATGCTGAGATAACTCTGTTCTTCACAAAAGAAAACATCAATATCTGACTCAATAAAAGTAACCCAATTCTTTAGGAAATGATGACATTCATTGTTGGGTACTGTCCTTTATAAGCAGGTTTATAGAAAAGCTCTGTTCTTTTGACATTATGCAATAATAAAAATTTATCAATATCATTTTTATCTTACAATCACTAAAACTTCTCTTAAATCTTAAATGACTGAAAATACAGCCATACAATTACGTCACTCTCTAAACCAGCCACTTAACTCACCAGAAATTAGACAAATATCTTGTTCTAAGCTTCAATGTATCAATTCTGGAAAAGAGAATACAAATGGAAGAAAAGCATGATTAAAAAAAGATTATTGTTAATACCTAGAGTTAGAATTTCCATAAAATAAATAAGAGATATTCACAAACGTGTGAGAAATATGAATACAGCCCCACACTAGCATATCACAGTTAAAAATTAAACTCACACTACCAATGTTTTTGTGAGGACACCTCTTACACTATTGAGTTCCACTATATAAAGCCCCACCTGAGACTTTTTTTAATTCATAGCTATAAAAAAACTTTGCTTCTTCAGAGAAAAAGCCTTAAGATGTGTAACCAGCTATGTCTCTTTTTAGTAACTTTGCCAGATAATAAGCTGATGGTCAAATATGATACTTGATGATATGCTCACACTAGCCCTCATGATCATGTTCTCTTACATAAGATTTCTTTCTTCCATTCCTGCTTTCTCAGGTTCTGAATCTATTCTTAGAGATATTTTATCATTATTCCATACCACATAAACTTAATGGAAATCATCTCAAATCCTTAGTGGGTGAAGCAGAAAGTGACTGAATGAAAGAAAGGGATGGCGGGAGAAGGAGAAACAGATACACAAGAGCAATTATATGTTGTCTTTATGCCAAGATTACCCTGCTAACTGACTTATTAGCAAGGCATGCGCTTTTACACGTTCTTCCAGGGATGGAGGATTCAGCCTAATTTCCTTGTAACCAACAGCATTTACTTGTGAGACATCTGGGCCGGTTATGGTACCAGAAGGTGAAGATAGTTCACACCAAGCTCACAACCTGGGCTTTATTTACATTAATTCTAATCAATCCCTCTAAAGAGTCAAACCACTATAATTTACCAGTGTTTGATTATTTAGAATGCCAAAGAGCAAAACCTATTACTTTTTAAAATGGGAGCTTTCCCCACTAGGACGGCTATAATCCAAAAAAAATGGAAAATAAGTGTTGACCATGTGGAGAAATTAGAACTTTTATACATTGCTGGTGGGAATATAAAATGGTCTAGCCACTGTGGAAATCAGTTTGGCAGTTCCTCAAAAAACTAAACACACAGTTACCATATGACCCAGGAAGTCTACTCCTAGATATATATTCAAGAGGACCAAATATATTCACACAAAAATTTGTATAGGAATGTTGACAGCAGCATTATTCATAATAGCCGAAAAGTGGAAACAACCCAAAACGTGCTAGACCCATACAACAGAATATTACTCAGCCATAAAAAGAAATGAAGTACTGGTTCATGCTACAATACACATGAACCTTGAAAACATACTAAGCAAAAAAAAAAAGTCAGACACAAAAGGCCACATTTTCTATGATTCCATTTATATGAAATACCCAGAAGAGGCTAATCCATAGAGATAGAAAGATTAGTAGTTGTCAGGGGCCAGGGGGATGGGGCGATAAGTAACCACTAATGGAAACAGAGGTGTCTTTTGGGGATAATGAAAATGTTCCAGAATTAGATAGTAGTGATGGTTGTACAACCTTGTGAATATACTAAAAACCACTGAGTTGTACATTTTAAAATGGCAAATGTTATGGTGAATTATATCTCAACAGAAAAAGAGCTTTTAAATATTGTTAAAATAAAATCTATGATAGCCTCTCAAATATGTTAAAAGGAGCTTTTCCAAGGCCTAAAAACCAATCATTTTGATATCCAACCCTTACTGCTTAATACAATTGCCCACAGTAATCTAGTCTCCTTTCCCATTTTTAATAGGATTGTAAAATCTTATGATTTTAAAACCTTCTTTAGTACCTCCCCCAACCCAAATTGCTAACAGAATTACACCTCTTAACCTCAATCGCATTCTGATTTAATATATATACTTAACAAACACAGTACAGGGAAGAGTTCCAGTGAGAGAGGTTACACGGAAACCTTCACGAGATCCGGCAGTCCCTTTATAGCGCCGCAGTGCTGCGTGTGAGAACCTTCTCCACAAATGGTCACCCTTGATTTTGATTTAAACCCTTCCAGAAAACTCTAAAGGTGTCCCATTCTATCTTCAGAACCATCCATCAAACTGCTAAAAAGATCTTCCTTATACTTACGTCACTGTAACCTTTTCCTAGTGGGGAAGAGTTCTGTACCATAGAACCTCTTCCGTTCGATAACCTCTTAAGATTCAGGACAGCTATCATGAGCTGCAAAACCCCCTTTTCCAGTCAAAATCCATAATTCTTTCAACCACTCCTCATATTTTGGTTTCATAATTTTTCATCATTCAGGTCACTCACTGTGATTGACTTGAGGTACCTGATATTGAGAGACACATGCAGAGTAACCCACCTGTGCCTCAGTTTGCTGGGATCTGTAAAACTGGGGTAATAACAGGATAATCTGTAAAATTAGGATAATAACAGTATATATAAAATTGGGAGAATAACAGATAATAACAGATCTGTAAAATTGGGAAAATAACAGTAAAATGATGATAGGTGCTATGGAGAAAAATAGACAGCAGGGTAAGACGAATATGGAGTTCTATAGAAGGCAACAGGGTAGGAGTGGAGAGGGGGTCACTACGTTATATAGCGTAGTCTGGGAAGACCTCTCTAAAGGTACACTTGAGCAGAGACCGGAGGAAGTGAGAAAGTAAACCATGCGGGTATTTGGAAGAGAATGCCTGGCTAAAAGCACAGTAAGTACAGCAAGGTTGGCAGGCTGAGGAAGACAGGAAGAGCAGACAGCAATGCGCAGAGAGAAACTATGCACAGAAACTAAAACTATGTAGGCCAGCTTTTATCGAAGTGAGATGGAGAAAGCATCAGAAGGGTGAGATTGCCTGACTTGGGTTTTAAATGAGTACTGTATTGAGAACATACTGTAGAAAGAGCAAACAGGAAGTCATTGCAATCATGGAGATGAGTGATTAAAGTGGCTTAGACAAGTGGGGCAGAGTGAAGGTCCTAAGAGATGGCCAGCTTCTGGATATATGTGGAAGATAAAGCCAACAGGATTTGCTGATGAATGAATGCAGAATGTGAGTGAGAAAGAGGTCTGGGATGACTACCTGGTTTTTTGGTAACATGGGTTTGTATCCTGCGGGCCTCTGCCACTTACTATGTGACCTTGGCAAGTTTCTGAACACCCCTCTGCCTCAGTTTCTCCATCTGTAAATGGGAATAATAACAGTATCTACCTAATAAGACTGTTGTGAAGATTATACGTTAAAAAAGGTAAGAAGAGTGCCTTTCACCATGTAAGTACTAAATAAGCATTGCCATATCATCATCATCATTAGCTTGCTTGTGAAAAGATGGAGTTGCAGGAAGAACAGGTTTGGGGTGAGATGGAGATCAGGAACTCAGTTTTGAACATGTTAAGATTCTACTGGACATCTAAGTGAAGATGTTAAATGGAGAGCTAGACATAAGCAGAGTTTAGCAGGAAGTTCAGGGTTAGAGAAATATCTGGAAATTGGAGACATATAGATAGTACTGAAAAACATAAAACTAAAGAAGACCCCTCTAGGGAGTGAATTTAGAATAAAAAAGTGTCCAGGACTGAGCCTTGGGGCACTCAACATTTTACAAGTTGGGAAGACAATGAAGAACCAGCATCCTTCTTCCAGGAGCAGCATTCTGTGTGTCAAAGTAAGAAAGTGTTTCAAGAAGGAAGGAGTACTCAGCTGTTTAAAAAGATGCTGAAAGGTATAGTAAGATTAGGAATGATAACTGACCACTGGACTTTACAACACAGAGGCGTTGGCAAGCCCTGACAAGAACTACTTTGATACAGTGGGGATGAAAGTCAGGTGGAGTAAGTTCAAGAACGAATGGGAGGAAATGAATTGTAAACAGCAGATATGGACAACTCTTCAGAGGAATACCGCTGCAAAAATGAATAGAGAAACAGATGGGTATCCAGAGGGAAATGCAGGTCAAGTTTACTCTTGTTTTAAGATGAGAGAAAACACAGCAGTTTTTAATACCAATGATAATGTTGTCAACGGGAGAGTGAGAGAAGGATAATGCAGGAGAGGAGGGAACTGTTGGGGCCTGTCCTTGACTAGGCCAGAGGGGATAGAACACAGTGTACAAGAAAGGGGATGGCCCAAGAAGACTTCATCATTGGGTTATGCATTTATTTACACAACAAATATTTATCAAGCAAGTAGGTTGTGCTCAACACTATTCTAAACACTGGGGATACAGCAGCAAACAAAATCGATAGTTATATGAGAAAACACACATAAAGCACTTAGAACACTGTGTCTGGCACATGGCAGGCACCTAACAAATGCCAACTAAATACAGATAGATCTGAACTATAGATCCAAATCTTTTACAAAAATGTGGACCAAGACAGTGTCCTAAAACTTGCCACTAGAGAACTATGAGAGGAATTTGAGTAACATGCTTTGATAAAATTTAACTTACTTTTGATAATACGAGAAAATGGCTTTAGAACTCACTGAATGCAACCTCTTAATTTTGAAGGAAAAAAGTTAAAAACAGAAAGCCAAGTTGACTTGCCCAAAGTTACTATATTAATTCAGTGAAGAATCAAGAGCCAAAATTAAAACCCAGTTCTGCTACTTCCTACTCAGGTATTCATTACACTTTCTTTGATCTCTCTCTCCCTCTCTGTCTGATAGAAAAGCTGAAAATATTAAGACTGCAATATCCGTCTTCCCTCTGCTTATGCCTGGCCCTTCTCCTCCTCTGATTTACCACAGGCTGCACTTGACTCCTTATCACTTTATTTTAATCCAATAAAAACTGTAATTGTTTAAAGATTTTGGGGGGAGATAGAATATTTTAGTTACCAAAATTCCAGGTTATTTCCTATAAAAAAAATCTATGATAAAATGCAATCCTATGCATCACATTTAAAGTGTCTCAATTTTCTCACCCGAAATTCATGTAACTTGTAAGAAAAAGTTGACAGGCTGAAATGTCACCACGTTGATACTGATGGTGAGGAACATTTACTACAATTGACGTTACAGATGTTTAAATCAGTATATTTCAAAAACTAATAAATCAGAACAGAGAACTTTTTGGTTTGTTTCCTAGAAAACTTTAAAGGAATAAACCTGTTTTTGAACACCCATTACCAGTACTTTTCGCTAGCTCTGGTAGTCTAGCGGTTAAGATTTGGCCCTCTCACTGCCCAGGCCTACTTTCATTTCCCAGTTAGGGAACCACACCACCCATCTGTCAGCTGTCATACTGTGGCGGCTACATGTTCCTGTGATGCTGAAAGCTATGCCACTGGTATTTCAAATACCAGCCGGGTCACCCATGGTGGACATGGTTTCAGTGGAGGAGACTAAGACAGACTAGGAAGAAGGATCTGGTCACCTACTTCCAAAGAAGTTGGCCATGAAAACTTTATGAATAGCAATGGAGCATCATGTGATATACTGCTGGAAGATGAGAGGATGGAGCAAAAGGTGAGGCAGAGTTCCACTCTGCTGTACACAAGGGCACTAGGAATTGGAAGCAACTGGACAGCGCTAACAGTAAACCAGTTCTTTTACCACAGATGGCAGCAGATCCATTTCTTACTTTTAGTATATGAGCCACATTGAGGATATCCTGAAAATGTGAATTAAAAGAAATACTCATTGAAATACAAGTCAATTTGCCCTTTTCCTTTTTGCATATTTAATAATGATTTAACAGGTGCTTAGTACTCAGTTGCAGTGAATAAGCATTCTACTTCAAACAATCCGTAAAGCTGAAGTTTAATATTTTAGTTGAGGTATCAGGCAAAGCCAATCATATTAGCTTTAAAACAACACCTTTTAGATTTGAAGCTTCAAACACTAGTTCTGATATGAATTACCCTTCAAGGCTTTTTTTTTTTTTAATCCTAGAATGTCCTCCAACTTTTAGCTAAAATCTTCCACTGTTTGATAATCACTGTTCCACTCTTATTTTCTTAACCTAGCCTCATCCCTAAAATGTTGCACAGCCATGTTGGTGTATCCGTACCCGTGTAGCACTCCTACCTTCTTGAGTCACTAAAACGAGCAACTCTCCAACATCAAAGTAAGGCAGTAGGAAGGATGTGGAAATAAACATTTCATATGAAAATTAAGCTTCTATTTCCACCCACCTGTAAATGTGGGCAAAACATCAGCGACTGTTTTAAACGTCTGGGTTTTACCTCAGGTTTTATATCCTCTAAAGAAAGACCAAAGCAACTTCGGCATCAATAGCACAAGCCAAGCCCTAACTGCTCCAACAACCTTCAAGTCCGAACCTGCTCCTCGGAGGAAGCTGCCTGGGAAGTCTCAGCGAACCCCACGCACCAAATACTGACTTTTTTCAAATCTAGCAGTGCAGTTCCAGTTTTCGACATCCTGATTATGTGCACACGCAATTTTCTTATTAATCAGCAGCTTGAGGGCACAGACCTGTATTACAAACTGCAAACCCCAAGGACCGGGACAGTCCGGCGGCTACAAAGCCCGTACCCGTCCAAACTATTAATAGCACAGATAAAAGGTTTGATAAGCATGGTTTCATTTAGTCCTTTCAGCAGCCCTAGGAAGCAGTACTATTAATCATCCCCATTTTACAGATAATCACAATGAGGCTCGGAGAGGTTAAGTCAGTTGCGCGGGTATCAGATAGTAGTAAAGGGCATTAATCAGGATGCCAAGCCCGACTTGTCTGGACGCGAGCGCTCTCACCCACTACCCAGGCGGCCTCTCCACTACACTCTCGTGATCGCCACACAATTTCCCTGAGCTCGATACACAGCAGGCTCGGTTCGGATCTCGGAATCAGGGAGGTCAGCGGGAGGCCCAGAGGCCTCCAGGGCGCCCGGAGACACCTCGCCCCACCGTGACCTGAGCTGGGACGAAACACGCCGAACTGGAGGTTTTTGCGCGCGAGGGGAGATGCAGGGCGAGGTGAATGGGCTCGCTGTGACCCAGCAGGGCCTCCCCTCCCGGCCACTCTGGTGCCAGAGCCGAACACCGAGGCCGGCGGGAAGCCGAGTCCGGGAACTCCAGGGCGGCCCCGGGGACCCAACACGCGCGGCCCGGGCCACTCCCAGCGCCGCGCGTCTCACCGGCGGCCGGGCGCCGGGCGGGAGGACCGCGGGGAGTTCCAAGGCGGGCCCTGACGCACCTCGGGCGGGAGGGAGCAAAGGCGGCTCGCCCTCACCCTCGAGCGGCAGCGGGAGCTCTTCGGCGGCTCAGCGGCCGAGGGAAGCAGAGAAATTTGAGCGGCCGGCTTTTCCCCGAGCCACCTATGAGAAAAAAGCCAAAAGGCGCCGCGGCTGCAGCCCGGGAGGAGTTGAGTGTGACACCGCCCGTCGCCCCGCCCCTTCCCGTGGCCTCCCGGAGCCATTTCCGGCGGCGGTCTTCTGCTTGCTGCGGTCTCGAGCGGTCTCGAGCGGCCCCGGGCCAGTTCTTAACCCCTCGCTCCGGGACGGGTCGCCGAGGCTTCTTTTGGTCTCCAGAAACCGAGCAGAGCCGGCGGAGGCAGGTCCCGCGCCGTTGACCGCAGGGCTGCCTCTTCCGAGGTGGGAAGATGTGCTGCGAGAAGTGGAGCCGCGTGGCCGAAATGTTTCTCTTCATTGAAGACCTAGGGGAGGATTATAAAATCCTTTGCCTCTGCTCCAGGGCGTTTGTGGAGTAAGTAAAAACGTGTTCCTCTTCATTTCTGGTACCATCGTTTCCCAGAAATGTAGTTGATGCTTGCTAGTTGTAATTGATCCCGGAAACCACGACCGGAGTCTTTGACCCTTGGGCATGGTGGTGATTAAGAAAGAGAAAAAACGTCTTCAGACTGCGGCGTGGTAGCCTACTGCCGTTAAGTGAGGGAGTAAATCTGCCTTGTAAGCTGTTAGGAAAAACTGTGGTAGCTGATAGATATCATTTTATAATAATAAATTGAGGGGACTTTAAAAGTTGGGGGAAAGTGAAATGTAAAATGAAATGTCTAATGGATGTGACACCTCAAGGTGCGGGTTTAAAGATGAGTAACTTGTTTTGGTTAGCATCTTTTTTAAAAGCTGAACATTTGTTAAAGTGCAAATGCGCACAAATGGAACTTCTGACTACCTGAGATAAAAGATTTAACCATAATTACATCAGTTTTTGAGCTGTCTTTATTTTTGGAAAATCTTTGTTTTGTGTAAAAAATTACCCTGCATGGAAGATAGGTTAAAAAAAAATGACTAAAGAACTGGATGCTAAGAATGGTTTTCTTCATATTAGGTGTGTGCGTTTAACTTCTTAAATCTTTTTTTCCTCTGTAAAACAGGTATATTTACCCTAATCCTTTTACAGGGTTACTGTTACAACTTGTGGAAGTGAATTTTAGGTGATAGACTTTTATACAGTTTAATGTTGTAGAATTTAAGTTTGAAGAAATTCTTATTTGTCATGTGTTTTTGTGGAGTAATCGGAAAATTAATCCAAAAAGAAATTAAACACTGTGTCAAATGTAAGGTAAAAAGTATCTTTGTATTCATGCATGCACATATTCAATGAGTGCTTTTTGTATTGAGTACTGATAGGCACTGGAGAACAAGACACAGCTGTCCCTACATCCTTTGAGTTTACGTTCTAGCACAGGAGATCAATATTAAGACAACTACATAATTAATTATTATACTACATAATTGCATAATTAATGTAATTATACTACATAATTACATAATTATTTGGTTAATTATAGTTAAAAGTGCTACAGGAGAGAAGTACAGGATGCCAGGACAGCAGAAACCTAACCTTTCTCCACGGATCACAGAGAGTTAACTTTGAAGAAGTAGTGTTTGGAAAGAAGTCTAAAGAGCGTGTGGAAATATACTGGGATGTGTTTGAGTGGGAGGAGGCATTCCGGAAGCAGAACTCTATAAAAGCCTGAGGGAGCAAAAGAAAGCCTGTGAAACTAGAGCAGAATGACCGGGAAAGGAAGGTAGAAGACAGGGTTGATGAGGTAGGCAGCGTCAAACACGCAGGGCTTTGTAGAAGACAGGCTACTCCAGCAGCAGCAGAGGGGATGGTTTGGAGGAGGAGAAGCGCTTAGAACCATTTTTCAGGCTACAGGTGATGGTGGCTTGGATTGGAGTTGGTAGCAGTGGAAATGGAGAAAGGGGGAAATATAGGAGAGAAATTGTTGAGTTTAGGATTGGATTAGATGTCGGGGAATGAAGGAAAGAGAAAGGAGGAGGAGACTAGGTCAAGGGTAACTCCCTCTTTTCTGTTTCTGGCTTGTATTGATGACTTTCACTGAGATAGGGATCACTGGAGAGCCATGGGTTTTTATTTTGGAATGGCAGTGAGAAGGTAATCGATTTTGCACGTTTTGATTTTGGAGTACCATGAGATGTCCAAGGGTAGATGTTATACATGGTTGGATATATTGGTTTGGAGCTCTGGAGAAGTCTGGGCTGGTCTGAAAAACTTGAGCCATTCTGGTACAGATAGTAACTGAAGCCAGTCATTTAACATTTAAGAGAGGGTCAGGGAATGGGATCCATCCTTCAGGAATTCCAACATTTTTTAAAGATGAAAAGAGAAGAGAGATGGATTAACTGAGAAGGAGGTAGAAGGCGAGCTCAAGTATACTGTCACCAAACAGTTGAAGGAAGGAGTACATTGCAAAGCTGCTAAATCAAGCAAAATGAGGACTAAAAAAATATCCAGTAGAATTGGCAGAAGTTTTTTTAAATAATCTACCAGACTGATGAATTGCTCAGTGCCAGGCACTAATTGTTTTACATTTCATATATGTGTGGGGGTTTTTTGTTGTTATTGTTGTTTTCCATTTAAGCATTCTAGCAGCCCTCTGAGCTGGAATGTCCTGTTATTACTTTATCCTAGTAGAAAACTGAGTTTCAGTAATGGCCTAAAAAAATCACACTGTCAGGTAAATGGCAGCCCTGGTTTCTACCCCAGATCTGTGTGACTCCATAGTCTTTACACTATCCCACTAATTTGTCTAGAACATAAGATTTTATTGAATCTTCCTGACTGAGGTACGTAAGTGGTCTCAAGTCACTAGGACAGCTGGAGCCTTATTAAAATACTTTAGTGTATTTTAGTCGAGATAGAGAACCATTCTGGAAATTGAAGGGCCTGTATTTACTTCTGATTATACCCAGGTAGCAGTGTCTGTTGGTGACCTCTAGTATTTCGTAAACAGCACAACAAAATCATTTCATCTGTTTTTTCCCACAAAATTCCTCATTTATTCAGCATGTGTTTTAGCCATCCATGTGTCAGGTACTGCAGTAACAGGATGACTTAGGCATGGTAGTGATGATGGTTGTGTTCAAAGATGTGATGATGAGCTGCTTCGTCAGGGCTCTGAGGGGAGCAGTATCTTAGTGGGGTCACTACAGTGCAGGTCTCTTCTCCAGCTTTACAACTCAATTTAGCAGTTAGGGTTTATTTAGTCCTTACAATGTGCCGGGTCCAGATACTCTTCCAGAATCATTATTCTCTGTGGATTGAGTTACACTGATCAAACTCAAAGATTGCTTTATAGAGAACACTTAGCAAGTATAATGGAAAATTCTTTGAATACCAGGCATCAGAAATGCATCTTTTCTGGTGATGAATGTTCTTGGAGATTGTTGAAAGTTGCCCTAAGTAAGAAACACTTTTCATAAAAATTTAGAAGCTAGCATTCTCTCTTGCTGCTAATCTTTCTGCCTCAGATTATCCAGAACCTTGTGATATACTAGTGGTAACTTTGGACACCTATTTCACCTCTCACCCACGAAGTGTCTTTCTGCTCCATCCTCTGGACCTGGCCTGACCTATTGGGGTGGCCCATACCCTGAAAGGCGTGCAGGCTAGCACTGTGGGTGGGGCCGAGGAGCTCACCAGAAGAGAGTACCTGGCTGTATTGTTGGATGTGCAAGCCAAGAAAGAGTCAGCTTGCATATGGTGCCAGCCAAGGCTACATCCTTAATTCTTAGCCTTCAGCCCATTTGAGTCTTGGCACTGTCTTCGTGAAGTCTCCTTTCCAAAAAAGAAAAGAAAGAGAGGGAATCTAAGTTACAAAATATAGAAAGTTGAGAAAAATTCTCATACCGTACCTCTAGGAAACTGTTTGTGACGGAATTTCAATTAGAGTGACTTTATTTAAAACAATTTAACTACCATATAAATCACCAATTACATTGAATTTATTCTTTTTGAATTAAAATGTGCACTCTTTTCATTACACGTAATTTCATACTTTTTTTTTTTTTTTGATGAGGACAGTTGGCCCTGAGTGAACATCTGTTGCCAATCTTCTTTTTGCTTGAGGAACATTGTCCCTGAGCTAACATCTATGTCAGGCTTCCTCTATTTTGTATGTGGCATGCCGCCACAGCATGGCTTGATAATCAGTGTGTAGGCCCTTGCCCAGGATCCAAACCCACAAACCCCAGGCCACCAAAGCGGAGTGTGCGAACTTAACTACCATGCCACCAGGCTGGCCTCTCATGTATATTCTTAAAACTTACAAGCTCTACTTCACTTTCAGAAACTACATTCTGTGTTCAAAATAAGTAGAGAAAAAAGAATGGCTTTTTCCTTTAGATCAATTAATGCTCAAATTATAACCCTTTAGAACAATAAGAACTTGGAGATATGATCTTGGAATTGTCGAGAAGTCCTCCAGAGTGGGAGACATGCTGGAAGTTCAGAGGCTTTTCAGTGTAACCCTGATTTTCCAGGTAGAGAAAAATCTGTTTCAAAATCTCACAACAACAGATTTGATTGTTGGCAAAATTCTAAAAGAGATTATTAAACTGAAAAATCAGTACCATATAGCAGAAAGCATAGAAAATGAGTGTTAGCATAGGTTCCAAATAACTTCTCAGTAATTGAGTTGATTCTCATACTAAATACGGTCACTTGTGCACTTCCTCTCAAAAGTGGGAAATAGAACATTGTATTGTAATTAATTTTTGCTTTCTGAGGACATTACATTAACATACTGTCTTATGAACTCTGTAATTGGAGTAATAATTCTATTTCATCTACACATTCAATTTTCTATACATTATCTGTATGAAGACGACGTAATTACAATTTTAGGGGCCTCTTAAAAATAATCGTTACAAGTGGCTCTGTAGTAACATGAAAAATGCCTTGTGTTAATTGACATCTCAGAATACAAAATAGCTATACTATGATTAGAATTACGTAAAACTTGTGTGTCCTTATATACAAAGCCTAGAATAGAAAATGATGGAGTGGTAGATATTTGTTATAAAGCTGCCTGTGCTATAAATAACAGGCTCTAATTATGTAATTATTTTTAAAATAATTCATTTGGAAATAATTTCAAACTTACAAGAATAGTTCAAAGAACATCCATATTCCCCTCACCCAGATTCAGCAACGGTTAACAATTAACTGCATTTATTGCATCTCTCCCTCTCCATAAACACACACACACACACAATCACAATCTTGAGTCTTCTGAACCATTTGAGAGCAAGCTGCAGACCTGATTCCCCATCACTCCTAAATATTTCATTGTATATTTCCCCCCAAACAAGGATATTGTTCTACATAACCACTTTAGTGAACTCAAATTAAAATTTCCCAACTTTGCCAACAGGGTTTCTTTCCTTTCCAACCTAGGGTTCCATGTAGGAACTTGTTATATTTACTTAATGTCTTGTCAGTCTCCTTCAATCTGGAAAAATTTCTCACTCTTCTCTCCCTTTCATGTCCTCAACAGTTTGAAAGGTTCAGACCTTACCTTCCGTAGGATGACCTTACTTAACCTGGGTCTGTCTGACGTTTCAACAGGAGAAGAGCCAGGCCAGCCTTCTCTTCAGGAATGCCACAGAAATGATCCTTTGCTCAGCTCTGCTTCACTTCTGGAGGCACTTTCTATAGACTCATACCACCATTAGTGATGTTGACCTCCGTTAACTCATCGTGTTCCTTTTCCCAGATTTCTCTACTGTAAACTCACAATGGTTCCCTTTGTGTGAATTAGTGTTTTGTGGGGAGGTATTCCAATGTCAAGTGCCCTGTTGCTGCCTGAATCAACTACCTCTGGAGGTTGCCAAAGAGCAATTCTCTGTCTGCATCATTCCTTCTGCACTTATTGGTTAGCATTCTGTATGGAGCACTTCCCTTCTCTCCCCCGTATTTGTTTACTCCTTTTATATTAACATGGACTGTGGGTTGTTGGTTTATTGATGAGTTATATTCTGTTACTATCATCATTTATTTTGATGTTCATATTTTCTCCAGTTTGGCTAGTGGGGGCCCCTTGAGGTGGCTCCTGTATCCTTTTGATGTGTCCCTGGCATTCTTTGAACTCTTCCTAACCTTCTGGTACAAAAAGATGCTACAGGTATATCTTTTACAGTCCGTGCTCCAAACTGGAATTGCCATTTCTCCAAGGTGCCCTGCTTCCTTTTAGTGGAGAATATTTAGAAACCAAGTCCTGGGTGCTCATTGTGCTCATTGCTCCTGGAATTTCAATGCTTCTGTGCCCTCTCAGCAGACAAAGTTAGGCAGTACATATATGTATTTTACATACATACATAAATATGTGTGTGTGTAGGAGAATCTTGGCTATCATTATCCTCACTCAGTACATTTACTTATTTGCTACATGTAACCAATCTTGCAACCATATTGGGCACTCTCCTCCACCTGACGCCTTAGTGTCCCATATCCTTGAGTGCTCAAGGCACGCCATTGATACCCTCTTTGTGGCTGCCACTCCCTCCCTCGCCCCACCAGTATCCCATGTTCTTGGAGGCCAGTGGGCATGCTGCCAAATCACATTTGCACTTCATCCCCTCCCCCATTCACTATCCTGCGGTGTCACCACCTACTTTGTTTTATAAAGTATCAGAAAACAAACAGAAGGATATGAAATATATCAAGTACACAAGAATTTTCTTTTGTTGAATTTATTGTAGTTCCATTAGAAAAGTAGTATTAACTATTACTTGCAGATGGCCTTATTATAGCAGTGATGATGGAGTTGAATTTACTGGTAGGAAGGTAATAACAGCAAAATCCTCCCTCCCCCTGCCCCACCTTTTTTTAAGCGTTTTGTTAGGTTTATTTTAGTTAGGTAGTTTCCAATCTTAGAAAATAAAGGAAAAATTTAGAAGTATGTATGTAAGGAACAGTTTATTCAGTGTTTTTAAAGGTCATTGGCATTGAATTGTTTTGTCTTGATTTATGTTTCAGTTTGATGATATTTAAATAAGAACTTCATTTTATGTTAGTCCCCAAGATAGTTTTTGCTCAGCCTCTGAACATCTTGTCTGCTAGGCAATGAATAATTTGGCCCATTTGCAAATGGTCTAGGGTCGGCATGTGGCTTTATACATGTGTAAAACAGTCTTTCCAGTTTTGTGCTCACTTCTTAGAGAACGTTTCATTGTTTATATATCATAGGGAGGGTCAGATTCTTCCCCCAATATCCAAAACTACCACTTAATTTTAATAATTAGTAGTTTTAATTATAAATGCTTGACATATGGTGTATACTGAATGATTTACATATACTCTCAATCTTTATAACAATCCCATGAGATGTATTATTACCTCTATATTACAGATGAAGAAAATATATTATCAGATTGCTTTTTTGTTTCTTAACTTTCTTACTAATTAATCTATGCTGCGTTGAACTTGTTTTTTCTCTAAATTTATAGTTTAATTTTTTTCGATATTGACTGTTTAATTTGCTTCACAGAGATCGAAAATTGTGCAATTTGGGATTAAAAGGCTACTATGTTAAAGACAATGGCAGTGATGCAGGTAATACAGTGTAAAACTATATAGCCCTTTTTTGCTAAAATTAACTATAGTACTGTATTAATTTAAGTATGATTTGTTATAATACTGTATTGTTAGCATAAAATACTATAAATGGCAAATAATCCTATAATCAGAGACAGTCCTTATTTTTTATTATAATCTGGTTCTAGAATCCCTATCAAAGCAGGTGTTTTCTTTTCCTGTAGGTAGCTCCTGTGTGGGCTCCAGGTAGCCTCTTTTACCCTTTGTAAGCTTTCTTTCCCCAGTTGTCGTCTTTAAATAAAAGCAACCTAAAATTTAAAGCTTTGAAAAGCAGAGAATGTACAGTTTCTTCAGCAGAATTTTATTATGTTAAAAGGTAAACTGAGACACATTAAAATTTTCAAGAGTTAATTTGAGCACACATGGATTCAAATTGGGCACCACCAAACCAAAGGTGATTAGGAGCGCTCCACCAACAGAAGCTCCCGGAGGGATTTTTCTAGAGAAGATGCTGAAACAAAGCAAGGAAATGATTTGATTGGCCATGGTTTAAGCAGTCACCTTATTTGGGAAAGCTGAATTAGCTGTTTGTGATTGGTTGGTGTTAAGTTTCATTTTCTCAGTTTCCAGTGCTTTGACTCTGGCTTAGGGTTGGGTTTGTTTGGCTAGGCTACCAAGACATTAGAGCCACCTCACCCTGATGGCCTCCTTGTTTAAATACTTGAACAGTTGTGTAGATAAATGATTCAGGGTAAATTCCAAGTGAACATCCATAGTCTTGCCTGAAGTAAAGAGGACACAGTCTGGGTTAACTTTCTCAAATAACAAATAGAATTTGTTCTGTACTTTGAGCCTCACCTAGTTACCTGAAAACCATTTTGCTCTCTCTCAGACTTCACTATCAGGACCCCATTTGTTCTTTCCACACAGATCTTTTATGTTTTTCTAGACAGAGGGAAAACTGCAGCATGAGTTATAGGCTAAAATCAGCACAAGTAGTGTGTCATGTTACCTGCCCTTTAATTCTCACAGTAATGGAGCAAATCACTGTTTCTTCAGTGGCTGAAATGTTTGGTCGTGTTTCAGTGTTATGTTGTACAAAGAAGATTCTTTTAGATACGAGACTTCCACTGCACGTTAGAAAATACGCACACTGTGAGAGAAACGTAAAACTTAGCTGATTTGTTTTTCCTATTTTGCTCTCTCCTGAGCTATCATAAGGTCATTGAATGGAATGGTGAGTGGACTGCCCTTCGTTATTTAGATAGGTATCTTATTTCCCTCTTTGTTTTAGTAGAATTTGTGCATATAGGATTTCTCTTTTTTTCAGTCTCCTTATTTGCTGTGTAAGATTCCCTGTTCTGTTGCCTAAAATCATTTAGTGGGAGTGCAGCTCAGCCCTAATTGAGTATGCTAATATATAAAGTGATTTTTAGCTCACATTTTAAGTGGTTAATAGAGCATTTGAATGGCATTAGTCCAATTAGTGGTATGATCTACTTTTAGACAATCATATTCGGATAAAGGAAAACTTGGTTTTGTTATAATAAAACAGGTTTCCTATAAGACCTAGGATCAGGGAGCTTGAAAGGATCTTTCAGTTCAGTGGATTTCATATTTTTAATGGCAGAACACTTTCGTTAAATCAGCTCTCTCACGGAGTCCCAGGGCGTAAATCCCAGTTGTGATTGCAGTACCTGTGAGGGGCCTAAAGACTCACCTCTCACCTCTCTTGTTAACAGCTCCTAGAATAACTCCACAAATCATTATTTTAAATCCACTGATCTAGTTCAGGTAAGGGATGTGAAGATGTACATCTTTTCCCTCTGGTTACTCTGCCGTGTTCCCTCTTACATCCTCAGTACTTTGCACAGTGCTTAGCACAGAGGAGATGCTCAGTAAGTGCAAGCCGAGTTGGCAGCTGGAGGGATAGAGGCAGGCAGAGCCAGACTGGACGTTGTCTCTTAATTCTTAGTTAGCTGTTTTCTTACTAGTTCATATTACCATCAATTCCTTTTTTTCCGTTTTTTTTCTTCCCCTTAAAAATTGTAACATTTATGTATCTTTATTTGGGCAAATCATGTAATAACTATATCTCAGGTTCTTCTTTAAAATGAGGATAATAAAACCTGTGTGTAAATTTTCTGTAAAACTAAGCTAACAAATGCTGTCTGTAGGAGAGCAGGCTACAGAAGAGGAGGAAGGTGGTTATTCCCATGGCACTACAGAATCACATGACAGCAAAAGCATAGGCCTAAATGAAAGTGAACTGGATTCCGAGGCTGAACTCATGAGAAGTATGGGACTGCCACTTCAGTTTGGTGGGACATCTGCACATAAAAATTTTGAGGTAAATATTAATTTGCTTTTATTATTTCTATTTCTTAGTTTTCTTCATAAAATAACACATGGAATTTCTCTTTTTCCTGAGGAAAATTCATCCTAAGCTAACATCCATTGCAAATCCTCCTTTTTTTTTTTCTTTTTAACTTGAGGAAGATTAGCCCTGAGCTAACATGCATGGCAGTCTTCCTCTATTTTATTTGTGGGACACGCTCACAGCATGGCTGTGAGTGGAGTAGGTCTGCTCCCAGGATCCGAACTCAGGCCACTGAAGCAGAGCGTGCAGACCTTTAACCACTAGGCCTGGGGCCAGGTCCAACACAGGGAATTTTTTTATCTTAAATCTAATGCACTTATGAATTAGAGCACTCCACCTCTTTTTAAATGTCCATATTTATAAATTAACCAAAACTGCAAGTTGTGATGTCTCATGATTTTTCCTCCTCTTAGAAACTTAGATAGTAAGATTCACTTATTTGTGTAACTGAAAGCCCAGGGTGGAGGAGGTTGAAGGTATTTTGTTTAATTTAATGTCAAAATAGACTTGGATCCAAAGTAGACTTGGGTTCTAATTATAGTTTATGAAGTGCATTTTATATCCAAGTTATTTATCTTATGTAGGTATCTATGAATACTAGAAATAAAGTTAAAATAAAGAAGAAAAAGAAGAAGCATCAAAAGAAGTACTTAGATGAAATGATGAGAGAATCTTGGAGACAAGAATATGAAGAGGATGACATTTTGGCTTCAGATGATCCATCTTCAGTTGAACGGTGTGAGAACACCAGAACGTGTAAGCTTCAAACCAAGAAAGACATTGAAACTGAAAATCTTCCTGTTGAAAATACGTTATCTCCAAAGCTAGAAATTACAGAGAAATGGGAAAAGTATTGGAACGAGTATGGTGGAGTACTCTTATGGCAAAGCTGGCAAGAAAAACATTCGGGTCAAACGTTATGCTCTGAACCTTGGAACGTTCCTGATACAAAAGAAGAATGGGAACAACATTATAGTCAACTTTACTGGTATTATTTGGAACAGTTTCAGTATTGGGAAGCTCAGGGTTGGACGTTTGATGCCTCACAAAGCTGTGACACAGATACTTGTGGGTCTAAAACAGAAGTTGACAACAAGAAAGGTGAAAATTGCATGAAAGCAGGCTTACTTTCCCTTCCATCTTCATCAATTGGTAGCAAAAGCTCTAGTTCAGGTGATAAAGATCATAATGAAATACTTGATGGAATTAGTAATATAAGTCTGAATTCAGAGGAAGTAGAACAGAGCCAGTTAGATTCTTCTGTAAGTTGTGATGGACGTCAGGGGCTAAGTGAAGTTAACAGCAGAAGAGAATGCCCTGCTTCTGGCCAAAGTGAACCATGTAATGGTGGAACCAAGGAAAGGAGCTCATCTGGGAATAGAAGCACAGACCAACCAGCTCAGGGTAAGATTGACCAAGATTTATCCTACTGAGTAATGGTTAGCAAAATGAATCTCTCTCCCAAAATAACTAGCACTAATCCTTTATGGTAGAGTTAAATAATGCCAACTGATGCTTTCTAGTATAACAATGAAATGATTTAATCCTGTCATTTTTATTTCACTAGTTGTTTATTACCGTTTATATAAATAAAAAGAATATTTGCATGGGGTTCTGGAATTATCATTCCTTCCTCTTGTACCTTGTTGGCCAGTGAATTAAAACTTGGAAATCCCTTGAGAAATCTAATTGAGCATGAGCTTGGAAGGTCAGAGTTTCTCCTGTGAGCTCATGGGAGGTTGTTAGAGGGTGATTGAGAGTACGCACTTGACATTAGGCCAGTGTGAAGGTGAGTCATATCTAGAATTCAGTCAGAGCAAGTGAAGTCTTGGTCTACAGAGAATCTGAACAGAGCACAATACTAATTTATAAGTGGAAGGGTTGCTCTCAGGATTCTCATAAAATATCCAGGATTAGGAAATTGGTTGACTCCTGCCTAAGTGATTTAAAAAAAAATCATTTTGCAGACTGGTGCCACTGTCAGGACTAAAAGCCAGCAAGAGGTCTGTTCAGAGAAGTTAGGGTAGGGCAAATGAGAATGCTCTCGATAGAGAGAAGGATACTACCAACTGATGGCACTAGGAAAACGGGGGAGGAGGAAATTTTTATATAACTTTTGAATTTTTTATGACGCCCACTAAGATGTTGTCTTGACATCCTTGATGTTTGGTACTGGAAAAGTCTGGTTTATAAGGACTTTCTTCCCAGCCTTTTTCCTATATGAAGCAAAAGGCTTTGGCCTTTTACTTAACACTTGGGTTTGCTTTGTTGTCTCAGATCGCTGATCTTAACTTCATCGAGTTGAGAGTTTCCTTTACTGAGTTATGAAAGTGCTCTATCTACTTTTTTATTTCTCTTTTCTCTGTACTCTTACAATGGAGCTCAATTCAGTACAGTATTCTCATTCCTTTCTCTTTTGCTGTTTTTCCATCCTTTTTCTATATGATTATTTTATATCAGTCTTTTCATACTCTTCACTACCCTCCTGATTACTTTCTTTACTTCTTTTGACCATACAACTTGAAATATGTGTATTGGTCAGCGTGTTGGCCCCTATCTTACTGCTTCGTGCTGCTCCTTTTGATTATCCTTTCTGATCTTACTTTTTTCCTTTTTCAAACATAGTAAACCTGATAGTTTCTGCCTTCTGTTGCCTGTTTCCTAAGTTATGTATCTAATTGGCCGTTTCTATAAGTAGCTCCAGTGTGACTGCCGTCAGATCAGCTTGAGAATTCTAGGTTTTGCTTTGTTGTAGATCTTCCCTTGAGATCAAAACGTAGGGTATTTATTGCATTTCTCTATAAGTATATTTTCTACTTTTTGTGCCTCCTTGTTCTCCTGAAATAGTCTGTCCCCGTGCAGTCAAAGCTTCCCATTGTCTACGTTGCAAACACCTCTCAACTTCTAGTCCTGCCCACCCACTTTTTTCCAGTTAGAAGAAATATAGAACAAACACATATGCCTCAGTTGGAGCCACCACAAGTTAAAAATGCTTTTTAAATGCTTATCTTTCTGTTACTTCCATCATTAATTTCAGAGCTATATTAGAGACAATTAAATGTATTTGCTTCTTAAGAGGTTTTTTGGTTTGTTGGTTGGTTGGTTATTTGGTGAGGAAGATTAGCCCTGAGCTAACATCTGTGCCAATCGTTCTTTATTTTGTATGTGGGACATTGCCACAGCATGGCTTAACGAGTGGTGTGTAGGTCCACACCTGGAATCCAAACCCATGAACCCTGGGTCGATGAAGCAGAGTGCATGAACTTAACCACTACACCACCAGGCCAGCCATGAGAAATTATTTTTAATCAATATGATCGTGCCATCTTTAGAGTCATTTAGATTAAAATTCCATCAAAATGTGCTAGGTAACAGCTATTGCAAAGGTAACTGTGTGGATTAATTTGTGTAGATTTGGACAGCCAAGAGATAAAGGTAGTTTTAGTTCACTTTTTAAGTAGTTAGATCATGGAAACTTGTAAACTTTAACAGACATAGCTTCCATTTTTTGTGTTCAGACTCTGCATGTAGATACACAGACCAGGTAGATGTGATCTGGCATTTTCCCTGATGTGCACGTAGGGTTCATTGCAGGAAAGGCACTGAAATATTTTGATTGCCTTTGCAAATGGCAGAAGAGTTGTCAAACCAAGGGGAAAGTTCACTGCAATATCTCTGCCTCTTTAGATTCACAGAGGTCTTCAGAAGCAAACACAGTCAAAGACAGACCTCATCCCAAACATATTGATGGGGATGAGAGTGAAGAAGATCCGCCTGATCATAAGCCAAGCAAACTCAAGAGGAGGCAAGTTGCTATTACTCTCTCTCCAGAATGTGTGAGCATAAGCACTCATGTCCAGGAGTGAGTGGCTATAAAGCACTTGTTATGTTACAACATTGCAGATCCTGTGAGGAGAAGAGACAAGACACACTGGCAAGACCCTGGGCTTTGGAGCATGGTCAGATCCCAACTCTGCCTCTTATTCTGCCGCAATTTTTTATCTGTAAAAAGGAACTGATGCCTTTTTGCGAGATCATTGGGAAGACTGGAACTAGCTTGTAATAGATCTGACACAGTAGCTATCAATGTAGAAGTAGGTATGGTCTCTCTTGAGGAAGTTCTAGTTTTTTTCCAAAAGTCTGAGTATGTATTATCACAGAATTTTATTGCTAAAATAGACCTCAGATATATCCAATGTAATGCTCCCATTCTATAGATAGGAATACTAAGACAAAACAAGGGTAAATGCCTTGCCCCGATTTATATAGCAACAGTGGCAGCTCTGAAACCGGAGCCCAGACCAGCTTTTTCAGAGGCAGTACTCTCTAGCTACGCCCTTGATATGTATAATTAAACAAGTAGAGAGTAGTGTAAGGTAGGATATGGTCAAATGCTAGTGCTGTAAAATACAAGAAAAAGATGCACATTACAGAACTTGGTTGTTAGCTGGAAACGTTTCATTTCTCTGACAGGATATGAAGTGTTTCACATAAGACTTTTATGTTCCGTACAGCTTCTAGAAAAACAGTAAGCAAGCTTCAGAGGCTCAGTACCTTAGCACATAAAAGCATGCCTTTACTGTGTTCCTTCTACATGGTAGACATTGCTTGTTAACTCCTCCATTAGTTCCTGCTAGTTCCTGGAGGCAGAGACTGTGTGTGTGTACTTAGATTCCTGGGACCTCGTAGTTCCTCCATAAATCTTCAGTGAGCTTAAGGTAATTTGTAAGAATTATTTCTCACCATTTTCATTTGTTACTGTCGCCCAGGTAGTAGGGCTCACTAGAAGGCATCCCCAGTAGATGGATGATCTTGGGTTACTTAATGTCACTCACTTGTATCACAACTTTATTCTTCTTAACAGTATTTTTTCCTTTGTAATTTTTTTGGTTGGATTGATACTTTTCAAATGTTTCCTTGTTTATTTTCAAGGAAAACCTCTAGAGATAGCACTCTAGGAGATTAGTTTAAGGCTGCTGCTTTTACTGGTGTTTTCCCAAAGGAAAATGGAGAGATCCATATTTGTACCATGTTCAAGAATAGAGATAATTACTTGACATGGTTTAAGATTTGAGTGCTTATTGCTGTGTTCCAAACATGCTACGTATTTTATCTTGTTTGGAAAAATCCTGATTAAAGTGCTTTTTCCTGTCTTCCCCGATTTGTGAGCCACGGTTGATTGTTGTGATGGGGAATTTGCATGGGTTGGCTATATGTACCTTTTGATATTTGCCTGTACTGGTGTGCTCTGGAGGTAATGGCTTATCACTGTTTGCCTTTTGTTTATTTGTTTAGCCATGAACTGGACATCGATGAAAACCCAGATTCAGACTTTGATGACAATGGTTCCCTTCTAGGATTCCAGCATGGCTCAGGACAAAAGTAATTATACATAAATACTCTTGTCTTCCAGAAATCTTAAGCACTTCAGCTATTTTAAAGCTCTCTGATATTCAGATAGCTAATAATGATTATGTATTTGGTCGCATCTGAGATGTTAATTAAGACACTAACCTGTCTTGATAAGAATGTTAGAGATATCACCGTACATTTGATATGTTCACATATATCAACTCATTTGCACCTCATAGCAATCCAGTGTTACAATTCCAATTTCATAGGTAAAGCAACTGCAGCTCACAAAGGTTTTCATTTTGTCAAGATCACAACATTTCCTGGAGAGGACTCAAGCCCAACGCTTGAGACTTCTAAGCATGGTTGTCTCTTCCCCTAGCATATCACGTATCTACCTCTGTGTACATCTAAAGTGTATAGTGAACATGCCTTGAAAAGTTCAAACCTGCAGTATTTTTTTTCTTTTTTACTATGAAAGTGGTAAAACTCAAACAAAGCAGAAGTAAAAAGTAAAGAGTGAAAATCTTTTCTTCATATCATTCCCAGAGGTAGGCAGTGGTTGGCATATATCCTTACTAAATTTACTAATGTGCATTTTTATGATTATGTACATATACACGTTACTGCCTTTTTATAAAACACAAAAATGGAATCACACTATACATATTCTGCAGCTGGCTTTTTTCCCTCAACGGTGTACCATGAACACCCTGCCTTATCAATACATTTACCTCATCCCTTTTGGTGGAGGCATGCGTTAATTGTCATCCTGTATGTACATCTAGGTTGTTTCCTGAGATCTAATCATATGTCCTTGAGGTCCCCCTGGTTCATTGCATGTACCAGTAGTTCATTCCTTCTTCTTGCTGAATCGTATTCCATTGTATGGGTGTACCATAGTTTGTTCAACCATTCGTCTATTGAAGGACATTTGGATCCTGTGTGGTATTTTGCTATTACAAATAAAGCTACCCTGAACTTTTGTGTACAGAAAATACAAGTTTTCTCTGGGATTAAATTCCCAAGCATTAAATATAAGGAAACTTGAAAGCTTTATTGCATGTGACTTGATGACTGAACTGAGTAGATAAGACACACTAAAGACCTGCCATTTATGTCAGCTTGCACCAGTGGTTTAAATGAAGGTTAGTCTTTGATGTTTCTAAGCATGGAGATTTATTTTTGTTAGTTGTGAAATTTTAGTGGATACCTACACATTATGAAATCAGCAAAAAAAAGACATAGGTCTCAAGGCTGACATAAATTGAATACAAATTAGTTCAGAAATACATCTCATAATTATAATCTATGAATATTTTTTTTAAAGATTATCAGTTAATCTCTCCTGTATGGTACTTGAAGGCAGTTGTAGTTCATGTAACCATTTAAGGCTAACAATCATAAAAATTAGTAGTATAAAGAGTTTTCCTGATATTGCCATGTTTGATTGCTAGCAGAATTTATTTCTACCCACATGTGGTTTTATTGAGAAATTTCTTGGGTAGTTCTTGCTGGTATACACACACAGAAATTTATTCTGTTACCTGGGATTTAACTTAACTATTCTCCTGTTTAAATAACCCAATTCTACTTAAAACAGAAGGATAAGATATACTTTTTATAAGGAAGTTTATAATATGGCTAGAAGAAAACATCTGACATTTAAAATCAAACTGTTCAGGGGTTTATAAGTGCTAAAATGTATACTACACCCTAAGTCCCTAATAGTCTGTAGGAGAGGCAGTCAGTGAAGCTTGACAGAGTCAAAGATGGCTTCATTGCAAATATATATTTTTTAGGACTGGAAAAATTCAGATGGTTAAATCAGTAGACATTCTCTATTTTAATAATAGGGGTTTGCTTGTTTGGTGAGTTCAGATTGATTTAGGTTAAGAATTTAGTGACTACTTTTAAGATAACTTGAACATATCCAGGTATGTGTTAAAGACGTTTGGCATCACCTCACCATAAGAAAAAATTGTATTTCCCCAACATGCAATGGGGTTATATTTTCCTACTATTTCTTTATTACGTTTTACTATGTAATTTCTGCCTTCTTCTCTGTATAAGATATGCTGATATTTCCAACTTTGATGTTTCACATTTACTTGAGAATTAACATACAAGCTAGACCTTAAACTCCTCTGCATTTTAAACTTTATTTCATAATTTTCATAGTTTAGAAAAATGAAATTAAAGTAGATCTGCTAAATAGAAAAATAGTGAAAATTGTGGTTATATTCTCTAGTCATATAAAAAAACAAATTCATAGAACTTAAGGTTTGAGTCAGCTTCTTTTGGTTTGGTCACAGATATGGTGGAATTTCAAATTTCAGTCAGC
The DNA here is from genome assembly GCF_041296235.1 of Equus asinus. Lineage (NCBI taxonomy): Eukaryota > Metazoa > Chordata > Mammalia > Perissodactyla > Equidae > Equus > Equus asinus. The sequence continues at coordinate 27,730,483 of NC_091801.1, read as the reverse complement.
GACGGGTCAGGTATCTACAGAAGAATGTGAAGTATAAGTCAAAGTTCTTGGACATGAGAAGGCAAATAAATATGAAAAACAAACACATCTTCTTTACTGAAGAGTCAGAAAAAACATTTTTCAAGAAAAGCAAAACTTTGAGCAAGGTATGCATAAATTTTGTTTTATATTTACAGGTAGAATCTCATTTTGTTAGCTTGACTTATTGAAATTGTTGTTTTCAATTGGGAACCCTGTTTCTACCAGGTATAAGGGTACCTAAAATTCTTTTCCACTTGCATCCTAAAGGCAAAAATTGTGTGAACTAAATTTGGAGAAAAGTAAGTTGGGGATAAAATGAAAAGGGGACATTCTGAAAGCTACAAAATGTAGTGTCTGGGAAGATAAATAGGTAAAATTGCCTTGTGTAAATAGTTACAATGAGATGTTCTCTTCTTATCTACTTGCGTCTAAGTAGGATCCTAGAAGTCCAGTTCTGACAAAACTTTTATTAAGCTTATCAGCCTTAATTTTGAGGTCATTTAGAGGTGATCGATCAGCCTTTGCCCTGACAAATTCGTCCTAACAGCATCAGGCTCAAGGCTGATTTAGTGATTTACACTGTTAACTAGAATATTCATATTCTCTCTCGGGCTTTGCTGTACCTGCCATCCAAGTACCTGGAAAGCAAATGTAATTGCAGTTGCTATTGCTTGGTTTGATGAGTGATCCTTCTCCATTATTGGAAAAAAAGCCGCCTTCTAGTGAGCAGAACCTTTGTCACAGTCACACCTCCAGCGGCTCTTCAGGGCAATGGAGGAAAATCTCAGAACCTGTGAGGACTTGGCTTTACCCTCAGGATACATTCATGATCCTTCCTAACTCCAGCATTCTTCCAGACCATGCTACAAATTTATAGCTGGTTTTAGTTTTCATTGTATTTCAGATTGGTTGGTTGCTGGTGATATTTTAATTTTTTGGTGGCCCTGGTTATATCAGGAACAGATTTCCCAATATCAGTCCAGTCAGTCATATAGGACTTTTTATAGTGTGCTGGGTGTGATAGTCCCCATACGTTCATCTGTAGAAGAGCAGAAACATAACTAATAAGTATTGTTGAGCAAAAAAATGAATGTGGCTCTTGTGTCCTTAGATATCTGATTGATACATGGGCACAGCCCCCACAAAGGAAGATTCTGGGTTGTCGTCCATGCCCATCTTCTGTCTACCACTCTTGTTCTGATTTCTTAACTCTTAGGAAGGTCATGAAGATCTGTTACAAAGAATATTCTTGTTCCAGAAGATTGCAAGGAAGTATATGGCATCTGACCTTGAGCCTTGTTAACATTTAAGAAGAAACCTAGTTTTCAGAAATCATTTTACTGGCTCTCCTGCTTCATAGACAGATTGGCACTAAATCTTTTTAGAGTTCCTCTTTGATGCTGAGTACCATTTAACACAGATTGTGGCCTGGGCCATTGCGGAAAGCTCTATATGATTTGGAAAACTAAAATTAATGACTCAACAATAGATAAGTACTTTTGTAATGGTACAGTTACATTGTTAGAAGCCTTTATGGAAAGCTACTGGAACAGTTTTGTCGTCTTAGTGTTAATTGATAACAGGAAGGTCATAGTCTTGTGTTTAATCTGGTATTTTCTTCCTTTTAAAGACGTCTTTACCAAAGTCATGGTATGTTCAGATAACAAAGTGCAGTTAGCTTGGAATTACTTCCTCACATTAGCTTGTATGATACAGCATACTTAACAGAGCTAATAACTATGACGCAGCTTGTCAGTCAAGTCACAAATGGTAAAGCAGGTGGAAATATTCTGTGTAATTTGGAATTAATTCATGCTTGTAACATCTTACAATTTCAGGTAGAAAAATTCCTAAAGTGGATTAATGAACCAATGAATGAGGAAGCATCGCAGGAGTCAATTTCTCATGACAATGTGCAAGACACTTGTACAAGCAGTGGTTCAGAGGAACAAGAAACGTCTGTTAAAAAAGATGATGACCCACTGGAGACAAGCAATCCAGAACCGGAAACATGTCATGCCATCTCTTCAACTGGTGAACTCGAAACAGAAAAACGTGAAGGGGACAGTACAGTGGCAGCTGTTACAGATAGGGAGGATTGCGTTACTCAGGATGCACCAGTGTCTTTTCAGGTAGAAACTGAAGGTAAGACTAAATGTGCTTGAACTTGCTAATGGATTTAGATAAATGCGCTTTTTAAAATGTTTTTCCTTAGTTTTCACTTATGAAACATCTAGACCTAAGGATTCACTGCTATTTATTTTTAAGTTGAGAGAAGGCATATTAAATGTAAGTGTGCTAATGGCTATGATTTGGCCCCCAGAGCACTCTTCACTCTTGGCTGAGCAAGCTCGATAAAATAAAAGATAAAGTATGTGGGAGAACTCTTTGAGTACCTTTGTCTTTGCCCTTAAGATTGATCTCTGCCACTACATTCTGTTCAATGGGCCAAAAGTGGCCAGTCCTTTTTATTCCTCTTGAAATTTAGTATTGCCCTGGCTTTCTTTTTAATAGTTCTTTTTTATATTTTTGGGTTTTTTGTGGTGGTGGTGGTTGGTGGTGATAGTTTGTTTTTTGAGTAGTACATTGATATAAAAAAGTATTTACAGTAATTGGCTATAATGAATGGAGAACAGAGTAGCCTTTTCAATTTATGCCCTTGTGTACTATTTGAATTTATTTTTACAGCAGATGTTCTTTTATAATTTACAAAATAATAATTGTATTCAATGGAGCATTCAGGCTTTTATAAGGTAAAAATTATTTCCATAATATTCAGTTTTATTGATGAATTACTTCAGCTTGCCCTAATGAAACAATTATATTTATTGTGATGGTTTCTTTCTTAACTTAGTATTGAGGAAAATACCTTATTTGAATCTTGATTTTTTTTTCTTTGTATGTGTGTGTCTGTGTAGACCTGTGATCTCCGAATCACATATTCTTTGCCTTTCTAAACAGCATACTTAAAGTAGTTTAAATTATTTTTACTGTCATTGTACAACTGATGTTCCTGTGGCACTTGCAGATTTTTGAAATGCTTTTACAAGCCTTATTCTCATTTAATCTGTAAATTAGCCCAAGGAGGTAGGTGTAATTATGTCTGTTCTATAAATATGGAAGGTAAAGCTCAGAGAAATTAAGAAATTTGCCTGAGATCACACAGCTGTAAGTGGCATAGCTAGGACTTGGTACCAAGTTGTCTGATTCCTAAATCCCCCTTTCCTGCTCTACCCTACTTCCCTCATCACCATTTGTGTCGATGCTGGTAGTTCTTATGTGTGGTGATAGCACCGTCTCGGGCATTTGGAAGATGTTGGTTGTTAGAGTGACCTGGGGAATTCTGGCAGTTAGTACTTTGGATTACTTAATGTTAAGTCTTGTACGGGAGGGTCTTGCACACTAAGGAATTGTTCCTTCAAAATGTCACTGTCCCCTCTCTTGACAAGCTCTCGCTGCACATTGCTGTTGATGACACCTTTTGCTATTTGCAATGATCAGATAACCATATTAAGATACAGTGCTATCCTTGAGGACCATTTAAATGTAGTAGAGTTTTATTTCTCAACATCAGTTCTTGTCACTGTGCTTAGCTGTTATAGCCCTCTCATCTTTCTAAGTTGCTGCTTCTAATCTGTTCAGAACTGAAGCCAAATAACAAAACTAATAAAAATTGTCTATCCAAGAAAAAGTCAGTCTCTGAATGAATGAGATCCTTTTCTATTGAATAGAGCTAGTGACCTCTGTTTCAATTTCTCAGAGGCCATATGACTTCCAGGTCATGGCTGGGTTCAGAGGATTGATGTAGCTGAGAGTTCAAGCTTAATCAGTCCTTGGGAGGTTTTATTTTAAAGAAGGGAAGGGTAATGTTTGGAATTCTATAATTCACCAAATAAGGCAGTGTCTTATCTAACAGAGAGAATAACATTTATACCTATGATAGTACCTCTACATATCTCTTAACGATCCTGTGAAGTAAGTATATAAAATACCACTCATTCCTTCATTCCTTTTGAGAAATTAAAAATTGGAGCTTAGAGAGCCTGGGTTACTTTTCCAAGCTTGAGGAGCCAATGAGTAGCAAACTAGAGGCTGTACTCTGAAGTCAGTTTCCATTATACCCTCCTGCTTCTCCAGGTATGGTGTTGGTGTGGTGTTGGTGTTGTATACATGTTCTGGAGCACAGTCCCAAATAATGATTTGATGTGGCTACACTTTTAGATAAAGTCACCTGTGCCTTCCTTTTTTCATAGTTAGCATCTATATTCTTTATATTCTTTTATTGTAGCTGAAATTAAAAAGAAGAAGAAGAAGAAAAAGAAAAACAAGAACAAAAAGATAATTGGTCTGCCTCCGGAGATAGCTGCTGTTCCTGAGCTGGCAAAGTACTGGGCCCAGAGATACAGGCTCTTCTCCCGTTTTGATGATGGGATTAAATTGGACAGAGGTAAAGTATACATGTAATTTTTACCTGTATTTCAAAAGAATTTCAAACTTACAGAAAAGTTGCAAGAATGGGAGGAAAATTTTCATATCCCTTTACCAAAGTGCAGCTGTTTTTAATGTTTTGCCACAGTTGCTTTATCATTCTCTCTGTGTATATATATATGTGTGTGTATGTGTTTTTTCCTCATCCAGTTGCCCCTTTTCTTTAATACTTCAGTGTGTATTTTCTAAGAACAAGGATATTTTTATGTACTCAGTAAAATTGTAACTTTAACATTGTTACACTATTGTAATCTACAGTCCGTACTCTAATTTCATCAAATAATTTAAAGCGTTTTTTTTTCTTCTAGTATAGGATCATGTATTGCATTTAGTTTTCATGTTTCTTTAGTTTCCTTTAATCTGGAATAATGGCTCAGCCTTCTTTGTCTTTCATGACTGACATTTTCCAAAATACAGCAGCCAGTTATTTTCTACAGTCTCTCAATTTGGGTTTATACGTGATTTAAAACTTCAGACTCAGGTCTAATCTGTATTTGTAGCATCTTAGGGTAGATAGCAAAAGGAATTGATAGGCTATTAAACACAACGTCTGATGAAGAAATACCTAGTGCAGAAAGATGTAATTTAATGAATTAATGCTGAAAATGTTGAATTCTTTCTCATTTTCCTCCTGTGACCTCGAACAGCTGTTCAGCACACTGATGCTTATTTTCATATTGGGGCCACTTAAATATTGATCTTTATTAACTGTCAAAATCAGGAGGACTTGATCTGTGGTAGAATTTCAGGGGTTCTGTGAACCTCATATAATTTTTTACAAAATACTGTGCTTTGAGGAAAGTACATAGAAATTAGTTAGGAGAAGTAAGACTAGGTAAAAGCTTTTAATTCTATAAAAAGAGTTTATATTTTTATTCTTCCAGCAATGAGGAGCCATTTAAAGTTTTGGTAGGGAAAGGCAACCAGAAAATTGGTGCATCATTTTATTCAGAGAAATATCTTTACAAAAAATGTAAATTTCTTCTATTAAGAAAGAAGGAGGACAGTAACCTCTTTCCTCTGGAGTGGGTGTAGGACGTCATTTCTGAAAACGATAGGGTTCTGCTCTTCCTGCAACTCTGCAGCCTTTTGCTGTCAGCTCCTTGCTTTTCCTGACCCTTTAGAAATGTGTGAACTTTTCCAAAATGTCCAGTACAAATTGGGATCATTGCCTCCCTGTTGGGAATGAAATAATTGGGAAACTCAGTGGAGTTTGGGGAACTGGCCTATTAGATTAGCTAACTTCCCATTTCCCATAGTAGATAGTCAATAGTTAATACTTCTAACAGAAAAATTGGAATTGCGTTCAGTTATTGGAAGTATATTACAAAAGAATCAGGCAAGAATTGAGGTCATTGCTTGTGTGGAAATTTGGAATGGGAATGGTACTAGTGCTTTTTATAACAAGCTTTGTAGAGAGAGAGCTTTTCTTTAAACTAGGTAATTTATAAGTTTTTGAAAAGAGAAACTAAGGGTTTTTTTTAACTATATAATATATAGTAACGTTTGCGGTGTTTATGCTTGGCTTGGCTTCCTGAAATTGAACATCTTCACAGCAATCCCCTTCCTTCACAGAGGGCTGGTTTTCAGTTACACCTGAGAAGATCGCTGAGCACATTGCTGGCCGGGTCAATCAGTCCTTCAAATGTGACACTGTAGTAGATGCATTTTGTGGAGTTGGAGGAAATACCATTCAGTTTGCCTTAACGGGAAAGAGAGGTAATTAGCCATCAATGGAAGAAAAGTAATTTATTTTCAGTTTATTCTAAATGTTTCATTTTGCTTCAGCTGACGTTTGCTGAGATTTAATATATGATTAAAAGTTTAATGCCACATATTTAAAATTATAATAGCTAGCATGTATTAAGCATAAACTTTGTGTCACATACTGGTATAATGGCTTGATATGCGTTTATTTAGTCAACAGTCTTGTGAAGTGTATCTTTTACTATCTGCGTTTCACAGATAAACGGGAATAAAGAGATGAAGTAACTTGCCCAAGGTTACCCAGACACAGCTTGGTGGAGCCAGGATTATAACATTATATAAAACTTAAAATGTTAAAATGGGAGCCTATTTTTTAGAAGACAAGAAGAGTAGACCCGGAGTCCCAGCTTTGCCAATCATTACCTTTATGACTTTGGACATCAATTAACCTTAATTTAAAGGAGACGTTAAATTGAAATAACCTCTGTGATACTTTTCAGCTTTAACATTCTAAGACACTGAACATCTTTTAACTATTAGAGCATCCTGGTGGTGGTTAGACTTTGGAATCACCAGAAGGAAAACCTCTGTTACTATGTATCTGCCAGGAACTGCATCAAGTAGCTAGTCCGTGTGCTGTTTCCCCAGGGAAAGAAGGCTGTAAAAAATTGAACAATCTGCCCAAATTGACATAGCTGAGTTGTAAAGCCAGGGCTTTTACTCATTTTTCGGAATCTGATACCCTTTGTCTTTCATTCTAAACTCTTTTATTTTCTTCCCTGAGGAAGATTTTTCCCTGAGGTAACATCTTCTGCCATTCTTCCTTTTTTTGCATGTGAGCCAACATGACAACATAGCTGCTCACAGATGAGTGGTATAGGTCCTTGCCTAGGAACCAAACCTGGGCCTCCAAAGCAGAGCATGCCAAATGTAACCACTAGGCCACTGGGGCTGGCCCTCTAAATTCCTTTTAAAGTGTAGTATGATGTGATATTTTTAAAGTGTAGTATAATGTGATATTTTAGAGATATCAATTGTTAAGTCATAATCTGAAAATGCTTTTTTTTCCCCCAGTGTCTTTTTATTGTAGCTTCCATTTTGAAAATTTCAGTTGAGGCTTGTTAATTTATATAAAGTTGTTAATGTTAACTAGGAGAGCATATGATTCTGAAAAGCATAATATAGAAGCTAGAAAATGATAAAGTGAAACTTAACATTGATTTTAAGACTGATACTGATGACTTTATCCAGTCACTCCTACAGTTCAGAGTATGACATTCGCTGACTTTAGTGGTAGCCTGGATGAAAGGTTTTTTCATATTTACTGGAATAGTAATTATTTTCTCGTTTTCCTTCAATTCACTAGTTTTTTTTCTCCTTTCTGGTGAGGAAGATTGGCCGTGAGCTAACATCTGTGGCATTCTTCCTCTCTTTTGTATGTGGGTTGCCACCACAGCATGGCTTGATTATAAGTTGGCACCTGGGATCCAAAGCCTCAAACCCTGGGCTGCTGAAGTGGAGCATGTGAACTTAACCTCTGTGCCACTGGGCCTGCCCCTTCAATTCACTGTTTACTCTTGTTAAAGTTCTTCTCTGTCTTTTCTACGAACTCAAATCAATTTTTATTGCATGAACATGATTTTTCCTCAAAAGTTGTAAAATTTGTCTTCATTTTGGCATTGTATTGTAACATGACAATGAAAATATCTGCCCTCTGATAAAGCAGCAAATAGATCAGAAATTTTTTCAAAATATTCTGGAAACAGTCCGTATTGTAGATTTATATTTCTTCAAATAGAGGCCTGTTACCAAGGCCTTCAGTGAAGGGCGAGGTCTCATGTGGAGCTGAGAGGAGACTGCTTCTGCCGTGTCCTTACAGAGCTGACGTCCTTCACAGCCGCTCAGGGTCTTCCAGTCAGTCGCACTCACGGACTGCAAGCCTCTGGGAAGAAAAGGAGACAGGGAGTAAACACCGTGCTTCCCCACTGTCGTCATGGTCTGGCTTCTGTCCTTGCAGCGTATGGAACTGGAAGCTCAGAAACCCTCAAGCGTGTTCAGCGTAGGATGTCCTATGACCTTCTCCCCAAACCAAAGATAGTAGCTCACAGGTACTCTAATGTTAGTTAGATATGCTACCCCTAGTGTGGTCGAGCTGACTGCCTTATGTTAGGGAATTCAAAACGATTAAAGTAGTGTGTGTGTGTGTGTGTGTGTGTTTATATACACACATATGCATATAATCAATTATTCTTTAACTCTGTATAAATATATACATACACATGCATTTATACATACACATATGAGAAAATGGCATTGTATATAATTGACATGATCCCTTTGTGCCAGACTTCTTTCCACATATTTGCTATCTATGCATATAACAACTGAATGGTTAGAGAATCCACAAAGTTTTGTGTTTTGCTGTTAAAGATTTTTTTTCCCTTTTATGTATTCCAGTATTTCTGCATCAGTGCTATCCAGTATAACTTTCTGTGATGAAGTAATGTACTGTATCTGCACTGCCCAGTATGGTAGTCACTAGCCACACATGGCTATTGAGTGTTTGAAATGTGGCAGTATAACTGAGGATCTAAATTCATAATATTATTTAATGTTAATCAATTTAAAGGTAATAGCCACATGTGGGTAGTGGCTACCATTATTGGATAGTGCAATTCAATATGGTATCATCAAACATTAGTCAGTATTTCATTTATATGATAGATTGAATGCTTACATTCTGTGAGACCTAGAAACAAAGTCGGCCTCCAAGAGAAGTGCAGATGAAAACATGAGGATTACTGAATATATTTGATGTTGAAAGTCATTTTCTCCATCGAATTTTTGGTATTGTCAGCATATCTTTCCATCTGTCTCTGTACTATAAATGTAGCAGACTGAGCAGCTGAAAAGGACATTTTCATCCTTCCTCTTATATATATGTATGTCAGTTCATTTAGAACAGAAAAATAGCATCGTAAATGCATGATTTTGCAACATATAATTGCTGCTTGTATTCATTGTTCAAGTAATTTATTTAGTGCATTATTTCTCAAAAGTGTTAACATATTTCAAAACCAGCATTTTCTGGAAAACACCTCCATTTCCTTGACGGCCATGGTATATGCATCAGGGTTGCACTTAGCCCTTCCAGATATAAAATATTGCCACTAACACACTGGTGCACATACAGCTGCACTCGAGTAGTGATTTACTGCAAGACATGAGAGCGCTAAAATTAACTCATGTTTGCATTGCTAATTATGAAATTGTAATACATTAAATGAAAGCCCATTTGGTGAAAACATAACATTGTCTGTTCCCTCTGCCTAAAACGTCTCATTAAACATCATCAGCAGGTGTTTCTGCATTTCTTCTTCATAAGGTGGCCATATAGGTTTCTCAAAATGTGTTTTATTTTGCTTTTCTGTAGAAGTTGTCGAATTTGTCATCCTTTGGAGGTTGCCTCGTTCTGAGGAAATTGGTCTTTTCTGCAATCTTGGCATTTATAGGCTTTACATGCAGTTGGTGGCTTCTCCAGCTGTTCGCTCCTCAGACTGTCCACTGCATGGAGCGCAGGGCCGACCACATGTGTGGCTCTCAGTAAATATATGGTGGCATAGATACATGCGACTTGCTTTGGTAAAGCTTTTTGAGTGAGTCAGAACTGAAAGCCAGGTCCTTCAGTTGCATTCTCTTGATACAACACAAGTGAAACATTGTAACTTAGATTTAAATTTTTATTAAATTCTCTGTCTCTGGCATATATGGCCAAATCTCCCTTAGTCTTTGAAAAAAAGGTTCTTGTACAGGGGGCTGGCCCCGTGGCCGAGTGGTTAAGTTCGTGCGCTCCGCTGCAGGCGGCCCAGTGTTTCATCGGTTCGAATCCTGGGCGCGGACATGGCACTGCTCGTCAGACCACGCTGAGGCAGCATCCCACATGCCACAACTAGAGGAACCCACAACGAAGAATACACAACTATGTACCGGGGGGCTTTGGGGAGAAAAAAAGGAAAAAATAAAATCTTTAAAAAAAAAAGGTTCTTGTACAGAGAATAAACAGACTGCTGAGATGAACTACTTTATGTAACCCGGTATCATTTGATTTGTCTTTCCCGTTCCCATTTTTAGTGATTGCCATTGATATTGATCCTGTTAAGATTGATCTTGCTCGCAATAATGCAGAAGTTTATGGGATAGCAGACAAGATAGAGTTCATCTGTGGAGATTTCCTGCTGCTGGCTTCTCAATTAAAGGCCGATGTTGTGTTCCTCAGCCCTCCGTGGGGAGGGCCAGACTATGCTACTGCAGAGACCTTTGACATTAGGACGATGATGTCTCCTGATGGATATCCTTTGAAAGACCTAAGAGTTTACTCAAACAGAGGTTGTGGAGAGGCAGGGTTTTGTGTGTGTGTGTGGGTATGTGCGTGTGTGTGTCTTTGAGAGAAAGAAAGAAATTAGTGAAGAGGAGAGATATTAGCTGATAGCAGTTGATAGAGTCCAGTTTGTTTTGCCTAAAAAGCAGATATGTAAAAATTAACTAGTGATCTCCGAAAGTTATGGCAAATGTGAGATCATATTTACTTTGGTTACTATCCAGTGTTACCATTACAAAACAAGAACTAGAAAGCAGTAATTGTTTGTGGAGTTAGTGTCTGGAAATTGGGAATTTCCTCAAGACCTGTCCCTAAAGTCTGGGTGATTATTGCTTAACTTTTCTTCAGCGCACACTGACGTGTGCGAATTCTCTGTGTATCTTCAGATTTTTCCTGTTACTCTTCCAAGATACTGAAGCATACCTTTATTTCATAAAGAATAGCATTTATTTATTATTTATCCCCTTTTAATCTCTACTCCCCAGAGGAATCATCTGTTTGACTCTAACAGGAAATGTGTTTCTCAATTGCTAATTAAAACAGAATGTAGACTACAATGGACAGTTACTTAACTGGAGAGCGGTGGTACTGTTTTCCTATTCTTTGTCTTTCACAATAACTAGGAAATGGCAGAAAAGAGGAAGCATGTATATTTCTCACCCTTGGTTGCCCACCACTAGGATAATTGAATAAAAAGGTTTAACCTCTAACCTCGGATCTGTCAAGTGCAGTATGCTGCGGAATTATAAAATCCGCTACTTAATTCTCTCTTAGGTTCCATTAGAGGATTTAAATGTGCGCCTCATTGTTACATATCAAAATACATTTGGGTTGTGCTATAATAAGTAAACAACATATCTGTGATCAGAAATTAACTGCTGCTTTTGTTATTTTTCCTTAATGCTGTCTACCTTTGAAATTTTCAGACTGTCTCAGAAGATCACCAATAACATTGTTTATTTTCTTCCAAGAAATGCTGATATTGACCAGGTAAGCCATTACTGAGGAACTTCTATGAGCCCCTGGCATAACTATTACAAAGAATGGGCATAAAAAGATACAGAATATTTCTTTAATTGAGAAGGTGTTCATGAGAAGTCCATGGTTTTGACTATTATTAGAAAACTGGAAGTGTTTGGCCATTGAATCCCTGCCTGTTTCATCCTCTTCATCTCCATGGCTCCTGGCATAATTAAACATAAATAGAGCGCTCTGCGCTTTTAATTATATGTTCTGAAAAGATAACTGAATGTGTTATGATTCAAATGTGCTCGCCTAAACTAGCCAAGGTTTGTCTCTAAACTGGAACCTACCTTGAGAATAGAGATTTTAGGTATTCCTGAAACTAGTAGCCTAAATAGAAATATACAGGCAGATGAAACCTTAATTTGGCCAAGATCAGTTTCAACTATAGGCTTGGGATATAGGATGCTTGACTAACATTCAGACATTCTAACATTCATATCCTTATTCCATTCTTACCATGAACACTTATTTTAGTCATCTTATTTTTTCCCTAGTAGAATTGGATCTGGTGTCATAACTGCCTCATAAAGATCTGATAATGTCTTTATTTCATGCTTTTGTTGATTTCTTTTTCTGAAGATTGGCACCTGAACTAACGTCTGTTGCCAATCTTTTTCTTTTTTTTTTTCTTCTTCTTCCTAAAGTCCCCCAAGTACATAGTTGTATATTCCGGTTGTAAGTGCCTCTGGTTGTGCTATGTGAGATGCCGCCTCAGCATGGCCTGATGAGCGATGCCACGTCTGTGCCCAGGATCTGAACTGTCAAAACCCTGAGCCGCCGAAGCAGAGCAGGCGAACTTAACCACTTGGCCACGGGGCCGGCCTCTGTTGATTTTTTATAAACACTTATTACATGTCTACTCTGTGCTAAATAGTCTTTTGAAAATCTTTTGTCTTTCATATTCTAAATTTTACTGCAATGTTCCTAGGTGTGGGTTTTTTCTCTCTCTCCTTTTGATGCTCTGAGAGCTTACCTTATCATTCTGAGCTTTTCCATCTTATTCTGGAGAAATTATCTCCATTATTTGTTCAGCTTTGTTCTCCTCACCATTGTTTTCCTTTTTCTGGGGCATCTATTATGGGGACGTTAACCTTCCAAAAGTATATTTTCTAGTGTTTTGTCTCCTTTGTCCTTCTGGGAAATTATCTCAACCTGGTCTCCCATCTCATTCATTCCTCAAGTGTGTACATTCTATTATCGGGCCCATGTGTTTTGTTTTTTAATTCAACTGTTATTTAGACTTCTTTTATATTCTTTATGGTTAATATTTCTGCATTGTTTTTCTTCTTTTGCACCCTAATCTTATTATTATAAGAAGTTTAAATTCTTAATCTGTTCTGTCCTTTCTGCATTTGATGTAATTTATAATCTGGCTTGTTTTTCTTCTATGAAATACTTGTAATCCTCAACTGTCTGTGTTCATGAGTGTTGGGTATTCTCAGGTAATGCAAAAGGATAAAAGACAGGCCAGAATCCAGTGAGTGTCAACCCTGGCTGCGCTTTAGAATTACTGGGGACACATGTAAAAACCGTGGCTATCCAAGCCTCAGTTTAGTAAAGCTTCCTGGGTCATTGTGATGTGTAGCCTGGATGAGAACCCCTGTGGAAGGCTGTGACGGCCCCAGTGATAACCTCGAGATGAAGGCAAGTAAGCTCTGGGGTGGTTAACCCAGGCACACAAGACCATAGATACTTATCACGGAATACCATCTCAGGACACAGCTCCCGCCTCTTTGGTATGGGGCCAAACAGAAGTAGCATTTAAAGGCTGTACTCTAATCTTAGAGTGTAATTCATTAGCTCTGGGGTTTGGACAGGGAGGAGTGAGAAGGCAGCTGCCACAGCTTGGGTCCCACCTGTTTGTCTCAGCTTCTCACAGCAGAACTTCTTTTTAGACTGCCCTAACTTTACTTCTGAGCATAGACCAGAGTTCTCAGTTTGTGCAAGTGAGACGGCATACACTGTTCCTACGAGGCAAGGCACTGGGCAAGGAGAAACAAGAGAAAATTTCACGTTTCGTGTTCTCCTCCTTCCTGTCTTATCTTCCCACAAGCACCTGCCTCCTGCTCCAGGCCAGAGGCACTACCCTTCATCCTACCGTTCTTTTGTTTGGTGGTTTCCCTCTAGTGTCTCCAGAGCTATCTTACAGGAGTCAGCAGTCATACTAGTTCAGCCTCTTCCGAGGGATTACAGGATAAATACATAAATTATTATTATAATGCAACCTTCTCATAAGAAAGGTAGAGATTAAATGCGCTGGTTTTCTGGTGGATGATTTCAGAAAAGGCCCTGGATGATATCGCATGTAAACTGGACTTTAAAGGTAAAGAAGAGTTGGTTGTAGGAGGTTCGGAGAACGTGGCAAGAACATTGATGACATGGAAGTGGGAATATGTGGATAATGTTCAGGTAATGGGCTAAAAAAAAGCTGTTCATAGTCAAACCTGAGTTTATTCTCAGCCCTGCCACTTAATAGCTTTCAGGTGGTGGTTTTAAGAAATAAATGAAATAAGTGTGTAAAGCATTTATCACAGTACCTTTAGCCTGTAACCCTCAATAAAGTCTCGTGTCTGTTGTGTAGAAGATCCTATTATAAAGTTATTACGAAAAGAATGTAAATGTGACTAAGATTCTGAAGAGGACCAGTATGAAAAAATAACGTTTTCTCCAGAGGGAAGAATAGACCACTTTAATATTTGTGAAATGATAGAATTTAATTTATACACATATCCCAGATTATAGATTTTTCTCTTCCTCCTGTCAGAAACCAGATACACTCACTTGTTACTGGACATATTTTCATGTTAATTTGTTATTCTTCCCCATCCTTGGCTTCTCTGGTTAGTCTTTGGAACACTGGTTCTCAGTTCTGGCTGCAAGTTGGAGTTGCTCGAGTGGCTTTTTTTTTTCAATTGTGGTAAAATACATAACAGAATTTACCATAAATCCTTTTTAAGCATACAGTTCAGTGGCATTAAGTGCATTCACATTATGTGCACCCATCACCACCATCCGTCGCCGAACTTTTTCATCTACCCAAACTGAAACTCTAGACCCATTAAACACTAACTCCCCATTGCCCCACCACCTGCCCCTGGCAACCAGCATTCTACTTTTTGTGTCTATAAATTTGACTGTTGTAGGTACCTCATTTCAGTGGAATCATACGGTATTTGTCCTTTTGTGTCTAGTTTATTTCCCTTAGCATAATGTCTTAAAGGTTCTTCCATGTTTTAGCATGTGTCAGAATTTCTTTCCTTTTTAAGGCTGAATAATACTCTATTGTATGTGTATACCACATTTTGTTTATCCATTCATTCACCACAGACATTTTGGATTGTTTCCACCTTCTGGCTGTTATGAATAATGCTGCTGTGAATATAGGTATACAAATATCTATTGGAGTCCCTGCTTTCAGGTATTTTGGGTAGATACCATGAAGTGGAATTGCTAGATCATATGGTAATTCTGTGTTTAGTTTTTTGAGGAATCACCATATTGTTCTCCACGTAAGCTGAGCCATTTCTATTCCCACCAGCAATTCATTCTGGTTTTTCCACATCCTTGCAAACACTTGTTATTTTGTTTGTTGTTATTGTTTAATGATGGCCATAGTAATAAGTATGAAATGTTATCTTATTGTAGTTTTGGCATGCATTTTCCTAATGATTAGTGATGTTAACCATCTTTTTATGTGCATATATCCTGGATATTAATCCTTATCAGATATATGCTTTGCCAGTATTTTCTTTCATTCCATGGGTTGCCTTTTTACTCTCTTCATAGTGTCCTTTGCTGCACAAAATTTTTTAATTTTGATGAAGTTCAACTTACCTATTTTTTCTGTGTGTTGCCTCTGCTTTTGATGTCATATCCAAGAAATCATTGCCAAATCCAATGTCATGAAAATTTTCCCCTATGTTTTCCTCTAAGAGTTTTATGGTTTTAGCTGAGTGGCTTTTTTAAACCACTGATATGTTGGTTCACCAGGAAAGATTCTCTCTTAATTTATTTTGTGGGTTGAAGCCCAAGCATAAATCTTTTAAACTCCCCAAGTGATTGTAATGTGCTGCCAGAGTTGAGAGTCTCTGGGTTAAATAAAAAATAAATAAAATTAACAAGCCTAAGGTCGTACTCTATGAGTTAGAAGAAGATGGAATTAGATCTTGCCTGTCATCTATTTATAAGCCATTTCATCTAAACATTAGGCCTCCCAAATACTGTATGCTATACCGGTTACAAGAAAAAGCACTCTCCCCTTGCTTCATGCATTTACATACCAAATTTGATATTAAACCTAATATCTGCTGCTCTTGTGACTAAGATCTGCGTTCTAGACTCCCAGATAAGGTTGAGCCTATTGATTCTATAATTCTTATTGTTCTCATATGTAAATATTATACTCCATACTAGTCTCATTAGAGCTATATGATTCTTAAATTAAACATTAGATGGGCTTATTTGGGTACTTGAATGACAATAGGCAATTCACTATTTATTGTAAAAGTTACAGTGAGTAAATTTTTTTCTAGTTAAATTAACACTTGCCCAAGGAGAAAGTTAACTCTTTTTCTTTAACTTGTGTTTTTAGTTTATTACTTTCAAAAACCTACCAGAATTACAGTTGGTAGTTGATTCAAATTTTCTACCTCTAGAGGGAGTAACGACACTAGAGAATAATAAAAGTCAAAAAAGGAAACTTGAGATTTCAAGTACATTATATTGTTTGGTATTGAATTTGGATCAAATTATGGTGGGAAGTCAAGTTTTCTTTTTAAAGTGAAGGAAATCTATCCATATGTAGGATTTTAAAAAATGAGAGACAGTACTACAAGATCGAGAGAGCAGAGTTACAGAGAAGTCAACTTTTTCGTTAAGGAACCTTTAGAATGTCACAACAACCTGAACTTACAAATGGGTTGAGTTCCCAAAGTTTATGGGTCTGCTTTTGAAGCTCAGGCTGTATTTTTCCCATAGGAATGTCTATAAAGAACAATTCATTTCCCATCCAGGGAGATTTGTATTCTGGATAATATTTATATTGAGAATAGTTAAACAGAGTATGGACTCAGTACCAATATAACTTGTCTTGTAGTCTTTCCATATAGGAGATGAGTCTAATTGTTTTCTATATCTAGTAAAATATTTTTCTAGGTCCCTTACTACCTACATCTCTTATTCCCTTTTTCTGTTAGGGGGCTATTCCAGGACATGTATCCCTTGTTATCCATACTCTCACTATCAAACTCAAGAAGTGAATAATTTAGACAATCTTTTTGTGATAGGCTCTTTGGAGGGGAGGTATATCTCACGCTCTGAAATCACTATGGAAACTTGGGAACTGATTATATTCCATTCAGAGAGCCCAGGGTAAAAGTATTTTATCTCCTTGATGCCTGTATCTTGCTGTGTTTTCTTTTCTTTCTTTCCTTTGGCAGCCATAGAATTACAGCCAATACTAGCTTTGGATCTACCATGCTTTCCAAACATGAAAAGCTTCTCTTTTAAGTAGTAAACATGTACAATACAGATAGAGGTCTCTGAGCAGAGTAGAATGGTTAGTCTCCCCAAGGAAGCTACGCAGTAACGATTATCAGACCCCATCTTTGTATGAAATCCCTGTGAGCGGAATCTCCAACAGGAGTCCTGTCTCCTAGGCAGACACAGGAATGGTGAGAGGAATGGCTCTTGGTTGCTTTGAGATAGTACCTCCTTATCTTTGTTTGATTTCATAACTCTTAAAATGTCTAGCCTCAGAAAAGTAATAGCATTTGTACTTTTTGGGTCAAATTAGTTACTTTTCCTTATAATATGTTTATATCAGTACAGTCATGAGTCGCTTAACAACAAGGATGTGTTCTGAGAAATGCGTCATTAGGCGATTTTATCATATGAACATCATAGAGTGTACTTACACAAACCTAGATGGTGTAGCCTACTACACACCTAGGCTATGTGGTACTAATCTTATGGGAGCACTGTCATATTATGCAGTCCATAGTTGACCAAAACATTGTTACGTGACGCATTTCTATATACAGAGCAGGGCAACTTTGAGCATCATTGCTAAGAATTGTGTTGAAAACATTAACTAGGAGGCCTTACATCTTATAAATTCTGGCACTCGTGTAGTAGATATACTCCACCTTTCCATGACTTCCCCCAGATAGTAGACATGCTAACAATGAGTCTAGACCCCATCTAGTTTACTACTACTACTTTTTTGGTTTTTTTTTTTTGAGGAAGACTAGCCCTGAGCTAACATCTGCTGCCAATCCTCCTCTTTTTTGCTGAGGAAGACTGGCCCTGAGCTAACAACCATGCCCATCTTCCTTTACTTTATATGTGGGATGCCTGCCACAGCTTGGCAAGTGGTGCATAGGTCCACACCTGGAATCCGAACGGCGAACCCTAGGCCACTGAAGCAGAACAAACTGCTGCACCACCGGGCTGGCCCCTTTATTTCTTGATAAAGCAGGAAAATGTTTACAGATTGACCTAATACTGTAGGTAAAAACTTATCCTGCAGTTGTTTAAATTTTATATTTAAGTATAGAAATTAATGTTAGATTTAATCAACAGATCTCTTTCTAGTTGGCAGGGTTCTTGAGGCTCCCATTGGAGCCAATACACGGTGTCTAGGCAGGGAAAAGTTTCTACCTGTAGCAGTCATCACACTTCTAATAGTTTATTTTATTAGGGAGGGAGGACTTATTTATTGGCAATATTTCTAAAACTTACCATATAGAAGAATATAGTTTCATATATGTATATATATATATGCCTTTGAATACTTAAAGCTTTATAAATATGGAAACTGTTGAGTAATACTGTTATTTGGAAAAACATTTTAAATATAATTGAATTGAGTTTATTAGCATTTTTAGTGTTTGTTTTTGGCTGAATACAATAAACATTTACCACTAATTTCTTTGCAAGTATTCATTCTAAGCTATTATAGTATCTGCTTATTTAATAAAAGGACAGTTGGGGCCTTACTGGTTTCTAAATATTGAGATTGATAAGAAATTTGTATCAAATTGTTCTAAATGAAATTTCCATGGTGAAAATCTTGTCTAATGGCAGCACTCTCATACAGCCACGACTATATCCATGTGGTAAGTATGATGATGTCATCCCAACCGGTGTAGACACCAGAAGCAGGAGAGAGTTTAGAAGGAGGGCTACGAAGTGGGTTAGACTTTTGGTACATGTAGGGATAGTAAACTCTAAAACTGCTTAACCTGAAAATACCCAGATTTTAAAAAGAACCCTCAAAATTGCATTCATCCTCCAAAGGACCAGTACCCTGCGTTTATATACAACATAGAAGCTTAATAAATCTTTCTTGTCTTAATGGCATTCTTGGAGTTTGTAGGATCCCCTGTATGTTTCATTGGATCTTTGTAACAGCTCTGGAGTAAGCAAGTCAGGTTATCAGCCTGATTTTATTGATGAGTGAACTAGGGAAGTTTAGTGATTTGCCAAGTCATTCTGGCTCTCAAGGGCAGAGTTAGAGTGCCTTGCTGTCTTCCACTGACGAGGTATTCATTGCCAAAAAGGAGCAGATTCATCTCTTGTTAGAGAGTTAGCCCACCATGAGATTGGGAGCAGTGAATAGAAGTTGAGGTGACAAGAGAAGCAAAGGGAATTATAAAGAATTTCTGCTGCAGGAGTTCTTTTCCATTCCTGCTTGGAGAGAAAGAGGGCTAAAAATTCGCCACAAAATGAAAGGCACTTGCTGCTGAGCTTTATCTGCCACAGGTATTCTTTCATCTCTTCTAGTAACTGGTTGCCAGGTTTTTGGACCAACTCTGTTCTTACAGAAATCCACTGCTTAATCATACATTGCAATTAAGGATGCAGTTGATCAGCTTCTAGTGTTTGTTAGCCAGCTTTTCCCTCAAAGTTTGCCACTGGACAATTAGAATAATATTGTTCATTCTTGTATTGCAAACATAATCATTCTCCAGAAGGGCTGGGAACACTGGCCTTGTAAGTCAAATTGAGAAGGCACAGTGCTTCTGAAGATAAGCTTATATTTCTTTCACTCCGTTCAATAAATTTTTCAATAAATGATGTAGATAGAAAATAAAAGGATGCCACACATGGTACTACCTTCAGGTCCTGTGCTAATAGCCATGGGCTTCCCAGTTCTCTGGTCTGTTGTGCCGTATGTGACTTGTTGAATTTGGGAGCAGTCTTCATGTTTGCGGTGTCGGGTTCTGAGAATGAGTGAGGGACTAAGCTTAGTGAACTGGTGAGTGACAGCCTTCTCCTAATAGACTAACATAGGGGAGCTTTTGGTGCCCAGGTTTTTCAACCTGTCACCAGTGTGCTTCTGTTGACAATGATGGCTTTTTAAAATCATATTTGTTTTAATCAACAAGCAAATATTTGAGAAAAGAAAGAAAAGAGAGGAAATAATATCTGTGAGAGCCTGAGATAGCAGTAAAGTTATCTGGAAAACTCTCAGCAAAAAAGTAAGATTTATTCACTTAGGCACAGAAATCTCATTTCTGTCTGCCACATAGAGAAATGAAACTAATTTTAATAAATATCTGTAAGTTTGAGTGTTGCCTGGTTTTCCACTGATAGAAAATATTTTCTTCTTTTATCTCCCAGAGAACTGTTCGCCAGAAATATTTTTACCCAACTTACGTTTATTTCTGTGTAGCTATTAGTTGGATGTAACAGAGGAAACATGAGGGCAAAAAGGAATCATGGGTACCACACTTTCCTGTTTGGCCTTAGGTTTCTAATCACAGCCAGTATTTCAGATGCCTCCTGCCCCTGTTACTGTAATCGACAGATCTGTAGGCCCCATAAAAAGTGCGCTTCATTTTCACCCAGTGTAATTTGCTTCTGAGCAAACTTTTGCATATTACAGAGATAATCACTTCTCCAGTATAATAATAGCACATTTTTTCAGTGCTCTAATTCTTCTGCATCTTTTTTATAATGAAGTGTTCTTGTCTTTAGTCTTTATTATATCTTTTTCCATTACTATCCAGTTTGGAAGTTATGCTCTCTCATTCGTTGTTATCATACGTTTTTACTTTGTCAGTTTGCTTTTGAAAAAAGTGCAGTTTTTACTGTTTCTTTGACTCTTAAATCATCTGTGCCTTACCCTTTACTAAAGTTCTGACCTTCATTGTGATTTTCACCTGTCTCTCCCCTCCCAGTCCCTGAAGACAAATTTTTGCCTGGTATAAAATCTAGTTGCTGGAAGTTCAGTCCTTAGTTGTAGTTCCAGTCCGGGCTAATTGGGATTTCTTTTGGTAAATCTAGTATGTTTAGGTAATATGCCAAAAACTTAGCATGTAAACCACAGCTGCTAATCTTTATATGTTTACCTACACCTACCTTTTCCTCCCTCCTTGCCTCTTCCTCCCCTCTTCCTTCCCTCTATTTCTCTCTCTCTCTCTCTCTCAATTTATTAAACTTTAACTGACAAAGGGGAAGGAACCAAATAACGTTTTGCCAGTTAAACCTGCTAGTGAAAAATTAAAGACAGATGGAAATTGATGGCATTGTTTGCTTAAAGCAAAGTATTAATGGCTTGATCTACGTAATCTTTACAGTCTTTCCAACTCCAGAATTCTGACCTTTAAAATATATATAGTTGTGGAAAAGTACAAAAAGGCCAAAGTTAGAAATTATTTTTAATTAGAACACTTGAAAGTAACATTGGCTTTTTTATTTCTTTCTAAACACTGAACCAGATAAGAGTTTGCTCATTATATTTTAACATAGATTTACCTTTTCCTGAAGTATCAAGAGCAATACTTGCTTTGTTTGTCCATCATCTGACTCTCCCGGCTAGAATATAAGATTCATGAAGGCAGGGATTTTGGGGGGTTTTTTTGCTGTACTCCACTGCCTAGAACAAAAAACTATAAGCACTCGGTAAATAATTGTTGAATAAAATAATTTATTAACTATTTTGTAATGGACCTCAGAAAACTCCCATGAAGCCTGTCTTCATTCCTTTTTCTATCCAAAGCCCCCAACTCCAGGCAACCCTCTAAAAAGTAGAGAGAGAAAAGAAACTACCCTATCTTCTCAGATTTGTTTTAATGTAATCCTGTTTATGGCTTACAAAATGCTGTTTTCAGAGAGACAGGTAGTGTTCCTATTTTTCAGATCTAGAAAACCAAAGCCTATCTTAATGGCTTTCTAAATTGATGTAGCAAATTATTGGTAGAACTGGTATTAAAATTTGCCTTTGACTTTGCTTTTTTTCCTGCTAGGCCAACCGTAGCAGATTTTTTGCTGTTGTTTCAGGTCTACTTGGGTTCTCTGAACCTGACCTGTTCTCCCTTCTCATTCCCCACCCCTACTCAGCCCGCCAACTCCCCGAGAAAGCTTCGGCTCACCAACCTCACCTTCTTTAAATAAATCTCTGTTTAAAGGAACAAGAGAAGTACTGCACTTAAGGTATATCTTAACTCATAGAAAAATTGTAGGTAAAACTCATAGGTAAATTGTGAAACAATTGTACTTTAGATATAGTAGTCAAAAATGCCTTTTATTGGTTAAAGACAAAATTCTTCATTTTGCCTTTCCTTGTGAAAAATCAGACTGACGTGAAGCTACCAAGATAGAAAATAAAATAATTATTCCTAATAATTGTCACTCTAAGACTACTAAGCTATTTTTAATTTCTAGTTTTACTTTAATAATTATAATACTGTGTTTAACTTCTGTTACCATCTATTCCTGTTGATAAAAACACAGCCATCTCTTTCATGTCCCATTGTGGGCAAGGGCTCATGTTGACACTGTTACTGCCTTGGTGGGACAGCTTCTTTTTTTTCTTATTTTAAGAATGTACCATAGAATGACCTGTTGTTTCTTCCCTATTTCTGTATCTGTGACTTTTTTTTATAAGAGGAAGTTGAAGTGCTTTAAAATACATACTCACTGGTGATGCACAATAAATCTTACCTTGTGCCAGATGCTGGTGTCATATGTGTAATACCTGTGACAGTAGAGCTTGCAGCCTCCAAACCAAACTAAACTGACCACACCTCTCTTTGCAAAATACACAGCTACAGTTTTGCCAATTACAATTACAGAATTTGTAACAGAAATTGCATGTCTCCTGTTGTTTGTACCTGTCCCTGATACTTTGGGTATGCCTTTCTCCAACATTCAGTGTCTCCAATTCTCTGACACCCGGGGCTTCCCACTACGTTCCCCTTTCCCTTAATCATTCTCACTGCTACCCTGGTGAACTGATCTCTGGTGATGTAATCATGGGTTAGAAGGTCATATATTTGCTAGTTAATAGACCTGAGAGGTTGGATGAAAAAATGTTGGACTAAAACAAAACTTTATAAGAATTTAGGGTAAAGCATTGCTAGTCTGAAGCATCCTTTTGATGTTAACTCTGTGGAGGTGGAGGGGGGTTGGTGCTTTTAGCTTCCTAATAAAGGGATTGCTCACTGTACTCTCGTAGACCTTAAAAAGAGCCATATTTATTTTACCACAGTAAGAAAGGGGGAACATTAGAAATACACACATGCACACACACGTACGCAAAAGAGCAGCAGGTGGAGGAGGTGCTCCAAATTGGGAGAACAGCACAAGAGGCCAATTAGAGAAGGAAAAATTAGGTAGTAGAGACTAGAACTCTCGTGAGAGTGAGGTCATATCTGTCTTGCTCTCTGATGTATTCCTAGTGTCGTAAAGCAGGAACTCAACAAATATTGTTGAGTGAAGATGAGGGCAAGAGGCAGAAGGTAAGGTAAACAGGACAAAAGTTCAGGAAAGGGAGTCGTTCTTTACATTTCTATCTTAATAAATAAATCTGATATTTGGGAAGGGTAATGTTCGTTTTCTCTTCCTCTGAGTTTTTTAGCTTCTGGCCCTGGAGAGGTTAGGTCCTGTACAGTAAGATAGCCCTATGGTCTTTCCCATAATATCAAAAGTCTCTGAAAAAGGTATTTCTGCCACCAAATATTCATTAACACCTACCTGGAAAGTAATAATGAGCTTTTGAGATGTCTCATGATTTGAAGGACTTAAAGAAAAAGCCAGAGTCATCTTATTTGATAAAGCATATGGATGAAAGATTTATTTTGAAATCATACTTATCTATGTGTGACTTTCTTCTCTTCCTTTTTTTAGGTGGCGTCCTTAGCTGGGCCTGGAGGGCAAGTGGAAATAGAACAAAACTTTCTTAATAACAAACTGAAGACAATCACTGCTTATTTTGGGGACCTGATCCGAAGATCAGCCCCTGAATCATCTCTGTGAGCTGGGACAAAAACAAAAAGATAAGGCAGTGGTCAGAACGTTATTCAGATGGGGCACTCGGAATTTCTTTTCTGTAGTCACTGGTATTTTGTACCCATAGTCTTATATCACATATGAAATTGAAAGTTAAATGACTTTTAATGATGCACTTGGAGATACTTGGATAATTTAAACTATGTTAGGATAGTGAGTGTCTGATATGGAAAAGGTAGTCTTTTCTTTGTGCTTAACATCAGTCAGTGTATGTTTATGTATGTACGTGCGTGTATCTATATTTTTTTAATTTCGTATGTTTTGGTTTAACACCTTTGTGTGTGTGTGTGTAAACAATTATTGTGGTTTTTTTAATACAGAGAGACAGAAAGAAAAAAGTCTATCCACCCATTTAACCCCTGCTGAAATAAATAATGTTATACCTTTAAGGGTAGAAACATAAGCAGTACAGAATATACAAAATGAAAAGTACAAGTCTCCCACCGCCTTCTCCTGCCCTTTCTTCATTTGTCTAAAGATAACCACACCTGTGTTGTGTAATTCCTTGGAGGGCAGAAAGGAATTGCAGTATACCCTAATATACTTTTTTCCCTTATCGTTGCACTCTTCAGTAGCCCCTTCCTTTTTTTTTACTTAACGTATCTTTTTTTTTTAAGTATTTACTTTTTTAATAGTGTATCTTGAAGACCTTTCCACAGTCGTACCTGCATACAGATCTACCTCATTGCTTGTAATGGCCAGCTTGTATTCCATCTTCTGGATATGCCATAATTAATTTAACCAGTTCCCTAATGATGGGCACTGGGCTGTTTTCAGATTTTTGCAGTTATCAGCTCTTCTGTGCTCTGATTAGAGTGCCCCTCCACAGCTCCCCATCATCAAGCATTTTAATTTTTGCTATCGTGTGCAAGAAAAATGGTATCTTATTGTTTGTATGCTTTTCCTTAATTATGAATGAGATTTGAGAGTATTTCCATATATCGTGGGTTTTTTAAAATAGTTTTCCCCTTTTAAACTGGCTATTCCTGTCTTATCAATTTCTCTTTGGGATTTGTACCTTTTTCTTATTAATATGTATGAGTTCTTTGTAAATTGAAGACCCCTTTGTCTTTAGTAGGTGTTAAAAATGTGTTTTTCCAGTTAGCTGTTGGCCTTTAGACTTACTTTGCGATTTCTTTTTTTTTTTTTCATGCATAACTTTTTAATTTTTGTGTACTCAGACTTAGCAGTCTTTTTTCTTCCTTGTTTCTGGGTTTACATCCTTTGAAAGATCTTTTCCAATCCTAGAATATAAATATATTTATCCAAGCTTTTTTCTAGAACTTTCTTGTTTTTGTGTCTTTGTTCCATCTGGAATTTTCTTTTTAACATCCTTTTATAATGTTACTATTTTTTAAAATTTACACTGCAAAAACAGTATGAAATATATTTTGTAATAGAGGAGTTTGTATTCTTTTTCTATTAAAATGGCATGAAAGGAGGAAGAATATGTGTTGCTTATTCATTCATCTAAAAGGTGTGTTCATTCATTTTTACACGTAGGTAAAAAGACAGAGACAAAGGACTCTGGTCATTGGGGGATCTGGGACCTTTATCTTTTAACAGTGTGAGCATGTTAAACATCAAAGAAAACATGGCTTCAGCTGGGATGGAGCTGGGGGAATCAAAATAAATTGAGGGGATTTACAGTAAGTACTGGAAAAAATAACTATTAAATAAAAGGAACTTTGTTGGAGAATGGAGACAATGCTAACTTTAGTTTCTGGAAACTTTACTATGTGTGTGTGATTGCCCTGCAGTACAGTAGCAATTGAGCTGGTCGTTAAGTATTAAATTAATTTTTTATTAATTTACAACATCAAAATCTGTCAGTGTTCTCAGTTTTTGTAATTTTTCATCATGGAGTATTAGTGTGTATATCATAAACTTGTCACCATTTTTTAAATAATGGCAGCATTGGTGATAAACTGTTCTATACATGGCCCCTAGAACTACTTATACTTAGCCTCTGGGGTAGGAGGTTGAGGGGTAAAAGCAGATTTCCAAAATCACCAGTTATTTTTAGTTTTTGTCACTTAACCTTTCATGCATACACATTTTCCACAATACATTTTCTTAATTGTGTATTGTTAATATGAAAACTAATTTGTCTTCCTGAACATACATGATCTTCTGTGAGATGAGTAACAGGAAGCCTAACCAAGATTAAAATATTCCTGCCCACTAATCACAGCACATATAACTGATTTATACACTCATTGATAGATGATTAGTGCTCACAAGAACCTTAGTCTGTTAGGAGACCCCTGTGTTCAAGTGAAATCTTACCAAGAAGCCAAATGTGTGAAGTGACTGAAAAGTAAAGCCCTGGAGCTGCTCCGCGTCAGGCAGAAGCGAGGCCGACAGCCCTGCTCTAGCCCAACTCAGGCTTTTTTTTCTTGTTAGATTGCAAAACTTTTTAAACACATTTTTGTAAAAATGGATATATATTTTAACAATTTGAATATAAAGTGAACACCCCCCCCACACCCCCTGCCTTGAGCCCCTTCTCTGCACCCCCTCTCCCAGCTTCCTTTCCCTTTCCCAGAGGCCAGCACTGTTAACACTTTGGTATGAATCCTTTGAAGCATTTCCCTATGCAATGAAAGCTGTCCCACAGTGAGATGGAGTGGGATTATGTTATTTTGACATTTGATTTTGTTTTTAATACGTTTTAGAAATTTGTTCACATCAATACATACACATTTGCGTTATCATTTTTAATAGTCACGTAGTACAAATCTATGAGAATTTCTTTAACCATTACTCAATTGTGAACATTCAAATTGTTCCTGGTTTTTCCAATTGCAGGTAGTACTGCAATGTGTATTTCTCAGTAGAATAAATTCCTACAAGTGCCATTTTTAGGTCAAAGTTCATGCTTATTTTTTTACTTAGTATATAATGTCAAGTTGTACTCCGAAAATGTATATTCTCACCAACTATGCATGAAAGGGGTGAGTTTTCCCCACCCCCTCAAAACATTGCATGTTTTCACTTATTGTTACCAAAGTAATCAACAGACAATAAAGTTATTTTAATTTGCATGTCCTGGTTACTGGTGAGGTATAAGCAACCTTTCATATATTTATTACCCAAATACATGTGTGAGGCATCTGATTTTTTCACCAAATGAATAGCTAATTCCTACGTCATTTTCTATTAAATGAACTAACCTTTCTCTGTTAATTTGAAATCTAACCAGTGTGTGTGTATGTAATTCTGTTTCTGAAATTCTTGCTGTTCCATTGATCACTTGTCCACTCCTGTGCCATATGTTGTTGATTGCTGTAGTTTTCATTATATGTGTTGACTGTTGTGTATTCCCCACCTCCCACCCCCCCCATCATTAGTCTCTTAAAATTTTCTTGGCTCTTTCTAAGCATTTTCACTTTTTTAGATGCACTGGAATTTCTCAAGGTATATTTTAAAAATCCTTTGGGATTTTTAATTTTAGTTTAGGAAGCTATCTTCAACCATTGAATCTTCCTATCCAAAGTCTTAATGTGTCCCTCTATTATTCTGATCTTTTATGTCTATATCATTTTACTTGTATAAATCTTGCATATTTTTGCCAAGTTTATTGCTTGATATTTTAGTTTGTCTGATTTTGAATGGGATCTTTTTTGTTGTTAACTTTTCTAGTAGATATATCCTTTGTATGTAATAATGCTTTTAGTTTTTCTTATATCCAGTCACCTTACTGAACTCTTTTAATAGTTCTAATAGCTTTTCAATTGATTGACTTCGATTTTCTAAATAGGCAGTTATGGCATCCACATATGAGTTTTTGTCTTTGCCAATATGTGTGCCTCTTAATTCTTATTCTTTTCCTATTGCATTGGTTAGAACTGCCAGGAATGTTGTGATAATGGCACTCTTTCCTTGCTTTTCATTTTGCAGTGAAAGTTTAGAAGCATTTCTATTAAATGTTATTGTAGCTTGCATTAAAATTAAAGACATTACTTTTCCAGAGTCTTTTTGTTCTTATTTAATCTAATAAAGTACCAAATTGCTTTAAAAATTTCAAATTATTCAACCATTAAATCCTGCTTTATCATAATGTATTATTTTAGTTCACTCTGGGATTGCGCTTGATAAGTTTACTTTGTTTTGCTTAGTTTTGTTTTTTGTGCACCTTGCCTGGTTTTGGTATCAGAGTTACACTATTCTGACAGAATGCTTTGGAAAATCTTCCATTTTTTTCTGTGTCCTAAATAACATTAGTAATATCTGTTCATTGAACCCTTGGTAGAACTCCAGGAAAATTGGGCCTGATACCTTTTAAGCAAGATATTGTGATGGTAGCATTTTCTTAAATTATCTTTTCTTCTTCAAGATTGGCACCTGAGCTAACATCTATTGTCAATCTTCTTCTTTTTTTTTCTTTCCTCCCAAAGCCCCCCAGTACATAGTTGCATATTCTAGTTGTAGGTCCTTCTAGTTGAGCTATGTGGGACGCTGCCTCAGCATGGCCTGATGAGTGGTTCTAGGTCGGCACCCAGGATCTGAACCGGCGAAACCCTGGCCTGCCAAAGCAGAACACGCAAACTTAACCACTCAGCCATGAGGCCAGCCCCTTAAGTTACCTTTCTATTCAAGTTTCTTAATGCCTTCAAAATTTTTTTAATAATTTATAATTCCCTAGAAAATATCTGCTTTCACTTAGATTTTTGTTTATTGATATAAAGTTAGTACATATCTCCTGATATTTGCTCTCATTCTTTAACTTTTCATTTCTAGTAGTTTCTGTCATAAAACAGTTGAAAAACTAGCACAAAAGATTTTTGTATACATTTCACTCATCTTCCCAAATGTTAATCTTATCTCACGCTACTGAGAAGTGGACCCAGGTGAATACTGAAGGAAATAGCAGAGGAATCTAAGAGGCAACTTGAAATACTCCCCAAGCCCTCACCTGCCATGGTCACAGCCTAACCAGGCAGAGGGAAGACCTCAGCCACGCCAGTGCTTCCCAAACTTCAGGCCATTGTCTGCTACCATCATAATGTTGCCACATCTGTGTCAATATGTGCTGTTTGTTTTTTTTAACTCAGCTAATTTTTAAAAACCTAAAATTTATTCAAAAAAGAATTTCAAATAGTGCCATAAAGGAAAAATCACTATCCCCTTTAGTATTTGTATGTTAATATAAAAAATGTTCATCCATTTACTACCTAGAAGAATGCTACATACCAGACTTTGAGAAACAGTGGAATGGATGGTGAATGATAAAGACTCATATTGTCCCCTCAAGGAGCTGGGAAGTGTGACATAGTATGCTGTGTACCATGGAAAGGTTGCCCTTTAAACAGCGTGATAAGTTATCACAGGAGGAGATACAGAAATAGAAATTTTGCAGGTTAACAAATTGGGAGGAGACATTCCAAGAAAGGAAACAACATTTAGAAGAAACAAAGGCAAAAGAATATTGAGTATATAAAATGTCAAATTCATGGAGAAGTTGCTAAAGAGTACGCAGGATATCCTGTGCCATGCTAGGGAGTACCAACTGCATCCTGAACCCAGCAGGACCCTTTTTTATTAGCACATTAAGTAAAATCTATGGGACGATCTACTGGCTACAGCAATTTCTAAGTAGTGATACGTGTAAATGATATGTCAAGAAAGCTGCCACAACTAGAATATTACATGAAAACTTCTAAATTTCTTTTGATGGCAGAACACAGGTATTGCTAAAAGCTTGTTTTTGTTTTGTGTTGGCCATGCACGTTCACAGACTGCCTGAATTCTATCTTGATCCCCATAGTGGCCCACAGACTCCAGGTGAAGATCCCCTTTCGAGAGATCTAGCTCAAGCATTAGGCCTGACTGGAAGTGGGAGGCATGGGAGGCGGTCCTCATCCGCAATCAGTGATGTGCCCGCAGCAGGGAGGCGGTGTGGGGGGAGCAGATCTGAGAGAGGGTAGGCGGTGGGGCTCGCAGGAGAGAGGCAAGTTAGTGTCAGCCCTGTGTGCAGTTCCTTACTCACTCTCCCCACTAGATGCTGAGTTCCCGGAGACCCTGGAAGAAAGACAAAACTATCTTTTCTGCAAGAGAAGAGTGGGTTAAGTCTCCAGCTTTGATTGGGGAAGGCATTCTGTAATTAAGCAAGGTGCCTAGTGGAAATACTAAAGAATATTAATGAGAATCATCTAGATCAGCACTATCCCACAAATACAGTATGAGCCACAAATGTAATTTTAAGTTTTCTAGTAGCCACATTTAAAGAAGAAATAAACAGGTGAAATTAATTTTAATAATATATTTAACCATATTGAATATTATCTTTTCAATATGTAAAGGATATAAAGAATTATTAATGAGATATTTTACTTTTTTTCTTACTAAGTTTTCAATATCCAGTGTGTGTTTTAAACTTAGAGTTCATCTCAATTTATACCGGCTACGCTTCATCCTCAGCAGCCACATGTGACTAGTTGTTAATGGCTCGCATTTCAATAGTGCAGGTCTAGATTTCTGAAGAACAGAAAAGAACGCTATTTTTCATTTTGAGGCTTTTGGTACTTTGTAATTAAATCTAAAATGCTTAGAAATTGGGATTTCATTCTTTTTTTCTTTTTTTTTTTTAAAGGTTGGCTCCTGAGCTAGCAACTGTTGCCAATCGTCTTCTTTTTTTGTTATGTTTTTTTTCCTTCTTCTTTTCCCCAAAGCCCCCCAGTAGATAGTTATATATTTCTACTTGTGAGTGCCTCTGGCTATGCTACGTGGGAAGCCGCCTCAGCATAGCCTGATGAGCAGTGCCACATCCGCACCCAGGATCCAAACCAGTGAAACCCTGGGCCACCGAAGCAGAGCACGTGAACTTAACCACTTGGCCACAGGGCCAGCCCCTGGATTTCATTCTTAGTGATAGGGAGCCATAGGACTTTAAGCTGGAAAGTAAAATTACCAGATCTGCATTTTACAGCACAGGATGAAATACTGTAAAAGTCTTCCTCCTGCCAAACGGAAATGTGAAAATCAGTCTTTCACATTATCTCAGATAAGAGCTTAGGAAGTCCTAAATTAAGGTTGTAATAGTTTAATTGTCCCGATTGAAATATATTCTTGATTTTTTAATCCTTTAAATAATTAAGAATTATATAACAGATTAAACTTAGTATACGTATGTGCTGAAGGTTTTTGCTGTATCTATTGCAGCCACCTGTTCCTGAGCCTAGACTGCCTATGGATCTTGGATGAATTTGCTTGAATTCTTTCAGGAGGCCTGACCACCTCTCCCTGGGACCTAATGAAGAACTCAGGCTCCACAGGAAGCCATTCTGGGGAATCCCTTCCCAACCTGCATGCAGCAAGGGCCCAGAGAAGCGTTTAACTCTGTTTAAGACATGTGCTCCCTTCATCCAAATTCATTTTCTTTAAGTTATTTTTCTAGTAGTAAATAGAAAAAAAAGCATCTAAACATTAATTTACATGATAAAATGCAAATAGTATGCAAACACAATAAATATATTTCTTCTCCCTAGTAATCATTTATTAAATAAGTGTGTTAGGCCCTGATAGACTTCAGAGATTCATAATACCAATTAAAGCAACCTTTACATACTAGTTTGTATCTCATCAGTTAGCGATTTAAAAGTAGTAACATCCAGTGCCAGTGTGTCATGATAAAATAACTCACTCATTCACTGGCTGGTCATCATTAATGCCTTTTGCAAAAGCAGTGGAATGGAATCTGAAATGGCTTAGAGCTCTTTAAAGCTCACTTCCAACCCAAGCCTGTGACCACAACTCAATGATTTATGTTCCAACAGGTACGTTTCATTCCAAATACACAGTTTCTTGTCTTGTGTCCCTGTGTCTGTCTGTTGCCTTGTCCCCGGATTCTGCTGTTCCTCCTGGGCCCTCTCCACTGATGCGTTCATTGGACTGGCTGCACAGCTGTCCATTTCCACTCCCATTTTGCCTTTGGCCATGGTCTCATCCATCCTGGCCTCTTGATCTTTAGCCCTCAGTCCAGCCTGGATAAACTAACTTTATGTCACTTATCTGACTCCTGAGGATCTGTCCTAAGGAAGCACTTGAGTGGGGTGGTGGGGGTCGGGGGGAGATATATACATGAAGATGTTTATTGATTATAAGGAAAAATTTAAAAACAACCCATATGTTCCATGAAGAGGAATAGATAAGTAAATTATATTTCTTCTACTCAAGGAAATATTATACAGCTATTTGTATTTTGACTAAGATGATGAAAACACATAAATGCATTTTTTCAAAATGTTTACAGTTCAAAAGTATTTTGACAGCATATTCTCTAGCACAAATAGTGCACTCTGAGGCCCCCTTCTTCGGTCTTGATACCACCTCTCGGGTGATCAGAGTGAGCCCTGTGATTTCTGTCTGCTCAGCCTTGCAGAGCCCAGCACATCTACATTGTCCTTCTCTGTTCTTATTCAACCTCAAGACAAACACTGGAGAGCCCAGGAGAGCTGAGAGTGGGCTGAAGAGGGAGATTTCAAGTTCTCCCCCTTGGGACCCCAACCCGTTTGTTCTCTCTGTGCCCACTGCATGGACTCACCACACGTATTTATTCGTGCCACAAAATTAACACCTGTGCCAGAAAAGATACCATACCTTGGAATGGTCACATGCTCTTCTCTTGGAGAAAATGTAAACCACAGTTTGAAGCCATTATGGCTTATCTCCCTAGAATTGAATTTCACAAAATGGGCTTTTAATTTTTTTTAATTAGATTCTGGTGACAGTCTCACCATTTGGTATCAAGGTTCTCTCTAGAGAGAAGTAGTTTCTAGTTGCATTTTACCAGACAACTATATCAGATGAGACCATCTGTTTTAAGATTTTGTACAGTAGCATATGAAAATAAAACCAGTGAACAGTATAGCATGAAAAGAGACAGAAAAAATGGATAAAAAACTATAAATGGTATGAGAAGTAAATCTTTACACTGTCATCAGATAATCATTAGTGCTTCTTAATAACACCGATAATGAGACATTAAAAACTGATTTGCATTTTCATAATTTTTTCTCTGGAATTCTGCATCATTTTGCAATAGTGCCTTCTAAAATCTTTACTAATGGACAACCTAAGCTAAGGTGATGCCTTTAATGTATAGTTGCTAACTGGTGAGCCACCTTTATGACGGCCTCCCAATGATCCCTGCCTCCTGGTATTCACACCCTTGTATGAGTCCCCGCCCCTTTAGTGTGGACTGGACTTACTGACTCTCTTCTAACAAATAGAATTTGGCAGAAGTGATGGTATGTCACTTCTAAGATTAGGTTACAGAAAGACTAGCTTCCATTTGGGCTCTCTTGTTCACTTTCCTGGATTGCTCACCTTGAAGGAAACCAGCCATTGTGGCAAGCAACTGAGGCCTGCCAACAAGTGAGTGAGCAAACTTGGGAGCACATGCCTCCCCAGCCCAGCCCTCAGATGAGACCACAGCCCCAGCCAATAGCTTAACTGCAATTTTATGAGAGACCTTGAGTCAGAGACAGCCAGCCAAGCTGCACTCAGATTTCTGACTCACAGAAACTGTGAGGTGAACATGTATGTTGTTTTAACCTGCTAAGTTTGGGGACAATTGGTTACATGGCAATAGATACTAACGCAGTACGGAAGCCATGGAGGCTACTATGTCCACCTGGTTGATCAAAGAAGTTTTGACTTAGTGTTCGTATGCAACTTATCAGCAAGAATTTTTAATTTCTAAATAATTGATGAATCATCTTTTCTCCACTGAGTCTCTCTGATAACATCCTAGTTTAGGCCATCCTCATCTTTAGCATCAATTTCTGCAGTGGCCTCCTAACTGTTATTTTTGACTCCAGGGCCATTCCCCTTCAATCTATCCTCCAACTCTACAGCAAGAGCAAGTGCTCTTCCTAAATGCTAAATCTGATCACATCTCTCCCAACTTAAAATTCTTTCATGGCTATTCCATCCTTGTCTTTGCCCAAGTGAAAATTCTGAGTATCACTTATGAATCCTGCCTCACATTGCCCTCACGATAGAGCTCAAATGCCTTCCCATGGCCTAAAACGCCAGCACAGTCTGGCTCCTGCTTACGTCCCAGCCACACCGTTCACCCTCTGCGTCCTACCATCCCACCCTGATCCTACTGCTCTCAGTTCCTCCCAGCTTTTGCACAGTCTGTTGCCTCAACTGGAATGTTCCCCCAACGAGCTGTAATTCACCTGACTAAAACCAACTCAGCTTTCAGGTCTCTGTTCAGACGTCACTACTTCAGGAGGCCTTCCTTGTCACTGCCTTGCCTTCCAGTCCCCTCTTTCTTCCCCAAACCCTCTGTAGGATCCATTCCTCCCTGAGCTCCCATGAATTCCTGCATACTCACCTGCAGACCATCACACTGTCCTATGACAGTTTATGGACCACTTCTTTGAGTCGAAACCTTGAGTAAAAAACCTCTGCTAAAATGTAAAACCCTTAAGAATCACTGCATTTCATATCTGCAGCTAGAATAATTATGTGTCCTTGTCCTTGTACTTTCCTGGAAAGATGGCAAAAAGTTCTTCTTACAAATTACTCCATTCAATACATGGCAAGCATTTCTGGCATCGTCTAATTCTTTAGTTTAGAGAAATTGAGGTTAACCCACAATCAGATGATCAGTTCATTTCAAAATCAAGAATAGTACATACAATTCTTAAATCTCTGTCTTCTGCCCTGAGTTCCTAAGAGCACTTTCTCGACTCATGCTCACTTATCCACTGATTTCTCCTTTCTGCCCATAATACAGGCAACACCCATCC
This sequence comes from Equus asinus, assembly GCF_041296235.1. Lineage (NCBI taxonomy): Eukaryota > Metazoa > Chordata > Mammalia > Perissodactyla > Equidae > Equus > Equus asinus. The sequence goes on along the minus strand of NC_091801.1, from coordinate 27,695,800 downwards.
AGCCTTACCAAACACTGCATATGTCCCAAAGACACTTTGACAGGGAAGTCTTTATTTACATGAACATTTTCACCATATCTGAAAAATTCAGACCCAGCAGGACTCTTAAAGGTAAATTTACTTTTCCTATTCTCTTGATGAAAAAAAAATGACAAAAATTAGTGACATTTTTGCATCACCATGTGATCAATATTAAAGTGCCAATTTTGAGCTCACTTTGTAGCTTTGCTCTGTCCGATTTTTTACTGTTCATACATGAAAGAATTTTAAAGATTTAATTTTACTATTTTACTACTTTTCAAGTGATTGTAAAATTTACATTAAACTTTTTAATTTTAATTTCTTTTTAAAATAATTTTTTAGTTCTTGAATTATGGAAGACTGTAATGTGACAAGTTTTTAAAATTGCTTCTCTCTCACTCACCTTAGAGGAAAGTGACCTACTCCAGTTGAAAAAGTGAGCAATAAATCAGTGAAAAAAATCTGTAATCAAAACTAAATATTTGGGCACTTGAAAAAAACAAAACCTGTAAAGCAGTCTATATCCTTCCAGAGAATATTTACAGCAGCAACTGTATGTTGTAGCAATTAATCTGTGTGTGTGGTGCTTTCACGGTTCAGCATGCACCTTCACAGAGCTGGCTACCTCAGCTGGTCGACCAGGCGGTCCCAGGAGGATGTTTGGCAGCTGTGATCATCCTTCACACAGTAGCAGAGATTGAGAGCGTTTCAATAAATCCATGGTCAGGCCCGCCCCTACCATTTGCAGGACCCAGGCCAAGAGTACCACTGGAAGCCCACACACTGTGCCTGTCAGTATACTGGTGTTTGTGGTACGTGGCTCCCTCTAAAGCATGGGGCCCAGGGCCCAGCTCTAAGAGCAGATTTGTTATTAAAGGCTAGAGCCACAACTTTAATTTTGGGTTTAAAACCCAGTCCCAACACTCAGTTCCTAAAGCAGAGTCACATCTTAGGCAGCAGGACAAGGCTCTCGAGGCAGCACTTGAATTAAAATACCCCAAGGCAATTGATGTTAACAGCAAGGTGGAGTTGGGATGTTTTAATTTAAGCTCTGATTTGATATTCCCTAAGTTGCCCTATGAAGTACAATATACATGATTTTGCATTAATAACCTATGCACTATCATAGAAGATATTAGTGGTTGCCAACCTACCAGTCATTCCTAAAGAATCCCGAATTTCCCTGCCATGTGATTTGGACGGATGGACCCTCTCCTCTCTTCTAAAGGTGGGCCCTGAGTAGCCAAAGCCAATCAAAGCCGATGTGCCCTGTCACAATGGCTGGATCAGAAGTGGACACACAACCTAAGTCACTGCAATCAGCAGGAAAGTAGAACTTGCTGTATATGGTCAAGAAGACATAAATAAGAAGCTATAGCCCCTGGGGTAGAGCAGCCTTCTTACAGCCTAGGGTAAACCACAGCCACAAATCTCTGGAACGAATCGCACCCGAAACCATACTCCTGATCAACTCAACATTAGTAATGATTCCATTTATTATTGAAGCCAGTTGGGCCAGGTTTTTTGTTTCTTGCAGCTGAAGGCATTCTAACTAAAACAAGTAAATAGAGAGAGTGGCCATCAAGACCCTATCCATCAGACTGTGCCTTTCAAAAGTACAGACCTAAAAACAGCTGTCGGGGATGTCTTCAATTGCTTCCACCATCGTATAGAAAGAGTCCAGAAAAACATGGATAAAAAATAAAATGAATGAGAAAATGGAGGGGCCCACCAAGGGGGAAGGGATTTCTACCTTCTTCACCTTACTACTCTTTTTTTACAGGGATGATTTTTATGTCCTAATGACTTCCCACTCTTCCTCTCTCATGAGGCTCATGCTTCTCCTTTGCCATGATTTCCTTGCCCAAGTCTATGTTCCTTCCCCCACAGATTTTGAGGGCCTTTTTTCCCCACATGAAAAAGCAGCAAAAGATGATTTGTTTTTAAAATGAAGTAGAGGAAGAAAAAGAAGAAAGGAAAAAAATGGAGTGGAAAAAAATAGAGTGGATAACTCTAACTCACGCACATAATTCTTCGTGTTCAATCTATACATCTAAATTTGACTCTACTTATGTGAGGTACCTAGAATAGTCAAGTTCACGGAGAAAGAAAGTAGAACAGTAACCCAGATAACCCTAGGGGCTGGGAGGAGGGAGGAATGGAAGTTATTGTTTAATGGGTACAGTGTTTATGTTGGGGATGATGAAAAATTTCTGGAGATGGAGAGTGGTGTTGATTACATGACAGTGTGAGTGTACTTAATGCCACTGAAATATACATTTTAAAGAAGTAAATTTTATGTATATTTTACTACAACAAAAAAATGCAAAAGTATGTATATAAATATACATTGATGTACATCAATATGCAGTACTTATTACATAATTTTGTTGTTGTTAGTGCCCTCGAGTCGATTTTGACTCACAGCGACCCTGTGCACAGCAGAGCAGAAGCTTGCCTGGTCTTTTGCATCATCCTCTCACCTTGCAGCGCTATATCAGACAATGGTCCACTGCTTTTCACAGCCAATTTTTTCCAAAGTGGGTGGCCAGGTCCTTCCTCCTAGTCTGTCTAGTCTGGAAGCTCCACTGAAACCTGTCCACCATGGGTGAACTTGCCTGTATTTGAATACTGATGACATGGCCTTCAGCATCACAGCAACATGCAGCCACCACAGTATGACAACCAATAGACAGGTGGTGTGGTTCCCTGACCAGGAAACAAATCTGGGCCATGGTGGTGAGAGCACCAAATCTTAATCACTAGACCAGGGCTGGCATTACATAATTATACAACTATAATTTTTAGTGTGGCCTTACCTGCATTACTTCCTTATTAAGCCATTTTCCAGCCTAGCCCTTGATGATTATAGGGAGCAGACTAGAGAAACTAGATGACATCAGCACACGTCATCATCAGGGCTGGGAAACAGCTCCATGGAGGCAACTCCAACTGTGGTAAAACGAAATAATGCACTGCTCACAACAGGCAGACTGCTGTCAATGCTCTGTGTGTATTAACTCAGTTAACGCACATAAGAGCTCTATGAGTTAAATAGTATCTCACTCACTTTTGAAGATCAAGAAACTGATGTACTGGAAGACTAAGTGATTTGTCTAAGTACAAAGAGTTAGTAAATGAGAGAGCAGGGATTGTAACCCAGGTACTCCATTTCCAGAATTACTGCACTCTTCTGCCCCAATGAGACTTAACAAACTGGGGACCTCTATGCCCTAGACCTATGAGGATACAGAGATGATTCTAGAAATGGAGACTCCCTCTCTGCGATTTGATTTCTCCATCTGAAAAATGGAGATAACAATGACACCTCTCTCATAGAGTGGTCATGAGGATTACATGAGCTAATGTTTGTAAAGTGCTCTGTGTGTCCGGCATGTGGTAAGGACTAGCTAGTATTCGTTGTTATTATTCTTAAGGAAAACTGAAGGATCAAAGATGGTTGTCATGATAAAAACTCTCAACAAACTGAGTATAGAAGAAACATATGTCAACATAATAAAGGCCATATATGATAAACCCACAGCTAACATCATACTCAACAGTGAAAAGCTGAAAGTTTTTCCTCTAAGTTCAAGAACAAGACAAGGATGCCCACTGTTGCCACTTTTATTCAATATAGTGCTGGAAGTCCTAGCCACAGCAATTAGGCAAGAAGAAGAAATAAAATGCACCCAAATCAGAAAGGAAGAAGTGAAACTAACTCTATCTACAGAGGTCATGGTATTATACATAGAAAACCCTAAAGACTCCACCAAAAAACTGCTAGAACTAATAAACAAATTTGGTAAAGTTGCAGGATACAGAATCAATATACAAAACTCTGTTGTATTTCTATATACTAATAAATAACTACCAAAAAGAGAAATCAAGAAAACAATCTCATCTACAATCACATCAAAAAGACTAAAAATTGCATCAAAAAGAATAAAAGAATTTAACGAAAGAGGTGAAAGACTTGTATACTGAAAACTATAAGACATTCAAGAAAGAAATTGAAGAAGACACAAATAAATGGAAACATATTCCATGCTTGTGGATTGGAAAAGTTAATATTGTTAAAATGTCCCTACTACTCAAAGCAATCTATAGATGCAATGCAATCCCTGTCAAAACTTCAATGGCATTTTTCACAGAAATAGAACAAATAACCCTAAAATTTATATGGAACCACAAAAGATCCTAAATAGCCAAAGCAATCTTGAGAAAGAAAAACAAAGCTGGAGGCATCACACTTCCTGATTTCAAACTATATTACAAAGTTATAGTAATCAAAACAGTAGGGTATTGGCATAAAAACAAACACATAGATCAATGGAACAGAATAAGAGTCCAGAAATAAATCCACACATATGTGGCCAATTAATTTACGACAAAGGATCCAAGAATATACAATGGGGAAAGGACACTCTCTTCAATAAACAGTGTTGGGAAAACTGGGCAGCCACATGCAAAAGAAACTGGACCGCTATCTTACAGCATACACAAAAATCAACTCAAAATGGATTAAAGACTTAAAAATAAGACCTGAAACTATAAATCCCTTAGAAGAAAATATGGGAGGTAAGCTCCTGGATATTGCTCTTGGCAATGATTTTTTGGATTGACACCAAAAACAAAAATAAACAAGTGATACAAGATCAAACTAAAAAGCTTCTGTACAGCAAAGAAAACCATTAACAAAATGAAAAGACAACCTGCACAATGGGAGAAAATATTTGCAAATCACATATCTGATAGGGGGTTAATATCCAAAAATATAAAGAACCCATGCAACTCAATAGAAAAAAAAATCTGATTAAAAACTAGGCAGAGTTTCCGAATTTTTCCAAAGACACAGAGATGACCGATAGTTACATGAAAAGGTCCTTAACATCACTAATCATCAGGGAAATGTAAATCAAAACCACAATGAGATATCACCTCACACCTGTTAGAATGGCTATTATCAAAAAGTCAAGAAATAAGTATTGGCAAGGATGTGGAGAAAAGAGAACCCTCGTGCACTGTTGGTGGGAATGTAAATTGGTGCAGCCACTATGGAAAACAGTATGGACGTTCTTCAAAAAATTAAAAATAGAGCTACCATATGATGCAGCAATTCCACTTCTGAGTATTTATTCAAAGAAAACCAAATCACTATCTCAAAAAGCTATCTTCACCCCCATGTTCACTGTGGCATTATTTACTACAGCTGAGACATGAAAACAACCTAAGTGTCCTCTGATGGATGAATGGATAAAGAAAATGTGATAGATAGACAGATACACACACACAATAGAATATTATTCAACCATAAAAAAAAAGGAAATCCTGTCATTTGTCACTATGTGTGTGGACCTTGAGTGCATTGTGCTAAGTGAAATAAGTAACACAGGGAAATATAAATACTATATGATCTCATTTATATGTGCAATCTAAAAAACACAAACTCACAGATACAGAGAACAGATTGGTGGTTACCAGAGGTCAGGAGTGGAGGACAGGTGAAATGGGTGAAGGCGGTCAAAATGTACAAACTTCCAGTTATAAGATAAATAAGTCCTGGTGATGTAATGTACGGCATGGTGACTATAGTTAACAATACTTTATCACATATTTGAAAGTTGCTAAGAGAGTAGATCTTAAAAGTTGTCATCACAAAAAACCATTTGTATCTGTGTGTGGTGATGGAACTTATAGTGCTAATCATTTCAGGATATATACATATATCAAACCATCATGTTGTACCCCTAAAACTAATGCAATGTTCTATGTCAGTTATATCTCAATTTAAAAAAAGATGTTTGTCAGGGTGTTAATGAGAAACCTTTTATTTTGTTACATAAAAACTACCTTTTTGGGGCCCGCCCAGTGGTGCAGTGGTTAAGTTCGCACGTTCTGCTTCAGTGGCCCGGGGTTCACCGATTCAGATCCCGGGTGCGGACACGGCACCACTTAGCAAGCCATGCCGTGGTAGGCGTCCCACATATTAAAAAAGTAGAGGAAGATGGGCATGGATGTTAGCTCAGGGCCAGTCTTCCTCAAACAAAACAAAACAAAAAACCCTACCTTCCTAAGAATTTTGTCATTTTTCATCCTTTTGCAAATGAGTAAAGTTAAAGGCATGAATATTAGAGTTATGTCTTCTTGTTTTTAAACCTAAAAGCCTCACCTTCCTGATTGCATTGTTTTCATCATAAAGAAGTGTCAATACTGGGCTTGAAAGCTTAAGACGGTAATTTAATCCAGTGTGGACAAGTCATTCGGTGTCTCTGACTCTTTGCCCATTAAAATGGAAATAACAATTCTGGCTTCACAAAATAATTGGGGAGATAAATTAAGAGACGGTGTAGTGTAGTGGTTAAAGGTCTGAGAGTCATTCACCCCTGTGTTTACAGGCCAGTGTCTCACCGACCCTCCTTTGGCTTAGCTGTAAAATGGAGGTGATCAGATCCCATGGGGTTGCTGTAGGGCTCAAAGCACTTAGTGCTGTTCCAGACACTATATTGCCTTAAAAAATTAGACTATGAAGATGTTGATGATAACAATGCTGTAGTGTTGTGAAAGTGCTAAGAAAATACAGGTTATTATTTCCATTACTTCCTAAACAAGTTTTAAGAATGGGATTTAAAATACCATTCAAAAAACTAGGATTCAACATTAAAGGCAGTTATGGGCCCACTCCATGAAACACTCATGAGACAGCCTCCCCTCCTGGGAAGTCTGCTGGTTTCTACTGTGCAGCAACTCAGAGTGGAAGAGTTCCCAGGTGTGGTCCCCATGTCATGCCCTCAAGTACAAATGTGAAAACAGATTCATCAGTATGTGCTGCTGCTTTTTTAGTTTCACTACCGGAAAAGCCTGCTTGCATGGAAAGATTTCATTTGCTATGCTTTCTGCCTTTGAGTCTGGTTAACATTGTAAGCAGGTGTTTTTTCATTCAAAACATGTTGTAGCCCTTGTTCAAAGCCACCATGCAACAAGCAGCCAGTGCAACCAGGAGGGGACCCAGCAATTCTAGACTTACTGTGGCCATAGCCAGTCTCTAGAAATATTAAAGTGAGAAAGCTTCACTCCCTGGCTGGTGTACCTCATCTTCCTTACCTTGCACCAACTGTCCTTCAATTTCCTATAACTAAAAAGGATAGCGATGCATATTCAAAACTTCTGACTTCTTCTAGGTCAGGGGTCAGCAAACTATAGCCCACGGGCCAAATCTGGCACACTACCTATTTTGTAAGTCCTGTCAGATAAGAATGGTTTTTATATTTATAAATAGTTATTTTGAAAAAGAAAAGTATTTTATTTTATAACACATGAAAATGAAACGAAACTCAAATTTCTGTGTCTATAAATAAAGTTTTGTTTTGTTTTGGTTTTTTGGTTTTGTTTTCCTCCCCAAAGCCCCAGTACATAGCTGTATATCCTAGTTATAAGTCCTTCTAGTTCTTCTATGTGGGATGCCTCCACAGCACGGCTTGATGAGCAGTGGGTAGGTCTGTCCCCAGGATCCGAATCACAAACCCCAGGCCTCCGAAGTGAAGGATGTGAACTTAACCGCTATGCCACCTGGTTGACCCCTATAAATAAAGTTTTATTGGAACACAGAACATTCATTTACACATTGTCTTTGGTTGCTTTTGTGATATAAGTGCAGGGCTTCACTATTAGTTGGGAAGTTTCTTTTCCATGCAGTTTAACAAAAATAAATGAATAAATAAAACAAGAAATCCTTCCACCCTAATATGACAAATTGTGATTTTCCAGCAGTGCTCTAAGTCAAAAATTAATTTCAGAATTTAATCTGTAAATATTTAGGACTTGACCCAAACAAAGGAGAAAACCATAACAAAAAGTATTGTATTTAATCTTTATTCTGTAAACCAAATGCCAAATATGCACTCCCTATCCCATGATTGTGTCTGAAACTCTTATTCAAAAAGGAAAGAAACAGTTGTTCTTGACTAGGCATGAAGCTGAAGTTGATACTGTGGAAAATGAAATTAAAATCCTCAGCTAAATTATTCAAGGTTTTAGCAGCGGTTGTTGAGATAACTCCCTTAATTCTCTATTTTACTTTGGTCGCAAGGTAAGCTAGATTACGTTGACTAGAGGAAATCCTACCTAGAATTTCAAAGGTTTTCCTTTACAAGACTCTTGAGGCTTACTGTGTGTGTGTGTGTGTGTGTCTGTGTGTCTGTGTGTCTGCGTCTGTGGATGGCAGGACAGAGAGAGAGAATGTAATAGCGACACCAGTTCAGTAGCTGAGTCTAATCTTGATGACTAGGCACCAGAAGCAAGCCATGAATGTTATCATAGGTCAAAGACCATAAGCCTCAGAGAACTTTGCTTATGCTTAAGAAAAGTCAGGTTATAGGAGAGTAAGAATTTAAATGCAAAATAAAACTCATAAGGTAGATGTTCATTGCAGTGCTCTTTTGAGTAAAGAGTTGAAAACAGCTAAGATACTCAAAAGGAGTGAATTCTTAAATAGATTGTGGTACACACACATAGAGAAATACTATTTAGAACTATGCAGCACAGTTGTGGAAATACTATGTAAAACTCAGCAGAGAAGTTCTGTGCAGCCATTATGACAATCTGGTAGAACTGGATCTATTGATCTATTGATCTGCTCAAGTCTTCAGTTTGAGGGGCACTTCCTCTGTGAAGAGGCACCACATCACCGAATTTCCCGCAACATCTCCTGCCCCACGGTTCAGCATCTACAGTTCACCTCTGCTGTTACCATGGCCTACGGACGGTCAAAATCTCCACAGCCTTGCGCACCCTCCCCATTCCAAAGGAATAAGGAAGGGAAAGAGGGGAACGATAAAAATAATTAAATTGCAATGAACTTATTTACTGTTTTTCACAAGCAAAGTCATTTATTCAAATGATTCTTTGAACTTGTTCATTTGATTTGAATATTTGATACAATATCCTGTAGACATAAAAATAAACCAGGAATTATTGAACTTTTAAACTAGAAGATAGCAAATTATTTAAATAGCACTAATTTGCAGGCAGCCTATCCCCAAAAGAACCAAAGAAGGATTTGTATGTCTGGACCTGCCTGAACCTCCTGTGAGAGGTTGCTCTGTGGCTCATCCAGGACTCCCCTGGCAGCATCTGGACCCCTAGTCTGCACCATTTATTTGCTAAATGTTATGAGCTGAACTATGTCCCCCAAAATTTGTATGTTGAAACCTTAACCCAGGTAACTCAGAATATGACTGTATTAGAATATCTCCTACTACAATCTTAGGGTCTTTAAAAAGGTAAAAATAGGGTCTTTAAAGAGGTAATGAAGTTAAAATGAGGTCATTGGGATGGGCCCAAATCCAAAAGGAGTAGAGTCCTTATAAGAAAAGATTAGGACACAGACACACACAGAGAAAAGACCACATGAAGACACAGGGAGAAGACGATCGCCATCTACAAGCCAAGGAGGGAAGCCTCAGAAGAAACTGCCAGCACCTTGATTTTGGACTTCTAGCCTCCAGAACCATAAGAAAATTAATTTCTGTTGTTTAAAAGCCACCCTGTCTGTATTTTGTTATGACAGCCTAGCAAACGAATACAGTACTTAACCACGCCATGGGGAGACAGACCTCCTCCACTGTTCCTTTATAATTTGATGTGAGTATCACTTAAAAGCTTCTAGTGTATTTATGTGGTTTTTTTCCCAACTAGATAGTAAGGTTCTTGAGGGCATTTCAACCCGAACCTATTTAGCTCAGTGTCCTTGTAGAACTCACTAGATGTTTATTGACTTAATCTAATAACAAAATGTGTAATCTGATTCTGTGAAAAAGAAGAAGTGAGAAAAGAGAGGGGGAAAGTTAGTTTGGGGTAGACATTGACATTTCTATATGAGTGATTCTTTTAGTTAATAGTTAACCAAAGTGATTCTCTTAGTTAACAGTTAACCAAAGATTGAAATAGTGCGTTAAGGCTATACAAGGTGATTCTCTTGACCCTAATCTCATGTCCTCTTCACAACGCCCTGGGAGAGAAGCGCTACCCATGGCTACAGTTTGCAGATGAGGAAATCGAGCTCAGAGCCGTCACACAAGTTAGCGGGTCTCAGGGCACCAGAGGAGCTGCCTGGAAACGCCGGCGCGGCCCCAGGGCCCAGGCTGACGGGAACCGAGGGACCCCATCCTCTCCTCGGCTCAGCTGTGTTCGGCAGGCGCACGGACGCCCTCCTTGAAAACCAAACAGCAGAGGACCCGCACGTCTCGCCTTTCCCGACTAAGCCCTTTGCGAGATTCCGAACCTTGAACTAGCACGGAAGAGGAGTCTGCAATTAAAAAGAAAAGTGTGTGTTTTAATTCGGGTAAGGAAATCAAGCCCTGGTACTGATATTGCGCAAGTTCTCGAAGGGTTTCTCAGGGCAGTTTTTTTTTTTTTCCATTCGCGGTTTTCCGGCCACGGTCAGAGGGGCTGTGCACTTCGTTACGATGCTGAAACCTTCTCACTTCTCCATTCCCGGGGCTTCCTCCTGGCGACCAGCTGGCGACCAGCTGGCGGTTCTCTGTGGACGTGGTAAGGCGCTCCGGCCAGGAGGTGCTGTGAGCGGATTCCACGCGGCCCAATTCGGGATCCATGCGGCCTTCCTCCGAGGCTGCGAGCCCTCTGTCCCCTCACAAACGCCGTAAACAGATTGGTAATCGCTGCCAAACACGTGGAGCAAAAGGAAGGGCTTATTTGCTAATGGAAGCGAGTTTTTTTCCTCCTATAAATTAGTTAACCATTTGGGAAAATAAATTAAATTAGATCTCTGCGGCGGATCCTGGAGTGACACCGCGGGAACCCCTCCAGGCACCGAGAAGACCTAAGCCACACCCCTCGCTGCTCAGGGGTGGTGCAAAGCCGAGCCTGCCTGCCGGACAGGACAGCGAGCGGGAGGACTGCTGAGAGGCCGACTTGAGGGGGATACCTTGATGGTTTTAAAGAATATCCCATGCATTGTCCCCTCCTCAGTTTGGTTTGGTTTGGTTTGGTTCCTAATTTGGATGAAGCCATTTAGCTTATCATTAAATTACCTTTTAGATTTCAAGCTTCAATCTCTAGGATCTGATACCTTGCAAGTTTCTTAAACATAAAAACCCCAGACGGCCTTTCAACTTCTAGCTAAAAGCTTCCATTTTATTCCATAATTAGTGTAGCACCTTTATTTTCCTAACCTAGTCACTCATCAAAAATATGTTGGGCACCTGTCTAGGTGTATCTGTAATGTGACAGCACCCCGACCTTATTCTTCCCTTATCTAACGTGCACGTTTAACCCTTTATCTCCCCAGACCTTATTTTGATGAGAGCTAGCTTCCCTCCAGGTGAGCTAGCGGATGTCTCTGTGTTCCCAATGCCTAGGACAGTTCCTCCAACAAAGTGGGTCTCAGGAAAGTTTGCTGAATGAAGCTTCATTCATCCTCTGAACAGATATCTGTGTGAGGTGTGGCTGGGGGGCTGTAAAAAAGGATGCCATACTCTTCCCCACTCCGCGTCTGTCTCCATGGTCTGCATAGGGACATGCAGAATATTCTACATATAGAGAAGTGGGAGGTATTTTGTACAGTTCAAGTAAACTCTGTATGCACATCTATCTGAAGTGTGCAGAAATGTACTTTAAGGAAAGCGTAACTGCACAGTCTGTATTCTCAATCTCCAGCCTCAGGCCGGCATGGGGAATCAAGGGAGGAGATGGAGAGAGAGTGACGGGGAAGATGGTCGTTCCAACTGCCACTCAGACGTTCTTCTCCCGAGAAGCCTCCACTGGCTCCAAGGGAAGGAGTGAAGGCCTTCAGAGAGAAACATAGGTCTCTGAATGCCTTTTGTGTGCATCCCCCGCTCCCAGCGGTATCTCCAATACTTGTTTTCAGTCTCAGACTCTAGAGCAATTTCAGAGGGCAACCCCAACAGGGAATCACCGAATCCCCTACCAGCCCCGCGCTGGGACTCGCTGAACGAGGCTCTCTTGTTCCCCGTGAAGGTGAATTCAGGAGAGCTCTGCGGCGCCGAGAGAGGAGAAAATTCTGCGCACCCGGGAGAGCGTCTCGGGGCGGGGGCGGAGCGCTGCTGGCATCTGCCGTCCTCCTCTGGCTGTGCAGGAATGTCGCACGAGCCGCAGTCGTCGCGGGTCCCAGGCGGGAATGGGGCGGCCCTGGGCGGGTCTCTATCTGCGTGTGAGCGGCTGGGGCCTCTATGCGGGACTGGAACTCCTCAGCAAGTTGCCACAGTTCTAAATTGCTGGTTTTCTAAGAAGTACTCTAATCCCAACACCTGCCCCCCGGGAGGACTTTAAATGACTGTTTACGCGGCATAAAACGTTTTTTCAAATGCTTGGTCTGCAATGAAATTTGGACAAAAAGGATTTTCTTTTTCAACACGATTATATTTTGTCACTGTTTTGTTTTTGTACATTAAATTACGTATGATGCTATTTTTGATTACCAAAGGAGTGTCAAAAGTTTTGCCCAAACCATGATCAGCGGAATTATTTCCTTTATTACTGGTGATAATAATCTTTAGTGTTTAATTGGAGGCCGCCCCTGATCCCCTCGTGCTGAATGACCCGTGAGAGAGCCAGGGGTTGCTTATACCTGCGCCTGCTGGGCCAGCAAGGGGGTTCTTCTGTTGGAATTATTGATTTACCCTTCTCTTTTCTCTCCAAAGATTTGCAATACACTGTTTTATTTGTGCCTCCTGAAGGGGAGTCCCAGCATGTGGCTTCTGCAGGTTTTGAGTTATAAACAACAGCTTGGTATTTCTGTATTTGTATCTTCCATCTATTACCATCTGTTTCATTCCCTCTTCCCTCCATCTTCATCTATTTCTGATCTGAACCCCTGGCCATGGCCACAGCCAACGCTGCAAGGACGAGTTCTCAGTGGACAGGGACTGCAGGACCCTCTTGGCAGGCTCCTGCTCCTTGAGCATCTCTTTGTGATTCCTTCGTCTCGCTTAGTGACTGGCCCCAGCCCTAGGCCACTTCTCTTAGACATTATTTTAAGTATACCAATGAGGGGTTCAGACAAATGAACTCCCAGGATTCCACTTTGCATACACAGCAGACTGGCATGCATAAAACCAAGGAGGGGGCCACCAAAGGAGGAATTATTTAGGGAATAACTGAGGTCATGGTCCAAAAGAAATGGGTTTCTAGGGCCAGCCTGGTGGCACAGCGGTTAAGTGCACATGTTCCTCTGTGGCGGCCCGGGGTTCGCTGGTTCAGATCCTGGGTGCGGACATGGCACCGCTTGGCAAACCATGCTGTGGTAGGCGTCCTACATATAAAGTAGAGGAAGATAGGCACGGATGTTAGCTCAGGGCCAGTCTTCCTCAGCAAAAAAGAGGAGGATTGGCAGCAGATGTTAGCTCAGGGCTATTCTTCCTCAAAAATAAATTAATTCATTAAATGAAATAAATTAAAGAAAGAAACAGTTTTCTGATAGTACTAATGACATACCCTCTGCTTCCAGAGGAGGAGATCAGGGTCCCAGGGACCACCCACTCAGCTCCTTTCAAGTCTGCAGCACTTCACTGTCCAGTATGGCGGCCGCAGCCTCCCGCAGCTACAGAGAACTAGAAATGTGGCCGGTGAAACTGAGATGTACTTTGAGGGGGAAACACACACCTGATTTCAAAGTCCTAGCACCAAAAGAAATACAAAATATATTTATAATTTTTTATATCAATTACATGTTTAATGATAATATTTTGGTTATTTGGGGTAAATAAAATAGACAGTTAAAATTAATTTCACCTGCTTCTTTTTACCTTCCGCAATGTGGCTGTTAGAACATTAACAATATGTGTGGCTGGCACTGTATTTCCATTTGACATGCTGCTCTGACAATGGCCTTATCTCCTGCCTTGCAGGAAACTTCTCCAGGGGACTTGCCTACTTCCTTGCCACTGTCCAGCACAAAAGTTCTTTGATTGTGTCCCCACTTCTCACAGCCCTCCCACTCAATTCTATTCTTCAGTCTGAGACAGTCACTTCATCCACAGGTAGCCAAACGGACCATCGCAGTCGGCCCCCTTCAAAAAGGACCGTCTCTGTGCAGTGGAGGAATGGCTTGCCCCTTTCAAGTTAACTTTACCATTCAGTAATCCCCAGACCCTATCAGACCCTATCATGAGAATCATATCTCCTCCCACCATAACCTCACATCCATCTCAGACCTTTTCCAAAGAAAATGTAACATCCGGGATGAGTATTTACTGCTGAATAGTTAAGAGCCCCATCTTACTGAGACAGTCTATGCATCGGGCCTATCAACACGGAAGAATCACAGGTCATGTGACACAGCCTTCTCTTTGACAGATGAGGCTGTGGCTTGCCCAATGCCACAGAGCTGAGGGAGAGCAAGGCTGACCCCAAGAACCAGGCGTCTCGGCTCTAATCTTGTCTGGATTTCTATTTAACTCATATTCTTTCGGTGCTTATAAAGGAGGAAAATTAACTTCACGTTCTTTCAGCGCCTACACAAAATAATCCTTTTACTATGACTTGCCTATGGTATGAGACTTTCCCTACTTTTTAGGGGATACAGTCCTGGTAAGTGATGAAAGACAGGGAGATAAATAACAAGATCTTAGGATTTATCTACGTGATGCTGAACAGCTGGATCCTGGGAACAGCCAAATGGTTGGTTTCATCTATGCCAAAAAATCTGATGAATAAATGTTTTAGCTTTTCATTCAAATGTTTGGGCCTGGTAAAAAGACAGCTGTAGATTTATGAACGTGGTAGAGTTATCGGAAAAGGCTGTAGGATGCTAGATTGATACCAACTGCTGATAATGCAGCACGGTCCGGGGGCAGTTCCTGATGGTAGAAGCTCGAGGAAATAGGCAGCAACACCCAAATACAGATGGCTCCTGATAACTGATGGTCTCTTTTCCAAGTGGCCAAAAATGTTATTTCCGGAACACAGCACAGAGCAAACCATCTGCTAAGGTTCTGGATGAGGCTTCAGTTGGTCATACGTGGAGAACACAGGGAATCAGGCAGAACTCAAGCACTGCCATGGAACATGCCAGAGGTCACCCAACACCCCACGCTGATGGCAAGGGCAGGGTTCAGAGCTCCAGGGAACACAGAAAGCTCTGAGGGAGGACCCTGAGGGACCGCTGCAGTGACAGATATCTACCGGGGCTCTGCCGGGCCCCCATTGTCCCTGTGTCCTGGGACTTGGGACAGGTTGCCTTGCTGTCTGTTTTCAGTGAGAAGAGGGCTGTAGCTTTTCCCAAAAAAGTGTTTCAAGGAATAGTCTCTCATGTTAACAGAATATGAGCAGATGCGCCCCGAGAATGGTTGTCCAAGGCAAATTGGACAAGGATTCTAACATACAACAAACCACTGTTTAATTTTCCAAATGCTTAAAAACACTGAAGCTTTTCAGATCTTTTCAAACTTGTATACCAAGTATGAAGTTTTGTTGTAAATGCTTGAAAAGCCAGAGTTATCTCTGTAAACATAAACTGTGCCTCATTAGGTCAGACCAGTGGGGCATCTGAGTTCTCTCCCACACTGGCCATGCCACTCAAGCCTCTGGCAGTCACCTCCTCTTATCTTCAACGTGTCCCTCAGCATCGACAAGTTAGCTCACACTTCACGTATCAGACAAAACAAAAATGATGGATGAGCAGTCCATATAACCGAAAAATACACGTATGTTGAAACAAAATAGCTTCATTCTAGATTTCTTTGTCAAATTTGGGGTAATTTTCCACCCCCTCACTCCTCCTTCCCTCCCTCTTACCCTCTCTTCCCTCCCTCTCTTCCCTCCCTCTCTTCCTCCTTCCCGCCCTCCTTCCTTCCTTCCTTCTCCTGCCTTGTTTTGCAAGTGCCCAGTGTACCTGCATAGTCTGCCTATTGAATAATCCAGCTTTGATGTCACCTTCAAGCAATCACGTACCTCAAAACTCTTTAAGTTTCTGAACATCTCCTTATGGTTCTATCTTCCATGAATGTACCTACAGTGACCAAATCATCTATTAATACCCCTTACTTCACACATAAGGACACTTCATCATCGATTTCGGTCATCCTTGTTATTTCCAGGGTGGCACTATGGTCCATTATTAGCTGCGGTGGCCTCTGACTTATGTGTCCCAATCCATTTTCATCTTCAAACAGTAATAGACCAGGGAATGGGGCCCCAGTCAGGTGGATCCACGACCATAGGGCTTCCTTTCCTTTTGCTGCTCAGCTTCTTGGGATGTCTCTTCCTCCTTCTCCCCTTTCTCCCCCTTCTCCCTCAGCCCATGGCCATCCTCAGGACCAGTAGAGAGTAGGTCAGCAGGAATGGAAGGGGGATAACCCTCCACCAACCACTCCCTTCCCTTCCTCCCATCTCAGGCTCAAAGCTGGCACGTCACAGCATCCCTTGCCCTCATCTCCCATTCTCCACAGAGACTGTTCTATAACTCATGCCCCCAATTTTTCTCCATCTCATGTAAATACAATGACCAGATTTTCCAGAAAGTTCTAATGTAAAATTTTCTGTTTGCCAGACCCTAACTCTCATTTGAGAAAATATGACCACTTGCCCAGTACAGAAAATAATGGAAGGTTGCTATTAGCACCTGTGAGAATAATTCTGACTTTGTACCTTTTTGGGTCTAAGTAGATATCGAGCAACTGAAAAAGGAGGGAGTAACAATGCTACGGTGCTTTTATTTTACGTTTGACGTCTCATACTTGCTAGAAAATCTTGAAAAAATAGCAGACTTTGATTTAGGAGAAAAACACAAACTGTCCTCCATGGATGGAGAGCACAGAAACTTGCATCAGAAGCATCAGAGGAGGCAACCACACAATGGGAAACAACAGGACCTTTTGCTTCACTCAATACATTCACCTTGGGGAATGCAGAGTGAGTCAAACATCCCCCTTGCCCTCCAAAAGTCCAGTGGAGTGAAGGTGGGCGCACCTGTAAACCATTCTCTCACTTGTTTTCTTAATTTCAAACTAATTCTAAACTTACAGAAAAATTGCAGGTACAATACAAAGACTTCTTCTCTTCCATCAGTTTACGCTGTTATTGACCTGCTGTCCCATCTGTAGTAACTATGTCCTTTATTTCTGTATCCTGACGCTTTGACATCTGGGGCCTTGCTGACCCTTGAGGGACTGCCCCTCTCCGGGCAGCCAGTTCCTAGAGATAACAAACAACTTGCCAGCAAGGCACTTTTCAATGAACACCAACCAATCCAGAGTCCACGCCCCAACTATCACACTCCAGGCCACTCTCCACCTATCCTGATCACCCCAGAGTCAAGTACCAGACAATCAGGGACAGCCCTGTGCCCCAGAGCTTGCTGAAATGATTCAAACTAGCCAATCCTAAGCCTGCTCACCCTGCCTCGCCTGTTCCTTCCCATGGGAACCACAGTAAAGGCTCCTGCCCACATTTATGCTCTCCCTCCTTCTACCTCCTGACCCATCCTGGTGCTTCCCCATGTGGCCCTGCCTGGAGCGATGTGCCCCCTCCTCTTGGGAACTGTGAGTAGCAAACTATCTTTTCAATGGCAATCATCTCCTAATCTGTTGGCCTCACCATACCTGAATAATAATAAAACCTATATTAAACGACATTCGCCTCTGAGCAATTTGTCTATAATTCCTTTATAACCACAAAACAAATACTAAAATTTGGAAATTAACCTGGATGCATTACTATCATCTAATCTTCAGATCCCATTTGAGTTTTGCCAATTGTCCCAATAACGTCCCTTAGAGCAAAGGATTCAGAGCAGAATCAGACATCACATTTAATTATTGGGTGTCTTTAGCATCATTTAGACTGGAACAGTTCCTCAGTCTTTCCTTAACTTTCATGACCTTGACCCATTTTTTTTTTTGAGGAAGATTAGCCCTGAGCTAACTACTGCCAATCCTCCTCTTTTTGCTTAAGAAGACTGGCCCTGAACTAACATCCATGCCCATCTTCCTCCACTTTATGAGTGGGACGCCTACCACAGCATGGCTTTTGCCATGTGGTGCCATGTCCACACCTGGGATCTGAACCAGCGAACCCCGGGCTGCTGAGAAGCAGAATGTGCACACTTAACCCCTGCGCCACAGGGCCGGCCCCCGACCTTGACCCTTTTGAAGATTACAGGCAAGTTATTTTGTAGAAAGTTCCTCAGTTTGGGCCTGTCTGATGTTTCTTCTCATGATTAGACTCAGGGTCTGCATCTTTGATGGAATATCACAGAAATGATGCTACATCCTTCTCAGTGTATTGTAGCAGGTCATGTCAATATCAATTCAACTCATTACTTTGGTCACTTGATGAAATTTGTGTCTTCCAGGCTTTTCCACTGAACAGTTATTCTTCTTCCCTTTAGAATTAATAAGCATTTTGTGGGGAGAAAGTTTTTTTAATTCAATTTATTTAAACTAAAAAAACAAAAACAATTCACCCACTTCTCCCTTCCTCCAACCCCCACCTCTGGCAACCACCAATCTGTACTCTGTATCTATAACCTTGGTTTGTTTATTTATTTATAGATTCCGCATATAAGTGAAATCACACAGTGTTTCTGTTTCTCCATCTGACTTACTTCAATTAGCATAACGCCCTCAAGGTCCGTCCACACTGTCACAAATGGTAAACTTTCATTTTTTGTGGCTGAATAATATTCCAATGTGTGTGTGTGTGTGTGTGTGTGTGTATACATAAAATACATTTTCTTTATGTATTCATCCATTGATGGACACTTAGGTAGTTTCCACATCTTGGCTATTGCAAATAATGCTACAATGAACATGGGGTGCATATATCCTTTTGAGTTACTGTTTTCATTTTTTTCAGATAAATGCTTAGAAGTAGAATTGCTGGATGATATGGTAGTTCTATTCTAAATTTTGTGAGGAACCTCCATACTGTTTTCTATAGTGGCTGTACTAATTTCCATTTCCATCAACAGAGTACAAGGGTTCCCTTTCTCCACATTCTCGCCAACACATGTTATTTCTTGACTTTTTGATAACAGCCATTCTAACAAGGATGAAGTGATATTTCATTGTGATTTTGATTGCATTTCCCTGATGGTTAGTGATGCTGAATACCTTTTCATGTAACTGTTGGCCATTTGCATATCTTCTTTGGAAAAATGTCTATTCAGATATTCTGCTCATTTTCTAACCAGATTGTTTGGGTTTTTTGCTATTGAGTTGTATGAGTTCTTTACATATTTTGAATATTAGCCCCTTTCAGACATATGATTTGCAAATATTTTCTCCCATTCAGTAGGTTGCCTTTTCCTTTTGTTGATAGTTTCCTTTGCTGTACGGAAGCTCTTTCATTTGATGTTGTCCCACTTGTTTATTTTTGCTTCTGTTACTTTCTCCCTTGGTGTCTGATTAAAAAAATCATCAACAGGACCTATTTCAAGGAGCTTAATACCTGCGTTTTCTTAGGAGTTTTATGTTTTCAGGTCTTACCTTCAAGTCTTTAATCCATTTCGAGTTAATTTTTGTGTATGCTGTAAGATAGTGGTCCAGTTTCATTCTTTTGCATGTGGCTGTCCAGTTTTCTCAACATCATTTATTGAAGAGACTGTCCTTTCCCCATTGTATATTCTTGGCTTCTTTGTCATAAATTAATAGACCATAAACATGTGAGTTTGTTTCTGGGCTCTCCACTCAGTTCCATTGATGTGTATGTCTGTTTTTATGCCAATACCATACTGTTTTGATTAATATAGCTTTGTAATAAAGTTTGAAATGAGGAGATGTGATGCCTATAACTTTGTTCATCTTTTCAAGATTCCTTTTGTTATTTTGGGTTTTTTGTGGTTCCACCCAAATTTTAGGATTGTTCCTTCTATTTCTGTGAAAAATACCATTGGATTTTTGATACAGATTGCGCTGAATCTGTATATTGCTTTAAGTAGTATGAACATTTTGATAATATTAATTCTTCAATCCATAAGCACAAAATATCTTTCCATTTATTTGTGTCTTCTTCAATTTCTTTTTTTAATGTCTTGTAGTTTACAATACACAGGTCTTTCACCTCCATGGTTAAATTTATTCCTAGGTATTTTATTCTTTTTGATGCAATTGTAAATGGGATTATTTTCTTAATTTCTCTCTCTGATAGTTCATTATTAGTGTAAAGAAATGCAACAGAATTTTGTATCCTTAAACTTTGCTGAATCCATTCATTAGTTTTAACAGTTTTTTGGTGGAGTCTTTAGGGTTATCTTTATATAATATCATGTCATCTGCAAATAGTGACAATTTTACTTTTTCCTTTCCAATTTGAATGCCTTTTATTTCTTTTTCTAGCCTAATTGCTCTGGCTAGGACTTCCAATACTACATTGAATAAAAGCGGTAAGAGTGGGCATCCTTGTCTTGCTCCTGCTGTTAGAGGAAAATCTTCCGAATTTCCACCATTGAGTATGATGTTAACTGTAGGCTTGTCCTATATGGGCTTCATTATATTGAGATACTTTCCCTCTATACCAACTTCGTTGAGAGTTTTTATCATAAATGGATTTTGTCCAATGCTTTTTCTGTTTCTATTGAGATGATCATAGGATTTTTATCCTTCGTTTTGTTAATGTGATATATCACGTTGACTGATTTGCCAATGTTGAACCATCCTTGCCTCCCTGGAATAAATCACATGATCATGGTGTTTGATCCTTTTACCAGGGTTTTGAATTTGGTTTGCTAATATTTTGTTGAGGAATTTTGCATCTATGTTCATCAGGGTTATTGGCCTATAATTTTCTTTTCTTGTTGCATCCTTGTCTAGTGTTGGTATCAGAGTAATGCTGGCTTCATAAAATGAGTTTGTAAGAGTGCCTTCCTTTCTTATTTTTGGTAGAGTTTGAAAAGGATTGGTATTAATTCTTCTTTGAATGTGTGATAGAATTCACCAGTGAAGCTGTCTGGTCCTGGACTTATGTTTGTTGAGAGGTTTTTGATTACTGATTCAATCTCCTTATGAGTAATCAGTCTGTTCAGATTTTCTATTTCATCACGATTCAGTCTTGGTAAGTTGTATGTTTCTAGGAATTCATCCATTTCTTCTAGGTTGTCCAATTTTTGGGCATATAATAGTTCATAATGGTCTCCTGATCCTTTGTATTTCTGTGGTATCAATTGTAACATCTCCTCTTTAATTTCCGATATTATTTATTTGAGTCCTTTCTCTTTTTTTCTTGGTGAGTCTAGCTGAAAGTTGGACGATTTTGTTTACCTTTTCAAAGAAATAGCTCTTAGTTTCATTGGTCTTTTCTACTGCCATTTTAGTCTCTATTTCACTTATTTCTGTTCTAATCTTTGTCATTTGTCTTCCTTCTACTATCTTTGGGCTTATGTGTTCTTCTTTTTCTAGTTCCTTGAGGGGTAAAGTTAGGCTGTTTATCTGAGACTTTTTTGGTTCTTGAAGTAGGCATTTATCACTATGAACGTCCCTCCTAGAACTGCTTTTGCTGCAAACCATAAACTTTGGTTGTTACATTTCCATTTTCATTTGTCTCAAGGTGTTTTTTTGATTTCTCTTTTGATTTTTTCTTTGACCCATTGCTTGTTCAGCAGCATGTTGTTTAATCTGCACGTACTGTGAATTTTCCAGTTTTCTTCATGTAATTAGTCTCTAGGTTTATTCCATTGTGGTTAGAAAAGATGTTTGATATGATTTCAATCCTCTCCAATTTATTAAGACTTGTTTCGTAACCTAACATATGATCTGTCTTGGAAAATGTTCCATATACACTTGAGAAGAATGTGTATTCTGTTGTTCTTGGAAGGAATGCTTTGTGAGTCCATAAAAGGAATGCTCTCTTAAGTCCACCCGGTCTAAGGTGTTGTTTAATGCCAATGTTTCAGTATTGATTTTCTGTCTGGATGATCTATCCATTGATGTAAGTGGGGTATTAAAATCTCCTATTATTATTGTGTTGCTGTCTATTTCTCCCTTTAGGTCTGTTAATATTTGCTCTTTATATTTAGGTGCTCTTATGTTGGGTGCATAAATATTTACAAATGTTATATCTTCTTGTTGGATTGACCGCTTTTATCACTATGTAATGCTCTTCTTTGTCTCTTATTATAGTCTTTGTTTTAAAGTCTATTTTGTCTGATCTAAAACAAATTTGTCTGTGGGGAGAAGCTTTGAAACTATGTAAATATCCTGTTTCTCATCAAACTTTCAATTTACATATCAGCATAAACCCATGTTTTCTATTTTACTTGTTGGTTATAATCTGTTACCTATAATGCATTATAAATTTGTTACTCTCATTATTTATTTTATATCCAAATTGAACCAGATTTGGCAAGTGGCAGTTCCTGAAAAGTGACTTCAGTGTCCTTTTGACACCTCACCATTTTTTGAGTACTTTCTTGCTTTCTGTCTCAAAAGATGTTCCAACCTCATCTTGTACTTTCCTTGCCCTAGGCCTGGAATTGGACATTCCTCCATGGTGTTCTGTACCTCTTCAGAGGAGAATAGTATTTAGAAGTCAATATCTAGGTACTGGTGTGCTCATTTTTATTGGGATGATGCTGCTCCCAAGCCCTCTTGGTGAGCAGAATGAGGGAATAGAAGTACGTACTTACATGCATGGGCACATGTGCATGCACACACACACCCACACACACACACACACACACACACACACACACGCTACGTTTACCTTTATTTCTCTGTCTACATTTCCCTAATCTGTGATTCCATCATTGAAGAAGAAGATGTTGGGGAGATGCTGCCACTAGGTTTGGGATCCTGAAGATTTGGTTCTTCCCTGAGTTTTGTTTATTTATTGGTTGGTTGCTGTATTAGTCTGCTAGGGCTACCATAACAAAATATCCCAGACTGGGGAGCTTAAATAACAGAAATTTATTTTCTCACAGTTATGGAGGCGAGAAGTCTGAGATCGAGGTGACATCAGGGTTGTTTTCTCCCGAGACCTCTCTCCTTGTCTTGTACATGGGCTACCTTTTCTTTATGTCCTCACATGGTCTTCCTTTGGTCTGTGTGTAATGTCCTAATCTCCTCTTCTTATAAGGACACCAGTCATATTAGAATAGGGCCCACCCACATGAACCTATTTTCATATATTTTAATATATATTTCGTATATTTCAATATATGAATTTGGGGGGGTGGATATAACTTAGCCCCTAACATTTGATTTACAGAAAAATCGGCATGCAATTTGGCAAAGGTCTATATGTTCTAAATCAAAACGAACAAACAACAATAAAGATTTTTAAAAGAAACAAAAAGCATTATATTTCCTTCCTTTAGTGTGGAAGCCCAGTCCACTGTGAAGTGGGCCAAGTCTGTTCTCAGTTTACAACCTCCTTCCCTTCTAGACCATTCTCATAGGCCTGTGGGAGTCTATTCTTCATAACATCTGTAATGTAGTTATATTCAATTTATAATTTTAATTTTACTTTTAATGTCCTGGAAAAATGTCCTTTTAGAATTTGTAAATTTATTAAAAGTTCATTGTTTAAGATTGACCCTCAACCTAAGCAAAAACAACATTGAGAAATGTCTACTTCTCAAAAATTTTATTCTTTGTTCCACAGTATTGTCAGTTCTACATTTAACCAAGTTTCACTTTTTTCTTAACGTCTAAAGTGTATTGGAACAGAAACAAATTTCTTCTTCATTTATTTCCATCTTGCTTTTTTACAAATTGGTATCCGTTAGACTAAAACTTCCCAGCTATCTCAAAGTCAACCAGAAAGCTATTTTTAGAAAAGAAAATAATTTCATCTTATAATAAATTCAAAATGATTTTATGGTTAACCAGCTATTTCGTTCCTTTTCTTTCCTAGCCTCTTTTTTCTCCTTCATGTGGCACAATGTTTGAAAAAGACCAGAGAATTTCTCTCCCACTTTGGTTTCAGTGTTCCAAGGAAGCCCCTTTCAGGGTAGAGGATGCTATCTAAAGGTAGCTAGAGAGGCCCACTGTCTTGAGGTTCCACCACGCTCATCTACATTTTATGCTGGATAACACAAGTGTGGTATTTGACCTTCTGGCCAAGGGTAACTTATGTTTGTCATGAGGAATTTTCACAAAGCTTCTCCCCCTAGGCTTGGGTGAACAAATTCGGGGAGTGGGAGTACGCAGTGTGCGGGCTCAGGCTGCAGAGCTGGGCTCCGCCAACTTCCAGCTGGGCTGTTTGGGGCAAGACTTGATCTCCCTGAGATTCAGTTTTCTCTGCCATGAAATGGGAACAATCGCCACAGTCAGGGCACCTAGCACACAGCAAATGCGCAACGATAACAATGTGGAATAAATGTGAGAATCGAAAAGAGATAATGTGTGCAAATACTTCAGCGCGTTGCCTGAAGAGCGCAAAAACTTCTGCAACAACACTTATTAGCCCAGAGAAGAATCAAGAAAAAAGGCAGTAGAGAAAAAGAAATAAATGGCAAGTTTTATTATTCCTATTTATAGATATATAGGGTAAAGGACTAAGGAGGTGTGACAGCATAAGTTAAAAATCGGAGGAACTGTAACCCATTTCCTTTGGACAAACCTTCCCATATCTTTATATTGATATGCTAGATTACGCAAACCATCATACTTTCCTTTTATTTCATTTGGTGCACTGGAGAGACGTCCAGTCTTCAAACTCAGCTCTTCCTCCTGGAGGTGCATTTGCAATTCCTCTTAAATCTCAGTGAGTCATCCCTCCTCTGCTACTACAGCACAAAGCAGTTGAGGGGGGGACCAGGAGGGTTGTATTTCCCCCAGGGGATTGTTCTCCTTTCCCTGACCAGCTCGAGCAGTCTGAATGCTGCTGAAAGTTTTACCCCATGCAGTCTGGAGGCATTCATACTTTGACTCTGAACTAGACACAGTAAAAAGAGTTTGAAAGGTCAAAAACAGAATAGTTCCTCTTTCTCTACCAAAAGAAAGCATTCCTCTCATTTCCCTGTATTTTCTTCTTCCTCTTCTCCTTTGACATTATCTATTGAGAATTTCCCATGAGCCAAGCCACGCTGCATCCTTTATGAGTTGTGTCTCATTTAATTCTCACCCCCGTCCTATGAAGTCTTGTCCTTTCTATTTTAACGATCAGAAACCAAGGTTTAGTGAGTTCACTAACTTTCCCAAGCTTGACCTCTGCTTGAGGGATAACTGAGCCCCTATCTCCCCCAGCTGTGACCACTCTACCTTTCCTTCACCCCACGCTTCCCAACCCCCACCATCAAATTCCAACCTCTCAATCCGCAGGAACCAGCAGCACGGCAGTAGTTCCCTGTGGCATCTTTATATCCTGCCCCTGAAACAGTGGTCAGTGACTCTCAGAGTTCATTAAGCGAAGTTGTAACCTCCATATTCAAGACTGCACTATCTGGCCTCAAGCCGCCCTGTCTTCTTTATTTTCTAAACTTCCCTCAACCCCTCCCCACAGCTGACCCATTTTTCAAACCTCCTTCCCCAGACATTACGCTCCCTACACACACACACACACACATCCCTACACACTTCACTGGGCACACAGACATGTGTCTGCATGCACACAAACCTCTACACACAGATATAACACACACACATCC
This sequence comes from Equus asinus, assembly GCF_041296235.1. NCBI lineage: Eukaryota > Metazoa > Chordata > Mammalia > Perissodactyla > Equidae > Equus > Equus asinus. Next base: position 27,670,215 of record NC_091801.1, on the reverse strand, counting down.
CCGCAGACCCCCACTCCTGCATAAACACACACAGACATCCTTACACACAACACACCCCTATACACACATCCTTACCCACACATGCCCCTGAGCACAAACACACATCCTACACACACACGCCTTTACCCATCCTCACACCCAGCACATCTGTGTACACACAGATCTCTATACACACATACTCCGCTACATACTCACACCTCTACACACATTCAAATTCCATTCCTATACACGAGACAGGAACTAGCCTAACGAGACAGGGCCATCTGCAAGGCCCCTGGACTAACAAGATAAGGCCCCTAGCCAATCCGCAAGCTTGGAGGATCAGATAGAGACCACTAAGCTCCACGTTCCGCAGCCTCCCCACTCTCTTGGGCTTACACATGCGCCCTAGCACCCAGGAGTCCACTAAAGGTGACCCTAGCCCCATTACCATAGTACAAATCACACCCAGGGTGGAGAGCCAGCATGCCAATGATACATGTGTTGCCTGTAGTAGCATGCTACGTGACAGTGCAGGCGTAAGCACAACCCCGCCTCTACATGCCATGACAAGGCCCTCCTCCCCAGCCTTTGCCTAATAAAAGCCCCACAATCCTGCTCCCTAAACAGCCGGCCCCTTTCCTTTCCGCACCGGCTCCCTCATGCCTGTCCTGTGCACAAGCTAATAAACTTTTACTTTCCTACTCCCGTTGTCTCTCTTGATTTCTATCCCCGGGGACAGGAACCCAATGTGCCGGTAACATATACACACCCCTAAATAACATGCTCTATATACACAGACACACCTGCACGAACACACACACCCTAACACACATGCACAACTAGGCCAATATCTGAATATGGATGAAGAGTGGAAGAAACCAGAGCTACATTTTACCATTTAACAATTCCAATGATGGAACTGAGGGAAATTTTCTTTCTTTGCTAATTTTTTTTTAATAACATGATTTGGCAGTAAATATATATTGAGAGGAGAAAGTTCATTTCAGGTAGTGTAATTGAATTTTTGTGCAGAGGAGACATTTAAGCAGCCTAATAAGACTGTGTCAGTAAGTGCAATTTATGGGGCTGGCCCGGTGGAGCAGCAGTTAAGTTCCCACGTTCCACTTCTCAGGGGCCCGGGGTTCGCCGGTTCAGATCCTGAGTGCGGACATGGCACCGCTTGGCAAAACCATGCTGTGGCAGGTGTCCCACATATAAAGTAGAGGAAGATGGGCATGGATGTTAGCTCAGGGCCAGTCTTCCTCAGCAAAAAGAGGATTGGCAGCAGTTAGCTTAGGGCTAATCTTCCTCAAAAAAAAAAAAAAGTGCAATTTAAAAAAAGAGGAAGAATTCACCTTCGTGTGTCTTTGTTTTGCTCTTCAAAGGATTGTGGAATTGAAAGCATGGAATTTGCTTTACTGCATCTCAATGAGAAAGTGTTGCCATCCCTTTTTATGTGAAGCTGTTACTCTTCCTTTTCTTCTTCTTATTCAGTTACTGGTGAGTTTTTGCAATACACCACTTTTGTATGGCTCAAGGGCTAAAGAGGTTTTTTCAGTTGAGCAAGTGCTTTCCCAGCTTTGCAAAACAGAGATTCAATCAAGAGATATCTTCCTCATACCATTTATTATCAAGAACTTAAGAAGGAGGAACTGCTAGAGGTTTCGAGTTCAGATAGAAGGCCTGGCTTGTTTCTGCTTAGATGTTCTGAGTTATCATCCTCTGCATGTCTACAGGTAAATTTCTCTCACTTCGAAAAGAATGATAGCAATACCTTTATATTAGCACGAGGATAGCTTGTCATCCTCAAATCTATGTGTTTAATATTTATGAGGCGAAAAGTACCATGCACAATAAAACCATTTCCGACGTGTCAAGTTTTACAGTGAGTCATGGGTCTGCCCAACCAGATAAATGTAACAGGACATCCTGTAGCCACTGTGCAGTTTTTCCAATGGCTTCAATTTTTTCTTTTTTCGGCTCTGCACGAGATGTAAAGGCAACCAGACTTTAACCAAATACTAAAATATGTTATAATTATAGTTGCAATTAATTGTGTACCAAAGGAGAATTTTAAAGAGACTACTAGAGGACTACTGTATCTAATAACATCCCTGCAAAATAGATGTTTATTTTAGAGCACAAATCCCCTTTCTATTGATCTTTATTCATTGGTACTCTCCTCTCCCCCTCATTCTTGCTCTTGCCATGTGTCTGGTTTTGGCTATTATTTTTGCTTTTTTTTACTGGGAAATGAGGAACTTCTCTGAAAGGCCAAAGGAAATATAATTTTGTTTTGGTGACATGCTATTTTGTACAGCGTTCCCATACCACTTTGAAATGATTTTATATTTCTTCCCAACGGAGTGGAGAAAGAATCATCAGATCAAGTAGACAGCAGCAGACTAGGCCACCCATGAAATGGCTGAGGATTCACAAGGACAGAACAAAAGTCAGTTAATATGTAAAAAAAAGGATGAACAATTAAGAAATTAACAAATTATTATTTAGGTTATACTTAAAGTACAAAATGCATGTTTTCTTTACCTAATGATGATGACAATGACCCTTAGTAAACATTAACAAAATAAGTTGTATTTGATTTTCACAGATGTCCTCAAATTTCTTAAGCATCGTATTCCATACTGAGAAGTTATAGTCCAATTCAAGTTATAACAGAACTCAAGTTACAACCCAAAGGACAAAAATGTAATTCATTGAACTTGATCAAACCTTTAATTGTAGATGTTAATATATTTACACAAAGGTAACGTATGACTTTGACAATTATTCTTTCTTGCCTCTTACCGGCGGTGTGATATCGGGCACACTGCCAAGTCTTTCTTTCCTCATCTGCAACCTAGGGATTAACAATACCAACTGCAAATCATTGCTGTGAGAAGTCAATAAGACAATATACAGCAAGTGTCCTGCTTAGCACATAACAAAAATGAAGCAGGTGAGGAGTGCAGGAGGGACCACCAGCTGTGGAGTCAAGACTGTGTTTCATCCTGGAACCACCAATTTACTCATTTAATGTTGGACAAGGATTTTCTCTTTCCTGCACGTCCGTTCCCTTACAGTGAGATGAAACAAAGAGAAACATGGGAAGCCCCCAGGACACTCCCGGCCGGTAGCAGGCAGCTACTACATTCCGGTTTCTGCTCCTTCCTGGCCCTCTCATTCTTCAGCTATAACATTAAAGTGAAAAATAGCAACAAAACGTGATGGAGTTTTACTGGGAGAGAAAAGAAGTAGTATTCTTGCCATATATAGATGATTTCAGACTATAAGAAGAATGGTAGCATTCCCCAAAATAGATCATAGTTTTATACATATGAAGCATATATTAAAGATAGGTGACGTCTGAGAGGTTTTGTGTGGCAAACGTGGAACAATCATGTACAGAAAGCTTCAATTAATAGTTATGGCCTTCTGGGCGGGCCCCGTGGCCGAGTGGTTAAGTTTGCATGCTCTTGTGGGTTGGGATCCTGGGTGTGGACATGGCACGCTCGTCAGGCCATGCTGAGGCGGCATCCCAAATAGCACAACCAGAAGGTCTTACAACTAGAGTATACAACTATGGACTGGGGGGCTTTGGGGAGAAGAATAAAGAAAAAAAAAGATTGGCAACAGTTGTTAGCTCAGGTGCCAATCTTTAAAAAAAAAACAACCCTTAAATAAAAAGAGTTTTTATTTCCATTTTATCATTAATCCTATCCCAGTCCATTAACCAGTTCAACATCATTTATGTTAACTAAACCACTGTTTCTTGATTAGTGCAATGTAAGGTGTGCAAGATGTGTAAATTAATGGAAAAGCTGGAAAGAGAATCCAGTTTTCAGAGAGCTCATTGCATCTTTGAATTCCCCTGCTTCTCCACAGAGGAGCTCTGCCAATGACTGTCTCGGGTTTAAAATCTGCTGCTCGGCAAATCCAGCCTGAAGCCTACAGCTGCTTCCAAAGGGAGCCTTCTCGGCGCCCCTGCCCCCCATTTCTTATTCCTGTTTCCAGACTTAAGTCACACTTACGTCATAATCCAGGCCATACACATATGTACACATATACATACACATATACTACAATTACGGTCTCTTCAACTTCATTTAATAAATTGTCCTAAAATTGGAATTTTTTTCTCAGTCTGTCTTTAGCCTAAGGTAGTTGATTACTATAGCTTAATTAGTTCTCAATCATTTCCTGAACCCATTTCTTTGCACGTTTCCCTTAGGATTGAAACTCAGGTCCTGCCAAAGGAATAAGTAAAAATTGAAAAATGATTTCACACAACCATCTTCCCTCCCTCAGGACATGCCTTCTGCAGCCGTGTACTCAGTAGCATTCTAACCTTCAGGTTCAGATCCCAAAACGTCCACATGTAGAGGAACTTTAGATTTATGGTTGGTTTTCTTTCTTTCCATTGAACAGAAGCATCTAGTCGGACTGGTTTATGAAAGCTCACAATAGCTGGTGAAGATTTAAGCTCCTTAATACAAACGATCTTCTTACCACTTCTTTTGTACACAGATGCCCCTCGAATGATTTTCCTTATTGAAACAAAAAGCTGCTTCCGATTGTCCCAAGCACAAATTCTGCTTCATACTGCTCAGCTGATCAGGTGAATTATTTTCTTAGGTTAAAATGCCCTGAATGGGCAATGAAAGTCCTCAGATTGTTACTGTCAGAAGCACAGAATCTCAAACCTGGAAGTTATTGTAGATGCTATGCAGACCAACCTCTAAGCTCAAAAATGAGGAAAGCAAGCTTTCATAGCTAATAATAGGTAGAGCTGGGGCCTAAACTGAGATTTTATAATTCCCATATAATTCTTTCTATCAAATAAAGGTTATTTTTCTCTCCAGCTGACAATCCAGAGAACTTAGGCTTTATTGATGCATAAAATCATTTTGTTTATAAAATGAATTTGTGATACACTGAAAAATTAACTCATCTAACAAACATTCATTGAGCATCTTCATGTGCCTGGCACTGTGCTAGGCACAGGAATATAAAGGTGAGTGAGACACTGTCCTCAAGTTAAAGAAGCTCAGGGTCCTCTGACACCTGCCTGTGGGACACTGACTTGGGATGCGGCCATCTGCCATCTGCGTTTGAGGCAGAGAATGGACAGATGAGGCGGGTCATCACTGAACAACGGCATGTAGACCAGCAGGATGCACCCTGGTTCTCGCTCAGAGGACCTGAGTTGAATCCCAGCTCCCCAGTCACTAGTTATGCGATCCTAAACAAGTCTCTTAATTTCTCTTTGTCACACTTTCCTCATTTGTAGAATGAGGGTCGGAGTAGCATGTCAGTGTGGTTTTCAGGGCTAAATGACATAAGACATGTAATGTACCTTGAACAATGCCTAGCACTCAATAAACGTTAGTTACTTTCTCTATTGTTGAAAAGCAGGGGTGTAAATCACACCTACCCTCTGTACCTCAAAGACTTCTTATAGGGGCCGGCCCAGTGGCGCAGCGGTTAAGTTTGCATGTTCCACTTCGGCTGCCCGGGGTTCTCCGGTTCGGATCCCGGGTGTGGGCATGGCACCGCTTGGCAAGCCATGCTATGGCAGGCATCCCACATATAGAGTGGAGGAAGATGGGCACAGATTTTAGCTCAGGGCCAGTCTTCCTCAGCAAAAAGAGGAGGATTGGCAGCAGATATTAGCTCAGGGCTAAATCTTCCTCAAAAAAAAAAAACAGACTTCTTATAAAATTGAATGAAATAATGCATTCTAAAATAATTTTTTAAATGTTATTATTATATTTCTTTTACCACAATATTATCACAACTACCCTCTTACACCTCATTTCTTTCCAGTGAGAGCATTCCAACCACTTGAACAAAATCCATCTGTGTGGGCCCACTACCCTCCAAAAAACATGAAGACCAGAGTAAGAGGTAGGAGTTTAGACCAGGGAAGAAGTTATGTTTCTGTGTGCCTGACCTCATCTCCCTTGGTTCAATGTTACTTTTCATTCAGTAAGCTCCAAGAGAGTTTAGGTAGTAATTTTATCTTATCTCTAGTCTTTAACTTTATTAAGATTTTGTTTTTATTTTTTGTTTATTTCCCATGGAGTTTATTGAAAGACCAATCCCTATTTGTAAAAAAGACATAGTTAATATTAAGGTTAAACTTTGGTAGCATGTTGAATTATGTAAAATTGCCAATCTTCAACCATGTTTGATGTGTAAAAATGGCAATTTGATACAGTTAAATCTGATATTCTATTTGAGAGCAGTGATTATGGGAATAAAGGAAAGACACTCCCATGAAACATATTTAGCTATACAGCAGTTTGAAAACACACGCCTGAGGGTAGCTTATAGCAAATCTCCCAAACAATCTATTTGTGATGAAACTAAGCCCAGTGTCTAGAGCAATGCTGCATAGAATAATGGAGACTGTACCGGCTGGGAACTAGAAGATGTAGCTGGTGGTGCCAGCCCTGCATCAAATCAGCTGAGTGCCTGAGGCCCATCACTGAAGCTTTCTGAATCTCACGCCCAGCAGAAGCCGAGAGGGCATGACTATGCCCTGTGCCTTGGAGTCCAGTAAGAGGGGTCCAGCCCCATTCTCTACATGGTAAAGGCTCTGCTCCTGCCATGCCCTGCCTTTCCGTAGTGGGGTCTGGACCCACTTCCAGACCATGCTCCAAGGACCACAAACCACAGAGGCCCTGCCTATGTGCCCCTGGGTAGATCAGATGCTCAGGTCTCCTCCCATAGGGAGGATAGCATTGCAGCATGTGCTCTTCCCCACCCCAGGCTGAGGGGTGGCCAAGGGACAGCTGGCTGTGGGGATGCAGATGGCATCTGGATGTATGAGTTAGGAAGGCCACACTCCTGCATGCAAGGCTGCTCAAAGTGAGGGGCAGAAGGGGCGAGAAGAGGAGGTGGCTTTCAGCCAGCCCTTCTGGTATTGCCACACCCTGATGCACAACTTCAAGGAGTCTGAGAATTCTAACTTCCCAAGCCCTTTTGACCTTTGTGATGGTTAGTTTTATGAGCTAACTTCACTAGGCCATGGTACCCAGATATCTGGTCAAACACCAGTGTAGAGGTTGCTGTGAAGTTTTTTAGATGAGATTAACATTTAAATCAGTAGACTTTGAGTAAAACAGATTAACCTACATAATCTGGGTGGGCCTCATCCAATAAGGTGAAGGCCTTAAGAGTAAAGACTGAGGTCCCCTGAGGAAGGAGAAATTCTGCCCTCAGACTGCCTTCGGACTCGAGCTGCAACATCAACTCTTCCCTGGGTCTCCAGCCTGCTGGCCTGCCCTGCAGATTTGGGACTTGCCAGCCTCCATAACCGCATAAGCCAATTCCTTAAAATAAATCTCTCTTCTCTCTCTCTCTACATAAATACATATATACGATACATATATATATACACACACATATATATAGTCTATATATTATATGGATATTGATTATATTCTGATAGTGATTATATTAGTATATTAATTATATCATATTGATTTTGTTTCTCTGGAGAACCCTAGGTCATATTTTACTTAACTGTTGCTTGACTTCTATAGACTAGATATATTTAACATACATTATTTGGGTCTCCATTTGTACTTTCATAAGAGGTCCCACAAATACTATGGCAGAGCCTGAATATGTCTGCAGTTCCCACTTTAGGGGATACAGAAGTCCTAAATAGGAGTGCTTTAGCCAAGTGTAGCTAGCACTATACTAGGTGTTTATTGCTATAAGATGGTCAAATGTTGACATTAAAGCTACAGAGGAACATATGATGGAAGGAGGTAGGAAGAGGCAGGACGGTGCAGTGGGAAGGCCATAGGCTTGGGTAGCTAAACCTAAAGTCAAGACTCGACTCTGTTACTCACTGGCTGTGAGTGGTCTGTGTGATCTTGGAAAACCTCCTTAACCCCTCAGTGACTTAGTCTCATCGAATATAAAACAGAGTAAACAGCATATGCCTCAAACATTACTGTGAGAATTATATATATGATCTATATAAGTCACTGGCCCAGCTCCTGAAGCCGACTGGGAACTCAAGAACTGTGTTAGTTTTCTAGGGCTGCTGTAACAAAGTACCACAAACTGGTGGCTTAAACAACAGACATTGATTGTCTTATGGTCCTGGAGGCCAGAAGTCCAAGATCAAGGTGTTGGCAGGGTTGGTTCTTTCTGAGACTATAAGGAAAACTCTTCTCTGCCTCTCTCCTAGCTGCTGCTGGTTTCCTAGCAATATCTGGCATCCCTGGCTTGTAGATGCATGACTTGAATCCCTGCCTTCATCTTTAGATGGCATCTCCCTGTGTGCAGGCTTGTATATCTGAGTCCAAGTTGTCCTTTTTTAAAGGACAGAGTCATATGGAATTGAGCTCGACCCTAATGACCTCTCTTAACTGGATCATCTGCAAAGACCCTGTTTCCAAACAAGGTCACATTCACAGGTACTGGGGATCAGGACTTCAATAACTTTTAGGGGGACACAATTCAACCCATAACAACAAATAATAGTAGGTTTCTCCCGTGAACCAAAACAAAACGTTGCCTCTCTGGGTTCCAACCTCTTATTCCATACTCTTCATTAGGCGAACTCGCTCTGAGTACCTGCTGCTTATATGTCCTGCCCTTAGTGCCTGGAGTAACAACAATGACAAACAAAAACAAAGCCAAGAAAACAGTGCTACACAAGAAAAAAAAATTCTGTAACTATGTATGGTGACAGATGTTAACTAGACTTATTGTGGTGATCATTTCACAATATATATAAATATCAAATCGTTATGTTGTACACCTGAAACTAATATAATGTTATATGACAATTATACCTCAATAACAAACCCCAGGCCTGGATCCTCCTTCATAAGTTCACTGTCTACTGTAGGAGCTCCATGTAGATAAATAATAATATTAGAATAAAGGTATAAAGTGGCAAGTGTCAACAAGAACTAGAGGTAACTTTCCATAGGATTTCAAGTGGGGAAGAGATACAATGAATCTGAAAAAGGCTTCTTTGATGAGGTGTCACTTGAACTGGTCCTTGAAGGATGGGTAAGAATTAGCCATGTGAAGATGGAGGGAAAGGGGAGCATGTGAAAATAAAAACAGAGTTATCTGTCAGTGTGGTCTAAGCCACATAAAAATATCCTCAATGTCGTGTGTACTCAAAGCGTTAGTTGACCTGTTCCTCCTTCTACCTTGTCTCCCACCTCATGCCATCACTACTTTATGCATAGATTAGGAAAATGGGGTTACTTTACTGCCTTCACTGTACTTGTATGAGCTAGATGTGACTCACTTTACATAGGAGCAAACAGTCAAATTAAGTCTAATTTCCCCTGTAATCACAGAAGAACCTCTTCTGATATCCCTGGGTCACATAAGTGAGCAATTCAGTTTCAAAATCCTATTAGTTCAGTGAAAACTCTCCCACTGGGTGGTAAGGTAAATAAATACTGTCTTAAATTCCAACTTTCCTAATGCAACTTTTTCCTCTCGTAACTTTGAATCCTACCTACAATCAGATCTGAAGAATCCGTAAGAACCAAATACTCTGTCTCACAGGACAGTCTATTTTTATTCCCAGAGTTTAACAATAACTAATCAAAATAAACAGGACTTCCGAGGGATAGACACACATAAACTATTTAGATCAACAAAAAGACACACCCAGCGGCAGAGAAAACCATCAACCAACCCTGGAAGGAACTCTACCTTTAGAAGGTGGTTGAGGTTTTATGGAGTGACCTGTAAGAATACTCTGCCTTGTCAGGACTTTTCTAGAGGTGGAGGTAATGATGGAAAATGACTACAGTGAAGCCATAGAGGTCTCCCCTGACACTTCAGTTGGGCAAAAGGCATCACTAGCTTGTTGGTCTGACACGCTCTTTGAGGATAAGCCAATGGGGTTCATACTAAAGCACCAACAGCTTTTCACACATAATTAGAATCTATAGATTCCTGTGAAATCCTTCTCATCTTACAGCAGTGGTGGCCATGTGTGTACAAGAAGTGGTAATAACCACATCGCGATATCAGGCTGGCTCTACAGAGAACTGGCAAATTCAGTCGACGCCTCCTACCAGGGCAAAAAACAGAAGTTGCATTTGAGGCTAAATTCATTGAAAGGCAGCTTTGACTGAGAAACAATATCCAAAATGGTCATCAAACTAAATACGTACATACATAAAGATGATACAACATCGGTCAGTGCAAACAAAGAATGTTACATAATGTAGAATTGATATCAACTTTACGTAAACATCCTCCTCTGGCTATGTCTTCACTCCACAGCTGTTTTCAGAGTGCTTGTGAGGATCCGATTCAGCACGCCCTCTTGCTTCTGGCCCACAAGGTGGTACTCAGAGAACAGAATTATGGGCTGACTGAAAGGGTCGGTAGATGAATGAGAGGTGGGTGATAGCATTAGCTAGGCCCTGAAGAGCCCCTGACAGTTCACGATGAAAGGTTATGATGGACAGTTCTACCAACATAGAGTGACATAAAGCTCTGGGAGGGAGGTTGGGTATGTTTTCCTCCTGGGAAAGCAGTGCAGACATCCATTGCATCACTTTCATGCTCAGGATTTAAACTATTTTGCTGTCATGTCTATGACAGTGGCCAAGGCAGCAGCACAGTTCCAGGGGCCTCAGACACAATGCCCTGCTAGCACCATGCAGCACCAAGCACTAACACGAGTAGCTGGGTTTTCTCTTTGACAGCTGGTCCCAAGTGCATCTCTCAGCAACTCAGCTCCTGGGTCCAGGAGTCTGGACACCCACACACTTTAGCCCCTTCCTGGAGCTCAACGGTGACATCACTGCGCTATGAGGAGCATCTAAGTCTCAGCGCAACTCAAGGTCCCCAAACCAACTTGACCATGAATACTTTTTCCATGTAACCCCTATTAATATTTAATAAACGTTTTGAGAAATTCTGCTTTGTGGTAGTTTATGCATAAACAATATTTTACAAAAATTATTAAAATTTTTCTATAGCCTGAAAGGGTTTCTATGATTTTCCTTTTGTATTTATTAATTTCCTGGTATCTATAACCATTTGAGCTAAAGTCACCCTTTTTTGCTGTTAACACAGGTTTGATTTTTTAGTCCTTATCTTTTATGCACACATACGCATATGTACATGCGACTCTCTTAAAGACAGAGAGGTCTCGGGGTGGGGGCCCTGGGTGAGGTTGCTGTTGCTAGGACAGCCAGTTTCTAGGCCAGGGATGCTGGAGCCCCCTCTGAGAACTGAGGTGAATCTCTGGCATGTGCAGTAGAGAAGGGATGGGGGGAGAAGGGAGGGAATGGGGTCAGCCCTGTCTCTAGGAAGGACAAAAACCTCTACTAAGGTCAGACTCCAAGCCCTGAGCTGGAAGAAGCAGGCGAGCCGGGCTCAGGCCTCCAGCCACAGGCCTAGGACCAGAACCCAGCCTGAAGGGCCAGCCCTCCTCCCACACACACTCAGGTTATGCAGGCGGCCTCTGCTCTCTGGAAGGTGAGGAGAAGCAGAGCTAAAAGAAGGTGGAGTAGAAAGCCTATCGCGAGAGTCCGGAAGCACTGCAGCTGAGCATTCGAGGTCCACACTTCGTCTGTGTCCACGGCCCAGCCCACTTGAGCAAGATGCCTGCCCAGTTTCTGAGAGTGGGGTTGATGGCCTCTGCTCACCCTTGGAGACAGGCCCCCCATCCATCCTCTGCCCCTCTTTGTTAATTGACTTGTTTGTTGCTGTTAACATTAAAGGGGATTAGTGGAGCTGCATCTTCCAGAAGGAATTAAACAATATAACCAGCTTTCAAGATCAATGTCTGCATGTGCACCCCTGGACTCCTGGAGCAGCAGGCCAAGTTTGCCCCGCGGCAGGGTGGGGGCAGGGGGGGGCCTGGTGGTGGTGATGAGGGGGATGTCTCTTTCTGCAGCCCTTTCCAACCCAGCGCCTCACACAGGCTCCAGCCTCTGCTTACAGAATACACTCATTTATTTCCCCCCAAGGCCCACCTTCCTGCATAATGTCCTAGGCACCACATGACCCTTGCCCCTCCACCTTCGTCCAAACTGCCATAGTCTTAATGCCAACAGACCTTAAGAAAGCTCTCTGATTAAACTACCTCATGAAGCTGTTCTGAAAATCAAGTGGTTTTTATGTCCTTTTTCTTGATCCTTGCCACTTGTTTTTCTAAATTTCTTCTATCTCCTTTCCCTGACACAATCCAATTCCAGAAAGTTCTTTCTTTTCAAAAGTCATAGGATATGCCATTTGGCAACCATCACAGTAATAAGTGATTCAGGCAAGAATCATCAATGGATGCTAATACAAGTGGGTAAAAGTTTGATGAAGAGCAGGAAAGAGTATCAAAGTATCACACTATAAGAGACTGATTAATTATAAAAGTAAAAATAATGATTTTAAAGTGGAGAAACTAGGCAGACACCTCCTAAACCAAGTGACCCAAGTTGACCTCACCAGCAATGAGAAAATGGACCCCCTGTGCCTCCTGATAGCCACACTGAGAAGAACACAACAGCACTTCACTATAGTGATGCTCCTGACAAAAATGCACAGCCTGGATCTAATCCTGAGGAGATAGCACATAAACCCATATTGAGAGAAACCTACAAAATAACTGGTAGGTATTCTTAAAAAAATGTCAATATTGTGAAGCACAAAAAAGACTGAGGAACTGTTCTAAATTAAAGGACGACTAAGGAGACATGAAAACTAAATGCAAAGCACGATCTGTGATTTTCTTTGGCTAGGAAGTATAGTTTTGAGACAATTGCCAATATTTGAATCTGGCCTGTAGATTGTGCTGTATGAAGGTTACTTTCCTGTTAAGAGAACGTCTCTGTTTTAGGAAACACAACCTGAAGTATGGAGGGCTAAAGGAGCACCACCTCTGCAATGTACTCTAAAACAACAGTTCTGAGAAACTTATAGATGGAGCACAAATATGGTTAAACCTTAACAGCTGGAGAGTCTGGCTGAGGGATATATGGTGATTCTTTGTGCTATCCTTGGAAGTTTTATTTAAGTCTGAAATTATGAAAAGCTAAACACATGTGTTCCTATTTACCATGAGATCGTCTAAAAAGCAGGTTGGCACCTCTAGAATTAGAACTGGGGCAGGGCAGCCACTGCGTCCTGAGACCAGCTTGATTTGAGGGGCTGGGCAGCCTTGCTGATGATCAGAAGGTGGAGACAGAGGGGAGGTGGTTGCTGGGGCTCCGCCCTCAGAGAGGAAACACAAATGAAGTCACAAGCAATTCTCCCTCGTACCTTCTGGACATTCCCTGGGAGACCCCAGAACCCTAAACTCCAACTACATGAGGCAATTTTTTATGCATGCTTCACTACTTTGGTCTACTGTAATTACCATGAAGCACAATCTTGTGTACCACTGAGTGACAAATTAACTTTGTTGTAAATTTGATAACATTTCAAACCTAATTATGTGGTTGGTGTTATTCCCATTATTATTTGGCTCAGTTTGAACAATTTCTTGTCCAGTTAGCTTGGTTGTTCCTTTACACTATATGGTAAAAGAACTGAAAAGGACTCTGCTTAGATTTAGCCCTGCTTGCTTCCGGGCACACTGTGCTGTTTCTGTGGTTTGTCAGGCTCAGAAGCCCGGACTTTGCAGAAGGCACTGTAATCTAAGGGTGCGAGCTCGAGCTGTGATATCGTCTGACAGAGAGAACTGGTTTCGAATCCAGCATGTGCCACTCCAGCAAGGCGAATTTGGGCCATTTTCTTATCTATCAAATGTAGAAAGTAAAACCTGCTGGTTGTGAGGGTTGGTTGGAGCCTTTAACATCAAACGACCTGCCCGGTTCCTGGGTGGGAGTGGTGACCGAAAGCCTCAGAAATCAACCTCTTCCCCACGGGCTCTGGACGAACCGACAATCTCGCTTCTCTCTGTAATGCACGGCTCCAGCCCTCCAGCAAAGTAAACCTTCTCCTCTGGGCAATGCTCACATACTTTTCCAAAAGCCAGCAGTTTTGGTGTCAACGTGCACCTGCTATTACAAATAGGCGATTTTATTATATAGAAACAAAAAATACGAGAGCAAAAGTTGTTTCTATGTAAGCTAAGTTCAATATTTGGAAGCAGTCACAGGTAAAATGGTAAAAGCCAACAGCTGCACTGAATTAGGTGTGAGTGAAGCAGCTGTGGAAGACAGGAGATTGTGGGTGAGATGGCTCTGCTTCCACAAAGCTGTAACTGGAAATCAGGGAGGTGTCACTGGTGTGGTTTAGGTAGGAAAGACAGCCCAGAATGCTACGTAAGTGATTCCGGCTCAGAGAAAACCCCTGCATTACACGAGAGGTTGGCAGTGAATGAATGAACTTGAGGTTGAAGTTCAAGTGAAATGTTGAAGGCACATTCACATCATTTTTATGATTTCCCCACTTTAAACAACATTTCTGATTCATCAGTCCCAAGTGTGCAGATGAGAGGCCTGCTAGCCTGTTTTTCGTTTGTTTGGTGAGGAAGATTGTCTCTGGGCTAAGATCTGTGCCAGTCTTCCTCTATTTTGTATGTGGGATACTCCCACAGCATGGCTTGATGAGAGGCATGTAGGTCGGCACCAGGGATCCAAACCCATGGACCCTGGGCCACTGAAACAGAGTGCGTGAACTTAACCACTATGCCATGGGGCCGGCCCCCCGCTAGTGTATTTTATTAAGATCCCTGGTGATCAGGAGAAACCTATCTAGCAAATGTGGCCCATGTTCTCCCAGGGTGTTTAGTTGGGGCTCTTTCCCAACGGTTCCCAATCTTGGCTGCTCATTTGAACCACCTGGGGAGCTTCAGAATCTCTGATGATTGGGTCTCCCCTCAATCCACCCCCCGGGCTTTGATTTAATTATCTGAGTAGGGCCTGGGCAAGTGGTTCTCACGTGGCCCCGGACTGAGCAGCACTGCTCTTTCTTATTTGCTACTTGGGCTTCAGGTGTGTGTCCATGTTTGTGAGAGTCAGATGGAGAGCCTTAGCCTCCACTCTGCCTCTCCCCACAAAGCCAGCCAGGGGTCTTGTGTAGACAGTCTGTAGGAGTCCCTGAGTTGCCCTGAGGATTCCGAAGGGCAGCTTCCAGAAGAGGGACAGAGGCACCACGGACAGTCTACACCATGGCAACGTGATGGGCTGCAGATTATATGGCGAGGTGGGTGGGCTGAAAGGAAAGTGTGTGCCAAGCATGACCAACTCGGCTGTAAGTGCCAGGATCTGTGAAGGTCTGTGTTGAAGGAGAATTTCCTTGAGATCAGGGGTTTTGTTTTCCTACCAGTGGAAGATGGGATGTTCTTACGCACCGTCAATTTCTGTGGTAGTTTTTTGGTAGTTATGATCTATAAAGTGCCACAAACAACAAAGCAGTTAACGCTGACCATTGTTCCTAGGAGGAACACAGGGTTAGGTTGCTGCAAGCCTCTGGACATCACATTTTCATCAATTGATTGATAGATAACCTTGTTTTAGGTGTAAATCTGTTTAAAGACACTTTATTGTTGATTCACTAAGCTTACTGACCACACTCATGCCTGAATGAAGCTGATCTAACACACGTATTTCTCCATAAGGCAATCACAGCCTTCTTAGGACACTAGACAGCACTTCAGCACTACGCTTGGGGGCCATTTTAAACAGTGGAATCACCATCAAAAAGCACAAAAATGCAAAAAACATGGCACTAAATAGATCCCCCAAAGGACACGTTGATAGAACATGAGCTAAAACAAGAAGGCGGAGCATCACCTCATCTGACCTCAGCTGGGAAGGTGTACATGGGGAGACTCAAATATTCACCTCTGTGCTCATGTCCATGAATGACTGTGAAAGTGCTGCAAGGATTGATTATGCGGTTACAAATAAATTTTAGTGAGTAGGTGAATTTGCAGATACAGAATCTGAAAAAAATGAGGATCGACTAGACAAGGTTGATGCCATTTCCACTACTTCCTCCTTGTGTCCTTCTCAGTCACATCCCTCACCTCTTCAAAGCCTGCTTACCCTGTCAAGGGGTCTTTGTTAATTTTCAACCTCCCCCTGATCATTCCATCCCGTGCTCAATTCTCAATAGAGAATACTGTTGAGACAACTCAGCCCCTCAATCAATGAACCAATCAGTCAATACTAAGGAAGTATTTTAAAGCACCTAACAGAACTTTTGAGAGGTACAGCGGGAAAGAGACAAATACAAGAAGCAATGCCTTTCAAACAGGGGTTACTATTTATTCACATGAAACGAAGGCCAACAATGCTAACAAGTACCTAAGTCAAGTTTAAAATGCCTGTTGCACACTGTTAAGTGCTCTAGATACCTAGAAAAGAAGGCTACCAATGAGGGCTTTACCTACAACTTTTCTGGGCCATGCAACTTTCATGGGACTTTACAGAGGAAGGAGAGATACAGAGAGAGGGTGGAGGAAGTATTCAGGATATATGAATACAGCCTGAGATGTGGGAAGGACAATAGTTTTTTTCTTTTCCAAATAAGAATAAAGAGATGAACTCAGCTAGGATGCTTGTGTGTGAGGAGGCAGAAGTGGCGTAGCCGGGTGCAAGCCCAGCTCTTTCTGATGATGCTTTGTTCCTCACGCGAAGAGGCATTTTACCAAAAACACTGGCAGGATATTCCAGATCGATTGACCAACACCAAACATTCCGTATCCTATTCTTATTTGCCACATGTATCCTTTTAGCCAGGATCTCAAGGACTCACTGGCAACAGGAGATGTTTTAAGTTAGGGCCAATACATTTGAGAGGTCATCCTGAAGAGAAGTCCAGGGAACAGGCCCCCTGGTAGTGAATCACTCCGCAGGATCTGTGACAGATTTCACCCGCACTTTCGACACCTTCCAACAAGTAACCCACCCCTTCCTCTTCAGCAGGAAATTAACCAGCTACACACCACTGAACATCATAGGTATAAACCACCTTACTTCTTTTTGTTTAAGGCAGAAGTTTGCAAACCTTCATCCTCTGTTACCAGGAATAGTGACTGCTGTATGGGATTGTATTATGTGGTGTCTGACTCGCCCACTGGGCTGTGGCTGCAGCCTCTTTCTGTGGGGCCAACCTCTTAATAACAAGGTCAATAAAAGGTAACCCATCTGAAGTGCTTAGGGCAATGTCTGGCACCCAATAGACCCTAAAGTAAGTATTTGCTGCTATTAACACAAATACCAAATCTCCTACAAAGTGCTGTTTATTTCCTTGTAAATTCTCCAGCGTGGTGCAGTGCTGGCATCCCAGTGAGCAGAATCTTGCTTAGAACAAGTGGGCATCCACAGTGACTGAGGCTACTATTATATCTTGGATTTGTAAGTGGCACTTACTGAGTTGGAATATGAGCTTCAAGACGCAGCTTATTCTTTCAACAAACACTGGTTAGGCACCTGCTGCATGCCAAGCTCTGTACTGCATGTGGGGATGCAGAGATAGTAGGAATGACAGAATAACAGTGCTCATTACTGGGTGTTCGGCACGGTGTGAGCCCCTTACAGAAGGCATTTCATCCTCCCAGTAATCCTACGAGCTAGCCATCCTTATCTCCATTTTCCCAGGAAGAAATAGAAGTTTTGAAGAATTGAGTGCTTGCCAGGGCATTAAATCCACAGCCACCAGCTCGCATCAATACCCTGAACACCCTCGTGTACACCCTTCAGGAGCTTACTCTGTAATGAGACCCGAGCATCAACTCGGCACATGAGATTCCCTGTCTAGAGAACTCCGAATGTGGGGGGATCAAAGCGCGTCCCCTCTGCTGCCAGGGGCACAACACCTCCTAACACCTTGGGGAGGAGGCTGGAAGGGAAAGCAAGGAGGCGTGAGAAGTTTCGTCGACGCGCTAAGACGCGAAGGCTTCAGAGGATTTCCGTGGAAGAGCCTCCGGTCCGTATCTGCCTGAGAATGTTGGGCCCGAGGCAGCTCCACCCTCCCAAGCTGCACACTGGGACGCCAGGTTCCTCTGCCTTCAAAGCTCTGCGCGACGGCCACACGAAAGACCCAAACCTTGGGCAGAGGCCAAACGGTCACTTCCCCGCCCTCCGGGCGCAGTATGCAAATCCGAGCACCAGGAAGTAGCTGGGACCTCTCTGCCGAGCCCAGCGACAGCCAGTTCCTCTCCCGCCGCTCCGGGCCGCCCGCCGCTCGCTCCCCGGCCGTGGCGCCCCCGGGCCCGACGCGCCACAGCCTCTAGCCCGCGGCAGGCGGGGCGGCCGCGCCACCCCGGGCCCCGCGCCCGCAGCCCCCCGCCGCGCGCCCTCCCTCCCCGGCCCGCAGCCCCTGCCCACGCGGGGCCCGCTGGGCCGCCCCGTCGCGTCCCCAGCTCTGAACTCAAGTCACCGTGGAGCGCCGCCGCCCCGCAACTTTCACCGCGAGCTGGTGAGTCCCGGGCGCGAGGCCGGCGGTGGGCGCCGGCGCGGGGCGGAGCGGGCGGAAGCCGCGGCTGTGCGCCTGGCCGGAGTCCTGGGCGCGGGGCCGGCCCTGGGCCGGGGGCTGGGGGTCGGCGCGGGCCGCGGGAGCGGGGGGCGCGCACGGGCGCCCGGCCCCGGCGGCGAGGGCACCCCGCAGCCCTGCGCCTGTGGGTGACCTGGCCCGAGTGAGGACGCGGGGGCGCGCAGCTCCGCAGGTGTCTTCCCCCTGGAGCGCACAGGGGCGTGGCGGGAGCTGCGGGCGCGGGGGCGGGCGCCCCGCGGGTCCCTGTGGCGCGGACCCGAGGGCCGGATGCTGTCCTCGCTCGGGCCACTCCCGGCGCCGCGGGGAAGCCCCTCTCCACGCGGAGCGGGCGCGCGGCGGGGATCCTGGAGGGGACTCCTCGGGTCGCCCAGTCTGGTCTCCTCGCCGGGCCGTGGGTCCCCAGAGGGGAGGGATGGGGCTCGGGCCGGCCCTCCCCCAGGCCCGCGGGCAGCAGCCCTCCTCGGTAGCGCCGGCAGCAGCGTGACGTCGAGGGGCTGCGAAGGAGCCTGGTGCTCACCCTCCCGCTGAGCTCGGCGCCTCTCGGCCTGCGGAGGAGCAGTCCGGTGCCCCGCCGGCCGGCGGAGAGGAAGCGCGAGTTATTTTAAGAATCAGGGGTTGCCTTTCCTTCGCCTTGGGGGAAGGGTGTTAGCGTCAGTTTCCACTTTTCTGCGTTATCCTGGCGACCGTGGCGACTGCTGGTTGCTGGACGTTTATAACATTCCTTCTAATAGCCGGCGTGGTTTTGTGATTGTGTCATTTTTTTGTATATCCACGCGTGTGTGTGCATGTGTCTTAATTACTCCCAATCCACCCAACTTCTTTGCCATCTCAGAAACTCGAGTTGAATTCAGGCCTTGCAATTTCCTAACCGTGTGTGAACTTGATCTTATTATTGAAATTCCCTGTTTGGGTTTCCTCATCTCTAGGAGAATATATCTACCTCCTGAGCTATTTATTGCACTTAAAGCCCCAAGCACATACTAGGCATTCCATAAATGGTGCTGTTGTTGTTTATTGCAAATAATTCTGTCCGTAAATCGAGATTTATGGTTCTTTGTAATTTGTTGCTTATAAACCTAAGACTACATGTCCAGTTTAGCCACCTGACCTTACTAGTAAATCTGCTTAATAAATACACCAGGGATTTGCTGTCCCAAAGCAGGCCCCACAAGTCTCACTCACCCTGAGAACTAGCCAGCAAGGATGCTTGACTGATTTTTGACTTGTTGGCTGCCCCCAGCCGGCTGCAGGGTTCAGGAGGGCAGAAGCATCTCCTTAAGCACTGAAGGAGTGCAGGAGCTGACTAAGTACCAAAAAGTCCCTCCTGACATGGTGAGCTCTGCTGGAAAAGGGTGGGATTCGTTGTCACTGGTTCTCATTTGGGGGTGCAAGGTAAACATCTTGAGGCTTGAGGAAGTTTAATTTGATTACAAGAGGCTTTTGGTGACTGGGCCTTTTTGGATGGAGAGTGCGGTGACCACTTTCTGAGTGAAGAGTACAAGGCAGCCCATGTCAGAGAAGGGAAGGCAGGAGCAAAACCTGAGTTTGGGTCTCTTCCACCATTTACCGGAGCTGTGATTTACGCTAAGTGACTTGGGCCATTTATTCAGCCAACATTTCCTTCATAGCAGTAAGCAGAGTTATATTTTGATTTGTCTGCCCGTGTATAGTCTATATTCACCACTACAATGAAGGCTTCGTGAAAACAGCTTTCTCTGTCTGGTCCAAAACGCTAGACCCCGTGCCTGTCGCGTAGTCAAGATTACTTAGAAGAAGGAATGAAAATCTGCTCTGATCCTGGTCCTGTGCAAGGTGGAAGAACGGGCTGGCCTCTAAAGCATTTGCAGCCTGCTGTCCCCCACTTCCTGGTTTCTAAAATGGGGATTTGGGGATCTCTTTTGGATTGTCAGTGTATCCCTGCTGTAGTGTTCTAAGTGGGAATCTCCATTCAGCCCTGGTTACTCTGCTGTACCACTGGGAGAGAGGTCTTCATTTGGAGTAGTAAGAGGTAGCCTGCAAAGGTAGTTTGCCCAATCAAAAAGACCCACTTTGGGGCCAGCCCAGTGGCGCAGTGGTGCACACATTCCACTTGGGCAGCACAGAGTTCGCTGATTCAGATCCCAGGTGCGGACATGGCACTGCTTGGCAAGCCATGCTGTGGCAGGCGTCCCACATATAAAGTAGAGGAAGATGGGCACAGATGTGAGCTCAGGGCCAATCTTCCTCAACAAAAGGAGGAGGATTGGCAGCAGATGTTAGCTCAGTGCTAATCTTCCTCAAAAAAAAAAAAGATCCACTTTATCTTAGAGTCATTGGTGTTGCAAAGGTATGTGGAGAATTTGTGATCTCCACTTCCCCGCCAATGGCATTCTTTCAGCAGAAAAGTGGTCCAGCAGTTTGTGAATCAATGACTTTCAAAACCTTTTAGTTCTATCATATTTGTGTTAAAAAATAAGTCACCAAAACATCTGATACGCCAGTTGGTTCAAGTGAATATATGGAGTTGTAATTTAACAAAATTAAACTATGTTATCCATAAACAAACCTGTATTAATTTTAAACCTGTATAAATGAGAATATAATGTGTACATGTTACTGTTACAGCTCATTCACACTGCTGACCTGAATGACCTCTGTGTCCTCAGGCGTGGATAGTATTAACATTGAAAGTCACCACAATCATTAGTTGGGACATTGATAAGTGACACGTTGATGGCAGAGAAGGCCTCAGACCTCTCCAGGGTTCTTCCTGGTGATGATGGTGCTAACACCTGTCATTTATCCAGGGCTCTGAAGCCTTCCTGAACTCTGATTTCATTTAATTGTCTCATGGCCCCCCAGGGTAGGCAGGGGCAGCCACAGAGAAAGAGGGTAGGTGTCATGTCCAAGGTCACAGGCCTGGTTAAGTGACATCGTTGGGCGGAGTAGGTGTGTGTTCTGGCTCCAGCTTTAGAGCTTTTCCCACTTTTCTCCCTTTGGATCTATAGTAGGTACTCAGTTACTTAAAAGCAAAGAAATTAGTTTTTCGTTTAATAAATATTTTTAAAGCAGGGGATCACAAGGTAATTTTCTCCTATCACCTGGGAATTGTGTGACCTAAGGGGCAAATGAGCAGGTGCACTGTGAAGCAGGACACTTAGGTGTATTGAGGAGATGAACTTTGGTGCCTTTCAGCACCGCTTCCTGCCTGGGGAGGGAGGAGTTCTGATAACTGCCAAGGTGACAACTATACTGGCTGCATTCAGAACAGCTCTAGCGACTGCCGTGGGGGCTATCAGGTGCTTACTAGTTAATATAGAATTGCCCAAGAAATACTTTGCAAAGGGATTCCCTCCAGCCTCTGCTAGCAATGCCTCCCTGTGAATCCCGGGGGCCTCCTTGTGTGGTTGTGGTAACAGTGAGAGCATCATTGGAGGTAAAAAGTAAAGTAAGGAGACAGGGCCCATAGGATTAAAACGTGTGTGTTTACCGAGCACCTGTGATAACCAAGGCACTGTTATAGGCCCACACTCCTCTGATAGATCACATTGCCTCCTGTCTTTTAAGAATGGTGGTGAAGAGAGGGACGTGGAAGAGGAAGTTGTTTTGTTTTTTTTTTCGGTCAGAAATATTGAAAGATTTCTTACAGCTCCCTAGTTTCCTGATACTTAAATTGTGAAATGTTGAGTTCACTCTATCATCATTTCTAAAATTTATTTGGAGTAAGTTCCCATTTGAGGGAGAAGTCCAAGTATAGCAAGTAGTATGGAAATCTGCCAGTTGAAGAGTTAGAATTTTTGCAACAGGCCAGTTTAAAGACTTGGACTTTCTTCTAGATAGCCTTGGCTTAAGTGAGCTGGAAGTGCTCTCTTGTAATGTAGAATAGCAAGTTTAAATAATTACTTGGGATGATGTGTGACAAAGGCTCCTCCTGCTGACAAGTTGCCGGGCCTGGAGTGGCCTCTGCTCTTCATTCCTGGGCTGCTTCTTCAATCTCATGCTGGACTTCACTTTCCCTTAGTCCTGAATAAGCTGTCCATACTCCGTATTTGCCACAAAGTTATTTCTTGAAGGTTAAATTTAGAATCAAGTGATAGTTTTCATTTGTATAGCACTCTTCCAAAGTGTTGATTATTTAACTGTGCTTTATTAACCCTCAGCGTATTTCCAGTCTCCCTTCTCTGGCTGCCTGCACCAACTCTTTCCTCACCATCTTACAAAGCCTTCAAACCATGAATTGACATGATGAGAGCTAATCACTTATGGGAATAGATTACTGGTTAGTCTTATTGCAACTGTGTTCATTTTTCATAACGCTAAAATGTATAAATGATGTTCCATAAAATTACACCACTAGGAGTAAATTTACAGAATCTGAGTGGGTGTTTCTTAATGGTCTAGGCTCCATTCTTGTTAAGTTGTAGGACACTGGGAAGAAGTCCCCATTTGTTTAGCTCAGAGGGTCTTTTAGTCTGTGTCATTTCCTTTTTACAGTTCACAGTTCAAAGTCAAATATTGCTGGGCCTGCCCACAATCCCACCTTTCAGGGAGCATCTAAGGTCAGTCTACTACTCTTCATTGACTCCAAGCCACGCTGACTGGAAGCTCTTTGCCAACACCCCTCTCCAATTCTCCTTCCTCTCTCGGTACAGCGCTGGGGGGAAGCTGTAATGACTTCTTTGGGCCCACTTTTAGGTGCTGGTGAGAGAATACAGTGAGAGTGGAGAGATGGGTCTGCACTCATTCTGCCTCCAGCTACAGCAGTGATGTCTTCTTGGTGTCTGGGCCTCCTGGGTGCCTTCCTGTAAATGTTAACCCCCACGGGGGTGAGGGGAATGGAGAAGGTTGTCTCAGAGAGACCGTCTGGAGAGGCAGGACCACTTCTGCTTTCCACGGGGAAGCTGTGTCACGGAGAGCAGACCTGTAGTGGGAGGGCTGAGAGAGGAAGCCCAAGGGAGGAGGCCTGCGAGGAAGTGATACTTCCTCCTGCTTCGAAGGCCCTGGCCCGGTCGTTTGCCTGAGCCCCACCTTCCTTACCACCCAACCCTGCTTTTTCCTCAGGATTCTTTCTACCACCTTCTGCTCTGTTCATTTTCAGTTTGCCCTTGAGAGAGGGATGGGGGACAGAGAAAAAGAATGAATCTGGTCGTCAATGTGGAGCCTTCTCTGGTGAAGCCTATGGTGGTCATGTTTGATTTTTCAGCAATAGAAATATGTACATTTTGAAATTCGCCATCATGGAAACCATTATGAAACTCTAAGTAGATGTTTTGAAATCTTTAATGTTCAGGCAATGTAATAATTTCTTCATCCTAACTATAATGGTTCAAGCTATTTTTAAAGTTACTTAAGCTATTAGCCTCTTGTTAAATTTTTGAGAGAAAGCTGTGACCTTCTAACTTCTTTGACCACAACCCATATCAAGAAATATATTTTACCATGTGCCTGAATGCACATCTATTTGTATGGGGAAAAAAAAAAGGAAACAGAATTTGGTGAAAGAGCCCGTCTCCCTCGCTTGTTGAGGGGTGTGATCTGGAGCAGTCCTCTGAGGCCAGCTTGGTGAGATCTGTCAGAGTTTAAAACACACAGAGGCGAGCCCAGGGGCCGGCCCAGTGGCACAGCGGTTAAATTTGCACGTTCCACTTCTTGCTGGCCCGGGGTTCGCTGCTTTGGATCCAGGTTGCGGACATGGCACCACTTGGCAAAAGCCATGCTGTGGTGGGCATCCCACGTATAAAGTAGACTAAGATGGGCATGGATGTTAGCTCAGGGCCAGTCTTCCTCAGCAAAAAGAGGAGGATTGGCAGTAGTTAGCTCAGGGCTAATCTTCCTCAAAAAAAATAAATAAATAAAAAATAAAACACACACAGCCGAGCCCAGCAATTCCACAATTGCTGTCCAACAGGGAGGTTTATTACGCAAATAGAAATTGATACATCCATACAATGGAATGCTTTGTAGATACTTTTAAAAATAGTATTAAATTACACTTACTAATATGAAAGATGCTTAAAAGAGCTAAACACAAATATGTAGGTAATACTATATGGTACCATTTTTGAAATAAAATGTTCATATATGGGACACATGATCTGTGAGTTATGCAAATCAATAATTTTTGTACTAAAGTTTTAATAGTCATTATTTCTGGGTGCTGGGTGAATACTGATGTTTTCTTTTGTGTATCTTTATTTTTTAAAAAAGAGCGTCAGTTGTATTATTTTTGAAACAGCAGTATAATAAGCAATGAAATGAAGTCAGCGTGGTTGTAGAGGGAAGGTAGGAGCAATCGGGAAACTTTGGGGCAGAAGTGACCATTATGACGCTTGTGTGGATGTAACTGTAAGCAGATCTGCCCCCGGAGGAACTAATGAGCTGGGAATGTTGTAAATGGAGAGAACGTTTTCTTGGAGAAGCATCCACTTATATTTAGTTATAATTAGTGTTGAGTTTAGCAAACGTTTCTTGAGGGCCGCCTGTGAGTCAGGCACAGTGTCAGGAGCTGGGCTCGGGGACATGGGTGGAAATCCTGAAGGGCAGAGGGCCGCGTGAATGCAAGAGGGTCGGCGCTGAGAAAGAGCAGATCCCACTGTGCGCGATCATTCAGCGGCCAAGAACGCCCGCCACCGAGGAGGTGATAGGCGGGAGGGCCCAGGTTCGCGGAACTGGACGTGTGCAGAACTAAGTGTTGGATTTCATTGTGTAAACAAAGGGGAAGCATTGGAGCCTTTTACTGGGAAGCCAGTTTTTTTCCATCACAATCAACTTCTTGCTTTGACTCTTTCATAAGATATTTATGATGTTGCCAGATAATGAAGAGACACTGAGCGCGCATTTACTGCTTTCATTAGGTGGCTGATTACTGAGACTCAAAGGGACTTCCCTAGAGATCACTTTGGAGCCAGAAAGTAACATTTATTGCTATTTAACATGACATCAGAAGGCTTAAACTTATAGTCACCAGCGAGTAGGTACTTGATAACTGCCCCAAATGGTGATGATCTTGCCCAGTTTTCTTGAAGAAATAAGCAATTTGGAGCTGAGATCTAAGTTTCTGTGGGGTTATCAGTATTTTCCATTTGATTTAAAAGGAGAATGCGTTGTAAAGCAGCGGCTCAGCATTGGCGTTGTTCTTATGATATATAAATTAGTTTATCAAAAGCACCATCATCACTAGGAATGACTGTATTTGGTCAAAATGGCATAATTTGGCAATTATGCAAGTAACAACCTTGCATAATCCGATATAGTATATTGAGTATCTCCTGTATTCAGTGCCTATGAGGGATTATTAATCTTAAGTTTGTGGGGAGATGGTATAATATGGTGGAAAGAAAATGGGCTTCCAAATTTGACAGATCTGAGTTCCTAGCTTGGCTCCAATGCTTGTGACTCTGGGAAAGTTACTTACTCTCACCATTGTTCATTTACAAAATGGTGGTAATACCCACTTCTCAGGTTTGTGGTGGTGAACAGAGTGAACATGTAATCTCCCGACATTGTTTCTGGTACAAGAAGGCACATAATAAAAGGGGGCTGTTTTTACTACTATGTGCTTCCCTCATAAAGCAGAGGAACCCTGTTCATTCCTTCCATCAGCAAACATATATCAAGTAAAAAGTTTATATTCTGTCACGGCCCCAGGAAAGTTCAGAGTCTAGTAGGTGAGTCAGTCATAAACCATCCTATGTAACACAGCGTTTGCCATGTGCTGGAGGCTCAGGTCTTTGGTCAGTTGACCTTCCGATCTGCTTACGAGGTACCAGAAATTGCCAGAGGCTACAGGGGTGAGCAGGATAGTCTCTGCATTCAAAGATGCCCTCGTAGTGGGGGCGTGGGGACATAAACGTGGTTTTCACAGAGTGTGATCAGTGTTGTCCTACTACGTACGAAGTGCTCTGTGAGCAGAAGGAAAGGGTTCTGGGTCATAGGACAAGATGCTGGAGCCCGGTCTGGTCGGGGAAGAAGGACTTCACCAGGTGAGGCCTAAAGGGGAAATGCAAAGATGTGAAAGAGCCTGGGGATTCCAGAAAGGTGAGGCGTTGCCTGGCCTGTGCTACAGGGATGGACTGCATCCTTAAGTAATGAGAGGCTTCCTCACCTGGGGAGTGACAGACAAATACGGTAATGGGCACAATCCCTGGCTTCAAATGCATTTTTCATATAGACTTGGTGGTCATCAATATAATCAACTGTGCACCGTAAGAGTTGGTTTTTGTCTCTCTGGACCACACTGACTTTTTGAATTGTTTCAAATTTAATGGATGCCAAACGTATATAAAAAAGAAATTTTAACAAGTGAAATTTCATAACTGCCTGTGTATCTTTTACTTTATGGTTTTCAGTTATTTTTAAAGTTTTAAATAAATTAAGATAACCACTAAGTGAGGATTTAATTGTGATTTTCCATAAATTCTTTTACAAGTGGATAATCTTTCAAGAGTCTAGTAGAGAAAAGATTTCTGAATGCTTTGGTAAATGACTCTCAAATGTTATTATGGTGCTGTAGTTATGTCTTTGACCAAGGTATTAGGATACAATCCAGTTTAACAAATGACTTACCCCCTTTGGTGTCAAGTGTCAACCACTGTGCTCCTGACATCACCTATCCACCTTGATATCCAATATTAGAATCATGGAATCTTATAGAAGAAAGGGATTTTGGTGATGTGTCTTACACATAGTCCTTAGCAGGTGGTCAGTTTCCCTTGAACATTTGGTCTCAGAGGTCAGTGTCTGCCCCAGGTGATTCTAATGCAGGTGATGGCGGTCATATTGTAAAAAAGCATGTGACAGGGAGACTCCTGTTGTCCAAAGTGGCCCATTTCATTTTTGGACAGCTTTGGTTATTAGAAAGCTTTTTCTGTCATGCTGTGTAGTTTCTGCCTGTTGGTTCTAGTTCTGCCCTCTGGCACTTTTTTCACACATTTGAAGCCATCCACTGTCGGATTGATAGAATAGCCGTTCACTGTGGCTGAAAGCGTAGGATGTATAGGGACATTACTGACTGCCTGCCTACCCAGCACTGTTCTTCCACCTCTCTTCCTAACAGAACCCAGAGTTTCAGGATCCATATTCTCCACTGAAGTGTCAGCAGAAGTTTCCCCATCCCCATCTATAGGGTGGCCCTGACTGGTCAAAGGATCCTATTCTTGCCAGTGATTGGTTTGTGAATGGGTATACTTTGGGTTGTACAGTAATTAGTCAAGCAAAGTATTATTTCATAGGTGGTCCTAAGATATAAGCAGAAAAGGAGTGAGTGGGGGATGGAGGGAGAGAAGGAAAGTGAGAGAAGGATAAAGAAACGAAAAACCTTAGGTGAGAGTCAAGAAACTGGAAGGAAAATACTGTAAGTTATCTTGATTACTAATTTGTAATGTACATGCTGTGTGGTTGTCCACCCTGTGTTTCTTCTAGTCACACAGACTTGTGTGGCATTAATGCTGACAATTGGGCTTCTCTAACTACAATTTATTTTTCAAATGTATATTTATAGAGTATTGTGTGTTAAGCATTGTAGTGGGTGCTTGGGGGTAAACATAAACATTCATAAGTATGAGGTTCCTGTTCTAGAAGGGTTTATTGTGCTCTGTTCATTCTGGGCTGTTCCCAGACCAGAAGGCTGACAAATTAATTTGCTGTGGCTGTGGGTCTGACAGCAACCTTCTTGCTCAGGATATCCTTGGGCATCTGAATCAGTGCATAGAAACCAGTATTTCTGGTAAGATAGAAGGCAGTGTGTGAGGTGGTTAAAGCACATTTAGGCTTATATTTCAGATCTGTCCCTTTCTAGCCATGGGACAAGGTACTGGCTTTGCTAGCCTCATGGTCCTCATATTTAAACCTCAGAGGCTGGTTGTGAGGATTCCAGGATGTAATGGATTCAGAGCTAGCCACATGTGAAACACATAGCCAATGGTGGTCATTGTTATTGTTATTATCAAAAGGAAGTTGCTTGGAATAGTTGCCAGCAAAAACACCAAACAACAACAAAGGCAAAATCCAGAAAATAGCAAGTGTTGGTCAGAGTGTAGAGAAATTGGAACCCTTGTGCACTGCTAGTGGGAATGTAAAATGGTGCAAGTGCTGTGGAAAACAATGCGTGTTCCTCAAAAAATTAAACATAGAATTAATATATGATCCAGCAATTCTGCTTCTGGGTATATATATAAAAGAATTGAAAACATAGTCTCGAAAAAGTATTTGGATACCCATGTTCATAGCAGCATTAAGGGGTGGAAGCAATTCAAGTGTCCATCAACAGATGAATGGACAAACAACAAGTGGTATATACATAAAATGGAATATTATGCCACCCTAAAAAGGAAGGAAATTCTGATACATGCTAAAACATGGATGAACCTTGAGAACAGTATGTTAAGAGAAGTAAGCCAGTCACAAAATGACAAATACTCTATGATTCCACTTACATGAGTTATGTAGAGAGATCAAATTCATAGAGACAGAGAGTAAAATGGTGGTTGTCAGGGGCTCGGGGGAGGGGGAAATGCAATTTATTGTTTAATGGGTCTAGAGTTTCAGTTTTACAAGATGAAAAGAGTTCTGGAGATGGATGGTGGTGAGGATTGTACAAGAATATGAATATACTTAATGCTGCTGAACTGAACACTTAAAAATGGTTGAGTTGTAAATTTTGTTATATGTATTTTATCACAATTTTAGAAAATGATTTTTAAAAAATTGCTTGATAAGCAGAAATGTATACAAATTGATGAGGCTGGTCCAGAGGATATTTCATTGAGTTTGATAAGTTGCCTTTATTCTGACTGGGGATTTGCCCACCAAGCTGACTGGTGATCACATTTTTGAGGGGCAGGACAGGGTCTTTAATTGTCATTCAATACACGGCCACATGGATTGATGGCTCACAAGATATTGGAATGGCTGTGGCGTGAGAGAGAGAGCATGATAGTGGAGAATTTTATGACGACTGTGGACTGGAGAGTGAGGAGGAGCTTTCTAACAATACACCCTGCCTGTGGGGGACCCGGCTGGGGTGTGGAGCGGTCCTTCTCAATCCTTCCATGTTTGTAAGCACCGGCTAAGCGATTCTCTCACTGGACCTTTTAGAAAAGGTCGGACTAGATGGCTCTAAAAGGTGCTTTCTGATGGGATAATTCTGCTCTTTCTAGCCATGTACTCACTGATTCCAAACTACATAACAGGAAAAAATCTCTCTAGTGGAGTTCTTCCTAATAGGCTCGAAGGGGAGTTTTTAAAAAAGTTTTCCCAATGTGGGAGTGGTTTTTTTCTTTTAATTTAAGTATAACATACACATAATAAAGTTGGAAAAAAAAACAGAGAAGTCTAGCTGAAAGCAAGCCCTCATGTAACCACCCCCAGATCAAAAAGGAGAAGGGTGCTCACACCCAACATCTCCCTGTGTGACCCCAGACAATGCTCTCTCCTCTAAGACATCTGCCATGCTGCTTCTGGTTTTAGTTTAGTTTCTAATGTCGGCTTTTAAATGATAAAGTGTAGGAAATTGAAAAGCAGTACAGCAGTACAAAGCCATTTGGTTTGGCAGATAAACAGATTTTCAAGCTGTGGGTTTGGCTGGCACCAGACTCGTGTGTGTTGAATTCCTGCAGTTCAGTGGAGAGCAAGTGCCCTGGTTCATACCCGGCTCTTGAGGTGCTGAGATTCTCACATGTGAGTTCGATCAGAGCCTTATTTAAATACCTTTTTATTCAACCATTAGTCAGTAAAATTAGATGGCTCTAGCCATATATAGCTTGTTTTTCTACCCATCTCTGCATAGCTCAGTAAATTTATAGATGCAAATTTATAAATGTGGGTGTGATAGGGTGGTTTCCAGTGACCCAAATGTAATCAAACATTCTGCTACAGGACACAGAGCCGGTCTGTGCAAAGTGCTCAGTGGCTCTGTGCATTCAGTTATGGTATTCTTCAGGAAAATAGGACTCATTTTTCTGATGTGAAGGAACACAGTACCCTTATTACTGACTGTTTGTTCTGCCTCATGTAGTTTTGACATTTATTTTTGTTGGGGGTGAGAGAGGGCCATAGTTTGACCTGTGGAATTTATTAATCCATGAAGTAATGCTTCATTTATTCATCATTCGGAAAACATTTTTTTGATACTCACTGATCATAAATATGCATGCGTATGACTTGCAGTCACATCCATTAGTTCTCAATTGCAGAATTGTTCTGTATGTACTCAGGAAGTTAAACTATTTTAAAGAGTAGAATGAGGAGTATAATTTTCTATTTCATATGAAATAGGAAGCACACACACAGGCAGCAGAGTACCGAGGTACCCATCTTTCTATGAAAAAGTCACAATCGTGGTCCGGGTCAAGGCCAGGGATAACCGCACCCGAGGAGGAGGCGCGGAGCCCGCGGTTTGACTGCCTGCAGCCGCTGCCCCAGTTTAACTTTCCTCCGGCCACAGTTTCTGATGCTTGACGTCTCTGCCTTTTCCCTGCTTACCTCTGTTGTCAGCCGCTGGATGCTGCAGAAGATCTGAACAAGGAGTGAACTCTGGGGATGGAGGGAGGGGAGTATTGGGCCAACAAGACTCACCAGAGTGGAGTAACTTCCAAGTGGGGAAGCGCGTTCTTCAGTTGAGAATAAAACAAGAAAAGATGGGGAAATAGCTGGATTCCTTACTTACCCTGCTGAACAAAGCAGGGTGTGCATTAGTAACAAAATGGTAGCTTGTGAGAAATGTGTTGTTATATTGTGAACTTCAGGGTGTCTGAGGAGCAGTGTAACATCATAGTTATAAACCGCGAGTCAGGAATTGGGTGCTCACCCACGCTCTGTTGAGTACTGGTCTTGGGGCATCAGATGAAGTTCCTTAAGCTCTTCAGGCCTCATTTTCCTAGTTCATAAAACAGTAGTAACGTGCTTGTCTTGTATCTCATCCAATTGTTGCAAGGACTAAATGAGGCACTATGTCGGAGAGTCCTCGGAGAAATCTAACTCATTATACACTTGGGGCTATTGTTTTGGGTTCAACTTTAGCATGCCTAGCCTTTTCTTGTTTTCTGGGGATCCCTGTTTCCCCTCCCCCGTTCCTGGTACCCCTGGCCTGTTTTGATTGGATTCGCTCGTACCTCACTGCCAGTCCTGCGTGAAACTGAGGCTTGGCGAATACCTCAGATGCAAACTTATTCTTCTTAAAATATTCAGGCAAAAGGCAAAGGGAAAGCATTTTCTTTTATTAGTAGGTGGTCCTTAAGTGTGAGAAATAAAGCAGTTTTTTTTTAAAGCTAGTTTTATAGATAAAGAAATAGAAGAAAATTCTTGTCTGATTTGGTGGAGGGGCACCCCCAGGCCCCCTCCCCTCGGGTTCAGTGGCCCTCGCTTCAGTGAAGGACCTGCGGCCTGATTAGCTGTGTGGAGCCCTGCACCCGTGCCCAGAGAGCTGACTTCATGCAGGCTCGACATCCGCGCAGATCCTCCGATTGACCTCTTGGCAAACGTGGCCGACTTTCTTCCGACCAGGAGTGGAGGAGCAAACATTACTACAGTAGAGTTTTGATTTACGTGACTCTTATCATGCCATATAAATGAAAATTCAGACTTCAGATTAAGGCAAGTAAAGTTTTCTCTATTGTATCTTAAAAGGTACTTTTCCCTCCCCTAACAATAGCTTACATGATGCTTGAAGTCTTATTAAATTAAAAACACCTTGAGATCAGGAACCAGCTTTTCAGATGCTGAACAGACCTCTAACTTCACCTGTGGTGTTTACGGAGGCTCGACTGTGTAGGACCCCTGAGTTCTGACAGTGGTTCTGCTGGTTGTCCCCTCTGTCTCACTCTGAAATTGACCTTTTCTATCTTGGTTTCTCCCCTAGTTCAGTGGAAAACCTGCTGCTTAATACGTACTCCAAAATATTTCAAAATCCCTTTAGTCGAGGAATATAGCACTCTAAGCATCAGAATAACTTTTTAAGATTAGTACACAACTTTTTCTTTTGAATAGAGTAACAAAAATTTAAAGGACAGTAGATTTGATTTTAAGGAACTTTTTAAAAATCAACTTTTAAAATTTTGCTATACAATTCTATGATTTTGAGTAGATTCATTTAACCGCCATCTTAATAAGGATGTAGAACAGTTCAAAAACTGCCTTGTGCTGCCCCATCCCTAACCTCTGGCAGCCGCTCATCTGTTCTCTGTCACTGTTTGTTGTTAGTGCAGCCAACACGATTCCAACTCCTAGTGACCCTGTGCACAGCACAGCAGAGCCCTGCGGGTCTTTTTGCGCCATCTTGTCGTCTTCCAGCACTGTATCAGACAATACTCTGCTGCTATTCATTGGGCTTTCCTGACCATTTTTTCGGAAGTGGATAGCCAGGTCCTTCCTGGTCTATCATAGTCTGGAAGCTCCGCTGAAACCTATCTTATGGATGATCTGCTGATGTTTGAAATACTGGTGGCATAGCTTTCAGCATCACAGCAACACACAGCTGACACAGTATGACAACTGACAGGCGGGTGATGTGGTTCCCTGACTGGGAAACGAACCTGGACCGCAGTGGGAGAGTGCCAAGTCTTAACCACTAGACCACCAGGGCTGACTTCTGTCATTACAGTTTTGCCTTTTCCAGAATGTAATATGAATAAATCATACTGCATGTGATCTTTTTTTTTACAATACAGCTTTATGGAGATATAGTTCACATATCATATAATTTCACCCATTTAAAGTATAAAATTCAGTAGTTTTTAGTACGTTCAGAGTTGTGCAACCATAACAACAATCAATTTGAGAACATTTTCATCACACCAAAAAGAAACCCCGTATCCATGAACAGTCATGTCCATTTCCGCCAACCCCACCTCCCCCCCGCCCCCACCGCCCCCTTGCCCTCTGCAGCCCTGATCTACTTTCTGTCTCTGTAGATTCCAGGCAACTGTTTTCAATGATATTTTGTGCATGGGTTTTGATGTTTCCCAGACTGAACTCTTTCCAGTTTTATTAATTTAACTTTGCAGAATTTTGAGGTATAATTTATTGCACAATTTCTAAAAAACTTAATGTTGTTGGAGGGAAAAATCTTTATGGTGTCTTTTATCAAGAAAGATACTCAAAGTAGTTTTTCTCTTTTAAATCTTCTACTTAAGAAAGACACAGGTCCTCTCCATGAGAATCCTCCCAGATGGGAAAGGGCAGTGTTATTCACAGTGGAATGAAAGTTATTTGGGAGGGAATCCTGGAAAGCTGAGTTTTAAATTCTGGGGGTAAGCTGTGAGCGGTCTGTTCTGCTGAATTCTGCAGCCACCCCTCCCTGCTGCCTGAGGGGGATGACAGTGCTTTTAACTCTCAGGTTTGCTTTGGGGGTGTGGTCTGTAGTCTCCCCAACCTAGAATGTGGACATGATCATAGCTTCTCAGGGGATCTCCCAAGCATCAAGTGATATCTGATTGTTTGAGCCAGTGTTTCTCGGTCATTCTCTTCTTTGTGAGAGGCAGCATTGTGTAGGGATGATTGACAGAGGACCTGGTCACATGACCTGGCTCCACTTTTGGAGGTATGGATTCTCACTGTTGGAGGTATAATCTCAGGCAAGCCACTTAACTTCCAGTCGTCCCGCTTTGGCCGTCTGTTACATGACCATTAATAATAGAAAGTCTTTTGAAGTTTAGTTGTGATTGTTTATATGGATGTACTGGAAACATAATAGAGGCTTAACAAATATTTAATATTTGCTTTTCTTTTTGCTAAAATAATCATTTTTTGGCCATTGTAGTCTTCTAGGGAGCTTATTCTGTGCAACTATATAGAAATTACTGAAAAGATTTTGCAAAGGCCATGATAGTCTGAACTTAGATGCATACTTGGACTTGAGCCAGCACTACGTTTTGAAATGTTTGTTAAAGCTTAGAAGCACAGTGTGTAGCTAAAAGGAAAGGAATGTTTGGATGAATGATGGACAAAGGAGAAACCCACACCAGGATGCCTTAAGTTTTCCATGCATTGCTTAATCTCTGTAGGGAGCAAAAGGAACTTTCTGGCTCTTAGGCCCTCAAATCCAGACAGTCTTATTTACTGAAGACTACCTAATGATGATCCAATCTGAAATCGGTTTCTTTAAACGAAAGACTGATGTATGAGGACCAAGGAGAAAAAGGAGCTGGGAATGATTAGTTTTGGCACAAAAGAGAAAGCAAATTTCTTTCTTAATTGGAAGAATTTTATAACAATGCTAGCACAGTTATTACTTGTTTTACTTTTCTGTCAGGCAATAATTATCTTTCACAGAAAATATAAAATAGCAATCATTTATTTAATGTGTGTCTTCCGTTAGGTGACCAATTCGTTACAAGATGTGTTGTTGATATTCTTGTTATTGATAAGGAAACCAAGATTCAGAGATAAGAAATAATTTGCTTCTTTAGCCGCTAAGTAAATGGAACCTGAGCCAGCTTGACTCCCAAGTTGATGTGTTTTATTTAACTTCGAAAGGTTACTTTTTAAAAATCATGTTTATAATACGTGGAAGGTAATGTCCTTGACTTTAGTTTATCAAGTTGACTTTATACATTAGCTTAAGTGTACACACAGGCATACTATTACTCCTTGGAAATTAATAATAAAATATGATGCCGGGAACACTTACTGAGCACGACGCCCTATGTCATCATTCATTATTCTAAACACTTGCTAAGTGTTTCATTTAATCCTCACAACCTTATGAAATTGGTACAGTTATCATCCCCTTTCTGCAGATAAAAAAGATTAATTGACTTGCCCTATGGCACGTTATGGCACGTCGCTCTGTGAGGTGGAGCCTGAACTTGAACCCAGGAAGTCTGGCCCTCAAGCCCAGCTCTCCCGCTACAGGAATCTAATGCGCAGCTGCTCTGACTTGGGCGAGGCAAAAGCCTAGACACTAAAAACCAGTGAGTGTAGCCGAAGCAAGAAACAGCCCCCATTTCTGACCATTTGGTGTAATTTTGACTATGATCACAGCTTGAAAAGACGAAGAGAAAAAAAATTCATTGAACTGAAAATTTAAACATTAAATCAAGAATTTAAAGCCTTATCAGGATTAAGCCAGTTGAATTTATCCACATTAATTTAAGCTGGCAACTCAGTTTATATCTATTATAATTGTCACTGTTTGTTGGGAAAGAATGATTTTCCTCTTCTGGCAAAGCAAAGCAAATAATGTGTGTCATGGCTAAGACTGAATCATGGTTGGATTAAGTCTTTTTTTAGTATGTATCTCACATTTTTCTTTTGCTAAATGCTTATTTAGCTTGTGTGTTTCTTCCCATTAAGCAGTAACTCTTAGATATCTTAC
This sequence comes from Equus asinus, assembly GCF_041296235.1. Taxonomy (NCBI): domain Eukaryota; kingdom Metazoa; phylum Chordata; class Mammalia; order Perissodactyla; family Equidae; genus Equus; species Equus asinus. The sequence goes on along the minus strand of NC_091801.1, from coordinate 27,634,487 downwards.
ATTCTCATAACTCTTGACCTTAAAATGCTACTGCAGAACTTGGACTACAGCCTTGGACTTTGAAAAGTTGTTACGATTGTAGTTAATAGGTTCCTGCTGGCAGAGGGTAGGACAATAGACAAAGAACGTAGGGATCAGGTGAGTCACACAGCCATGTTCAGCTCATTCCCCTTCGCTTTCCTCTGTGGCCTTTGCAGCAGTGTGTCTCAGATGCCTGAGGGAAACTGGTTTATTCCCTGGGAAGCAGTGTCAACTCAGCGGCCAGCGGTTTTGTTCAGCACGTGGGCACGCCATGACTGAAGTCTCCTGTATGGTTTATACATGGCTGTTTCCATTTCTGAATGATCGCCCTCTGAAAAGAAGTTAAAAGAAAAATGGATAAGACTTCAACTTTGCCTTTAAAAAGGAGAATGTATCAGGCTCCTTCTCCTTCCTTTCATCACTGGGGTATCAGGTGACTCTTTAAGTAAAACCCTGATTTTCTCTTGTCTTGATGAAGTTGGCGTAAGCGGAAGTGTTTCGACATTGACTTTAACATAAAAGGAGCTATTTAATCTCAACATCAGCCCTTGTGCTGCTTGCTCTTGGGCTCATGCAAGATCCTTTTTTGGTACACCTTGTGGGTTAACTGGAACCACTTCTGATGATTTCCTTGGACTAATAGTCCCCAGATATGGTAGCTTAAGGCTTGGTGTGGACAGAGGTGGTGTGTCAGTCTTGCTTTCTGTGGGAATGGGGGTGGAGCTGGGGAGGTCTTGCATCAATATTTTTTCATGTCGATTCAGAAAGAATGTGGGACCTACACTTAAATAAACCCCACTGACGGATAGTTTGGATTCCTTGCTCAGCCTGTAAGAACCTGTGGGCCATAGAGCCACTGCTCCCTCCTAGACTGACCACTTGAGATCTTTCGGAGGCTGAGCCGGATGCAGCAAGGAGAGGGCCCCTAGCTGCACAGCTTGTGCTAAGTCATTATCTAGTTGCACTTCCTGGCTTGACCAATGATAAACAGATGAGAAGAGTCTAAGCCAAAAAGGGCGTTAGGACTGTGATTTGAGTTAATATCCTACCTAATGGATTCATCACTGGACAGACACAGGAAAGAATCTGGGGTAAGAACAGCCAAATGAGTCAGTGATGATGTATCATCATTTAAAAAATGTCCCATTGTGTTTATACCAATGGGAAGGTGTCTTCACAGCGGAGAAAACAGAAGAGTGGAGCCCCTCTTTGCAGTATTTATTTCAAGTCTTCAGAAGAACGAAGTGAGCTAGTGGCGAATAATAAAAATTATTAAAGCCTTTTTATGCCAAACCTGTGGGATAAAGTTAAAAAAGATGAAGTAAACCCCAACAAGAGAAGAATGAATTGAATTACTTTTAATGCTTTCACTACTAGGGTTTCATAAAATGAACAGTCTGGAAATCGTCTGCTATTCTAAGTTTCACCTCTAAAATCAGGGGATAAATTATTTCCTGGGAAGCTCTTGTTCACTGAAAGTTCTTTTTATTTTTGTGAGAGTCTAATCTGAATACGTTGTAGTTTATTGAAAGTGATTATTACCTATTTATGGTTAACCTGACTATGGTTTGTTTATGTAGAACTGAAAGACTTTTGTCCTTTTTGTAGATCTTGAGGTTTTAAACATGAAGTAGCGTTGTTTTATCAATCATAAAAATATTTGTTCTTTGAGAGTTGATTATAAGCAATGAGATAGAATGACTCCTGAAATAAAGGAAAATGATGGAGAGAGTTTTGTAATAGATAGATCTGAGATTAGTGCAAGTATATTCTGTTTTTTATAAAATATACCCCAAAGCTAATACTTTGTAAATACTACCATTTTCTTTTTGGCTATAGTGTAACCGAATTCAAGACTAATAAATTTCCGCTTTTGGCTGTCGGGTTTATAGAACAAAAATAAAGTTCACAGAAGCAAAATTATCATATGAATTCAACTTTACTATATACCTGCAAATGCATTTGCAATTGTGGGCTCTATTTATCAATCAGAGCTTTTTTTCTGAGAATTTTTTCTGTTTTGAGTTCAAGTATGGGGTTAGGTTGGCAGTGGGTAAATTCCACTCCCACTCTTGAATACAGGCATGGAATCGTAATGCCATGTAGGGTAATGACTGCAGCCGTTAACCAGGAGTGCGCCTGAAGTTAAACCATCCATGGCATTTCCATTGCTATGATTTCAGTTCTGATGTGGAGTTCAGTATTTGATAAGGTTCTCGACGTTATCGGACTGTAAATTTCTCTTTCAGAAGCAGGGGAGGTTGTAGTGGAGGGGTTTTGTAGTGGTTCTCAACCCTGGCTGCTCGTTAGAATCAATGGGGAGCATTTAAACCTTCCCATGCCCAAGCTACACCCCACTATTAAATGAGAATAGTGGGGGACCCAGGTACCAGTACTTTTAGAGCTGTCCTCGAGGTCTGCTTGTGTCCCAAGATTGAGAAGGATTTCACTAGATCCAGCCATCGCAGAATCTTTGGGCTATTATAAGAAAACGTTCAGATCAATCAATTTGAGTGGTCCTGTCAATACCTGGTCATTTCTCACCTGAATGTCCTGGAATGCTGAGGTGTGCCCAGAATAGCTACCTAGCTAGAAAAGCTACCTCAAGCTCCCCACTGGAGGAAAGGTGACCACAATAGGCACCAGTTGGGAGGGTGGGTAGTTTCCTTGGGTTAGAATGCTTGTCCACTCCGTCTCCCCCACATGCTTGAGAAGCATCTTGAGTGGGACATGGACACACCACCTGTTGGGCTAGCCTCACTCACTGCAACGGCATGTCTTGGCTGTGTTGTAAGCTGTGTGAGGGGACACAGAGCTCCTCTTGCTCTGGGGACTTCACATTCAGGCCTAGAGGATCTCCCATGTGTGAGTGGCCTGCTCCCTTCTACCTGGGATGTGGCTCCAGCAGCTCTGAGGGTTGCCCATTCGTCTTGACTTCTGCAAAGCGAAGCCCTGTCAAAGCGACCCATGAGTGAGAAAGAAGTATGTAGTAGGAAACCATGATGTAGCATAGTTCATATAACTCATCGTTCAGTAATTTGTTTAGTTTTTTACATACCATAGGTCAACTGATATGCTCAGAAATGGGCTCCTGTGTCGTCAGAGGACTGGGATGGTGAGGTCTGCCCTGTGAACTCTGAGCAAAGTACCTCATCCCTGAGCTGCTCTTTTGTCATCTGTTAGAATTCCTTATCAGGATCGGTTGTGAAAGAGTTTGTGAAAGTGCTTTGTTAAAAAAGAAAAGGAAAGAAATGAAAAGAACCCCATTTAAACTCCAGCTGAGCCAGAGGTGTGTGCCCTCCTGCCTAGGGGAGAAGGAGCAGCCCTCCAAGATACCAGTAACCCAGCCCAAGAGTTATTTCCCTTTTTGTGCGTCCTTTAAAAAAATCTGACATACTGAAATGCTGGCGAGGAGGTGGAAAGACTGGAGTGTAAAATGGTACAGCCACTGAGGAAACCCTTGGGCAGTTTCTTACAAAATTCAGCATACATCCGCCTCACAACCAGGCAGTTCCACTCCTAGGTTTTTACACGAGAGAAATGGAAACGTGTCCACAAAAACATGTGTGCAGTGATGTATATAGCAGCTATAAAAAACCCAAAGCCCCTGGAAACATCTCAAATATCCATTATCAGAGGAGTAGTGGTGCAATAAATTTGGATGATATGTTCGTAAGGTGGGATACCACTCGGGCAAACAAAAGCTACTGATACATGTAACAACTGGTTGAATCTCAGAAACCTTCTATGAAGTGAAATAAGTCAGACAAAAAGAAATACACACTGTATGATTTCATTTGTATGAAGTTCAAGAACAGTGATCGTGGGGAGGGAGTGACTTAGAAGGGGACACGGGGTGACTGTCTGGGGTGATAGGGATGTTCTGTATCTTGCTTTGGAAGGTGGTATGTGGATATAGACGTGTATCAAAACTGATCTTATACAGCATTGAAGATCTGTGCATTTCAATGCATATAATTTTTTTGGTGGAAAATCAAAAATTTATTGTTTTGGTCGTTTTGTGGTAAAATGCAGTCAGCCCTCCGTATCCGCGGTTCCACATCCGCAGATTTAACCAACCGCCGATCAAAAGGCCTCCCATGGTTGTGTCTGTACTGAACGTGTGCTCACTGTTCGCCCTGTCATTATTCCCTAAACTATACAATATAACAACTATTTACATACTATTTACATTGCGTTGGATATTATCAGTAATCTAGAGATGATTTAAAGTATGTGGGAAGTGTGCAGTAGGTTATATACAAATACTACACTGTTTTATGTAAGGGATTTGTGTATCTGTGGATTTTAGTTCTGCTGGGGTCTTGGAACCAGTCTCCCTGCAGAGACCGAGGGATGACCGTAAATGTAACATAAGCTTTACCATCTTAAACATTTTTAAATGTACGGTGGCATTAAGTACTTTCACATTGTTCTGCACCCATCACCACCGTCCATCACCAGAACGCTATGTATAAATTTTGCCTCAATAAGAAAAGCAAACTAAAAATAATGCCGTATGGTGAGTTCCAATTAACCTGTAACCGAGGTATTAACCTTGTGCGTATGTGAAGCCAACCCTGACACTCAGGGCCGCCTGTTCTTCTTGTGGCCCCAGAGCGTGTTGGACGTTCCTCAGTTGTGGCACCTGTTGTGTCTCATCGACGTTGGCATTGATTTGCTGTTTCTCCTGAGCTCCTGAGGGATGGGACTGTCTTGCTCGTGTCCACTTTTCCCTGGTATCCATGTGGGGAAGGCTTTCAGGAGAGTGTGCTGAACGCCAAGTGGTCCCAATGTCAGAACATGGCTTGGTACGTTTTCAAGGTTTTCTTAAAGAAAACATGTGCCCATGTTTTTTGCATCAGTGTCTGTAAAATGATTAAAGAAACGATGTAAGAATATAGAATCCTGAAATGGGGAGCACCGAGGGTGACTTCCTGGAACCATCTATTTTTTTTTTTCTTTCTTAAAGATTGGCACCTGAGCTGACAACTGTTGCCAATCTTCTTTTTTTTTTCTGCTTTTTCTCCCCAAGTCCCCCCAGTACATAGTTGTACATTTTAGTTGTGGGTCCTTCTTGTGGCGTGAGGGACGCCGCCTCAGCGTGGCCTGATGAGTGATGCCGTGTCTGCACCCAGGATCTGAACCAGCGAAACCCTGGGCCGCCGCAGTGGAGCACGAGAACTCAACCAATCGGCAATGGGGCCGGCCCCTGGAACCATCTACTTCTATTTAACGTGTGTGGTTTGTCTCTTGTCTTCCTTCTTGCTGGAGTCAGCTTATGGCCTCCCACCCCAACACCATGACTTAGGCACTTCCCTCCCTCCTATGTCCTGTGGTTTCCTGTTCTGCCTTCAAACTGTCTATCTAAACAACGCAAACATTTTATTCTGGACGACCACTGCAAGTGTTTTATTCTCCTTACAGCTCTTAAGAGGTGAAACTAAAACTTCAGGTTTTTCTTCTTCAGAAACTCCAACAGTTTCCAAGAATAAGGAGGATGATAAAATAACGGGTCTTAGTATCATATGCTGCTGTTTAAGGGCCTGGCCACATTGCTTTTTAGCCACAGACGGCCCCCAGGCAGCCCCTTCTTCCTCTCTGAAGCCTGAAGACCCAAAATAGTTCTACGTGATAAGGGCTTCCATTCCCAGACAGCTAAACAATTTGTACCCTTTCTGATTGCATATTCCCATTTAGACAATTTTCAGTACATGTTCAGCATTTCATCCTTGGTCTCTAATTTTCTGCATTTCTTCACAATAAGGCTACTAGATTACATCAAAAAGAGTGTTTTCCTTAAGGCTGAAAGTCCCTGCTTTTAGCCTACCTCATGATTTTCATCTTGTTGCAGTTGAATTAGGTTTATAGCATCTCTGCTTTTTATAGTATTGGTATCAACACCTTCGTTTTTTGGCTTTCTACTAAATTTTTAAAATTACAAGATTTAAATGAAGCACTCAAGTAACTGCACCCAACGACCACCTTGTACAGACTAAGACCCCACTCCTGCTGTCTCTGAACTTGAGGGGGAAGCACCACCATGCAGCAGGCGCAAGTGTGCATTTGCTGCTTGATGGGAAAAAGTCTGAATTTGGGGCAGGGAAGGTCGTTTAGAGATGTCGACATGTGATGAAAGTTGAACATGCGAAAGTGAAGACTGCTAAGAATTTAAGGAGATCGCATTTTCCGGAGGGGAAACTCATTCATTCATCAGCAAATGGATATTGAGGAACTATTAAATGCCAGATTCAGCTCTAGGTGCTCTGGAGACAGTGAACAAGAGACACGGCTCTACTCTAATGGTGCATGCAGGGGCCGGCCTGGTGCTGCATCGATTAAGTGCGCATGTTCCGCTTCGGCAGCCGGGGTTCGCTGGTTCGGATCCCAGGTGCGGACATGGCACTGCTTGGCACACCATGCTGTGGCAGGCATCCCACATATAAAGTAGAGGAAGATGGGCATGGATGTTAGCTCTGGGCCAGTCTTCCTCAGCAAAAAGAGGAGGATTGGCAGCAGTTAGCTCAGGGCTAATCTTCCTAAAAAATAAAAACATAATGGTGCATGCATTGCCATTGGCACAAAAAGGCACAATATACAATAAATATCTTCAAGTTGGATGAACAGCCCTGAGGAAAATAAGGTTGAGTAAGGAGACAGAGGGTGTGTGGATGTTGAGGCGTGCTGTGTTAGTTAGGTTGGCCAGGAGAGTCTCTGAGCTGTAATCTGAATGATGTGGAAGACAAGGAAGGGGAGAGGGTTCTAGGCAGAGGGGACAGCAAGTGCAAAAGTCCTGAGATGGGGATGAGCTTGGGTGTCTCCAGAGAAGAAAGAAAGCCCCTGTGGCTGAAGCCAGAGGGTGAGAGGTTGGAGGGGCAAGCAGAGGGCTCTCTCCTTCCTCTCCCACCTTCTCCGACTAAGGGCCCTGAGGAGCTTGGTAAAAAACTTAAATTTTATTTTAAATTTTGAAGAAAGCTGTGGGAGAGTTTTAATCAATAAAGATTTGACAGTGTGGGGAATTTGGGGTCAGGTAGGGTTGCCAGATTTAGAGAATAAAATACAGGATGCCAGATTAAACTTAAATTTTAGGTAAGCAATGAATAATTTCCTTTTTTTTTTTTTTTAAAGATTTTATTTTTTCCTTTTTCTCCCCAAAGCCCGCCGGTACATAGTTGTGTATTCTTCATTCTGGGTTCTTCTAGTTGTGGCATGTGGGACGCTGCCTCAGCGTGGCCTGATGAGCAGTGCCATGTCCGCGCCCAGGATTCGAACTAAGGAAACACTGGGCCGCCTGCAGCGGAGCGTGCAAACTTAACCACTCGGCCACAGGGCCAGCCCCTAATTTCTTTTTTGTTTTTAAAGATTGGCACCTGAGCTAACATCTGTTGCCAATCTTTTTTTTTTTCCTCTCCCCAAAGCCCCCCATTACATAGTTGTATATTCTAATTGTAGGTCCTTCTGGTTGTGCTATGTGGGATGCTGCCTCACCATGCCCTGATGAGCAGTGCCATGTCTGCGCCCGGGATCCAAACCGGCAAAACCCTGGGCTGCCGAAGCGGAGCGCATGAACTTAACTGCTCGGCCAGGGGACTGGCCCCTAATTTTTTAGTATGTGTGTCTCATGCAATATTTGGGACATATTTATGTTAAAAAATGATTTGCCATATATGTGAAATTCTGGTGTAACTGCACGTCCTGTGTTTTATCTGGCAGTTGGGGCGCTGAGGTGGTGGTGGAGAGGAGGGGGGGGTCAGATTAGGGAAAGGTTGTGCATGTCAGTGGAAAGACTTTGCTGGTGCATTGGATTTGGGGAGTGACAAAAAGAGGAATCAAGGATGACTTCTTGGTTTTGCGCCTCAGCACCTGGAGGTGCCCTTTACTGCGATGGAGAAGATGGGGGGGCGGGTCGTATGTGTACTGTGATGTAAGTCTTATGTAAGGGTGGAGACGACATGAAGTGGACATGTGGAAGTTTGATTCTGAGTGAGCTAAAAGTCCTCGTGGTTTGTTCCACCCTCCATTCCCGGCCCTTCCCGCCTTCTCCCTTCCTTCTCCCCCATCGAGTTTTTCTCTGCTCAAATGGAAGGGGAGAGGACCGATTCAGAACAAAATGTGACTGGGACAAGCTAGTTTCTAAATGAATATTTAAACCCCAGCTAGGCTACTGCTAAGAGAAATGGTGGGGGAAATAATGTACTTCATAGAAATTGAACTCAAGAATGTTGGTATTTTGCTGTGTGACAGATTTCTATGTGTCTCTTTTGCAATGTATCTTTAAGGATACGTTGACAGGCATAATGAAACGCCACAGTTTTTGCGATGAAGTGGTGATGTGGGCAGTCAAGGACAGACAAGATAAACCAGGCTCAAGATTGTCTTAATCACAACATTTATAAAATCCAACATTACAGTTAGATCCTACCATGGCTGCACTTAAGTATTTTCTGAAATTTTTAGCCCAAGAAAGAAATTCTTTTTGTGAGGAGAAAGTGAGAGTATGTAAGCACCGTTATGACATTATATTTCCTGATTGAAAAGATAAAATCTTTTAAAAAATGGCCTACAAGTATTATAATTTATTTTAAAATTGCCCTTGTGTAAAAAGTTTATTCACCTTGACTTTATTCTTACATAATAGTGAAATTCCATAATTAAATCTAAATGTGATTATATCAGCATTTTAACCATTAGAAGAATTGATGATGCTACATGTTAAAAATTGCAAATCATGTATGTAGTATAGTTAGTGGGAGATCCGCCTTTTGAAGCCACTTTATTAGGTAAGTATTTTGATTATTGATTCTTTATTATATGAGTATTTTGATTTTGAGGATTTGGATGTAAAATGGCCTCATATCCAGAGAATATTTTGCAAAAATCAACTGGATGTATTTCATTACTTTTTCTTTTTCTCCACCCCTTCTATTAAAACCTTTTATTAAAGAATTTTATCACAAATTAGTAAAGTTTACTTGACTAGTTATTTAGTTTAATAAAGTTTACTATGTTGCTCTCTTTCCAAAGGTACTCACGTTTTAGTAGGTGACAAAGTGTCACCTAAGTCAAATCAGTATGAGAATTACCTGTATTGTTTGCTACAAATGCCTGCAACTTCCATATGGATTCTAATTCAGCGGTCTGCCAAGTGCAGGGCCCAAGAATTTGTATTTTTAACAAATACTCCAGTCATTCTTGTGAACTGGCAAATCTACACGGGCTTGAGTGAAAGGATTAAAGTTGTGATGGTGGAATTCCAGCTATATTAAAGGTATGAGTGAAGAGCCTTTTGAGAGGCTGGAGAAGAAGTACTTGCACATAAATTATTTTATTAGATAAATAATTCAGCAAAGTTTATTGAGTGTCTTCTAATGGGCTTGGCAGCGCCCTGGGCGCTGACAGTACTAAGTCAGTGGAATAAGACGTGGGACGAGTGCTCTGCCTGAAATGGATCAGAACATGGGAGGAGGGCGGTGCCGTTCTGCCTGGAGGTTCAGGATAGTTTTTCATGCAGGACATGGGATTTGAAGTGGGTCATTTGAAACAAGAAGGAGGCTGCTCATAGGGTGGGGTATTCCAGGAAGGAAGCAGGAAGCATGGAAGAGGTATGAAAGGCCTTAAGGTATTGGCTTTCCATGGTGCTGCTCTATAGGATGGGTTGGAATGAGATGAGCAGCTTATAATACCAGGAAGGTAGGTTATTGTGAAGGGAGTTCTTGCCAAGCTCTATTGTATGAGGAACGAGGAAACAAGGGAGAGAGAATCGTAGTTGTTTTTGGAAAGATAACTGGAACAGCAGCGTGTAGCGTGGAGAATGGGTGGTGGTGTGCGTGCGTGTGTGTGGGCATGTGTGTGTGACAGAGAGAGGAGAATGGTCATAGGAAAGCAAGAGAAGGGAAAACCAGGTTGGAGAGTTTTCATACAGCTCTGTGAGGTGGTTTGGGCCCTGAAGTAAGCCACTGGGATTCAGGCGCTGATTCTGAGAGGCATGGGGGAACACTGAAGGCGTCCTCAGGAGGCCAGCACTGCTGCTTCCTGGAAACATGTTATGTATTTAACATGAAATATGCTGTGATGACACCATATTTAAGGGTGCAAATGCTCCCTTAAAGTGAGAGTAAAGGAGAAAAAGAGAATGTTCTTACTGCCTAAGATGAGAAGTGTTCGGGTCCTTTGGAGCTAAGGGAGGGAGGATCGGGGTGGACCAGCCCTGAATAGCTGCCGTGACCAGGACCCCTGGTTAGACCGCAGCCCTTGCAGCTATCTGCAGGCGTGGCAGTGACAGCAAAGCTCTGGCGCCTTTCTCTGGAGCCTCCATTTCTAGGGACTTCGGTGGGAATCCAGACAACAAAACCACCTTGGTGGTTGTGTTCCTTGTCCCTCCTCTGACCAGCCTCACACTCCCCTTCCAGACAGGAGAAAACATAATTTCAGAACAAAATCCAGCAGATTTATCTACTTGGTAAAGTAAGAAAGATCAAGGAAGTTGCTAGTCTTTTAACTCCTTTGTCCATGTTCATTTTGTTTGTAAGAGTGGAGCCAAGTTTCAAACAAATGCAGAAAAGGTGAACAATGCTAATGGATTTGTTTGAAGTGGGATTAGGGGCCAGCTAAACTTGAAAGTGGCTCTTAGCTATCTGTTTGTGTGCCTGGGGTTTCACCTGCTTTGAATTACGATAATTTAATAATATCCAATTAGACTGGGAGAGTACAAATAGGTTTGTTAGTTAAATGACAAGTTACATTTTATAATGCTTATATTAACTAACCATGGGCTGGTGACTGAGGCCACACTCGCTCTTAAAGCCTTATCTATTCTCTGTTCTTCTTTTTGGAAATGTGTCTTCTTCTTTCCGTTTCTGTCACGCTGTGTTGCAGCTGCCCAGTCTCTCCGGCATTCTGGACGTGGGTGCTGCCTGCTTTCTGTATTGCAGCTCTTCTTCTTTGCCTGATCTTTCCTGAACTTACATTCTGAAGTTCTAGATGTCCTCAAGCCTGTGATATCCAGGTTTAATTATATTAACTATGATTTGTTTAAGTATATCTTATTAAATTCAAATTCTTCGAAACTTGATACTTCTGTGAAATCAGAACCAAACACTTAAGTATTTTACATTCTGGACTAAGATCCTGAAGGCTGGGATTCTCGTTTTTTCACTTCTCTGTGTCCATGTTGCTGGACCTTGGCATCACTGTCTTGTCTGTTGGATAAGGAGGATGGACTAGTTAATCAGTGGTTCTGCAACTTTAGCAGGCATAAGAATCCCCTGGAGAGTAGGCTCAAACCCCGATTGCTGGCTCCAGCCCTGGAGAGTGATTCCGCAGGTCTGGGGTGGGGCCTGAGAATTTGCATTTTTAACCCATTCCCAGGACGTGCTGAGGTAGCTGGACTAGAGGACCTCATCAGTCTTCTCCAGCTTGAAAATTTGGATTCTGTGTTCTTCTGTAAAGCATCAAGAGGGGACTTGTAACATTTCCCACATAGATGTTTGTGTCTGTGCATTTCTGCCCTCACCTTTCACGGGTACATTCTGTAATTACTCCTTGCTCCTGCAATCTTCTTCCACTCTCTCCCGTGTGGTCCTTTCTCTGCTCCAACAGTTCACCCCACCCACTATGAAACCCTCCCCCTGTTGGCATCTGAAGGCCAGGTCGCACCCAGTTCACCGTGTGCAGCCCTTTGGGGTGGGCGGTGGTCTCACTTTCACCATGCAGTCTGAAATGTGGCCTCTTGGGGTATTTTTTTGCTTCCCCTGAAGAGCAAGTGGCGAATCCCATTGCTTACCCCCTCTATCACCTTGGAAAAGATACTTTACCTCTCTAAGCCTCAACTTTCTCCTCTGTTAAATGGGGATAATAATAGTATCTGAAGGATTATTCTAAGGCATGAATGAAATGATCCATGTAAAGTGCTTGGCATGGTACCAGGTACACAGTAAGTGTTAAATAGATGTTAGCTTTTATCAGCTACTGTCAGGGCAAGGTTTGAATTGGAAAACAAGTTCAGCATGGATTAGGCATGATGATAATGCAATTACTGTACATAAACCATGCACCAGGCTTTTCAAATACTCCTCACTTTCACCATTAGATGGGAAAAAGGGATAGACTTACTTCTCACTCAAGTCCGTTAAAACTTAATTTAATAATAATTAAGTTCTCCCTACCTAGAAAGAATGTGAAGCAGCACTGCCAAGAAAAAACAAGACGTTTAAGGATAAAACAGAACAGAGATTATGATCTCTAAAATAAAGAAGCGTGTACTTACTGTATGTACTCGGTAAATATTGAGTACGACGCATAATTGAATGCTATATATTCATAAACAGGTGTACTTACTGTCACAAGCTCCAAGACATGCGTACTTTTACATTTTAATTCCTCTGAAATCACAGTTAAAGCCATCTTAATATTTAAAGAGTAGCCATTCTTTTTCTTTTTTTTAACAGTAGATAAAATAATGATATAAAAATTGGTGGTATCTTAGGTTCAGGAAAATATAGAACTTTGAGTAAGTCAAATTATTTCTTGTGATAGTCCTGTTTGTTAAGCAAGTCTTCCAAAAAAAATTTATCGAGTTGATCATTGGCTAAAGAAGTACTGGTTCTAAAGAAACACTTTGTTTTGGTTTTTGAGAGGAGAAAGGGAGAATATTGGAGAGAAATATTGGATGTGTTCAACATTCATGTGCTTTTAATGTGAATAAATTGGAACTGATGAGGTTGTGCTTCTCATTGTAGATTGTTAAACTGTCCCATTTTCTCATGTAAACGTAGTGCTTCTAAGACTATACTTTCTACGTCTTCTGAACTTTGTCAGTATTTTGGGTGATTTTGAAAGATTTATGCCTGATTTCCAAACATGATTCCACTCTAGAAGGGTGTGGGCAAAATGTAGCTCACAGAGCAATGGAGACGTATATTTATATCTGAGAGCAGCCAGTGTCGACTGTTAGACTGGAACAGTTGTTCTAGATGGGTTCCTGTCTTTGATGATTCCCGAGCACCAGATGTGAAGGAAGATATCAATCCCTCATCAAGTGCTGAATTTCACAACGCCCCCACCCTGAGAGAAGAGTACAGACCAACCTCTGTCTCGCTCTATCCTAGAAATGTGGGAATGATAACACTGCTCTTTAGACTGTGCAGAATAATGAAATGCTGCCTGTGTGTGTGTTGCATCAGACAAAAATAAAAAATCAGGTTTCTGTTAATTTGGGGTGATGATTGAGGTCAGGGAGAGATATAATTTTGAAAGTGCTCTTTAAAAGTTTTTATATACTGGATGCACTAATAATATTTTGTCAAACTTGTGAAGTTGAGGGAATGGGGAAGGGAAGGCTGGTGCTAATGAGCTGATGACAAGAACTAAAGAAAGAAGGAAAGGAAAAGAGTTCCCTAAAAATTCCCATACTGGGTAATTGTCCTCCATTAGCATGAAGACACGATATACTCAGCTCCTTGAGGACAGGGCTGTGTCTTGCACATATTTATGCCTCCAGTGTCTCTTTTATAATATGTTCAATGAGTGAAAATGATCCCAGATTCATAGATGCATAGCAGTTGAGCCAGAAGAGATGGATATTTTGTTTGACCCATTTGTTTCATAAGTGAGGAGAAGATGTAGGCTCAGAAAAGTTAAGGAGTATGTTTGGGATACTCAGTGGTAGGGGCTATAATAGATTCCCCCAAATTTCCTAATTTGAAGTTCCATGTTTGTCAAATATGCCTACATAAATGAGACTACTTTAAACTAAATAACCTGTTGTGTTAGTAGAAGTTATTTGAGTTTCTATGGAAACCTCCTCTGGCTAGCTTAAGCAAAAATGGGGAATTATTGGAAGGAAGCTGAGGTATTGCACATACTGCACAGAATTGAAGGAAGAGCTGAGCAAGCAAGATGGTAGTGGGAAAGAACAAGGGTAATCTGGGGACAGCAGTAACTCATGGATCTCCAGCTGCTGATGCTGTCTTAGCTCAGCCCACTTACTGCTCTGTCTCTGATCCCAATGTGAGACTCTGCATAGCTGTTTCCTGCTGTGGAGGCCTCCCCTTAAGCACACACAGGGCTTGCTGACCAACCATCCCATCCCTCCCTCTCCTGGTACCCTGCTTTTTCTTCATTGCACTTACCACCACCTAAAAGTCTTATGTTTACTTGTGGAGATTTTAAAATACTGATGCCTAGCCTAGAGATTCTGATATAACTGGTCTAGGGTAGAGCTGGAGCACATGTATTTTTCTTACAAGCCCCCGAGTTGTTCTAATGTGCAGTGGAGGTTAAGAATCATGGCCTTACGGAGACATGAACAGAATATAGATGGCCAATAGGCACATGAAAAGATGCTCATCATCGCTGATCATCAGGGAAATGCAAATCAAAACTACACTAAGATATCACCTTACAGTCATTAGAATGGCAAAAATAACAAAAAGAAAAAGTAGCAAGCGTTGGAGAGGTTGTGGAGAAAAAGGATCCCTCATACACTGCTGGTGGGAGTGCAAACTGGTGCAGCCACTATGGAAGACAGTATGGAGATTTCTCAAAAAATTAAAAATAGAAATACCATATGACTCAGCCATCCCACTGCTGGGTATCTGTCCAAAGAACTTGAAATCAGCAATTCCAAAAGTCCCATGCACCCCTATGTTCATTGCAGCATTATTTACAATAGCCAAGACATGGAAGCAACCTAAGTGCCCATCAACTGTCGATTGGATAAAGAAGATATGGTATATATATACAATGGAATACTACTCAGCCATACAAAAGAATAAAATCATCCCATTCACAACAACATGGATGGACCTTGAGGGAATTATGTTGAGTGAAATAAGCCAGACAGAGAAGGACAATCTCTGTATGACTCCACTCATATGAGGAATTTAAACATGTGGACAAAGAGATCAGATTAGTGGCTACCAGGGGAAAGGGGGGGTGGAGGGTGGGCACAAAGGGTGAAGGGGTGCACCTACAACACGACTGACAATAATGTACAACTGAAATTTCACAAGATTGTAAACTATCATAAACTCAATAAAAAAAAAAAGAATCATGGACTTATACATTGATGGAAGAAATACAGAATGTATTGCTATATCCAGTGCGGCTGAAAATATGTTTAAAAGAATTAAGAATGACAAATCTAGAAAGAATTATTAAGGAATAATAAGGCATTTCTGGGTAATCACACGTAAGTGATATTGACAAGAGCCCTCCTGGATTGCGTGCTTGCCAGCTGCTCTGCGTGTATTATTATCTCCATCAATCTTTACAGTGGCCCTGTGGGGTAGGTGGCACTATCCTCATTTTCCAAATGAGTCAACTGAAGTGGAGAAATTAAATAACTTCCCAAGGTCGACCAGTAGCTTAGGATTCAAACTCAGCCTGTGCCCACAGTTCTCTGACAAACACAACCATTGCTGAGTGCGCCAAGATTCTGAGCAACTCTCACAGCTTCCCTCATGGGGCTATGCAGGCTGTAGCAAGGATTCTCCACCTGTCTGAAGGTTAAAACCAGAAGGAGGTGACTTTAACGGCAAAGGATGACATTAGGAAGACATCCCCGACAGGCGGGGCTATTGAACGTTGGGATATGTCACCAAGGAAGAACACATTTTTAGCAAAAGTGATAGGCGAGAAAGAAGATCTCAGTTATTGCAAGGAAACCAGAACTGGCTGGGCATTCAAGGCTGGTTAATGGAATGTGAAGAATGTAAGTGTGTGAGTCTGAACTTAAAAGTAGTTTAGATAAAAGAGGAGAGAGAAATAGAGGAGGGAGAAATGACATTTTAATTTTTGTCTTGTTGGGAAATTGAGATATAATTTGTGTTCGCACTTTCAGAGTTTTGGTGGGAAGAATGGGAAACTTAAATATGAATGATCTGTTAACATAGTACTTTTCATAAAAATAATGGACTCGAGTAGGCTTCACTGCCAAGTGTGGAGAGCCTTCCTCTGTCAGGGTGGTTGGAAATGGACTGGTTTAACCCGGAGGGGTGGACGCAGGCCTCTGGGGTTCTTGAAGAAAGAATCTGTAATCCTTTTGGGTTTAACCATTAGGCAAATTTAGCTTCCTGGTTTCAGAAAGAGAAAACACACCCACCCAAAGAAAAACCCAGGCCCGTGGGAACAAGTAACTTCCCCCTCCTGGGCTGCTTGAATCCTGATAGCCTGTCGTGAGTCCTCTCCTGCTCAGCGTGAGGCTGGCTGGGGAAACGTCCAAGAGGCAAAGAGGCAGTGATGGGAGTGAGAACACGACATTTGCATAAGAACTGAACACACACGGGCTGAGTGTGAGGCTGGACCATGGCTCTTAAGGAGGAGAAGCTGTGAGAGGCAGCTTTCCACTTCAGAGTACACCTGGGAAAATGAAGGACCAGAGTGATTGTCGTGTGTCCCTGCTCTGTGCTCCATCATCTCCTTTGTCCTTCACTTTAGCATTCCTTGAGGCCAAAAAATAGAATTCTTCACTTTTTACTCACTTGGTGACAAAAATTAGAGAAAAAACTCAAAGCCACTTGAAAAAGAAGTATCTGCAAATACAGAACTCGTTTTCCTGCCAAATGTGTGAGTGTGGGCCGTCAATACAGTAAAATGATCTAGCAGATTAATTGTGGGCGGCCCACTGTGAGTTGAGGAAAGTCTGAAATCTGGATCACTTAAATTTCAGAGGAGTGGATGGAGGGCTAAGATGGGGTAGAGGGGGCGGGGAGAGGTCATCAGAAATTATCTGCAGTGCTGTGAGGGTCGTAGCACTTTAGTCATTAGTGAAATCCACATTCATAAAGGTTCCTTAGCAATTTTTATTTAACAATTTTGTTTGTGCCAAAGGTCACATGAGCCTTTCTTCACCTAAGTATAATAACATCACTATAATCTGGCTCTCCTTGTTTTGGGGGACAGGCAGGGAGAACGGGAAGTTACACATTGTTTACTTGTTTTGGGTGAAGCATTTAACATATGCTATTTCATTTAATCCCCACAGTAACCCTTGAAGGTGGAGTATTATCTACATTTTACAGATGAGTAAAATGCTGTTTAATTAAGTAACTTGCTGATGTCTGTATGGCTATTAATAAATAGAGGAACCAAGTTGGACCCACATTTCCTCATCTTAAAGCCCTTTGCTACTCCATTTCGGGAAAGTTATTTTTTTTAAAGCAGACATTTTCAGCCCAAATTCTTTGAATGATCACAGATTCTCAGTTCATAGGGGCATTTTGGTTCTTGTCATGGTCTAGATATGTCTGCAACTGAAACAATTTGAGGATCTAACATTTGTTGATCATCCATTATAAATCAAATAGATTGTGGCTAATACAAATAATGGGTTCTACTTATAGAATTGCTTCTGACTGCAAAATATAGTCCATGGGATTTCTAAGTTCAACTTTAATTCAAAATGGTGTTTTGTTGCTGGCTTGGCAGCTGGGTAGTGGTACTCTGTATGTTTTGGTGGTGGCAGCAGAGTGGTGTGCAAAGAGGTGGAGTAAATAGTGTCTGCCCTCCACGAGTGTACCGTCTAATTGAGGAGCGAGCCAGACACGCATTAACAGAGAGACAATCCAGGAGTTACATAATGACATGAAAGAGTGCTGTAAGAGATGTCCTGGGGCTTGCGACTAAGTTCCAAATCCATCATGGAGAGAAGAAATCAGAGGGAGAGAGGATGAAGGGGGTGGGCAAGGTCGGGTTTGGGCTAGGCCCTGGAGGATAGGTAGGATTTGCCTACGTGGGTAAGAGCCAAGATGTGAAGGCAGGATGCTGCTGCCATGTCGGTAAATACAAATGTCTGACTAGAGTCCTGTGTTTGGAGGAACACAAGTGATGGCACGATGGATCGGGGCCAGGCGGTGAGAGACTGTGAGGGGCAAGTTGAGTATTTGAGATTTTATCTTGTTGGCATAGTAGTGGTGTTGGTAGCAGTATTAGAGGCGATGGTATTAAAACAATAATAATGTCTAAAATTTATTGAGCATTTATTCTCCTGGGTACTCTATTCTACAAATCTTTATAGAGCATTTACAAATGCCAAACACTGTTGTCTGCACTTGGCAATACGACAGCATACAGAACTGACGAAACCCCTGTGCTCGCGGGCGTCACATTCATGTAAGGAGAGATGGACAGATGGTAAAACAGATCTGTCACCTTAACTCTTGTAATAAGGCTGTGGAGAAACGTAAATAGAGAAGTGGGCAGGGAGGGGATGGGTGAGAGGAAAACTCACAATTTTAAAGCTTGGTTCTGTGTATGTGTATGTTGTACGTCATTTAATCAGGTAAATAAAAGGCAGTGTGAAGAATTTTGAATATGAAGTGGCATGATGAAAATATAATTCACAAAGTTGAGTAAAGGGTAGGGAAAAGACTGATGCCATAGGGACTAGTTGGAGGCAGCTGTAGCAAGCCAGAACAGTTACCCCTTTTAGTAGTCGATATCGTGTAGGGTATACTAGAGAAAGAAGACTCATGGAGGGAAAACCCATCAGAAAACACTGTTTATTTGGTCCATGCCTTTTCCTAAGCCCAGAAGCGAAGCACAATTATACTATGAAACTAACAGGGCCTGATGGAGAGTTGATTCTCATGAATAAAATGTGATGTGGAGGTCGCAAAGATGACGGAGGTTTTGAGCCTGGGTGACTGGGATGGTGAGAAAAATGAGAAATTTCCACTAAGAAAAATGGAACCACAACAGAATATCTGTCATGCTATTTAAGTGATTTAAAGTTTTCTGAGACAAATCGGGGGCATCCTCTACAATGTTAATACTTGCTGAGCATCAGCTGTTTCTCTTTACAGCAGTGCGGGCAGTATGAAAGGTAGACAGAGTAGGTTCCTGGTGCCAGGAGACGCTGTCTCCTCCCCAGGGGGCACAGGCTGGTGTCCCCACCCTCTGCTGTCTTTCTGCCTTGATGCTCAAGCTGACAGTACCCAGCTGCCCTGTCATAACCTGCTATTGGTTGCTGTTCACTTTTTAAAACTACAGGCTCACTGGTCCCCGAACATTCTTGGTCCACAGCACCCTGAGTGTCTTGGTCATTTTTTCATGGCAATCCTAGAGCAGAAGAAACACTGAAGAGTTCCATTTATTAGGTAGTTAGGTCCAAACAGCTTAATATATATCTGTTATAATAACTTAGTACCATTTGAAAAAATAATACACATACATTGAAAACAAAAAAATATTTTTATGTTATTCTTAAATGAACACAGGTATGCACTAATGAGACGTGTATACCTGTGCAACACAGCTTCTCAACTCTTGGAATCATATTTGGATGCCACCATCCTCACTTTCTGTTCCATGCTTATCTTCATGTGATACTTGCTTTTTCATCACAGCGCCCACAGATAACCTGGTTTGGCACAGATATGAGGTTGTTGAAAGGAATACAGCACAATCTAATGTTGAAACTGAACTACTTTAAGCTAATAGTTCTCATGGTGTCCAATAGATGTCAATGTGTTTCCTTTGAAAATGGGAAACATCCCCAGGCACCCCATGAGTTTGCCATGGCACCCTGGGGTGCCTTAGCAGACCGTTTGGGAACCATGATACAGACTTGTTCTCTACTGTCTTTTTCTTCTCCTCCTCAATCCTATGACACTTCTTGGCCATACCCATTTTAAGAAAGTAACTTTGGACCCAGCCATGGCCTCCAGTTTCCTCCTTTTCACCTCTAAACTCCTGGAGTGAGTTTAAAGTGACTCTCTCCAGTCCACTTGTAGTATCTTGATACTTATCTCCACTTGAGAAGTAGCTGCTTTGTCTTCAAGCTTAGTCCAAAGAATGTTTCCAATTCCTGTTCTACCTTACTTCTTTTGTGTTCAAACTCTTCACGCTGTGACCTCTGGTCTTCCAGGTTAGAATCATTGCCTGGCTTTTAACCATCATACTTTACCACAGGCCATGGGGAGGGAAGGCTCTCTTGCCTTTATCTCCCTTAAACAGTTTAAACTCCACCGCAACCCTATGGGGATGAGTGCTATTATTACCCCATTCGTGTCTGAGGACACTGAGGCTGGCTGCGATGTCAAGGCATTGCAGAGGACAGAAGCATCACCTGTAGGGGCAGCTTGTCTCCCAGTTAATGGGAAAGTCGAAGAGGCCACTCTGGGTGGGGCTGCCTGGTATAAATCAGTGGCTCCCTGTGCTTGATTTTTAATTTTACAACTATATTTTCATAAAAGTAAAACACTGTAGCTTGTTGGAATCATTTTGGCAATGGAGAAAAGTAAAAATAAAAACTGACCCACCATAGAAGCATAAAAGTATTTTTATTTTCATTTTGATTTAATTTGGTTTTAATATCCCTTTCCAAACTTTTTTCCACATGTGTAATCATAATGTATATAAAACTTTTTATCTAGATTTTTAAAAGAAAATTACATTATAAATGTTTTTCATTTAGTTACATAGTTCTTTTAGCCGTCTTTAAAAAATTAATTCTTATCACTTTCAAGGTGATACTTGTACATAATTTAAAAACCAAAACAACTAAAAACCTTTAACATAAAACAGCAGACTCCTACCCTATCCTCCTAATACTCCCTATACAGTTTTACTCACCAGATCCAACCACTTTGTTATCCTCAATTTCACCAGCTCTACAGTAGTCCCTTGAATAGTACCATATAGTTTATGTACCTGCTACTCATCCTATTTTTACTTAATTGACTTATTGAACAATTGGTCAACAGTGGTGGTTCTGCACGATTATTAATTGCTGATAAAATCTTGTTCACTGTGCAAACATATGTGTCCATGATCAGATGTACTTTGCCTTGCCATCTTTATACGTCTAGTTCAGTTGTACCTGTCATTTATCATAAATGGCCATAGGCACGTTGTTAGGAATAATGACTTTATTATTAAACATTAATAGATCTTCCAACTCTTGCCATTTATTTTCCCTAGCTAAAATTGTAGAAGTTTGGGAATTCAGCCAAGAAGATTTAATGAAATTCTATTGTAGTTTACATCATAATTATTAAGGCAGAGCAGGTGACAGCTTGCCCTTGATGACTGTGAAGAATATTGGGTTTAAGAAGGAGCACATTATGTGGATGAGTGCAACTTTTCTCAGCAGAAATATTTTAAGGCAATAGTCTTGTCAAAATTGAGGATCTGTTTTCTGAAGTACTGACTCAAAAGTATGTGGATGGTGCCTATTCTGTTACAATATACTTTTTAAAAAATTAGACTTTGATTTTTAGAGCAGTTTTAGGTTTACAGAAAAATTTAGTGGAAAGTACAGAGAGTTTCACGTATAGCTCTTACCACCCTCCAGTTTCCCCTCATTATGAACATCTTCGTTAGTGTGGTACATTTGTTACAAGTGATGAGCCAATATTGATACATTATTATTAGTGAAAGTCTACAGCTGGGTCACTCTGTGCGTTTTGACAAATGTATAATGTTGTGTATCCACCATTATAGTATCATATAGAATAGTTCACTGCCCTGAAAACCCCTTGTGCTCCACTTCCTTATCCTTTACCGCCAGGAATTCCTGGCAACCACTATCTCTTTCCTGTTTCCATAGTCTTGCCTTTTCCAGAGTGTCGTATACTTGGAATCATAAACTTTGTAGCCTTTTCATATTGGCTTCTTTCACTTAGAAGTATACATATAAGTTTCCTCCATATCTTTTTGTGCCTTCATAGCTCATTTCTCTTTACCGATGGATAATATTCTATTGTATGGATGTACCGCAGTTTGTTTATCCATCCACCTACTGAATGACATCCTGGTCCTAAGTTTTGGCAATTATGAGTAAAGCTGCTATAAACATCCGTATAAGGTTGTGTGTATGTTTTCAATTTATTTGGGTAAGTACTAGGGGTACAATTACTGAATCATATGTTAAGACTATATTTAGTTTTGTAAGAAACTGCCAAGCTATCCTTCAAAGTGGCTGTACCGTTTTACATTACCCCAGCAACGAATGAGAGTTCCTGTCATTCCCCCTCTTTGCCAGCATTTGGTGATGTTGGTAGTTTGGGTTTTTGCCATTCTAACAGGTGTGCAGTGGCATATCTCAGTGTTGTCTTAATTTGCAATTCTCTCATGACATGATATTTAGCATCTTTTTATATTCTTATTTGCCATCCGTATATCTTCTTCGGTAAGGTGTCTGTTCAGATCTTTTGCTCATTTTTTAATTAATCTTTGTATATTTGGATACCAGTCCTTTGTTTGTGTTTTACAAAGATTTTATCCCAGGCTGTGGCTTGTCTTTTCATTCTCTTAACTGTGTCTTTCGCAGAGCAGAAGTTTTTAATTTTAATGAAATCCAACTTATCGATTTTTTCTTTCATGGATTATGCTTTTGATACTGTATCTAAAAAAAATCACTGCCAAACCCAAGGTCATTTAGATTTTCTCTTATGTTATTTTCTAGGAGTTTTATAGTTTTGCATTTAGTTATGTTATCCATTTTGAGTTAATTTTTGTAAAAGATGTAAGATCTGGGTCTAGATTATACCTTTTTTTTTTTTTACACGTGGATCTCCAGTTGTTCCCGCATCATTTATGAAAAGACTATCCTTTCTCCATTGAATTACTTTTGCTCTTTTGTCAAAGATCGGTTGATTATATTTCTGTGGATCTATTTCTGGGCTCTCTATTTTGTTCACAATATACTTTTAAATGATTTTTTTCGTTTCCTTCAGTGAAAATAAAAGCTGTTAGTAACTAGTCTTGGTTTGACTTCTTTGAGCCTTACTTTCCTTGTAAGAGGAGAGTAGATCGAACAGATCATTCGTACTGTTTCTTCTAACTTTACCTCATGAGACTAGTTTATATTTAAGCATAGAGGCAGGGTGATTTTTCTCAAAAAAAATTTCTGGGTCTGTTCCCACAAACACCAGGTCTGTGTTTGTGTGTTTGTGAGCCTGTCTGTCTGTGTGTACAGTCTATTGGACAAGATTTCTGGCTATGCCTTAAATTTTATAATGGGATATTAAACCTATCTTTCACTGATGATTAACAAGGCATTGCATTCTGCCGCAACCTGTAACAGAAAATATCAGTACTTTAAGGTCATTACCAGTAATTAAAACATCAGGTTTCCTGCCATGCAGCTTTCATCAGGGGACATTTGGCAATATCTGGAGACATTTAGTTGTCAAAATTGGTGGTAAGGAGGGTGAGAGGGGTGTTATGGGCATCTTGTGAGTAGAGGGCAAGGATGCTGCTAATTACCCTGCGATGCACAGGACAGCTCCCATGACCAAGAAGTTTTTGGCTCAACATGTCAATAGTGCTGAGGTTGAGAAACCATGTTGTAGAGAAGCAGATTTATTTCTATCCATGGGCACGCTTTCCTCTTTGCTTCAGCCTCTAGCTAGACTTTTGTAGATTTGTAGTTTACATCTAACAATTGTGCAGAAATTTATGGTATGATACAACATTCAACTTCTTTTTGTGGTCTTGGGCTTAGTTTCACTTTTTCCTGATTTCATAATAGTTTTTATTATGTTATATGCATTTATGTAAAGCTGACTTAACTCTTAAAGTGGAATATAAATATGTAATTTTATGTATTTCTGAATATGGGTGGCTGGATTGTTGGTCATAAAATCTGAGGCTAGAAACAAAGTTGATGTCTGATATACTTCTTGGTTGGTTGTACATACATAATGCAGACTCTGCTTTTGATTTCCTCTTCTGGTCCTTTAAATGACACATTTCCCTCTAATACATAAGTTTCCGTGAGCTCATCTTGTTTTCATAGTGTTCCCTTTTATTGTTAAGAGAAACAAAACCGAAAAACCCCACTTGTTTCAGCAATCCCTGTTCTCTTCCTTGGTGTGAAATTGCTCGACTAAGAAATAAGCAGATGGGACCTGCCATGTGGGAGAGGCTTCAACTGCACACTGATGGGGGCAGAGCACCCACGTCTTTCGTCTGTTTGCTGTCAGCTGCACACTTCTTGTAGGAGGTTCAGGACCCTGGCCTTCTCTTACTACTCAGCCCCTTGCTTGCTTCTCTTCCGCCATACCCGCTCCTTTCCTACCCTCACTGCATCCCAGTCATGGGACCTTTGCACAGCCTCTTTCTTCTTCCTCCAACTCCCTCCCCTTAGACCTTCCAACGTGGCTTGGAGTTGAAGAGAAGGGGACTTGTAGGTGTCAACTGAACCTGCCTCTTGTGTTCACGTGGCAGCTTGAGTGATTGTCACCTCCTGCGACACCCAGCAGAGCCCTTGACGTCCCTCCAGAGTACACATCCAGAGGTGCATCCTCCAGACGTCAAGCAGTTTTCCTATGTCTGATAAAAATCTTCATGATGGACATTTCATTTCCTTTTCACTTCTTAGCAAAGACACAGCTCCAGCTGCATCCTCTCCGAGTCCTTTACTCCCACAGATTATCAGAGTTTGAGGGACCTTAGGCCATGGGTGCAGATTCTCTTATTTTGTTTTAAAATTTTCAAAAATGTTTTCCATTTTTGTGCAAGCTTACATATATGTGTGTGTGTATCACATGTTATATATATGTACAATAAAAATACATTGTATACTTGTGTGTGTATATAAATATATGTTATACGAAATAGAATAAACATCTTTTAAGATTTTAGAATAAGGATAACTGAACACATGACCTAAAGTCTTTCAACCTCGGATGTATACATATATACACATGCACATATGTATACACATTGATAGGAAATATCATGTGAGATTGTCTGTCTGTTCATCAGTGGAAAATTTAAAAATTTGGAAAGGCAAACCCAAAAATACCTGCAAATCCCGTCACTGGGAACATTATAATATTTTAGGATATTTCTTCCTAGACTTTTTTTCTGCTCATTTATATATTCCCCCTACACACAAAAATGCTATCATGCTATATGTACTGTTTTTTTAACTTTTTTCACTTAAATATATTGTGAATATCTTTTTATGTCAATAAATATATATATATACATATATATATATACACACACACAATATTTTAATGACTACATAGTATTCTTTTGTGTTGATGTATCATTTTCCAGGTCAATTTTCCGAAAGCCAGTTGCCTAAGGCCAATTTGATGAATTTATCAAATGTTCCAGGGGCTGGCCCCGTGGCTAAGTGGTTAGGTTTGTGTGCTCCGCTGCAGGTGGCCTAGTGTTTCGTTGGTTCGAATCCTGGGCGCAGACATGGCACTGCTCATCAAACCACGCTGAGGCAGCGTCCCACATGCCACAACTAGAAGGACCCACAACGAAGAATATACAACTATGTACTGGGGGGCTCTGGGGAGAAAAAGGAAAAAAAATAAAATCTTTAAAAAAAAAGCTCCAATTTCTTTCAACTTTATGCATTTTTAATGTTTTCCTGCTAGTTCTTCAAATAGTGTATCAGCCTTGATGTTTCTGCAATTAAAAAGTTAAAATTTTAGGGGCCAGCCCGGTGGCGCAGTGGTTAAGTTTGCATGCTCCGCTTCAGCAGCTTGGGGTTCACAGATTTGGATCCCGGGTGCAGACCTAGCGCCACTCGTCAAACCACTCTGTGGTGGTGTCCCACATACAAAATAGAGGAAGATTGCCACAGAAGTTAGCTAAGTTAGAATGTTCCTCAAGCAAAAAGAGGAAGATTGGCAACAGATGTTAGCTGAGGGCCAATCTTCCTCAAAAAAAAATTTTTTTTTTAATTTTAATGTAATTTAAGCTTAAATTTAAATTTAGAAGCATCAGAAAGAAATTGGAAGTGACCAAAGTGCTCCTAAAACATGACTTACTAAAACTCTAGTTTCTAAGGAGAAATTAGGATGCGTGAATCTTGCAGCTGTTTGCAAAACCATTTGGCACAAAAGGATAGAACCATCCTGAGATGTGGAAAGGAAGTGAGGATGTGTAGAGGAATTTCTAGAAAAAAGCAGAAGACTTGAGCCTCAAATGTAATAAAAATATGTCACCAGGGTCAATGAATTTTTAGAAATTAGTTTAAAATCCTAAAAATGTAAGGATTGGTAAAGTAAGAAATGAACTAGGAAACTACAGAAACATCCATATTTCATATTATACTTAAGCTACTAATTACTGTTTAAAATTATATCCATAAATATTTTAATTTTAATCACTAAAAGATAAAGACTCATTTTAAACATAAATTTATTAGCATTAATAAACATGAGTGATGATATATCTTTATCATCAAATATCCAATAAATGATCAAATGTCTCCAATTGTCTCATAATTATTTTTAATAATTAAGCTATTAATTACAATTAACTAAGGCTAATACAATCCTAAGAAGACTCAACAATGCTTAGTTTTTAAAAATAGAACATTCCTTAAAAGGCATCATAAAAATCTTCAAAAGCCTTTAAAACAGTTACATTTGATAGGATTTGTTATATCCTTAGGCTATTAAAACACTCCAACTAATAGAAAACTACTGTAAACTTAAACTGTTAAAACCATCTAATATGAAATTATATAAACCTCACAAGATACAAATTTTTGGTAAATTGATCACCTTGTAATTTGAAAACCCTCAGAGAACTGGCTATGGGTGAAATGAATTTTGAGAGCTAGTCTCCATTTATTTCATTGCTGATCTATTATTTGGCAAAATATATTTCTGATTATACAAAGCTTTGTGTAACTGCCCAGTTATTTTCTTAGAAATAACGTACTGCTAGAAATGGTAATGTTGGGTTAAGAAGTGCGTACATTTTAAAGGACTGTAATATGTATTGTCAAGTTAAAGATTGTATCATTTACCCTCTCATGCCAAGCCCAATGATTTCATTTTATGGTGAGGAAATAAGAGTCCAGAGAAGAGAGCGGTTTTGTCCATAGTAAAGGGACCGTCAAGACTGGACCCCACAGCCAGGCTTCCCGATTCCTACCTCCCTCAACCTCTCGTTACCCTTCATGCTCTCTCTTCCAGCCAAGAGTCAAATACTCCGCAAATTCTCTGCTCTCGACTCCAAACTTGCAGGTGTTTGATCCCTCATCAACCTCCTTAATTGTTTTGTGCTTCTTTTCTGGACTCACTCTAATAAACGCAGTGATTGAAACTATTGGTTTCCTAAGGTTCCGCTAAATGCAGTTTGCTCTTTGTATGCATCATTATTTCAGAATATCTCAGCATCTTAGCTTTACGTTTTTACACTACACGTCCATGTTATAGCTAACTACATAACCCCTGGGTCTTCCTGCTCCTATGCTTATGTCTTACAGCAAATGATAAAGAAATGTTTTCAAACCAGATAAAGACGTCAGCAAACATAGGTAAATTAAAATTTATCAGACTTTGATCACAAAGGCATAAAGAAAAATTAATAAAGAGGAAACTAGCCATACTGTATTGTACCTCTCTTTTGGGGGGGCTTTTTTTTAATTTTAATTGAGTTCATAATAGTTTACATCAATGTGAGATTTCAGTTGTACATTATTTCCTGATTGTCACCACGTAAGTGCTCCCCTTCACCCCATGCCCACCCTTGGGGGGGGGCATTTTTTAAAATTAATTTTTTATTGATATAATTCACATACCATAAATTCACCCATTTAAAGTATACAATTCAGTGGTTTTTAGTATATTCATGAGGTTGTAAAATCTTCACCACTATCTAATTCCAGAACCCACTACATCTTGTGTGCAGCAGGCTTGTAGAATTTACCCACTGCAATTCAGCTGTGCAAAAAAAAAAAGAAAAAAGGCTTCACATTCTCTAACTCTCTCTCTTCAGCCCTCTGAATAGCAGCAGGTGGGAAAATAGCTTTATGTTTACTAACAGGGTTTGAATCTTTTCCATCAGAGAGATGGAAAAGTAGTCTCTTTTCCGTCATGACTCCATTTCTTTAAGATAAGAGCTTAGTCCTTCACGTTTCTTCCTCTGTTTCTTTCCAACATGGTATGTAAAGTACACAAACAGAGTTTCTATTGTGCTATTTGGGGAGAAAGAAGCCAGATTCTCTCCATAGTCTTGTGTGCCTGCTGACATATGCCTGGGCGCTGGGGTTGGGGCAGTGTTACACTGACAGCCACCCCAAGAGTGAATGGATCATGGCAGGGCACTCAGAAACGTCTGGATCCCCTGAAACCTTCAACAGGCTGAGTGAGGGGAGCCTCAAGACAGCCTCCAGCTGTTTTGTCTCGACCTCCTTCCCTTTGTGCTTCACCCTGTGGGAGATGGGAAGCAAAGAGGGAAGCAGTCCCTCCGGCCGACCCAGCGCCTCCTCCAGGCTGGGCCTTGGGATGTGGACCTGTAACTATCTAGATATTCTTAAAACCCCTTCCCGCCCCACCTCCCTTTCCTAACCGGTCCTTAATAGTAAAAGTGGGTGGGGGATGGCAGGCCCCTTGGACACAGGTTCTATCCCAGTCTTCCTCTTTTTAATGCTCTTTCAGACTCCTTTTTCTCCCTTCTTGTAAATCAAGAAGTCCATCTTATAAATCACATCCTCCTCCCTTCTTCGGGAGGCCCAATGGCTCAACCTTAGCCCCAGACTGCAGATGATATCCATAAAATAAACTGCAGATGAGCTCCATACCACAGAGCGGCTCTGTGGACCAAGTCGTCCGGGACTTGCTGTTGATGTGGAATCCAGAGGAGAATGAGGAGTTAGAGGTTACCAAGGACCAAAACGACACTGACTTAATCGCCCCAAGACGCTGTTCCTGTTACGTGCAGTATTTAAATCTTGGGGAGGACCTTATATGAGAGGCTGATCAAATAAGAAAGGCTGGAGCCAGGCAGAGATGGTTACCAGCTTACCAACTGTGTCAACATGGCTTTCTGGGAGATTTTTTAGAGGAAAAATATCGAGAATGTTTGAAAATGGTTACCGTGGTATATAAGAAGAAAAATCTCAGCCGCCTAAGTAAAGAGAGTCTGGTGACACCCTTTTCCATTCTCTCTCTTTCAAAAGGAATTTGGGAAAATTGACAAAAGACAAGACAACTACTTAAGTTAGGAATTGCTGGAGTTGACTGTGGAGTTTAGTTCCTGCGCTCTCTCCTCCTCTGCCATCCTGAGGCCCCCTGACCCCCTCTCTGAAGGTAGTTTGAAGAAAACATTGCAACTCCTCCGTAGACTTCCTTCTCTGAAAAAGTCTCTAAAGTAAAGTAAGAAGGGAAACAATGAAAGGGGGTCAAAAGGGTTCAATTTGGGCGGGCAAAGTAAATCTCTTGAGTTAAATAACTGGCACTGGAATGCACGTGTGAGGGCTGGAGGGCGTTCGTTTAGGGATGGATTCCTATGAATGACCCTTGAACAGACTCAAACTACTTCTGAAGCCCAAGATCACTTTTGTTTGGGATCTTTACCACCCATCTCTATGTCTTTCTAAACTCTCTAATTCAGAAAACTCTTTTGGAGACAAAGCTCCCTCCACAGAGAGGCAGCAAGGCCTTGGGTGGGTAAAGAAGGCAGCTTTGAAGCCAATGGGCCAAGATCCACTCTACCGAAGACCTTTGACAACCTGGTACTGCTTCGTCTCTGGGCTTTGCTTTCCTGTTGGTGAAATGCCAGGCACAAAGTAGGCAATTACATGTTCTTCCCTTTTCTCTCCCCACCTCCTTTATTTCCTACCGTCATAGATGTTTCTGGTTGCTCCAGAATGACCACATGATATTGCAAGGTCAGGCAAGAGAAGGTCAGGAACAGGAGGAAGACTTGAGCCCCCAGTGAGCCTTTGGATGAGTGATTCACTGTTGCCGGGAAAACTCAATGCAAATTAAAGCATTCAGTTTGGGAAGTTGTGGTGAAGTAAAAAAAAAAAAGTTTTTAGTTTCTTTTTGGTGACTGCTGGAATAAAGGCAGAAAATGCATGAGTCATAATAAAAACAAAACATAGTACCAACACAATTTCTTTTGTAACACTTTCTAAAGGCAAGAAATTTAGTTTCTGAGGAGTTACATTCTAGTAACTTTGTTTTTAAATTTTAAGATCTAGGATTGTGTGAAATAATTGCTAAAACATGGATTCAGATTTCATAGAGGGGAGCAGCATCCAGTTTCCTATTTTTGATGTCTTTAAGCTCTGATAATATGAAAAATTAGTCATTTAAAAACTTATGTAGCAGACAAGTAGGCAAATTTGTATAGACTTCAGGTTAAAATATAATATATATGATGGAATACCTTTTAAACTTGTGATACCCATGATGAAAAACAAAATTTTACCCCAAATGTATGTTCTATCCAAACTCAGGAACCTCTTTCATGGCACAATTTTTCTCCTCCTCCCTAATTACAGAGTAGTACATACGTGTCCATTCAGGTCATCATGCAATACAAAAGTGTCCAGCAGGGTCCGGCCCAGTGGCATAGTGGTTAAGTTCGAGCGCTCCACTTTGGTGGCCCGGGCTCCCTGGTTTGGATCCGAGGTGCAGACCTACGTACCGCTCATCAAGCCATGCTGTGGTGGCGTCCCACAGAAAAGAAGTAGAATGACTTACGACTAGACTGACAACACTTTCCAGAATGAAAGTGAGGTACAGAGAGGTTAGGCAACTTGCCCAACATCACACAATTAATAATTGATGGATCCAGGATTTTTGTTCAATCCAACTCCACAGTCCTTACTCCAAAATATTTTGCAAATAGTAGTATCTGCCTTAGGAGTTTGTAAGAGATATAAATTGATTGATATATTTAAAGTTGTTTTCAATCAATAATGATTGATGGTCAAGAATGTCTGAATTATACAAATCTCTCTTTTTAACCCACCCTACTCTCATAATATGTCAGTTTTACCTGATTTAAAGAATTATCCCTTATTGATGGGCATCTAGATTGTCTTAGTCTATAATATAAATAATGCTAATATGAACATCCTTGTGCCCTTGTGCAAGTGTGTCTAAAAAGGAAATCCTCTAAAAGTTCTCAACATAAAAACAAACCAAAACCTGATAACTATGTGAGGTGATGGATGTGTTAACTAGCCTTTTCGTGATAATCGTTTCACAATATATGTGTGTATCAAATCATCACCTTGTACACCCTTAAACTTATACAATGTTTTGTGTCAATTATACCTCAATAAAGCTGGAGGAAAAAAAAACGAACAAATCGCCAGAAGTGGAATTCCAAGTGGACAGTTGCTTCTTTGTTGAGGAGGTGGAAAATCGATTGTAAAGCATTATTAGATCTTACCAGAGGCAGCAGGATGATACACAAAGAGTTGTAATTAGTTTTTTACCCCGGAGTCTGCTTTTTTTGGTGGTTGTTTTTTTTCTGAAGGATTTTAGTATTCTAAGGTCCTTGAATGAGGATGAGCCACCCCTAGTGGATATTTATTACAATGAAAAAATTTCTGGAAAGAAAAGTTACCAGTATCCCATTTTCTGGATGTGCTGGTGGATGTCCGTATGTGAGCAAAGGGTTGCCCAGCTATTTGTGTCTTGGTAGACCATCTAGTTGAGCTCGTGTGATGAACATCCAGAGCTGAATTTGCATGTCAAACCCTCGGTTATTACTATTATTAACCCAAAGTCTCCAAGTATGAAATGCCTTCATTTACTGTTAAAAAAATTGAAGACATTGTCAACTACATCATCCACAGGGCTTTATGTAAAGTCTATCATATGAAACCTTAACTTCCGGCTGGGGACTGGCTTTCCCGTGGAGAGCCTGGGTTACTTCCTCTTCCCCTGGTGAAAGCGTGAAAGCACTGTGACTGTGCGGTGACTTGGAGGTGACTCATGCTGCCCCTGGTCTTCCTGCCAGGAAACCTGCTACAGCAAATCTGTTACCCACCGTGTTACCACATTTGCATTTCCCTCTTTTCCTTGGCTGGAGTTTTCTGTTTTCATTTTATGAACCTCATTATTGTCTCTTTTGTAAAGCACTTAGAATTCTTTTGAGAAAGAAGCAGGCTACAAAAATAATCTCATTAATAAGTAGATAAAACACAAGTTTCAAAGTAGCCAGTGTATGGCAAAATGATAATAGCACAGCCTTTAGGCTTAGACCTGGCCAAAGCTGCGTGTGAGGCCCAGTGCCACGATTCACTAGCATTGTGGCTTTGGGGATTTGGGCATTTAACCTCTGTAAGCTTCGGTTTACTCCTCTGTAACGTGGGCTTAATACTTCCTGGGTCATAGGGTTTCTTCAAGGATTAAATGAGGTGCCTAATTAGAAAGTTATAAATGTTTAATTAAAAAATATGATCATGGTGAAGAGTAACTCCTATCACTTGCAAACATGTAACTACTTTCTCAGTTTTTGTTGGGGTTGCATTGTATTTTCTACTTTGCTGGTACCTTCACACAGCATGAGGAATTGCAGGAGCTGGTATGACTTCCAGTTGTTCATTCCCATGTCACAGCGAGGAGCCCTCCAGCTTTCTTGCTGGAGCGCGTCTGAACTGCACGGCCCCAAAAGCAAAGCTCGGTGCCCAGTGGGCATGGTTCTGCCTGAGCCGTGACGGGATGGTAACTCCACACGGAGTAGCGTTGTGATTGTTCCCATCTACAGTACATACATTTAGTTCTCAATTATCCATGGTGATGGGGGCGGGGAGAAACATGATGTAAGTGTAAATCAGTGATAATCTGTGGACTATCGCCACCCCTCACACATCCACCTGCTTTTCATTTTCATGCTTCTTCCTTCCCACGGCCACTGCCCTGGGACAATCGCCATCATCTCTTCATCTGGACCCCTTCAGAGGTCTGGTCATGGATTTCCCCACTCCAGCTCTCTTCTCCCTCCTCGCTTCCGACAACATTCTTTCTTGGAAGTAGAGATCTTTCGTGTTGTTTCCCTGGTTGAAAAACTTGCCATGGCTCCCTGCTGAAATGAAGCCTGCGCTGCTCGGCATGACATATAAATAACACCCCACAAAGTACATTTCTAATCTCATCTCCTGCCCTCACACACACACACACGCACACACACACTCATACACACACACACACGGGGGGGCAGTCTAACATCTTGAACAAGTTTTCTGTATAAAGTTGTTCATAATATCCTCTTATTTTCTCCCCCCTTCACCTTTTTATTTTGAAAATTCCACTTCTACAGAAAAAAAAAAAATGAATGTCCTCAGCTAGATTGATTTGCCACATTTGTCCCACCTTTCTCTTTTTCATTTTGTCTGAAGTGTTGGAAGTGGCGGGCCCCATGAGCCTGCATCCCTCCAGGGCTCCTCATGGATATTCTCCTGCAACCACGATACTGTTGTCACGCCTGTAAAACCTGACAATTCCTGGATATCATGTTCTGACATATTCAGATTTCCCCAATTTTCCCAGCTGTGTGTCCTCCCCTCCCCCCATCCAGGATTCATTCAAGGTGCACACATTGTGCCTCTTTAGTCTCTCTTCATATGGAATAATTTGCCCCCACACCGCTCCCCCGATACTTTTTGAAGTGTCCAGGCTAGTTGTCTTTAGCACACTTTATGGGTTGGTCAGATCATTTTTGTTCCTCTAACCTCTGTATTTCCTATAAACGAGAAGTCGGTTCTAGTGGTCTCTGTCTCTCTGTTTCTTGTAAAACAAGGACTGAGGTGGATTTCTCCTCCCTTCCTTTTCCCTGCTCACCTTTAGCAAGAGGGGTGGGGGTGAGGATGTAGGAAGCGCTGAGTGCCACAGCCGGGGCCGCTCCACCCATTCATTCTTTCAGTAAATGTTCTTGGAGCCCCTGCTCTGCCCCATGCAGGCACTGTTTTCAGTGCTGGGAAAACTGCACTGGAGAAGCAGGCTGGGAGCCTGCCCCATCTGCTTCCATTCTGTTGGGGAGCTGACCATGAATGAACCAGCGTTTAATGCAGTGTCAGTCCTAAGAAGAAAAATAAGAGGGTAGAGTGAGAGGAGTGGGCAGAGGGCTGCTCTTTTCAATAGGGTGGTTGGCGAAGACCTGTCTGGGGAGGTCACATTTGTGTAGAGATCTAGAAAAAAAGAGAGAGCTGGATAGAGAGTGAGAGAAAGAGGTGGAGAGAGGGAGAAGAGAGAGCTGGAGAGACAGAGAGCTGGAGATGGGGAGAGAGAGAGCTGGAGAGAGGAAGAAGAGAGAAGTGAAAAGTGAGAGCAGGAGCAAGCCGTGAGGGCCGGGGGGCAGCCCCAGCCGGTTTGGGAGTCCCCGGCATGGGGGTTCCTGTGTCCCAGTAGCCCAGCATCAGAGCGTGGGGGGTGCGGGGGCGGGCGGCCCGCGCAGGGCTCCTCCCCCAGAGCTTGGTGTGTGCTTATGGGTCGTGCTGGGAGGCCTTTTCCAGTACCAAGTTCCCTCAGTTACACAGCACCATTTTAATGGCTTACCAGTTAAACACAGCTTTTTTTAGAGAGTGGGAGTGTGTGGGGGCGTGGGGGGTGGGATGGGGGGGACTGGTGAAAAAAGAACTTGTCTGTTTGTTTACAGATCAACTCTAAACCCATCTCCCTTGTTTACAAGTCTTTAAAACCCATCTCCATGTCAGAAACTTTAGCATATGAAAAAAATGTGCTGTTTTGAATCAAAGAAGTACTTGCTTCCCCTTTATTTTGGGAACTACAGCTCGCTAGTTTCAGAAAGAGGTGTGACTGTCCTTTAGAGGCTTCAGATGTCAACTCATGAAATGATAAACAAGTGGAAGTTTGCAGACCAACTGGAAGCCTGCAGAACAAAACAGAGATGAGCTGTGGCAACAATGCCTGTGGGTGACAGTTCAGAGAGGAGTTCTTGAGAAGTCTTACAACAAATCCTCCCCAGCAGTATTCCCTGATTTCCCCCCCACCCCCCCTTCCCCAAACTCTAAATCATCTTTCCTTCCTCTAAGGTTCCAGGCAGTGGTCCCCAAAGGGCGGTGCTTCAGAATGACACAAATCATATGGGAGCACCCTGCCCACACTGGGCCCCAAGAGAATTTCCTGGAATGTGTCCAGGGAATCTGTCTGTTGAGTCTGGATGATTCTGGTGTTGCTTGAGGTGTGGGAACCACTGCCCTACAGGGCCTTCTAATGGAGAGCCTAACAGATTTTGCTTTGTTTTTAATGTGTAGATTTGACCATGAGGCTATACTGTAAGGCAAGATTCATTACCGATTTCAATTTTTAAAATCATCTTTTTAGCCCCAGAGTGCTTTGTGTGGTGCTCTACACATCCTAGTATTAACTGAATAAATGAATCAGAGTTTCGCCTTTAGAAGCATGGTTATGTCGTTCTGCACTGGTCAAGCACAAGCCCGCTTCTGTCCACGGTTCTTCCTCCAAAGTCTTACGTACAATGGTGACTTGTGATACCATCATTTGTGCCTCTAGCTCTGCCATCTCTCCTGGTTTCCACACTCACATATCTTACTAGGAAGCCTGCTGGATTTGATCATTTGGATGTTCCTACAAGCATCTTTTCTTCCATTCCTGGCTCCTCTTTTATTTCCAGTCTTGGTGAAAGCCACATTCAGTTGGAGCTTTGTTCTGTGCATTCTAACTCCCAGTCATGCTTGCCTTTGATGCCTCCAGCCCCTTCGCTTTGCCTTGCACATTGTGTCATTCGTCTTCAGGGTAAGAAAACTCCTCAGCGTTGCACCAGAGGTGTGCCTCTCTCTCCAGCCCTACTCCTGGCCTTCCCTACCGGCTCCTTGACTCAAGGCTTTCACGTTGTAGAACTAGTTTCCTGAAGGGATCAGCTTGAACTAGTTCCCTCAGGGGTGAGATTGAACTAGTTGCCTGAAGGGGCCATATTATCTGAGGGCCAGTACTTCGAACCTATGTGAAGTTCCTTCTTCCTGGAAGCCCTTTACTGACTTTACCACCTGCCTGGCATCCCTCCCGTTTTGACTCACCAGAGCATTTCCTTCAGGACGCTTGCCCTGACCGCTTCCTTTTCTTCTTGCCTGAGTTAGATGTCCTTTCCTAGATCCACTGCATCCTCTGTCATTGATTGGTCACATTGTACTGTAATATTAATCGACACATCTTTGCCACAAGAAGATGAGCATCTTTAGAGCAGGAATTATGTCTTGCTGACATAAAATTGATGTTCAATAAATAGTTTTTGAGTGAATGAATGCACAAATGAATGATGAAGCAAACTGGTTTGTGAACAGTATCCACATTTGAGTGTGTTAAACTATCTATGATAAAGAATAAAGTATATTCTTTTTACTCTTCGTTAATTGGAGGAATTTTGATG
Organism: Equus asinus; assembly: GCF_041296235.1. Lineage (NCBI taxonomy): Eukaryota > Metazoa > Chordata > Mammalia > Perissodactyla > Equidae > Equus > Equus asinus. The sequence continues at coordinate 27,598,388 of NC_091801.1, read as the reverse complement.
ACTTGAAGCCAGTTCTCGAATAGTAAAACAATGTCATTGCTCTTATATTCCAACAGGAAATATGGGATGTATAAAATCAAAAAGGAAAGACAATCTGAATGACGATGGAATAGATTTGAAGACTCAACCAGTACGTAATACTGACCGAACTATTTATGTGAGAGATCCAACGTCCAATAAACAGCAAAGGCCCGTAAGTAGATAGTCTCAGGGGAGAATTCCCACAGCAGGATCAAAGCATGGCTGCGTGATTTAAACACCAAATCTGTAACATGTGCATGCAAAAAGTCACATCAATTACTTGGGCCTCAAATAATTTTTGGTATGATTTGTAACTTAATCCTTTAAAGATCTCGTAAATTTTAGGGATAACCAGGCCACTTATTGTACAGTATAGCGGCCTTTGGTCACCTTCTTGTGTGTGGAGAAAATCATCTTTCATATTACTGGAGTGAAGACCCACTCTTTATATGAGGATCTATCTGTCTCTCCGAGCTCGGGTGACATAGGACAGGTCGTGAGATTAGTGCAGTGGTCTGGAAGCAGAAGGAAATGCTGGAGTCAAGTCAGAAGCTAAAATAAGTAATAGCTAAAATGTCCTTTGGCATATCGTACTTTATCCAATCTTATCACTCTTTAATTAATTCCAAATAGTACAGATACTGAAGTTGTCATGACTTATTCTAGAAAATTAAAAGATTAAGAAAAAACATAGCTAAAAAACTGCCCCCAACCTTGGACAAATATCTGTACCAGAAATTTTATGTGAATTATGTGCTGTTCAATGCATTTCGGAAATGCTTGGCAAAGGAAGAACTCTTACCGCATTTCGTGGAAAAGAGAAGCAGACTTTGGATAATTACAACATTAAGTGCACTTTATTTCAGATCTTATATCCTTTCCATCTACTCTCTCACTATCTTATACCATATATATATATCTTCCCATAGCCTGGTTTTTATGGAATTCCTCTGCATTTAAGCTGGAAACAACTTATTTCGGGTTAGCCCAAATGCCTTTATTAAGAATTTTCAGAGTTTCTCTAGTTTGACATGTTTTCAAATGCCTTGGCCTTCTCTAACTGTGTTATGTTACCAAGCCCTTCTGCCAGGCCCCTCCCCCACGGACCCCATTATCCTGCAGGTATGACATATGTCAGTATTATGTATCATTGTTGAAATTTATAAATCACCATTGGCCTTCTTAAAAAGAAGTGGAGATGAAGAGTGAATACAGCATGCTGTTAATTATCATACATGATGTTTCTAGATAGATAAATTAACATTGTAATTTTATATATAGAAACTCAAAATATATGTTATTAATAGCTTTAATAATTTAGTGATACTAAATACATATAATAATTAAAAACATTATATAAATAGATATAGGTATAAAATTATATTATATAAATATGATTAATGGAAAATAAAATGATGTAAGGAATTGGAGACACAAATAGTTTTGTTGTTATAGACTTCAAAGATCCCATAAAAAGATTCCGACTTTTGCTGGTATCACATATACCAGATTTTACTTGCTTTAAAACCTAAGTTTTCTTTTGTTTTTGAATGATTAACGAAGATGTCCTTTATTCAGAAAAGCAAAGGGAAATAGTATAAACTTACACACCATTTTTCCTCTTATTTAGAGTAAAAGAGGCTAAAAATTAAGTTAGAAAGCAGAAGTAGTCAACATGTTAGAAATCGTTCAATTCCCTCATGTATACCATAAAGTATTTTAGTCTGTGCCTTCTGTGGACACCGATGCCCTTGTTTCGTGAGCCAGTTGGTTTGGTTTTATCCTGTGGCTATAGATAACGCTCTCAGCTCCGGCCAGATGTGCCAAAATGCGCGCCCTGGATTGATTCCAGAGATGTGATGAGACAATGAGGCTGAATGGGTGCAAACTCAACAACCCTCTAAGGAAAAGACATTACAAAGAAAAATGGTAGATGAACTGCACATGTGTGTTTTGGTCTTATAAAAAGTGTATTAAAACATTTATAAATTAAGGACTCTGATATTTGAAAATCAGCTTGGTGCTTTTAGAATGATTTAATTAGTTTCTCATCTTCTAATTATTTCCTCTAAATCATTTAAAATTGATCATACATCCTAATTATGCAAATCTAAATGATTTTAAAAATCAGTATAAAACTTCTTGAAATAACTATTGAAGGATAATATGGACCCATGAGTTTCCAATGCCAGAAAATATAGTAATCTTCCCAGCCCCAACCTTGCAATTAGGGGTTTTGTAGGCTGACTTTCATCAGAAATTTAAAGTTCAGTACAAACTATTTTAGTCCCACTCCATTAAGTCACTGTAATCAAAGAGAAAAGTTGCTAGATTTGTGGGTATAGGCCTCTGACAGGACATTCCTTAAAAGGGGCCCAAGAGGCCTTGTACGTCCTCCCCTTCGTCACTGAGAGAAAAGGGAATTTGATCTAAAAGGTCATTGAGGTGGCCTTTTGTGCCACCAGACCCTTCCTGATAATTCACCTCCCAACTAAAAGAACACGGGATGGCATCTGTCCCCATGATGGGATCAGGGTCAGCCACAGAAAGCCCGGATTGGGTAGGAGTTGTTCCAGCTGCTAGTAACAGAGTCCCAACCACAGTTTTTTAAGCAAGTCTGGGAAATGTGGAGATCATCAGTCCTGGGCCAGGGTGGCAATTTCACAAAGCCACGAGGGCCCCAGACCACTTGCATCTTTTGCTCTGCTGTCCCTGGTGTCTAGTTTCCATGGCTGCTGAGCCTCCAGCCTTCACCTGTTTCTAGGCAGAAAGAAGAGGGCAAGGGAAAGGAGAGCCGGCCCCAAGGCCCACACAACTGTTTTGGTAAAAGATACACTCCCTGCTGCCATCTGCGTAGAATGCTAGAGAATTTGGAAGCATTGTCATTTAGCTGGGCAAGTTGCCAACCTAAATAATATTAGGGTTCTGTTACCAAATCAGAGGGAGAATGATGATTGGGTAAGCCTCTCGCAGCCCCTGCCTCGGGCCCTGTTCTTTTCTTGCGACTGCAGGCAAATGACCCTTTTAGAAAGCAGAGCCGTTTCACTGAGCTGTGTAGGTCAAGACTAGTTTACAAGATGGTTTCTCTGTATGCCTCTCATTTCTGGCTTGATAAATTAGTAAATCTGAACCTCATTTGCTACTGTTAGAAAAATATGTCACCTACAACATGAATGTAAGAAAAGCTAAACATAAAAATTTTTTCTAACAAATATTCTCTCCTAGGTTTCAGAATCTCAGCTTTTACCAGGACAGAGGTTTCAAACTAAAGGTATGTTTTCATCGCAACATGGTAGTTTCTTCACTGTTAGAGACTCCATAAAGTAGTTGTCCTGGGTGTTTTTATTTATTTTATTATTGTGGGAAGATACTTGTAACATAAAATTTACCATTTTAACCATTTTTAAATGTACAGTTCAGTGGCATTAAGCACATTCACATTATTGTGCAACCATCACCACAATCCATCTCCAGAACTTTTTCATCATCTCACTGGAAGTCTATACTCATTAAACACCAACTTACCTCCATCCTCCCCAGCCCCTGGCACCACCATCCTCCTTTCTGTCTCTGTGAGTTTGACTACTCTAGGAACCTCATTAAGTGGAATCATACAATATTTGTCTTTTTATGTCTGACTTATTTCACTTAGCATGATGTCTTTAAGGTTCATCCATGGCGTAGCATGTGTCAGAATTTCCTTCCTTTCTAAAGCTGAATAATATTCTATTGTATGTATATACCACATTTTATTTATCCATCCATTTGTCACCAGACGTTGGGTTGTTTCCATCTTTTGGCGACTGTTAATAATGCTGCTATGCACGTGGGTGTATCATTTCTTAAATATAGAGTTGGAATTAATTATAGCTGTAGGTCTGTACGATTTGAGATAACAAATACTGTACTTGGTGTGTACAGCATGTTACTTTGTGTAGACCATGTTAGGCCCTGGGCCCCACTAGGGAGGAAACACACTTCATTATTTCCAGTTGCCCCGCTCTTCAGCCCGTCATCTCATCCTTTTGGGCCTGATGAGCATTTGTTAAAAGGTTTCTGCTGATGGGTTCGTAAAGGTCTTTGCTTGTATTCTTCATTTTTAGATCCAGAGGAGCAAGGAGACATTGTGGTAGCCTTGTACCCCTATGATGGCATCCACCCAGACGACCTGTCTTTCAAGAAAGGAGAGAAGATGAAAGTGCTGGAAGAGTGAGTGCGCCAAGTGCACGGTGCCTGCTGTTCCTGTGCTCAGGCACCGAGTCCTGCATGCTGTCCCCCTCCTTTTGCTTCCAGCAGCACAGTGATTGCCAGATACCCCTCTTGTGGTGGGCGTGAGGTCCCCCCAGCCTCCTTGCTGCCAGGAGGGCTTTGGGAGTGAGAGGAGTAGGGCCAAAGGGGTTTTCCTCTTAAGTTTGGCTGTGAGCACTCTCTAGGTGGTTTCCTTTGAAGATAGACACCAGTTTCTTTATCCATCTGTGCTGCCTAAAGAAGCTGAGGTCTGTGTGGAATTGACATATTCTTTTTAAATGCCATCTTTATTTAGTTATATTACTTAAAATTCAGAGTTGGTGTATGGGCCCAACTTGGTGTGATTTATAAGGACCCTGTGCTGAAGCAATAGTCATCTTGGAAAAGCCCTTGCTCAGCAGTTGTGGCACTTCTGCGAAGACACTTCTGTGAAGATGCTTCTGTGAAGACATTGGGACATCCTCATTTCCTGACGCCTCCATGCTGACTCACAGACCTGTGGCCTTGGGGCTCAGGACAGTACCGAGAATAAGGAACTCCAAGTCTCTTAATTCTTGCTTGCTTTTCCTACTAATTTTGCATACTTTGTCACCCTGGCCTGCTGACCAGGGTTAGAAGGAGGAGGAGACTCCTTATTAAGTATAAGGCATTAAGTGGTTGGGAGCAGTTGTCACTTACTGGTTGACCACGAACTTGGGCCTAAGGCTGGCCCTGTCACTTGATAGTTGTGTGACCTTGACAAGTCACTTCAACTCTATACCTTAGTTTCTTCACTTATAAAATGAGAACGGCAATACCTGTCATGGTGTTGATGTGAGGATCGTGTGTGTGTATGCATATATATAAATATAGCACAGTAGTCCCCCCTTATCTGCAGTTTCACTTTCTGTGATTTTGGTTACCTGCTGTCAACCACGGTCTGGAAGCAGATGATCCTCCTCCTGACATATTGTCAGAAGGTCAATAGTAGCCTAGTGCTGTGTCAGAATGCCTGTGTCATTCACCTCACTTCATCTCATCACGTAGGCATTGTGTCATTTCACATCATCACAGGAAGAAGGGTGAGTACCGTAGAGTAAGATAAGAGAGAGAGAGACCACATTCACATGATTTTTACTACAGTATATTGTTATAATTGTTCTATTTTTATTATTAACTATTGTTAATCTCTTACTGTGCTTGATTTATAAATTAAACTTTATTATAAGTATGTATGTATGGGAAAAATCACACTATATATAGAGTTCAGTACTCTCCTCCGTATCAGGCATCCACTGAAGTCTTAGATGGTACCCCCCTCAGATAAGGGGGGACTACTTTATAGGCATGTAGTAAGAAGGTCGTCCTTCACGTCCTACAGACAGGGGTCCCATCTGTGCTTGGGAATTTGAAGGGGAGCATAGTTGAGGTTCATAGGACCCCATCCAGTCCTGCTTCCTTCACTGACCCCAGCCTCCTCCTGGCTCCTCACTGAGGGCAAGAGCACAGTGATGAGGCCTACCTACTTGGAATTATCTTATGGTTTTCTGTTTCCTTTTTCCATGGAAACCAGATGTTTTAACAAAGGAGTTTATAACACAGAAACTATGGATCATTATTCCTGGATTCCCATTTCTGTAGGAATCCTAACGCATTTCTTAGCTATCCTGGGGGAGTTACAAACGTTTTGCTTCTGCACCATAGGAACCATTGTCACCAACTCTTTTTTGTGTAGTGCTGAGCACAGTGACCCACACTTCAGTTGTGAGGCTGTTTTCCTTTGCTGCAGTCTCTAAATGTGTTTTTGTTTCAGCAAGGGGAGTGAATTTTCCTACTGGATTCTGGGGTTCCAGGGATCTTCCCCACCCTCCGTCACAGCCCCCACTTCCCCCCAAAAATCAAACATCTTAAGACAGTTGCTCCTGTAGTTCCTGAGTCATTGGACACAAATAGTTTTTGAGATGTGCTTCTGTTGCAGGCATGGAGAGTGGTGGAGAGCCAAGTCGCTCTCCACAAAGAGAGAAGGCTTCATCCCCAGCAACTACGTCGCCAAAGTCAACACCTTGGAAACAGAAGAGTGAGTCCTCGCATGTTGTCATCTTGATGGTTTTGTGCACTGTGTGGGATTTCTTGTTTATTCTTTATCTGTTTCCTTCCCTGGAGCATAACACCCATGAAATGTTATGATGTCTCCTCAGGTGGTTTTTCAAGGATATAACCAGGAAAGACGCAGAGAGGCAGCTGCTGGCGCCCGGGAACAGCCCTGGAGCTTTTCTCATCAGAGAAAGTGAGACATTAAAAGGTAGGAAGTGGCTGAAGCCCTCTTAAAAGACACTAATTAGCAGCAAATCATTCTTAGAAACTGGGCTAGAATCTTTTGAAGAAGGGATATATTGTGTTCTAGTAGTGAAAGTTTTATAGGTTGATAACAAATAAACTGAAATGATTAGTTTTGCTACTAAAAGTAACATAGGAAGCAGACATAGCTATGGTCATTTCTTACCATGCTTTCTGCTTGCTGAGCCTCTTACATTATTATTTAGAGTAAATCTTGAAATTTTAAGAGAAAGAAAATCAAGATAACTTCAATTCAGTGAAATAATTTAAACTGTCATGAAGAAGGAAAATGGCATGTTGATAAGCTTCATAGCAAACAAATGCTAGATTCATTTGTTCAGTAGACTTTTTATAGGACTTTTAAAATAATACACTGTATACATAGTTAATTTATATTTTGCATATTTTTACACAAAATGTGTACCACAGTGTTGTATAGTGCAGAGCTTATTTATGGACTATAAGTGTAATCTTTACTGTACTTTTTCCCTTCCAGGAAGTTTCTCTCTGTCTGTCAGAGACTATGACCCCGTGCATGGTGATGTCATTAAGCACTACAAAATTAGGAGTCTGGACAATGGCGGTTATTACATCTCTCCACGAATCACTTTTCCTTGTATCAGTGACATGATTAAGCATTACCAAAGTAAGTCAAAACTGAAAGTTGGACAAGACAAAATATGTTTATTATGATAAATATATGGTGTCAAACACTTTTTTACATTAAAATTCTTAGGCATCCTATTTCTTTTGGATAAAGTTAGAGGATCATATTCTGTAATTGATTCTAAATTAATCTTTTATTAAAAATACCTTCAAAGTCAGATTTGATCTTTGAATAATTATCTCAGTCCTTCCCACCTGGTCCGCACTATTTGAAAGTTAATGTTCCAGCATCACAAAGAGGAAAATGAATATTATTTTTGTGTAATGCGTATTTTTACAACACATCTTTAAATATTTGGAATAGGAATGCAGATTTGCAGATCTGTTTCTTTGTGTATATGTGTGTATATGTTTGTAAAAGTAACATGTACTCTTGGTAAAAGAAGACAGAAATAACAACAAAATATTTAGAAGTGGCAAGTCACTGGTCCCATTCTCTAATGACATTCTCAAACCGTGTTATGCTATGCTGTGACCAGCCTTTATATTCATTCCTGCTGTGAATGAACTGAAGTTGGTTGTAGTGGGCAGCTGTTGTTACTGCTTATTTTTACAACCTACTCTAAGGAATACATATTATACAATTTGCTTAGGCCTCAAAATATGGAGAGAGCAAGGTACACCAGATTTTGTGGAATCTTCTCTCCCTCCCTCTGTCATCCCCGTTCACTTGTTCGTCTGGCATGCATGTTGAGAGCTGGTGGCGCTCTGGCCCTGTTCTGGGGCCAGGGGCCCCCTGGTGACATGGCCAAGCCCCCCCTGTTGGGCCCTGAGGCACTTACATGGGCTCAGTAATCTGAAATTACATTTTATGAAGTGTGACAACCTGTCAGCCTTTGTTTATCTATTTGGTTTGTTGTCTTTGTTTTATAGATTAGCAGTACTAATGAGTCAAATTGTGTGTGTCTTAAATTAGCTTTCATTTAAGAATTTCAAAAGTCACGATCCAAAAGATGTCCCATGAGCATTTTAGGTTCATAGACTTTGACACATTGGAAATTATAAGACTAATAGTGAAAACTTCTCTACAGATACCAGTAAAATGCAAAGTGTGACCTTTCTTAACCTTGATTTTCTCTTTCAAATTAGAGCAGTCAGACGGCCTGTGCAGGAGACTGGAGAAGGCGTGCATCAGCCCCAAACCACAGAAGCCGTGGGATAAAGATGCCTGGGAGATCCCTCGGGAGTCCATTAAGTTGGTGAAGAGGCTCGGTGCTGGGCAGTTTGGGGAAGTCTGGATGGGTGAGTGTGTGGCTCTGGAGGCTGAGTCCACTCCAGGGGGACGACAGGAGAAGTGAGGGCTCCAGCCAATTTCTATCACTTTTCTCAGCCAAACGCTCAACTGTGTCAGAAGCCTCCCTTCTTTTGCTTTTCTCCATCCACCTTACACCAAGAACTGGCCTGCAGAATTATTTGATAAGACTCTTCCTCTTCCCTGTGACTTAGTAATTCTCTTTTAAAGTGAACATTTATAAGGAAGAGAGCAGCAGGTGTTTATCCTGGTTGTTCTCTCTACTCTTCTGTGACTCTCTCATCACCAGGTTCTCTGGACACACATTTCAAGTACAGGAACTTTGCTTCCGCCTCACGGAAAGCTGCACTTGGGTTTAGGACCGTCCTTACTAGCGGGCTTCATAGGGGCCTCACAGTTATTGCAATTTCTCACCAGGAAGTTTTCTGAAGAGGCTCAGAATGCCATCATTAATGAGTCCGTCCTCATCATTAAGTGCTGCCTGCTCAGGCTGGTAAGAGGTGACCAGAATTATAGCAGTGGCTTTCTCCAGGCCATTCTTTTTGCCCATGTATCTTTTCTAAAGTTTTTATAGTGAATGGGAGTTTCTTTGTTTTTTGTGATAAGAATAAAAAAAGCTTTTTTTTTTTAAAGCTTCATGTTCTCTTCATGGTTCTAATTGAAAATACATTTTTCTGGAAACTTCTGGAAAGGATAATATGTTAGGTCATACACATCATGCTGGATCACTGTCTGGGTGCCAGCTTTGTGTGAGTGAAAGCAAACGTGATTTCTCAAGAGAAGAAAGAATAGACAGATTTTTTCTTTTAAGATTTTATTTTTCCTTTTTCTCCCCAAAGTCCCCCAGTACATAGTTGTATATATTTTTAGTTGTGGGTCCTTCTAGCTGTGGCATGTGGGACACCGCCTCAGCATGGCCTGATGAGTGGTGCCATGTCCGGGTCCAGGATCTGAAACCCTGGGCCGCAGAAGCAGAGCGTGCGAACTTAACCACTCGGCCACAGGGCCGGCCCCTGGGGTAGACAGATTTTAAACACTGTCCAGCCCCAGGCGAGCAGAAACTAAGACCCTTCCAGCCTGCCGCAGCCATGTATCCTTTCACTTCCCCATCCAGGGGTCTGTGAGGGAGAGGTTTGTCCTCTAAAATCTTGGCTCCTCACATCACAGCTTTGTCCACTTTCTCCTGTTGTCACTGCGTTAACCCAAGTGTCTTTTAAATATGGTGGATACTGACTCAGCATGTAATTAATTCTTACTGTACTGTACGTCTTTGTGAACATATTTACAGAATTTCAGATAAATTATCATTATGCAATCTCACGTTCTTCATTTTGGTTGGGGTATTTCAGAACCAGTTGGCAGTGCGTATCAGGCACTCTCCATTCCAGTCAGCGGATTCATGAGTGTGAGCGCTCCCTCTAGATGTGGTCTCTTCTCCTTCACACTCTGTTGCCTGAGTCGTAATATTATCCTCCTCCTTTCTCTATCTGCTCTTTTCTTTTTTATTGAGGTAAAATTCACGTAACATGAAGTCAATCATTTTAGAGTGAACAATTCAATGACATTTACTACATTCACATTCTTGTGCAATCACCACCTCTATCTAGTTCCAAAATATTTTCATCACCCCAAAAGGAAACACTGTACCCATTCAGCAGTCATTTTTCGTTCACCCTCCCCCAAGCCCATGGCAACCACCATTCGACTTTCTGTCTCTGTGAATTTGACTACTTCAGGTACCTCATATAAGTATATATGGATTCCTCATATTTAAGGAATCATATACTATTTGTCCTTTTTGGCCTGGCTTATTTCACTTAGCATGTCCCCAAGGTTCACCCATGTTGTACCAGGTGTCAGAATTTCATTTCTTTTTTATGGCTGAATAATATTCCATTACATGTGGATATACCACAATTTGTTTATTCATTTACCTGATGAACATTGATGGACATTTGGGTTATTTTCACCTTTTGGATATTATGAATAAGGCTGCTATCAACACTCATGTACAAATTATTGGGTGGACAAATGTTTTCATTTCTCTTGGGTATATACATTCTTTTATGAATGGAATTGCTGGGTCATATGGTAATTCTATGTTTAACTCTTTGAGGAGCCATCAAGCTGTTGTCTGCTCATTTTATTTTATTTTAATTATTTTCGAATGTACATCATATTTCAAATTCTGTGTACATTACATCATGTTTACCACCCGAAAACTAACTATAGTCCATCCCCTCACATGTGAGCCTAATCACACCTTTTGCCCTCTCCCCTCCCCCCACCCCTGTGGTAACCACCAATCTGATTTCCAATGGTATGTAGGTTTTTTTTTTTTGTCGTTGTTTTTATCTTCTACTTATGATTGAGATCATATGGCATCTGACTTTCTCCCTCTGACTTATTTCACTCAGCATAAAAAACATACCACCTTTTTTTTTCCCCCAGGCATTTATATTTATTTCTTAATTTTTTTTTTCAACTCTATAGCATAGGGACAGGAATAGTATAATAAACATTGTATACCCTTCACCTAGATTTACCAGTTAATATTTTGCTGTATTTGCTTTATCTTTTTTGTGCATATACCCATGCATACTCATACCTTTTTTGTTGTTGTTGAACCACTTGAACATAAGGTGCAGACATGAGGACTCTTCACCCCTAAATTCTTTTTTTTTTTAAAGATTGGCACCTGAGCTAACAACTGTTGCCAATCTTCTTTTATTCCCCCCTGCTTTTTTCTCTCCAAATCCCCCCAGTACATAGTTGTGTATTTTAGTTGTGGGTCCCTCTAGTTGTGGCATGTGGGACGCCACCTCAACATGGCCTAATGAGCAGTGCCATGTCCACGCCCAGGATCTGAACCCCGGGCTGCCCAAGCGGAGCGTGTGAACTTAACCACTTGGCCATGGGGCAGCCCCCACCCCTAAATTCTTAAGCATGTGTCTCCTAAGAGCAGGGCTGTTATCTTACACAATGCAGTGATCATTTTCACAAAATTTAAGATTGATATATACTATTATCTAATTTAGAGTCTATATTCAAATTTCCCTAATTGTCTCAATAATGTCCTTGTGGCTATCTAGGATCATGTCTTTGCCTTTAGTTGACATGCCTTTAGACTCCTTTTACCTGGAATGGTCCCTTGGCCCATCTTCATCTTTTATGACACTGACATTTTGTAGAAGGCAAGTCAGTTGTTTTGTAGAATGTCCCTTGTGTGGATTTTTCTGGTGTTTCCCGTGATTTGGCTCAGGTTATGTCTTTGTGCCTGAGTAATATCTAAGTATTAAGTGATGCTGTGTCCTCAGTGCCATCCATCAGGAGGCACAGAATATTAGGTGGTCCCATTATTGCTGGTGTTCTGTTTGATTTGGAGGTCCACCAGATTTCTCCATTGTAAATGTTACTTTTTAATTCCCTTTTGTGATTAATTAATAATCTGTGAGGAGATTCTTTAAAATTATGTAAATATCCTGTGCTCTGAAAGAACTTTCCCCAAATGGTTTGGGCATCATCTGCTCATTTTGAATTCTCTTCCCTCTTAGAAGCCATAACTTCTCTAAAAAGCTGCCGTCGTCCCTGTCCTCCTCCCACGCTCCCCTAAACGTGTCTACTCGAACCTCCTGGCTCACCTCGGTAACCAGGGACTCTGCCTTCTCTCTCTGGCCTTCCCTCTCCAGCCTTGTCTCTTCATTGAGAGTACTGGCAGGAAGACATGTTCAGGATTACATTTAATTGTCCTCTATGTCTCTGAGTCCATCTGAGTGCGCTTTCCTCTCCATATTTGCCGTGACTTTGAGTGGGGAGGAGATGATAAGATGTGGAAGGGGAGGAAGAAGAACAGGAGGAGGGGAGAAAAGACTGTCCCAGTTGTACAGTGTCTACTGGCCCCTTTTAGGTACATTTTCATTGATTATCTCACCTACTTATCACAATAACATTGTAAGATAGGAGTTATTGTCGTCATTCAATAAATGAGGACACTGAGAGTCAGGTAAGCAACTTGTCCAAAGTCATTGAAGGCAGTGGGGAAGGTGGCTGCTCTGGCATCCCAGAGACCTGGACTCACTTGCTAAGCTATCTGTAAGTTAACTTAGACCTCCTTGCCTCAGTTTCCTCATCAGTAAGATGGGCAAACAACCATCTCATCCATTGCTGAAAGGAAGAATGAGATGTACTGAAGTGTTTCCTCTAGAGTTTGGCGGTGCACTCTATTTTTATTATTATTTTCATTTTACTGTATTTGACTATAGTCGCTGGAAGCTTTATTTCAATGTTTTTTTCCCAATTTTAATCATGAATTCAAACTATAAATAATGTAGTTAGACTATCCTATGGATATTTGCTGGCAAAGGAATTGCATATCAGCTATGAAGAGAAAAGTAGAGGAAGCTTAACTGGGGTGTACTCGTTTGCTCTAAAACATATGAAGTGATGGTTTGGAGTTTTGTTCCAATCTCTTCGTGTTCCACTGTGAAGCCAGGACAAAGTCGTCGAACGGCGTGCTGTTTGCATCCGAGAGATAAGAAATAAGATCTACTGGTCTGGAAAGTTATCACGTTGAGGGGGAAGAGATTATGATAGTCTTCTTGTGTTTTCTCAAAATTTTCTTGAGGGCTGCTAGCAAGTTGAATGGTACTCTCTTTACCAGCTCCATGACAGTGGTGCTTTGAGGTGCCATTTGCCCGCCCAACTCATCCATTCCTAAGAAACTGACTGGGATGTTAGCTGGCGGGAAGTCAAGAGCAAAGTAGCAGTTGGGGGAGGGCAGGACAAGCCTGACTAGGCCTGCTCACAGTACAGTTCTGTCGTGAGTGGCTCAAACCTGCACTAAAATTGTTACCTGGAGCTCAAGCACATTGCTCCTTTCTGGGATTGAGAAAACCTCTTTGCTTCCAATTCCAGATATACCAGATCCTCCTGCCCATTTCTTACCCTTTCCCATTCCTGGGCTTCCACTGGGCCACGTGCTAAATGTTCACACTTTGATTCTAGAGAACTTTCAGTTACAAGGAGGTGAGAATGGGGCATACGAAAATATGTAATTGTTCTATGTTTATAACATAAAATTTACCATCATAACTATTTTTAAGTGTACAGCTCAGTACTGTTAGGGACATTCATACCACAAGAACTCTTTTCATCTTGCAAAGCTGGGACTCTATACTCTTTAAACAACATCTCCCCTTTCCTGCCTCCTCCCAGCACCTGTCTCTACCATTTTACTTTCTCTCTCTAAGAATGTGAATGCTCCGGGTACCTCAAATAAGTAGAATCATACAGTATTTGTCTTTTTGTAACTGACTTATTTCATTTAGCATAATGTCTTCAACGTTTATCCATATTGTAGCATGTATCAGAATTTTATTCCTTTTTAAGGTTGAATAACATTGCACTGTGTGTATAGACCATATTTTGTTTATCTAGTCATCCATCCAAGGACACTTGGATAGTGTCCACTTTTTGGTGACTGTGAATAATGCTGCTGTGAACATGGTGCACAAATATCTTTTTGAGATTCTGCTTCCAAATATTTTGGGTATAAAATTACATCACTGTTAATCAAGTGAGTTAGTATTTTTGTGAAGCATGAGGAATGGTTCATAGACTACCACTCACATTTTCTGGTCTGAAATACAGTGGACAAATACTAGGAAGTGACCTGTTCTGGGGGCAGAGGGGGTGGGGATAAAAGAAAGAGGAGCTTCTCTCTCAAGCTGTTTCCTCTTGTTCGTGTGATCCTCTTGACATCTGGTTTGGTGACACATTTTCCTCTGTGGATTGTTGGATTCTGAGCAAATGACTGAGCAGGAAAGCTAAGGATGATGTTTCCTGTTACCGCTTGGCCTATGAAGAGACTTTGAGGAAGAAAGGAAACTTATTTTGAATTGAATAATTTTCATTTGAGCCAGCTGCATTAAAATTAATCACCAGCCAACTTCCAAAATCAACTGCATTAATCTTTTTTTAAGACCACCCTCCATTTTGTGGTACTTAGGCATTTTTTAGGAAGTTAATCACACTTGGAAATGGAGCTTTCTCAAATTGTCACACCAGTTTTCTTTAACCGTGGCAAAGTGACACTCCATGAGAAATTCTTTAGTACCTTCAAAAGATTTTTTAAAAATCATTTTCCATTTTTAATGCCAACCCAAACCTCCATGACTAGATTGATTGAACCTGCACACTACTGGGGAGTATCTTGGTAAAGTATAATTTGATCTTTAGTGCTGAATAAAAGTGATTCTGTTAGTGTAAGATAAAAACCTACCCTATTGTTTAAATGTCACAGCCCTTAGTGTAGACCACTTAGCGGAAGCTGCTGCCATCCTCGAGCTGTGTTTGACACAGCTGCTTTATTCACTGTTCATCGTAAACTCTTTATCAGCATTTTTAATATCTTTAGCAGCTACAATATTTCCTGATAACTTTTCTCCCTACCCTTGGAAAGCATTTTTTTTCTTCATCCTTTATCCATAATTTTATGTTATGTAAAAGTCCCAGTGAGTTCCATTGCTTTTGTGATGACAAGGGGAGAATAGTTTTGTTTCTGTCTCTTTTATTGCTGTGTACCATAACAGCAGACAGAAAAGAGTGTACAACACAGATATTCAAGACCACAAGTAATTACACAGTGAAAACCTGTGGTGGCCACACCAGATCACACACTGGAAACTTGCCAGCACCCAGAAGCCCCCACTTATCCCCTCCCAGCCATAACCTCACCTTCCTCCAAAGGCAGCTGCAATTCTGACTTTTGTGATAATTTCCTGGCTTTTCTTTATAGTTCTGCTACTTTTGTATATGAGGATATGCATCCCCAAACAATATAGTTTAGTTTTGCCTGTTTTTGAACTTTATGTAAATGAATCATCCCCAATATACTCTTTTATTATGTCTTGCCTCTTTTACTCAACATTATGTTTGTGAGATTTGTCCACATTTTTGGGTATAGCTACAGTTCATTCATCTTCGTTGCTACATTGTATTGTGTTGTGTGTGTGTTTAAGGTGTACAACAGTTTATCCATTGATTTCACTATTTATTGATGGAATTATTGTTTCCAGGTTTTGGCTACTATGAACAATGCTGCTATGAACATTTTCATACTGTCGCAAGGATACATGGGTTTCTCTAGTGGATTTGCTGGATCACAGGAGTATGAATCTTCAACGTTACCAAATACTGCCAGCTTAGTTTCCAAAGTGTGTGTCCCAGTTTAGACTCTCATCAGCAGTATACAAGAGTTCTCAGTGTCCCACTTCCTGGCCAACAGAGTTGTACCTAGAAGGATGTGGGCCCCATGTCAGAGCAGCCCATGTGTGTGTGTGTGTGTGTGGTCACTCAAGATAACTGCACTTGAAAGGAGGCTGTTCTGTCAACATCCTTCGTGGGCCCCTGGGAATATTGTTAAAGACAGAAACTTTGCAACTGAATTTCAGTGATGCTCAGAAAAGAGCACAGAAAAGGGCCCAGGGGGCTGCCCTAGTTTCCTTACCAAGGGGCACATGCACCAAGGGGCATGTGCTCAGCAGCACTCGAGATTGTCAGCCTTTTTGTTTTTGTCGAGCTAGATGGTGCTTTCTCCCATCTATTTATTTGCATTTCTCTTATTACTAATATAATTGAATTCCTTTCACGTATTTATTAGTCATTTGGATTTCTTCTTTTTGAA
Organism: Equus asinus; assembly: GCF_041296235.1. Taxonomy (NCBI): domain Eukaryota; kingdom Metazoa; phylum Chordata; class Mammalia; order Perissodactyla; family Equidae; genus Equus; species Equus asinus. Next base: position 27,582,201 of record NC_091801.1, on the reverse strand, counting down.
ATACCCATCCAAGCCTTTGCTTATTTTTCTTATTGATTTGTAGGAATTTTTTATATATTCTGGACACTAGTCCTTTGTTGGTTACATGTGCCAAAAGGAATGTATTTTCTTGCTATGCTTTGCCACAGATATATTCACGTAACTGAGGACCTATTTATAAACTTTTAAGCAAATTTATGATGGAATCTTCTTGATTCAAATGTAATATTAAAGGAATCTTGTCTGTGGAATTTGCTTTGTATTTACTCTTAAGAGCCATAGGATAGATTATATTGTTTGTAATTATCCATTTAGATGGAAGATTAATCTAATGTATTCATGATTCCGTTATTTTGTGTAGGTTGAGGCTTTTGAAAATGAATAGGACAGTATTTTGTCAGCTTTCTCTTACTGTCTCATCCATATGTTTTAACACTTACTTTATTTTATATACTACATTCTTCTTTTTTCTGTAGGGCACTGCATGCTACCACTATGTGGAATATACAGGAAAAAGTGTTAACAGAGAAATCAGTGTTAATGATCAGAAGAAAAATTATTAACTAGGGTTGACTGTTAGCTGTAAACTGTACTTTTTCTTGCCCATTTGAACTTGTGGAAATAGAAACATAATTGATTTTCTTTTAAAAAAAATTCCTTTTGTAAAAAAAAAAAGATACATACTCATTCACAAATTTAATCAAAATAGAAAAGAACAAAAGAAAGTAAAAGTCACGCCAAACTCTACCACCCAGAGATCATCATTGTTGACGTTCTACTGAGCATCTTCCAGTCATCTCTCTATGCTGTACATATACAGATAATTACGTGGCCCAAAAAAGGGGACTAGACGCTCTAAGTCACCATTTCTTAGAGTTGTATTTTTCTTAGGGCGGGTTCTATGAAACGGTAATGCACCAGATAGAGGTAACTGGTAGGGAGACTCGAGGTGGTAACCAGCTGCCACTCCCTCATTTTTTTTCGTCACTTCCAAGAGAAGTACGGAAACAGAGGGAAGGGAAGGGGAATGTTTCTGCTTTGGCAAACCACTGAGAAAAGGCTTTCCCAGGAGACAGTCAGGCTCAGAATTAAGCACATCATTGAAGCAGGTTCCAGAAAAGTGGTGCCTTGGAGGAAGTACATTAAGGAGTTGGTATTTCCCAAAGTGTGTTCCATGGGTGTGAGAAAGTACATGGAAGGTGTTCTGTGGTCAGTAAAATGTAGGACATGCTAAGGCTAACCCAGTCAGACAGGTTTCTGCCCTGAAGGGCTCTCACTGCTTGTGCTGCATCTCCTGGGTCAGGGAGGGGTGTGGCAGGCTGTGGTTCCCAGACATTTCAGCACAGGACCCTTTGTTCATGGAGAATCACCCAAGTCAGGTTCTCACTGAAAACTTTGGGAAATGCTTATTTGGCTCTAGTATATTGTACTTAAAAGTTAGTATATATATGTATTTTAAGCACAGAGCTTTTTTTTCTGATTATAAAAATAATACATATTTGTTGTAGAAAATTTGGTAAGTAAAGGTATGGTGAACAAAACTGAAATCACCTACAATTGCATCATTGGAGATAGCCAGTATTTGGTGTATTTTCTTCTAGACCATTGTTTGTGTGTGTGTGTGTGTGTGTAAGAGTATACTGGGGCTTTGGGGAGGAAAAAGAAAGAGAAAAAGATTAGCAACAGATGTTAGCTCAGCCAATCTTAAAAAAAAAAATTTTATTAATTAGAGAAAAACCTTAGTCCCCATGGTGGAGTGCATATAGAGTGTTCTTTTTTAAACTATTGTTTTATAAGAACCTTTTGATGTTGGAGTAATTTCAGATTTTTTTGTAAAGATGGTACAGAGAATTCCCATATATCCTTTCCTTGGCCTTCCTTAACGTTAACACTATATAGAGTTTTATATAATAGAACTATGTAGAGTTTTATACCAGTTTTTTCTATCTTTAAGTAAATTTTCATCTAACTCTGCATGAAGTTTTTTGATTTTGGGTTTGTAAAGCATGCCCTCCCTTCTTCTTTCTTCCTAGGTTACTATAACAATAGTACCAAAGTGGCTGTCAAAACCCTGAAACCAGGCACTATGTCTGTGCAAGCGTTCCTGGAAGAGGCAAACCTCATGAAGACCCTTCAGCACGACAAGCTGGTGAGGCTGTATGCTGTGGTCACCAAAGAGGAGCCCATCTACATCATCACCGAGTACATGGCCAAGGGTGAGCGCCCCAGGACCCAGTGCTCTTCAAAGGCTCACACCTCAAGAAGTAAAATGTCTGACATTCAGAGAGTCCTCAGATAATCTTAATTGTAAAACAGCTTGCTTACTACCAAAAAATCAGAAACTATGAGAAAACAAAGGATTTTCATAAACCACCTCTCTGCAAGTAATCTATGTTAGAAAATTAATATATGATCTTCCTATTTTCTCTACACTTGTCTCCATATATGTACTAGCCCAAATAATAGTACCCCATACCTAGTAGGCCCCCAATAAATACTTGCCAAGTAAATATATATTTCAAATAAGAGTATTTTTGTTATATATTTAAAATGTAAGTTCTCAGAATTTTAAAACTATTTCATTTTCCTCTTTAGCATTATCTGAATGTTCAGGGTATCACTTCAAAATGTTAATATTTTTAAAACTTGTCGAGATTAAATTCCTGTGTAATCATAGATTCACTGAAGAGGAGGTTTTGAGCAACTGTCTTTTCTCCCACTGTTACAGCTTCAGTTAAAGGGGTGTGAATCACCATCCTTCTCCCGCCAGTTCAGCAGAGATGCTAATAGACTGCCAAATGATTTTTTGAAAGTCTTAGGAAGGAAGGAAAGAAATATTAGCAATAATCCAAGATTAACAATCTTCTCATGCATGATGGAGATTATAGTGTGATGTCTTAGTCAAATAGGTTAGAAAGATGAATATTATATGTTACTATTTCAGAATATTAGTTTTTCCAAAAAAGGACATTGTTAAAATAAAAAAAAAAACTTATGGCTTAAGTTGCTAAAGCCCAGAAACGAGACTCAGGGTAGATACTTTGTAGGAGTTCGGTAAACACTGGTTGAATTAATTAAGAGTAATCTTAATCATCAATGTGAATAAGAGTATCTCCTGATAACAATACCTAACCTTTGTTGAGCACCTGCTGTATTCCAGACTATTCTTGATGCCTTCCCTGGGTGCTCTCACTTAGTCTTTTCCACGGTCTGAGGGCTAAGTCCTGTTGTTCCGTGTTGTGGCTGAGGCAGCAGAACGTTTATTGAGAATTTACTACCTGCCAAGCACTATGGCCTGAGTTTTAAATCCGTCCTCCCGAGGACTCTGGGAGAGCTGCCAGGACATGCCCATGGTACAGGGACTCGGACGAGGTCAGTAACTGGCCCAAGGCTGCCCTCCGGTTGGCACTTTAAGTTCGAGGGGAAGAGCAGGTCTTGTTTCTGAGATGAAGCCATAGGAAGCAGGAGAGTCTGTCGGTGGGCACACTCCCTTTTAGGTAGGTCAAACTTTTTTCTAAAGCACAGTTCATTCATCAGGTACTCATTGAGCACCTGCAGCATGTATCCAGTTCTGTGCTTTTGCTGGACACAGATAGAAGCGGGCCCAGCTGAGTGCCTGTTATGGGCAGGCCCACCAGGAGGCCTTGCTGGTTTCTGTCCCAGAGAAGCTCTGAAGATCAGGTGCTGCAGTAAGTGTATGGTGGTGGCAGGTACCAAGTGCTCTGAAATGCATTGCTCTCAGACACCTGTAGCGGGAAAAGCAGCGTCCACCACCACCCTTTCTTCCCTGGAGCGCACGTGCATGTCACAACAAGTCAAAGGTAACAGGTTAGAGAGGACTGGCTTTGACCAACCTCAGGACTTGCAAGACTTGCAAAGTCAATCACTTTGTGGGGTTCCCTCCTCCAACAGCAACGATCGTTTAAATTACCTTTGGATCTTTTTTCTTGAGTGTTTCAACTACACTGACTTGTTCTTCCTCTGTCAACAGGCAGTTTGCTGGATTTCCTGAAGAGTGACGAAGGGGGCAAAGTGCTACTTCCAAAGCTAATCGACTTTTCTGCTCAGGTGAAGTATTAAAAAGCTAGTGCGTATGTGAATTTGCAAAGACCTCTCTGCTTCAGATTCATGATGAGGTTGTTGCTCCAGGGGGAAAGCATTTCTGTTGGATGTTTCCCAGTAGTGGTTATGAGCAAAAGAGCTTCCAAAGTACACTTCCTTGGAGATAGGAGTGGGTGTTTCAAATGGAATGTGTGTGTGCACGCGTCGAGTTTTGACTTGGATGTGGTCTTCTCTAAGACAAGTCAACCTCTTTATACTTATATTCATTTCCACACAAGCGATAGTAACAATGCAGCCGAATTGATAACTTTATGCTGCACTTTGGAGAAGCAGTTCCGCTCAGTGTTAGAACAGCACCTTCTAAATGGTGCGTTTGTGGTATTTCAGTTACTAATCTAATCTACTGATACTTTAAGTCCTTAGTATTCTTGAAAACAGAGGAACAATATTCTTTTCCTACTCTACCCCTCTTCAAACCTTCTTGTTGGATATGTCTTTAGGATTCTGAGAAATAGTCATTTATAATATTTCTAGTACTAGCATACAAGTGGCAAATTTGTTTACTTTGGCATCACGTTTCCTGAAGTGTATTTAAGAGCAGAGGGAAGTTACTCGGAAATCCAGCAATGTGCCTGGTGTATCAAGGAAATGCACGTTTGAATGATGCCAACTACTGACTTTTCATAGCTTCCTTGTGTCCATTAGTCATGTTCAGTAGTTTGCTCATTTTGTTTCTCAATACTGGCCATGAGTAGTTCAAGTTGGGAAGGCCGCGTACCATAAAGCACAGGCAACACAAGAGATTTCTAGGAGTTCTAGGAAAGAGTGGTCTTTATGATCTTCATTTCTTACTCTCATTTCTTCCCTCAGACCCTCTTAAAAGATAAGGCCTTCTTGGGAAGATGAGATCAAAGGAATGAATTAGTACACAGGTAAAGTACTTCCAGTAAGATAGGATGAGAACAGATGCTCTGCATTGGAGATTGTGGGCAGAGCTGGGGTTGAACACCTGAAGACTAGAGTGTGTCGTAGCTCTGCTACTCAGTAGCCATACCCCTTTCAGGAAGTCCTTTGCCTCTTTAGATTAGTTTATTCACGTATCAAATGGCAATGGTAATTCCTCCTTTAAGGAGATGTTGAAGGTCAATCAAATGAACTGGCATAGACACAAGCACTTCAGAGCCTGGTGGTGAAGGCTGAGGAAACCTTGGGGATGACAGTCCCCATCATTCCAGTAAAGGTGTGTGATGAAGTCATCCGACTCAGCCCTCGTCTCATCTACCAGAACCTGGCAAGCTCAGTATGTTCCTTATCTGAGTATGAAATTCAGATATGATCTGGACCCACCATATCTAATATGGAAGGAAGCAAAATTGCTGTGGTGCAACTGGGGGAAGGGAAAGGATCCAAGAGTCCTGACTTTGTAACCCTCTCAAACTCTGCAAGCTGGCCCCCAAGAAGCTCTATGGGACCCCAAGGGTTCCAGGCTCATAGTTTGAAAACCACTGCTCTGTGGTAAGAGGGAAGATGACTTGAGTGGATGCAGCTCTAGATCCCGTGTAGAAAGGGAGTCAGGAAGCGGAGAAAGTAGAAGTCCCGTAAACTTGTGTCACACTTGACACAGATAAATGAGGCCCTCTACTCAGGGCAGTGATTTGGGGAGCCCCTATTGGACAAGAATTGAGTGTAATGAAGGTTTGTCATATCTGCTTCTCAGAAAGGGAAAGGGGCTGACAAGGACATGGGGAAGTGGGACATTTGGGCTGGAGGCCTGAACCCTCGTAGCTGTTCCTGTCTGCCCAAGGGTCGGATCTGTGCCTACAGTTCTGTAGGGTAGAAATTATGCATATCAGGGTGTGTACTATACCTGGAGAAGGACTTTATTTTGTCACATGGGTATTTTGTGTTTGATTTTGCATATCTTATCTTATAAAACCTTATCTTGAAATAGTCAAAGTTTTTAAAGTCCAACTCAAGGTCTCTGTATGTATTCTTGAACTAGTAGTAAATTTACTAGTAGTAAATTTCTACTATTACTACAGAGGGTAACTTTTTCTAACTTAGAAATAAATTGGGGAAAAAATTGCTTTCTACACCTTTGTAGCTTGCAAGGAAGATTATCCCAGAGCCTGGCATTGACTATGACTTTCAAATTGTAGGTTCCAGGTAGCTCCAGTTGACTCTCCTGTCAGCTGTGATGGGGCTGAGCTCCCTCGGTGACAGGAGGGGCCGGGGCAATTAAGGCCACCATGAAACCAGTGTGCCAAATCCAGCTCCTGCTGGATGAGCCCTTGTTTGCCTGTCCCAGGGTTCCTTTCCTAGCAGTGACCTTGGGTAGAACTGTGGAACATCTAGTTTAAGTGCATGGAGTGTTCGGTGTCAGTGGGAGAGTTAGCAGGTCAGCAGCAACCAGGAAGTCCCCAAGCATGTGGGTTCAGCACAAAGTCCACTTTCTTTACAACCAAATACCATCTCCTTTTGAGTTCATCTTTGTTCATGGTGCAAACCTCACCCAGACTCTTCTCCAGTCCCTCCCTCAAGGTGGAGCTCCTGGGATCCCCTATTGCCACATCCTTCATTATCATCTGTTTCATTTGCTTGTGGCTTTTCTTATTAGAATATTGATAACATAAGGAGGGCATCTGAACCTTGGCAACAAGGAGTGGGGCTTGTACACCTCCGTCTCTGTCTGAGATCACATACCTTACCCGTCCGCTCTCTGTTAAACACGCTGATGCCCTGTCACACCTGTTATGCCATCAATTCCCTTTATGACTCGTGCCACCCAACATCCCTCCTTCCTCTTCATGTACCTTTCTGAGATTATCTCTCTATGAAAAGAAAGTAATCTCTGATGTTTTTTGCCTTTTTCTCTGAATCCCGTGCCACTGGTTAACTTTGTCAATTTTTCTATAGTGAATAACATGAGCATACTAACTATTAGTAAAGCTGGTCCAAGGTGATAAGAAGATACCTGGTGCCCAGATCCTTAATAATCCAGCCTTTCCTCTACCGTTCCTCTACTTGACTGTTTAGGGTGGAAATAGGGGAAAGCAGCAGAAGAGTTATAGAAGTCCATTTGGCATTTGAAGTCTAACTAAACAATCGGTAGGCTGTAAAATGTGTTTATGCTTTCTTCCTTCCATTAGCATTGTCAATAGCCTTAAAGGGTTGGGAAATTGAGTGCTCACAGGAGGATATAGTTAACTTCAGCACTTTTTCACAGTGAGAGATTGAGAGTGGAAATAAACCCGTTTACTTACTCCCAGCTGCAGAAGAGTAAGGGATCAGGGGTGAGGGGCAGCAGTGGGACTTTTCCCACAGTCTCTCATCTGGCCTCTTCTTCCCTGTCCCCATGACCTACTTCTCCATGCTCTACTGTCCCCTCACTATTCTCCGCATATGCCATGTGAGACGGGAAGTGGGGTGAGTGCACATAATGGCCTCTCAGTTCATGTGAGAGCTGGTTTCATCACTTCCTGTCTCAGGATGAGTTCTGAAAGGCTCTTCTGAGCCCAGCATCATCCACACTCTCCATCGCCCCCTCAGCCCTCTTGTCTTCCTCTCCATTTAATAGAGAATAAGAAATTCCAACTAAAGCAGCTTTACCCAGAGCTTTTCTTCTTGTATTAAATAAGGCAGTTTTGTATTTTTTGTGCTGACATAGGAAAATTACCCTCTTTCAAAGGAATTTTGATATTTTCAGAGCAGAGACTTTGCCTCATTCCCTTCCAGACTTTGCCTCATGTAAGAGAAGAAAAATGAACTTGGAAAGAGAAGGAGGGGTTGAAAACTCTGGGAATTTCCTTCAACCCAAGCAGAAATGGAATCGTAGACTTGTAATACTGAGAGGAAAAAGAAGGGGGAAACTCACAGTTGCAATGTGAAGGTCAGGTAAATCGTCTTATGATTCAGCCCAAGTGAGTCAAAGGGTTTCTTGTTCTTTCATGGCAAGATCCTTGAAGTGAAAAAATTACCAGAAGTGAAATGGACAATTATGTGTGAGTAAAACTGCAATAAAAACGAAAAAATCAAAGTTGTCATTATGATCATGAAAACAAGTGGCATTTCTTTAACTCCTTCTGGTTGATAAAGCTTTTACACTTCTGTTATCTAGTTTGAGCCCAACAACCTTGAAAGCATTTAGATTGTTACTTAATATACCTTACATATCAGAAGGTGACCTTGGACTTGTCCAGGGTTACAGAGCTAGTAGGGGAAGTGCTAGACTTGATCCTGGGTCTTCTGACTCTAGGTAACTGACTCTTTCCTCTGCACCCTGCTGTCATTGCGTGATCAGAGTTGCCCCTGTGATCATTTTGCACCTGACACTATGCTGATATGCATTTTTTTTTACCCCTTTTGGGATTTTGCTTATCAGAATTCATATCTTTAGCTTGTTTTTTCCCCCAAAAACTCTATTGCTAAGACATAGATCTTTCTGTCATACAGTGATTACGCTCAAATATATTTTGCCCCCTACTATTAAATTTTAAGCCACATTTTAAGTTGGAAATTGGTAAACTGAGGAAGGTAGAAAGCCTCAGTCTGTCTATGTAATTCTTAAACTTTCTGCGTAGGACGGCCTCTTGACGTCAGAGCTTTTTGAGTATTCCCTCATTATAGTCTCTACGGACTGAGAAAATATATAGATTGGGAATTCCTTGCAATAACTCTAGGTTGGGATCCACCAGTCTGTTGATGTGGTAAATTAGGTCTGACGTGTCTGGAGGGAGATGTTCTGGGGAAATTTCTAGAATATTTCTCAACACCATCAGACATGGGCATCCTGATTCTGCCTCTTTGTAAGGAAGCTAAAAGATAAGTTCTCATTTTCCAGCTAAAGGCTATCCTCCAACCCCCACCCCCAATATCATAGAGAAACAACTACTTTATTTTCAAAAGCTTTATTAATATTAACCCCTGATTAATAGTTAATTGACTTAAACTGGAGGAAGAATTTCATTGAGATATTGAATCAGATTCGGTGGCAAGTGGAAACCTCAGGTGACAGACTTGGTTTGCGTTTCATCCAGGATGCCAGATCCCCTCCCCACTCCATATTTAATCTCACCACTTTACACGAGAATTCTCATATGTGACTCCATCTTGAGGGCCCACACTCTCAATTCTTCTTGCAAGCACCAGAGCCTCCTCAAGGGGGAAGAGGCCAGCACTGAAGAGACAATTAATTAATTCCATAAAATAATCTGAGCCAATGCTACTCTGACAGAATGGGCCACACGGCCATCAGGAGGTGGTGGTCCCCCAGTTTGCATCATGAAGGACCATTGGTTGGAAGCCATAGCTCTCCCAATGTAAAATATCTTGTAGACATGGTAGTTATCAATTTCTACAGAATATGAAAAATATCACTTTATTTTGTGAATGGAACAGTAGGTGATGTTAATGGTGGAGAAAGCATTAAGTGAGAGGTGGAAAATGTGCTCCTGCCTGGGGACAGTCACTTCAAGGTCCCAGTGTCCTCATCTGTGAAATGAGAGGTACAAGTTAGGTTTCCCACAGCCTCAGCTCTAATATTCCATGACTAAAAAAATCTCCTCCTACTTAGAATCATTACCCAAAATGTGAATCATTACTCAAAAGTTATAATTAATGATTTTGAGTGTATTCAGATGACATTGGTATAGGATTTTGACATGGTTCTAAATAAAGGAATATGAATGCCTCACATGAATATAGTACCCTTGTGTCAGGATACTACATATAAATACATATAAATGCTCTATTTATCTTTTTGGTATAATGTTTTTTATGTCTGAGGCTTAAACTTTGGCCTTGAAAACTTACAAAATGGACAAATGAAACTAGAGTTACTGTCAGAATTGCAAAACTGGATTATATGCAGTTTCCTTCTGAAAATTTGAAAGAATAGGAAACTGTCATTTAAAAATAGTATAAAACAGGAACTCTTTTTTGTAGGTGGTGCTGGGGATGTTTAGCATATTTAAGCAGAGGAACCATGGCTGGTTGTTTAAAATAGCAAATAAGGCAGAAGAAGTTATGCTTGTTTTCATTTTGATTGGAGAACTTTCTAGCACCAATAAGCAGCTTTATGCTAATGTAAAGGGGAGATAGTGGGACTTTTGGTCTGCGTGCCAGAACTGCCTCTTATCTGGGTATTATTTCGTCTAGGAGTGGCAATTTCTGATCAGTGCTACTGTAAGTCACAAAATAATTTCCTCTTCAGCTACTTGTCACGGAAGCCTGCCAGGCCAGAGCTAAACTGAAGGAGTTTAGGAGAGGGCTGAGTTCAGTACTAGCTGCTCACAATTTCAAAGTGGTGACGAAAGTACTTTGTAGGGAACTGCAGAGGGTAATTTCCAGCTGATCTTCGTCTTAAGCGCTTAGCTTGCTTTCTCTCTGTTCCTCTCATCCTCTTGGTATGTCTCTCTCTTTTTCACCCAAACATGGACTGAGCACAGCCAGGCATGTGCTAGGGATGGGATGAGCAAGACACATCCCTGCCTCAGGGAGCATATGGCTTGGTGTGGGAGTCAGATAAGTACAGGCAGGGGCGGTGGACCGCACACTAGACACTCAGCAAGGGCTGTCTGGGACAGGCACGGAAGGCTGCTGTCAGAGCGCATGAAGCAGGATGGAGCCCCGTGGGCCCGGGTAGCAGCGAGAGGGTAGGCTTTCTGGAGGAGGTGACCCTAAGAGCCACAGTTCGCCCTGCTAGCCTGGAAAAGGGTTGGATGTAGCACAGAAAAGGAGTACAAGGGGGTGCAAATGGGGGTGTGTGGAGAGAATTGGACGGGGGACACTGAGAGAGATACATGTGGACATTAAGGAAATGTCAGGTGTTGTCAACTCTTGAGTTACGTAGGAGGAGCAGTCAGCTGTTTTGTAGATAACTGAAAAAAAGGATTGAGAAAAACAGAAAATGATTATGCTCAGCAAATAGTCTCCCAGGAGACTATTTTAGTTTTAGTTTACTCTTAGTTTACTCTTTAGTTTTACTCTTTTAGTTTTATTTTACCTTTGAGTGGGTGCTGTTTGTATGCAATGTGTATGTATTTGTGCCTCCCCACCCACGCCTCACACACACGCAAACCGAGATGTTCACTACAGAAACTACTCCGTTTTGACTACTGAGGACCACAGGGCTCTGCTTTTCTGCTCCTCAGAGTTTGTTTTGTTCTTTTGTTGTTGTTTTGTTTTTTAAGCCTGAAACTAGGAAAGGTGGGATGGAAAAGGAATGGCAGAACCTGTGTTCCAGTCCAAGCTCAATTTTAAGGGATACAGCCTGAAACGGACAGGACTCATTCTAAACTTTTTCTGTCAGTTAGATTTCTCAGCACCAGTCTTCCTGTCCTCAAGGCAAAGAGCACCTTGGTCTGAGAGACTGAAATCTGAGGGAGTTCACACCGAGTCTGGAGAGAATTAAACCTCTCAACCAAGTGGCTTCCCGTGAAGCAGGGGTGAGAGCTGGAGCCGCGAATCCGCTCACACTGCTTGGCTGGAGTTTGCTCCTTATTCCGGGGAATAATGGGGAGCAATTGAACATCTCTGCAGGGCTATGAGGTGATGAGATCTGGACTATAAGTCCTGCCCTGGCCACAGGGTACAAACATGGTGAGAAAGGAGTAAGTTAGAGTCCATTGAACCCGGGGAGAGAGGACAAGGCTGAGTGAAGTTAGCGCCCCGCCTCCCAACTGCGTTAGAAGCAGAAAGAGGACTTGCTCGGGTGTTCGGCTTGAGCAGCGGAGCGATTGGCATCACGAGCACCGGGTTTGGCTGGGAGCAGGGTGCTGGTTGATGAAATCAGTTTTGTTTTGCTGGATTTGAGGTGTCATGGGACACCCAGGTCGAGATGTCATAGGTTGTGAGATGTTTTAGTATAAATGTCTGGAGCTTGGAGAAGAGGGACGTGAGCTGAAGAGAGTTCTGGGAGCTCGGCTCTGTGGACAGTCACTTCAGCGGGGGTTTGATGAGGTCCCTGAGAGGATGTGTGAAGGGGCAGAGGATGGCCCAGAGCAGACCCCCCCGGGAAAGAGCCAAGAGAGACACGTGCAGAGGCCAGGGTGGGGACACCAGGAACGTGGTCCTGGGAGAGAGCTTCCAGGAGGAGGCAGGGCCTGTTCAGGATGGAGACATGTCCATTGGATTTTGCAACAAGGAAGTCATTGGAGAACTTGGCTAGACTCTTTTCAGTGTCACAGTTTAAGTAGAAGCCAAACGCTTGGCCTGGTTTCCCTTCCCTGCTGCTGGCTCTGCTCCGCTGCTCCCGACTCCTTAAACCTTTACTTTGTCTTCACAGCTTCCTCTCCGAACCTGGCTGGCTCCTCTTCCTCTTCTTTCTCCTCTGCTTCCTCTGCCGTGTTGGTTCTTCCCCGACCACTCCCCTCCACACTCTTTTTTTTTATTTTTTATTTTTTTTAAAAGATTTTATTATTTCCTTTTTCTCCCCAAAGCCCCCCAGTACATAGTTGTATATTCTTCGTTGTGGGTCCTTCTAGTTGTGGCGTGTGGGACGCTGCCTCAGCGTGGTTTGATGAGCAGTGCCATGTCCGCGCCCAGGATTTGAACCAACGAAACACTGGGCCGCCTGCAGCGGAGCACGCGAACTTAACCACTCGGCCACGGGGCCAGCCCCCACACTCTTTTTTTTTAAAAGATTGGCACCTGCGCTAGCATCTGTTGCCAGTCTTCATTTTTTCCTTTTTCCTCTTCTTCCCAAACCGCCCCCCCCCCCCCCGCCGGGGTACATAGTTGTATACCCTCCACACTCCTGAAAATACTTATTTCTACTATTACTTAAATGGACTGAAATCCTTAATTTGAAAGCAGATTCATATTGATTTTTTCTATGAAGAAAAAAAAATGAAATAAAATTACTTAAAGAGTGGCTTTTAAATGATTGCGCTTTGAAAAATACGGTTTTGTAGTCTTTTGTGGAAAAAAACATTCTTCTCCCACCCTTGAAACATGTGCTTTAAGACTTTTTTTTTTGGAGGAAGATTAGCCCTGAGCTAACTACTGCCAATCTTCCTCTTTTTGCTGAGGAAGACTGGCCCTGAGCTCACATCCATGCCCATCTTCCTCTACTTTATATATGGGACGCCTACCACAGCATGGCTTTTGCCAAGTGGTGCCATGTCCGCCACACCTGGGATCCTAACCGGCGAACCTCGAGCCGCTGAGAAGCAGAACGTGGGAACTTAACCGCTGCGCCACTGGGCCAGCCCCTAAGACATTTGTGTTACATTGCTCGTGGGGTTTCATAAAATACAATATAATAATTGCCTTAAATTGAGTATTTGGTATTAAAAATACCAAAAGTAGCCCCCACCCCAATTGAAGAACGTCTTGATGTCTCAGAGTTTAGCCTGAGATCGGTTTGGCACTGGGAATGCATTTCCCCGGTTTCCCTGTGGTCAGGTTTGCAGCCTCCACCTGGCAAAGCAGAGCCCTGATTCAGTGTCCCCCACTGGGAAATGATGTTTCGGGCCTCCCTGATGCCCTGTCTGAGGCGCCTCACCTCGGCCTCAGCAGCCAGCCTGAGGTCCTGCCCGAGGGACTGAGGGATGCCACAGTGCCCTTGGGCCACCAGGGGGCCACTAGGCAGTGCCCAAGACCCCATGGAGCCCCTGCCATGGCGCCACCACGCAGTCTTGCCCCCTCCTCACACAGAGATCCCTTCCTGGAAGGCGCTGGCCCCAACCTCCTGCCCCCTAGAGTCCCTGCCTTGGGGACCCGTGGCCGCCAGAGCCTGCATGTGCAGGGGTGGCTCTCCACCAGGGAGGTCCCAGTCCCCAGGAGGTGGGCCTGCACAGTCCTCCCAGCCAGGCTGTCTCGGGGAACAATGGCTCCCGCCTGGCTTTCCCCACTCCAGGGGCGTCTCCTTGAGCCTCTCTTCACACTCTGCCCAGAGAGCTGTTAAGGAAACCCTCTCCTTCCTTCTTCCCAAACATATCTCCGCCTCCCACCCACCATTTTCTCTCCTCTGGACCATTGCAGTCACCTCTTAACTTGTGTTGCCAGACTGGGCAAGTAGAAATTCAGGGCACCTGGTTAAATGTGAATTTTGGAAACACAACAAATAATTTTTTAGTAGAAGTATTTCTTTTGTGTTTTACCTGGCAACCCTACTCTTAATGGGTCTCCCTCCTGTGTCTTTGGCTTCCTCTTTCCAAGCTCCATGGAGTAGGCAGAGCCAATTGGATAAATCCATTTTTGCATTTTTTATTGTGGTCAGATATACATAACATTACATAAATTTGCCATTTTAATCATTTTTAAGTATACAATTCAGTGGCATTAAGCCGCGATATGAAAACATTCATATTGTTGTCCAACCATCCCCAATACCCATCACCAGAACTTTTTCATCTTCCCAAACTAAAAGCCCCACCCATTAAACACCCGCTCCCCAGCCCCTGGCAGCCACCAATCTGTTCTCTGTCTCTATGAATTTAACTGCTGGCGGTCTCTCACCAACTGGATGATTCTGCATCCCTGCTAAGCGCCTCAGTAGATTCCGTCACACTTGTAAAAGCTCCTGAGCCTGTGGGCACAACTCCGCATCATCCTGCCTTCTTCAGGTCTGGAGCCTACCGGGCTCTTTCCTATCTTAGTGTCCCTCCCAAGCCCACACCTGGAAACTACTCCCTCTGCTCCGTGCCGTGCCCCCTTCCTGCCAAGGACCCCTTCCCTGACCATCCCACCTAAAATCATCCCATCCCCTCCCCCGTCCCCATTCCTCTCCATCTTGTCCTCCTGCTGTTTCTTACTGCAGTGGGAGTGTTTTGGAAAGTTCTTGTTATCTTTGTATGCTCAGCACTCAGCAGAGCACCTTGTATGTAGTAGGTGCTCAATAAATATTTGTTGAATGACTATATTGACCAAAGTGGGAGCTGCCAACATTCACTTTAAAACAACAGATCCCTTCTTCTCTGCTTCATACAGCTCTGAATGAGTAATTAGAAGAACACGTGGTTTTAATGTTTTCTGGGTCACTATTCAGGTGTTTTTAACTGTAAGGTATGTTCCTGATACATTTCTTCTTCCCCCTCCTCTGTTTACTTTCCTGCACAAAACTTACCTTATTGGTAGAAATAAAAGTGAGAAAAGAAGGAAGTAGAATACAGGGCTGGGCTTTCATAAAAAGATAAAGAGCTGCTTTGTTTCGCCTTCTCTGTGTAATAAAGAACACCAGGACGAATGAGAAATTAGAAATGAAATATTTAACACTGAAGCCAGTGGCAGATGCATTTAATTTGGGAAAAGTAAATACATGAACAAGTTTTTCCTCTCACGGCATCCTTCAGGTCCTTCTGTGGCCTTTCCCTTGGCGCTGGGAGCGCCTTCTGTCCGCACTGCACAAGCTGGCAGAGGCCATAATGCTGGAATTCTAGTGGTCATGGCAGATTTCAGTCAGGATTTCCAGCTCTTGTTAATTATTCTGCCACGTCTCCCTCAGGGTCTATAACCTAAGTATCTGAGTAAAAGCTATCTGTTCTAGAAGGACTTACACATTTGTTAATAAAGATCATATTTATACCAGCATTGGCAAACAGGACCAATGGTGTGTTAAAGATCTCGATGTATGACAAGGAGCTGTGCTCGTTGATCCTCTTCACCATTTCCAGACCTCCTATCTCCCCTCCTCCCAGGACCCCAGCTTTTAGGTCCATCAGTCCATGGTCCTTCTTCGCCGCAGTCGTCCTGGATCCCTGGGCACTTCCTCTCATTGCTACATGGTGCTCTGGCCCACTCTCTCTCTCCAACCCCTGGACAGCCTGCCATTGTGTGCAGTGATCCATGCGGGTAGATCTTCAAACTCAGGCCTTTGTTTCTTGACTTCCTTTCCTCCAGTACTCTGTCTTCTCTCCTCCCGCCACCATGAGCCCCTCTGTGGATCTGACCAATAACCCTGACCCTCCATGATGCCCTTCCAGCCTATCGCCTCCCGTCTGTTTGGTTCCTCCCTAGTACTCCGACTATTTCACCCCCTCCCCAGCACTTCCAATCCATCCAACCTTCCACCTTTTCCCATGCCTCCACCCACCTCGTGTTCTCTTCCCTCCTTACCTGGCTTCTGTATGCTCCCTTTGTCTTACATGCCTTGTTTAAGTCAGCTCTTTACCCATTTTGCTGTGGCATCCACATGTCAGCTGTGACCTGCTTGGCTGATGGCACGTATTGGCTTTTGTGCACTTCTAATTCAAGACCAGTAACCGAGGCGCCTAGTGATCCCATTCACGCTCCTACACAACTATTTCTCACTTTCTCCTTCTCCTCTGTCCCCAAACCTTAACTCCTCCTTCCCTTTAGCTCTCATTGGATTTCCTCACTGTCTCTTTTACTGGGGAAAAAGCCATCGCAGAAAACCCCCGTACACTCCTCCTTCCTGGTGTGACAGCAACCCTGGATTGTACACCAGGTCCTGTCCTCTCTTGGCATTTCAAGACATTGTTCTAGAAATTCTGCAGTAGCATTCCCCCCTCATTTCTGTACCACTCCCACACGAATTATAATCAAGCTCTCCTTTCCTGTGCATCTCTCTCCAGCTACCTATGCCTCCATTTTTCTCCTCCCCCTTACAACAAAAGTCCTCGAAGGACTGTACTCACTTTTTCCAGTCCTCCCCTCCTGCTCTCTCTTGAACCCACCACCACCTGACCAAACTTCTCTTGACAGTCATTGGTGATCCCACGATGCTGAGTCCACAGGCCTTCCGCAGCCTCTTCTCGGGTGGCCCATCAGCAGCGTTTGGTGCGGCTGGTCTCTCTCTCCTCCCAGACACTCTCTTCACCTGGCTTCTGGGACTTCATTCTCTGGTTTTCCTCCACCTCGCTGGTCACTTCCTCGTTTCCCCACATTTAAACATTGGAAGGTCCCAGAGCTCCATCCCCAGACCTCCCCTTTCTCCGTACTCACCTGCTAAGTGATCTCATTGAAAGCGATGTGCTGCTTTCCTAGGGCTGCCATAAGAAATTACCACAAACTGGGGGGCTAAAAAGACAGGAATTTATTCTCTCATGGTCTGGAAGCCGATGTCCTACATAAAGGTATCAGCAGGGCTGTGCTCTCTCCAAAGTCTCTAGGGGAGCTCCTCCTTGCCTGTTCCACCTCCTGCTGGCTCCCTGGCTTGTGGCAGCGTGACTTCAATCTCTGCCCCCCTCTTCACGTGGCTTCTCCTTTGGACTGTGTCTCTCAAGTCTCCCTCTGCCATTTGCTCACGAAGACACTGGTCATCAGGACCCACCCTAAATCCAGGATATGATTTCATCTCGAGATCCATAACTAATTAAATCTGCAAAGACTCTGTTTCCAAATAAGGTCACATTCTGAGTTTCCAGGTGGTCATGAATTCGATAGGGGGAGGGGCAAGAGAGGGGGACACTGTTTGATGCAGCACAACTGTCTATACTCTGACCACTCTGAAGTTTGCTTCTCTAGTTCAAACTGCTCCCCTGAGCTAACTGCTTACTCAGCATCTCCACGCGGATGTGTATCCGGCATGTCAAACTGAACACTTCCCAAACCGAGCACCTGTCCTTCCCCGTCCAAAACTGCTACCCCTAGGCTTCTCCCCTTCCGATGATAGTAACTCGATCCTTCTAGTTGTCAGGCCTCAAGCCTTGAAGTCATTCTGGACTCTCTTTTACATTGCATATTCAATCCTTCAGCAAATCTGGCTGATTCTACCTTAAAAATAGACTCACATTCTTAACTCCGCCACCACTGTCCTTCTGACCCGTCAAATGCCTTCTCTCAGGATGAACTGCCTGGTAACTATCTAACTAGTCTTGAGTCTCAGCTCTTGCTTCCTCAGAGCCCACTGGTAGCACAGCAGCCAGAGTGCTGCTTTTGAAACAAAATCAGATCAACACCCTCCTCCTCTCAGCCTCCGTGTGCTGCTTGCCTCACTCAGAATACGAGCTGAAGGCCCCATAAAGGCTGTTTGCCTGCAGTCTTAGTCTTGTCATAGGTTCTCTTCAGAAGTCACTTTTTTCATAAATTTTTTATGCTCTTATTTGTTTTGAAATCTGTGTTGCAGAGTTTCATGTACTTGCCTAATCATAAGACTCACCTTGGGCTCTTGTTTAAAAACCTATTCTGGGTCCCTCTCCTGGATATCAGTAATTAAGGAGTAGGGCCTGGACAAGCCACGGGTGCCCTGGAGGCGTGGGTGAGTCTGGAAGCACTGCCCTGGAGAATTTGCTGCACTGAGGAGTGATCATTTTCCTAGGTCATACATCTTAAAAAGGAAGGCTTCTTTCCCTCCTCATACAGCTAGAGCCACTGGGGAGGAAGTGCACTTCCCTCCCTACTTTAAGTTAGCGGAGCCCAGTAATTGTTTCCCCAGACCATGAGGTTTGGAGGAGTTCTGCCTGGTGAGCAAAATGCTTGACGGTGCTGCTTCCTCCGAATCAGCCCCTTCCAGCCCCACAGCCGCACTATTGCCCTCCTGCTCCCGTACCCTTAGGAAAAGGAAAGCACACGAGCAGCCACGAGGAGCAAACCTTCACAGGCTCCATTGATAAACACATGGTATTTTGAAAACTCATTTCAAAAGAATTGAAATACACGTAAATATTATAGCAAACTTGTTTTAAGTATATTTGGAATTTATCAGTTCTCCTTACAGACTTCCTTTAAATTTGTCACAGGACAAATAAGTCAGGGATTATTTCAGAGCTGGAGTTCAGGCTTTGCAAGGGAATTCGTTCTGCCCCCCAAACTCAAGTTCTTTAAGGTATTTTGTTGGAGTTGAAATATAGCGCACATGCCTACTATGTATTTTCTTCACATCTTAGCTGTCTGACGCGTGTATATCTATTTGCTGATGAGTTCTTTTCTGTCTGCCCCATTAGAAAGTAAACTGCACAGGGCAGAGACTGCGTTCAGTCACCCACTGTGTCTAGAACGGGGCTGGGCTCCGAGCAGGCAGGCGGGACTGTATGTAAATGGACGGAGAATGAACGACAGTCCTCTTAGGCTAATGGAAGACTCTGCCCCAGAAGTATAGTGACCTTCAGTCTTTTACTACATGAGTTTCTCCAGGCATAGCATCTAGTGAAGCTATGAATGACCAGAACCCTAAATTACACCCCCAGCCGTTTTCTAACTCATTGTGGCATATACATGTATTGATATGGTTATATAAATGTGAATATGTCAATATAGCCTTAGTGAATAATCCTGGAAGTCTTTCAGAGTTCATATAGCACAAAACAAGTATTCATGCTCTGGGAAGTTCTGGGAAAATGTGAATCTGTATCAGGTCTCATTTTTTAAAATAGGGTTTGTTATTTTTTTCTCTTTAGAAATCAGTGGGTGTTTATTAAAGAATCATTGAAAAAATAGCACTCAGGTCCTTTGATTCCAAAGGCAGGTCTTACAGGCATTTTTGTGTGTTCTTATGCTATATTTGTTTTATTTTATTTTTCCAATGATTTTTAAAAGCGTTAGCATTAATGATGAATTATAAAAGAAGAAAAGTCAAAGTCTACTATAGCTTATAAACTAAAAACCTTATACTCTGACTTCTTGGTACCTATTTTAACAATTCTAATGCATCCTTCCATATAACAGCATAGATAATGGCCTTTTTTTCCCCCACAGATGGAATTATACAATATATATTATGTTGCAACTTTATAGCTTAATTATCTTGGCTGTCTTTTCACATTACTAAAGAATGATCCTCCTCATTCTTTTAAAGCTGCTCAGTATTCTCCTATATAGATGCCCTATGATCTATTTATTCCCTTATTTATGGACACATGTTGTTTTCTGGGGGGAGTTGTTTGTTTTCACTGTAACAAACAGTGTATGGTGATGATCCTTCTCTAAATGTTTATATACTTGTGCAAATATGTTTGAAGGATAAATTCTAGGTTGTAGATCTACTTTATCAAAAGTGGGTATGCATTTTAAATTTGATGGTTATTCCTACAATTCTTTCCAACAAAATGAGAGTAGCTTTTCTTTACCCCTCTGTCCAAACCAGCTACTCTAATTCACTCTAATTCAGTCTGATAGGCCAAATTTAGTTTTCTATTATTGTAATTGTGTTTATTTCATATAGGTAAGGTCAAGCATCTTTTCCTATATTTATTCTTGGTTTTTGCGGTTTATTTTTCTGGGAACTCTTCCTTTAAGCCCTTTGCCCATTTTTTCTGGTAGCTCATCACCGTCCATCCTTTTTAATTATTCTATTCATTACATATTAGATTTGTACCATATGTGCTGTTTTGTATGTATCGAACTGAATATTATAGTTTTTCCTTTTATTAAAAACTCTCCATAAACATGTATGTACAATTACAATATAATATTCTAGTCCTATAGCTGTATCATGATTTCCTCATCATTCTCTTATAGATAAACATTTGGAGAATCTTGTTTTTCATTAGTATAAATAATAATATAAAACATTTCTGTGGACAGATCTTTATTTCTTTCACCTTATTTCCTTACCGCAGATCCCCCCCCACCCAGTAGCCAGATAACAAGATCAGAGTATGAATGTTTTTAAGTCTCTTGACATTCACAGCCTGTTTTCACTGAACGAAATTTGGCATTTGAGTAGAGCGAACTGCTTCTCAATTTGAGGTCTTTGAGGGTGTACTGGGTCAGTTCCTGTTCACCTCAGAGGCGATCAGTATTCAGCCATTTGCACCTCCTGTCTCCTGCAAAAGCAATGAAATAAGAGCCGATGGCTTTTCTCTGGTTTCCACCCTCACTGGGATAAGTTGAGAACTTTTTGCTTCCTTCTTCTCCTTTCAAATAAGTAGGGCTCATTAGCCACACATCAAGGGGCAGGTCATTCAGATCATAGTAGTAGCAGTGAAATTGGTTAGATGAGGGGACAGTAATCAAAGGAAATTTCTAGTCCCACAATGTCATTTATTCACTGCCTTGTCCCGGTTGTACAGAAGTGGTGAGTCTCTTTCATGAATGGGTAGGAGGGTGGGTCATGGATAGAGCATCCCTTTACACTCTTAGGCAGTTGGTAAAGGGAGCCTAGTCACACCAGAATCCCGAGGTTGATGACAGTCACTCAGCAAAAGGGAGACCGTGTGCCAGGACTGCATTGTGTACCTGTGGGCAGCCTCCCACCCTTGGCTCTAAAAGAGCAGCTCTACTATTTGTTGTTTCACCATTATAAACTAAATTTGCATTTGGGGCTTTTCATTATTGATAGTATTTGTATTAATATTAATAATAGTAACAATTAATGATTATCTTGCATTGAGCATTCTTTCATTCTCTATTTCAATCTCATCTGGACTCTACCAGGTTGATGCTATTATTATTGCCATTTTGCAGAGAGGAAAGCTCTAGTTTTGAGAAGAAACTTGGCCCCATTTTATATACACCCAAGTTGACTCATTCTACAGTCTCTGACCCACAGTCACACTGCCCAGCTATCTTCTGAGGGGTCATTGGTACTCTCCCTCCTGCTAATCCCTAATTAGGTAGTCACATCACAGCCAGGTCTATTTGAGGTTGGATTGAGGGGCAGCCTGTGGGGAGGGAGTGACATGGGAGGAGCTTTGATTCCCAGTTTGGTTTGGTCCTGCCCAGGTGTGTGTGGGCGCTTCCATCCAGTGTGCCACCATGAGCTCCCAAACGCTTTGCTTGGTCATAAGCCGCACTTCCACAGGGGTGGGTGATGAGCGCCGGCTGGTCTCCCTGCAGGAAGTGGCCTTTGCTAGGTTCTGCTCCTGCTCGTCTACAGGTGGAAGATTCCAGGGTAGTTTTATTTTTTAATTGTGGTAAAATATACGTAACATAAAATTTACCATTTCAACCATTTTTAAGTGCAAAGTTCAGTGGCATTAAGTACATTCACGTTGTGCAATCCTCACCACCATCTATCTCCAGAACTCTTCATCTTACAAAACTGAAACTCTGTACCCATTAAACAACTCCCCATTTTCCCTCCCACTAGCCCTTCCCAACCACTATTCTACGTTCTATTCTACTTTTCTATGCATTTGTCTACTCTAAGTACCTCATATGAGTGGAATCATACAGTATTTGCGCTTTTGTGACTTGCTTATTTCACTTAGCATTATGTCCTCAAGGTTCATCCATGTTGTAGCATATGTCAAAATTTCACTCCTTTTATGGCTGAATAATATTCCATTCTATGTATATACCACATTTTGTTCAACCATTCATCCATCAATGGACAGTTGGGTTGTTTCTACCTTTTAGCAATTGTGGATAATGCTACTATGAACAGGTGTATACAAATATCTGCCTTCATTTCTCTTGGGTATATACCCAGAAGTGGAATTGTTGGTTCATATGGTAATTCTATGTTGAATTTTTTGAGGAACATCTTTCTGTTTTCCACAGCAACTGTGCCATTTTACATTCCTACCAGCAATGCACAAGGGTTCCAGTTTCTCCCCACCCTCGCCAACACTTGTAATTTTCTATTTTTTGGTTTTGTTTTGTTTCTTTGTTTTTATAATAGCCATGCTAATGGATGTGAAGTGGTCTAATAAGTTTTTCCAAGAGAAAGTCTATGAGAATTAATTGCCAAATTTTTCTCTTTTTTTCTGCTAGAAAAGGTAAATCCCTTTCATGGAGACATACTGATTTAAATATGATGTTCAGTAAAGCTGTCTTTATGGAAATCATGTCTGACTGTGGCATTGTGGTTCCTTGCGTGCTGTTGGATTGATTAAATTTTGACCATTCACGGAGACCTCACCAGCCCAACTTTGTATGTGCCAAACTCTCCCCTTAGTTTTAAACTATGAAGATATGACACACTGCAAACTTTAACTTGGCCACTTTTAAATTACCTAGTTTTCTTATTTCTTTTTTCCCTCCTTCTTCCTGGCACTGCCTTATGAGCATTCCACTCTTTGTACCTCTTTTTAAAGGAAGAAGCCACTGTGGCTGAATGGTTAAGAGCACAGGTAGTGGAACCAGCCGGACTTGGGTTCAAATCCAAGTCTATCTAGGAAAAAAATGTAACTTCTCCAAGACTCAGCTTCTTCATCTTTACTATAAGTAATGGCTCCTTCATAGGCTTGTTGTAAGAATTATAAATGCCTAGCAAGGTGCCTGGGCAGAGCAAGCAGCCAATACATGGTAGCTACCATCATCACCATCATCATCAAAGTAAGGGACTTCATTATTTCTTAGCAATTTTGCTTGGAAAAGAGGAATAAAGACGAATATTATAATAACCCAATAAAGCTAAAACAAAATTTCTAAGAAATTTTGACCCAAAAACATAGCAAGGAATGAGCTTTCTGTTCTATCCATTCCTCCATCCAAATTATGGATTAAAGAGTGTAGGGATCCAGTATGGAGGATCAGTGAATAATAACAGATGGAACAATGCTTCTATGAGAATGGGCAAGTGCTATCAAACAAGTGCTGTCGTATTTGGAGTACTGAGGACGTGTGTTCTTACTTAAACTTTCTTTTTGTATGCTCCCCATTTCCTTTACATTCTATTTTTCTGTTGTCATTAAGTGGTCTTCTTAGGTCTGTCTGGGATGGACCCAGGGGCTCCCTGTTATAAGGGACCCTCAGAGAGACCCGAGAACCCATCAGGGAGACTGGAGCTTTCACCCAATTGCTACTCATTTGTTCAGTTCCAACTTATTAATATTATCAGTATCACTATTTCATAGGCTTCCTAGGACTTTTGAATGTAAAGAATTATTTGAATTATACTTTTCCCAAGTGTAGGAAGGAAATACATATCTAGAGAATGAGGAGACAATGCCTAATAGAACAGATAAAGTATCACGAACACCAGATTTTTATCTTTCCTGCTTTTTGGCAGATTTCTTGTTTAAATTCTCTCACTTCTTGTCTAGATGACAAATGCTTTCCAAGCAACCAATTCTAAAACACGTTGCATTTTCAGTTCCAGTTTCTCATTGAAGCTGGAATTTCCTGGGGTAGATTTTAGCTTTGCTTGAGAGAGCACATTGATTCCCTTAATTAGGATCCTTTCACTCCTTTATTCCCCCCGTCATCTGACTCAAATGTGGGTTTCTTCCCATTAAAATAAAAAATAACTTGGGCCAGCCCAGTGGCATAGTGGTTAAGTTCATTCACTCCACTTCAGAGGCCTTGGGTTCGCAGGTTCAGATTCCAGGCATGGACCTACACACTGCTCGTCAAGCCATGCTGTGGTGGTGTCCCACATACAAAATAGAGGAAAATTGGCACAGATGTTAGCTCAGGGCCAATCTTCCTCACCAAAAAAAAAGAAAAAAGTTACGCAAATTAAAAAGGTTTAACTTTAAACACTAAATAAAAAAACCAAAGAAACAAAAAAATAACTCACTAAGCAAGATAGCCTGTTATTTGCCAGTGTCTCAGAAAAGTGATAACAATGAGGATGAACACAAGAAAGCTAAAACGAGACTTCCAGAGCAGACCATCCACACAAACATTTTGTTATTTGTCCAAAGCATCACTCAAGTTACTGTTGAAGTCAGCCCAGTCTGTGTGCTGAGGAAACCATTCATAGAGCACATACATGCCAACGCTGCCAGTGCCTCAGAGCCTTCACATCTGAACAGAGTGTGGTTGGGACGAACCTGCTGGAAGGTGGGGCATCCTGTGTGGGGTGCTGGGGTTGACAGACATCTGGTTGGGCTTCTGAGAAAAGCAGGGAAAGATGAGTGACCTCTGTCATCATTACTAACAAGGAAGGTCACTTGTAAGGAGCATTATTCGAGCTCTGTTTTGATATGCAAAACATAATTGAGATTTTTTTTCTCTAGAATTGTATTCCACATAAAATGTCTATCTTATGTATACCCAAGGACCATAGTTGTGAGGTATTTCCTGTCCCAAGCGTAACTGTACTGCGAGCCCCCAGTTAGTCACTGGCAACCCACTTCTTGGTAAATGCAGTTGATGACGCGAGGCTGTAGTTCATTGAGATGGAGGGACCTGTGCTGGCTTCCTCAGAGGAGTCCAGGCAGAGGTGTGTGAAGGCAGTTTGCTGAGACTGCTCACAACAGGAACTCCTCATTTTGGGAAGAGGAACACAGACTTTCTGTTTAAACATTGATATTGGAGAGGGAATTTAAAGCAGTATGCTCACCTCACATGCTTCTGACAACTTTAGTCTGATTTAATGCTTCTCACCTCATACCGTGAAAAAAATGTATTTGCAAAGTAAATGGGACTCTAGGTTTTGTGTTCTGTCCCCACCCTGCCCATCATGAGTGTACATGTATATAAGTGTGTGTGTGTGTGTGTGTGTGTGTATGGTAGAAAACGATGAGCAGAGAGCACAGAGGCGATAATGCTTTACAAAATGCTGGGGTTCTGAACTTTCCATAGGATTGTATGTATTTGTGTGTGTGTATGTAAATCATGTATGTAGATATGGATATACTAAAAAATAGACACATACTGGCAATACTACCCTTCAGAGTGTGTGTCCATAATGGTCCTCTGAGAGGCTGATGAGGGTCTGAAATCAATCCCTGATCCAGCTCGCCCACCGGCCAGGATAGCTGGGTCACCTCCCCCTGGAGGAAACGGTGCCTGTGGGCCCCCATGAGGTCGTCTGCCGGGAGGGTTGACACTTCCTATTCACACCAGCAGTGGGAGAGGCAGGCCTGCGTATTTGTGGTCAGAACATTCGATAATTCCTTATTTCTCTCTTTGGTCACACACGTGCTTCCCGCCCCTTCGCAGCTCTGCCTGTGGAAGCTGACTGGCAGACATCTGACGGCTGAGTCCTTTCCTTCTCACGGTGCACTTGAAGGGCCTCTCTGGGAGACCTGCATTGCTTGAGACTGGGAGTCTGTTTATTTAGCGCCTGACAGGATAAGACTGCTCTTTAACTCAGGAAACATCATTTTTAATATCTTCTCTGTCCTAGAACTTCCACCAGGTGCTAGATGCCTAGAATTTCACGAGAACCCATCTCGTTACGGCTTCCAGTTGGGATCTCGGTGGCTCACTCTCCTACCTAGTAGTTCCTGTCTGTCCTCCCAGGACAGCAAAACACACACACACAGAATCACGAAAGGGAGAAAATGTCGTCATCATATGTTTCCACAGAAGGTACAAAAAGAGGAACTAAGAAATGCACGTTGGCCGTGCTATTTGAGCGTAAGAGCAGGAGAAATGCAAAGCACGTCTAAACCTGAACCAGTTAGCTTTGAACAGGAGGGGGAAAATGTCACTAACATTGTCTTCTTAAATGATTGTTCTCATTTTAGGCAATGGGGGGGGCTTTTTACTTCAAATTTCCAGTAGCTTCGCACACAGACTCTAGTGCAGAGTTAGAAATTAGCACATGAAGACAAGAAACAGTTTTAGTTACTTCCTTAGCATTGGCAGGTAGCTTAGAAAGTCGAGGTTTTCTCGTGTTTGTATATCACCAGGCATTGTGATGCTGGCATGGCCCAAGATGAAGAGAATCCCCTCATGATTTAAAACCTAAAGATTAAGTCAGTTTCCTAAACCATCCAAGCAATGGCCCAGCCCCAGAGCCATGATAGAGTGGGAGAGATGCTGGGGTGCCCTGCCTCTGAGCTTTGAGGCCGACGGAGTCCTCCCTAAGTTATAGGAAAAATGAAGGTCAAGACACATTTCTGAGCTGTTGATGGACTAGGACTCCTGCCAGGGTGTTCCCAGCACCTCTGTTGTCTGGCCCTGTACCTTCTCTGGCTCCCACGTGACACCTGCCGTCTCCTGCCCTGGGCTCTTGATGGCGGCTACACACATCTTGCTCATTCTCTTGAGTCATATCAGGACTTCCTTTCCTGAGCATTATGAGGACAGCAGTCCACTTGGTGAGGTCGTTTGTAGGCAATGCATTGAGACCGAGATGTCTTTCCAATCATTCTAGAATTTTTAATCCTAAAATAGCTTAAGTTTAAAAGCATATGATCTATTGCAGTGCTTCTCCAAGTTGAATGTGCATACAGATCACCCAAAGAGCTGGTTAAAATTCAGATTCTGATTGAGTAAATGAGGTCAGAGTCCATAATGCCACACTTTGATAAGCTCTCAGATGATGTGCAGGGCCCTGGAGCGATTCTCCACCTGCACTGCACATTAGAATCACCTGGGAGGCCCCCCTCCTAGAGATTCGGGTTTAATTGGTTTAGGATAAGGCCCAGGCAGTGGTAGTGTTTAAAAGCTCCCCAGGGACATAGCCAGAGTTAAGAAATACTAGTGTAAGGGTTAAACCTTAATTTAACTGCTAAATGCACAGAAAGGAAATTAAATTTACTTCCAAACCATTGCACTAACCTGTGGTGTGACTCTGGGAAAGTAATTTCCTTTTGGCCCCATCAAAGTTCCAAAGGGAATGACAGTTATTGCTTTTTTTTTTTTTTTTTTACAACTTATAGGGCTATTTGGATAAAAGAATATTTTCCTGCTTAATTTTAGCCTGGTTGTTTTCATTCTGACAGAGTGTTAACCTCATCCAAGCCAAGAATATATCATCATCCATCTTATTTCCACTTTTGAGTCATAGGGAAAAATTGACTTTAAACCTTCTTTGTTCGGTTTAGCATCTTCTAGACCAAGCATTCAAAATGGGGACAAGATCGCCCCCAAGGGAGTGAAAATTGGTTCTTGGAGGATGAGGAAATCTTAGATATTACAATAGTTTGTGGCCCTGCAAATCTCAAATCTATCCAACAAAATCTGATTTCTTTGTATTTAATTTCCCCTGTTAAGGATAAATTAACTTTAACTAAAATTTTAAATTTTAATTGAATTAAATTTTTCTTCTTAGGGGGTGATAATGGAAAAAGGTTGAGAAACACTGTTCTAGTCAGAGACACCCCAAACTAAGCTTGTATGTACTTCCTGAGATGGATCTCCTGAACTCTAGCTGGGGAAAGTTTGTGCTACCTTTTCAGAGGAATGAAATTTGGGCTTAACAACGAATTCTAGGAGAAAACTTCAAAAGCATCTTCCTGTCTTCTCAGTAAAAAAGTATTCTTTTGATGAAAAATTTGAGTTCCAGAAACGTCTAGTTATCTCTCCAACGCTGAGCTCTCTTGCTGATGTGACATCCTGGAATGTGGTGTTGAGAGCATGGCTGCTGAGGGTAGACACACGTGGGTGTGGGTCGTGGCTCTCTCTTTCCCTCTGGCTTTCAGCAGGTTCTTGTACCTAAGCCACATTTGCATCTGTACAACTGAAATAAAAGTTACTTGGTAGATTTGTTATTCAAATGAAGCATGAATTGGGTATAAAGAATGTAAAACAGTGTCTGGAACATAATGAGTGCTCAATTCATGGTGGAAGAAGTGGCAGTTGTTAATATCTATTTATCCATCTATCTATCTACCTATCCATCATCTACCTACCTGTCATCATCATCATAGTAAAATATCTGTGGGCACAAAACAATCTCCTGAATCAGAGTCTGTCCTCACCAGACCTCCGTATCAGGTCCAACTCCAGAGAACCCTTCACGAGTCGCCTTTCTGAGCTAATGGAGCAATAGAAAGTGGGAGGCGAGTGCTCCCTTCTCCCTCAGTCCCCGTATTTATGCGACAGCTCTTTCTGCAGTGCTGACAACTGTTAGACCAGGAGGCCTGGGGAGGAAGAAGGTATTCCGTGAAAGAAAAGTTGATTCTAGATTCCATTAGCCAAAGTAGTCTCTGATTTCTTCCTGCTGTTGCAAAATAGAGCCAGATTTACTTTAGCCAAAGTAAATACAACAACCAAAAAAAAAAAATTAAGTTTTGAAAAAAAAGAAACCAAGAAAGAACAATATACGTAGACCAGGGAAAGAATAATTTTTATATAAGAAGAGAGTCGTAGTCTTTTATGACCTCAAAAGCAAGTCATATCTAAAAGCTTTGATTTTGCTTCCCTATCTATTATTTATTCAACTTGGCTAATGCTGTTGTTTCGAATCTTGGTCTTGGTGAATACTATTATTATTGTGTGGAACACGAGCTCCGTAAAGCACTCTGACATGGAAAAGAAAGCCAACATAAAGTGGGCTTGTTGCAAGTCTGGTATTATTTCAGAGAATCATTTTTAAAAATGCATTCAGATTTGTGTAAATGCAGAACTTGGGTAGATGTGTTACCAACAAGTTCTTAGAATGCTTTTTCTAACAAACTGATCATTAAAATCCATCACCAAGAATGAGAGAGATGTGGGTCCTTGGTGCCATGCCTTAGAGGCTCTGTCAGTGCCACCAGCACACATCTGTGGGTCAGTCAGCATCCGCAGAGGCGTGTCTGGCACACGTTCCTGATTGCTACTGTCAGCTGCAATTTCACGCGTAAGTTGGAATTGCAGCCAACTTTGGCTCTCTCAGGTTCCTGGCCAGTTTGTATATAATTATTGGAATGTTACGTAAGTACCTAAGAACAGCAATGTGCAGATCCTATACCTCCCTAGGGTCCTTACATTCCTGAGATGATCATAGACAGGTATACAGGTGAGGAGCAGGGAGCCTGGGACCACACTCGAGAGGAGAAGGCGAGTTGGGCAAGGCTTCTTAGAGCGAGTGACGTCTCAGCTGAGACCTGCGGAATGAATTAGCTAGGCCAAAGGGGCAGGGAGCGAATGTTCCAAGCAGAGGCAGGTGTGGAAGCCAGGATCCAGGGGAGGAGACCGTCATGGTGAGGAGGCAGGAGGGATAAACAGGGGTCAGGCTCACGGGGCCTCAGCAGCAGTGTTAAGGAGTTTGGACATTGTCCTGAGGTTAGTTTTAAGTAGGCAGTGACCCAGTTGGACTTGCACAAACGATTAAAGAATTCTTGGGGAGGGATGTGGTAACCCAAACTACTCCAGAAGTATGGGCTGGCCAAGCTGTCCAGGAGGGACTGGATGCGAGTTCAGCCAGCAGGCGTCACATAGCCTGGGTCTTCTCCACTTTACCTGCGCTGTTCGAGTGCTGCACACATTATTCTTTGCTATAGAAGCTTTACATTATTAAATTGTCATTTCAACTGAAGGAAAAGGTCAGACCTCTTTTGTTCTTTCTGATTTATGATTTTCTCTGTTCAAGAAAATATTCCTTGGTGCTGGTCAGACGTGCACTCCTGGGCTGACAGGACTTTGAGACTGACCTAATAATCAGAGACTGATTATTATATGCCAGGTTTTGTGACCACAAAAACATCATCTGCCAAATTCCTGCAGCGGTGTGTCAACAACATAGTGTTTTGGTAGCATTCAAAACCCAGCACATTTTCCAAAGAACTTTCTTTGCCTCTGAGAAGAGGTTTGGTGACAGGGTTAAAGGGTCCACTAGATACAAGCAGGAACAGAAAAGATGTAAGTGTGCCTCTGCCCTGAAGGTGCTTCCTGTCCGGATGGCATGACAATGATAAGCACAGCAAACAGCGTGAAATAAGGACAAAGCTATGATCAGTAGGTGCAGATGGTTTTTATACAAATTGACCCATTGAGGGTGGGCATAGAGTGAACAGAAGTCATCCAGGAGGAACTCAGGGAAGGCCCCCTGGGCAGAAGGTCAGCCTAGGGATTGGCCAAGAAGGGAGGAAAGGCATTCCAGGAGGAGGTCAAGGAGAAACATGCCCAGTAATAAGGAGCTAAACCGGTGCTAAGCAACATGGCCTGGCTGAAACCGGGGTTTGAGTTGAGACAAGCAGTGCCGTTGTGGATGAGTGGGGAGTCAGGTCCTCTAAGCTGAGCCACCTGGAATTCAAGGTAAAATCTGTCTGAATGCATTCGTTCCTGTGTGACATAATCCTAATTAGAGTTTCCCCTCTAACTGCTCACCAGATACAGCTGCTTGGTTCATTCTTTCTTTCCTTCCGTCCTTCCAGATCCTTATCTTTATAATTTGTTAAAGTTTTTCTTAAAAATCTGATTTTGATTTCCTGAAAAACCCAATTTTCTAGTAAGTGGTAAGTAGTAGTCTCTCGTCCCCCATTTTCTTGTTTTGTTTAAACCCTTAATTCCTTCCGGCTGTCGCACTTTGTTGTCAGAGTGAATCTTTCTGGCCATCCAGGAGGGACTGTGCAGAGAAAACCTGGGGAACCAGTTCTGTGGGCTGTTGATTAACCTGACAGCAAGGATGCTGCTGACCAAGGACATCCTGTTCCTGACGCCCCAGGCAGTTCTTTGTATCAGCGTGTCACTTTCTCTAGCTCTGTTTTCTCATTTGAAAAACTGGGATAATGACATCTGTATATCTACGTGCAAGAACTTGAAAAGATTCTCCACACATTAGACAATATTGAGACAGGTAGCTATTTAAGAAATCATGTTGAGATGCGATCGCCATCATCGGAGATTGGGGGGGAAGTTATTTTAGAAAGGATCAAGATGGTGATTGTAATTTACCCACTGTTTTTAAAACTTGAATGAGCAGAATAATATACATGAAAGGATTTCAGGAACTCATAAGCTTTTTGGTTTTCCTTGATGGCCTCTATGATGACCTAATCAAAAACCGAGAGCCTTTCTGTTTTCAGATTGCAGAGGGAATGGCGTACATTGAGAGGAAAAACTACATTCACCGGGACCTGCGAGCAGCAAACGTCCTGGTCTCCGAGTCGCTCATGTGCAAAATTGCAGATTTCGGGCTTGCTCGAGTGATTGAAGATAACGAGTACACAGCAAGGGAAGGTATGTTCTCGTGACCATCTTTAGGTGTTTTGTTATTGTTTAGTGTTATTTTGTTTTTGTCCTTTTTTAACAAAGTTGCAATAGTCATCATTTAAAAAAACTCATTTGGTAAAGTATTCAAAATGTACCACAGGAGCTGTTTGTGGTTCTATTTTAATAACTGTTTTAAAAAGTTACCTTCTTGATTAACTCCACCTGAGACTTTTATAAAGTTTACAAATGCTATCATTTGTATTTCAATTAAGGGAAGCAGAACAAAAAAGAGATTTGGCAAGATCAAGATTCTTTGTTTACATTATATGTTTATATTATGTGTTTTCACCCAAACAATGAAGTAGACTTTCCTTAACTACACAGAAAATATTTGTAACAATCATTCTATATTCTAGCCTTTTAATAACAAATTAAAACATAGAAATTATCACACCCATGGAAGTAAATATAATGCTACAAAAATCACTCCTTTATTTTCCCACGTTCCATATTATACACAGGAACCAAAAACGCACAGGGAGGCGTAAATCTCCCAGTCCTTGGCATGTGGCTCTATGGCCGGGCCCATGGCCCTTCCTCTTGCTTATGGCCTGAGGATTCTGATGGGCTTGCTCAGGAAAGCTGAGTCAATGTTTTTGCAGTGCTTTCTCTCTTCTGAAAGAGCCGAGCACTCTCTTGACATTCCTAAGAATTGTTAAACAAGGATTATTTTCCTTTTAACTACATGTGTGTGATTTCTGGAAGATGTCCACAGGATTTAGAGAGGTGACAAAGAGTCTGAAAACATTGTTTTGATTTGTTTAGCATCTCTTGCATCTGTCATGTTTAAGGTGGTTCTCCTCCTGCCTTAAGCCTGTGTTCTCCTAGGTGGGTGATAACTTATCCTTGACCTTCATTATCCTCAGCAAACAGGCAGGTGAGAGGCTGGCCCCATGGCCTAGTAGTTAAGTTTGGCGCACTCTGCTTCAGCGGCCCAGATTCATGGGTTTGGATTCCAGGCGCAGACCTACACCACTCGTCAGCCATGCTGTGGCAAGGACCCACTTATAAAATAGAGGAAGACTGGCACAGATGTTAGCTCAGGGCTAATCTTCCTCAGCAAAAAATAAAAAAAAAAGCCAGGCGAAGGAGAAGAGTTGGAGGAGAAGGAGTTAAAAAAATAATCACTAAAATGTAATGAGCATTTGCAGTGTGGCAGCCACTACTCTAAGTGCTTTTCATACCTTATCTCATTTATCTTTACGATAACACTGTGTGATAAGTATTATTATTATTATATTATTCTTACCTTATAGACAAGGAAGCAGAGAGGTTCAGCAGCTTCTGAGGTCCCATAGTAAATGGTAGAGCCAAGATTCAAACCCAGGAGATCTAGCCTCAAAGTAAGCGAGCTAGAACTTATTCCACTAGTTTTGTTGAATTTGACAAGTCCAGAGTCTCACAAAAATAACTGTTCTCATGCGAGAGAGGTGGCCTAGTGCAGAGAGCTGGGCTCTAGAATTAAACGGTAGCCATTGCAGGGCAACCCTAGTGATGTTTACCTTTCCCTGGTATTTGTACTGTGCCAAGCATGCAAATCAACCCACTTAACCCTGACAGCAACCTGGGGAGGTTCTGTTGTGTCCTCATTTTACAGATGGAGGTGCCAAGAAGGCACAAAGACAATGAGTCACTTGCCAGGGTCACACCGAGCTGGAATAGCAGAAACAGTGTCCAAACTCCGGCTGCGCGGTGCAGACCCAGTGTGCCCCCACCCGCCCCTCCCCTCCCCTCGTGCCTGCTCCCCCCCCCCGCCCCCGCTGCCCGGAGCAGGTGGGGTTTAACGCCGGATTGTACGCAGTGAGTGCCTGGCACACAGGAGCTGCTCCACGAGGCTCTCTGGTGTCCTATTGTTCTTATTCGGATTTCCAGTTTCAGTCTGACACCACCCAAAATTCTAAAGCAAAAACATAATAAAGGCAAATCTGTTTAAAAATGTAAAGTATGGCTGGTTGAAACCCTTTGCCTTTCCAGGGAGTAGGAATGAGTCTGTACCTGAGTCCCTGCTTTCCTCAAGGTGACCTCGTGGGTGCCCCCAGCCAGGTTTGCCTCTCAGGTGACCCAGTGACTAAGTATCCCTTAGCCTCACCAACTCCTCATGAGACACCTAGTGTCATCACTATCTCATTCTGGGCACATCATCCTCCTACCCGATTCCTGAAAGTGCAATAATGTTTGGTCCTGTCAAGTGAGAGCGTGAGACATTAAAGTGTAGAGTGGCATCTAAAATTCCTATTGGTACAGGCTTCAAGAGATTTATCCACGAGAATGTACACATCAAGAGACGTTGACATTCCCTATAAACGTGGTATGGGCTCATTAGAGAAAATGTGAGCACTGAAGATGCAGGCTTTGGAGGCTGGTGTTGAGGGAGAAATGTACAACCTAAGAATAAATGCCTTTCCGTTCTGTGTCATGTTCTTCACGTGTGATGTGGGCTAGTTATGGTGTCTCTGGAGGAACACCGGAAACTTTGCTTCTTAAGAGGGGAATGCCCCAAGGGGAAAGAGAGGAGAGGCCCACATTGCTAGTATAACATTTTGTACCATCTCTCTTTTGCATTATGTGTATGTTGCCTATTCAAATAAATAATTAAAATTTTCCCAAAAGAAGGAAAGTGTGAGGGTCACATGCCCATGACATTTTTGTTTCAGCTCAGAGGCCCAAGTAAGACTCACTGTCTTCTCCCTTAGGTGCTAAATTCCCCATCAAGTGGACTGCTCCAGAAGCAATCAATTTTGGATGTTTCACTATTAAGTCTGACGTGTGGTCCTTCGGAATCCTCCTGTATGAAATCGTCACCTATGGGAAAATCCCCTACCCAGGTATGGTTGACCTATTTCCATTCAAGAGGTGTGTATGAGAAAAAGCCAAATGGCATGAGGCATAAAAAAATAAACCCAAAGATGGCCCCATGGCCAAGTGGTTAAGCTTGCACGCCACTTCAGCAGCCCAGGGTTTCACCAGTTCGGCTCCTGGGTGCGGACCTTGCACCACTCATGAAGCCATGCTGACGTGGTGTGCCACAGGGAAGAATTAGAATATGCAACTAGAATATGCAACTATGTACTGGGGGGCTTTGGGGAGAAGAACTAAAAAAAAACAAAAGAAAAATTGGCAACAGATTGGCTCAGGGCCAATCTTTTATAAATAAATAAAATAAAAATAAACCCATATCCAAAAGCTAAGAATAAGCATTTTGTGCTAGAACTTGATTTTGACTGTCTTTAGCGGAAAGGGTTCTAAAATATGCTTGGACACTTCTCTGCCTTCCGACTTGCTTGAGTGCATGTTCTTCACTAACTAATTCTGCCACTTAATGCCTAGAATGTGCCTGGCACAGTCATAGGTGTTGCAGATATAAAGATAAATTAGAGGATTAGACACAGCACCTGATGGAAGAGGAAACAGACATAGAAATGAGGATTTGTGATGCCTTTTTAGGCAGTTAAACCAGTTAGTTAGTTTAAAACAGAGGTTTGTATAAAGTACTTTAGACTCTCTGACTCTTCAGGAAATACCCACCTCTGTTTATCAGTGACAGATCCTTCAGATCTTTAAGTAAATGGATATGAGGACATCATTCCGTGTGTCTAGATTCCTAGCACCTGAAGCCCTTGGAGAATCCCAGATTCTGCCAGCCATCCCTTTTTCCAGGATCTGTGCTGGAATGTGCAAGAAGAGCGATTGTATATATATATAATCTGATACCTGATCAAATAAACCTATACTCATCAAATGATGCGTGATATGTACAGCATGCTCCACAGTGATGCACAGACGAGGCCCCTCTTGTCTGAGAATGAGACTGTTGCCCAGAACTACGTTGCCAGCTCCTGGCAGAGCTTCTGAACTCAAGACCCATGTGCCTCCCAAGATCTGGCTCTCACCCACTGTGCTCAGTACCCAGGATTAAAAATATTTGGCGTGAAAAATCATAAAAAGTGTAGAAGAACCAGTAGAAAAAGGGTGCAAATCACAAAAAAATATATATGATAAGATCAACCAGAAACCATTGGCTGGTCTTGTCTCCAGGTGGCTTCTCCTTTGCGAGGACTGGGGACATGAGATACCTTTGGGAGTTCTGGGTTGCTGAGGTTTCCAGTCACAAGAGTTGTGTGTTAGCAGAGCCTCTCGTGTGAGGACGTGTTGAACAATCCTATTGACTTAAATATCAGAGGACTCAATTCACAGATAGCACAGAAATTGGTGAACATTGTAACACATGCCATTTCCATCTGTTGTAAAACTGCTTGTGGGAGAGACTCCACTGGTAATTGAGTTGTCTGAGAATATTTTCTTTAACTGGTTAGGTGCTGGATATGTTGTTCTTTTTTTAAAGTGGTTTAGAAGCTGTGTGCCTAGCTTTACAAAATAAAAAGAGAATACTATAAAAGAGGGGGGAAAACCAAAAAAAAAAATAAAGCCACATTTAAAGTGAATGCATATTTTTAGAGGAAAGAAAAACTAAAAGGTGTAATGTATCAAAATGTTACTATCATTGGGCAATGAGGTAATAGGTAATATTAATTTTCTTCTTAATAAATTTCTGAAATTTCTAGTTTTTGAGATTGGGTTTTTATTAAATATTTTCATTCTTGTCTAAGTAATATATGTGCATTAAAGAATCAGGTAGTGCAAAAAGACTTCTAGTGAAAAATTGCCTCCCTGGCCTCTTGCTTGCTGATGCTCCTCAAAGGCATCTGCTTTCGGGAATCTTGGTTATTTATTCTAATATTTGCTGCTCATAGTTCTAAATATTATCCACATACTGTTATTCTTAAGTAGAGTTTTTCCCCAATTTTACTTATTATTAAATAAGAATATTATCACATGGTTCTAAATTCAAGAGATACAGAGAGGTGTATGGTGAAAGGTGTGTCTTTCACCCCTGTCCTCCAGCCACACAACGCCCCCCATAGGCAACCACGTTATCAATTTCTGGTGTATCATTCTAGGAGTATCCATGCACATGTAATTAAAGGTGTACCAAATACACATATTGGTTGGATGCCAAAACTGATAGTATCAACATAGACAAACCTCTGGGAATACGAGAAAAATTATGTATGCAATTTTGTCAATAAAAGTTCCATACTAAAATTCTAGTAGTCAAATACTAAACGTGTGGTAGAATAGTATACGAGTGTTACTTCCCATTTGCAGTCCTACTCATTGAAATGGATACTTTGAGCAGGCACATCTAATATCATGAACTTCTGTGCACATCAAATAGAATTTAGGAAAAGGCTTTTTTGTAACTTGCTTTTTAGAAAATGGCTTTGCATCTATTAATCATATTTTGTGCAAATCTCAAAAATGCTTTGTCTTCAATTACTGTTGGTCCATTTCAACAATTTGTTGTTGTTGTGTTTTAAAATGTTTAGCCCCCATAGACTCAAAGCTGTGAGGAATTGTTCCTTCAAGCAGTCTCTTGGTCTCACTGATGAGTGAGCGTTGAACGAGTAAAGATGGTTTCTCACGGTTGTTGCCGTACGTGATTTTGGAGTCGTTCCTCATGAAAATTTGAGGCATCAAACTTAATATTCTGCTTCTAATTCATACTTAGAAGATAGAATACATTCCCAAATAGGACTTTTTCTTGAGAGACTGATGACTTAAATAAAATTAAATAGCTAAATAAGTACAGTTATCAAATTTGCCTGTTATTAATGCTAGAATACCAAACATTTTCACCTAGAATTTTTAAACCAACTCCACTGAATCCAGCTTCTGAAATGTCTGGGCCGCAGGCTGATGGCTTCTGAATCCTGTCCTCTGTCTAGGGGCTCATTTCCTCTGTGGAAGAACTCTGGATCTCTCTTCATTCCTGAAATTTCAGGACAGTGTACCTTGGTGTGGTGCTTTTGCCGTTTTTATGTTATGCTGGGTACTTGTTTTCTCCTATTTGAAAACTTGTAGCCATATATTCTGGGAAATTTTCATATAGTATTGCTTCTTTGAGAATTTCCCCCTCTCCATTTTCTGTTCTCTTTCTGAGTCACTTGCTGGCAGGATGGTAGACCTCCTGGACGGATTCTCTGAGTCTCACATCTGGTCTTCTGTCCTTGTTATTCTTTCCTTCTGTACTTCCTGCCCTTCCTTTGATAAGAGGTCTCCTGGGAATGAGGGTCTCTGGACCACTCAGCTTACTTGTCAGCCCCCTCATGGGTCAGTATCTCTAGGTCTGTTCTCTGGGACCATTTAGTTTCTTCAGAAGAGAATTTTCCAGGCCCTGTCTGTGGGTACCAGCTGGCTGTCAGCATTCTGGGGGCTCATTGGGGAGGGGGCATCAATGTCTTTTTTTTTTGGTACTGTGGTAAAATTGACAGAATAAAATTTACCATCTTAAACATTTTCAAGTGGACAATTCGGTGGCATTTAGTACATTCACAATCTTGTGCAACCATCACCAGTATCCATTTCCAGAACTTTTTCATCTTCCCAAACTGAAACTCTGTAACCATGAAAAACTAAATCCCCACTTCTCCTCCCCCCAGCCCCTGGCAACCGCTGTTTTACTTGCTCTATGAATTTGCCTACTCTAGGTCCCTCCTGTAAGTGGAATCATATAGTCTTTGTCCTTTTGTGTCTGGTTTATTTCACTCAGCATAATGTCCTCAAGGCTCATCCATGTTGTGGCATGTGTCAGAAGCGTCTCACTTTTTCGTGTTCAGCCTTTCTCCTCATCCCCAGTGTCCAGCCACACTTTATCCGCTCCTCCGCTGGGCCAGGCGTTCCTGAGCATGGAGCTTCTCTCCTTCAGTTTCTCCAGCGTCAACCTGGGTACCTGCCAGGCAGGCTCTGGGTGCAGTCCTGCCTGCGGCCACTGGCTTCACTCCTTCCTTTGCATGTGTGGTAACTCCATGTGGAGCCTTCCCAGGACTTGGGGGGATAAAGCATCTTGTCTGTTCTTGGTGTCCCTCTCTTGTAGGCACTTTGGTTTCACGTTCCTCCTCTTGGTTCAGACCACTTCTGCCTCTGGCTGACAGGTGTCTCCTGCTTTCATCAAAGAGGGAGTTTAAGTTTCTGTTTCTTGTTCTCTTTTTTGTTTTGGGATGAATTAAAGGTGAGAAAGAGGGGAGGGCAAAAGATTCTTACTTCACTATCTTAAAAGCAAAACTGTATTAATATTTATGTATGAATTTTCTAGTGAATAGAGGGATCTTTGTGGTTGGGGTTTTATTTTGCTTTGCTCTTCTAAAGACAATGGAGATTTGAAAATGACAAAGTTTTCTGAAGCATCATGTCTTTTCTGGCTGTTTCTTACCAGATATATCCAGCATCTTAATGCTGTAAGTGACTCAGAATCAGGAAACTCATCCTGCTGCAAATGCTCACGTCAGTCACAAGCAATGCTCGGAAAGAAAATAATTTTCCCTTTTGGAAGTATTGTTAGTGTGAGACTGTGATCCTGTGGTAGCCGGTACTTCCTCTCTCACACACACACAGAAGGCCCCTGCGTCTTCAAAGATTGTGATGGTTCCTAGAGCTGCTGGGCTCCCATCTCCTGTTACTAAGCCCCTATTCCTTTTCTAATCTCTGCTGTACTGCGTTTTTCCTCTTCCTGTGCTCCTTCACCAACTTTTAGTTTCTGCTAATTCCTGTCCGTTTCAGATGTCGCTTCCTACTCCCCACCCACCTCCCTCTGCTAAGGGTATCTTCCCCATTGGGCTGTGTGCCATGTGAGGACAAGACTCTGACTTAATTATCTTTCTATCTCTTAGAACTTAGTGCTAGCTCATGCCCCATAATAAGTACTCAATAAATGCTTGTTGATAGGATGAAGGATGGGATATGAAATTGCTTGCCTTTTTAGATCACCAGCCAATGGGTGTTTGCTTTCTTTAACCCACCAACAGACCAGTTACCAAGTATCAGGTTTAATCTTAGGTCTGGTGGAGCTCTCCTGCCCCTCTCCTTCTTTCTTCCATAAGACTTGTCATTTAAAAGCCTTATTTTGTTTGTCAGTTTACTTGTACATAAAAAGATAGATTTCAGATTTCCTTGTTTTTATTCCTCTTATCAAGTCAGATTCCCCAGGCAGGATGGCTCATGCCTGACCTTTATCTGCGTCACTGAAAGAGTTTTTCAGAGTTAGGAGAACATACAAGAACAAGGAAGAAAAAATCTGTGGTGCAGCAAGGGGAGGCCTTGAAAGGTTTATCATCTGTGGGCACATTTTGACCTTTTATGCAACTGGGGGTTCTCCAGGAAGGAAGTGAAAGAGGTCTTCCTAACCAAGTTTGCAGATCCCAGCTGCTGTTTCCGTCATCCTGGATATTAGTCCTCCCACCAGGATCCCAGAACTTCACCCAATGTCCATGTAGAAGTAAACACAGATATTTCTTCTGAAATTTATCCAAGTGAGCTTGGCTAGTTACAAGAGCCAGAGCAATACTGAAGCCACATAATTTCTGGAGACCAGAACTCCAAAAAAAGAAAGAGATGCAAATAGGCCCCTTGGCTTCAAGCAATGGGAATCACATGAAGTCTTCCAGTTAGAACATTCCAATTACACAAATATTTGAAGATGGTGTTTCAGAAGTAGACTTGAGCAAATTAATTCACCATGTAAATAACTCTCAAGAGACTTTAATGATTATAAAGTTTGCTTGGATCTTTCAGTTTCAAAAACAAGGG
This sequence comes from Equus asinus, assembly GCF_041296235.1. Classification (NCBI taxonomy): domain Eukaryota; kingdom Metazoa; phylum Chordata; class Mammalia; order Perissodactyla; family Equidae; genus Equus; species Equus asinus. Next base: position 27,541,911 of record NC_091801.1, on the reverse strand, counting down.
CTCTTCCGAGACGGAAATAACCATGTCTTCTTTCAGGGGTTCAAATCCAGGCAGGGCCCTTCAGTCATTGTGTCCTTAGAGGAAGAAAGCTTAGTTAAGGCCAGAGGAGTTCAGTGGTCCCTGGTCATGACCCACAGTGACAAATCTGCAGAAACCTGCTCCATATATAAAATGAACATTTCACAAAACCACGTCGACTTTTACTACGTGCAGTGCATTCTGATCTTTTTTATTTTATTCTAATTTATTTTTTAAAACACTGGTAGCTCCCTAAAAAAACCATTTTTTGATCCCAATTGAGTGGTGACCCACAATTTGAAAACAGATTAGAGAATAAATTCAAAAGAAGGTTCTGTTTCAAATCTAGTAAAGGACATTTCCCCTAAAGTACTAGCTCTCTTTTAGAGTCTTTCCAGTGACCACTGGCAATCAAATCTCCGGCGATGGAAAGGAGAGAGCTATGGAAAAGAAATTGTTACGATGGGGGAGTTCTTCATGTGCCAGATAGTGTACATATTCCACATGAAAATATTCCTCATGAAATACAGTTCCTCTCTAGAAGAGGCGATATCCATACAGAATAAGGTACCCTCAAAACAGGCAAAACATACAGATGTGGTTAGGTACTGATAAAACTGCCAAATAGGCACATTTCTCTATCCCATTTTAATAATGAGGGGAAATGTTATTGAAATGATCATTTTTTTCCTTAAAGCTATTCTCAGTATCAAATATCAACTGTTCAGCTTCTGAAGTACCCTGACACATTGGACCACACTAAAACCCATCCTCCAGTGGCAGTCCTCTTGGAGAGCTCAGTGGGAATAGTGAACACGCTAGTTCCCTCCCCGGTGTGAGAGGGTGCACGTTCCAGGGGCCCTGTGAGCTTTGACTCTGGCTGGTGCTGAGAACTGGGACAATGTAATGATTGGGACATAATCAATCCATCTGGCTGATTTAAGGGTCCTGACTTCTTTAAGTTTACTTACAACGAAAAGCTGATTTTTTAAAAAAGTACTAGCATGAGATAATGTATGTGAAAATGAATTTTTTTGGTGTATGTATGAAGCTGAAAAAAATACTACAGAAGAAATTGAGATTAAAGGTTAGAGTTGAGCCTGAGTAGTTCACTGAAAAGGTCAGTCAAGTCCAGCGTCCTCTCATCATTAAAGAGAGCTTGCTGTGTCTTCTACTTACCACGTTTGCCTGTTTACACTTTGGCAAACTGAATGCTGTCTTCATCCCCTTTATCCTGAAACTTGTATACTTCTTCCTTACAGAAATGTCCTTAGCCTCCATCAATTTTCTAGGGCTACCATAACGAAATACTGCACACTGGGTGGCTTACACGACAGAAATTTATTTTCTCAAGGTTTGGGAGGCCAGAAGTGTGAAATCAAGGTGTCGGCAGGGTTGGTTTCTCCCGAGCCTCCTCCTCGATTTCCAGGTGGCCGTCTCCTCCCTGTCTTCCCGCAGCCTTTCCTCTGTGCACCCGCATCCCCGGCATCTCTCTGCGTCCCAGTCTCCTCTTTAATAAGGACACCAGTCAGCCTGGGCTAGGGCTCATTTAACTCAATTCCCTCTTAAAGTGCTTGTCTGTAAATGCAGTCACATTCTGAGGTACTGAGGGCCAGGACTTCAGCATATGAATTTGCAGGGGAACACGGTTCAGCCATAAGAGCCTCTAAAGCTTGCTTCAGTAATGGATGCAGGATGTGGGTAGCAAAAAGACCATTGCAATGCTTGACCTCAGTCAGGTTTCTAAATAACACGGGTTTTTTTTTTTCTTGCCTTAGGGAGAACTAATGCCGACGTGATGACTGCCCTGTCGCAGGGCTACAGGATGCCCCGCATGGAGAACTGCCCAGATGAGCTCTATGACATCATGAAAATGTGCTGGAAAGAAAAGGCGGAAGAGAGGCCGACGTTTGATTACTTACAGAGCGTCCTGGATGATTTCTACACTGCCACGGAAGGGCAGTATCAGCAGCAGCCTTAGAGCGCAGGAAGACTCCAGCCGTTCGCAGGGACGGCTGCCTCACTGAAAAGAGAAAGTGTGATCCCTGGTTGCACTAGTCACTCATGTGCTGGGACCATCGACCGTCCCTGCTCCTGAAAGTGAGGCTAAATTACTCAGGAAGAACACTCTCCACATGGAAAGGTATTCTCTTCTCATAGGCCGATGCCCATGGTTTGCAGCTCGGATGGCCCCCAGCTGGCCATCTTGCTTTGCTAGACCAAGATCTGAACACGAACTTCTGAGAAGAAAACACCTGTCCTATCCAGAATGCACCCACTGGGGCCCCTCGTTTACAACTGGTTGTGTGACTCGGAGATTCAGGGGCCGTTTCAATAAATCCCCAACAGCAGCAGAACTAAACTCACTCATAAAGATAAAATAACAAGATGCCTATTATGACACTTCTTTCTATTTTCTCTGTGCTTTGGCTGATTTGTTAAAAAATTACTAATCCAACCTGTTAGATTTTGCAGGTAAAGTCAGAAGCTAAAAAATGTCTTTCCAAGATTTCAGTGATTTCCCCTCCCCCAAAGTCTGAGACTGTTAAACATTTTCCTTCCTTGGAGGCTGCTTGGAACCCCCGGATGGGAAGCAGCAGCACTTTCCTGGTCTCTTCCCTGTCAACGCGTCACTTGTGAGCCTGCAGAGCTGCTGCGTTAAGCAACGTGGAGCCCCCGACGGCCGGGCCCACCCAGATCCCCCGGGAAAGAGAGCTGAGCCTCAGAAACTGCTCTCCCTTCCAAAGGGATGTTTTTAATGGTCCAGCTTTTCAATTCCACCGTTTCCTACCTACAGACTTTTTTGACAGTGTAGTGTGGAAGAACAGCAAGATTTAATCTCTGCAGAACCTTCTAGGGCCTTATAAAACTTAAGAATTTTCTTTGTTGCTTCAGATGATTTGAACATTATTTTAATGATCAAGTATTAATTTTAGTTGTACTTTAAAAAGTAAAAATGCCATATTTGGGGCTATTTTCGTGATTCAGCAATCTTTTCTAAATCATGTAAGATATGTGTGAGACTATTTATACAAGAATGTGAGGGAAAGTAAGTGACTTGAGGCTCCGATGAGCCGCTGTAGCAAGGGATACGAGAGGTCTTGTTTACTGAGCTTTCCTACTGTAAGCGCTGAATGGGAGACGCTGTGGCACATCACGTGTCACTCTGCTGTTGTGTATATATCTAATGTTTCTATTTTGTGGTTTTATTTTAATACACCTGGCCCAGTAACGTCTCAAGCTTTTTACTTGTGTTTAACATTTCCAACTATCGTCAACATAGAAAAATGAGTACAAATTGGGGAAAATGAGAGGTGACCCCATATAGTTACGTTGTCTAAAAAACTTGTACGACTTCTCCCTCCATCCTTTGAGTGTTTTCAGATTGGAGAACTGAGGAGTTGATGGCCTGGACACCTGAACATCCCTTGATGGGAGCAAGTAGGATCTGTTCTCAAATAGGCTTAGCAGGCACCACTAAGGTTTCATTTGGTATGGGCTGGCTAGGTGTTAGGTGCCTAGGGGAAGGGATAAAATATTCTGCTTTCCCCTAAATTTTAACTTCTTTTCCTGTGTCATTTTTTTAATGTCCTTTCTAAAATATTCTAAAATTCTCAATTCACAAGTGCCGCATTCACAAAGATAGAATATTATCTTCGTATAATGTTTATGAAGCTTGATTCACGGTGGTAAGTTTTCCGCATACACCCACCTGTTCATATTTTACTTCAGAATCACGCGTATGACCCAACATGTTGCTTGGAGAAACAACATAAAGAATCCCTAAAGCAAAAAGAAATCTCTAGAAAATTACTAAATTCATCCTCCCCTTGTTTTTCTTCTCTCAATTCTGCTTCCTTTTGCAATTTTACACTCAACTTTCCCTCTCAGTCAAGTATGTGATCCTTTCCTCCAAGTGTCCCCCTCATCCCCTTGGGCCTCGTCACTTTCAACGTGTGCTCAAGCCACGTAGCACTCAATGGACAGCAAGCACAGTCTCTTCCTTTGGCAGTAGAATTCCAACCTCCTCATGACTCACAGGCAAAATGAGGGACTGAGGGGGTGTTTGTAAAATCTTAGGGTCTCCAGTGGTGTGCAGAGTGGCTTAAATCATCACATCCCAGGTCGTTACTGAGAACTTGAAAAACAGACTCCCCACTCCCCTTCGCCCCAAGATCCTGCCTTCACTGGTCTGCAGTGAGGGATATATGGCAACGTACTTGAAAAGCTTCGCCAGTGAATGTAAGGAACACCCAGGCTTGGAGGCCACTCTCCTGCTTTGACACATATTGCAAAGTTATCTGCTCAAAAGACCAGCCTTCTCTTTCCTCAGATGGCTTGGTTTCCCAAGGGAGGATGTAGAAGTAGACGGGGAAAGAGGAGGAGAAAATGTACGTTCTTCCTTTCTTATGAACTTGAAACCCACTGGACTTAAAGTAAAACTTGAAAGCTTGACACCAGCATCCTTGGTAGAAGGGGACATTCGGTGCTTCCGAGCCCCTCCAGGCCCCTCCCTAGGCTCTGCTGGAATCCCACTGGAAAAGCATACTGCCTAGGCCTTCTAGGGGAGATCCTCCACCACAGAAGACTTGACTTCTGTCCCAAGAGTGTATAAGAGGTCCATAAAAGCAGGGGCCATATTTATTTGCTTACACATTGGGATAGATCAGATCACAAGGGCACTGAAACCTAAGTATAAACTCATTTCCAGTTTCGCCTGTGGTGATGGCTTTCCCTTATCTTTCCATTGTTCCAACAAACTACATCTGGGGCAGTTGCTGCTAAAACGTAGATACTCTGTGCTGAAACACTGGCATCTGATCTGTTAGAATGAATTAAAACAAATGCTCATCCTATAGTTCAGCTCCCCAGCCTTTGTGATTTTAACCGCCATGCTTCACAACCAGTTAGTTTCTTACATTCTTAGCCAACAGCATCTCTCAGAGGAGATCCCAACACCCACCGTTCCCCTTAGTATCTTCATTTTCTTCTTCTGACCAGTTGAATGGAGACTCCAGTTCTCTAGCGCCTACATTTTGGTTACCTGAAGTTTTTAGACTGAGGACGAGAATTGCCATTCTTCCTGATGGAAATGGTGATAAAATACACAGACACCCATCCGCCGCCATTTGCTCAGTGCTCCCTTTGGTGCTTTGGCACTTTATACAAATTACCTCTAACTCATACAACAACCCTTGAAGGTATGGACAGTACTGTCACTGTTTCACAGCTGAGAAATCAGATGCACACAATCATCTGAAATCAAAGGCCACAGAAGGAACAGATTGGCTTCCCTTCATGTTGTTTCCTTGTGAAATAAAACAAATGAAACACCTTTGTAGTGGAATCTCCCTGGCTTGGGTGGGTGTTCTAAGTGGGCAGAGGAATTAGTTACAAAATGCTCCATTGGGGTCCACACACGTGAGGGAAAATTCCTTCTAAGAAATTTTGATTTTGGAAGAGAATTCATTCACGAATTCAACTCACCACGGACACTTTTTAAAAGGACTATTTATAGAGACTACACTTTGAATAAAATGCTTTGATGACATTTATGCTCCATTTCATAACATGAAATTGTACTAAACTGATATAATTTAATCCCCAAAAGTCCTATTCTGATAGATATGTAGGAGGAAAGCCTTCCAATTTAATTTCCTGTGTCCTTGTGAATCTAAATACTTCAGGTAGGAGTGAGTGCCAAAAATGTCACAGGGTTCCCAAGGTGGCCACCATGTGATCTCGGGTATTTTCCTTAAATGTGGAAATGATAGGGACAGTCTTGGTGGCCCCCAACTCTAGGTCATTGGAAAGATTAGTCAGAAATAACCTAGATTGGCCAATGTGCAGTGTTAACACAGAACTTCTAGAATCAAAGGGGGCTTTATTTACAGCACCAAAAGTAGATGTCCTGTCACAAGGCAAGAAAACAATCTGAATTTGTTTTTTATTACACTTGTCCCAGCCTTGGACAGTCCTTAATCCTTCACCTGCTACTCTTAGATCAACTGTGTTTTTGACTTGAGATTTGGCTTTTGTTTTTTTATTTAAAAGGTTAATGCAATGAATACACAGTACCGAATATCTGGTGGTAAGTCCTCAGTGAACACCGGAGAAGAAACCTTTAATTGAATAAAACATTTCTGCAGAAAAATGCCTGAATTCATACAAAATGGGATGAATATCTCCTATAAATAGCTTTAGGTGAGGTTTTGCCACCAAATGAGGTCTAAAAACATTTGGTTTTCAGACTTTTTGGACTTTAAATTGTGGGTAAGGGGATGGATCTATATCCATAGGGCTTGAAGAATGTGCAAGACCTTTTATGACCAGTGGTGTATCTGATTCCAATGGAGGACGTCAGGATTGGAGTTACTCAAAACCCATTTTATGCAGCTGTGTTGCAAGATGGAAAATATTTGTGCATCTCTTTGAAACAAGACAGTCATTAAAATAATCTCTCATCAAATACACCTCCTCTGGGAGGTCTGCTGCTTAGCAGTTCAAGTGGGGATAAATATCTAATGGTTTTAGTTGACCACAAGAGCTACCAGTTTGCTGTGGTCGCTAAAATGCCTAAGGAATGCAGTAGTAGGCTGCGTTAGGAGCTCGAAAGAGGCCACCCACAAAAAGAGGTGCTCTTTCATAACACAAAAGTCACACCATGCGGGAGCATTAATTCAATTCTGAACTCTCCAAGGCAGATTCTCAAGTCTTAACTGCCCCAGAAAAGTCACTTTGTTTTGGCCATGGGTGTACATGAAGGAACCGGGAGCACGTCCACCGTGGAAGTCTTTGGGCAGTTGATGGGAGCCATGGCACAGATGTTCTGATGGAGAAATAAATGAAATCATTTTAAAACATTTGCTCTGTCAAAGAATTAAATTTTGAATCCTTCTTTGTAAGACTTTTTTATTAAGTGGATCATTACTCCTAATCTCTTTTGGTCAAAGTACTCAACGTTAAATAAGGTGTCTGTGGGTTAATAGTAATCATTCAATACAGTGCTTTATGGAACACTTTCCTGAACACAGGGATAGTAGTAGATGTGTGAGTGACTCAGTCTCAAATTGCCTGCTTTGAGGGGAGAAGTAGAGTGATGATATAGGTAGAGCAAGAAAATATTAGAACGGAAAAATATAGGTGCAAAATATGGAGGAGATCATTCTGAGGAGAGATCTCAGAGCTGGTTACAGGAACAGGCATAGAGGTAAAGAAAAAAAGCTTCAGAAATAAGTGACATTCAGGATTCGCTTTGAAGATGGAAGGGTGCTGGCAGGCGCAAGGAGACTGCAGGGAGAAGTTTCATAGAAAGTGCAGCGAGGCCAGAGGAAGAGGCAGAGAAGCGTGGGGAGCGCTGAAGCGCAGAGCCCCCCAGACTGGTAGAATTAGGGACGAATTCTCGAGTGTGCATCAGAATCGCCTGGAAGGCTTGTTAAAACAGATCACTGGGTCCCCCACCACCTGCCCCCCAAAGAGTTTCCAGTTCTGGGGTATAAGTCTAGGGAGAGACTTTAGAGTGGCAGCTGACAGTCCTGGTCTTGGACCACCCTTGGAGACCCACTGGATGTACAGATGCTCAGCAGCAGGGGACCCCAGTTGACCAAGATGAGGCCACATCTTGGAGAACATGTGGAGTCCCAGGTGAGGAGCCTGCACTTTCTTAGACCCTGCACACTTGAGAAACCTCATGCCAGGGAGAACAGCACAGAGCCAACGTCCCATGGGCTGCGGGGCCACATTGCCTGGCTTTGTACCCCAGCTCTGCTTATTGCGATCAGCTACAAAGTGGGGTAAGAAGAGGAGTAACACCTCACAGGGCTGTTACAGGAACAAATGCTGTAATATCTCACTGTGAGCCAGGCACACAGTTAAGTCAGTGTGTTTGTGAAATAAAGACGTGGAATCAAGATGTTTGTTGATCAAGATGTTAAATAAAATGCAATGTCAGAAAAGCATATTATGACGTCCAATCAGTGAGCAGTGTGAGGGATGGGCGGACGGGAAAACCAGCAAGGAGGCTATTATGGCCATCCCAGTGGAGAAAAGCAAGCTCCCAAACTCCGTGTGGGCCTGCTGTGGGAGACGCTTAGCCGCAGACCCTCTGAATGCCTTGCCCGATGCCCAGAGATTGGGTTTCTTTGGTTTTGGGGTGGGGTGCAGAAATCTGCTTGTGTGTTTTTTTTGAACAACCACCCCCTTTTGTGATATTGATTTAAGCATTCAAATTATAACCTTGAAAAACTCAACTAGGGAAGTGAATTTCGGAGTTGAATTGTGTTCTCCTGAAATTGTATGTAGAAGTCCTAACCTTTAGTACCTCAGAAGGTGACATTGTTTGAAAACAGAGTTGTTACAGATGTGATTAGTTAAAATAAAATGACATCATGGGTAGACCCCTAATCAAATATAACTGGTGCCCTGAGAAGTGCTAGAATATGCAGAGGGAAGACTCTGAGGAGAGACCCAGGGAGAAGACAGCGTCTACAAGCCATGGAGAGAGGCCTGGAACAGGTCCCTCCCCACAGTCTCAGAGGGAACCAACCTTGATCTCACTCAGACTTCTACCCTCCAGAAGTGTGGGACGGTAAATTTCTGTTGTTTGAACACCTAGTTTGCAGTACTTCCCTATAGCAGTCATAGCAAATTAATGCAGTAGACTAGTGAAATTTTAGGAGCGGCTAATAAAAGAGAAAATTGTGGAAAACTGAAAGAGGGAGAATCTGCAGTCAGGAAGAGGAGAGCTGGGCCAGCAAACAAGACAAAAAAAGGTTGGTAGTGCAGACACTAGGTGAGCTGATGGTGTGCCATCCAGGGTTCAGAGGATGTGGCTGGGCAGCAGGGTGTTTTCAAATGCAGATTTTATTATTACTCAGGCATAGTGAGGCCAACAGATCAGGACACAATTGCCATTGAAAAGACAGATTGTTACAGTTCTCAAGAGAATAGCGCATGCCACTCCAGGCGAAGCCACACGGGGAAACACTGGGGTCGGTCAGGAGGCAGAGGGAGTGAGGGGAAATGTGGCCAAGAGCCTTTATTGTGGTTTCTGCAGGAAAGGCAGGCAGGGTGAGCAGGCTGAGGACAGGCTGGTGTGAATGACGTCAGCCCGCTCTGGGGAGGAGGGCGTCCCTGGTTGTCTGGTTGCTGGCGCTGAGGTGTTTAGGGCAGGGAGCCTGTGGCCCTGAGTGGGAGGCAGATAAAGGAGGTGTTGGGGTGTGGGCTCTGCATTGGTTGGTTTGCATGTGAAAGGCGAGCTCACAGGGGAGTCATTTCCTATCTCTAGGAATTGGCTACCCTGGGAGGGGCAGTCCTCCAGGGTCAGCAAGGCCCCAGATGTCCAAGCATCAGAATACAGAAAAAACAAAATAAAACCCAAGAATAAGACAAAGCGTCAAAGGCAGCAACAAGGTGGAGGAAGACAAACATGGGGCAGAGCATGGAAGGGTTTTGCCACGAGAGGAGAATAAGCTTCCTGAAGGCGGGAATCAGGAAGCTAGTGTCCCATCCCCAGCACCCAGCAGAGCCCCTCTAAGCCCCAGCTGTTTCTGGAAGTGGGCGGAGGAGAAAGGGGATTTCAAACAGTTAAAGAGAAGGAGGTAAAAAGGATATTCCCTGCTGAGATAACAGGGGAGGAGGAGGAGGAGAGTGAAGAGGCTAGGGGATCTGATGGGGGCTGAGGTGATGGCACTGTCTATTCAGCAGAAGAGGCAGCCACACAATGGTAGTGATGGATGCAACTGACCTGTGGAGACAGCACCCAGGGTTTGGAAGGTTGAGGTGAGTGTGAGAGGTGAATGAATGGAAACCCTGCACTGAGTGCAGCTGTGTGCCCCTAGCACACCAGGGAGAGAGCCTGGCACTGCTCAGAGCCATCAACGCCACTGATCACCAAGCGTGTCCTGTACCTCTTGATGCTGGAAGCTGCGCCCTGGTCCCCTCCAGGACAGTGCTCCAGCCACAGCCCCAGGAATGCTTCTGGCGTAAAGAACATAAACCGACACAAAGGACTTCTAATGGAAGCTCAGTGCGGTAGTTTGCTAGGAAGGCTGTAAAAGTCTGCGGGGCTTAAACAACAGGGATTTATTTCTCATGGCTCTGGCTACTGGAAGTCCAAGATCAAGGTGACAGCAGGGTTCGTTCCTTCTGAGGCCTCTCCTTGGCTTACAGATGGCTGCCTCCTCCTGTCTCTTCACATGGTCTCCCTCTCTGCATGTCTGCATCCAAATTTCCTCTTCTTATAAACACACTGATCATATCGGATTAAGGCCCACCCTCACGGCCTCATTTTCACTTAATTACCCCTGTAAAGACTCTATCTCCAAACACAGTCACATTCTGAGTTGCTGGGGTTAGGATTCCAACATAGGAATTTGGGAGATGGGGGGGACACAATTCAGCATAGCAGTCAGTCTCTCAGGAAATAGCAAATGTTGAACTAAAGAGGCAACCAGACAGCATCCTACTGCACCAACTGGGTAGAGCGGCGTGGTTGTCCATATTCCCCTACGACAACTGCCAGGCCCACCCACCACCCCTGGGTTGCCCAACCCCAAGGCCATTTGAACCTCTCCCCGAGCCTAGTTTGCTCAAGACCTGCTCCCCCAGGCGCATGGGGCTGGTGAGTACCAACTGAGAAAATGGCTTGGAAGTGCGTCCAGTCTGCAATGGACTGTGCGGGTCGCGGTAACTGGGAAAGGCCGTCGGCAGAACCACTGCACGAACAGATCGAGTGTGTGAAGTCACGTTTCCCGATTCGGAAATGTGGCACTTGGAGGCCCGTGCAAGGCATAGAAGCCAACTGGTTGCTGCGTGGGGGCTTATAATAAGGACAATTTTAAGCTGAAGAGGAGAGGAGGGAAGAAGAAGCAGGATGAGAGGAAGGGAGGGGAGGGAAGGAACGTCAGAAGTGAGGAGCAGCATTGCTTGAAATGCTCGTCAGGCCCCCTGAGGAAGTACCTGGCTGAGCCTGCCCCACTGGGACCCCTAAGGCAGCTCTGGGCGCCAGAGGGAGAATGGAAGGTGGGTAGAGAGTTCTGCAGCACCGGCAACAACCACAGAGTCATCTCTGATTCTTCGGATGGGAAAACACAATGAGCACAGGTATTTTCATCCACAGTCATGCGCACACGCACGTACACACACAGGTAGTAATTATCATCAGTAGCCCTCATCTTCCACTATATCATTATTCCAAACGATCTGTAAGTATGTCAAGCTTTTTCTTTTATTAACATAAAATTATTTCGGGAGAGATAACACTTGCGTAATATTTCTTGCCACAATCCTCAGAGATTGTGGTGTTTTGTTCTTGATGTTGTCATTTGAAAGTATTTCCTAAAGAAACCGAGCTCAAGGATAGGAAATAGAAGTGAATTATTCTCAACTATGGGAAACGTACAACAATAAAATACCAGCTCTTCATCCATCTGTTCAACCAACTACTATTTCTCGATTGCCTGCTGTGTGCGAGGCTCTGTGCCCGTGCTGGACGACTTGGAATGTACCTCATGCTAAAGGGCATCTATACGCAGACATCTCCCCACCCAGCACACGCCCCCAGGGATTTACGTTGTCACTTAGCTCTCTGAATAGCAGCTTCCCATCTGTCAACGGCTTTAAAAATAGCCAAACCATACTCCAGACAGCTGCTCAGTCTGTGGTAGGAGATAAAAGAGAGGATGAAAAACTTCAAAGATTAAAACTCTCAACTCCAGTGATTAAATGAGAATAAGGATTTTTCTCCTTATTAAGCAATATTCTAACAAAGAATCCTTTGAAGGAGTGAGTCACATATATACAAACTTCTGGGACAATTGCTGGGGTTTAAAACATAGGGCCTTTCTCTCTAGGAGAGGACACAAGCCTGAGGCAGAGGAAGAAGCGAAATCTCCTCCAGCTCCTCCCGGAGGAGAGTTTCGGCTTGATGATCCCCCCTAGACACACATCCCCAAACCGACATTCAACGATGTGCGTGAGGTTGAAAATCTGAATGTAAAACCCCACCTAGAAACTCCCATGTTATTACACCGAGCGATGCAGAACAAAGACTGGAGTCTCTCCTTTGAGAAAAAAATAATTTTAAAATATCTTTCCATCCTTTGAACTGAACAAAGTCTATTAAAAAGTAAACAAGTTGCTGTTTAAAAATCCCCCACATCGGGACCGGGGCAGCAGCATAGCAGTGAAGTTCACACGCTCCACTTCCGCCCGGGGTTTGTGGGTTTGGATCCTGGGCGCGGACATACACATCACTCATCAAGCCACGCTGTGGCGTCCTACATATAAAATAGAGGAAGATTGGCATGGATGTTAATTCAGCAATAATCTTCCTCAAGGAAAAAGAGGAAGATGGGCAACAGATGTTAGTTCAGGGCCAATCTTCCTCACAGATAAAACAAAAAACCCAAAAAACCTCACATTGATGGGGGCATATGAAAGGGACACAGCAGCCAACTGAAAGATCTCTCAGGCTCCAAAGCTGAAACAATTTCAGTAACAAAATAAAGTAGTATTGGATTAAAACCCAGAGTGTAAAATAAATATTCATGAGTCCACACTGGTATAAATAAATAATTCAATAAATAAGTAAACGGAGGAGAAAAGAAAATTTTCCCATGCAGAAGAATTCCAAATAATTCATGTAGATATTTCACTTTCAAAGAGGTGAAGTAAACTGCCGCCCACCTGAAGTGTCCACTGCGCATGGTGACTTCCTTCCAGAGAGTTCGGTATAAAGCGGGAGGGAAAGGTCACTTTAGAGTGGAGAAACCTGACACCCCCTCAGCCAGGTGATCAAGGTCAACATCATCAACAGTGATTAGTCCCCTGGATAGTCTGTACCCTTGATATGATGTGATGACGTGACACTTTATCTCTGTGGTCTTCCTCCCCAGATCCATAACCCCAGTCTAATCATTAGAAAAACATCAGACACATTCCAATGAAGGGCCAACTTATAATATACCCAACTAGTAACCCTAAAGCCATCAAGGTCAAACAGAGTCTGAGACACTGCCATAGCCAAGAGGAGCCCAAGAAGGCCTGAGGGCTAAATACAGTGTAGTAATCTGGATGGGATCCTGGAACAGAAAAAGGACATTAAGTAAAACCTAAGGACATCTGAATAAAGTCTGGACTTTGGTTATTAATAGTGCATCAATATCAGTTCACTAGTTGCGACAAATGTCCACAATAATGTAAGACGTTAAGAATAAGGGAAACTGGATGCAGGCTATATGGGAACTCACTGTGTGATCTTTGAAAATTTTCTGTAAATCTAAAACTGTTCTAAAGATAAAGTTTAACAACAACTAAAAGGTAAACAAGTTCCGTGAGTCTGTTCTTGGTACTGTGAGGCCAGAAAGAGTTCCTGTCCTGTCATTACCTTTACCCAACATGTTAGAGTTACATTATTCAAGAAGTCCATGTTTGTTTAATGTGTAGATGCTTATTCATAAAGTTAAAACTTCCATAAGAACAAAAAGTGAAGGGAATATTTGTATCTGACTTCTGGAAAACAGAATAACACCAACCCCTGACGATAGCCTTAAAAAGACGCTTGGGTCTGTAGTCAGTTCCCTCGGGGGACAGCGCCATCTAGTGTTTGTTCATGTAAACGAACCACAGGTGGTTCTGGTCGCTTCTGTTTCGACTGCCACATACGTACAGCACTTTACATTCGATTTCAGAGCTGAAAAGAACCACAAAGGACCTTTGGTTGAGAAAGTTTGAAAAGTGCCGACTACTGTCAGCCCTCCTGGAGATTCACTGTACACAGTCACAATAATAAAAGTTTTGAGAAGTCCTGCAGTAAGAAAAAAACTCCTGTTTAACTTCAACTGGGCCACTGTTTCTCAAATTTATTTGCCATGAACTCTCTTTTTCTCAAAATAATATGAACTTGCAAAGCAGCACATTTCAGTGGCACGTGGAAATGCTGGTCTGAACCCTGAGGACTTGCCTGACCTTGTTGAGGGAGAACATTTCTTCCTGGGTGGGGAGGAGGAGTTTCGGCTCTGCTGACTGTGCCACCTCCTTCCTTGCCGTCTGTGTTTGTTTATGCAGTCTCTTCCCCCTGTGAATAGATTTGTTTACTTTCTTGGAAAAAAAAAACTGGAAAGAACAACGAAACGGAAGCGTATCCCCAAGAAAGTGCCTATAATCTCAAATGACTCAAGTAATCAAATTGAAATAACTTGGTTTCATTTACAACTTCAACCTAGAATCTGCCTATAAAATGCTTACTTCTATTTTCGAAAACTCAGTCCAAAAATGTTTTTGAAAGAGATTTTATCCGAAATACAAATTCACAAAAAAAATAATAATAGTGTCTTTTTAAAAGTTATAAAATGACTTAAGCCCTATAAGACAGCAGATCTCAATTCCAAGTGTCAGTTCTGGAATGTGTGAGGCTCTGACGAGTTAATACTGTGTTATTTAACTTTAATCCAGCACTTACATCAAGTTCCCTCGCCTAATAAGTCCATGCTTATTTTAATATCAGATTGTTATTCATAAAGTTATAGCTTTATTAAGAATAAACAGTAAAAGATAAAAAACTGGGCTCAATAAAAGTCTAAAACGTCTCAAGTGAAAAAACTCAAGCGATTAGGTAATATATATTGTTTTTGAACCTGAATTATTTTTTGAAATGTGTCGTAAAAAGAAACACAGCTGAAATAACTCACACCTTCCGATCACAAATAACCAAAGTAACAGTTTGCCTGGAATATAAATGGCAAGAATTTACTTTTCCCCCCTAATTTCCTAAATACTTGGCATATAGAATAGGTAGGGAAAAACCCCACTCCAGTTATTAATTTGAATGATGCTTCTTACCCCCTCCTGACCACAAAGACGTATTCCAAAGGCCCTTGAAGCAATTATGTCCCTCCACTTGAGATTAAGAGGTGTGTCCTTGTGTTAAGAAGTCACCTTCCAGCTAAAATTGGTTTTTGTTTTTCAGATTTCACTAAAGTTTAGTTGGCAGAGAGTTCAAAGTCACAGGTAACAATTTATCCAGGTTATAATTTATTCTAGTTTTGGGGTTTGTTTTTTCACATAAAAACTTCTCTTAGATTTGGGGATTAACAGTTTTCCTGAAATTGAGTAACTTAGTATCTAACTTAAATGATGATCTCAGAGCTGTGATGTGACTGCTGACAATTTACTCCATTTTATTAGTTAATGCCTTTACCCTGGAAATACTAAAACTATCAGGCTCTTGAAAAAAGAAAACAACAGCGACAGCAAGAAAACAGAAGATGTTCTAAAATGTAAAACACATAGCAGAGGGGTGTAGATATTTTCTCCTCAAAGGTTTCGCCTCCAGAGAACTATATGGTAACACAGCACAGGACAAGAATTTGGACAAATTGATTCTGACAGTCAGCCTGGTGATCGCTGGGGACTGTCTCCCTTCTCTCACCTGGAAGCACGCAGCTCCATCCACCCCGTTCACCACAACTCTTGCCCTGGGCAGCTCTAACCCGGACTCGAGGCTGCAAAGAGGCACAAGCCAGGGGCCTGCCACTGTCCAGCAGCCCCAGGTCAGCCACGCTTTGTTGTCCTCCTGATCCCATCTTATCAATGGCGACACTTATGAGATGAAATAGAGTTGGTTTCCCCCAGAACAGAAAGAGAAAGCCAGATACTTTCATAGCGATAGAAACGAACAGAAAGTGAAGCTTTGGAGCAGAGGCTAGGAGTTTGGGACAGAACCACCATCCTGATCCAATAACGGCTCTGATCTGTGCTGGGAATCTGCACAGAAACAAGAAGCAATGGATCACGGCCCTCTGCCCATGAGGCTCTGAACAGAGGCTCTAAAGAATGGGGAAAGTACCGGGGAGGATGCACATGGACGCAGGCGACCGGCCGCAGTGTGCTGGGGCAGAGGCCTGAGAAGTGCCCGGGACACGGAGCTGGGGTCTTCCTCCTGCCAGCTTACGCTGGACACAATTAAGTCCTTGGGAAACATTTTCCTTTTCACAACAGGAACTTATCAGAACAACCGTTACTGTTTGATGGTGTTGCTCTCCTTGCTGAGCTGAAGCGGCCAAGGGCCAAGCTGGAGCAAGTGTTCAACAGAGAAAACCTGGCCTGTATTACAAGCAAACCCCTCAGGAGCCCTCAGGCCCCAGAAGAATAGAGCCCAGGTTTCACAATGACTAAAGATGGACAGGCTTTTATTTTATGGCAATGCAGGTTTTATGCTTTTTTCTTCTCAAATTCTAGGACATTACAAAGAAATGATTGGAACTGCTGTTATCAGTCTAATAAAAGCTTGGGACATAGTGCATTTCCTTTTGAGTCTGTATCACAAATGCTCTGTACTCTGACGGTTTCACAGATTTAAGGGTTTTCAACCATCTTAAGATCTCTTAGCATCAGGGTATCGGTACCTTGTGAGGAGAACAGGAGACAAGCGTCCAAGGCACACGAAGGAGAGGCGGCTTCCCCGGGACACAGCATCGCTACCGACTCCAACCAAAAGAGAAAACAAAATGGAACACTGGCCGGGATGCTAAGAGGAGAGGGTTGGAATCTTAGCAGCGCCGGGAGGGAACAGCCTTTTGCTGTGCTAAGATGTTCTTGTGAAGAATAGTGGGTCCTGGGGTGAGGAAGATAGAATTCCTCTCCTAGACAGCAGAACAGTGCCAGCAAAGAGCCAGGAGAGCTGCCCCGTGGGGACGAGACGTGGGAGCAAGCCCGTGGGCTCACTGCGGGGAGGTCTCACCTGCAGGGACCCTTGGGCCTGTGGACTCCCCATCGCTGTTCATGGGGGAGCTAATGGGACAGTTGTTATCACTGGATTTCATCAGTTAAACCTCACCTGTAAACTGAGGATAAGACCGTCTGCCTCACAGGCTATGCTCAGGAGTAAAGGAGCTAATGTGTGTGAAGATGTTTACCATACTGTCCGACACAGAATGGACGCTCAAGAAAGATTTTATTTTTCGTATCTCAGAAAATGACGTTAAGGATACTTACAAGGAAGAAATGCTGGGCATCCAATAGGCATAGTCCAGGTGTTAGGTGGGGCTCCTGCCAAGTGAAATATGACTTCCTCCTCTCTCCCACGAGGCCACCAAGAGCCCTCAGGCGGTGACGTGGGGGACACTTTCTACCCGCTGCACCTTAGACCCAGGCCAGCTCCTGTACTCTCCTTTCTTCTTTGCTGAGGGTCCCAAGGATCTTTTCCTCTCACTGGTGGCCACCACTGAGTCTATCCTTTGGGCTTTTCGTCCTCCAAAACAGACTTCTCTTTAGCTCCCACTTTCTTGCTGTCTCCAAAGATGACGATAAGGCCCTTTTCACTTTAACATAGAGAAACAGATGTTATGAAGCAAAAAGTCACAAACTCCTGACATAGTGGCCCCTGGTCCTCTGTGTCCAAATCCTGAGTCAACAAATGGAAGCCCCAGTGGGCTTCTGCTCTCCCTTCGTGTTCTCCCGAGAGAGTGAGGTTTCAACAGCTACACCTCTTCCTCACTCTCAATATCAAAAGGCACTGTGGATTTAGTAGAATTTTCTTTGAAAAATGTCCTTTCATAATGGTTACAAGTTGATTTAAAAATAAATAAAAGTTATAGACAATAAAAGCATTTCCTTGTTGATTGAATGAAGTAGGATTTCAATTTTAATGCAACTCCTCAACCTTTTGGTGTTTGTTATAAAATAACCTCAGGAACTGTTCAATGATTTTGCAAAATTTTATACATAACGATATATCCCCTAAGGGTTGAGTAGATTTAAACCATTTTCATGACTTTTGGTGCCATCGGTAGGTGAGTTGAGGTCATAGAGATTTATAACTAAATGAAGTCACTGCAGGTGAGAACACATTCCCCACCAACAGCCCAGGCAGATTAATGACCAATGGTTTATTTTATTACATTTTTAAGTAAAAAAAATCTCTTCAGGAATCTCTTGAGATTAAATTGTGCAATGATTTAATTTTGCTCTAATAAATTTCATACCAATCCGGAGTCCCGGAATTAATAAAAACATATAAAGATATACGGTGCTGTAAGTAAGTTCTAGAATCTCCTGAAGAACTGAAGAGACATTCTCAAGGAAACAGAGTGGGTAGAGAGGACCTGAGGACTGGTCTAATGCCACCACTCCCTATAAGGGGCCAAGCAGTGCCAGGGTGGGACGCCGAGTTCTCCAGCCCCAGCAAAACTGCAAAGGAGAGTGAATGCCATCGCATCTGTGTTTAGAAGGACGTGGCAAAATGGAATCTGGGGGTTTTGGAATGATTACCCTTGGTTCTCAAGAAGGCCCAAGTTAGGAGGAAAAGAGAGACGAACATGATTCCAGATTTATTTCATTACTACAATGTATTGCTGTCACCCTCCACAGCACCTTGGAGCCTCAAGGAAAGTGAGAAAATAAGGAAAGCCATCAGCTCCACTCAGTAGGGCTCCTTCTCTCGGGTCAATGTTCAGGACATCTGGACCGTGTTCTCCAGTGAAGGGGATCCCCAGATGTGGGAGGAAAGGCATGAAAGGAGGTGCTTCAGTTTGCATCCTTGTCTCTCCCGCCTGTTTTAAATGAAGGTCTCTTACACTGATGTTTTGAAAAATCAGCTAATTCTAGAAGTGTAATTTTAAACGTAGCCAGGCCTGGTGGTCGAGTGGTTAAGATTCGGTGCTCTCACCACCGCGGTGCAGGCTTGTTTCCCATCAGGGAATCACACCACTGTCTGTCAGTTGTCATACTGTGGTAGCCGAGTGTTGCTGTGATGCTGAAAGCTATGCCACCAGTATTTCTAATACTAGTGGGGTCCCCATGGTGGACAGGTTTCAGTGATGCTCCCAGACTAAAACAGACTAGGACCTATCCTTCTGCATCCACCCACTCACTTCAGAAAAAAATGGCCATGAAAACACTATGAACAGCATGGAGCATTGTCTGACATAGCACCAGACCATAAGAGGACGGCACAAAAGACCGGACAGGTTTCCGCTCTGCTGCACTCAGAGTTGCTAGGAGTTGGAATTGACTCAATGGCACCAACAAGAACAAACAATTTTAAATGTACAATTCAATGAGTTTTGACATGTCTATACTGTTATCTAACCATGATCACAATCAAAATATGGAACAGTTCCATCATCCCAGATGCTCCCTTTCTGTTCCTGCTCCCGCCCCTACCCCTGCCCCAGGCAACTGCTGATCTACCTTCTGTCACCATAGTTTTGCCTTTTCTAAAATCTCCCATAAATGGAATCGTATGGCATGAAGACTTTTTATTTTGTTTTTAGGGGATGAATTATCTTGTAGGCTAACCTGTCGCTCCCTGGGTCCCTCTTGCCCTCACTAGTTGTGGGGTTCTGGCAACTCCACCTTTGTGGCTACAAAAGCCCTCCAGTCATGTTGACAGCCGATCATCTTGCAAAGTCAGTAATGGACCCTTACTGTGTCCCACAGAGTAGACAGGGGTCTTGCATATTCACCAAAAGGAAACATCTAGAAGATTTTCTAGGACTATCATAGCATAACTTGGACGACTCGCCATCCTGCCTTTCCAAGGTCTCCCTTCCCAGCCAGGCATGAGGAAAGAAAGAAGTGTGGTGTGTGCACGGGACACGTCCTGACACGAGCGTCTCTCGACAGGGGAAAGAGGCCCTGAGAGCCATGAGACGGTTTAGATCAGAGCATGTGTGGGCTGGGAGAGGGAATAAAATCCCACCACACAAGTTGAGTTTATTTGTTTCCCCCCAAACCCCACATCAACTTAAATTCTTTTCAAATAAAATACTCTTTAAAAGACTTCTCCTGGGTGAAGAGAGTGGGAGGAAAATTCTTCCTTAGGATTAAATCCATGAGGCGCCGTTGGGAACCAGAAAGAGAATGATGTCATATGAAGGGGAGCACTTCAGCAGACAGGCCAGAAGCCGGGCTCCCAGGGACAGGCCCCAGACTCAGGACTCCAGGCCCATCCTCCGAAAAAGAGCAAAGCATTCCCTGGGCTGAAATGGGTGCAACCTGGGGCCCAAGGAGCCACACGAAGCCTAGAAAGAAGAGAGAGAAGGGCCCCTTGACAACATCAGATTGTTTGAATTCCCATGGATGTAACTTCTTCCAAGGGGGAGTCGACAGAGAACCAGAAAGCAAGAAGGTTTTTGGGTTTTTTGGTTTTAATTTCCCCTAGAGAAGGGATAGAAATTAACATTTCTTGTCCATCCACTCTACGGCAGGTACTGGGGTAAGTGCTTTATGTCCATGTTCTCATCAAAAAGAAAAAACAAATGATAAACATTTACCCTTTTGTGGAGAAGGGAGGAGCTGATATGGGAATGAAAAGAAAAGGGATCTTTTTAAAAAAGTAAAAGTAGAAGAGTACGAAGAGAATGAAGAAAGCTAACTGTTTATAAATTTATAACAGTTCATAAATTATCAGGGCACGCATGCCCTGATTTCTACTATGTGCTAGCCAAATCAATTCAGTAGGATCCACCAATGAATGATAAAAATTTTAGATCCAACTTGGGGACGGTTGAACTTTTTTCAGGGTATTTACAGGAAAAGAAAAAGATGTCCAAGATTAGCCTAGCCGGTCACTCTCAGAATCACAAAAGGGAGAGGCATAGCAAACCAACTAAGTCAAGAAGAAAGACACTGGGCCAACCCTGATGGCCTAGTGGTTAAGTTTGGGGTGCTCTGCTTGGGTGGCCCAGCTTCAGCTCCTGGGCCAGGACCTACACCTCTCATCTGTCAGTGACCATGCTGTCGCAGCAGCTTGTATACAAAAAGAGGAAGATTGGGGGCCTGCCCCGTGGCTGAGTGGTTAAGTTTATGTGGTCCACTAAGGCGGCCCAGGGTTTCACTGGTTCGGATCACGGGTGCAGACATGGCACCACTCATCAGGCCATGCTGAGGTGGCATCCCACATAGCACAACCAGAGGCACTCACAACTAGAATATACAACTATGTACTGGGTGGCTTTGAGGAGAAGAAGAAGGGAGAAAAACAAAAGAAGATTGGCAACAGATGTTAGCTCAGGTACCAATCTTAAAAACAAAAAGAGGAAGATTGGCAGCAGATGTTAGCTCAGGGCCAATCTTCCTCAGCTAAAAAAAAAAGGAGAAGAAGAAAGACACTGTACTTGGGAAAGTTAAGGGCATTCGTATGTGAGGGGGAAAGGAGCAAAGAGTCAGGACCTTTGTTAATACTAATTTTCAATGGGAATTATAATTAATCGCCAAGGTTGGTGTCCTTGTACACAGGATAAATAATCTCATTTACTACAGCCCACTATGTAAAATGTTAAGCTTCTTTAATCTCACCTGAATGGATAAATGACAGCATGGTCATTTGTGGACACGTTCATAGGATACAGACATTCTACAAAGGATTGGGAACCCCTGAGTTCTAAGACATGAAATTTTTCTCTATATTTAGCTTCCACAAAGAGAATATTTCTTTTTTGACACCTTCTTAATCTGGCTTAGATCTCAGACTGACGTCAAATAGTATTTCATTACAAGTATGCATTACAGAATAGAAAATGCTGAACTCTGTCCTGTTTCTAAATCTGAATCATTGTTCACATAAGGGGTGAAGTGGGAGTTGTTTTCACTGGCTATTTCGCTGTGAATGTAAATGCACTCCCCATGCAGCCCAGCAGGTCATCTACTTGTTTGGATGCTACCCGTCCCAGGCCATTGTTCTCGTTAGTCCTCCAGAGCCCATTGGTCTCTGAGAAAGTTCGTGTAATTTCTCCATCTTCACCCTTAATGCTTTTATGCACAGCACACATGTTAGAGCCAAATGCAAAACATGATCCCCTCATCTTTTCCAGCCTAATGCCTTATCCTGGTAGACAGGAACCTTAAATTACAAGCATTTTTTTTAAATTACAAGAGATTACGGAAGTCTCATCACATCATAGCGCTTGTGCAATGGCTTAGAAACCCTCATCCTATCTTAACATAATTACAATTTGTCTGAAATTAACATAGCTACTCTAGCTTTTTTCTAAATTAGCGTTAGCATGATATACCTTTCTCTATCTTTTTTACTTTGTGTGTATCTGAGTGTTTCAAAATATAATGTATTAATAGAAAATCTGAGGTAAAGTAAGGCCAATAGATGAGGGGATGATTGCCGTTAAAAATATAGTTTATTGCTCACAGTTCCTAAGAGGATGGGGCACGCCATGCCAAGGGGCCACAGGGAGAATGACTGGGATCATTTAAGAGGCAGAGAGAGAGGGGAACTATGGGCAAGAACCTTTATTGTGGTTTCCTTGGGACAGAAATGGCAAGGAAGGGCAGGCAGGTTTGGCTAGTTTGAATAATTTCAGTGGATGCTGGGGTATAGGAGCACCTGCCCCTGATGATGAATCAAGGGGATAATGACTTGGAGGGTGAAAGCCAAATAAAAGAGTGGGTGGGGCTATGGACTCTGGATGAATTGGTTTGTATTTGAAAAGCATACTCCTCTGGGAGGAAGGCAATGAGGGAGTCAGGAAGTTGAGGCAAGGTAACTCAGGCACGTTAACAGGTTGTCTAGAACAAAACATGTCTAGCACATACATGTAGGGTAGATGTTAAAGCATCAAGTTAAGGAAGCTAGAAACATGGTTAATACAGTGAGTCTTCATTTTTAAGCTGGGTTGGGTCTTATTTATTTATTTTTTATCCAATCTGGCAATCTCTGTCTTTTAACTGGTGTGTTTAGACCATTCACATTTAAAGTGATTGTCAATACAGTTGGATTAAAATCTACCATCTTTGTAAATGTCTTCTATTTGTTTTATTTGTACTTCATTTCTTTTTCCCCCTTTTCTGCCTTCTATGGTTTTAAACGAACATTTTATTTGATTCCATTTTATCTCTCCTGTATGATATTATTTAACTTCTTTTAAACACATTTTAGTGGTTTCCCTAGAATTTGCAATACGCCTTGCAAATGATCTAAGTCTGCCTTCAAATAAGGCTATGCTGCTTCATGTGGCGTGCAGGTACTTTATAACAGAGCATCCCCATTCCTTCCTCCATCCCTGTGACATTGCTGGCATTCATTTTACTTATTCATATGCTATAAACAACTAACACATTGTTGGTTTATTGCTTTAAACATTTATCTTTTAGGTCTGTTAAAAATAAGAAAAATAAAATAATATATTTACCTTCATTTATTCCATTTCTGACATTCTTCCTTCCTTTATGTAGATCTGAGTTTCTGATGTATATTTTCCTTATGCCTGAAGACTTTCCTCTAACTTTCCCGGGTAGGTCTTTTAGCGGTGAATTCCCTCAGTGTTTGTCTGAGAAAGCTTTTATTCTGCTTCATTTTTGAAGGATAATGTTGCTGGATATAGAACTCAGAGTTGGCAGTTTTTCTTTCAACTCTTTAAAGATTTCACTCCACTCTCTTCTTGCTTGCGTGGTTTCTGAGATGTCTGCTGTAATTCTCATTCCTGTTCTTGTATAGATAAGGTATTTTCCCCTCTCTGGCTTCTTTCAGTTTTCTTTTTGTCTTTGGTTTTCTGCAGTTTGAATATGATGTGCCTAGCTGTAAATTTCTTGATATTTAACCAATATGGTATTCTCTGAGATTCTTAGATTTGTGGTTTGGTGTCTGTCAATAATTTTGGAAAATTATCAGATAGTGTTACTTCTAATATTTCCTCTGCTCCGTTCTCTCTTTATTTTCTTTCTGGTATTCCATTATGCACATGTTACCCTTCATAATTGTCCCATAGTTCTTGGATGTTCTGCTCTGTTTTTTCATTCTTTTTTTCTCTGTGAATTTCAGTTTGAGAAATTTCTGTTGACCTATTTGCAAGCTCACAGATTCTTCCCTCAGCTGTGTCTAGTCTACTGATAAGCCCATCAGAGACGTTCTTTATGTTACTGTGCTTTTGACTTCTTCTAGTTCCTTTTGTTTCTTCATTAGAGTTTCCATCCTCTGTTTACATTACCCATCTGTTCATGCATGTTATCTACTTTTTCCTTTAACATATTCGTCATAGTTATTTTTAATTACATTTTTTATAATTCTGATATCAGTGTCACATCTGAGTCTGGTTCTGATGGTTGCTTTCTCTCTACATGCATATTTTTCGTGCCTTTTTGTTTTGAAAGCTGAGACTCTTTAATCAGGTAATAAGAACTGAGGTAAATAGGTCATTTGTGTAACAATTTATGATACCTGGGTTAAGAATTGGGCTGTATTTAGTGTTTGTTGCAGCTATAAGCACTGGAAGCTTCAAATTCCTCTAGTGGGTTTGTCTTTTCTTCCCATCTTGATTTTGGGGCCTCCTTTTCAACTGCTGTGTCTTGCAGCTCTTTCAGCTCTAATCCATTATGGCTGCAGTTATTATTTTTGTTAGTATAGTGCTAGGTTGTGGGGAAAATGCTTTAATTTTCTAATTAAGTCTCAATCTTTTGGTTGTCCCACTCAGGAGTGTGACTCAGAAGTGTGCCTGTCCCTTCTCCTCCAGCAGAGCTTTCCCCCTTCTTTGCACCCAGTCCCCTTCCTGGCTTCAGCATCCTCGGATTTTTTCCTCAAAGTCCCTTACCCTGCTGACTATGAATTTATTTATTTGTTTTTCCTTAGGTGAGACAGAAAGGCTGAGGCAGGCTGGAGGGGCACAGTTCCCTTCTTCAGCTGGGATAAGTTTTCAGAATTGTCTCCTCGGCACTTCCCCTTTGTTAGGGAAAAGAGTCTGGGAGGGTCTCACAATGGCAACTCTTTCCCTACCCCTGACAGTTCACTTGGGGAGCTTTTTGGAATCCTCCTCCTGAGAATCTGGTGAGGTCCCTCAAGTAAAGGCCTGTGAAAGTGTGGGCCCCACCCCATGACTGTAGCCCCCAGGAGATTTTCACCTTTATGCTAGTCTGCACTCAGCCTCCAGCAACTTGTCAAAATTGCTGTTTAAATATTCCTACCAGCTTGGCATCTGGCAGCTTCCGCTCCAGGTGTCTTTCTAGTTGTGACCAACTCTCCAGATTTGGGGGTTGTGTTTTGCCCTGTGGCCTCAGTTCTCTAAGTACAAGAAAATTCTTTTATTTTCAGTTTGTATGGCTTCTTCTTGTCATAAAGAGGGCAGTAACGACTTCTGAGCTCTTTACATGTCAGAGCAGAAACTGCCTTAACATCAGCAATTTTGATCATCATCGCAAATTTGGCTCTTAATAATGCTGCAGCTAGGAAATGAAAAATAAAGAAAGAGGAAAACCTACTCTTCTGGCTGCAACTGATTTTCATAAGGCTCATCTGAAGAAACGTTTGAGAACCAGCTGAAGAGTATTTTTGAAGTGGGTTTAGGAATTAAGCCAAGCAGAAATGAACCTACTAACAGTAGGGTGACCTTATAACTTAGTATCCAAACTAGGACATTTTTGAGAATAAAAGGGAGAGATTTCATTAATTATGTGGGGGGAAAAAAGACGTAAACCAGGACTGTCCCAGGCAAATTGGGATATATGGGCAGCCTTACTAATAGCTATAGTCATATCATAAAAGACAATAAAAGCCAAGAGATAAGTTTAGAGTAACTCCTTTTTCTCTTCACATTGACTCTTTGTTACTTCTATAGTTCTGTGCATCTCCTTGGATTTGCAGTACTGTATATATTTATTTAAAAATGAAAAATGTTTGCATCTATTATTTACTAGAACTCCTTTCTTTAAAAAAAAAAACTTGTTTTATTGAATGCAACTAGATTCTTTGCTGTAGCCACTTTAAAATAAAAATCCTAACACTTCTCCAAGCTTGTTAATGCCAATATTCTCTGGGCTCTAGTCATAATTAAAAGGATGGAAAGTCCTCTTGTAATGATAGAGTACATGATCATTCCTATTAATTATGTTTAATAGCCACAGGAGGAAGTTAGCATCACATCCGTTTAGGATCATGGGAAAACTATTTCTCTTCAATAGAATCAGAGAATTCTAGAATTTCAAAGCTGAAAGGGACTTCTGAGATCATTTAGTCTAAACCTTGATGCAGCAGGCATCTGAGTCCCACAGAAGTCAAATTACTTGCTCAAGGAAAAACAAGAGGGAAGAAAAGGAACTGGAAACCATATCTTCCGATACGAAGTCTTGTGCCCTTTTCAACTCCATATCGTGTGAATGTTTACATTATATATAATCACAATTTGAATGCTGCTTTGAGATTGTCAACACATACTTTGACTTTCTTTCATTCTGCCGGAATGTAATTATTGAATCTCCCTTTGTTGCACATCTTCCCTTTCATTCATGGATTTCATGGTCTATCACTTGGTAATACTCATTTTTTAAAAAAATTATAGGGGCTGGCCTGGTGGCGCAGTGGTTAAGTTAGCATGTTCCACTTCAGCTGCCCGGGGTTCCCCTGTTCGGATCCCAGGTTCAGATATGGCACTGCTTGGCAAGCCATGCTGTGGTGGGCGTCCCACATATAAAGTAGAGGAGGATGGGCACCATGTTAGCTCAGGGCCAGTCTTCCTCAGCAAAAAGAGGAGGATTGGAAGCAGTTAGCTCAGGGGTAATCTTCCTCAAAAAACAACAACAACGACAATAACAAAAACAAAAATTAAAAAAATTATAGTAAAAACACAACACAATCTCTAACCTCTTAACAGATTTTATAGTGTACCACACAGTATTCTTATCTATAGGCACAATGTTGTACAGCAAATATCTAGAACTTATTCATCTTGCATAACTGAAATCTTATACCCTTTGATTAGCAACTCCCTATTTCCCCTTCCCCCGAGTCCTAGTAACCACAGTTCCATTCTTTGCTCTTACGGGTTTGACTTTTTTTTTATCCCCTTATTTTACTTAATGCCAATGCCGTGGAATTTAAATATACTACGTTTTTTTCACCGGTGTGATTATCTAGCTTTGTTCCTTGTTTCCTATGTTTTATTTTTTGCTTCTTGTTTCTATTTCAAGGAATTGAAGGTATTGGGGCTTGGGGAAAAATTGTTTCCGGTATAGATTTTGATATTGTAGAGGAAGCTTTCCAAACCCAGACATAGACATAGCTGAGAGTGGAGGCTACTCAGTACCCCTGCACGTGGTGAAGCTGTACTGTTTCTACCACTCGGAGAGCAAGGTGAACATAGGTCTCCCAGGCCACTGGGGATGATAGAGGGATGTGGGTTGGAGATGAGCAGGACTTTCTGTCCCTTCTATTCAAATTGAAATTCATTTGAATGAAAAAAATGTCTGTGTGCCAGGCATTGTGTGAATTCCTGCCATGGATCTAGATGGAGTAAGACACATTCCCAGGCAACCTGTGACCAATGCAGTCAGTTGGTGGTAGGAGGTGTGGGAGATACACACATCACTCAGGACCAGACTGAATTTGCCATTTACCGGAGAGTGTTATCAAGTGTTCAGTAAAATTGTGTTTCAGTTCTGATGCATCAGTTATCAGGTTGCCATACAATCTGGCTGTTGAAGTGTCTATCTCGCTTCCTTGACACAAGGTGCCGTCTATTCATCCTTGCCTGGCATAGAGGAGATGCTTCATAAGTACTTGTTGCTGGAGGAGAGAGGTGCAAGCAATGCGCTGTGGGGATTCAGACGTGGGTGAGACTGTGGGCAACCAGGAAGGGCTCCATAGAGAAGCTGTTCTCTGAAACAAACCTTGAAGAAGTGGGAGGATCATAACGAACCCAGATGGGGAAGAGTCAGAGACCTAAGCACAGATACCCAGAGCAGGGAAACTGGCTGCTTCATCAAAGCTCAAGCCTGGAGAGGTGAGCTGAGACCAGATTATCAGGGAGATGGTGAGTAGTTTGTACATAATTTCATCTCGTAGAGACGTGGTGACAATGATTAGTTAGGGAGACAATCTAGTGAAGCTGTGTTCGATGGATTAGAAATGGGAGAGGCTGGAGGCAGTCAAACCAGTTGGGATGCTATTGCAACAGCACAGCTGAGAGCTGAAGAAAGCTTAAGTAGTAATATGGAAAAGGAAATAGTAAGGGTGGGGGCTGGAGATATTTTGAAGGTGGTGTCAGAAGTTCTGGTAATCTGTGGTTCCCTAGAATAAATCAGCTCAGGAAAAAAGTAGGATGAAAACAGCAATAACAAAACAATATTTTCCTCACCCTATTCTCCATCAACTGTTTTACAACTAGCAGTCCTTTCAAATTCTTCCTTCCTGAGGTGCAAGGTGAATAAGCGGATGATGCAGAACTTGCCAGAGATGCTAAGCATCACTCCAGGGCCCGCGGAAGCCATCAGTGTCAGCCAAGGCTATTGCTGCTGATG
Source organism: Equus asinus (assembly GCF_041296235.1). Taxonomy (NCBI): domain Eukaryota; kingdom Metazoa; phylum Chordata; class Mammalia; order Perissodactyla; family Equidae; genus Equus; species Equus asinus. The sequence goes on along the minus strand of NC_091801.1, from coordinate 27,513,654 downwards.
CCCATCAAAGGCGCCAGCATGGGCAGGACCCACTTGCCCCTAAGGTGGCTGTGTCCTCAAGGGATCCACTCCTCACTCTGAATTGTTATCTGGTTTAGGAAACAAGGCTTTCCTTTGTTCTCAATGTCTGACAGAGATTTTTCTTCCGCTTTTTATAGAGACCTCTCCTTTCACTACAATTCAGGTGTTTGTAAAGCTGGGCAGTTGAAGAATAGTGACAAACTCTGTGCTGTACTGAAAAATTATTTTTCTTTGGCACTGGCTCTTTGGCATTGGATGAAATTTGTGGAGTTCTCTTTTCCCCTTAGAAGTATGTCTTAGTAGCTGATGAAAATAAACTACTGGAAGGGCCACCCCCTCCCCTGAATCCTAGTTGAGACCTTGCTTCCCACTGAGGAGAGTGTGTACATTTGTGCATTCGGCGACTGAGACTGACGGGGTGGGGTGACGGTCAGGGACTTGTATTTGGGGAGGGGAACTGAGGCAGGGTCTCAGAGGGAGAAAGAAAGATCAGAGAGCTATTTTCTTTCCTCAGCAGAGTGAATACCTTTTCCATCTAAACTACTGTATTCTTCAGATGTTATTTCCATTGTCATTTCTATAAATAAGCAAGCCCACTTATTTTCCGAACAGAATTTTTCAATAATTATTTTCTCACATGAGATGTTTGTGGCGTAATACGTATCTTTTTCTATGTAAAGAAAAGACGTGTGATTTATGAAGGCAGGTTTTAAAAGTCTTTCTATAGATGAAGTATAAGGTTTAATTAATTTGTTGATCTTATTCCAAAAATATTTTCATTTTTTAATTGAGATATAATTAACATATAACATATTAATTTCAGGTATACAACATAATGATTCAATATATGTATATACTGCAAAATACCACCGTAAGTTTAATTAACATCCATTGCCTCACATAGTTGCAGATTTTTTCTCTTGTGATGAGAACTTTCAAGATCTATTCTCTTAGAAACTTTCAAATATGAAATACAGTATTATTGACCATAGTCACCATGCTGTACATGACATCCCCAGGACTTGTTTATTTTAAAACTGGAAATTTGTACCTTTTGACCACCTTCACCCATTTTACCCACCTCCTAGCCCCTGCCTCTGGCAACCACCAATCTGTTCTCTGTATCTACCAGCTGGTTATTTTTTTTTTCAGATTCCATGTATAAGTGAGATCATATGGTATTTGTCTTTCTCTGTCTGACTTATATTGCTCAGCATAATGCCCTCAAGGTCCATCCATGTTGTCGTAAATGGTAGGATTTCCCTTTTTTATGGCTGAATAATATATATGTCATATATACATATGTCAATGACATGTATATGTGAATATATATAATGATATATATATATATCACACACATACCACTTTTTCTTTATGCACTCATCCATTGATAGCCACCTTGGTTGTTTCCATGTCTTGGCTACTGTAAATAATGCTGCAATGAGGGGCTGGCCCCGTGGCCGAGTGGTTAAGTTCGCACGCTCCGCTGCAGGCGGCCCAGTGTTTCGTTGGTTCGAACCAACGGGTGCGGACATGGCACTGCTCATCAAACCACGCTGAGGCGGCGTCCCACATGCCACAACTAGAAGGACCCACAACAAAGAATATACAACTATGTACTGAGGGGCTTTGGGGAGAAAAAGGAAAAATAAAATCTTAAAAAAAAAATAATGCTGCAATGAACATGGGGTGCAGGTATCTTTTTGAGTCAGTGTTTTCATGTCCTTTGGATAAATACCCAGAAGTGGAATTGCTAGGTCATATAGTAGTTCTATTTTTAATTTTTTGAGGAACTTCTGTACTGTTTTCCATAGTGGCTACACCATTTTACATTCCCATCAACAATGCACAAGGGTTCAAATTTCTCCGCATGCTTTTCCTGCTGTCTTTTGATTTTTTGATAATAGCCCCATCCTGACAGGTGTGAGGTGGTATCTTACTGTGGTTTTGATTTGAATTTTCCAGACGATTGGTGACATTGAGCATCTTTTCATATACCTCTTGACCATTTATATGTCTTCCTTGGAAATATGTCTATTCAAGTTCTTAGCTTATTTTTAAAGTGGATTATTAGCTTTTTTGCTATTGGTAATATTCTTGATAACATTCTCCACTCCCTTGTCGTGTCTTCCACCACTGTCATGACCTGGTAAACCCCAATCCTGAATCAACACAACAATTTGCTTTTCTCATTTCTAAATCTTGATCACCAAGGGCAACTAGAGAAAAAGTAATAAAATGGCTCAGATTGCTGTCATTATAAAATCAAAGTCTTACTACTCCAGTAATTCTTCTGTTTTCTGGTCAGCTGTCTCTCTCTCCTGGTCTGCCTCAAGCTTTTCAAACTTTCTCTATTCTCTTCTAGTCTTGGATCCCACCAGTTCCCTCCTTACTCATGTTCTCATGGTTCTTTCTCCTATTCACAGAGACCCTGGGAATTAACACATGAGAAATTATGGCACTAAACTTCAGGCACTAAACAAGAGAACTTACCTGCCAATAGACCTTGTCCTTTCCTCTTTCTTTCTACTTACAACAGAAAAGGAGTAAGATGTCCCTCCTTTTCTTGAAGCTAATCCCTCCGCCTGTTTCTGGATTCCATCCCTCTCACCTTCCCAGGAACCTCACTCCATCATCTCTTTCTCCCATGATGATGTCATCCATCATCACCTTCTCCTTCACTTGTCATCTCCTTCCATGTGTTCAACTCTTGCCTCTCTACTGCCTCCTTCCCATCAGCCTGAAGTTCATCTGAAAAACACAAAAGCCCACTCTCAACCACACGCTGCTGCACTCCAGTTCTTTCTTTATCTCTTAACTCCCTTAGAGCCAAACTTGCCAGATTTGTTTGTGCTCACTGTCTCCATTCTCTCCTCTTATGCCTCAACCATCTACAATCTACCTCACATCCCCATCACCTTTTTGAAGCTCTCCTTGTGTAAGTTTTTGATAAATCTAATGGACTTCAAGCTATTCAATGCTCAAAACACTGCATCACTCTTCATTTATCCTTCTTCCTCCTATTCAATGTATTTACAAATATAGTAGATTCTGCCTTCTTAAAACTTCTCATAGTGATAGAACTCTCTTCGTTCCAATTCCCACTCTTTTAGTTTAAGTGCATTCATGTCTTGTCTGCACTCTTGAAATGGGCTCCCGGCCTTCAGGCTTCTCCCTCCCCTTCAGTCCATTCCTAATAGTGTCATCATCTTACTCCTCTGACCAAAACCTTCCAATGTTCTCCCCTTTATTGAAGATTAAGTCTATATTCCTCAGCATAGAGTAAAGCCCTTGCATGACGTGACCCGTCTTACCTCTCTGGCCCTCTTTCTCTCCTCACATGAACTCCAGACTAGATATTCCACTCACAGCTCACTTCTCTCAGACCCTTTAACGTGTCATGCTCTTTGTCATCTATGAGCTGGTCCTTCCGCCTGGGACACTCCTTCTCCTGTTTTCCTCCTCCTCCTTGGCACCTCCCCACACACCCCGCTGCCCACAATCTAATTTATTTTTACTTGTATTTCACATTGCTAATAGGCCCTTGGCAAACTCCAAAAGCCTGAGTTAGGTGAAACATCTAGCTTTGAGCTGTGCAGATAATAAAACAAATACTCATTGAATTGAAACCATGATTTTATCATAACCATGTTGAAATTTACAGGAAAACATATGATTTACCAAGCATTGCCTTCAACACAGAGCTCAACCTTCTTCCTTATATGAAACCAAATTCTTAATATACTCTCAAAGAATCAAGTAAAATATTAAAAGAAGTAGACCAACTTCCAAAAACTTTCAGGGAGATTACTCAAGGAATAAAACTTCAAAGTTTGTGTTTAAAAATCACAACCCTTTTGAAGTTTTATAAGTTTTCACTGTAGGACATAAAATTATTTTTCTGTAGATAATAGTGAGAGCTATTGCTACACAAAAAATTCTTTACCTTCAAAAAATACAGAAATATGGCAGTTATTATGAGCATTTCCTCATGTAGGTTCATACTTAACTCAAGTTGGGGTCATGCTATAGAATTTTTTACCTCCCAATTTGCTCTGTTCCTATTATTTCCTGAAATATTAGTTTGGATATTAATATATCTTGACTTAGTGCATCAGTACATCATTACACTTTTGGCAATTAACTTTTCTATCAGATTTCCAGCTGTTCTTAAAAGATCTTGCAAAAAATAATTAGAAATAGAAAATAGAGACATGGATAATTTATTCTAGAGTAAGATGAAATCATATATCCATTAGTAAATGGGGGCCATTCCCATAACACTCTGAGCTTCTCACTTTATAAGACTTAACACTTAGAGATATCATATTTATTGGGGCAAATGTGAATATACATTTCACGGAAAAACAAATGCAGATAATCCATAAACATATGGAAATCTTAAGGGGATAAATAAAAAGCAAAAGTAAAAGACATAGTTATCACCTATCATTCTGGAAAATGCCCAAAAGATAATAGTGATACCCTGTGTGGCAAGGGAATGAGCAAAAAGGCATTGCCATACATTGTGCAAAGTCATATGTACATGGATATTCAGTGTAGCATTGTTTATGACAAAAAATAACTAGAATAAAAAGTCTAAATATCTATCAATGGCGTGCCAGATATAAATAAATTATGGTATAGCCATACAGTGGAATCCTATGTAATCCTTAGAAAGATTAGAATATTCCTATAAACACAAAAATAAAATGGCGTCCATGATATATTAGTGAAGAAAAACAAGGACATTGTGTAGAGAATGCCAAAACTTGAGTGTGATGTGCACTTATGCCTCGGGGTCTAATTCCTGAGAAGTAACCCTTGCACTTCGTTCTCTGAATTTATTTATACCTAATGCTCAGCTCAAACTGAGCTTGTCTAGAAGACTAATGTAACTTTCTTCATCACTTCTTTTGCTTAGGAGTTAGAAGAGTAACATCTCAGCCCATCTCATTCCCTCTGAGAAGCTGATGAAAGTACCGAACCTGCTTTCCAGAAAATATTCAAGCATAAGCAGCTACAAAATTTTTTTATAATTTCAAAGTAGATTCACTGGAGCCCATCCACAGATTTCTAGAGACTCAAAGATCCTAAATGAAGAGCTCGTTGTAGAGTAAGAGTTCATGGTATAATACCATACAGAATTCTAAGAAAGCATTATAACTAGACCCAGATGGGTGTGCCCACTTTTCTGAGTTTGGTGGGCGTGTAGTCCTTCAGATATGCTCTCAAAGCCTTGGAAGGGCAGATGAGTACAATTATATGGGTACAAGCCCGACCAGGGCCCTAGATGGGTTCCAGTCCAGTCCACTCCTTTTTGGTCTCCTGGTACCTTCCATAATTCTGGAAATTAAAGGATTAAACTTTACTTCTCTGTAAAATTATTTTTGAGAAAGCAACATTCCCTAATTGACATGTTCCTGAAACTTAGAAATTATAAAAGATGAAAATGTTTATTCTTCTTAGCAGCTGCATCTTCCTCAGATAGGTGAATGCTTGCCTCTGTCTCTCCCAGAAAGTGCCTGTCTCTCCTTAGATTTGGTTAGTTGGTTGCCTTAAGACCTCAGCTCCCTGATGAGTTCAAGAAAAGTCATGAACTTGAGGTTTGTTTAGCCTCTGTTATTGTTGTAAGGGTGGGAGTGACTCTCTTCCTAGTTTTGTACATTCCAAGCAGAAACTAGACGCCTCTGTTGGAGAAGTTTAAACAGAAAAATGACATAATCTGATTTAAATACTTGAAAGGTAATTTTAGCACCCATGGAAAAAAGTAGAATGAGCCTGGGGTTGGGGACAAGAATGAAAGCAGGGAGACCAGCAAGGAGGTTGTATGATTCTATCTATATAAGGTATGTAACACCGTCAACCTCTGAGAAGCAGAAAGTAGAATGGTGGTCGAGGGGCTAAGGGAGAGGGGGAAAGGGTGGCTGTTAAAGGGCATTGAGTGTCAGTTCTGCAAGATGAAAAAGTTCTGGAGCTCTGTTTCACAACAATGTGAATATATTTAACCCAACTGAACTACACTTAAAAACAGTTAAGGTGTTAAATTTTATGTCTTAACTGTAAAAAAAAAAAAAAAGAAGAAGTGATGGTGGCATGGACTAGTAGTTGCACTAAACACAAGAGGGCTTCCTGTGGGAACACGCAGTTTGCCATTTGTGATGGTTAATTTTATATGTCAACTTGACTAAGCCATGTGTGCCCAGATACTTGGCCAAACATTATTCTGGGTGTTTCTGTGAGGTTGTTTTTGGATAAGATTAACATTTAAATCTGTAGATGAGTAAAGTAGATGGCCCTCCTTCATGTTAGTGGGCCTCATCCAATCAGTTGAAGGCTTGAATAGAACAAAAAGGCTGACCCTCCTGGGAGTAAGAGGGAACTGCTCCCACTTGACTGCCTTTGAGCTGGGGCATCGGCTTTTTCCTGACTTCAGACTTGACTTGAAACTTTGGCTCTTCCCCGGTCTCGAGGCCTTCAGACTGGAAATATACCATTGACTCTCCTGGTTCTCAGGCTTTTGGCCTCATGCTGGAACTGAACCATTGGTTTCCTGCATCTCCTGCTTTCTGACTCACCCTGTAGATCTTGGGACTTGCCAGCATCCATAATTGCATGAGCCAATTCCTTACAATAAATTTCACATATTTCAATAAACTTCATATATATATTATTGGTTCTGTTTCTTTGGAGAGCCCTGACTCACACATCATTATCAAATATAAACTCAAGTTTCATAATAATCTCTTACTATTTTAAATGTTTTCTACAATAATTTACTGATTTCATTTTTCAGTTTGAGCAAAGTAGATCGAATATCATTTTTGTGTACACACATCAAATGTTTAAGTGAATTCTCTGTGTGTTGTTTTTTTAATAAACATAGTCAAATATGACCACTCATTTTAACACCTCAAAATTTTCCTCTGGGATTCAGGATATAAACTGAAAGGTATTTTGTTTAAAATTTATTTGTGATTCTGCTTAGAAAAATGACTTCAGATCATTAACTGGTTCAAAGTTTGGTCTGCTGCAATTCATATTTAGACAAATCCTAAAACATATTTCTTTTTTTTTTTTAAGATTGGCACCTGAGCTAACATCTGTTGTCAATATTCTTTTCTTTTTCTTCTTTTTCTTCTTCTCAAAGCCCCTCACATACATAGTTGTGTATTCTAGTTGTAGGTCCTTCTGGTTGTGCTATGTGGGACACCACCTCAGCATGGCTTGATGAGCAGTCCTAGGTCCATGCCCAGGATCCAAACCGGGTGAAGCCCTGGTCTGCCCAAGCGGAGCACGTGAACTTAACCACTCGGCCATGGGGCCAGCCCCTTAAGACATATTTCTTAAGACTATCTAAGCTCTTCCTTTTCTTTTGCTCTTTATCCCTCTCTCCCTGAGCCATTCAGCCATTGGGTGTGATCATCCACACGGGAAGTGGGGGTCTGCAATAACCCCATTGCAGGGGTCAGCACCTCAGCAGGGTGAGGTGAGTGTCTGTGGAGGGGGCTTCCAGGTGCAGGTGCTGGTGCCTCAGTGGGGTGAGAAGGGTACCTACATGGGTGTTGGACCCTGAGCAGGGTGAGGTAGGTATCGCTGTGGTGGCAGTGGCAACAGCAGTCCAGCTCAGGGCAGCAAGCCCAAGTAGGAGGGTCTCAGTGGAGGAGGAAGGCATATTCGTAGGAGTCAGCCATGAGTGAGGTGCAACAGCCTGAACGGGGTAAGGAAGGTGTCCAAATTACAGTGCCTATAATCTTCAAAGATGTCAAGTTCATGAAAGTCGAAGGAATACTGGGAACTGTTCTCGGCTAAATGAGACCAAAGAGACCTATTAACTCAGTGTGATGCCTGATCCTGGTCTGGATGCTTGTGCTCTAAAAGGCAAAATTAGGACAACTGGCAAAGCTTGAATGAGATCTGAGGATTATATGGTAGTAGTGTATCAATGTTAATATCTTAATTTGATGGTTGTTATGGTCACGTTGGAGATTGTATTTTTGTATGGGAAATACACATTGAATTGTTTGGGGGTGATGGAGTGCCCTGTTGACAACTTTTACCCAAATGATTAACAAATATGTTCTTTGTACTGTTCTTCATGTAAGTTTGAGATTGTTTCAAAGGAAAAGAAGACTCTTTAAGGAACGTGTGTTTGTCAACATCATTTTCTGTCATTGTGGCAACAATCGACTGAATTGTGATAAATCAGGCTTACTGGTTTTGGTGTACTGATTTATTTCTCTTTCCTCAGTTTTAAGAGACGGTATACTTTTTGCTCTTGTGGGTTTTCCCTCATTTTCCTTAAAGCAAAGTTTAATGGGATTTGTCTTTGAAAAAGATTCAAGCTCACAGTGTCGGCTCTTTAGGAAATGAAAACACTTGAGACTTGATCATGTACAGTGTGCTAAACCATAAGTAAACAAATAATGAACAATACATGATTAAAAACATTTGAAAAATGTTTATAGGAAAACAATGTCAACAGTTCCTTTTAAAAAATATTGCACTTTCGTTAGAACAGTATCTCTTGCTGAATATTTTATTATGTTCTTTTTGTAGGACTTTAAATAGGTAGAGTTCTTACTTTCCTCAAACTTTGGTAGAAATATTGTGAGAATGCAATGATTAGTAAAAATAGAAGGAAACAGATTTTGGAATCTTGTTTCATTGAGTGTTTCCTTTGCCGGGTTGCATCTCTTGCCTGTTAGTTGGATGTATGGTGAATTTATTTCAGTTGGTACTATGATGCCCGTGTGTCTTGTGAAGGATACACATAGTCATTCAAACTTATACATTTATTTTTTATTAACTACCTACTGAACTGCAAAAACAGTCACCACTGAACCTAGTTGATTTCAAAGCAGAAAAAAACCCATTTTTAAACCTCCTTGTATTCAGAGAACTCTGTACCAGAATGAGTGACAAGAAATTCAAGAAGCCACATTTTTAGATGCGTTTCATTTCTTGAAATTCAAATTTATTCATTTTCAAATACTTAAATAGCTCTTACTCTATGCCAAGAACTGTCCTAAGTACACTAAAATATTAATTCATTTCATCTTCAAACAACTCCATGAAGAATTTTCTATTATTATTCTTGTTTTATTGATGGGAAAACTAAGAAATAAGAGTGTAGTAACACCCTCCAAGTCTCAGCTAGAAAAGAGCAGGGCCAAATTTGGAACCTGGATAGTCTGGCTTAGGAGCCCCCACTGCAGCACTCGGCCACTCTACCTCGCTTCACAATGAGAAGTGTCCTCGATGGGTTATCTATAGAAAATTGACACTCGAGAAGCTTTCAGAGTCAGTTAAATCTCACCTCAGGATTGCAGACTGAGCAAAGATAGTTGCTTCATCTCTGCCCAGAGACCTCATTGAAATGATCATAGAGGAGACCCAAGGAATAAATCAGTAACAAAAAAGAGAACGGAAACAGACTTGAGTGTTCAATGACTTCGTGGAATTCAGAAAGTCGATGAAGACCCGGTGAAAGAAGAAACAGAATGGACAAAGCACAACCCAGAACATGCTCCTGATGGGGGCTCTTCCTGGGGCTCTGGTGGCTCTGGGAAGGGAGAAGTCTGGGTGCAGATTCCAGGAGTCAGAAGGAGTCTACAAACAAGAGCTGAATTTAAAACTGAGAGTGTGTTGTTGAAACACCTATGTCAGTCAGCCTGCCCCACAAGCCCTGGCCTCATCGAGGGCAGGAGGGAGCTTGTATCTCTCCATAAAGTGAATAACCCCTAGTTAACCTGGAGATAAGGTGTCAAGTGAGACGATTGTTGGTCTTCATTTTAGTGATGTCTGTTGTGAGGGGTCCCCAGTATAGCAGTTGGCTCCCTATAGGTGTACCCTAAAGAGAATTCCAGTCCAGGTAAACCCTTCTAATGGAGAAGAAAGACCTATCAGAGAACCAGGCCAATTTACATAAGAATAGGGGAAAATCTAGGCCAGTACCAGACAGAAAAGCTTAATTATAATTAATTACGGATAAAAGAAATCAAAGATTCCCAGACACATAGGGAAAACAGTAGCTTCAAAGGGAAAAGCCAAAATAAATAGACAATTGCCTGTGAAAAATCAGAGATAATTCCAAGACAAGTACAGGCAGTCCTCGCTTTGCAAGTTTCCAATAAGCATGTTTTAGTTAACAGAGTTTAGGTGAACAACAACAGTCCTCCAACACCACAGTTCAAATATCAGTCACCACAGTACATTTATTGTGAATAACTGCATAAAGTACAAACATCATGGCTAGCTCTTCAGTCTACAAATCACTAAGTAAATAACACACACTTAATGATCAATGATCAATCATGTCATTTCTTTCCAAGTCTGGTGATCAGTCACTGTGCATCTGTTATTCAGTTCTCACAGAGACAACAAAGACAGCAAAGTGTGTAGTTAGGTTGCATCCTTGTTTCCCAGTGATAAACTCATGTGACATTTTACAAAAATGGAGAGTTAGAATAGGAAATTGTCTAACAAATACAAAAGCACAGCAAAAAAACAAAAAGTGACAATGCTGGAAGTGAAATGTGAATCAAATGCAAATGGGTCTACGCAGGAAATAGTGGACTATTAGCAAGTTGAAAGTGCCAACATTTGAGAGACTGTAGGTATACAGCCAAAGGAACTCAGCCAAGGCAGGCTTACTGACATGATGTTCATGATGTGAGGAAAAGGATAAAGGTGTCCCAGAGGAGTGACACAATCAAAAAGCTAAAGATTAAAGAGAAACTAGGGGCCAGCCCCATGGCCGAGTGGTTAAGTTCGCGTGCTCCATTTCAGTGGCCTGGGGTTTTGCTGGTTCAGATCCTGGCCACAGACATGGCACCACTCATCAGGCCATGCTGAGGCAGCGTCCCACATGCCACAACTAGAGGGACCCACAACTAAAATATACAACTATGTACTGGGGGGATTTGGGGAGAAAAAGCAGGAAAAAAAAAAGATTAGCAACAGTTGTTAGCTCAGGTGCCAATCTTTAAATAAAAAAAATATTAAAAAATAAAGAGAAACTAGAAATACTTCATGACATTGAAAGCACAAAGTATAAAATACTGGAAACTAATCCAAAGTTAGAAATATGACAGTTCGCCAAGGCATAGAAAAAGTACTTATATGATGAGAAGAAGGCAAGCACTGTTCAAATTACTATTGATGACTTTGGGTGTTTTTTTTTTTAAACAAAGACATAGAATACTTTAATTCTCAATGTTACTAATGTTTTAGATGACAATGTACTAAATATTAGTTTTACTATATTTCATTTCCCCTTACATTTATAACTAAAAGCAAAAGACTTTGTAATGTTTTGCAAAAATTTTACAGGTCACAGAACAAACATAATTTTTCCCGTTGATTATTAAGATCATTTTGTATGTTCATTTTCTTTGGTCTCATGCTACTGTGCAAAGTAAGGCCTGTCTGTATTTAAATGCTTTCTTAGATGGAAAGGGAATCACTAGATTAAAAGAGATTTAAGAAACACAACCTGATCCTGATTCAGACAAATAACCAGTAAAAACGCTCAAGTAACTTGAAACTCTACTGGATATTTAAGCATATTAAGGTATGACTGTTATTTTTAGGTGTGAGAATGGTATTTGATTATGTTTCAAAAAGAGTCCTTAGAGTGACATCAGCAAGATGGAGGAACAGGAAGCCCCAGACACTCATACCACCACAGAGACACCAACTTAACAACAATATACAGACCAAATTGTCTCTGTGAGAACGTCAAAAACCAGTTAAACAGTGGTAGCACCAGGTGAGCAAAAAGCCAAGAAGAGTCACACTGAAGTGGGTAAGAAAATTTCTTGCATTTTGCCTGCCCCAGCCCCACCCACTCCCCAGTGCAGCACAGAGTGATTAGAAGAAAACTCCCAGTTTCTCTCTTGGGAGGGAAAGAAAAGAGTGGAACATGAGTCCAACACTCTGGCTTTTTGAGGGCCTGCCTGAGAGACTGGTTTCTGTCTCACCTGACTCAGAGAACTGATGGGAAAGTGGTATACTTTGGATGCCAGACTGCAGGGCACAGAGAACAAAGGCGTGGTGTGTGGGAGTTATACCAGGGAGACTGTAGTACCACAGACAGACACCAGAGGGAGTAAGAGCTTACAAACTCCTGAGGAAAAAAAAAGGTCATCTCTTAACTGGGAAATCACATACACAAGCCCAGAGAAGCTGCATCCCCAGAAAAGGTTTGAGAGGTCCCCTAAATCTCTAGCTGAGATGATTGGCGAAGGTCTTCCTCTGTATGAAGCCAGTCTATATAGACTGGGAGAGGTGGCCGTTTTATCAAATGCCCAAATCCCAATAAAAGATCACAAGGCATACAAAGGAAAGGGAAACATGGGCCTATCAAATGATCAAAATAAATCTCCAGAAACCAACCCTAAAGAAATAGAGACCTGTGAATTACCAAAGAATTCAAAATAACCATCTTGAAGACGCTCAATGAGCTAAAAGAGAGCACAGACAGACAACTCAACAAAATCAGGAAATCAATGCATGAATAAAATGAGACTATGAACAAAGAGAAACCATCAAAAAGAACCAAACAGAAATTCTGGAACTGAAGAATACAATAACTGAACTGGAAAATTCACTAAAGGGATTTTAATAGCAGTTGTTTTTTTTCTTGAGGAAGATTGGTGCTGAGCTAATATCTGTGCCAGTCTTCTATTTTGTATGTGGATGCTACCACAGCATGGCTTGATGAGTGGTATGTGGGTCTGCACCCAGGACCTGAACCTGCAAACCCAAGGCTGCTGAAGTGGAGAATGAGAACTTAACCACTACACCACTGGGCCGGCCCTTAACAGCAGTCTTGATCAAGCAGAAGAAAGAATCAGTGAACTTGAAGACAAGTCATTTGAAATTATGAGTCAGAGGAGCAAAAAGGAAAAAGAATGAAGAAAAATGAAAAGAGGCTGAGGGACGTATGGGAAACCATCAAGCAGATCAATATAGCACATTATGAGAGTTCCAGAAAGAGAAGAGAGAGACAAAGGGGCAGAGAACTTATTTGAAGAAACAATGGCTGAAAACTTTCTAAATTTGAGGAAAAAAATGGACGTACAAAATCAAGAAACTCAGTGAATTCCAACTAGGGTAAATCTAGAGACTCAGATTGAGATACATTATAATCAGGTTGCAAAAAGTCACAAAGAGAGAATCTTTAAAGCAGCAAGAGAAAAGTGACTAGTCATGCCAGAGGAAGCATCTATAAGATTATCAGCAGACTTCTCAGCAGAAACCTTGTCGGCCAGAAGGGAGTGGGAAGATATATTCAAAATGCTGAAAGAAAAAAAATTGCCAACCAAGAACACTATACTTGGGGAAACTGTTCTTCAAAAATGAAGGAGAAGTTAAGACTTTCCCAGATAAACAAAAACTAAGATAGTTCATCAACACAAGACCTGCCCTACCAGAAACTCTAAAGGGGTTACTTCAAATTGAAATCAAAGGGGGACTAGACAGCAACATCAAACCATACAAAATATAAAGCTCTCTGGCAAAAGTAAATATATGGATAAATATGGGATCCTATAGTTTCATAATGTTGGTACATAAATCACTTTTAATGCTTGTATAGAATTTAAAAGAAAAAGCAAAAAAAATTATAAATTGATGTTAATGGATACACAATCTAAGGAGAAGTAATTGTAGAAACGAACAATATAGAGAGGGCAGAGATGTAAAGTGGTAGAGTTTTTGTATGTGATTGAAATTAAGTTATCAGTTTAAAATATTGTTATAACTTTAAAATGTTTTATGTAATCCCCATGGTAACCACAAAGAAAAAAACCTATAGAAAATACACAAAAAGAAACAAAAAGGGAATCACAGCATGTCACCACAAAATAATCAAAAAAACATGAAGAAAGGCAATAAGAGAGTCAAAGAGAGTTAAAATAGCTACAGGACATATAGAAAACAACAAATTGACGACAGTTAGTCATTTACTATCATAATTCCTTTAAATGTAAATGGATGAAATGCTCCAATCAAAAGATATAGATTGATTGAGTGGATTAAAAAACACATACACACAAGATTCAACTATACCCTGTCTACAAGACACTCACTTTAGATCTAAGGACACACATAGGCTGAAAATGAAAAGATGGAAAAAGATATTCCATGCAAATGGTACCAAAAGAGAGCAGGGATGGCCATACCAATAGACTTTAAGCCAAGAACTATCACAAGAGAAGGACAATATATAATGAAAGAAGAGCCAATTCACCAAGAAGATATAAGAATTATAAATATATATACACCTAATATCAGAGCACTTACATATACACACATTGACAGAATTGAAGAGAGTAATAGACAGCAATATAATAATTGTGGGAGATTTCAATAGCCCACTTTTAATAATAGACAGAACATTCAGAAAGAAAATCACTAAGGAAACAGAGGACCTGAACAACACTACAGACCAACTGGACCTAAGAGACACGTACAGAACATTCCACACAACAACAGCAGAATAAACATTCTTCTCAAGCGTACGGAACATTCTTGAGGATAGATAACATATTAGGCCGCAAAACAAGTCTTAACAAAATTAAGATTGAAATCATACCAAGTATCTTTTCTGACAGCAATGGAATAAAATTAGAAGTCAATAGCAAAAGAAGAACTGGAATATTCACAACTATGTGGAAATTAAACAATACACTCTTGAAAAACCAAGGAGTCAAAGAATTCACAAGGGAAAATTAGAAAATACCTTGAGACAAATGAAAATGGAAACATAACAAACCAAAACTTATGGGAGGAAGGGAAAGCAGTACTAAGAGGGAAGATTATAGGTGTAAATGCTTACATTAAAAAAGAAGAAAGATCTCAAATGAATAATCTAACTTTATACTTCAAAGAACTAGACAAAGAAGTATAAACTAAACTCAAAGTTAGCAGAAGTAAGGAAATAAGATTAGAGTGGAGATAAACAAAACAGAGAACAGAAAAATAATAGAGAAATCAACAAAACTAAGAGTTAGATTGTTGAAAAGAACAACAAAATCGACAAATCCTTAGGTAGATTAACTAGAAAAAAAGAGAGACTACTTAAATAACCAAAATCAGAAATGAAATATGGAACATTGCAACTGATGCAACAGAAATAAAAATGATCATAAGAGAAAACTATGAACACTTATATGCCAACAGATTGGATAACCTGGAAGAAATGAATAAATTCCTAGAAATACAGTAGTCCTCCCTTATCAGCAATTTTATTCACCAAGTTTTCATATACCTGCAGTCAACCACAGTCTGAAAATATTAAATGAAAAATTCCAGAAACAAACAATTCACAACTTTTAAATTGTGCACCGTTGTGAGTAATGCGATAAAATCTCACACCATCCCATTCCTTCCTGCCCAGACGCTACATCACAATTCCTATGTCATTCACCTCACTTCATCTCAACGTGTAGACACTGTATCATCGCACATCATCATAAGAAGAAGGGTGGGTACAGGACAATAAGATATTTTGAGAAAGTGACCAAATTCACATAACTTTTATTAGTGTATATTGTTATAATTGTTCTATTTTATTACTAGTTATTGTTGTTAATCTCTTACTGTGCCTAATTTATAAATTAAACTTTATCATAGATATGTATGTATAAAGACATATAGTATATGTCTTTATGGTACTATCCATGGTTTCAAGCATCCACTGGGGGTCTTCGAATGTATCCCCCATGAATAAGGGGAGACTGCTGTATACAACCTACTAAGACTGACTCATGAAGAAATAAAAATTCTGAACAGATTAGTAAGGAGATTGAATCTGTAATCAAAACCTTCCCAACAAAGAAAAGCCCGGGATCAGATGGCTTCACTGGGGAATTCTGCCAAACATTTAAAGAATAATTAACACCAATCCTCCTAAAACTCTTCTGAAAAACTGAAGAGGAGGGAGCACTTCCAAATTTAACCTATGAGGCCAACATTACTCCAATACCAAAGCCAGAGATACTACAAGAAACTACAGACTATATACAAATTTTGAATCATTACATTGTACACTTGAAACTATGTTATATATCAATTATACCTCAATTTAAAAAAAAGAAAACTATAGACCAACATGCCTGATGAATATTGATGCAAAAATCCTCAGCAAAACTAGCAAACTGAATTCAACAGCACATTAAAAGGATTATACACCAAGTGGGATTTATTCTCAGAATGCAATGATGGTTCACCTCTTAATTATATGGTCAAGTGATCTTTGACAAGAGTGCCAAGGCCACTCAGTGGGGGAAAGGACAGTCTCTTCAACAAATGGTGTTGCGAAAATTGGATATCTACATGCAAAAGAGTGAAGCCATATACAAAAATTACCTTGCACCATATATAAAAATTAACTCAAAATGGATTAAAGACTTAAACCCCAAACTATAGAACTCCTAGAAGAAAACATAGATGAAAAGCTTCATGACATGGGATTTGGTAATAATTTCTTAGATGTGACACGAAAAGTATAGGTAACAAAAGTAAAAATAGACAAATGGGACTACATCAAACTTAAAAACACCTGAGCCTCAAAGGAAACAATCAACAGAGTGAAAAGGCAACCTATCAGAGAAAATATTTGCAAACCATCTCTTCAATAAAGGGTTAATATTCAGAATATATAAAGAATTCCTGAACCCCAACAACAACAAAAATAACTTGATTAAAAAATGGACAAAGGACTTGCATAGACATTTCTCCAAATAAGACATACAAATGGCCAACAAGCATATGAAAAGATGCTCAACTTCACTAAGCATTAGAGAAATGCAAACCAAAACACCATGTGATATCACCTCACACTCAGTAGGATAGCTACTATCAAAAAAACAGAAAGCAAGTCTCGATGAGAATCTGGAGACATAGGAACCCTTGGTGGGAATGTAAAATGGTACAGCCACTACAGAAAACATTACGGAGGTTTCTCAAAAAATTAAAAATACAGTTATAACATATGATCCGGCAACCCACTTCTGGGTATTTACCCAAAAGATCTGAAAGCAGGATCTCGAAGAGATATTAGTATTTCTGTGTTTATTGCAGAATTATTCACAATAGTCAAGAAGTGGAAGCAATCCAAATGTCCATCCAGGGATGAATGGATAAAGAAACGTGGTATATACAGACATGAAAAATTATTCAGCCTTAAAAAAGAATGAAGTTGGGGCTGGCCCTGTGGCCAAATGGTTAAGTTCATGTGCTCCACTTCAGTGGCCCAGGGTTTCACTGGCTCAGATCCTGGGCGCGGACCTAGCACCGCACATCAAACCATGCTGAGGAGGCATCCCACATAGCAGAACTAGAAGGAGCTATAAGCAGAATACACAACTATGCACTGGGGGCTTTGAGGAGAAGAAGAAAAAAAAATTGACAACAGATGCTAGCTCAGGGCCAATGTTTAAAAAAAAACAAAAAAAGAAGGAAGTCTTGTCACATGGCACAGGATGAACCTTAAGGACCTTATGATAAATGAAATAAGCCAGTCACAAAAAGACCAATACTGTACGATTCCACTTCTATGAAGTATCTAAAGTAGTCAAACTCATAGAAACAAAAATCAGAATGGTGGTTGCCAAGGGCTGAGAGGAGGGGAAAATGAGGAGTTGTTCAAAGGGTGGAGTTTCAGTTTTGCAAGATGTGAAAGTTCTGGAGATCTGTCGCACAGCACTGTGAACATACTTAACACTACTGAACTATAAAAAAATAAAAGAGTCCTTATATTTCCAATTTAGACAGAGAAAACTGTGTGCGCAAAATAATTTGACATTTGGGATTAACTTCAAAATAATCTGAGGGTTGGTTGCGGGGGAGGGTGGAGTTATACACGAAATAAGACTGCCATCAGTTGGCAATGCTTACAGCTGAGTGAGTTTGTTCATTTATATCATTTCCTCTACTTCTGTGTACCTTTGAAATTTTTCAGAATAAAGGTGATAAAAAAAGGATTATCAAAATGAAAAAATAATTCAATAAAAGTACTAGATGAGAAAGTTGAGGAAATATTTCATAATAAAAAACACTAAAAGAGCGTATGAAGGAAAGCTAAGATACATACAGGACCTCCAGAAGGTCATTCAATGAATGAGTCCCAGAAAGAGAAATAAACAAATGGAGAGCACAGCTAAAATAATGAGGTATTTTTTTGTCCATCAGATGGATGTTATTGCACTCCCACAACTGGTAGGAATACACATAAATAGGCACGGTCATTTGAGGGCATCAATTTGGTAGTATCTTAAAATTAAAAATTCTGATACCCATGACTGAAATATCTATTTCTCTTTTATCTACTGTAGGAAAATATTCATACTTCCACACATAGTAAATGTTCTTAAATAAGTGACTTTCTAATTTTTTTATATCAGCCACTACATATAAATATCTACAAAGCAACCAAAAATTAGAAATTCAACTTCCAGGAATGTATCCTATAGATACAGTTGTACGAGTGAACAAAGACAATTTTAAAAGCATGTTTAGTGAAGCAGCGCTTTTAATAGCAAAAAAGTGGGAAATCTCTCTAAGTCCATCAAGAGGAGTCTGGTTAAATTAAGCTGCATACAACGCAATACTCATGGAAAGAAATGAGGTATGTGCAGATATAGAAACATCTCCCAGATACATAATTAAAGGTAAAAATAATCTACATAACAATATATATTTAGTATTGTCTCATTTATATTTTTTAAAAAGAGAGAGATTTTATATAGCTGGATACAGAGAAGATAGATTATAGTTATATACACTTATATGTACATGAAAAGTTCTGAAGAATATAATATTAACAATACCTTTTGGGGTGGGTTCTATGTAAAGAAAAAAAGCAGTTAGAACAAAATGTATAGAAGGATTCAGTTCTCTGGTTCTAAAAGCTTAATTTGCTATGAAAGTGAAATACACTGTTCCTAGGATGAAGGAAATAAGAATTAACCTAGCTCCTCTTACTTCCGAAAGATAAAACTTTGGCTTGTCAGGCTCTGCAGTATAGTTAGACCTGCTTGGTCACTTTTTTGGCGCAGGAGGATGCAGTTAGAAAGGCATGCCCCTGGAGATTCAAATATACTTAGTGTCCTTGTAAGTAATTTGGCCTACTGCCATTGGCTAGCAGTGTATCATACCCTGTGGGAATCAAGGTCCTCATGTGAGAAATCTATGCTCTTAGCAAGCCAGTCTTGATTCAGTTGGAAAATGTCTCCCAGAAACAAAGGAACACCCATATACATATGCCCCTGAAAGAGATACTACAAGTATTCTCACTTTGCACGTGAGAACTGAGGCCCAAAGTTATGTATCTTAGGAAGCCCACATGTTCAAGTAACTAGGTTTGGAGATCTGACTGCATGGGAATTTCTACTTTTACATCCTTTTACAGAGCCTGCACATACACACTCAAGGATGTCGGGGGAAGAAACCTGATCCTGCGATGCCAGCCATGGTCGCTTCCGTTGTCTGGATTATGTTTAGCACGCATTTCTAAAACTGAAGCAGTACTCTCTGAATCCAAAGGGAGTGAGACAAAGACTGCAGAGGCCTCCCATTTTCAACCTTCCTTTACCTGTCTAATCCATACGAGCAGGCCTGTGACTCCCTGAATCACTGACATCATTACCACTATTTAACCTACCTTTACTTCATTACCAACAACATTCAAAGGCCCTGTAGGAGTTTTAATTCCAAGTAGATATTTTTAAATCTAAATTGAATAGCAGTTCCCAAAATTTTAAGTGCTGTATTTTAGTTGTATTACAGGCTCTTTAAATATTGCCTATAGCTAAAATACAATTCCAACTATTTCTGAGTGAAAAATTACAATTGCTGATGCATCAGTTACTTTGGCACACATCGGCTAAAATTCAGAACTGTACGAAAGCCATAAAGCTCCTTTCCCCTATCTTGATTTACTGAGGCATATTTTTCACAAAAATCTATTCTTTAGTTGTTAGTGCCCTTAGTGTTTTCACAAACTGAAGATCTTTTTGCAATCAGCTCTCAGGATATTCAGTATTCCAAGGACTTCTATGTTGCAATACCCTTACATCATTAAAACAAGCTTGTACTTCTGTATGAGGGCCACACGTTACCAGATACTTGTTTTAAAAAGTTCCTAACTGCTACCTAAACAGTTCTTCGCACTCCCTAGTGTGGAGAACGCTTAACATTGGGCTGGAGGACACATTCGTAGCTTACCACCTGGCTTTTAATTCCTTTGCAACTTCTGGAGTTAAACCGAGATTCCCAGCTTCTCTATGAAAAATGGATCACCAGTGGCCTCAGCAACCTGACTCATATCGTAAAACTCTTCTTGATAAAGTGTTTCCCAAGCTAATCAGTTAAAATTAAAACTACGTAGTTCGTTTGCATTTAATACTTGGTGTTTTTGAGTTGAGCAATTTTACATAGTTTTGATTCAGTTCCACTCAAATTCCTGATGTTTAAAATGTGGTTTTCTGGAGAGATCTGCTAAGACACAACAAGGTAGAATCAGGACTTGCATGTTGGAAATGAATGGTAGAGGAAGGGACCAAGGGATGAGGACTCCCACTCCCATGTTTGAATGACCGTGTAGCGGCATGGTGGGCCATAAAGTTAAGAGAACACAGAACAGAAGGGTTTTTGGGAGAAAAGACAGTTTTCATTTTAGACATGTCAACTTTGAGCTGTGTGAGGTGCAGATGTCTAGTATACAATCTGATGTACACAGAAATCCAAGTTGAAGGTCATTTTGGACACAGATGGTGAGTGAAGCCAGTGGACAGACAGTCCTGAGAAGCCAAGGCCTAGGCCCAAACTCAGAAGGCATCAATCTCATGACTGTAATCCTATTAAAAGTAGCACACATGAGAGCATGAATTTTCTGAAGGGAATTTTAGTTTGCAAAAACGCTCATTTACTTTTGTCAAGAATATTTCTCAAAATTCTAATACAAAATAAGACATATTTAAAAGGATATCCATCTGATGATAAAGTTTCAACAGGATGGATTCTCATCCCTCCAGCCCATTTAAATCTCAGCTATGCTACTGCCAAGCTCTAGGACACTGGGCAAGGTCAACATCAAAGCCAGGTTTCTGGATCCACACAATGGGAATAACACCATTCAAAAAAACACAGCAGAGCTGGAAGTTAAGCAGTGTTATTATTGTGCCAATCGGGGTTTGGCTAAATAAATGCGTCCTATTACTAGCTTCTCAGTCAAAGTTAATATAATTAATAAACTCTTCACATATAAACTACATCTTACTTACATGATTGACATGTAAGTAAAATATAATTCCAAGGAATATACAAAATACATGGCTATAGACATAATTTATATGTTAACCTAAACACCGAGTTTTTACTTTTAACCTTAAATCTAAAAGAGAAGACATCAGGGTCCATAAAACTTAAGGACCAATGTTTCCAAAACATTTAAAAACTTGCCGAGTTTACTCTTTAGTCTAAGGTCTTCAAAAAAGGAGGAATGATAACAGAGCCAAGGCTGGAACCAAGATCTGTTTTCCCTGAGTTATCTGCCCTCTAGGGCCCTAGGTCTGCAACCACCCCAGAAACCTTGTACATCCCTGTAGCACCCCGTATCAATTAGACTTTCTAGGGTAGGACCGGGATGTATGTTCTCTTTGGAAAAGCTCCAAACACGCAGCCAGTTACCCATCACTGTACACATTCATCAGTGGTATACGGTCTCACATATCATTCAGTTTTCAAGAGATGTCAAGTGGTCTCTAGGAAATATAATCAAACGTTTAGGCCACCAAAGGATATCCAACAACTTTTGATTATTCTACTTAAGAGGCAGAATAAATTTCATGGCACAACTCATATTCCTAAGACCTGCCGGTACCATGAATAAAAGGCCACAGAATTTAACAACTGGTATCAATTTATTAAAAAGGTTGATTTAAGCATCTGCAATGGTGACTTCAACCTCGACTCCTGGCTCAATACTGATGGAAGTAATCTGCTTAACAATCTCAGAAGGACTGTGCAAGTCAATGAGTCGCTTGTGGATCCTCATCTGAAAGCGGTCCCACGTCTTGGAACCTTCACCGCAAGGAGTTTTTCTTGTTGTGATTCTCAGAGTCTGCAGCAAAAGACAAAGGAAACCAAGAATTTATGGTTTTACGCTTATCCTTAGGACACCTAAAAAACTACTCAGAAGTATTCCATCTGAAAATTTCTCAGGGCCCCATTCCTCTTTCTATAAATAGGTTTCCAGACTATCATTCGCGATGGCAGGTCCATTCACTCAGCCAGGCTGGCACCCTCGCCCCTGACTGTAAGGCACCACTCCACACCAAGAGCACAGCAGCAAAAAGACTTCAACGGTTACCTCGAAAACTGGGTATTTACTCAATATGAACCAAATTCTACCAGCAATTTTCATTTGGATTTATACTGTTACCATCAGTATATAAAACTCTCAGCAGCCAAACCCCATAGACGAAAAGAGCAAAAACGGATTTATCCAATAACCGTGAAGGCCTTCCTGCCCCTATGATTCATTTCACCTTGGTGGGCATCCGAACTGGTCCTTTCACTTTGAGATTCTTTTCCTTCGCGCCTCTGATCAAGTCAGCACACACTACGGGGAAACGAAAACACCTTTCAGTTCATTCAAAACAATCAAAGTTGGCTGAAGAAAGTGAACTGCTGGCTCAGAATAGCGTATAAAACTATCACCGTAATTCAACACAGTAATTCTCTCCTCATCGCCAACCACGACGTAAAAAGCAGTAAAAATTCAGCGCATCCTTCCTTTACCTTTCTAAGGTAAGCAACTTATCACTCCACTTCTAAGTCACTCACTCTCGTACAGTAACAAGTCAAATTCATCCATTTTCGCCCAAAGGTCTCACCCTGAAACTACTGTACCGACCCTTCTCCAAAGATTTGACGTTGCGGCTGGTTAGAGTAATTCTAATCCGGTGAATCGCCACCTCCGGCTCCACGGGTGTCTTTCCGGTGTCTTTAAAAGCCTGTTATCACAGAGAGGAGAACAGCAGCAAGTTTCTCAAAAGCCTGTCAATGCTGGAGAGGAGCTTCATCGCGAACCTCCCCAGGTTCCGCCCCGCGTCAGCAGCCCCCGAACTGGTAATTGAGCCTCGTTCTCACCGCCCGCCCCCATCCCGGTATCCATCCCCAAAAGAGAGAGGGACCAGGACCGGGTCCCACCGCGCCTCGAACGGAGCAGCCGGCCCCCCACCTCACCATGGCTGCGGCGCGGCTTCCTGACCGACTTGTCCCTCTGCGAGAGCGAACAGCGGTGAGCCAGGAGCAGGAGCGGGCAGACCACGACGCCCCTGCAGCAACGACCACGTCTTCCTCAAAGAGAAAGCCGTGCGGCCTGCGCAGCGCTTATATAGCTGCGCTCGCGTCTGCATCCGGGTCCCGCACGCTTCTCCGCGCTGCCCCGGAAGAGGAATTGCTCCGCGGCCGCTAGAGGCGGCTGCGCGAGCAGGGGCAGCGGCCCCCGCAGAGCTGGCGGAGAAGGGGCGGCTGCGGCTGCCCCCTGTCGGCTTGGCGGAGTCAGAGCTACCGCGAGGCGGGGTCCCCGCCGGCGCAGTCGCCGCGGTCTTCTGGCCACTTGGTAGAGATGACAGGGAGACTGCGAGCTGGCCTAAAACCTGAGAAAGTCCTTTGCCTGGTGCGCCAACCCCTGGCCTCAGCAAACCCAAAAGGACTGCTGTGGTTTTTACAGTGCAAATTTTGCTGCCCAGACAAGCCAAATCACTCGTTCTGCGAGCAAGTGGGTAACTTTTCTGAGTTTAACTCACGTGGATATTAGGCAAAATGACTGATAACTTGGGCATTTTTAAAAATTATTAGCTAGTTATTTTTCATAGCCTAAAATATCCTTTCGTAGTTTTTCATCTTCTGGCTTCCCGGATCGGCGGAAGCATCTGCAAAGCGTTTCTGGAAAGGACCTGAACTTGTTCTCCGGGTCCGGGAAAGTGAGCGCGGAAGTGCCAGGCTGCCGGGATGATCCTCGTCCATCCAGAGGCCCAGCCTGGAGACCCAGGCTATCTGCCTACTTCTAAAACATATCTCCCCTCGGATCGGATAAAGTAGTACTGAGTAAAACCTTGCAAGATCTCCCTAATACTGAGCGTCTATTCATAATCAAATGTGAGACCGACGTACTACAGTGGAAAAGCCCAGAGTGGTCAACAGACCTGCGCAGCCAGGAGAGAGAGCATAATGAGGACACACACTTAAAGATGACAGAGTGCTTACTTAGAACGAAATAGATGAAAAGGGTTTTGATACAGGGGAGAAGGAAGAGTAAAAACCCCATGTAGTTTTACAGGTGGACTGCTGAATGCAGAAGAATTATTTATTTGCTCAGACACACAGAACTGGTGAATGACAGAGCTCTTATCCCTCCAATTAAGGGCTCTTTCTTGAGCCTTTCTCGAGCCTTTCTCTTCTGTTCCTTGAAGGGAAATTATACTTGAAACTCTTATCAAATAATGGCATTGACTTGTTTGGTGATAATTGAGCACGACTAATAGCTGGCTTTCTTTGGCTCACAAAGAACATATACTAGAGTTTGCTGCCATTTAACAATTAATTTCAATATGGGAATTTGGATATTTTCCAGTTCAGTTATTTTAAAATGTCATCCATTGGCTGTAAATACTATATTAGTAAAATTTACAGTAGAAAATCCAAAAGCCTGCTTTCTTGTTTTACTAGCCGTAACCTGAGTCTTCATAACTTAGGGCTTTAATTATTGGTATGGCTACCAGCAACAAGTGGACTAAAATGCAATTGCCCAAGCCACCTGGGATGTGATCCACCACCCCTGTATTAGTACTGAAGGTTAATATGTCTTCAGAGAAAGCTTAGAGCAGCATTCAAACGTGACTAATGCTCAAAGGACTACCAGAAATTCAGTGACGGACAGCTTGAGAAGTACATGTATGATTTTTTTCAATAACAAATCTGGTACATCTGTTCTTAGGCTTGCCTTCCCCTTCAAGTACTGGAGGAAATGGTGAACAAATTAACCGCCTTGACCATAGAAAAAAAATTTCAGTATAGAAAGAGACAAAATATGTCCCAGCATGTATGGGAAAAATTGTTGATGTGACTGGAACTAAGGAAACAGCTGGTCGAGATACTATTAGACAAATGTAATGAAAAACATCACTATTTTAAAGTTTATAAGGTTTAGTTTCAAGCAGTTTGTTGTATTTTTTTTAAGTTAACAGCTGCTGTACTCCCCAAATTTCAATAAAAAATGTAATGTTCTAATATTAGATGTAAGATATTCATTGGAGAAAAAGCAAAAATTGGCAGTAAGCACAAAAGAGAAGAAAATACAGAATGCCATCATTCAGAGATGTCACCTGTTTATACATTCAGATATGTGTATATCTTTAAAAAATGAGTTCATACTCTATATACAGTCAGTAAGCTGCTTTATTCACAGAATATTTTATCACAATAAATATACTTCTGCAACATTCCTTTTAATGACTGAATTGTATGGATGGTTCATTCATAATTTACGGAACTAGTCTGAGTGTCTAGTGTTTTCCCACTTTTCGCTCTTACAAACAATACCGTGAGGTACACGCTCTTGGGCCAGGGTTTCTCAGTCTCAGCACAATTAACATTGCGGTCCAGGAGATTCTTTGTTGTGGGGGGCTGTCCTACACACTGTAGGATGCTTAGTGGCATCTCTGCCCTCCACCCTGCCTGCAGCAACCCCTCTCCTCCTGTTGTGACAATCAAACATGTCTCCAGACATTGTCAAATGTCTCTTGTGGGGCAAAATCACCCCCAGTTGAGAAGCATTGCTGTAGATAAATCTTTTAACTCATCCTTAATGCCTTATATCAACTACTAGTTATACTGGTTCTTTGATGATTTAATCAAAGAATAAGCATATTTTAAGTACTTTGGTATTAAGTAAATTACCTTCTGGGAAGATTATAACCAAATAAATCCTTCTTTCAGCAGTATAAGGAAGACTTTAGTGTGAAAAAATAGAATGAAATATCTGTTTCATTTTAAAATCTAGAAATATTCCTAAAACCGTTACAGACTTTATGTTTTCAAGATCTCTATCCACAACCTTCCTTTACTAATTTCTTTAGTTCTTTTAGAATTATCTTGTAAAGACTTTTTCTGCGGGCATCTGTGTCTTTCTGTGGACAAGCCATCTACTGGTCTTGTGCTGCAATGACAGTGTCATCATACTACTTTGGAAAGGAAATTAACAGCAGTTAAAAATTACTTAATTGGTGGTAAACATATGTATATTTATGAATAAAATAATAAAGGCAAATTGTCAAATGAGTGTGGATAAGTCTGTTTAGACACTATTTTATTTGCAGAATTTTTTATCTAAATAAAACATGTTAAAACTCTTCAGTCTGAAATTTAATAATAAAAACCAGAAAGAGTTTAAAACTTTCTCTATGGTTACCCATGTTTTAGGTAGGGGAGTGAAATGTGGAAGCAATTCCCTGTGGGCTACCAGGATTACATGTGAGGACTTAGAACAGTACTGGGCATGTGCTAGTAGCCAGCACTACCTGAACTAATATCCATTTCTTTGATCCTCACAACAACCCTAGGAGATGAGTACTGTTATTCACATTTTATGTGAGGAAGCCAAGGTTAGGTAACCTGCACCAGGTCACAGAAAAAGCCTGTGTCTGAACCCATGCAGTCTAACTCTAGAGTCTGCAACCTTAGCCATTAGGCTATACTGTCTCTCAGTGTGTGAGCTCTTATCTTTATCATTAGTCATGAAGCTACATCTGAGAGGTGTAAAATCCTGCTATGTTAGATAACATGACGTAGAAGGGCTTTATATATTTCACTTTAGTCGAGGTCATAAATTTTATTGAGCTACTACTATGTGTCCATTATAAGGTAGAATCCCCATTTTTTAACTCTTTCATTTTTTAGTTTGAAGTTCCATTGGTACCTAAGCCCAATGAACTCTATTTGCTCGTTAGAATTCTTTCACTAAAATGAGCAATGGAACAGAACTAGGTCTTTTCCCTGAGAATGATTCACATGGAACATGCACTGACTTGGGAATTTTCAATCATATTTAACTGCTGAGCTCACAGAATTGCTGGTAGGGGTGGGAGCTGAATGTCCTATCCGCTAGGTCTCATGGCACCCATTTCTGCTTTTTCCTTATCCTGTACCTGGACCTGCAGGCCTAGAGATTCTAATGTTTCTTGAAATACAATCTGAAAAATTACTGGCCTACTTCTGTCACGGTGCCATTTCCTAGCTTTAGCAGATAAACTACTATGCCCACACTTTTGTGATCCTGATATCATGCAGGGGAGCCAGGAATATATTTATCGATCAGTCACTTGTTCCTGGTTTTGTGCTTTTGCGTTGTGTAGAATTAGTACAGCTTTTTAGAAAGTATTTCTATCATCTGCCTCTCTTATAGAAAATTGGCATCTATGGCTTTCACCACTTACAAATTCTGGGGCATTGATTTTGTGTGGTGGACATCCTGAAATATGGTCCCCAGTGATCCCCACCACTTATTATTCGTGCCTTTGTGGAATCTCCTCCTCTTGAGAGTGAGGATCTGTGACTTGCTTCCAAACACCAGAATTTGGTGAAAGTGCTGGGATACCACTTCCATAAATAGATTATGTAAGGTTCTGACTTCTGTCCTCCTGGCAGACTCTCTCCCTTGCCAGCTTTGATGAAACAAGCCACCATGTTGGGAGCTGCTGTATGGTGTAGGGGAGAAGGAAATATTCCTCTACCCTCTAAGTCCTTCTGGCTGATCTAAGAGTTAAATTGACATGAGACAGAACAACAGGAGAAAATCAAAGTTTAATATATATACATGGGAGAAACCCAGGAAGACTGAGTAACTTGCCAAAATGGCAGAAGCCACTACCTTAAATATCATCTTCAGCTAAGGACAAAGGAGGATGTTGGGAGTAGTGTTTTGGGACTTCAAAGGGAAGGAAGGCAATTTACATAGAGATGAAAAAGCAAATATTGGAGCTGGCCCAGTGGTGCACTCCACTTCAGCGCCCTGGGGCTCGCCAGTTGGGATCTCGGGTGTGGACCTACACACGGATTAGCAAGCCATGCTGTGGCAGATGCCCCACATATAAAATAGAGGAAGATGGGCACGAATGTTAGCTCAGGGCTGGTCTTCCTCTGCAAAAAGAGGAGCATTGGTGGCAGATATTAGCTCAGGGCTAATCTTCCTCAAACAAACAAACAAAAAGCAAATGTTTGATAAACAAATGTTGACCACACCTTCTAAAAACAGTGAGAGGTGGAAAGGACTTTGATGAAAAAGCCCTTGTTAGGTTCCTGCCTGCCTATCACACCTAGTTTGTATTTTACTATAATTATCTTATGGTGTTAGCTCCTTCCTGGAACAGGCCCTCTATCTTAAATACTTTTAGGCAGTTGGGGGGAAGGTCAAAGTCTCTTTCAGGGTTTTTTGTCTTTAAAAATAATCAAGCCAAAGAGAAACATTTTGGGGTGGCCAATTCTGATCCCCACAATGGAGAGGCCCACATGGCAAGGGAATGGGGGCAGCCTGTGGCCGATGGCCGGCAAGGAGCTACTCAAAAAGAATTGAAATTCTACCAACAGCCACGTGACTTTGAAAGCAGCTCCCTCCTTGGTTGAGCTTTTATTTTTTTAATTTTTTATTAAAGATTTTATTTTTTCCTTTTTCTCCCCACAGCCCCCCGGTACATAGTTGTGTATTCTTCGTTGTGGGTTTTTCTAGTTGTGGCATGTGGGACGCTGCCTCAGCGTGGTTTGACGAGCAGTGCCATGTCCGCGCCCAGGATTCAAAGTAACGAAACACTGGGCTGCCTGCAGCGGAGCGCACGAACTTAACCACTCAGCCACGGGGCCAGCCCCTTGGTTGAGCTTTTAGATGGGACTTCAACACTGGCCGACACCTCGAGTGTAGCCTTAACAAGAGACCTGAGCGGGGGACCCTCCTAAACTGAGCCTGGATTCCTGATCCACAGAAACAGTGAGATAATAACTGTGTGTTGTTTTAATCTGCTAACTGTGTGGAAACTTGTTATTCAGCAATAGATAATTACTATGTTGTGTATATACAACCTTTTTATATTGATGAAATCAGATGAAGTGGTCATTGAGGAGTCCCAAAAGGGCAACCCGAGGCAATATGTGATTTGACAGTACTGAACTGCTTTACCTAGGCTGTTACAGGGGAGGCAGAATTGCAGGCTCATTGTATGAGACACACCTGTCCTTCAGAGTTTCCTTGTGGCTTTGTGAAATGGCGCTTACCTGTCAACAGCATAGAGGCTGCGCTTTCTCATAATCCCGAGGCTCAGCGTGTTCGTCCATTCAGCTTGTCTCCAGCAGTGCCTCTGATTGTGTTGTATGCTGAGGAGTAAACTTAGAGCAGCTTAAATTTATAATTATAATGTGAGAGATCTTAATTTTCCATTGTCAAGTTCTTGGTCTTTTGAAACTCCTTAAAGTTTAGTGCTTGTCTTTTTTTTCTACTTCATTATTATGGCTATTCATTACACAGATACTTATGGACTGACTATTGCGTCCAGGCAGAGTTCTAGGCACTGGGAATACAAGGGAAAATGAGACCCTTCATTCCTGTCCTATGGAACATGCATTTTAGTGGAAGAGACAGATAGTTAGCTGTGAAACAAATAATTTCAGACAGTGATAAATTCCATGAAGAAAACAAGACAGGGTAAGTGAGTAGAGCATGACTGTGGGGGTAGAGGCTGTGTGGTCAGGGAGGGCCTCCAAAGAGGCACATCAGTCAAGACCCCTGGTTCCAAGCTATAGAAACTGCTTCTGGATTACTCACGCAGATTAAAATGTAATAGAATAATAGATAGCAGGGCTGGAGAATGAGCCTTAGAGAGCATGCTGCAGGAACAACGCCCCGGTCATGACTGAGGGCTGAGCCCCACGTTGCAGCAAGCTCTTCTGATCCCAGCCACTCTGCACAGTGGCCACTGGACACTGTATTGAAGCCACTGCCTCTGCTACCACTGGAAAGTGGGTCTGTGTGCGGCTGTAGTCACCACTCATTCCAGAAGGGGTTCTGCATGGTTCCTTGTTTCCTTATGCCAACATCTGATGGACAAAGTCTAGCTCAGGTGGCCATGGCTAATTGCTGGGAAAGTGGTATCTGGCATTTTCAGCTGTGTAACCCAAGAGAATAACAAATGTGTACTCAGAAGGCAATGTTTGAGCAGAGGAAGGAGTCAGCCATGTAGTAAGCTGGAGGAAGAGCTTCCTAGTCAAAGGGGACAGCAAAGTCCCTAGGGAGGAAGTAATCTTGCTGCTTTTGAGGAACAAAGAAGCTGGAACACAGTGGATGAGGGAGAGGGTGAATGGAGATGGAGTCATGGAGAGGGCAAGAATCAGGTAATGTAGTATCTTATAACATAGGATTAGGAGCTTGGATTTTTTTTTTTTTTTGAGGAAGATTAACTAACATCTCCCACCAATCTTCCTCTCTTTAGGTGAGGAAGATTGGCCCTCAGCTAACATCTGTGCCCATCTTCCTCCAGGGCTTGGATTTTACTCCACCTGCAATAGGAAGCTGCCTGTATTAGTTTCCTAGGGCCACTGTAAAAAAATTACCACAAACTTGGTGGGTTAAAACAACAGAAATTTATTCTCTTACGGTTCTAGAGGCCAGAAGTCCCAAATCAAGGTGTTGGTAGGGTTGATTCCTTCTGGAGGCTCTGATGGAGAATCCGTTCCATGTCTTCTCCAACCTTCCATACCTTCCTACCAATCCCTGGCGTTTCTTGTCTTGTAGTCTCATCACTCCAGTCTCTGCTTCCATCTTCACGTGGCCTGCTTCCTGTGTCTCTGGGTCAACTCTTCCTCTCCTTTCTCTTATAAGGACACCAGACATTGGATTTGGGGCCCACACTAAGTCTAAGAGGATCTCATCCCAAGATCCCTAACTTAATTACACCTGCAAAGACTCTATTTCCAAATGAGTCACATTCACAGGCACTGGGTGTTAGGATTTTGACATATCTTTTTGGAGACACTCTTCTATCCACTACACTGTCTGAGGGTTTTTGTCAGGGGAGGGATGTGATTTGATTTATGTTTTAAAGAGAGAAATTATAGGAGGACAACAGCAAAAACAAGAAATTAGGAATCTATTGCAGGTAGGGATGTGCTCCTAGTGATGAGAACAAGAGTGGTAGCCTTGCAAATAAAGGCGACTGGAGACTGAAAATATAACTCGGACGTAGATCCTATATTACTTGCTGATGGGTTGGATGCAGGCAGTGAGGAAAAGGGAGGAATCAAGAACGACTCTCAGGTTTGGAGCCTGATGACCACTTACTGAGGTGGAGAAGCCTGAGGAAGGGACAGATTGTGGGTCGAGATCAAGAGTTCTATTTTAGACATGTTCAGACTGAGGTGAGTATTAGACATCTGAAGCTGTGTGGACTATGGCTCTTACAGCCTAAAGCAGCAGGAGAAGTCAGTAATACTGATGCTGTCTTGGGTTAAAATTGTGCTATTTCGTTTGTCATGGATTTTTTTCTTTTTAAAACTATTGCATTACAATATTATTTTTCTTGATTACTGAGTGTCTTTTGCACCCCCTTGTTACACGTGAGGTGAATACATCCCAAGGCCTCTCTCTGGTCCTGGCTCTGATGGACACATCTAAGAGAAGCAGCTGTGGTGCGGCAAAGGGGACACTGGACAGGAGTTGGGAGGACGAGCTTCAGTCCACTTACTAGGGATGCCACTTCCTAAGGGTCATTTCATCTACACGGGCCTCTGTTTTCTCACTTGTAAAAGGAGGGTGTTGAACTAGATGATCTCCCAACTTTGAAAGGATATTGTGAGCAACCAAACAGAACCAAGAACATCTCACCACCAACATATTGCCAGACATGCAAGACGGTTTCTGCCTTTCCTGTCCCTCCTTCCTGTTCCTAACACCTGAGGAGCTATATTTAGAATCCACAGGGGAGGGGCTTGAAATAGCAGAGGAGGGTCTCCTGTCCCCATTCAAGTCCTTCTACTTGGGTGGCCATTCATCTGATTTGGCCAGGACGGCCTCAGTACGTGACCAAAGTATTATTATTATTAGTGCCAACTTTCACTCAAGAGTGCCCCAATTTGGATTATAAATTTTATGGTCTCTTTACTCAAGCGCAAGTCTAACAGGTGACCATGGAAGGGAAAGCTTTGAACTGGATTAGTTTAGACTTTCAAACTGAATTAGACTGAGTTATAATAACCTGAAGTTACCAGAAAGTCAGAGACACTTTCCTAGATTTTTATTAAGGAATGAGAAAAAATGATTTGACACAATGAAGTTGAAACTAGTAATTAGAGGAAAAATTTAAACTTTTCCATGTTTATAAACAATTGGATTGGCACTCATCAACAAATTGATTGCTAAGAAAGACCTTCCACATTCTGAGATTATTTTAAAAACATTATCTCATGGTCTCTTTTAGTAATTTTATTATTTCATTTTGGAGTGGATTTAGATTTTTATCAAGTGCTTTTTCAATAATTAAGCAGCTGTTCATATGATTTTTCTTTTTTGATCTATTAATATGGTAAATAGATTTCTTAATATTGAGACTTTCTTGCATCCCTGGAATAAATATCTCTTCACAAAGCATCTTACAAATAAGATTGTTTGTAGGATCTGTGTGTGTGCCTGAATGTGTGTGTGTGTACTAATTGATGTTGTGCTGGCATCAAAGAAACAAATCTGGAAGATTTCCCTTCATGCCCTGGAAAAGTTTATGTAGTAATATGGTTATGTGTGCCTTAAAGATTTGGTAGAATGCATGTTTTATTGAGAAGTAACTATAAAGTTTAATTTCTTCTATGGTAGTTGATTTGCCTTGATATCTCTTTTCCGGGATTTTGGCAATTTGCAATTTTCTAGAACAGTGATTCTCAAACATTTTGGTCTCAGGAACTCTTTATATGCTTAAAAATTATTGAGGACCCCAAAGAGCTTTTGATTATGTGGCCTACTTCTATTGGTAATTGCCATATTAAAGGCTAAAAATGAGGAAATTTATTTATGAATTTATTTAAAAATAATAAAAAAATTAATTGTTAACATATTTTATGAAAAATAACTATATTTTCCACAAGAAAAATGTTTAGTGAGAAGAGTGGCATTGTTTTTACATTTTCGCAAATCTTTTTAATGTCTGGCTTAATAGAAGTCAGCTCAACTTTCATATCTGCTCCTACATTCAATGTCACAAAATCTTGTTTTGGTTGAAGTATGTGAGGAAAATCTGTGTGAGTACAGATATGTAGTTGGAAAAGGGAGGAGGATTTTAGTAACCTATTCAGATATTTGTGGATATTCTTTGATACCAAAACTGTGTAAGTAGTAGTTTCTTAAAGATTAGTTACAATGGGAATCTGAAACCATATCAGGGACCTTCTTGTACTCTCTTACATTAAAATTCATTGCTCTCTCTTGCACTTTGAACGGATCTTTTACCCCTACTCATGTGTGATTTTGGAACATCATGCATTGATCATTTGGAAAATGTTGGTTCACTGCCTTACACAGATCTTCTACATGTTGGCATATTTCATTATACATATCTTTAAAAATCACATTTGTTAACGTCGCTACTCATCTTGTCAGAGAAGTCGTTAAGTATTGAGAAGTTGTGAAGGTCATGGTGGCAAATTTGCTTGAAAGCTCCAATTTTATCATGGGTAATTGGCTGTTAATTGTTTTTTGAAGTGACAGGCTCACTTGTCTGCCAAATACTCCTGTCTGAATAACCACAGTTTTATCTTTCAAGTTGTTTTTTCCAGTAAA
The DNA here is from genome assembly GCF_041296235.1 of Equus asinus. Taxonomy (NCBI): domain Eukaryota; kingdom Metazoa; phylum Chordata; class Mammalia; order Perissodactyla; family Equidae; genus Equus; species Equus asinus. The sequence goes on along the minus strand of NC_091801.1, from coordinate 27,479,750 downwards.
AATGATTTTCCATTAAAAAAAAGAGAATGGTTCAGCTTGCAACTCAGTCACACAAGTGCTTTTCCCCAAAACAACCACTGTGCCTCAGTAAGCAGCAGAAGCACTTTCTAGGTATTTCCCATTTGGTCACACAGACTATTAAAAGGACAAAGGCCAAGATTTAGTAAAATTTATCAATTTTACTCCTTGCCCGCTAATTTTAGCATTCATCTAAAAGTGTGTTTCTATCACTATGAGTGAATTAAGCATAATTTCATATATTTTGTAGCCATCTGTATTTCCTTTTCAGTGAATTGTCTGTTCATTCCTGTAACATTTTTTCTTGTAGTTTATTGGTCTTTCACTCAATGATTCGCTAGGAGCTGTTACGCAAATTAGCTCTTAAGCTGTGATCTGATTTGCAGATACTTTCTTTGAGTTTGTCACTCATCTTCTAATTTTGCTCATGATGGTTTTTACTATGCAGAAATTTTATTTTTTGTTGTCCAAGTAATTAATCTGTTCTCATATTGCTTTGGATTTGGGGTCACACTTGTCTCTCACAGCTTCTTTTTTAAAATCCCCATGGTGTTTTTTTTTTTTTTTAAAGATTTTATTATTTCCTTTTTCTCCCCAAAGCCCCCCGGTACATAGTTGTATATTCTTCGTTGTGGGTTCTTCTAGTTGTGGCATGTGGAACGCTGCCTCAGCGTGGTCCGACGAGCAGTGCCATGTCCGCGCCCAGGATTCGAACCAACGAAACACTGGGCTGCCTGCAGCGGAGCGCACGAACTTAACCACTCGGCCACGGGGCCAGCCCCTTAAAATCCCCATGGTTTTTTATAGTGCTTCTGAGGTTTCATTGTTTACATCTATTACTTTGATCCTTCTGAGACTTATTCTAGTATAAGATGTTAGGTGGATTCAAATTACTTTTCCCAGATGTACCTAGTTGTTTCATTTAAAAAGAAATTTTAAGATTTCTTGATCTCTCCAATAGATGTCTCGTATGCAAAATAATTGGCCAGGAGCTATTTGCTGAACTCTGAGTGGTGTATAGCAGTGTGTCCTGTGCTATGTACTTTTCCATATAAAACATGGTCATCTTTGTTTTACCAATGTTAAGACTTAAAATAGTGATTGAAATAGAGCCTATTGATGTGCAGTATTTTTGTTGTCATTTTCAACAGCTTTATTGAGGTAAAGTTAACATACAATAAACTGCATATATTTACTAAATTATCCTATTTTAAAATTTCAAAAGTACACATTTCTCAGCTGTCTATATAGACCAAGAGGCAATGACACGCAATAACAACGAGCACAGCTAGTGCCTGGATTGTGGTATCTAAATACCATTCCCCACTAAAATAATTGGAGAAATGCCTAATTCTGGATCTGGGCAGGAATTTACAAGATGAGTTGGGACATCTTGTGTCACAAAGCAAGGAAGATCAATGGATTATGTCAAAAAAACAGGGGCCGATATGAAGGAGCTTCCATTAGTCAGTTATGAGACCATTTGAGCATCGAAAAATAATGGCTAGAAGTGATAGACATCGAATATATGTAAACCAATACATTTACAGTGATACTAAAAGGGACAGAAAGAGAGAGAGAGTGAGAATAAGAACCAACAGAGGAAGAAAAGAGAATAACTCTAATAACTCATTGGATGCCTAGTGAGTAACTAGGGCACTAACTTCTTACTCTGAAAATTGGCAATTAAAAGGAAAAAATTAAGCATTTTATCTTGACTTTCTTATACATACTGCATTTCCACCAAATAGCCCTATTTTATATGGAAGCATTCTTTTTTAACAGAATAATTCCAACTAGTGTACATGATAGGAATGATAAAATTAGGATAGCATCATTTTGCAATTCCTAATTAAATAGTTGAATCAGGCAACATGTAATGGGTGGAACCATTATATGAGAGAAAGGTCGAGAGGAACCTTACAGTGGAGACATTTACTGAACCCATTGATCCACCTTAGCATCTCTAAAGATGGGAAAACTAGTATGTTCCTACTGGGGTGAGTACACAGCACCACATGTGAAATATTCTTCCCCAAGAAGTTGAACCTGAATTTACTCAATATGCTAAAACTAAATTCCACTTACAGACAATATGAAGGATAATAGAAAGAGACACCACGAGGAATCCAAAAAGCAAATCTAGTATGTGAGACAGTCTACAGAAAAACTGACCTGGTTTCTGCAAATAAGCAAACAAACAAACAATGGCGGAGGGACACTCTAGATTAAAATAACACCTGAAATCAACGTATACCCCTTATTTGGATCCTGATTCAAACAAAATAACCATAAGACATATTTCTGAGTGATTAGGGAAATTTGATTGTTGACAAATCATTAGATATTAACATGGAATTATTATTAATTAGAGGTGATAATGGCATTATTGTTATATAAGAAAACATTCACATCCTTAGAGATGCTTACTGAAGGATGTAGAAATGGAATGACATGACTTTTGTGTTTGTTTTATGATACTGCAGCAAAGAAAAAAGTAGAAAAAGAAAAAAAGAACTAAATGAAGCATATTGGGCAAAGCTGTGGTAATTGTTAAGTCTGAGAATTGATTATACTGGTCTCTCTACTTTTGTATATGTTTGAAAATGTTCATTAAAAATTTTTTTTGAGGGCCAGCCAGGTGGTGCAGTGGTTAAGTTCACATGTTCCATCTCAGCGGCCAGAGGTTCACCAGTTCGCATCCTGGGTGTGGATCTATGCACTGCTTGTCAAGCCATGCTGTGGCAGGTGTCCCACATACAAAGTAGAGGAAGATGGGCACGGTTGTTAGCTCAGGGCCAGTCTTCCTCAGGAAAAGGAAGAAGAGGATCAGCGGCAGATGTTAGCTCAGGGCTAATCTTCCTCAAAAAGAAAAGGACAAAACTACATGATTATTAGACATAGAAAAAAAAGCATTTGATAAACTTCAACACCCCGTCATGATAAAAACACTCAACAAACTAGGCATAGAAGGGAACTTCCTCAATATGATAAAGGGCTTCTATGAAAAACCCACAGCTAACATCTTACTTAATGGTGAAAGACTGAAAGCTGTCCTTCTAAGATCAGAAACAAGACAAAGATGTCCACTCTCATGACTTCTATTCAACATTGTACTGAGTTTCTAGCCATGGCAATTAGGCAAGAAACAAAGTAGAAGCCAATCAGATTGGAAAGACAGAAGTAAAACTCTCTCTATTTGCAGATGACATTACCTTGTTTATGGAAAATCCTAAAGAAACTGCAAAAAAAAAAAAAGCCCAATGAGAACTAATAAGTGAGTTCAGCAAGATTTCAGGATACAAGATCAATGTACAAAAATCAATTGTATTTCTAAACTGAGGCAATGAATAACCCAAAAATGAAATTAAGAAACCAATTTCATTTCTAATAGTATCAAAAAGGATAAAATACTTTAGAATAAATTTAACAAAAGAAGTCAAAGACCTATACTCTGAAAACAACAAAATATTGTTGAAAGAAATTAAAGAAGACCTAAGTAAATGGAAATACTTCCCACGTTCGTAGGTTGAAATACTGAATATCGTCAAAATATCAATACTCCCCAAATTGATACAGGAATTCAGCACAATTCCTATCAAAATCCCAGTGGGCTTCTTTACAGAAGGAGTTTACAAGCTGATCCTAAAATTCATATGAGAACTCAAAAACGATCCTGAAAAAGCAAAACAAAGTTGGAGGACTCACACTTCCTGATTTGAAAACTTGCGACAAAGCTACAGTAATCAAGATAGTGTGGTACTGGCTTAAGGACTGACATATAACTCAATGGAATAGAATCGAGAGTCTAGAAATTAGCCCTCGCATTTATAGACAACTGATTTTTGACAAGGGTGCCAAAACAATTCAACATAGGGAAGGAACAGTCTTTCAACAAACTGTGCTGAGACAACTGGAAGACAACTTTGACAAATCGAAGATCATTTGATCGTATACGTGAGGGTTTATTTCTGGGTTCTCTATTCTATTCCATGATCTACTTGTCTTGTTTTTATGCCAGTACCACGCTGTTTTTATTATGTGGCTTTGCAATATATTTTGAATCATGAAGTGTGACGCCTTCAATTTTGTCCTTCTTTTTTAAAGTTGTTTTGGCTATTAAGCGTCCCTTGAAATTCCATATGATTTTTAGGATGAAGTTTTCTATTTTTGAAAATTGCAATTGGGATTTTGATAGGGGTTGTGTTGAATTTGTAGATCGCTTTGGGTAGTATGGACATTCTTAACAATGTTAAAGTCTCCCAATCCATGAACACGAGATGCCTTTCCATTTATTTGTGCCTTCTTTAATTTCTTGCAGCAATGTTTTGTACTTTTCAGTGCACAAGTCTTTCACCTCCTTGTTACATTTATTCCTAAGCATTTTCTTCTTTTTGATGCTGTTGTACATGAAATGGTTTTCTTATTTTCCTTTTCAGATTGTTCATTGTTCATATATAAAAATACAAGAGATTTTTGTGGACACATTTTTAAATGCATTTATATTATAAAGAATTTTTAGAAATTGGAAAATAAGAAAAGTTTTAAAAAAATAAAGAAAAGAGACATCCACAAGCTCCCAGACAACCAGACTCAGGAAAACAAAACTTTGTTTTCAGTCTTTTTCTCTGTGTGTTTTAAGAAAAATTTGTTGATTTTTAAAAAGTTATAATCGAACTGATATATAATTTTGTATTCTGCCCCATTAACAACGTAGTATAGGTATTTCTAGGTTATTACAATCATCATAACATTCTGAATCAACTGTTACAATTTACTTAACCATGTTGGACACTTACCTTGTTTGAAATTTGTCTCCAGAATAAATGGCTCTGAGTGAACCCTCTGTTAATTAAAATTCTTATTTTGTAGTATTTCCTTGGATGGATTTCCAGAAGCAGAATTATTGAGTCAGTGAATATAAATATTCTTGAGGTTATTGATATACATTGCCAAACGGTAATTGCTTTCCAAACAATTGTAGTAATCTATATTGTCATTAGCAATGTATGGAAGATCCTGTTCTACTGTAACTTCGTTAGCATTAAGAATTTTGTGCATGTGTGTATTTTTAAGACATTCTATTTCTAATTTGCAATTCTTCAAGTACTTGTGAGATAACTTTTCCTATTTTTCGTATTTGTCTCCTAAATGCAATTTCTTTATCATGAATTGACATTTCAAGATTTTTGTCCATTTCTCTATTAGGGCATGAAGATTTTTCATTTTTATTTGTGTGTGTTCTTTATAGAAAAAACTATTAACCTGTTGTCGGTTACATTTTGGCCAAATATTTTTCTCAGCCCATTGTCTGTATTTTATTTATTTATATTTTAATATCCAGAAGTTCTCATTCTTATGTAATTAAATCTGGCAAACTCCTTTACGGTTTTTTCACTGCTTTTATAAAAGCTTAGACACCCCTTCCTCTTTCAAATTTATATTAACTATTCAATTCTATTTTCTTCCAGTTTTACAGATGCTCTCCAATCCATCTGGAAACAATTTTGGTATGTGGTATGTAAAGTATTTATTTAAAAAAATATACAGTTTTAGGAAAACTATTGGTGGTAGGCTAAAAGCTCCTTGAAAACAGGACTTACTCGCTCTGAGTTCCTCCACTTTCCCACACACAAGAATCACTCCACACAGCCTCTGCTTCCTCAGGCTATAGCAGCCCAAGCTACAATCAAAAAAGATGGGTTCCCCCTCCTTCCCTTTGCTCGGAGACACTAACTGCCAGTCCCCTGGCTAGTGTCGTGATCTCCCCAGGGCCTGCTGCTTCTGTTGTCCCTTGTGGACACTTGCACATGTGCAGAATCTGGGACAGGGTACCCTAGCCGTTAGCCAGCAGCGCCCTCTGGCGCCCCTTTCATTTCAGTTGTTTTGGCTTCAATTGTTCATACAACCTTCCACCCTCCCCACTGGTAATTTTTCCTGGAAGGCGTCTCCAAAGATCTTCTCCTTCGGCTCCTTAGGTAGCGTAGGCTACTTCGCCCTGCCATTCTCTTCACGTAAATTTCTTTTCCATTTGAACAGCTTCTCTTCAGTTAAGGAGAAGCCACTATTTCCTGGTTGCCTTTCTTTTTGAGAGAGGCAGAGGGATTGTGGGTGGGGACCAACTGCTAGTCCCAACTTCTTAGTGAGGTCTTCCATGAAGTCTCTGAGGCTTTGTACAAATAAAATTCCAGTCAGGGTAGGCGCTCCCACTACTCTCCTGATGCCTGAAGTTGTGAGTTCCAACTACAGGTCTGACTCTGGGACCCTCACTAAAGAGATAAAAAAATTTTTTTTGAATTTTTACTGCCTAAGGAAGAATCTATAAATTAGTGAGTGTGGGGAGAATACAAATAAATGAAATCTAAAAGTAGTTCTCAAATCTAATTAAAGCTGATACCTGTTACCGGACCTGTTAGAAAACAGACAAATAAACTGTTGAATGTTACTCCATCATTTTCTCTCCAAACACCCTAGTGGAGTTGCTAATGAGTACTAGAATGGCGAAAATACCGACAGCAAGAAAGCCAGAAGAGAAGATCCTGACCAATCCACTAATTGCGTCCTCAAGCCTGAATTCAATTAACTCTATCACAGAAACAGAATTGTCCTAGTGTCGGTTATTCCAGCTCAAGTTACAATAGCAGGAAATTTGAAATAATTATGTAAAGATACATTCCTGTAGACAATTAATGATAGTTATATGATTTACCCATAGTAGACTAGCATGATCCTTGTCAAGACATTCATTTGAGAAATAGCGGAGAAAACAGGTTATTTTTCTGTCTTTTTTTGTTGCTGTTGAAACAGTTTATTCTTCAGATTATGGCAAAATCAAAATTTAAGGACTTCAAGATTACTCAATGCTTGACAAATGTCTGTTCAGACTGACTGTACAATGTGTTCTAATATGATTCACCATTCCTGAAAGGGGGCAAATCTACCTCCAGTTCTGAAGTCAGGGAAATTCTGTAACTTGACTCCTCTGTAAGGGGACTTGCTTCTGGCGTTGGCTGCCATTATTCTGTCAAGTTTTTTTTTCTCCTTTCCCTTTAAACTTCTCCTGGCTGCACTCTATTATTCCATAGACCTTTAGGTTTTCCTCTTTGTAATTTGATGCCCTATTCAGCAGCTGGTTCAGGAAGCCGTCTTGCTTTAGTTTAGTCCTTCTGGGCTGCTTCTGCCTTCCTTAGCTGAATGAGTGGCTTGTTCTTCTTTCAGGCTTTTCACCTTTTGAGGGAGCCTGTACTATTTTATTACCCTACTATAAAGAAAGTATGAATTTCACATACTCACATAGTGAGTTGATTCACATGTATCAAAGTAATCCAAACGAATATTCAGTTTAATCACTTTGATACTGTTTGTTTCTTAAAATTCATTTCACAGAAAAAGCACATTTAAAATATGTCCTTGTCATCCACCTTTTCCTGGAACACACCCACATACTCATTTTCTTATTTTTTAAATTGTTTTAATTTTCATCAGTTATACATGAACAACAGTTAAAGAGTCAAGTAGTTGTGCTACAATTACTGCAAAAAAAAAAAAAAAAAAAACGTTTCTAGGATGCCGCACCAACTCTTGGAATCTTGCAACCACTTTCAACTCCCTTTTGCCGTTGGTTTTGGTATCTAAGTCTGTACCTCTAAATAGTGTACTTACATGGACGCTTCTTGACCTTTTTAGTTTTAGGCATTATCTATTAATTTGTATCTTTGGAAGATTAGGATTTAGTTTTTTCCCACTCCTATCTCCAGTACCTATAGTCCACAATTCTCCTCCATTAATCCTTCCATCATTGTTATGTTATGGCTTTGGTTAGATCAACAATGCTGCATTATGATAGCCGTATAAGGCTATTTTGAACTGAACCATTTGCTATGCAATATTTGCTCTTCTTGTATCGCCCAACTTTTTATGTCCCCTAAACTTAATAAACTTTTTGTTTCATTTTCTTAGTTTGCTCTGTACTCATCAGGTTAACCCCCAACTCTCCTCAAATTGTGGAAATGTTCTTTCAACCCATTGAAACACAGGTGTTCATTAGTTTTATTTTCTCTGAGTCTTCGGACCTGCTCTAGCCTGCACTAGTGCACAATGACAGCTTGTGATCTTCATTCACCATCATCCTTGAAGATTCCCTTTGTCTATCTAGTTGTGTCTATTTCCTGGATCCAATGTTTTCTTCTCTTTTGGTTTACACTCTTGCTTTGGTGGACTACCCCCTCAAGTAGTTTCTGGAGAAAGGGTGCATAGGAGCAGATTTTTGAGACCTTGCATGTGTGGAGAGGTCTTGAGTCAGCCTGCACGTTCAATGGATACTTTGGCTGGGTATAGAATTCTAAGCCGGAAATTATTTTCCCTCAGAATTTTGGAGGTAGTAGCCTCTGTTGTCTTTTAGGATCCTTATCTTTTGTATGTGATTTGATGTTGTTTTTTTAAATTTCTGGGAGCTTTTGGGACTCTCTCATTGCCCCTACTCTTCTAAAATTTTATGGTGATAGTGCCTTCTTGTAGTTTGTTTTCATTCACTGTCTGGGCAATCAATACTACATCTTTTCAATCTGCAAACATTTGTTTCCTAAATTGTTTGTTGATAATTTTTTCCTGTTTTCCATATTTTTTCCTCCTGGAACTTCTATTGTTTGGATATTAGATTTCCCAGACTGACCCTACAATAGTTTTGTCTTGCCATTTTCAGTCTCTTTTACTTTTCCTTTACTTTCTGAGAGATTTACTTATCTTTACGTATCAATTTTTCTAAGGAATTTTTCATTTATGTTATTATAGTTTTAACTTCCAAGAGCTCCTTACTATTTTCTAGGTTTAAAAAAAAATAGAACTGTGTTTTCTTCATGTAGCCAGTATCTCCTTTTATGTCTCTGAGGATAGCTAAATTTTTTTGATCTTCCTCTTTCATATTAAAGGCTTTCTTTAGAAATAAATGAGCTGTCTGCTCCTTTTAACAGCAGAGCACTAAAAAGCTGATTGGTAACTGCACCTGTGAATGGACCTTTATGAAGGGAAGTCTCACTGTAGGTTATTCTGGCTGTTTCACTGTGGAACCAACATTGTCAGTATCTTGAGGTCTATTTTCATGGAACATTCATATTTCTTTGCCTATAGAGTATTATGTCAGTTGCCAGATTCTGTGAACTCAAATAGCTAATGCTAAGACTTTGGGACATTGTGTGGTGCAACTCAGGTTGCATCTCAGTTTCCCATACTGCTGGCTCAAGATTAAGCTTTCTAGGACATACTGAACTTGCCAGCTTCCAAAATTTTGTTCCTGTAATTTTCTCTTTCATTCTCTTTGTCCTTGTGAATTAATGCTTTGAAAAATTCATCTACTATCACATGTGAGGATTTTAGGAAGGAGAAGTGAGAGATAAAGGAGTATGTTTTGCCCTTCATCATTCACTGGAAGTTCCAACATTTTCCAAGATTGTCAGGCAATGTTAAATTTTATAAATGTATTTAATATACCAATAACGAAATCAGTATCCACAAAATCTTAAATTTAGTATTGCATGACCTCTTCAACTAGAATATAATATCAAATCTTGGGTCTATGTCTGTGCTTTTGCTTTCTCCCACTGTGCCTGGTATGGTGCTGAGGATACATTGGATGATGAAATATATGCTTGCTGAATATATGAATATGTGGATAAGAATTACTTTATGCTCAGATTTATGTGAAGGAAAGGAATAAGTACACACTATAACTATTTCCCTTTTTTTCAACTTGGGGCACCACATTATATTTCTCAGATACCTTTTCTGTTTCCCTTTAAAAATCATTAACTACACTATTCTAATATTTGTACCAAGTAATGCCTTCAATAGTAATTCTCTTGGTTGATTTTTATGAATTAGATAGAAATAAATTGTTCAAACTTTTAAATAAGTAAGCAAAGTGTAGGGTATTCCCAGCCACCACTACCATCCCAGGTGGTGGAGTGAAATGGTTAGGACATCGATTCTGGCCCTATCACTTAGCTATGTGACCCTTGGTAAGTTCTTAATCTCTCTGTATCTGTCGCCTCATATTTTAAAAGGAAATAATAATAATAGTAAATATGTTAGGGTAATTGTGAGGATTTAATTTGATATCTATGCAAAACACTTTACAGTTCTTGTAAAGAGTACATAATACTCTCAATAAATTTTAGCTATGATGATGATGATTTTTCTGAGCAGTGAAGATAGTAATTACAAGAGTGATGAGTGCTGTGAAGATGTGGAGTGTGACAGAATGTTTATCAGAGGGATGTAACTTAACCTGGGTGCGCTTTAGCCTTTTTCCTTCAAAGGCCACAGCGCAGTCAGCTGCTCTCTTCTTTGAACTTGAGAAAGGTCAGAAAGAGATGAATTTCCTGGCACAGTTAAAAGCATGTTTACCACGATTTAGTTGGCTTGAGGAAAGCTGGATGAAGGGAATGGCAACAGTTTTATGTACATGAGACAGGAACAGTTAGGAGAGAGGATTCAAGGTGGTTTAAGGGAAGCTTATGCAGGTTGAGGCTTGACTTTATTTTAATATATTTGTTACTACTAAATTGTTTTTGAATAGGCAATATATTCACTCGGTTCAAAAATCAAATTAATATAAAAGATATGCAGCAAAAACTGTCATTACTATTCCTGCCCCATCCGTTTTCCTACCACAAATCATCACTTTTATTTATTTTTGTTTTTCCTTCTAGAATTCTTATGGAAATACTAACAAATATGAATATATATTATTTTCCATCTTTCACAAAAAGAAGCATAGTGTGGCCTACTCATTTTCACTAGTTACTGTCTTACACCTTCATTTTAATTTAAAAATATATTATGCAGATTTTTCAGTAACAGTAAAAGCCTTATTTATTCTTTTTGTTCATGTGCACAGTGTTTTATTATGTGGCTGTATCATAATCTAACCAGTTCTTATTGATGGGTACTTGACTTGCTTCCAATCTTTTGCTGTTACAAAGATGCTGCAGTAAATAAATTCGTTCATATACCTATGAGTCTATCAACAGGAAAAATTTCCAGAAGTAGGATTACTGGATCACAGGGTAAATGATTTTGTAATTTAATAGAGGTTACCAAATTCCTTTCCATAAACTTTATAGCAACTTATATTTCCACTAGCAATATCTGAGAGGACCTAGTTCCCCATGCCTCACCAAGCATATTTGTCAAACTTTTAGATTTTGGTGATCTGTTTTCAATTTCCATAATGGAAAATGGTATCTCTGAGTAGCTTTAATTAGCAATTTTCATATATTTAAGGATTGTTCATGTTTCTGCTTTTGCGAACTGATTGTTCATCCTTTGGTCCTTTTCTTATCCAGTTCTAAGAGCTTTTTTTGTATTAGGGAGATTAGGTCTTTGCTATGATTTGAATTACAAATACTTTCCCCCAGTTTGCTATTTCTCTTTTGACCTTATTATTTCCATGCAAAAATGTTCCCTCTTTTTGTAGTTGAGAATATCAATTGTTTCTTCTATGGCTTTAGAAAGACTTTCCCACTCTTATGTTAGAAAGGAATTCACTCTTTTTTTCTTGTACTTCTCATGACTTCAGTTTTACACTTAAATCTTTGACCCATTGAGAATGTATCTTAGTGGATGTTGTGAGATCTAGATCTAATTTTGGTTAACCAGTTGGCCACATAGGTGTCCCAACATAATTTCATTGAAAAGTCCATCTTTTCTCCACTGATTTAAGATACGATCTTTATATCTACCAAATTCCCATTTGTGTTTGAGTCTTTTTCTGGACATTCTATTCTGTTTCACTCTATATGTATATATGTGTTTCAATACACATATTCTGTGTATTCATACATCATACCACAATATTTTCATTACTTAGGTTTTATACTACATATTAATATCTGATAGGGTTAGTGCTCCCTATTGCTCACCTCTTTCTGAATTTTCTTGGCTTTTTTTGTTTCTTTATTTTCCATATAAATTCTAGAGTCAGCATGTCTGATTTTCAATTGGAGCTATATATATGAATTGTTTTAAATCTATAAGTTAATTTAGGAAGAATAGCCATGTTTATGGTGAGTCTTTTCATTTTGTTTGAGGCTTATGTGCTTTTTATGACTGTTTTAAAGTTTTCCCCATAAAGATTTTACATATTTTTTATTAAACTTATACCTATTTTTTCTTTTGTTTTATTCTGAAGTAATTTCAAACTTAACAAAAAGTTGCAAGAATGATACAAAGCTCTCCCAAATTGGCTTCATTCAACAAAGATTCCCCAAATGTTAAATTTGATCACATCTACCTTATCATTCTCTCCAAATATATTTACAATTATTTTTTTATTCTGAACCAATTGAGAGTTTGTAACAGACATGGATACCTCATTACTCTTTTAGTACTTTAGAGAGTATTGCCTAAAAACAAGGACACCCTCCAACATAGCTGCAGTATAACTATTGAAATCAAGAAATTGATCTAATACTTATCCAGAGACCCCATACAAATTTTTCCAATTGTCCTAATAATGTCCCTTATATGTCTGTGATGCAATCCAGGATTATGTGTTGCACTGGGTTGTCATGTCCTTCTATGAACAGTTCCTCAGTCTTTCTCTGTCTTCCATGACCTTGATAGTTTTGGAGTACACAAGCCAATTTGGGTTTATATGTTGTTTCCTCATTATTTGAGTCAGGTTATATATCTTTCCCAGGAATACCACAGAAGACGTGCTATGTTTTTCTCAGTGAACCATATCAGGAGGCACATGATAACTTGACGAAGATAGCATGTATCTATCTACATCACTTGTAAGACAATGTCAGCAAGACTCTACACTGTAAGGATAATTAATAAAGTATTTTGTTAGCAATTAGCAATTTATTAGCAATTAATATTAGTTGGCATTCTGTTGTAAGGTAGAGCTTTCCATTCTCCCTTATTTATTTAGTTAAATATTTCTATCAGTATGGCTTCCTATTTCATTCACTGTGACTATTTGTTCCTATTTTATTTGCTATTATTATTTTACTGCTCAGATAGTCTTAGTTTTGGCCAGTGGAGATGCATCAGGTTAGTTCCTCTGTCCTTTTGACATGTCCCTCTCGTTCCTGCAGCACTTTGGGTATAAGATGTTCTAGATTCATTTTGTATTTTCCCTGCTCTGGAATCAGTCATTTCTCCAAAAAGCCCTGGTTTCCTTCTGCTGTGGATAATTAAGGATGCAGAAACTGAAATTTCAGAATTCAGAAACTAAAATCTGGTGCTAAGTCCACTCCACAATGTCATTATTTTGGACCCTCTCAAAGGACAGAGCTAGGAAATACATGTATGTGCATACACACACACAGACATTTATGTCTATTTCTATATCTATCTATATCTGTCCATCTATCTCTATTAAAAACTGAGTTCACACTGATAACTCCAATTTCAATCCAACACAATTTATTCTACACTTCTTCCTTTCAGTACTTATAGCCCCCTTCTCCAAAATTTATGAAACTTGACTCTCAGTATCCTCAATATAGTTACCTGTTCAACCTTCCTGTGTACAACTAATATCCCTCCCACGCTGGCCAAGTGTCCCATCTTCTTGCCCTGGTATCACCACCCATACAGGACATGGATGTGTTCGAGAGAATATTTCCTCTTTTTCATTGCTATTGTAAAAGGAATCATCTTCTTTTACAAATTCTATCTGGTTTTTGTTTACATACATGAAGTCAATAGACTTCATTTCCTATCATGCTACCTTACACAATCTTCCCAATGCTTGAGTTAGTCTTTCTACTAATTCTTTTTTTTTCAGTTATACATCCTTAAAATAGAATCTGCAAACATAATTAGTATGCCCCCCTCTCTATAATTTTTAGACCTCAAATTTCCTTCTCTTTTCTAATTTCATTGACCAATAAAATGTTGAACAGCAGCGGCAGTAGTGGACGTTCTTACGCTCTTCCTGACTTCAGCAGAAATGCCCCCCGTGATTCCTCACTAAGATGGGGGCTATTGCGCTGAAATTGTGTGTGTCTTATAATCTTTTAATTTTTATTTCGAAATAATTTTAGAAATATAGAAAAGTTGCAAAGATAGTAGAGAGAATTCTTGTATCCCTTTCACCCAGCTTCCCTTAATGTTAACATCTGATATAACCATGATTTTATTTATAAAAACTAAGAAATTAACATTGGTATGCATAGCGTTTTTAAAAATCATGCTAAGGAGTCCTCGTGTTTTTAGTCTCTTTAAAAATTGGGAATGAACGTTTAATTTTGTCAAATGTCTTCTCAGTATCCATCCTATTTTTTTCTTTTGACCAATTAATATGATGAATTAGGTTAACAGATTTCCTAATCTTGCATCTTGGAATAAACCCATGTTTGTTAATTATGCACGTTTGTTAATCATGTGTGTGTGCATGATTTTTAAAATTAACTGTTGGATTCTGTTTGCTTTTATTTAGAACCTTTACATTGATAATTATAAGATTGGTCTGTAGTTCCTTTTTCAAAGCAATCTTTATCAGGTGTCAGTGTAAATGTCATTCTTAAAAAGAATGTGGAAATTTTCCTTCTAATTTAAGTAGCATCAAGATTACCTGGTCTTTAAGGTTTAGGTGAAGTCGGTGGGGCTTCAGGTGCTATGCCTTATGGTGTGGGGAGGGGTGGTTAGACAACTTTCTCTATTTCTTCTATAGAATTGATCTGTTTAGATTTTCTATCTTCATTGGGGCCAGATTTGGTAAATTATAGTTTCCTAGAATATTATGTATTCTTCTAGATTTTCAAATTTATTTCTATAGAGTTATGTAAAGTTTTCTAGATTTTCAAATTTATTTCTATAGAGTTATGTAAAGTTTTCTCTTAAAATTAAAAAAATGGTTTTGATCATTATTCTCCCTTTATTTCTAATTTTGTGTACATGTGCTTTTATTTCTTTTCAGTCAGCTACTGGTTTGTCTCTTTTGTTGATTTTTATTCAACAAACTATTTTATTCATTTATTTACTTGTTCTACTTCTTTTAACTCATTAAATCTACTTCAATTCCTGGTTTTCAAATTTCTCCCAGTGTATTTTTTTGTCCTTTTCCTAACTTTGACTCATATGCTTAATTCATTTTTATTTTTTTATTCGTATTACTACTTGAGACTACACATTTTCTTCAACTTTTATAGTTTTCTCTGGGTTCTAAAGTGTTTTCATTACTGTTGCTCTCTAGAGTGCCTGCAGTTTGACATTTCCTTTTGACACACAGTTACTTAAGAGTTTAAAAATTTCTGGAAAAAGGAGCTGGTTCTTTTCTAATTTTGTTAAAATTTCAATTTTGTTTGTCTTGAAGGTGCTTGAAGAGACGCTGTATTTATTTTTTAGGGTCTTGAATGTTTTTATGTAACAATCAGATGTATCCTATTAATTTTGTCAAAGTCTTCTACACAAAAAAAGTCTTATTTTTTACCCATCTAATCCGTTTTGGGCAGAGAGAAGTAAATTAGCCTCCTGTGAACTGTGTTTCAATCTGTCTTTATACTCCTTGTTATTTCTGGTCTGTGAAAATTGTTACTGTGGTATTTGGTTCACAGTTATTCCTAACTTTTATTTCTTTATTGTGAATTACATTCTTTAACATTATTAAATATCCTTCTTTGGCTTCAGTCCATTTTATGATGAAATCGTGGCTTCTACTTTTGGTTGGCATTTACGTGGCACACCTTTTTTGTGGTCCATGCTTTGTTGAGAAGGAGTATGTATATCTGACAGCACAGAGATTTTTCTTCTAATAGGTGAGTTAAGCCATTATTATTATTATTTATTTTGTTTTTATAGTTTATATTGTCTTTCATTCTGTGCTTGGCTCTTTTATCTTTTTGTTTTGGTAGTTCTGATTTTGAGGAAGGTTATGTGTTGTAATTTTGTTGTATTATTTACCTGTGTATAATTTCCTCAATCCTAGACAATATCCATGAATTTACTTCTATGAGTGACAACATTGACAGCTTGTCTCCCTTTCCTCTCCTCTCCTCTGCCCCAGTTTGAGGCAACAGTATTATCTTTAATACTTATCTTTTTTTTTTTTAAAGATTTTATTTTTCCTTTTTCTCCCCAAAGCCCCCCAGTACACAGTTGTATATTCTTCGTTGTGGGTCCTAGTTGTGGCATGTGGGACGCCGCCTCAGCGTGGCCCGATGAGCAGTGCCATGTCCGCGCCCAGGATTCGAACCAACGAAACACTGGGCCGCCTACAGCAGAGCGCGCGAACCCAACCACTCGGCCACGGGGCCAGCCCCTTTAATACTTATCTTTGTACCATCAAATATGCTTTTACCTCTGACTTGATTTGTCTACTTTAAATAATTTCCTGTGGCTCTCAGCTATCACAGATGAAGCAATCCATGGGTTTATTCTGCCTCCCATCAGGGTAGTCTCCTTACAACTCAAAGACTTTCTTTCTCTGCGACCGAAAAGACCATATTCGTTTCCTTCACATTTGGCATTTCTGTGGGTTTCCCCAGGCAGCCACAGCTTTTTCTCTCTCCGTGCCAACTGGGCTCAGGAATCTTCTGCGCCTGTCTTGTATTCTATGACGCCACCCCCGGGGTGACCCTTTCATGTTCAGAAGGGGCATTTTGCTTCCACTCTCTGAGCTCTGCCATGGCTAGATCCTCCTCAGCACTTTCTGTTGCTTCTTTCTCTGCCAACTCTCATAAGCTCAGCTCAGTTTGATCTCAGCCCTGTTCTCAGGAGTTTCTTCCTCAACTTGTGCACTTCACAGCGGGCACCTGTTCTTCAGGGCATCTATTTTTGCCAAGTCTTTCTGGGATCTGCCACTCCGTCCTCCTCTGAGCTACCCCCTACTGTTCCTTGCACTCTTCCTACAGCTCTGTACAGTCATTAGATATCACTGTGTACATTTGCAAGTCTGTACATTTTCTGTCTCCTAGTGTCACTGATTATGGAGTTTACAAAGTCCCTCCCTCCTTGTTCTCTTTGTCACCCTGTATGGTTTCCAGGAGAAGGGAAGATATTTGAATCTAAGCTGTGGCCATGTTCATTCTGGAAGTGCATTGTGGACTTTAATGCCTTTAATAGGGGATCCTTAGGTAGCTCACTGATAGTTTGTTAATAAGGCATTAAGTATAGTTAGAATCTCATTTTAACACACTTAGTGGAACAAACTGATCCATTGTAATATTTTTTTTTGATCCATCGTATCTTAAACTTACCAACAGAAACTCCTGTTGCTGTAATAAACAGAGAAGGGAATTTTTATTGGTATATGGGTGCTTTGTTCCCCAAGCTACACGGACAGAACCAGCAACACTGCGCCAATATTTTACATAGTCACAGTCAGCTCCCTTTTGCTTTTCTCAAGAACAGTTTTAAACCATGATGTCACTCTGTAGACCCTTTACCCTCAATCACTCTCAGTAGAAAAAATAGAATTCCACAGATGTGAACTTCCCCAGTCTCTCCTTTGCCTACTTAAAAACTTATCTATAATGGCACTTGTCCCCCCTCCTTTGCACACTTTCCAGGAAGAGCTGCTCTTTCTTTCTAAGGCTACAATTTCTTTCCTTAGGTGTGATTTTTTGTTTCTTCCACAAGTTTTTAAACTTTCAGTTATCTTTGCCTCCTCTTGCTTCTTTCGCATAAACTCATTTCATCCTAAAACTAAACCAAATATCCAAAAACATTTCTGTGTATCTTACCCTTTCTAAAGGTTTCTGCTTCTCCCTTCTTCCTTAACAGTCCAAACACAGCTTCTACTTCAAGCCCTTGCCATAGCTGCCTGGTACGCTGTAATGGCCTTGCCCTCCGCCACTCACTGACACTGCCGTTGCTAAAAGGAAGTCAACGTTGTCCTAATGACAAAATCCAGTTGCCTCATTCTTTTAAATCTTACGTACCAGCAGCCATTGCCTTGACTTCTAGAATGTGTGATCTGGTTCTACGTGTCTGCTCGCCTCCGTCCAAATGTTAAATTGACTATTCCTCAGGGTTATCATTTTTTGTCACATCACATAATCTTTCTTTGTTTTGTCATCTGCTTCTGAGTCCAAACAACAGGTAAGAGAGACCCAATTTAGAAGTGTTTTAGCAAAGTTTTTCTATTCGTGATATGTACAAGTTCAAAATATCACAAGAAATGATTTAAGATGTTATTCTTTGAAAAATAAATTTACTTCAATTTGTAAATATTACGTGTGAAGGTCGTTACAGACAAGAAGCTTTTAGGGGAGAGGAGTAGAAAAAAAAATTACTCTTTTTCCAGAAAAGTTTTTCATTACTTGTTAATAGTTTAAATTTAGGTGAAAGTTATGGAGCATATTATTTGAATTTGTAGAGAATTTTGACATTTTACAATTCAGTTCTGTTTTAGACCAACTGGTTTTATCAAAAACAAATTTGAAAAATAAATAAATAAATATAAATAAATTGCAAAAATAAATGCAATACTACGAAACTGATAAAGTAAGCACACTAGCTGTGAAAGCAAAGCAGGTGAGTCTATAAAGGGATATGGTTAGTTACTAACGGTACTAAGATGACACCACATTTGTAGCTCTGCTATTTGTCTTAGAAAAAGCTTTTGAGAATACAGAAGTTTTTAGTAACTTTATTTTCTAAAAATCCATCCTATAAATGTTTTTTTCTGCACCTTCACTTCTTTAAAAATGAACAGAAACAAAGACAAAAGCTTATCTCGATACAGGTTTAGAGTGAGGCAAATTCACCTTTTAAAGTGTTAAGATCACCCAGGAGAAGCTCTGCGCTTGGCCGCTGAGAAGCACTGGCCCTCCAGCAGCCCTGGATCATCCTCCCAAGTCTTCTCCCAAGGATGGAGTCCGTGAAGACAGCTGCCGAGAGAGACGGCCGCAGATTATAGGCCACTACAGCATACAGCACGTACTGACGCTCCCCTGAGTAAGGCATCTCCTTGGTCGTCATCTGCCAGAGGGT
Source organism: Equus asinus (assembly GCF_041296235.1). Lineage (NCBI taxonomy): Eukaryota > Metazoa > Chordata > Mammalia > Perissodactyla > Equidae > Equus > Equus asinus. The sequence continues at coordinate 27,460,787 of NC_091801.1, read as the reverse complement.
GATGGCAAAAGAATAGATGTCCGCTTTGGGCGTTAGGGTTTCTCCTCTCAGAAGCTCTGGGGCTCGGTGGGTGTATGTGCCGCCCAGGTGGTAAGGAGCAGTCTGGCAGCAGGGCACATCTTCCAGCTTCTCGGAGCAACCAAAGTCACCAATTTTGCAGACATCCTGCTCGCTGATCAGAATGTTAGCTGGCTTCAGGTCCAAGTGCACAATGCTTTGTGAGTGGAGGAAAATCAGGCCGTTCACGACATCTAGGGAATACTTCAGACACTTTCCCAAATTTAACTGCTCTCCGGCACAGCAGCGAGGCTGGGCCTCCTCTTCCTCAGGGCAGCTCGTAGCACCGTATATGACTTGGTGTAAAGTGACATTGCCACCAAACTCCATGATTATGGTGCCTAGACTTTCAAAACCCGCAGGGGTGCGCGTGCTGGCAGCCACAACCTGCACGATGTTGTCATGGCGAAGCCTTGCTATGTTGAGCTCAGCCCAGAAACTGCGCTGGGATGCCAGTCGGTTCTTGGTGCGCTTGTTCACTTGCTTTATGGCCACCGGCACCCCATGATAAGTTGCCTTGTACACGGAGCCAAACCCGCCAGCTCCCAGCCTCTGCAGGAAGCACACCTGTTCCCAGTCAATGGAGCACCAGGCCAGCCGGCGTGGCAGCCGTGGGGCCCTGGGCGGGGTGCCGCCCAGGGAGAGCTTGCCCGCCTTCCCCGGCAGCTGGGAGGGGCTGCTGCAGGGCCGCGAGTCCACCGAGGGAGAAAACTCGCCCGGGAGGTAAGGGGGTCGCGGAAGAGGCGAGGGCATCGCGTCTTCAAAGTGGACCCCAGAGTGGCTCAGGGAAGTGAAAAGAACAGAAAAAATCTCGCGAGTTTGGAAGCATGACTGACCGACTATTCCTGTGCTCCACCCCAGCGTTTTTCTCCTCTTCCTTCATCTTCCCGCAATGAGCCACATCTGGCTGTTCCTCAGCCAGGGTTTTTATCAGATGGGGGAAACAATCTGAACGAAGTACAAAAATCTCTTTCAGATGAAAGCATTTCCCTTCAACACTTAAAGTGGATTCTTATAAAAACAAGCTCTCGAGAAATGTTCACTAGATAAATAGCACTGAGCTGCCCGGGGACTCACCCTTCTTCTACACTGTGTCTTTAATTATAATAAAATAGGCTTTTTTCAAGTCTCATCAGCTGAACACTATCAGTCCTCAGACTAAAGAGACTCCAATAGTACAATGAAATGATAACACTTTGCAGGCTATAATGATTGTCGGCGTTCTTCTCCAGCTGCATTAAATCACTTCCAGCAGTTATTGGCAGAAAGAGTTGAAATACGAACAGCTGATGTTTGTTTACCCGATTACAGGGATAATTAGGCGCAACATTCATATATGGATAAAAAATTGTAACCTTAAAGTAATCGATCCAAATAGAACCACTGATACAGGTCAAAACATACACCTCCTAAGTTCATCAGGGGAAAGGAAAATTCTCTGACACTCTATTCAGTTTATATAGCAAATTAGCAGGACTTCTTAGCAACATGTCGACTTCCTAACAATCCTTGGACTCCATGGCACTGTGGCCCACCCAGTGAGCTTACTTGCAAGAGTGAGTCTAGACTGCGCAGCAAATGAGTTACATAAGTTTTGAAACAGAGTTCCGGGAGAAAAAAAGAACAAAAATGATTCAGAGCCATGATCAGAGCTTCAAATAATAACAAATGTGAGAGAATCCTAGGAGAGGAAAAGTCTGAAGAAATAAAAATGGTACCGAACGTCTAATGCCTGTGTATAACGTGGAAAACCTGATGTTGAAATGAAATTCTGGGTCTGGCTGTCCAACCATCAGTTCTTCCTTTCTAATTTTTATAATAAAAAACTAATTTTCATTCTATATCTTTAGAAAAAAGACCGACAATATTACCCTTCATTAAAAAACAAAGGAAAATGCTAGGATCCACATTTAAAAAAAATCAAATGATTCTGAAATCAAAAGTTCTATTCTGACACTCTATTTAGGTGACGCGTAACCACATTTTTATGATAGTATGTCTATGCTTCTGAAGTATATTGGTTCTGAGACGATGTTAATAAACACAAGCTGTTTATGTAAGCCATTGGAAGTCTGTTGAGCCCTAGGATAGTATTTCTAGTCTATACTACCATCTGCCTCAGTATGTGATATTGTGTATAATATTTAACCTGTTTGAGCCTCAATTTTTTCATTTAAGGAATTAGGATAATAATTATTAAAGTAAACTTTTTTATTTTGGAATAAAAGTTGGGGAACCTTGTCCAGATTACTAACAACAAAAATCTAAAAAATGTAAACTATGAAAACTTTTTAGCAGAAATGTTGCTGTACAAACCCCAAATAGGATGATAGTGAATAGAGTAAAATAAGAAAGTAATAAAATTATATTCTATAATAAGTCTATATTGCAAAATGTATTCAGTCGCCACCATAGAATTCTAATTTAGGGATCTGAAACTGTCCTCTGGTATTAGGAGTGCTGTGACTACTAGCAGAATAAGATCAATAGAGCGCCTCAACCTCTCAGTATCACACATCATGCAAAATGATGGGACGTGTTATCCTTTATTTTTAAGATATTAGCATAAATAATTCATTTTTCAAAGTTTGATTTTTATTATTCACATAAAATATAAGGTATTACTGAAAATGTGGTACTCTGTACATTCACAAACCCCACGTTCACTAGATTTGTCATCTACAATCTGCCCAAGAATATTTAATTGAATATCCATTTTAAAACAGCCTCTGGGGCCAGAGGGTCTGGGTTTCTTACTGTCCCTCAGCTTCCTTATCTGCAAAATGAGGAAAATATGCCTATTTCAGGATTATCGTGACGATCAACAGAGTTTCAAATACTTAGATCAAGGCCTGATACGTAATACCTAAATGCTAATTATTATTTATGAAATTCATAAAAAACAATGTATATGGGTTTAAGCCAATAAGAAACAGATTTGTTAGTATTGGTTTAAAATGTACCCGATCAGAGCTGAAGGAACTCATTTCATCATAAGCTAAACCAATTTAGAGTATTTTTTCCAGCACTTCCATTTTATTTAAGGGTAAAGATACAAGAGCATATTGCCTTACTGTCATATGCCAAAAATGCGGAGGGTTAACATTAATCTGATCAAATGCAATAACCTTGTCATCCCCAAATAAGGTCAAAGAAGAAAACTTGTTGCCACCAGGGTAGGTAGGCACTATCCATCGTAGAACTGCGAAGGAAACAAAGGGGAGAATGAAAGAGACTGTGTGCACCCACTGAGGCGCGAAAGGCTTCCAGGTTCTTGGAGTAAAGGTTTTACTTTTGCTGCTTTCACTGGCAGCATGACTGTTAGGAGATGCTTCAGCATCAGGCAAACAGCATATTTATCACAAATGGGACAACAGATACAGAATCAGTGGCTCATTTGATTTCAGTCAGAGACGGAGGAGCGCTGACTGAGGCAGGGACTCCCCGGTGCCGGCCGAAGGCTCTCCGACTGCAGAGGGGCGGCGGCGGCGGGCTGGCCCGGGCCCGGGGCCGGGGCGCGGGCGGGGGCTTGGCCGGCCGACCGCTGAGGCGCCGGGAGCGGGGCGGCTCCCGCAGGCCGCATGCCCGCCGCGGCCGGTCTGCGCGCAGCTGGGCGGGGGCGCGGCGCGGGCTTGCTGGGGGCCCGAAAAGCACGTGGACGCGCCGTCGCCCCCAGACGGCCCGCTGCCCAAGGGCGAACGTGCGCGAGCCGCTCGGTTCCCTTGCCCTCTTGCGTACACAGAATTTCCGTTTCAGTCCAATTCCGAATCCTCATGTAATCTTTGGGGAGACATTTTTAAAAGGCCAGGACACTCGCTGTCGTACCAACTACGCACAAAACCCCGGGGATGACGACCACGTCGGACGGCGCCGCCCCTGTGTGCGCATGCGCCCCAAGTGGCCGCGGCGTCACGACGGGGAGCGCTTCCCAGTGATCTCAGGTTACAACACAATTTCAGGATGTTCCGATGCGAAGGCATAGGCGTGTGGGAGTCGTCACAGTGTTGTATTAGTATTTACAAGTATGAATTGAGGTCGAAAATTCACTTTTGCTGGTTTTTTAGAACTAAAAAACATAAATGAATACGTGTGCTTTATTAAAATATAAAGATTATAGAGTCAAGCTTGGGAAACATTTTAATTTTTTTTTTTTACTTAAGTGGGACGCTGCCTCTGCGTGGTTTGATGAGCAGTGCCATGTCTGTGCCCAGGATTCGAACCAACGAAACACTGGGCTGCCTGCAGCGGAGCGCGCGAACTTAACCACTCGGCCACGGGGTCAGCCCCTTGAATTTTATTCTTAGCAATATAATCAGGGACTTGTTTCCATGTCAGGACAGTACACATAGAGCTACTTCAGTTTTTTTAAACATAATACAGTCAGAGGTAGACCAAATTTTGTGGGGCTTAAAGCTTATACAAATTGAGGGGCCCTCTTTAAGAAAAAGATTGAAAGATTAGATATGGAAGTGGATATTTTTTAGATGAGAAATCACAACAAAACACAAATGAAAAAGTTAACACAGACATCACAAAATCCAGAGAAATAATTTCGTTAATGAAAAATCCCTGACGCACATATATATTCTTTTCCCTTACATTTTGGGGAGATACACTTTTTTAGTACCTCTCCATATGACAAAGATTCTATCAAAATTTGATCTTGAGTGGAACTTCAATTAATACCAGCATAAGCATCTTTTTTACTGTTATGGGTTTATTTTATGGAAATTAAACCAATCCAAAATTTCGAAGACATACAGCACTTGGGGGAGGTTGCTTATATTTAATTCTATTCAATGTCTGCCAAACATCCAACAGACTTATGAGAATGAGGTCATGTATTTTGATCTGGTGACAAAGGCAAGTCAAAACAAATGGCCATGCTCTAAAACATTTGATTGAATATTTTATTTTCGTTGAAATATGTGGGTCTGCACATCATTTCTCTGTGAAAACTTTGCGTCATCTCCAGGTTTTTACTATCATCATTTAGTTTTTCATTAACACAAAGATTAAAGGATCTCCATCTGCACTGGGCATCGTTCATCCCTTGGTTAGTAATGAGGTACTGACTGTCTTGGCCAAAATTATGTGTGGAGAGAATGAGTTAATTTTATATATTTTTCAATTCATAAATGCAACTTTGGCCAATGGTAATATTTATCACCTAGTATACTTTTTTTTTTAAAAAAACTGCTTTCTTAGAACACAGTATAAGAATACAAAGGAGAATAAAGAAATATGTAGGGGTTGTGTGATTATGATACAGCCTCTCGTAATATAAGAACAGATGTAGGACCACAGCAGGAAGTTTAACAGTGGTGAAGTGCCCGGACTCTGGAGCAGTCAGCCTGGATTCCAGTCCTGGAACTAATACTCACCAGCTGGGTGATCTTGGGGAGGTTACTTAACCTCTCTGTACTTCATTTATTTCATCCATAAAATATAAGTATTGAAAATGCCCCGCTTCATATCTGTATAGCAGTTAGAACCTGGAGATACTAAGTACTCAATAAATGTGTCTTGATTAAAATAGAAACTAATCAATAGCTTTACCAGCTAAAAATTAAAAATGGCCCTAGAAAGTTACGAGAACCATTTAAATTCATATTGCTCCTTTAAAAAATAAATATCGTTAAAACTTAAATCATGTCAAAAATTTATATTTCTATTTAAGTTGCACATGTACAAACAGTAAGCCTTTTTTTCCTTAAATCACGTTTATAGCTCACCACTAGCTATCAAAAGCTGGACTTTGATAAAATATGAAGCTAAAAGCACATGGTCAAAGATGCAAGTAATATCCAGATATTACCCACATTGTTCCCAATCCTGTACCTCATATGGTAAGACTGTTGAGTCATCTGGACTGGCCTGAGTTCCAGAGCTTACTTTTCTTAAAGAGTTGAAAGAGATATCGAGAGTCTGGACCACAGCTTCGAATGAGCCCCTACCAGAAGTCCATCCCAGAAAGCAGAGAGTGTGTGTACTAAGCATCTCAAGATTCAGGCCCTTGGTAGCAGCCCATGGACTTTATTTAGAATACGCTAAATTCTCCCTAATCTGTCATCCTGAGTGTTAAATACTTCTTATCAATTTAATGAGTTAAACAATGAATGTGATGAACCTCAAGGTTTTTTTTTTATAGTAGTTCCAATACTATACATAGTAATATCTTAATTAAAAATGACCAATTTAAACAAATTATTGAATTATGCACTTTAGAGATACAGGCCATTACTCTAATAGGCCAAGTTCTTTTACATGTTATGAGTGTATAAAATCTGAAATATGCACAGGTTCCCAGTTGACAGGTGTGAACACAATGGACCTCCTGGCTCATGCCCCTGGCTGGAATCTACACATATTGCCTGCTGCTTCTGTCCATTCACGGAGGTTGCTGGCTCTCATCTGGGCTGATCATTTCGGTTTTTCCATTTTGACTCTTAAGGTACAAAAATATATTTTTACTTCTGTAATGTTTGACTTCTAACCCTCTACCTTTAACTTGACAGGCTTTTAAGATATATGCAAATGCCTTTCAAACTGGTTTTAAAGACTTTTGAGCTTAATGGTATTTGAAATTTTTTCATGTCCCTCAGGCTATAAAATGCTCATGGCTATCTGAAAGTCCATCTGATTAAAATTTGGCCATCTTGAATGACTTTGTCCAACTTATGGTCACAACTTATGGGGTCATTCTGCTGGCATTCTCCTGTAAGCCAGAAAATGCTTTTTAATTATGTACTTAATATTTACTAAATTCTGTATTTTTCACTGATTAAAGAAATGAATCAAAATAATGGCATGTTTGAATAAAGGATTTAAAAGTAATGTAGGCTATTCAATTCACCGTCTTTACTCAACTTTATGCTAATTTTTCTTCTGTGTATCATTACGGACACATGGCTTTTCATCGAGTCAATGTGATTTGCCAGCTGCAATATGTATTGTCTTTTATTGATGCACTCAGGGAGTTAAAGCACTTGTGGTCTCTTGACACAGTCCCATTGATCTGAATTATTTTCTGGTACAGCAAGTTGCCCCAGGCTTATATCCTCCCCTACCCTAGGCGTGGACTCAGCCATTTCTCCAGGGTATCCTGAAAGAGGGCATTAGAAATCATAGCAATGAGGTTTATGCATTAGGTTGATTCTCTTAGATCCTTGTTCCTAAGGACCAGAATTGAAAAACATATACTTTTTTTTTCTTTTAAAAACATGGGATCATATTTATATTTCTAATTCAGTTCTAACATTATGGTTCCTAATTAAAACATTTTGATTTTATAATTTCCCTCCCCTTTCTCTTATACTTAAAATCTTGATTCCAAACGAAATTCCTCAAAGGCTTATGTAATCTGGCAAAATTACTAAATAAAATTTAAGATTTTTTGCAGTTATTTTTATCCTTATACTGAATGCCACTAAGGATGTGTAGTCAAATTGTTTTCTTGTAGTCATTCATAATACCTCATTCTGTGAGGCTTTGCAATTGTATATATGATGTATGATTAGTTTAATTTATTTTCAATTCTGGGAGGTTATCAGTATAACTAGCTGGCAGTTTTCTTTGAAGGTGGTGTCTTTCAGCCAAGAGGTTTTTTTCTTGTGTGATATTCAAACCCTGGAGGATGGTAGAAAACGCCTCTCATAGGCTGCCTCCTGAGATGGGAAGGGAGGGTGGTAAGGAGAAATCAAGCAAACGGATTTCCCAAGTTCTGTATGGAAGTTTCATTTAGTCGCTAGCTGGTCTGTATGTAATGATCAAATGCAATATTATGCACATAAGATTCATATGCACAAGTTCTGGTTGGGCAACCCAATTCTGTCTTCTATTCAATTTCTGGTAATATCAGAACCTCCATAGTTTCATGTATCCCATTAATATTTAATTTAGTAAATATTAAATGATATTAAAGCCTTTAAAATGTATTTTTTTAGCTTCCCTTTATAATATATAACATTTCCCCACCACCTTTATATTGTTACATTATACCAAAGTTTGTAATGTATAAATCCAAATGATTCTCTAAGTTGGTTTTATCATAATCCAGTGCCAAAATCTTTAATTTTCCTCCAGGAGGATTGTAAGGAGGTATTTAATATCTTGGAATTCTATATTATTAAGAAAGGATGCTGTGTTAGTCCAGGTCTTCTCAGGAGCAGACAGCAAGACAGGATTAGACATGCAAGAGATTTTCTAGAGGACCATCTCTGTGGGAAAATGAGGAGGGGGCTGGAGAGCTGTCAGTCCTCAGTGCAGGTCTGACCCTTGTGAAGGACAGAGGGAGGCAAGGAAGGTTGGGTGGAAGAGTCTTAGTCCATAGTGTCCTTCTAAGAAGCTTCAATATGGCTGATGAGGAGTCCTCCAGGCAACTCTGACATCAGGAGAATCCTGTGTCTCCTGCGAATGGGCTGGCTTTAGTGTCCCTGCTGCACACAGTCACTGGCTGGGAGCAGCCCTGGGAAGCATGGCATCAGTGCAGACATGATGGATTTCAGAGTGCAGCTCTGGGCCATCAGCCCATCATGCTTTCTGCATTCAGTGATCTGAGAGGCACATTTTCATGGTCACCACAGATACAGATATTACAAGCTTCCAAGATTTTGTCTGAGAGCCTCTCTATTGGGGTCAAACTTCTGATGTCACTTTGTGTATAATAGTTATTATTATCCCGATTTTTAATTACAGTGTAGGATTCCAATTTTTAAGAAGGCTTTGGATAAGTTATATTTCTTTTTGAGCTTAAGACTATGCTTTAAAAAATAGATATATTTTCTTAAAACCCATTCTTATAATTCTAGCTTTATACAAATACAAATATACTTACATACATTCAACCAGAGGAGTAAACACAAAGTTGCATAGATAATAGAAGCAACAGAACCCATAGAAGCTTCCAAACAGACCATTCTTGACAATCACAGCACCTGAAGTGCTTTTTGGAAGTAAGGTGACTTTTTAATTGGTAAAAAGAGAATTACTTACAGTTTTATTTGTGTGTCTGTCTGGATGGATAGATAGATAGATAGAATATATAAAACTGTAAGCAATTCTCTTTTTATTGATTGAATAATTGCCTTACTCGATGCCTCTTATTAGACTAAGGCTTTAAAAATATATCTATAAGACTTTTTAATCTATCTATATCTATATATAATATAATGTTTCCCCTAAATGCCTCTTATTAGATTAAGACTTTAAAATTTTTAAGAATTTAAAATTTTAAATACAAACAGCTCCTTTCTCACCTGGCCTTCTGCAGTCTAGACTCCTCTGAGGAGAGATTTACTTCATTTTCACCTATTCTAAAATACTCAAATATTCTACCTTTAATGGCCAAAAATATGTTCTAATTATTTCTCGAGTGTGCCTTCACAGCTTGAGGATTTCAGTGCTAATGCTTGAAGGCTTAACCTTACATGAGATAAAGGAGCATTTTATCGTGACGCTCCTGGCATCTCTGGCCCGCTCTTTGGAAACAGAACTTGAGGAAACTTGCTGGAACTTCACACAGGTGATTCTGGGTGATTCTGGAAGAGGAGGAGGAACCCAATTATTGGAAGGCCTTTAGCTTCTGTTGAAATGGGGAGGCTAGGGTACAGTCTCAGTGGGTCATACTTCAGCAGGAACTGGAGAGAGAACCTTCTCTCAGCATCTTTAACAAGGTTTTGGCCACTTCCTTGGCAGCTGTGTTAGAGCCTCATTTCCTCTTTCCATGCATACCATGGATCAGTCTGGTTGGCATGGTGATTTCCCTGGTTTTCCTTTAGATGTTTCAGGATATCATAGTCCCAGGATCCAGAAAGGGGAAATTGAAATTTGGGGTCACCTCTAGTAGACTTATGGCAGATTTTACACACCACACACTGTAATGGTCCAGGACTAACTGAGGAAAGCTGGAAATGCCTTCCTGACATTTAGACATGGTGGTGCCCATGTTTTGTCAGTCTAGCCTAGGGAGGAAAACAGGATAGTAAATCCTTTAATTGGCTGGAGTCCAAACATGGCGACCCAGGACAGCAAAGGGCAAGTGAGGAGGGGAAGACAAGAGGCTTACAAATGACAGGTGACCAACCCTGTAGCCTCTTTAGCTGAACTCAGGTTCCCTATTGCAACAAATTCTGCTGCCTTTGCCAAATTCTTATGGAAATAAAGATTATAGGCTCAAACTTTAAATTAAGACCCTGTCATTTACTACTAATCTGTACACAGAAAGGAGAAATACAGAAGCATACACATATCAGTGGCTTGACTCCCTGGTTGTCTTTGAATCTTTGCTTTGAAGTTTTGCTTGCTCTTTTAATCACCTTTTTGTGGGACAAATGTAAGGAACTTAATTTAGCAACTTCAGCAACCCATTTATTTGGCCAACCCAGAACATTTCTGAGAATTCTTTGTGTGTGCGTGCAGCGGTCTCCTATGAAACAATGAAGTGTGTGGGAAGGCCTACCTGTGTCATTTGGGAGCTGCCAGGGGCCTTCTGGGAGGGATGAGTAGAATATTTAAGGATTCTCTGGAGCCTCAACTCAGGATACCAGCGAACAATGACTAAATATATGTTGCCTTTTCACAGAAACATTTGATTTAGGGTTTTGTGTTTATTAGATCAGTACTGTATAATTTTTAACTATGTCCATGGACCAATCACCTGGAGGTTGATTTAGGGTTTGTCTATCCCAAATATCATTGACACATTTTAAAAAATATTAATTTGCTAATTGCTGAAAAAGAACAGCTTGGTCTCCTCCACAATTGAGTGTAATCACATATGACCCAGCTCTTGCTAGTCCATGTCCAATTATATGACAAGATATTATTAATAACTTGAGTCCATATTGGTCCCCACATTCATCCCAACCCAAGAAAGGGGATGGCTACACAATAATTTGTTCCAGATGACTCCATAGAGGATAGTAGACTTTCTGTAACTTGTGCTCTTTTTCCACCAAAAGGAATAGTGTTGAGTTAACACATTAGCAAGAGTATTGATCCAGGTGAAATAGAATCATGGTTCCAACTTTGAACAGTAATAGCTAGAGTCAAAAGAAGTAGGGTTAGGGAAGCATACTGGAAGATAGGAAATTACTGTAAATCTTCATTTTGAATGGCTTTTGGTTTTAGGTTGTATTGTCCCTTGTTCAATTCTACATTTCCAGTGCTTTTAACTTAGACTTCTCTACTGTTTGGTTTGTTTCTTGCATAATTAACCTACACTCTGTCCTCCATGTTTGTATCCCCCCAATCAATATATTATCAATGTAATGGGTAATTATAATATTTGAATCTAGTTTAGGCCATAAGTTTAAATTCCATTGCATTACATTATGACACATCTGGGGAATGTATACATCAAATTATTGCTTATTAGTGGTGTTAACAGGGAGAGAGAAGACTGCATTAGCCTGATTCATAAAGGCTTACAAAAATTAGGGGGATTTAGGATAATCTGTCAATATAGAAAGAAAATTAGGCATAGCATCAACACAGCAGGAACAGCCTCATTCAATTTACTATAATCCACAGTTAACCACCATATTAGTTAGGGTTCATAGGTTCCAAAAAGCAGTAGAAGCCAACTTAAGCAAAGAGAAATTCATTGGAAAGATTTTTGCAGGATCACAGACCCAATGGGAGCCTGAAGAACCATGCTTAGAAGTGGACATGAACCAAGACATTTTACAGAACTAGGAAGCATGAAGCACTGTAACAGTCTGGGCAGAAAAGTATGGCCAGGATCCCACTACTGGATTGAATGTCCCTCAGTCATTTCTTCAGTCTTAGGATGGAGCAGCCCACGGGTCAATTTTGTTCACTCTCTGTCCTCCTGGTTGTATCAGCATGGGGAAAGATAGAACATGACCCATTGGCTTCCCCTGTGGGAAGCAGGCATCTGGGTACACTATTTAACCAGACCATGAAACACTGGGAGACATGTAATTTCCCAAAAAGAAACCAACTTGTTATTAGGAAGTACTGGATATTGTGTAACCCAAAGGTGACAGATGTCCTCTACACTCACCAGGGGACCTATCTGGCAAAAGCCAGGGAAATATGGGAGACATGGAAGTGTAAACTACCCTAATTATTTAATTCCTGTCTTCAGCTGTGATGATTTTCAGTCCTCTGAGACCCTTGTGCTATTTCACATTTATCATTTGGTTGTGGTTGTGGGAGAGGATTCCAAAGACTCTTGCTTTGCATGTCCTAATAACAGTTCCTTTCAAATGTGCTCTCCACCCATTCCAAACTTTTCAAGGATAGTTTCCTTTTCTTCAGGACCATAATAAATCAATTCTTATACTTCACTTGGGTAGGGGAAAACTAATCAGGTCTGTAATCACCAGGTCTGTCTGGCCCACATGGAGTGTTAGCACAATTCAGTCATTTTGGACACACACTTCTCCATAAGTTCCAGTGGGTAAGGGGGCTCTTTTCATTTATTAGAATCTCTAGGCCTAGCTAATCATCATATTCTCTTCTTTTAGCTAAAATGGTCGGTTCAAGGAGTCTCCGTTTCAGGAGCAATGAAGAAACAGTACCTTTAGGAAAGTGTTTACCTGTGGAGTGAATGTAGAATAAAGCAGGGCAAAGATTTGGTAATAAAAGAGCTGGATTTTAGTTTGGATACACTTTTTCTTGAATTCCATGCCTTCCTCTTTATTTCCTGGTTTATTTTCTTATTTTGGTGGAACACATTCTCCAGTGACTTCCTGAGAAAGGGTACATGGGAGATAAGATTTTCAGTCCATACATGTCTGATAATGTATTTTACCCTGACATTTGATTAATAATTTGGCTAGTCCAAATCGTATATGGAAATAGATGTCCCCTGACAATTTTGAAGACACAATTTTGTTGAGATGCCCAGTGCTTTTTTCTGGGTGCTTTGCATGTAACTAATTTTTGATTTGTGGAAGTTTTTAGGATATTCTCTGAATTAGATATCTATTGTTGCATAACAAATTACCCCCCAACTTAGTGGGATTTATGTCTCATATGTATTATCTCACAGTTTCTGTGTGGTCAGGAATCTAAGTGAAGTTTAGCTGGGCCCTCTGGTTCAAAGGCTCTCCATACACTGCAATCAAAGTTTCAGCTGGGGCTGTGGTACAGTTTGTTATAATATAATTTTCTTGTGCTTCAACAGACTTCTCATCAGAAACTATGCAGTCTAGAAGATAAAGGAATAATCTCTACGTTGCTGAAAGAGAAAAAAAACAGCATCAATCAATTAATCTTTAGCAAAAATATTGCTCAAAAATGAAGATAAAATAGCCTTTTTCAGGCAGCCAAAAGCAGAGCAAATTTGTGTCCTGAAGACCTGCACTATCAAAAGTGTCAAAGGAAGCAGTAACAAAAGGAAAATGCTACCAGATGGAAACCTGGACATATACGAGGGAGTAAAGATTATTGGAAATGGTAAATATGGGGCTAAACGTAAAAGGTTCTTCTCATTTAAAAAGTTTCTTAAAAAGACAATTGAATATTCGGAATAACAATAATGCTGCATTGTGGGGTTTAGAACATATGTAGAAATAGAAAGAGTGACAACAATAGCACAAAAGAAAGGAAGGGGAGATGGAAGAATGTTGTTGTAAGGTTCACATTGTAACAGAGGTGATGTATTATATGAAAGTGGACTATGATAAGTTAAGGACATATATTGAAACCTGAGAGGAACCACTAAAACAATAAAACAAAGAGGCATAGCTAATAAGCCAATAGCGGAGATTTAAAAAAAATCTTAAAAATTATTCAACCCAAAGGAAGACTGGAAAAAAGGAATAAAATATAGATATTACATAGAAAGCAAATAGTAAGATGACGAATTTAAATTCAGTTCTATCAATGGTTACATTAAAAGTAAATAGTGTAAAAACTCCAGTTAAAAGATACAGATTGTCAGGATAAAAAAGCAAGACCAAACTGTATGTTGTCTACAAGAAACCTAGTTTAACTATAAAGATACATATAATATAAAAGTAAAAAACATGGAAAATTAAATACTATGTAAGGACCAATGAAAAGAATTCTAGGCTGGCTATATTAATAATAGGAAAAATGTAGACTTTAAAATAAGGAATTATAAGCAGGAATTAAGAAGGACACTTCAAAATGGTAAAGGAATCAAGAGAACATAATAATTCTAAATGAATATGATAGAGCTTCAAAATTAATAAAGCAGAAAAGACAAAAGTGAAAGGAACAGACTATCCATAATGGTAGTGGAAGAGATGAACACCCTTTTCTCAGTGACTGATAAAACAAATAGACAAAAAATTATCAAGTACACAGAATTGATCAGCACTTGTATTAGTCAGGGTTCTCTAGAGAAACAGAACCAACAGGATGTCTGTCTGTCTGTCTGTCTGTCTGTCTGTCTGTCTGTCTTTCTATCTATCTATCTATCTAGGAATCTCGGCAAGTCCGAACTCTTGAGGGTAGGTTGGCTGGCTGAAGACTCAGGGAAGAGTTGCAGTTTGAGTCCAAAGGCAATCTGTTGGAAGAATTCCTTCTTGTTGGAGAAGGTCAGTCTTTGTTCTATTCAGGCCTTCAACTGATTGGATGAGGCTCACCCACATTGTGGAAGGTAATCTGCTTTATTCAAAGTCTATCAACTTAAATGTTAATCTCACTAAAAAATTACCTGACAGAAACATCCAGAATAATGTTTGGCCAAATATCTGGGCACCATGGCCCAGCCCAGTTGGTACATAGAATTAACCATCACAACTCGCAACTAAGTTGACCCCAAAACTACCAATATACACATTATTTTCAAGTGTGCATGGAACATTCACCAAAACAAGCCATAAAACAAATCTCAGTAAATTTAAAAGGATTAATGTCACATAGAGTATATTCTCATATCATGGTGAAGTTAAATTAAAAACCAATAAAAGAAAGATATCTGGAAGATCCCTGAATATTTGGAAATTAAACAACATACTTCTAAATAATCCATAGGTCCAAAAATAAATCACAGGGAAATTATAAAAATTTTAACTGAATGAAAATGAAAACTCAATATATCAAGTGTTTTGGTATACAGCTAATGCAGTGCTTACAGAAGTTATTGCTTTAAAAGATTTATATTAGAAAAAAGAAACGTCTAAAATTACTGATCTAAACTTCCATCTTAACAAATGAGAACTAGAAGGAAATAATAAAGAGAAGATTATAAATCAATAAAACAGAAAAATATTGATGAAACCAAAGGGGATTTTATTTTTTAAAAAATCAGTAAAATTGGAGGCTGGCCTGGTGGCATAGTGGTTAAGTTTGCACACTCCTCTTCAGTGGCCTGGGGTTCGCCAGTTCAGATCCCAGGTGTCGACCTACACACCGCTCATCAAGCCATGCTGTGGCAGCATCCCACATACAAAATAGAGGAAGATTGCCACATGTGTTAGCTAAGGGCCAATCTTCCTCACCAAAAAAATAAATAAATAAAAAGTAAAAAAACCCACCAAACCATAAAATTGATAAACCTAAAGCTGTACTGATCAAGAAAAATAGACAGTAGACACAAATTACCAATATTGAGTGAATGAGGGCATGTCACTATGCAGCCTAAAGATCTTTAAAGGATATTGAGGAAATACTGTGAACAACTTTCTGCTAATATATTTGACAATTTAAGTAAAATGGACATATTCCTTTAGAAAAAAATTACCAAAAATGACTCAAGGACAAATAGAAAACTTGAATAGCCCTATACTTGTTAAAGAATTTTCATTTGTAATTAAAGATCTTCTCATAAAGAAAACTCTAGGACCATATGGCTTTACTGGTAAATTGTATCAAATATTTAAGGAAAAAAATAATACCAATCTGACACACAGTCTTTCAGAAAACAGAGAAGGAGGAAACATTTTCCAACTCATTTTATGAGGACAGAATCACCCTGATACCAAAACTAAACAAAGACATTGCAAAGAAGGCAGAGAAGAAGACTACAGAGCAATATCTCTTATGAACATAAAATTTATTAACAAAATATTAGCAAATTAAATTCAACCATATGTAAAAAAGAGACTACAGTATAATCATGTGGGGTTTGTCCCAGGAATCCAAGGTTGATTTAATTTTAAAAGGTCAACCAATGTAAGTCACTAAGACACAGGAATAAAGGAGATAAACCATATAGTTATTTTTTAATAAATGCAAAAAAGCATGTAGTAACATTTAAGTCCATTTTTAATAATAAACCTCAGCAAACTAATAATAAAAGAGAATGTCCTCAACCTGATAAAAGGCTTTTACAAAACACCTGGAGCTAACATCATACTTTCTAGGAAAAGACTGAATTCGTTCCCCCTAAGATTGAGAAGAAAGTAAGGACGTCCATTTTCGGTCCTTAAATCAGCTTTATGCTGGAGGCCCTAGGCAGTGCGGAATAAGGCAAGAAAAAGAAAAGAGGCATGCAGGTGGGAAAGAAAGACATTAAGACTTTATTTTCAGATGAAATGATCACATAGAGGGAAAAAAAGAATCTACAAAAAAGAATCTACTAGAAATAATAAATGATTTAGCAAGGTGGCAGGATACAAGGTCAGTATATTAGCAACTATTTTACAATAATAGAATGAGAAAATGTGAACAAGGATAAATTTAACAAAATGTGTGTAACATTTGCACGCTAAAAACTGCAAAACAACATCTCACAACTAGAAGGACCTGCAACTAAGATACACAACTGTGTACGGGGTTGGGGGGGTTGGGGAGATAAAGCAGGAAAAAAAAAAGATTGGCAACAGTTGTTAGCCCAGGTGCCAATCCTTAAAAAAAAAAAAAAGGAAGATTGGCAACAGTTGTTAGCCCAGGTGCCAGTCTTTAAAAAAAAAAAAAACAAAAAAAACACTACCAAACATTGCTTAGAAAAATCAAAGGAGACCTAAATGAATGGAGAGGTACTGTGCTCATTGACTGGAATGACTAAATACAAGATGCCACTTGTTAATTTTTTATATCGATTCAGTGCAATACTAATCAAATTCCCAGTAGTTGTTTTCAGAAATTTATCATCTGATTTAAAGAAGCACATAGAGAAATGCAAAAGATCTAGAATAGCCAACATAACTTTGAAAGAGAAGAAGAAAGTTGGACAATTAACACTATCTAATTTCCAGAAAGTAATCCTCACTGTAGTCCTAGCATAGGATGGACAAATGGATCAATGGAACATAATAACAAGCTCAGAAAGGGATCTACAGGTGTATGGTCAATTAATTTTTGATAAACTAGCCAGGTAATTCAAAGGTGAAAAAGACAGTCTTTTGAAAAATAGTGTTAGAACAACTGGATGTCCATATAGAAAAAATGTAACTTTGGTCCTTATTTTACACCATCCACAAAAATTAAATGAAAATGAATTATAGACCTCAACACAAACATTAAAACTATAAATTTTTTTTTTTTGCTTTTTCTCCCCAAATCGCCCCAGTACATAGTTGTATATTTTAGTTGTGGGTCCTTCTAGTTGTGGCATGTGGGACACCGCCTCAACACGGTCTGATGAATGGAGCCATGCCTACGCCCAGGATCTGAACCAGCAAAACCCTGGGCCACCAAAGCAGAGCATGAAATCTTAACCACTTGGCCATGGGGCCGGCCCCATGATTATAAAATTTTTATAAGAAAGTGTAGGATAAAATCTTCACAAACGTAGGTTAGGCAAAGATTTCTTAGGTAGGACATGGAAATCATGAATCAATTCAAAAGATACCATTGAGAAAATACAAAGGCAAGCCATAGAGTCAGAAAAAAAGATATTTGCAATAGATATATTTGCTATCCTTCTTGGTCTAGGACATGAGTGTCTCTTTTATGCTACCAAGGAAACCCTCTGACTTTCACCCTCAGTATTCAATTGCTGATTAATCACTCCCAGACTTTCATCTTTTGTCAGAGTCCACAGCATTTAGCAATTGCCACCCGATTCTACTGTTCTTATAGTTACTGATATTGGGTACTGTCCCATTCCAAGTCATCACAGGTGAAAGTTTTAACAATTGCTCTGCTACCTTTACCAGAACCCATCTGTCTCTCTTTCTTACTAGGGGCCATAACTGTCAGCACGTGGGGTGGATGGGGGTCCAGTGCCAATATACCACTACTGACACAACCGAGCAGGTTGGGTTCCTGGGAAACAGTCTGACATGGAGATTTTATGCAGGTGTTCATTATGGAGTGACCTTGGGACCAATGGAAGGAGGATTGCACAGAGAGATAAGTTGGGCTATGAGGCAGTCACATTGTTCCTCTGGAGCTGGGACGGTCCTCCAGAAGTGTCCCAAGTTGAGACAAGAGGGCTGGGAATTTGTACACCTACACTGACCAGTTACTAAGTGAGGACTGCCCTGTGGAAGGGGGTGTGACGGTGGGCAAGATGGCGCTTCCACTGAGGCAGTTCTAAAAGAAGGCTGACAGTGGAGGGCTCTGCTGCCAACACTCCAACACTTGGGAAAAAGTCCTGAGTTCTGAAGAGGGCTGTTGGCAGTGCCTCACAGTGTCCCCTGGACACCTTGTGTGACAGATTCACTCTTTGGAAGACACATGTTCTTCACCCCTGGTTGTCAGGTCATTCCACCAAGTCCTCTGGAAGTGTTGGGATTCTCAAGCACTGCCAACAGCCTTTGGCTGCTGGGTTATCTGAATTCTGTTCATTCAAATACTCCTGCGGTCCACAGACTCTATAACTAGGCACGTATCTTGAAGACATCCATTTCATATTCCTTAGCAAACGTTCTGATGTATATTTCCATCATAATTTTAATATGCTAGTTCTCTAACTCTGGAGTGTGAATTCCTGATTAGGATAGTCCAAATTCTAACTGCTCTTAAGGAGAAAATTGATGTTTATCTATCTCTATTCTGTATCTATCTCTAGATATGAAACACAATTTATGCATTTGTAGTTTTAGAGTGATTTGCCCCACAGTAATGTGACAGCAGATCTACAAGGCCTTCAGAAGGCAGAGTGGGGGCGACTCCTCTGTGGCTGGTGCCCTCGCCCCCACTGAGAGCGGACTTCATGGAGTTCTCAGGACTCTGCTGAGTAGGGCTCCACCTCCATCTGTCCAGTTGGAGCAGGGGACAGGTACCTATACCTTAAAAGGCTGGAGCTACTAGGAACAGGTAGGGAAATGATCCAGGTGCCCATGAATTGAGTTTTCTTCTGAAGCTGACACAGGAGGCTTAGGCAGGTTGCTTATGCTGGTGTCCAATCATGGTGGCTGCTGGGGCTTTTGATGGAGATGGCTGGAAAAGTAGGAAGTTTGAAACTCAGTGGTTAGAGGGCATTCTTAAGAGACCAGTGTTCATTTTATAAAAAGCATCTCAGCACTCTCATTACAGAGATTAGAAGTGTTGGGTCGCAGTAGCTTAACTGCTGGATTATGTAATTAGATTGGAATTTCCTAAAGGGATAATATGGATCAGCAAGGAGATAATGCCACAATTGCTCATCTGGCTGATAAGGCATTTGAATACTGCTGGCATCAATTCTCAACCTTTTTTTTAAAAATTGAGGTTATGATAGTTTACAACCTTGTGAAATTTCAGTTGTACATTACTATTCGTCAGTCATATTATAGGTGCACCACTTCACCCTTCGTGCCCACCCCCGACCCCCTTCCTCCTGGTAACCACTAATCTGTTCTCTTTGTCCAGGTGTATGTTAATCTTCCCCATGTGAGTGGAATCATACAGAGTTTGTCTTTCTCTATCTGGCTTATTTCGCTTAACATAATACCCTCAAGATCCATCCATGTTGTTGTGAATGGGACGGTTTTATCCTTTTTTTCTGGCTGAGTCGTATTCCATTCTATATACACACCACATCTTCTTTATCCATTCATCAGTCGATGGGCACTTAGGTTGCTTCCATGTCTTGGCTATTGTAAATAATGCTGCAATGAACATAGGGGTGCATGGGTCTCTTTGAATTGCTGATTTCAAGTTCTTTGGATAGATACCCAGTAGTGGGATGGCTAGGTCATATGGTGTTTATATTTTTAACTTTTTGAGAAATATCCACATTGTTTTCCACAGTGGCTGCACCAATTTGCATTCCCACAAGTAGTGGGAATTCCTTTTCCTTTACAACCTCTCCAACATGTTACTTTTTGTCTTGGTTATTTTAGCTATCTGACAGGTGTAAGGTGATATCTTAGTGTAGTTTGATTTGCATTTCCCTGATGATCAGTGATGGTGAGCATCTCTTTATTTGCCTATTGGCCATCCATGTATCTTCTCTGGAGAAATGTCTGTTCTTATCTCCTGCCCAATTCTCAACCTTTTAATAGAGGTAGCTCAATAATGTGGCCAGCAGGCATGTGCCAAATATCTGGCAATCCACTCTCTTTCTGTTCTGAAAGCAAATGCCTATGGGAAGTTAGAGGCTGAGCAGAAATTCAAATCCAAGATCTTCGATTTTAGAAAATCTCTGTTCTGAGGAGCAGAAGGATACTGTAAATGAAACTCTGAAATCAGGGAGATTGTGTTGTCCCTCATGGATGGAATGCATGTCTCCTCCATGTTGCACAACAATTGTTTGAACTGAATTTTTGTAGACTTTTTGAGAGGTCTAGGAAAGATTATTAAATCTAGAACTCATGAAATCTTATTCAAGAGTGATCAATTAATGATATGACATGTAAAACTCAGAGACTTTATTCATCCCGCTCACCCTGCACTGTAGTGATGAGGAAGAAATCAGGAAAATGATGAATGTGCATAGACCCTTGCACTCAGAATAGGAGCCTAAACTAGATTAATCCATTGTACCTATTTCTTAATTCTCAGTACTAGACTTGATGAGTAGGTATTAACACATACATTGGGCCGAGGAGGGCAAAGCCAGAGCTGCCTTCATGTGTCCTCTGTGGTTTTAAATTTTTTTTTTAAAGATTTTATTTTTTTCCTTTTTCTCCCCAAAGCCCCCCAGTACATAGTTGTATATTCTTCATTGTGGGTCCTTCTAGTTGTGGCATGTGGGATGCTGCCTCAGCGTGGTTTAATGAGCAGTGCCACGTCTGTGCCCAGGATTCGAACCAACTAAACACTGGGCCGCCTGCAGCAGAACGCGCGAACTTAACCATTCGGCCACGGAGCCAGCCCCTGTGGTTTTAAATTTTGAATGAATGTCCCAAGGTATTTCTGGGGCACCTGCCAAATTCCAGCAGTTAATGGAAAAGTAATTGGGGTTATTCATTATCTAGAATTGTTGGTTTGGTACAAGAAGCATAAAGACTGAGGAGCTTGATCCCTGGGGGTGGGTGGAGCAGGTATACAGTTGACCCTAGGCAAAAAAGGATTCTGTCAAACATCTACATGCTCCATGCGGTGTTAGTGTCACTCCACTGACTGGCCTGAAAAAATGCCACCATCAACAGCTAACTGGTCCTTAGTTCTGTTAATTACAGGAAATTTATGATTTAATAGCAATTATAAGAGGCTTAACAAGGATTATTCTCCAATTTTTAAACCATTTTGAACTTCACTTGGATTCATCACATGAAGGCTGTGACCCTACGAACACGGAAGCACACACTCCTGGGGGCAAACTCTGTTCCACAGTGTGGCCTCTTGGACACTTTGAGATAAGGAGAGAGGACGATGCAGGACCCTCAGGGCACTGTCTTGTGAGTGTAAATTCTGAATTTAGCCTCCCTGACTCTCTAAGTCCTTATTATCCATATGGTATCAGCTTTGAGGGGTCCTATAGGAGCTGTTCTGAACTAAGATAAGGAAGGAGAACCAAGAGAAATCACACTCACCCAATTAGAATTGTATGACTCCCAAATTAGAATTCCTGCCCTTTTGAGGGTCATTACCTTTTTGTTCCCAGAGGTGGGAGGTCATGTATCAGCATGGAATACTTTCTATTGCAAGTAAGAGAATAGCTAACTAACATTGGATTAAGTAATGAAGGCAATTATTTCTCATAACATGAAATATAGAAGGAGGTGGTCAGAGCTGTCAGAAGACTTACTGTCGTGTTAGTGTGCCACTTCATGCTCGGGAGATGTCTGTGCAGCTCAGGCATCACTGCTACATCTGGGGCAGGATGCTGGAGGGTGAGGGCAGAGCCAGCCATGTCTGTTCATTTTACTAGGAAAGCAGGACCTTTCCCAGAAATGGTCTAGCAGTTTATCCTTACATCTCTCTCATTTGCCACAACAGGGTCACCTGACTACTATTAGCTGCAAGACAACAAAAAAACAAAAAACAAGTACATAGCTTTTCTTCTTCTGGAGTAGAGGCAGGCAAGAGGGTTGGGAATGGGGTGTGGTTACGCAGCCCATAGAGTGTGCCTTTGGGTGCATCTTCAAGCATGGACCCACAGCAGTCAGCTTTCAGACTGGTACTCATCAGCGTCAGAGAGAAGCACAGGATGCTGTGGGAGCATACATCAGGGAAGTCGGACCCAGACTAGGTGTTCGGAAAGGCATCAGGGAAGAAATGGCATTTAACCAGCAAACCTGAGGGCAAATAGGGAAGAGTGGTACGATTATTTGGGGCTGAATAAAAGGCATTTGTGAAGACTCATAAAAGAGAAAGAATATGTTGGCTCCAGGAACTGAAAGAAGTATTCTGCTGGAGAAAATCCTGAGACCTGGGGACAGTTTTCAGAATTGAGATTAGAGAATAGGGAGAAGTAGGAATGTGCAGGGCCTTTTAAGCCATTTTAAGAATTTGAAATTATTAAATAAGAAGTAAAGACTGTTAGAAACAAGATTAAGCCCTGAGTGAAAAGTTTCACCGCTAAGCAGAGAAGCCTATCTGTTACAGAGCGTAGGGAAGCTGTTGGAATGAGGTGTCAGGAGGCAAAACAGAATAAGTCTTTTCCAGCCAGAAGACCGTGAACTCCTGCCCCAGTGTAGGCAAGCAGTCTGGGAGTGACGTTGATTGGCTGGTGGCAACCGGCATGCCACTGGGGTAGCATTAGACTTGTGGGAGGTGTCTGCTGTGCATTTAGGGTGCCAGATTTGGAAACACAGCATCCAGCTGCCTCAGGACAGGCCCGATTGGGAGCATGCTGCCCAGTCAGGGCTGCCCCAGTGTCAGCAGGCTGGGCCAGGCAGGGCTCCTCAGCATTTACCTTAAGGAAAGCGCGAAGCCACTGAAGGGTCTACCAGGGCATGATCAGATTTGCATTTTTAGAAAGTTCATTTTGGTAGCAACTGGGGAATGGATTGGATGCTAGCAAGCTTGGAGGAAGGGAGCCAATTGGGAGGGCATTCTAGTAACCCCCAAGCTGGCTCTGAATTAGAGGACCCCCCACCCAGAGCTGCCGAGCCCACGAGGCACTCCCAGAGGTTTAGAATCTTTTCAGAACTTTGTTGTTCTAGGTCCAGCTGGAAAAGAGCGGGGATGAAAAAAAGACGTGGACCTTGACTTCACGGAGCGTAACGTACCAAGCAGAGCCAGGCTTCCCATCCACTAAGCACACGAGCAGATGGGACCTGCAAAAGGCTGTGACAGGAGCATGCAGTGCCCTGAGAAGGCCCAGGTGGCCAACCTGGCCTAGGCGAGGAGGTCAGGAGAGGCCTCCCTGAACACATGGCCCCATCAGCCAGAAGGCTGGATGGCAGTTAGCAATTTTGGACACGTTTGGCTTCCTAGACCCCAGAATGCTGACAGGGAGTTTTCCCGTCACATGCAAGCTGGAACCAGGGCCCAGGATTTCTTAGCTAGTTTGTACCCGATGGGGCAAGAAAGTGAAAAGTTCCTGGGAGGAGAGGAGAGGAAGGGAAGATTAGATTAAGGAAGGAAAAGCTGAAACATTACCTCTATGATCTTTGTAAGGTTTAGGGGTTACAAAGATTGTTATAATGTTATAACAGCCCGGTCATTATTTTGCTAATTTTTTTCCTTGGCATGGCTATGTACCTAGTCCACTGTTTATTTCTTTGAGGACATCACCCTGAGGGGTAGGAGTTTTCTCATCCTAATATGAATAGAATTCTTCCGCTGTTGTTACATGAGACTGTGGCAGACTCTGGCGTACCATCTCCTGGTTCACAGCGGATTTGCGTAAATGAGATCAGCGGTTCTCAAACCTTTTGGGCTCAGATCTCTTTACATTCTTTTTTCTCCTCAATAATATAAAAGCGTTATTCATTTAGCTCTCCAGTAGGCAATATATGTCTAAGTATAAAACAGTGCACAGGGAAAGCTCCGTCCCTTCCTGCCTGCTCCTCTGCCCATTCCTTCCTCCTCACTGTAGCTTCTTTATGTATAGCCAAGTAACATAGACAGATTCTTATTTTTCTCTATTTTTACACAAAAGGTGGCACATTATGCACATTGTTCTGAATGTGATTTTTTACTTACAATATGTCTTGAAGGACTTTCCATATCAGTGCACAGATAGCTACTCATTGGTTTTTATCCACATATTATCAATAATATATGGATGCATTATGACTCTTTTTTTTCAGTATCTACTCCCTCCCCCACTTTATTGAGATACAATTGACATACAGTATTTTATAAGTTTAAGGTGTACAGCATAATGATTTGACATACATATATCATAAAATGACTACCACAATGCTTAGTTAACATCCATTATCTCTAAAAGATACAAAAAAAAGAAAAAAAATATTTTTTTCCTTGTGATGAGAACTCAGGATTTACTCTCTAAACTTTCATATATACCATACTGCACTGTTGACTATAGTCATCATGTTATATAGTACATCCTTAGTACTTATCTTATAACTGGAAGTTCCTACCTTTTGACCACTTCCATCTAATTCCCCCACCCTGAGGTTTTGGGAACCACAAATCTGATCTCTTTCTCTATGAGTTTTGTTTTTTTTTTAGATTCCACATATAAGTGAGATTATGCAGCATTTGTCTTTCTCTTTCACTTAGCAGAATGCCCTCAAGGTCCATTCATATTGTTGCAAATGGCAAGATTTCCTCCTTTCTTGTGGCTGAATAATATTTCATTGTATATGTATATACAACACATCCTCTTTACCCATTCATCCATCAATGGACACTAAGGTTGTTTCCATGTCTTGGTTATTGTAAATAATGCTGCTATGAACATGGGGGTGCAGATATCTCTTTGACATAATGTTTTTATTTTCTTCAGATATATTCCCAGAAGTGGAATTGCTGGATCATATGGTAGTTCTATTTTTAATTTCTTGAAGAACCTCTATACTCTTTTCCTTAGTGGCTGTACCAGTTTACATTCCCATCAACAACGCACAAGTGTTCCCTTTTCTCTACAACCTCACCAGCGTTTGTTATCTTGTCTTTTTGATACTAGCTGTTTTAACAGGTGTGAGATGATACTTCATTGTGGTTTTGATTTGCATTTCCATAAAGATTAGTGATGTTCAGCATCTTTTCATGTATCTGTTGGCCATTTGAATATCTTCTTTGGAAAAATGTCTATTCAAGTCCTTTGCCCATTTTTTAATTGGATTATTTGGTTTTTATGGCTATTGAGTTGTATGAGCTCTTTATATATTTTAGATTTTAACCCCTTGTCAGATGTATGGTTTGAAAATATTTTTTTCCCATTCTATAGGTTGTCTTTTCATTTTGTTGATGGTTTCTTTTGCTGTGCAGAAGCTTTTTAGTTTGATGTAATCCCACTTGTTTATTTTTTATTTTGTTGCTTGTGCTTTAGGTGTCATATCTAAAAAATCATTGCCAAGACCTCTGTCAAGAAGATTTTTTCCTATGGTTTCTTCTAGGAGTTTTATGGTTTCTGGTCTTAGACATTTAAGTCTTTAATCCATTTTGTGTTAATTTTTGTAAGTGGTGTAAGATAGGAACGTCTTTATATCCTTAAAAATTAATGAGCACACCTAGAGAGCATGGATTTATGTGGGTTAAGACTACTGATATTTGCCCTATTAGAAATTAAAACTGAAAAAATTTAAAAGTAAGTATTTATTTTAAAATAATCATAGATCTATTACATGCTAACACACATTAAAAAAACCCCAACTATTTTGCAAAGCAAAAGAGTTTGGTGAGAACAGTGGCACTGTTTTACACTTTGCAAATACATTTAATTAAAGGTCTGACTTAATAGAAGACAACCAGATTCTCATACCTGCTTCTGCATTCAATCTGTCATACGTTGTTTTGGTTGAAATATATAGAAGAAAACTAGTCTCACAGAGATACGCACAGTTGCATTTTTTATTCGTGTTTTCAAATAATTGGGGATTTCTACTTTGATACTATACTCAAACTTGGCAAGTGGAAGTTTCTTAAATGTTAGTTGCTGTGTGGAAATTTTATCAATGTATTTTTTGTGCCTATTACGTTAAAATCCATTGGTCTATCTTGAACATGGAATGGATCTTTTACCCAGCATGATTTTGTAACATTGGTCATTTGAAAAATATTAGTTCACTGAGTTTTACAAACCTTCCAAACATTGACATATTTCATTATACAATACCAAAACATCACATTTGTTAATATCACCAAGATTTCATCAGAAGAGTACTGGGAAGCCAAGTACTCAAATCAAGGTGGTGGATAAAAGTTTTCCAGGATTTTAATTTTCTCTTGAAAGCAAATTTTATCATAAGCAACAAATATGGTCAGTTGTTTTTCTAGAAGTGACAGGCTCACCTCATTCAGTTTTTGAGAAAATGTCTAGCAAATACCCAATTTTGAATAACCACAGATTGTCTGTTCTGTCCAGTAAAATGGTGTTCCTTGAAAAAAGGGTTGGTTCAGCTTGAAACCTTAACAATTGCACAAGTGCTTTTCCCCAGGACAATTATACATTAGTGTACAGCAGAAGTGCATCCTATTTAATCACACAGAGTATTAATATGTATTCAAGTGTGAAGATTTCATGAAGGGAAAACTTTTTAGTACTTTATTAGAACATTCATAAGTGAAACTGCTTCTTTTTTTTTTTTTTCAGTGTGAGTGCGGCCACGAAGAAAAACAGTACCTGCTAGAACAATTTGATGCTACTGCCTGTCATGCTAGGGCACTAGCAGTTTTACCCGCCTTTGCTTTTGCACCATAAATGGAAATACCAACAGAGTGAAAAAGGTGAATGCAATTTTGATCTCATGGAGTTCCTGAGAGGGACCCTCGGAGACTGCAGGGTCCACGCATCATACTTTATGAGTTGCTGGTGAAGACAGAGAGAAGAGCATCAAGCCTCAGGGTATTTCAGCCTTTAGAGGTTGGGTTGAGGAGAAGGACCCACCAAAGGAAAGTGAGGAGTGGCCAATGAGGTAAAAAGGATAACTAAGAGGAATAAGATGTCATTACAAGAAGGATGAAGCCAATAGTGGTAGGGAAGAAAGCCTGATTTGAGTGTGTTCAAAACAGGTGGGGAAATGGTTGTATTAACCATTTCTCTTGTTTTCTGGAGTCTGATGCTTGGACTCTGGGGCCTTGCTGAGTCTGGAGGGCCTGCCCCCTCCCTGGGTTAGCCATTTCCTAAAGATAGTAAACAACTCACTCCTGAGCACACTTTTCAAATACAAACCAACCAATCCAGACCCGACACTCCAACTCACACTCTGGGCCACTCTCCACCCGCCCTAATCACCCGGGGCCAGGTACTAGACGACTACAGACATCCCCTATGCCCCAGAGCCCACTGGAAGAATTCAAACTAGCCAACCCTAAGCCTTCCTCTGCCTTGCCTGTTCCTTCCCATGGAAACCACAACAAAGGCTCTTGCTCACAGCTGCTCCCTTTCCTTCTGCCTCCTTACCTACCTGGTGCTTCCCTGTGTGGCCCCCAATGGTGTGCATTCCTCTTGCCTCTTGGGAACTGTGAGTAAGAAACTATCATTTCAATGGCTGTCATCTCCTGATTTGTCGGCCTTCCTCTACCTCAAATTTTCTATTAATACACTATATTTTAAAACAATGGTGATAGCGAGTATAGACAACTCTTTTGGGGCATTTGCTGAAAGGAAGAATAGAAAAATTGGGGGAAAGCTGGAGGGGAATATGGGATCAAGACATTTTAGTATGTTTGCATTCTGAGGGTAATGATCTTACAAAAGGAGAAAAAGTAATGACTGGGGGGAGGGGAGGGATGGGATCAGTGCAGAAGTGGAACAGCTCATCTTACATATGTGGATAGTTCATTTATTTTAACAGGAAGGAAGGAAGAGTGCAGATGCAGGTAGATGGTTAGATTTGGTGGTCAAAAGAAGTGGAAATTCTCTTCTGTTTGCTTTTATTTTCTTGGTAAAACAAGAAGCAAGACCACCAGTTGGGACCAGGCTGGCGAGGAGTGTGTAGGAGATGTGAGGAGAGAGGAGATGTGACTTGGAGAATGGGAGAGTAAATCAATTAGGACAAGGTAGTAAGAGTGCCAGACAGTACCGAGGAACCATTTGAGGTTTGGGGTCATAAATTTTAGGTGAGATGTGTCAACCTGACTGTGTGGTTTTCACAAGGAAAAGATGTGGAATAAACAGAGAGTATTAAATATACTTTTTATTTTACAACAGTTTTAGATTTACGGAAAAATTATAAGATAGTACAGAGAATTCACATATAACCCACATCCAGTTTCCCCCATTACTAACATCTTACATTATCCCTGTACATTTAATGACCAATGTTGACACATTATTAACAATAGTCCATACTTTATTCAGATGTCCTTAGTTTTGCCTGATCTCTTTTTTCTGTTCCAGGACCCCATCCAGGATATATTACATGTAGTCAGCATGTCTCCTCAGGGTCCTTTTGGCTGTGGCAGTTTCTTAGACTTTCGTTGTTTTTGATGACCCTGACAGTTTGAGGAGTATTGGTCAAGTATTTCGTAGAATATCCCTCAATTGGGATTTGACTAATGTTTTTCTCATGAATAGACTGGGGCTATGAGTTTTTGGGAGGAAGACCACAGAAGTAAAGCACCATTTTCATCACATCATATCAAGGGTGCATAATGTCAACATGACTTATCTCTGTTGATGTTGACCTTGAGCACCTGGCTGAGGTAGTGTTTGTCAGGTTTCCCTATGGTAAAGTCACTATTTTTACCCTCATTTCCAAACTGTACTCTTTGGAAAGAAGTCATTATGCTCAGCCTTTACTTCATGGGCAGGGAGTTATGCGGTTGTATATATACATAAATTATTTGGATTCTTCTGCACAGGAGATGTGTCTATTCTCTCCCATTTATTTATTTATTCAGTCATTTATTTATATCACTATGCAGTCCTGGATATTTACTTTATACTTTGGGTTATAATCCAATCCAATCCAAATAAAGATATTTATCTTATTACTCAAACTGTTCCAGCTTTGGCCATTGGGAACTCTTTAACTGGCTACTGTGTCCCTTTGAGATACCCCCATCATTATGGGTTTTTAAATTTCTATTTTTGAGCACTTTCTTACTTTTTGACACTAAAAGATGCTCTAGGCTCATTTTATAAATTTCCTGCCCCCGTCCTAGATTCAGCCACTTAGCTATTCATTTTTTAAAAATATATTATCTTTTTAACCATAAAATAAACGAAAAAATAAAGCTACAGCTCAGTGAACTGTTGTAAGGAACACACCCTTCCAGCATTGTGCTGGAGTTGGCTCACACAGTCTCCTAAGAGCTGTTTGTGTAATCTCTTCCCAGCTCCACATACAATGACATCATGTTGGTAGCTTGAAATTGGCCATGGCGGTAGTATTTACAGGATGGAAATCAGGAAATGCTACAAGTCAAGGCTTTCTTTTTCCCCTGGAGAGCAAGTTGTTAAATACCAGCACACTACTGCTTGTAACCACCACCTAAGTCAAGAAATAAAACCACAAACTAATGAATAAAACTTTGCCAGCCACCCTAGTAACCCCTACATGTATCCCATCACAGCCTTCTCTCTCCAAAAGTAACCACTACTCTGACTTTTATAGTAATTGCTTCCTTGTGCCTTTTAAAAAATGGTTTTTATCACCTATGTGTCCATCCGTAGACACTATGGTTAGTATTATACATTATTTTTACCCTGATGTGTATTTTAAGGCCTTCAATCTACAGACTCCCTCTCCATCTCTTTCTTTTCTTTACAATTTATCTGTTGAAGCATGTGGGCCATTTTATCTATAGGATTTCCCCAGTCTGGATTTTACTGATTGCATACTCATGGTGTAGTTCAACATGTTTCTTTGTACTCCATTATTTACTGTATCAAGTTGACATTGATAGAATATTCCACCTAACAACAACAGCATACACATTTTCTTCAAGTGTCCACAGAATATATTATGAAGACCACATCCACAAAAGAGACTTCAGCAAATGTAAAGGAATTGAAACCAAACAGAGTATGTTCTCTAATCACAATAGAATTAAACCAGAGAAGAATAAAAGAAAGATAACAGAAAAATCTCCAAACACTTGGCAACTAAATAACATACTTCAAAATAATCCATGTCAAAGAGGGAAATCTCAAAGGAAATAAAAAAACAACAACACTGAACTGATATGCAGAGCATATCAAAATTTGTAGGACATAGCTAAAGCAGTGCTAAAAAGAAAATTTGTAACACTAAATGTTCAAATTAGGAAAGAAAAAAGTCTCAGATCAATAATCTATACCCTCACCTCCAGAACTTAGAAAAAGAAGAGCAAAATAAACCCAAAAGAAGCTTAAGGAAGGAAATAATAGAGATTAGAAAACAATGAAATTGTAAACAGAAAAGCAATAGAGAAAATCAATGGAACAAAATCTAGCTCTTTGAAAAGATCAACAAAATTGAAAAACCTCTAGCAAGACTGACATATAAAAGAGAAGACACAAATTACCAAAACTAAGATTAAAATAGGGACTATTACTACAGACCCTGGAAACATAAAAAAGATAATAAGACATACTACAAACAACTCTCTCTATATAAATTTGGCAAATTAGACGAAATAGACCAAGTCCTTAAAAAGCACAAACTACCATAATTCACCCAATAAGAAATACATAATTTGAATTGCTTTATAAGTATTAAGGAAATTGAATTATTCATTTAAAAACTCCCAGAAGAAATCTTGAGGCCCAGATGGTTTCATTGAAAACCAAATTCTCCTAAAGTTTAAAGAAAAATTAGCACCAATTGCACATAATCTATTCCAGAAAATCAAAGAAGAGGAACACTTTCCAATTCATTTTATGAGGTTAGTATTACTTTGATACCAAAACCAAAGACAGTACAAGCAAAGCAAACTATAGACCAATATTCTTCATGAATGTTGATGTAAAAATCCTCAACAAAATATTAACAAATAGAACTCAGCCACATATAAAAAAAATTGTACACCATAGCCAAGCGATGTTTATTCAAGGAACGTAAGGCTAGTTCAATAAATGAAAATCAAATAATGTAACCCACCATATTAAAAAGACTGAATAGGGAATCACATCAGAATATAAAATAAGGCAGAAAAAAAACAGTCAAAAAATCAACACATTCATGATAAAACTCTTTACAAACTAGGAATAGAGGGGAAGTTCATCAACTTAATGAAGGGCGTTTATAAAACCCACACTTAACAGTATATTTAATGATGAAAGGCTGACTGTATTTTCCCTAAGATTGAGAACAAGGTAAGGATGTCTGCTCTCTTTACTCTTATTCAACATAGTGCTGGAAGTTCTTGCCAGTGTAATAAGGCAAGAAAAAAAAAGGAAAAGTCATAGAGATCAGAAAGGAAGAAATAAAATTGCTCCTCTTTGCTGATGACATGCTTATTATCTATGTAGAAAATCTCCAAAAAAGAACCAAAAGCCTAGGAGTTCAATGAGGTCACAGAATACAGAAAAACAGACAAAAATCAATTGTACTTCTATATACTAGCAATGAACACATGCAGACTAAAATTAAAAACACAATCCCATTTACAATCACTCCAAAAAAAGAGAGAAATATTTACATGTAAATCTAACAAAACATGTGCAGGACTTGTATGTTGAAAACTACAAAACACTGATGAAAGAAAGCAAAGAAGACCTAAATAAATAGAGACACAACTATATTCCTGTATTGGAAGACAACATAGTAAAGATGTCAGTTCTCCTCAAATTGATATTCAAGTTTAATTCCTATCAAATTCCCAGCAAGATCTTTTGATAGATAAAGAGTGTTTTTAAATTTATGTGGAAATGCAAAGAAACTAGAAGAGGTGAAACAATTTTGGAAAAAAAACAATGGAACGGGAAGAATTGGTCTACGACACGTCAAGACTGATTACACAGCTGCAGTGGTGAAGCCTGTGTGGTGTCAGTGGAGGGATAAACACATAAATCAATGGAACAGAATAGAGAACGCAGAGATTGATCCACACAAATATGCCCAGTACATCTTTGATAAAATTTCAAAATCAATTCAAAAGAGGAAAGATAACCTTTTAAATAAATGATTGCTGGAGCAATTAGACATCTATGGACAAAAACCCAAAACCAAACAAACAAAAAAGCATTTTCCTAAGCTTCACAATTTATACAAAAAATTAACTGAAAATGGCTCAAGGAATTAAATGTAAAACATAACATAAGACAAATCTTCAAGATCTAAGGTTATACCAAAAATTCTTAGATGGGGCACCAAAAGCATAACCCGTAAAAGGATAATTTGATAAATTTGACTTCACAAAAATTTAAAACTTCTGCTTTCACAAAAGACCCTGAGAAGAGGATAAAAATACAGGCTACAGACTAGGAGAAAATATTTGCAAACCACATATCCAACAAAGGACTAGTATCTGGAATATATCAAGAACTCTCAAAACGCAGCAGTTAAAAAACCAAACAATCCAATTTAAAAATGGGCAAAAACCACGAGACATTTCACCTAAGAGGATATGCAGATGAAAAATAATCACATACAAAACTGTGTCATTAGGGAAACTCACTCTCATTAGGAGTACTATTTCCCACACCCTGCTTTGTTTTTCTCCACAGCGTTTATCACAGCGCTATGCATCATATATTTATTTATGTGTTTATTTATTGTCTGTTTTCCTGCAGTAAAATGTAATCTCCATGTGGGTGAGGACTATGTTTCGTTCCCTGGTGTTTCCACCCTGGCCAGAATCATGCCTGACAGGTAGTGAGCACTCAGTAAATATTTACAAAATGAATAAATACATGCTCTTGCAAGTTTAGATGGAACTCAGCTATGAGTTTTATCCATGGGGTGCTGGTTTTTTCAAATAATAGAGTTGTAATCACCTTTCCATTCTTGTCTATGGTATTTGATTTATTTCAATATTCTACTCCTTCTTGAGTCTTGGTAATTAACATTTTCTTAGGAAACCATCCATTTCCTCTAAATTTTCAAAATAATTTAAATAGATTTAGGTGTAGTAGTCTCTTATAATTCTTTTACTGTCTTCTTTATCTATGGATCTCTTTTTTTCTTTAGCAAGGATTATCAAGAGTTTAATCGACCTTATTGATTTTTTGTTGTTGCAAAGCACTGATTTTGCATTAACTTTCCCTAATTCTTACCTCACTGAATTCACCTTTAACTTATTGTATCTATTTACTTTCTTCTGACTCATTTTATTGTTCTGTTCTTCTAATTTTTTAAAAATTTTTATTGAGTTAATGATAGGTTACAATCTTGCGAAATTTCCTAATTTTTTAAGTTAATGTATTAGTGAGGATGAAGGCTAAATTGCTGTCACAAGAGGATCCCAAAACCTGTTTATTACTTCTCTTTCATGGAACAGTCCTGGGTGGATAGGTGGTCTGTTCCATAAGTCACTTAGGAACACAAGCAAGTGGGGAAACTCTGCCATTCTCTAGGGCAGGAGCCAGCATACCACAACTGGAAGGACAATCCTGCCTACTACCTGTTTTTGAAAATAAGGTTTTATTGTAACATAACCACACTGATATGTTTCCATTTTGCTTATGGCTGCTTTTGAGCTACAATGGCAGAACTGAGTAGTTATGACAGAGAACAGATGGCCCACAAAACCCAAAGTATTTTCTCCCTGGCCTTTTTCAGAAAAAGTTTGTTGACAATGTTCTAAGGCAATGTCCTCTGTGCATAATCAAAACTGGGTCACTACTGTGCCCTCGATCCAGCTGGTGGGGAGAGGAAAGAAAGGCACAGTGGAGAGGGCATGCTTTCGACATGGCACATAACACTTCCCCTCATATTTTATTGGTGAGAACTTCGTCACATGACCACATCTACCTGCAAGGAAGTCTGGGGATTGCAGTGTAGTTGGGCACCAGCTAGACATGCGATGTGCCCAGCTAGTACTCTTCTACTGTGGTGGCAGGACAGAATGGATTTTGGAGGATAGCTTTGTTTTCCCCATAGATAAACACGAAGTTCCTTTATTTACTGTCTTTCTCCTTTAATAATGAAGAAATTTCAAGTGACGAATACTTCTCCAGTACAATTTAAACTTTGACTCAGAGGTTTTGATACGATGCACTCTCCTTTTCATGGCCTTTTTAGGTAGTTTGTAATTTCAGCTTGGATTTCTTCACCACTCCAAGGAATATTTAGGATGACGTTCCTTAGTTTTCAAGTAGTCACACATGTTTTAAGGTGAAATTTTTATTATTTATTTCTAATTTTATTAAGAGAACGTGGCCCTAAAATTTATTTTATTATTATTATTTTTTAGATTTTTAAAATTTTTTTCCTTTTTCTCCCCAAGGCCCCCCGGTACATAGCTGTATATATTCTTCATTGTGGATCCTTCTAGTTGTGGCACGTGGGACGCTGCCCCAGCGTGGCTTGATGAGTAGTGCCATGTCTGCGCCCAGGATTTGAACCAACGAAACACTGGGCCGCCTGCAGCAGAGCGCGCAAACTTAATCACTCGGCCACGGGGCCAGCCCTCCTAAAATTTATTTTTTTTAAAATATATTTGTTTTCGGGGCTGGCCCGGTGGCACAGTGGTTAAGTCCACACGCTGTGCTTCAGCAGCCCAGGGTTCGCTGGTCCAGATCCTGGGTGCAAACCTATGCACCGCTTGCCAAGCCATGCTGTGGCAGGCATCCCACATGTAAAGTAGAGAAAGATGGGCATGGATGTTAGCTCAGGGCCAATCTTCCTCAGCAAAAAGGAGGAGGATTGGCAGCAGATGTTAGGTCAGGGCTAACCTTCCTCAAAAAAAAAAAGTATTTGTTTTATTTGTGACCAAATGCATAAAAAATTTCATAATACCTGGACATACATATGCATATGTATGTATTCCTTTTTCAAACGACAAAGTTTTATTTAATATTTACATCAAGTTCAATTATATTTGATGTTATGTCCTTTCTTATTTTTGTCTTTTATATACGTCTAATTCTGAAAGAATTATGAGACTCTCATTCTAATAGAATTTTTAGAATTAACTTCTTGCATTTCTAATAGTTTCCATTTATATATTTAGCAGCTATGTTTTTTGGTGCAACAAGTTTATAACTATTATATCTTATTTTAAAAATAGTACATTTAATATTACTGTGTGCCCTTTTTCTTTTCTGAATATTTTAATCTTAAGTCTATGTGTTCTGATATTAATAATACCACTTGTGATGTCTTTTTTTGCTTGTATTCATTTAGTATCTATTTCTTGTCCATTTTTTTCCCTAAGCCTTACTTCTCTAATCTGTAAAATGAAGAAAATAAAACATGCCTTGCCTTTTGTGAAGATGAAAGAAGAGAATGACTGGGAGCATGTTTGTAAACCACAAAGAACCATACATCTGAATAGTAGTATTCCTTCTGCTGGGCCTACAATATGCCTAAGTTGTTGTGTTCCAGATTGTACATCACTGGGAGGATCTGATCCACTCTGTCTGTCTGTCTGTCTATTTATCTATCTATCTATCTATCTATCTATCTATCTATCTATCTATCTACCTATCTATCTATCTATCTTTTTATCTATCTATCCCCCTGATTATCATTCTAACCAATCTAATCATTAGCTAGTGAACTATCTCTACTATTCTAACATATATAGATAATTGCACCACGCACCTGCCAATTTTCACTGCCAATACCAGTAATAATATTTATACCATTACTATTGTGGAACCCATAAATTATTGAACAAAAAATATGTGTGAAGAGTTTGGAAGATGGTGCTGTAGGAGGATCTTGAACTCACCTCCTCCCATGGACACAACAAATCTACCACTACCTGTGGAACAATTTCCTTCAAGACAGATCTGGAAACTGGACAAAGGGAACCTCCACAACAAGGGACAACACAGACAGGGGTGAAAGAGACAGAGATACTGCCCTGCTGAAGAAAACATCCACACCCTAGCAGCAGTGTGCATGGCTGGGAGCGATATCAAAGGTACAGAGCTTTTCCCAGAGGAGTGGGTGATTTGAGCTCCAGATTAGGTACCCCAGCCCTTACATCCAGCACAAGCAAGATCCCGTAATACCTGACTTCAGAGAAAGAAAAACCTGCTCTTAAAAGGTACATGCACAGACTCACACAAGTCGTAAACCAGCACAAAAACACCAGATAGAAAAGTACATAGCCCATTGGTAAGAGAGACTCACTTACTGAGCTCAGAGCACATCCTAGAGATGTAGGAGGTGCCTGGGCCCACCCCCAAGGGACTGACACTGGCAGCAGCCATTATTGTGACCAGTTCACCTGTGCTGACACCGACACTGGCAGGTGCCATTGGAATCCTTCCTCTAGCCTGTTAGTGCAGGGGTGTGCCCCACATACTAGAGTATGGGAGGCAATTGAGCACAGCCAGGCAGCAGGCAGCCCACCCAGGGACTGGTCCCGCCCACCAGTGAGCCTGCGGTGGGCTTGGGGGCCTGCAGCAGACTTGCGCAGCTGGTCACTGCAAACGGCCACACAGAGGATCTGCCCCACCTACCAACACCTGAAATGATTGTGCACTGTCACACCTGAGGCCTGCCCCTCCCATCAGCACTCCTGAGGAAGCTATGTACCCCGGGGCAGCTTAGCCAGTTCTTGCCAGAGGTCGGCCCTGTCCAAAAGCAAGCTGACAACAGCTGTGCAGCTAGCCTGAAGCCTGCCCCACTCACCAATGGAGAGGTAGCCAAGCACCACAGGGAGCCCCACCAGGGACCTGCAGCAATTGTGTGCCCCTAAGCCTAGCAACCAGCCACACCGGGGGCCTGACTCACCAGCAAAATTGCAGTGGTTGTGTGCTATTAGACCTTGCACCAGCCATGCCGGGGACTTGCCCTGGCCCAGTAACATGCCCATAACAGCCACACATGACTGAGCCTCATAACCAGCTGTCCTGGGGGCCAGGCTGGACCACCTGTGTGCCTGCAGCAATAGCAACCACAGGACAAGAGAAGGGCACAT
Organism: Equus asinus; assembly: GCF_041296235.1. Classification (NCBI taxonomy): domain Eukaryota; kingdom Metazoa; phylum Chordata; class Mammalia; order Perissodactyla; family Equidae; genus Equus; species Equus asinus. Next base: position 27,423,425 of record NC_091801.1, on the reverse strand, counting down.
GGAGCTCACATATGGGACACCCCTGGAGCATTTGGTACAGGTGACAAGAGGGGAGCATGCTGCTGGACCTAAGAAGGCATCTCTTACATAAGGTCACATTTCCAAGATCAGGAGAAGTAGCTGGTCTACCTAATATATAGAAATAAGCACAGAGAGAATCAGGCAAATGAGGAGACAAGGGAATATGTTCCCAATAAGAGAACAGGACAAATCCTTAGGAAAAGAACTAAATGAACAGAGATAAACAATCTACCTGATAAAAAATAAAAACTAATAGTTACAAGGATGTTCACTGATATGGGAAGGAGAATAGATGAACACAGTGAGAACTTCAACAAAGAATTAGAAAATATAAAAAGGAACCAATCAGAACTGAAGAATACAATAATGGAAATGAAAAATTCACTAGAGGGAAGCAACAACAGAGTAGATGACACAGAAGAATAGATCAGCAAGCTGGATGAAAAAGTACAGGAAATCACCCAAGCTGAACAGAAAAAAGAATTTAAAAAATGAGGACAGTCTAAGGGACCTCTGGGACAACATCAAGTGTACTAACATCTGCATTAAAGGTATCCCAGGAAGAGAAGAGACAGACAAAGGGACAGAGAACTTATGTGAAGAAATAATAGCTGGAAACTTCCCTAACCTGGGGAAGGAAACAGATATCCAGGTACAGAAAGCACAGAGAGCACCAAACTAGAGGAACCCAAGAGGCCTACACAATATGCATTATAAGTAAAATGTCAAGAATCAAAGATAAAGAGATAATCCCAAAAGCTGCAAGAGAAATGCAACAAGTTACATACGAAGGAAACTCCATAAGTCTATCAGATGACTTCTCAGCAGAAACCTTAAGGCTAGAAGGGAGTGACACATATATTCAAAGTGCTGAAAGGAAAAAACCTACAAGAATACTCTACCCAGCAAAGTTATCACTCAGAATGGAAGGAGAGAGAAAGAGTTTTCCAGACAAGCAAAAACTAAGGGAGTTCATCACCATTAAACTGGCCTTAAAAGAAATGCTAAAGGGACTTATTTAAGTGGAAGAGAAAAAGCCACAAATAGGAATAAGAAAATTATCAAAGAAAAAAATCACTGGTAAAGGGAGATATACAAGAAATATACAGTAGTAGATCAGGCATCTAAAAAGCTAGTATGAAGGTCAAAAGACACAAGTACTAAAATCATCTACAACTATGATAAAAGGATAAGGGATATATAAAAATAAAAGAGGAAAATTATCATATCAAAAACATAAAACATGGTTGGGGAGAGTAAAAGTTAGGGCTTGTAGTAGGAGGTCAAACTTAAGAGACCATCAACTCAATATAGATTGCTCTTTACATAGGTTATGAGATATGAACTTCATGGTAACCACAAATCAAAAACCTATAATAAATGCGAAAACAATAAAGAGAAAGAAACCCAAACAAAACACTAAAGAAAGTCATCAAATCACAAAGGAAGAGAGCAAGAGAAGAAGAAAGAAACAGAGAAGAACCACAAAAATATCCAGCAAAAAAAGTAGCAAGATGGCAATAAGAACATACTTATCAATAGTTATTTTGAATTTAAATGAAATATATGCTTCATTAAGACATAGGGTGGCTTAATGGATAAAAAAACAAGACCCACACATATGCTGCATACAGAGACACACTTCAGACCTAAAGACAGTCACAGACTAAAAGTGAAGGGATGGAAAAAGATATTCCATGAAAATGGAAATGAAAAGAAAGCTGGAGCACCAATATTTATCAGACAAAACAGACTTTAAAACAAAAACTGAAACAAGAGATAAAGAAGAGCATTACCTAATAATAAAAGAAACAATTCAACAAGAGAATATAACACTTATAGATATCTATGGACCCAACATAAGAACACTTAAATACATAAAGCATATATTAACAGACATAAAAGGAGAAATTAACAGTAATACCACAATAGTAGGGGACTTTAACACTCTACTTACAACAATGGATAGATCATCCAGACAGAAGATAAATAAGGAAACATTGGCTTTAAATGACACATTAGACCAGATGGTCTTAATACATATATATTATAAAACGTTCCATCAAAAAACTGTAGAATATATATTCTCTTTGAATGCACATGGAATATTCTCCAGGACAGATCACATATTAGGCCACAACACAAGTCTCAATAAATTTAAGAAGACTGAAATAATATCAAGTATTCTTTCTGACCACAAAGGTATGAAACAAGAAATTAACTACAAGAAGAAAACAGGAAAAGTCAAAGATACATGGACATTAAACAAAATGCTACTGAACAACTATTGGGTCAATGAAGAAATAAAAGGAGAAATTAAAAAAACCCGAAGACAAATGAAAATGAAAATACCACATACCAAAATCTATGGGATACAGCAAAAGCAGTACAAAAGGGAAGTTCATAGCAATCCAGGCCTATCTCAAAAAACAAGAAAAGTCTCAAATAAATAATCTAACAATATACTCAAAGGAACTAGAAAAAGAAGAACAAATGAAGCCCAAAATCAGTATAAGGAAGGAAATAATAAAAATTGAGCAGAAATAAATGAAATAGAGGAGATCTCGTCAAGCTGGCGGCATAAGCAGACTCTGAACTCATCTCTTCCCATGAACACAACCAGGTTACAGCTATTTTTGGAAAAATTACCCTGGATAGAAAACTGAAAACTGGATAAGAAGAACCCACACAACAAGGGACAGTCCTGACTAAGGCGTAAGTGGCAGAAATTCCTGCTGGACAGAAAAAAATCACCTGTGGGAGGAGTGGAGTTTCTCAGCCGGCCAGGTAGGAGTCATCCTAAGGTATGCAGCCCTCTCTTGAGGGGTGAGGTCCAGAGCAGGGGCTGATACTGCTAAAAGCATATTTCAGACTCAGCACAACTGAGATGAAGGTCTTAAAATCTGGCTTTGCTGGCTATTAACTGCAGCAGGGAATACCCCCAGAAAAGCTATTGGACAAAAGCCAAAAAGACCTGGGTCTTAAAGGGCCCCCATACAAACTCACCCATCTCAGCAACCTAAAATCACCAGAAAGAAGGCTGACAGCTCTTTGGTGAAAAGAGACTCACCTGGTGGGCTCTGGGGGCATCTCAGTGAGAGGAGGGACCTCTCCAGAGACTGAGACATTGGTGGGGGCCATTGTTCTGACCTGGTCCGGGTGTGCTGACATAGACCCCAGGAGACACCACTGAGGTTCTTCCCCTGGCCTGTTAGCCTGGGGGGCTGCCACACGCACTAGAGCACAGATTTAATCCAGTTCAGCCAGGGCAGGCAGCCTGCTCTAGGGACCCGGCCCACCCAACAGCAAGCCCTCAGGCTACTTGTCAGCCTGCAGTGACTGGGTGCCTTGATCCTCTACAGGCAGGCGAGCACGTCCGCCTCTATGGGGCAGGGTCTATGTGAGGACCAGGTGAACAGTGGGGGACATTGGTGGAGAGGTGGGGGCCTCTGTAATGGGGCATCAGCGTACGATCCAGGGGGTTGGGAAGTGTGCATGGACCAGGACTGTGTTGATGGTGTGTGTGGTCCTGTAGGAGGTAAGGCTTATCAGTGGCAGAAGACTTATGTTTCCACAAATAGCCATAAAAAGGATCAGCCCCTCCTTCCAAAGCCTGAAACAGTTGAGTGCTCCTGTGCCTAGGGCCAGCCTTACTCAGCTGCACTCCTAAGAGAACTGACTATAGCCTTGTAGGCCTGAGGACTATCACAACTGTAAGCCCCTGAGCCTAGCAACAAGCTACACTGGGTACCTACTCAATTAACAGGAAAACTGCAACAGTAGTGTGCTGTTAGACTTTGTAACCAATGGTGCTGAGGCTCCCCAAACCGGATTTACAAACAGCTGGCCAGGGAAGGAAAGACTAGACTCTCTGGGTACCTGCATTAAGAGCAACCCTGCCACAGCAGAAGAACACAAGTAGCCCACAAAGGGGTCACTCCTGTATCTCTTGGACTGGTGATGAGAGGGAAGCAGATTGATAGGCCTCAAAAGGCATCTCATACATAAGGCCACTTCTGCAAGATCAGGAGACATAGCTGACTCACCTAACAAATAGAAATAAGCACAGAGAAAGAGGCATAATAAGGAGACAATGGAATACATTCCAAGCAAGGGAAGAGGACAAAACCCCAGAAAAAGGGCTAAATGAAACAGAAGTAAGCAACCTACCTGACAAAGAGTTCAAACAAAATCTCATAAGGATGCTCACAGATATTAGGCGAAGGCTGGATGAACACAGTGAGCTCATCAACAAAGAACTGGAAAATATAAAAAAGAACCAATCAGAAATGAAGAATACAATGCTGGAAATGAAAAATTCACTAGAGGGACTTGATAGCAGAGTAGAGGATACAGAAGAACAGATCAGCGAGCTAGATGAAAGACTAGAGGAAATCACCCAAGCAGAACAGAAAAAAGAAAAAAGAATTAGACAGAATGAGAACAGTTTAAGGGAACTCTGGGACAATATCAAGCACACTAACATTCATATTATAGGTGTCACAGAAGGAGAAAAGAGAGACAAAGGGGCAGAAAATTTATTTGAAGAAATAATAGATGAAAATTTACCTAATCTAAGGAAGGAAACAGGCATCCAAGTACAGGAAGCACAGAGTGCTCCAAACAAGATAAGCCCAAAGAGGCCCACCCCAAGACACATTATAATTAAAATGTCCAAAATTAAACATAAAGAGGGAATCCTAAAAGCGGCAAGAGAAAAGCCACAAGTGACATACAAAGGAAAGCCCATAAGGCTACCAGCAGAACTTCTCAGCCAAAACCCTACAGGCGAGAAGATAATGGCTTGACGTATTAAAAGTGCTAAAAGGAAAAACCATAAAGCAAAGAATACTCTGTCCATCAAGATTGTCATTCAGAATGGAAGGAGAGATAAAGAGCTTCCCAGACAAGTAAAAATTAAAGGAGTTTATCACCAAGAACCTAGTTCTACAAGAAATGCTGAAGGGACTTATTTAAGTGTGAAAAGGATGAGAACAAACAGGGATAACAAAATTATCCAAAAAATAGCCCCCCCCCCCAAACCAGGCAATAAAATCACTGGTAAAGGTAAAAATACAGTAAAGGTAACAGATTAATCACCTATGAAGATAATATGAAGAAGTAGAGAATTTGAATAGACCAATCACCAGTAAGGAGATCGAAACAGCAATCAAAAACCTCCCCAAAAGAAAAGTCCAGGACAAGATCGCTTCCCTGATGAATTCTACCAAACATTCAAAGAAGACTTAATAATACCTATCCTTCTCAAACTCTTCCAAAAAATTGAAGAGGAGAGGCTTCCTAACTCATTCTGTGAAGCCAACATTATCCTGATACCAAAACCAGACAAGGACAACACAAAAAAATAAAATTACAGGCCAATATCACTGATGAACATCAATGCAAAAATCCTCAACAAAATACTAGCAGATGGAATACAACAATACATTAAAAAGATCATATATCATGATCAAGTGGGTTTCATTCCAGCAATGCAGGGATGGTTCAACATCCGCAAATCTATCAACGTGATACACCACATTAACAAAATGAAGAATAAAAATCACATGATCATCTCAATAGATGCAGAGAAAGCATTTGACAAGATACAGCATCCATTTATGATAAACACTCTAAATAAAATGGGTATAGAAGGAAAATACCTCAACATAATAAAAGCCACGTATGACAAACTCACAGCAGATATCATTCTCAGTGGAGAAAAACTGAAAACTATCCCTCTAAGAACAGGAACCAGACAAGGATGCCCACTGTCACCACTCTTATTTAACGTAGTATTGGAAGTCCTAGTCAGACCAATCAGGCAAGAAAAAGAAATAAAAGGGATCCATATTGGAAAAGAAGAAGTGAAACTGTCACTCTTTGCAGACGACATGATTTAATATATAGAAAACCCTAAAGAATCCACTAAAAAACTTTAAGAAATAATAAATGAACACAGTCAATCATGGGATACAAAATCAACATACGAAAATCAGTCGTGTTTCTGTACATTAATGAAGAAGTAACAGAAAGAGAAATTAAGAATACAATCCCATTTACAATTGCAACAAAAAGAATAAAATACCTAGGAATAAACTTAACCAAAAAGGTGAAAGATCTGTACACCGAAAACTATAAATCATTGTTGAAAGAAATCAAAGAGGACATGAGGAAATGGAAAGATACTCCGTGCTCTTGGATTGGAAGAATTAATATCGCTAAAATGTCCATACTTCCTAAAGCAATCTACAGATTCAACACAGTCCCTATCAAAGTTCCAACAACACTTTTCACAGAAACAGAACAAAGAATCATAAAATTTATATGGAACAACAAAAGACCCTGAATAGCCAAAGGATTCCTGAGAAAAAAGAACAAAGCTGGAGGTACCACACTCCCTGATTTCAAAATATACTACAAAGTCTTAGTAACCAAAACAGCATGGTACTGGCACAAAAACAGACACACAGATCAATGGAACAGAATCAAGAGCCCAGAAATAACCCACACATTTATGGACAGCTAATATTTGACAAGGAAGCCAAGAGCATACGATGGAGAAAGGAGAGTCTCTTCCATAAATGGTGTTGGGCAAACTGGACAGCCACATGCAAAAGAATGAAAGTAGACCATTCCCTTACACCATGCACAAAAATCAACTCAAAATGGATTAAAGACTTGAATGTAAGACCCGAAACCATGAAACTTCCAGAACAAAACATAGGCAGGATGCTCTTTGACATCGGTCTTTGCAGCATATTTTCAAGTCCCACGTCTGACCGGGCAAGGGAAACAAAAGAAAAAATGAACAAATGGGACTACATCAAACTAAAAAGCTTCTGCACAGCAAAGGAAACCATCAACAAAACGAAAAGACAACCTAACAATTGGGAGGAGATATTTGCTAACCATATATCAGATAAGGGGTTAATATCCAAAATATAAAAAGAACTCATGCATCTCAACAACCAAAAAACCAACAACCTAAATAAAAAATGGGCAAAAGATCTGAACAGAGATTTCTCCAAAGAAGATATATGGATGGCCAAGAGGCATATGAAAACATGCTCAACATCATTAGCTATCAGGGAAATGCAAATCAAAATCACAATGAGGTATCACCTCATTCCAGTCAGAACGGCTATAATTAACAAGATAGGAAACAACAAGTGTTGGAGAGGATATGGAGAGAAGGGAACACTTGTACACTGCTGGTGGGAGTGCAAACTGGTGCAGCCACTATGGAAAGCAGTATGGAGTATCCTCAGAAAATTAAGAATAGATCTACCATATGATCCAGCTATCCCACTGCTGGGTATTTATCCAAAGAACTTTAAAACACAAATGCATAGAGATACATGCACCCTATGTTCATCACAGCATTATTCATTATAGCCAAGACTTGGAAGCAACCTAGGTGCCCATCAAGGGACGAATGGATAAAGAAGATGTGGTATATATACACAATGAAATACTACTCAGCCATAAGAAATGATGAAATTCGGCCATTTGTGACAACATGGATGGACCTTGAGGGTATTAGGCAAAGTGAAATAAGTCAGAGGGAGAAGGTCAAATACTGTATGATCTCACTCATAAGTAGAAGATAAAAACAACGACAAACAAACACATAGCAATGGAGATCGGATTGGTGGTTACCATAGGGGAACGGGGGAGGGGGGAGGGCAAAAGGGGGTGATTAGGCTCACATGTGAGGGGATGGACTATAATTAGTTTTTGTGTGGTGAACATGATGTAATCTACACAGAATTCGAAATACATTATGATGTACATCTGAAAGCTATATAACATTATAATCCAATTTCACTGCAATAAAAAAAAAAGAGACAAAGTAAATTCATGGTTGCCTAGGGCTAAGGGGATTAGGGTAAATGGACAGTGAGTACTGATGGGTATGGGGTTTCTTTTGGGGTGATGAAAATGTTTTAAAATTGATTGTATTGATGGAGGCACATTTCTGTGAATATACTAAAAACCGCTAAATTGTATGCTTTAAATGGTAAACTGTATGGTATGTGAATTATATCTCAATAAAGCTGTTACTTTAAGAAAAACAAGAAAAACAAATGAAATAGAAGCTACAAAGACAATAGAAAACATCAATGAAACTAAGAGTTGGTTCTTTGAAAAGAGGACAAATTACAATGGATACCACAGAAATACAAAGGATTATAAGAGAATACTATGAAAAACTATATGCCAATGAATTGAATAATCTAGAAGAAATGGATAAATTCTACGAATTATACAACCTTCTAAAAGTGAATCAAGAAAAGACAGAGAATCTGAATAGACAAATCACTAGTAAGGAGATTGAAACAGTAATCAAAAACCTCCCCAAAAACAAAAGTCCAGGACCAGATGGCTTCCTGGGTGAATTCTCCTAAATATTCAAAGAAGATTTAATACCTCTCCTTCTCAAACTCTTCCAAAATATGGAAGAGGAGGCGATGCTTCCTAACTCATTTTATGAGGTCAACATTACCTTGATAACAAAACCAGACAAGGACAATACAAAAAAGGAAAATTACAGGCCAGTACTACTGATGAGCATAGATGGAAAATCCTCAACAAAATATTAGCAAATCGAACACAACAATATATTAAAAGGTCATACATCACGATCTAGTAGCATTTATTCCAGGGTTGCAAGGATGGTTCAACATCTGCAAATTGATCAATGTGATATATCACATTAACAAAATGAAGAATAAAAATCACATGATCATCTTAATAGATGCAAAGAAACCATTTGACAAGATACAGCACCCATTTATCATAAAAACTCTGAATATAATGGGTATAGAAAGAAAGTACCTCAACATAATATAGCCCACATATGACAAACCCACAGCTAACATCATACTCAGTGGTGAAAAACTAAAAGCTACACCTTTAAGAATAGGAACAAAACAAGGATGCCCACTTTCACCACTCTTATATAACATAGTATTGGAAGTCCTAGACAGGGAAATTAGGCAAGAAAAAAAATGAAAGAGATCCAAATTGGAAAAGAAGAAGCAAAACTGTCACTAGTTGTGGACGACATGATTTTATATACAGAAAACCCTAAAGAATCCACAAAAAAACCAATTAGAAATAATAAACAAATACAGTAAAGTTGTAGAGTACAAAATCAGCATACAAAAATCAGCAGCATTTCTATACAATAACAAAGAAATAGCAGAAAGAGAAATCAAGAATAGGATCTCATTTGCAACCACAACAAAAAGAATAAAATACCTGGGAATAAATTTAACCAAATAGGTGAAAGATCAATACACTGAAACTATAAAACACTGTTGAAAGAAATCAAAAAGACACAAAGAGATGGAAAGATATTCTGTGCTCATGGATTGGAAGAATTAACATAGCTAAAATGTGTTTACTTCCTAAAGCAATCTACAGATTCAATGCAATCCTTATCAAAGTTCCACTGACATTTTTCACAGAAATAAAACAAAGAATCCTAAAATTTATATGTAACAACAAAACACCCTGAATAGCCAAAGCAATGCTGAGGAAAAAGAACAAAGCTAGAGGTATTACACTCTCTGATTTCAAAATATACTACAAAGCTAGAGTAATCAAAACAGTATGCTACTGGCATAAAAATAGACACATGGATAAGAACAGAATTGAGAGACCAGAAAAGAAACCACATATCTATGGATACCTAATATTCAACAAAGGAGCCAAAAGCATAGAATGGAGAAAGGAAAGTCTCTTTAATATGGTGTTGGGAAAACTGGAGAGCAAAAGAATGAAAGTAGACCATTACCTTACAAAATGGATTAAAGACTTGAATGTAAGACTTGAAACCATAAAACTCCTAGAAGAAAACATAGGCAGTAAGCTCATCAACATCAGTCTTAGCAGTATCTTTTTGAGTATCATGTCTCCTCAGGCTAGGGAAACAAAAGAAAAAGTAAACAAATGGGATTACACAAACTAAAAAGCTCCTGCACAGCAAAGGAAATCACCAACAAATGAAAAACAAGCTACCAACTGGGAGAAGATATTTGCAAATCATATATCTCAAAAGGGGTTAATATTTCAAATATATAAAGAACTCATACAATTCAACAACAAAAAACCAAATCACCCAATCAAAAGATGGGCAGAGGATATGAATAGACATTTTTCCAAAGAAGATATACTGATGGCCAATAGGAACATGAAAAAATGTTTAACATCTCTAATTATTAGGGAAATGTAAATCAAAAGCACAATAAGATACCACCTCATGCCTGTCAGGATGGCTATTATTGAAAAGGCAAGAAATAACAAGTGTTGGAAAGGATGTGGTAGGAATGTAAATTGGTACAGCCACTATGGAAAACAGTATGGAGATTTCTCAAAAAATTAAAATAGAACTATCATATGATCCAGCTATTCCACTTCTGAGTATTTATCCAAAGATCATGAAAAAACTAATTTGAAAAGATACATGCACCCCTGTGTTCATCACAGCATTATTCTCAATAGCCAAGACTTGGAAGCAACCTAAGTGCCCATCAACAGATGAATGAATAAAGAAGATGTGGTATATATAAACAATGGAATACTACTCAGCCATAAAAAGATGAAATCTTGCCCTTTGTGACAACAGAGAGTAACCTGTAAGGCATTATGCTAAGCAAAATAAGTCAGACGGACAAAGTCAAATACCGCATGATATCACTCATATGTGGAAGATAAAAGTAACAACAAACAAAAACGTAGAGACAGAGACTAGACTAGTGGTTACCAGGGGAGAAAGGAAAGGGGGAGTGGGACAGATGAAAGGGGTAAAGGGGCACATGTGGACAGTTACGGATAGCAATTAGACTTTGGATGGTGAACATAATGTAGTCTACACAGAAATGGAAATATAATGATGTACACCTGAAATTTATATAACGTTATAAACCAACGTTACCTCAATAAAAAATTAATTAAAAAAATATGTTTAGTTTATCTTCCTACTATTGTCTAAAAACATATACAGGGACCGGCCTGGTGGCGCAGCAGTTAAGTTTGCATGTTCTGCTTTGGTGGCCCCTGGTTCTCTGGTTCGGATCCCGGGTGTGGACACGGCACCGCTTGGCAAGCCATGCTGTGGCAGGTGTCCCACATATAAAGTAGAGGAAGATGGGCACGGATGTTAGCTCAGGGCTAATCTTCCTGAAAAAAATAAATAAAATTAAAAAAACGAAACAAACCATATACAGAGTTTGAAGAAAACCAGCTACTGTGAAACATCAAATAAGTAATGCTCAGGTAGGGGGTTAAATGTGGGAAGTCAGGATTTAAAGATTGTTATTAAATCACAATAAAATCATAATCACAAGCAGTCACATGACAAAAATATCTCTGAGCACAGCTTCCACTGGACCCCATGCAGTTGAAAAAAGGTAAAATTATAGACTGAAAAACTTTGTCCTTTCTTTCTTTGTCATGTTTCTATCTTGCCAGCATCAACTTCTTTCTATACCATCAACGTAAGTCCTTCTTAGTTTCTTTACATCCTTTTGGATACTAAAAAAGAAAGATTCATTTATTTTTAATCTTACTTTATCCCTTGGGTTTAAGTGTGTTTGTTGTATCAGTTTTAAAAGTTCCATTGTGACAGAGTAGGTCTTTTTATAGGAAAATGTAGCCCATTTTCCACATTTGCATTCACAACTGATATTGTAACTTTATGTTTATGTTTAGTCTAAATTTTACTTGGGGTTTGCTTTTATCTAATTACCTCATTTTTGCAAGTTTTATGAACTTACGATTAATTCTCTTTTGTTCACTTGTTAATTTGGAACTTCTGCTTCACTTTTCATTTAATAAGCTTCCCTTAGCTTTTCCTTTCCCAACACTCATAATCAAACTCATGTATCATCATTATTATATGGAAAGAAGCTTTAGCTGTTTCTCTTATGTTTTAATGGAAAATATCTTCTTTTAAAAAAAGTCTCTTGTTTAGGGGTTCACACTCAATGTAATAACTGGATAAAATTAACTTCTCCAACTTATTTTAATATTTACTGTTTATATGACTTCTTTTTTTTTGCTTTTTCCTTTCCTTACACTTACTGACCTGGTCAACTTTCTGTTTATTCCCCTTTTTCCCTTATTAGTTTCAGAGTTCTACAGTCCTTTTCAGTGCTCCTAGCTATTACCATCCTGATATTGAAATCATAATTAAAATGTTTTTTTCATTATTTAGAGTAAAACAATAGACTCCTCTCCCCCTAAGATATTTTCGAATCTCCTCCCATCAACATAAACTGGAGAACCCTTTCCAGTGCTTCCCCTGCCCGACTTCTGAGCCTTGCTGAGACAGTTTAAAACATTTATTACAAGCTAAAATTATTCTTCTTTTTCAAGAATACTTACCTAACATACTACAAACTCCAAGTTACATTCTCATCATCTATTAAAATAACACGATCTACTGTTCACCACTCTTTCCTCTCCTTTTCATCTCCTGCTCTGGTTTGAAGGTTAGAGAATCAGAGGACTTCTTCAAGTATTTTTCTCAGATAGGTTACAAAGGTCTTATATTTTCTGAATTCTTGCATGTTGGAACAAGGCTGGGGAACCTGTCAAGTGAGTGAGGGAAGTGCCAGAATATTCAAAAAGTGCTTCACTGGCTGTTCTCTCTAAGCCAGGAATTCTAGTATAAGACACTATAGTTGAAATGAGTTCTCTAATCTCAATGGTGATCAGCGGTCAAGGCCAGATGGTGGCACTTTTAAGTGGTGTATTTACAATAATAGATGGCAGGGCAGAGATAGTAATCGGAAATATCTGTCCCACAGATATCTTGGGCTGGGTTAATTATTTATGCAGTTCTTAAGTATGAACTAGATGAGCCAAGTAAGGCCTTTATTTAATTTCTATACAATAAGTGCCCTTATGTGATAAACAAGTGCCCGACTTGAACCAACACAATAGTAAAGGATCTGATTCCCAGGCCCAGCAATTCTTGAAGGAAGAGGAAGGGAACCACCAGTCAATATGGTGCAGTGACGCCATGCCCCTCTGTCTGCCCTAAACACATAACAATGATAGATACATAAAAATAGGAAAAAAGATGTGATCTGGCTCAAAAACAAAATAAAGATCTCTAGAAACCATATGCAGTACAGAAGTGCAAAGCAGTGAGTGGGGCTGAAGCCACATGTTATCTGGGTTTTGGATCCAGAGGCTGGCTGTGGCTGCAAGCTGTTTAGATCCTAGGTAAATGTAAACTAAACTTAAAGTGTTACTCTTAGATGGGGGAATAAAAGCCAGGCTCCTGCTTGAAGTCAGGAGCTGGAGGGGCGCTCCTTCTTCCTCTATAAAGGCTGCTGCTGTCCACCACCTCGGGCCATAGATTTATGGAAGGGGGCAGCCTAGTGGGATGGGAGAACACAACCACCTTTGGGACCAGGAACTGAATCAAGTTCAAGGGATGAACCTGTGATAATCACCATGTGACAGGAGCCTAATGAGATGTTTTAAGAACTGTTCTGGACCAGGGGCCAGAAAGAAAGGGGGGCCTGGATGAAGACAACTGCAAAATTGATGGACAGGGAAAAGTAGAGAAAAACAAACAAACCTCAAATATCTCATTCAAAATGAAACTTCTAATCAAAATTATAAAACATATAAAGAAATCTAATACAAAGAAAAAAACGAAATTATTTTCATTGAATAGTCTGACAAAGACTTAAAATAAATGTATTTGATGATCAGAGTTAATTGTTCTAGTTTATTTGTTGAATCCCAAAATGTAATGGCTTAAAACAACAGCAGCAACAACATATGCATTTTCCCCATGACTCTGCAATTGGGCAGGGCTCAGAGAGGCCAGCTTGTGGCTGGAAAACTGGGGGCTGGCATCACCTGGAGGTTCACTCACCCTTGTGTCAGGCATCTGGGTTGGGAATAATCAGTCAGGAGCTGGAACAAGCGGGGTTCCTCGTGCGTCTACTGCTTCATGTAGTCTTTTCTGCATGGCAGCTTCCAGGCAGCTGAACTGTAAAGGCAGCTCAGGGCACCCAAAGCGTGTGTCCTAAGAGAGAGTTTTAGTCAAAGGAAGGCTTTATCATTGTTATAACCTAGCCCCATAGTTCTCACAGTAGCATTTATGTTGCATTCTATTTCTTAGAAATGAGTCACTAACGTCAGTCCATATTCAAGGGAAGGAGAATTAGAGCCCATTATTTGATGGGAGGAATGTCAAAGATTTTATGGACATGTTTTAAATATGCCACAGTCTGCTCTCTGGCCTCAAATTATTTGCTTTTCCCCTATGTGCAAATTATCTAGTATCCTTAAAAGTTTTATCTATTACAGCATCAGAGTCAAGTTTGAGCTCCAGAATCTTATTATCTAAATCTGGTCCAGATGTGGATGAGGCTCCTTGGGGATGGTGTCTCAAATGCAGTTTCTTGATATAGCTCTTCAAGTACAGCTCCTCTCAATCTGAGACCTGAGAACTAAAGAGCTGCATCCCAAACATCCAACATACAATGGTGAGACAGGCATAGAATAATTACCATATGAGAGAATAACTCTAACTTGTAAAGGGGAAAAATAGGAGACACACAGGATTCACTAGTCCATATAATTCTGAAATCCAGCTAGGCACACATTGCCTTGATTAGGACTCAGTCCACTGTTTGGGATGATTCACCTTGGCTCTTGGTTCAGCCTCTGAGTTCTTGGTTCTGCCTTCTGAGTTAGCCTTCCTTTTCCATAAAATACAGCCATGTTGGCAGCTGAGGAGTTTTTGCAGCCTACTTCCCGTCCAAAGAGGTTTGAGGGTAAAAAGCCTTCTTCATTTTGTACTGCCTACATACCTTTTAGTCCACATTGATACAGTTCCTTTAAAAATTTTGTGGGTTTCTTATGAATCAACTTACAAAACCCCACACCCCAAAATCTCCTTGACTGGGCTTCAAGTGAGGCTGCTGAAAGACAAAAAACTTAAGATTCCCAGAAGACCTACTGTTTAATGGAGAGAATCTGTGAGACATGCACTTAAGATCTTTCTTCATTTTACACTGCCTCTGTCCTTTTCATTCCAGGCTGATATAATTCTTTTAAAATCATTATGAATTTCCTATGAATCAATTTACAAATCCACTCAATTACAACACACTACATCCACAAGTCTCATTGAGTGGGCTTCCAGTCAGGTTGCCTAGGGACAACAAACTTAACATTCTTAGAAGCTCTATTGTTTAAGGCAGAGGATCCTTGAGGCATGCCATTAAGATCACCAAGGGCCTTCTGTCTGGCTGAATGGTTCTCGGATGCTCTGTCTTAGTTTTCTGAGATATTAACAAAAGACTTATAGTCCTACTTTGGATTCGATCTACTATCTGCAACTCTTTTTCAAGTTAAGTATTTTGGAAAAGATGGCAATAAGAACAGTTTTATTTTGAGCCAGCAAGTCTCGCATCCTTGTAGATCTTTCTTGAGCTTCTCTCTTTCCTCTCTCATTTTGTGGAAGTGATTCATTACAACAGCAATAGGAAAATAATACATTTATCAAGTCTCTGTAGTTTTCTTTAATCTGAAATAATTTCTCAATCTTTCTTTGTCTTTCATGACTGACATTTTTGAAGAGCATTTTGTAGAATATTGCTCAATAAAAGTTTGTCTGATATTTCCTCATGACTAAGTACAGGTTATGCATTTTTGGCAGGAATATTAGTGAAGTAAAGTGCTGTTGTGTTCTTCTCGGCATAGCATTTCAGGAGGTACAGACTGTCGATTTGTCCCATTACTGATAAAGTAACTTGATCAATTATTTATATTGGTGTCCACTGGTTTTCTCTTTTTGTAATTAATAAGTATTTTGTGGGAAGATCCTTTAATCCTATATAAATATCCTACTTCTCATCATAGCTTAGCCCTCTTGATTGCATCCATTAATGACTCTAAGCTGAAGTAATTATCACTATGATAGCTGCCAATTCATAGTTTTCTAATTTCATTATTCTTTCTACAGTTATTAGTTGGGATCCTACTTCTCTATTTATATTTATTCACTTTTTTGTCACCATGGATTCATATATTCTTTCTTTATTCCACGGGTTATAATCTGTTACTGTCATTATTTATTTATTTTTGCCCAAATTGGCCCATGGTACCCCTTCAAGTTGGCTCTTGTGTCATTTTTCACATGTTCCCTATGATTTTTTGAACATTTCCTTATTTTCTGGTACAAGAAGATGTTCCAGGATCATCTTGTACTTTCCTTGCCCCAGGTCCCAGAAGCAGTCAAGATCTGGCCATTAGTGTGTTCACTGCTACTAGATAGCACTGCTTCTAAGCCCTCTAAGAAGGCAGTTGGGAAATACCTATGTGAGCATGTGTGTGTGCGCTTGTGTGTATTTACAGAAACATACATCTCTATCTCCATATTACACACACATACACACACTGCTTTTTTTTTGAGGAAGATTAGCCCTGAGCTAACATCTGCCATCAATCCTCCTCTTTTTGCTGAGGAAGACTGGCCCTGAGCTAACATCTATGCCCATCTTCCTCTACTTTATATGTGGCACAGCATGGCTTGATAAGCAGTACATATGTCCGCACCCGGGATCTGAACCAGTGAACCCTGGGCCACTGAAGGATGTGCAAACTTAACCACTGTGCCACCAGCCCGGCCCCCACACTGCTTTTTTTTAAGGTCTTTTTTTTTTGGCATATGGACAGAATATCTTTTCTTATACCCCTGAGAATATTAGAGGATTAAAAAATTATTTTCTTTTCCTCATTGCCTGTTTCATCTAAGTTTCCTTTTTCTTTTTTGCCATTTTGGTCTCTTTCTCTTTTATGTGTGTGTTGGGGGGTGTGCCTGAAATATCTAAGGGTCATTGACTGTCATTTCATATTTAAGAGTGATGCATAAGGGGATTTCTGGTTCTCTGAAATGGTGAAATAGTTTATTCAGACCAACTTTTCCATGAAAACAACTACAGATGTTGGAGAAAAGTATAAAAATATCTTCTTAGAAGCAACATAAATGGGAATATACATTGGTATAATTGTTTTGGAGAGGAATTTGCAATATCAACAAAACTAAAAATGCACTTACCTTTTGACCATCAATCCAACTTCTAGAATTTACCCTGAAGATATACCTCTGACAATATGAAAATGCAGATGCACAAATTTATTAATTATAAAATTATTTGTAATTTCAAAATATGGGAAACAATCTAAGCGCCCATACATCACAGCATGATTAAATAAGCTATGCTACATCCACACAAAGTAATACTATGTAGTAAAATAAATAATAACAAAGATTTCTATGAACTGATATGGAGTGATATCCAGGATGTGATTATTAATTAAAAAAGAAAAATCTAGAACAGTATATATCTATAATACACCTTTAGTGTAAAAAAGGAGAGATAAGAAAATATACACATATCTGCTTATTTGTGAAAAAAGAAAGAAAAGAAACTTAGGAAGCATAAACCAGAAACTAATGAGATTGTTTACTGAGGCTAATGGGTGGAAATTGACTGGAAAGCATAAAGGTGCTGGAACAGGATAGAAGTGATGAGAGAGGGTTATTTCTTTGATTTACTTTTTTTATATATTCTGAATTTTAGAACCATGTTAATGTTTCACATAGTTAAAGAAAACATTAACAAGGGTGGGGAATAAAAAAATAGAACATAGAAAAAAATGAACCTAGATATATTTTAAACGGATAACATGACCACACTGAAAGGGGATGAGGGATAATTTTGAACACAGTATTTTGACTATATGCTCTCAGGCTAAAGACCAAAAAAACTGTGAACAAATATTGTGCTCTAGTTAGCAGGTATGGGTTAGCAATTATGAAACTACTTTATGCATATTCTATAACGGGGTAAGTAAATATATTGTAGATAATGAGAGGCTGGGTTCTCACTGTTAGAGAAGGCAGTTAACTTCTGAGAAGGTGGAAGGCTAGACTGAACTCTAACCTGTTGGGTTGAAATTTTTGGGTGCATAACTGTAAACTGATGGAAATATCTATCTATATATCTATATACCTATATGTATATAGATACACACACACACACACTTTTTCTCATATCTCCATGGGAAAAGAAAACCTCAGGCCAATATCTCTCATGAACACAGACACAAAAATCCCTAACAAAATATTAGCAAGTCAAATTCAGCAATATATTAAAAAAGGATAAAATCTTACAACCAATGAAAGAAATCAAAGAACATCTAGAGGATTACATCTATATCCTGGTTCATGGATTAGAAGAGTCAATATTTTAAAGATGTTAATTCTTCCCAATTTGATTGACATATTCAACACAGTCTTAATCAAAATCCAAGCAAACCTTGTAGAAGTTACCAACAAGCTGATTCTACAACGTATAGAATCTACACAATGTATGCAAAAAGAGCCAACGCAACTCAGAAAGAGGAAAATATACTAGGAAGACACATTTCCTGACTGCAAGATGACAGTGACTATGACAGTGTGATACTGGTGAAGACAGACACACAGGTCAGCAGAACAGAAGAGACAGGCCCGAAATAAACAAGTGGTACTGGAACAGCTGGCTGTCCATATGAAAAACAAAATAAAACAAAAAGATCTCAGCACATATCTCACACCTTATACAAAAATTAAATAAAATGAACTATAGACCTACCTGTAGAACATAACACTGTACAATTTCTACATGAAATGTAGGAGAAAACCTGTATGACCTTAGTCTTAGTGGTGGATTTTTAGATACAAACTCCAAAGCAAAACCTATGACAGAAAAATGCATAAGTTGGACTTTACGAAAACAGCAAACTTTTGTTCTTGGAAAGACATGGTTAAAACAATTAAAAGACAAGTCACAGACTGAGAGAAAATATATGCCTATCTAATAAAGGATTCATATTCAAAATATATAAAAAGTCTTAAAATTCAACAAAAAGAAAACAATCAATATAATAAACAATGAAGTCCAATTAAAAAATGGCAAAGGATCTGAACATTTTACTAAAGATGACATACAGCTGGCAAATAAGCATATGAAATGTTCTCAATATCATTTGTCACTGGGAAGTGAAAATTAAAACAATGAGATACCAGCTAAAACCCAAAAATCCTACAATACCAAAACACTGAGAGGATGGAGGGTAACAGGAACACTCCTTCATTATTTATGGAAATGAAAAATGTGGTACAGCCATTTTGGAAGACAGCATGAAAGCTTGTTATAAGTTAATCATAGACTTATCCTATGATCTAGTAATTGCACAGAATCATTGCTATCTAGACAGATTACACATAAAAAAAGAACAATCCTTCTTTTTGTAGGCAAAGGCCATAAACAGCAAACCAAGGAAACACACCCATAAAAACTGAGGAAACCTTCCTAAGATTTCACAGATTTCACCCCATTTTCAGATGCAGGTATCATAAACCAAGGCAAATAAAATTCACTTTCTAAGTTTATTACACTCCCAAAGGCAACCAAAACTCAGATAAAACTCTGTAGGCTTACTTACTTGAAAACAAGACAGAGAGTTTGGAGGGAAAAAAGCAGCTGGAAAGTGAAGGGGGGAAATCCCAGAAAGGGGAGAGCCGTAGAGCAGGAGCCAAATTCTGTGTGTAACCTTTTCCCAGATTTCTAACCCCTGAAATACCCATTGTGTTAGCAGATCCCAAGCAGCCCGATTTAGGCTCAAAGAACCTCTACATCAGCTGCAGCCAACCAGAGGGGAGACAAGGCTCAAACAAGCCAACAAACCCCTTACTCTTCAGAGAAACATAAAACCACAAAAATTACTAAAAATACAAAGAAAGAGGAACATGTGAGCCATAACCAAGAGAAAAGGTGATCGATGGAGGTTGACCCTGAGATGGAGCAGCAGCTAGAATTAGTAGAAAAGGATTTGAAAACTATGCTCAAAGACAAAAGTAAATATGTTTACTGAATGAACAAATAGGAAATAGTAGAGAAAGAGAAATTATAAAAAGAACCAAATGAAAATTCTAGAACTTAAAAATACTCTATTGGAATAAAACATTTCACTAGATGGTCATACAGAGTTACAGAAAACAATAAATGGAAAACTATGCTTCCAAAATACTGGAGTTGTCTGGGTAGTGTAGTGGGGGATGTGCAGGTGGGGGAGGTAGAAGGATCCTTCCGGGGGGAGCAGAAGAGGTGAGCAGGAAAGAATTAGCGTGTTGTGGGGAAGGGTCTCAGAGGGGGAAAAGAGTTGGTATTTTTGTCTACAAATAAAAGGAGACTTGCGAATGACCGATTAAGGAAGCAGGGAAAATGGGACAGCAATGATGAATGGGATGAAACCATACAAACGAACGTGGAAATTGACAAGGAGAAGAGTGGAATTAATAACTCTATCAAACTCACACAAATAAGATAAAAGAAGACAAACATTCCTTAAAGTAATAAATACTGAGTAAGATAGATGGAATAAAAGCAAATATCACAGTCTAAATACGAACTGAATCAATCCATTAAAAGACAAAGACTGTTAGATTAGGTGTAGGGGCTGGCCCCGTGGCCGAGTGGTTAAGTTCACGTGCTCCGCGGCAGGCGGCCCAGTGTTTCGTTGGTTTGAATCCTGGGCGCGGACATGGCAGTGCTCATCAAACCACGCTGAGGCAGCGTCCCACATGCCACAACTAGAAGGACCCACAACGAAGAATACACAACTATGTACTGGGGGGCTTTGGGGAGAAAAAGGAAAAAATAAAATCTAAAAAAAAAAGTCAACTGTAAGGTATCACACACACACACAAAATTAAAGCAAGCAAAGATTAGGTTGACAACATTACAAATGGACTGTGATTGTTTCTGATTTGTCAACTTGGCAAGGCTAGAGTAAGAGGACAGAAGGGAGGGTGGCAGACTTCAGGGAACTTCAGTGGAGATAAAAAGCACCATAAGAGAACCACACCGTGCAAATCCTATAGCAGCAAATGTGAAAATCTACAGGAAATGGATGATTTCCTGGCAACTCCAACTACCAGAACTGATCCAAGAACGACTGGGGCACTTGAAGTGAGCAGCTGCCCAAGTGAAGATGGGAAGGTCAGTAGAAACTGACCAGAGGAACGGGCGCCTAAGCGGCACTCCGTTTTTAGAAGGCAGCATTGAATTTCTGATAATTAAGTTATTCTAGAATGGGGGAGAGGTGAGTCCCCATTCTCCTCTCCCCCAGTCTTTCTGAAGCCAGAATAGAGTTCCAAAAGCTAATAAATTCAGTAAAAAGGAAACTATGTACCAATCTCATATATTAAAACTGAGTCAAAACTTTAACAAAATATTGGCGAATAGAGTCCAGCAGTGTATCAATCTCTAAAGAGGGGTTATTCCAGGAATATAAAGGTATTTCAATATAAGATGAAAACGTACCAATAAACCACAGGAGAAAACTATATGGATTTATCAACAGACGCTGAGAAGGCATTTCCAAGAATTCAAAAGCCAAACTTTTTAATTCTTTTTTTTAACTTATTTTATTGAGGTCATATTGACTTATAACACGGTGTAAATTTCAGGTGTACATTATTATATACCACAAACTCGTTAATTCTTAAACGTAATAAAGAGGACCGTCTGTCCTGCTGAGCGGGAGTTTCTATAACAGGAGGGGGCTGACGCGGGCGCCCCCTAGTTCGGCGAAGCGCCCTCACCCGGCCCCGCAGACCCCGGCCTCCCTCACTCCCAGAGCAGCAGGGCCTGTGTCCCGCCGCGCCAGTGTCCCGCCCGCGGAGCCCGAAGCCAGCGGCACCCGATACTTGCATGCCCGGGGAAGTGGCGCCGCGAACGTCTAAGAAAGACAGTGGGCACAGGCTGTCCTGGGGTCAGGGGCCAAGGGAGAGCGAGTTCCTTGGCAGAGGAGGTGGCCACTCGCTGGGAGCCTGGCACGAGGCACAGCGGATACCTGAATGCCCTGAGGTCAAGCTTTGACCCGGGCTCCTGCAGGGCGCTGCACACCTCTGGCCTCCGAGTCCTCTGATCTGCTACAAGGTAGTGGGGGGGGGGGGGGGGGGACCTCGAGGGCTGGGGGTGGCGGGTGGAGGAGAGAGTCAAGGGCGCCGGGGCAGACCGCCCTGCTCTGCCCGCTGACCCCGACCACGGCCTTGCGGTCCGGGTGTCCCAGCGCTGGGAGCCCTAGCCCAACTCTGAGAGCGAGGAGGGTCCTGACGCAGCCATCTCTCGGTGGTCGGCCCCAGTGGGCCCCCTCTACACATTCGTGCTCTCCGCGGTGGTAAACCCTCTTATTTTCGTGCGCAATGTTTACAGAACATAAGGTTCTTCAGGAATAGATCAGTTTATAGGAGAAATGCCAGGAGTTCCCCAAAACTATTAGCAAATATCTTACATATCAAAACACTAAAGCCATTGCAGTTAACACAAGGAATGAGAAAGCAGTGCCTACCGTTATTATTTAATATTTTCTTGAAGATTTTAGTCAATGTAATAAAACAAGAACAGGAAATGACTGGCATGGACATTAGAAAATATTTGAGTATTTCGTTTGCTGATGCTACGAATGCACACTTTAGTAAGCCCAAGAGAATAGTGAAAAAAACAACCGATTAGAATAACTGTGCAAATTTGGTTAAGTAGATAGGAAATGTGTTAAAGTAAATCAACTGCTTTGTTATGTTCTAGCAATAAAAATCTGGAAAATTTTAACAAAAAAGACCGAGGGCCAATATTAAGAATCTGTAATATTAAAAGACATTAAACTAAATCTTAAAAAATGGAAAGGTCTCCTATATTCTTGGCTGTAAAGATTTATCCATATTATGTCACTTCTCTCAAAAGTAACATCAAAATATAATGCAATTCCCAGTTAGAATCAAATCAGAGAAAAACAGGGTTTTTGTTTTCATAATTGAATAAAATATTCTTCAGGTTCTTATGTTGAACAAATGCCTATGAGGATAGCTAAGAAAACCATGGCAAAGATCAGAAGAGGGGAGATTGGCCATACTGGTTATTGGAACCTACCCTAAAGTCATCTTGAGCACATCAATATAGCATTGGTGTACTAATGGACAAATAGATCAGTGGAACAGAGTGGAGAAGGTAGAATTGGATCCCAGTTTACATGAGAAGTGAGTATATGATTAGTGTGGACGTCCAATGAGGACAGAGTAGTGAATAGAGTGATGCCAGCACAACCATTCATTTTTCTGGAAGAAAATAAAATTTTATCAGCATCTTACAACTGATATAAAAAGAAAGAGATTGAAGTTTAAATATAAAAATTAGAACAATAAAAATCTTAGGAGAAAATCTGGGAAGTAAGGGTGATACAGATAGTCTTCAACCCCGTAATTCTAGTCCCGAGAATCTATCCCATATGATAAAGCCTGGAAATCTAGAGCCATAGAAGAAAATTTAGTCATGTATGATCATATAAAAACTTAAAACTTTAAAAATGGTATCTATGATATCTTTTGATACCACAGTCATGAAAAAACAATATTGCCGGGAAAAGCTCATAATGCAGATGACAAATGATTAATTTCTCTATTATACAAAGAAAATTTACAGATTGACCAAAAACAAACATCCAGTGGAAATGAGCAAAGTATATACATAGGCAAGTCACAGAAGAGAAAATACAAATGGCCACCAAATAAATGCAAAGATGTTCAGATTTACTAGTAAGTCAGGGAAATGCAAATTAAAGTAACGACTGAAATAGCTCTTTACTCCTATCAGACAGGCAGAACTAAAAAGAAATGTAATGCCTATTACTTACTGGTTCAAGAGGTGGGAGATACCGTTTTTACCTATTGCTATAGGAATGTGAAGCATTAGAGCAACTGAATAGTATAATGTTCTTGGAAAGCAATCTGGAAACATCCCTTAAAATTAACATTTCAAATACTCTTCAACTCAGGAATTCCACTTCTGAGAATCTGTGATTCTATGGATCAATTAATAAGGACCTTTTATCATGAATGCTCAATAAAGCATAGTTCACAGTGGTCAAGATCCAGAAATAAAAAGATTGCCCATCACTAGCATTCTTATTAAATGTTTAAGAAAATTTATTTAGATATTTGTAATCAATGACTAGTGTTATTAGATATAATTAATAAGTTTTGATGAGTTGTGTTACTAATGTTTGGAAAGTTTTGCTTAATATACATTTAGTTGAGAACTTGCACCAGCAGTAATATGCATTCCTTTTATATCCCCCCAAATCCCTTGGATATTTCAAGATCCTAATAATGAAGAAAGTGGCAAATGAGAGTAATATCCATCTGGAATAATAAACACATATAAATAGCAACATAGAGAAGGATAAATATGTATAAAAATGCCCATCTTCACCAATAATTAGAAATTACTATTTACAATTAGAATTCTATTGGGGGGGAATTTATTTTTTTTTTGACTCAATACATGATCAATTTTTATGTCTCATGAAAGTTTCGAAAATATATATTCGGTTTCCTAATTTCCATGTACAGGACGTGCTTTACCATAGCTTCCTTTCCCACGCCTGCCCCTGCACTCATGCTGTCTCAGGGTTACGTCTGACATTCACACCCTGGGCTTGGTCATGCTTGGCCCTGTTACTGGTCTCTCTCAAAGTTCACTTGTACTAAACAGTTCAGGAGTTTGGAAGCTGGAACCTTAAGATCTTTTGGTTGGGGTTGGGTCAGCATGAGGGAAGGAGAGGTACGGAGGTGTGGGGTAGCTCCCCCAGCTTATTCCCTAGTTTTCAATGTGAGTGCAATCTCTTCACAACCACAGCATCTCCATTTCACCCACTCTAAGGGTCTTCATGCTCTAAAGTGGTGGTGGTGGGGAATCAGTGGAGGCTAGGGTATGGTTTGATGGGCATAGCTGTCCACTTGTGCAACCCAATCCCACATACTGGAAGCAAACAAGTGTAGTTTCTTGGCAGGATCCTGAGTGTATTTGGTGAGCATTCTGTCCAGGAGCAGGAATCCTGCTTACTTTCACTCCTTGGGAACACACTCCAACGGACTGTAAGCTCCAGGGGAACAGAAACTTTGTCTTGTTCAATACTATATTCCCAGCACCTGGAATAATGCCTGGTTCACAGCAGGTGCCCAATCAATGTTTGCAGAATGAATGAATGAATAGATCCTGTTTGTCAGGGAATCACATTTGGGGGTGGGGGTGAGTCATGCTTGCATCAAATCCAGTCCCCCAAGTCTGAATTGCTATATTGATGCCTGAAGGGTAAGCCATTATTGCCTCTCCCTTTCTTTCTAACAGTTAAAAGTTTGAGGGTCTTTTCAGATTTCTTTAAAAAGTAGAGCTTCTCCAGTATTATTTTGGCTCTAAATATTTCCCCAACCAAACTAGATTTTCCAAATCTTACTCCAGAGCAACTTGTTCCATGGCTTCATGTAGAAGTTCCCAAGCTATTTTATTCCTCTTGTGTCTGACTGTGTGGGATCAGAACTTGATATGTAAGTCCTGGTCACTTTTATGATTACCCAAAACTCCTTGAAGACATCTGCATCACTTTAGGGCTTACCTCTTTCAAGAATACTTATGCACTAGCAAATGATCAACACTTTAGATTTAACCAAGAGTTACTAGCATTATTGTTCACCACTTCCTTATTTATCTTCTGCTTTCTTGAGATGTTCATATTCATTCACTTTTTGCTTCTCTGGGCTGTCATTGTTTTAAAGTAAAAAGAATATGATTTACTTTCTGAATCCTTACATGTCAGAACTCTTATTTTGCTCGAACATCTGTTTGACAACTTGGTCTGACATGGCTCGACTGAGTTCTCCCACTCAGAGTTTCAGGTAAGTTATTCTTTCTGATTCTCTTTCAAGTGTAGGTATCTGGGACCCATGTTTTTTTTTCCCCACTTATCTTCATAATTCCCCAAATTTTCTTAATCAAGATTGTGGCTTAACCAAATTCTCCTAGTATTTCTAAGTTATTATTCCATATATTTTGCTGCTAGGTTGTTCAGTGTGAAAATGTTTGTTGTATTTCCCTTGTCTTGGTAGAACAGACCTTTTTGGGTAATCCTGTCTGGCAAATGTTGAACCGCTTTTGATCTCAGGTCTTGGATCTTTCCTCAGCTCAGGGAAAACTTCTCACGTTATTTTGGGAGTAGCGTCTTCCCAAGTCTCAATCCCTATTTTCTTCTCTTCTTCTGGACGCCGGGACATTGGCTCTCCTGAAACCATATAATGATGAAGGGCACAGGTCCTGGAGGCAAATAACCTGTTTTAAATCTCGTCAATTCCTAGCAAGTCACAATCTCTCTGAGCCTTAGTTTCTTCATCTGTAAAATGAGGACAGTAACAGTATTAACAAAGGACGCAAAGAGACATGATTTTCGTTACCTTCTCAGAATCTGAAATTTTAAGGTAAAGCATGAGACTTTTAAGAAATTTCTACTTGTAGCGTTGCATCTTAAATCATGTCTCTTCCTTCAAATAGAGCTGGTTCCAGTGGGAAAACCTCAGACACCTGAAAAGAGAAAGTGCTCCGGATTGTGTCAGGAGACCTGAGCCCTGTCTTAGCTGTGTGGCTCTGGACAGCAGCCTTAACTCCTGGACTCATCTGTAAAAGGTCTGTGTTAGTTTTAAAGTTTGGTTTCGATTTTTTTTTTAAGGACAATTTTCACTGTGTCTGTAGAATAAGCAAACAAAAGGTCCGCTTCAGTGACTTTTTATTCACTGGCCTAATTGCTAAGGAGAAAATGCAAATTAAATAAGATCTAAGGAAATATCAAAAATAATCTGTTATGAGAACTTATAATATTTAATAAATAATATCTTAAGAACCCTATCTACTGATGCCTATATCTAAATAGTCATTCAACTTCTAAAATTTTAGAGCTAAAGACTCTGTGGTTAGAGTTTTTGAGGTACAAAGTTATAAGAATTGGAATTCTCAAAGTTTCTCTAGTTTTGGTCCATTGTAGTGAAAGCATTTAGAGTGGTTTACTTCTGAAGAAACAGTACACTATTGTTGAATTTGCTCATTTTGATGCAAAAGGGCAGAACAAAATAGAAACTTCAAATGTGATCACACAATCTTTAGTGTATCAAATAAACTTTTCAATAGAACAAAGATAATCCAAGTGTTAAAATCTTTATTTCTAAAATTTCCTAGGGTCAAATTTTGAAAGGGCATTTAAAAAAAAATGTGCCCTAATTATTAAGATGGTTGAGAAAGGTAAGAGGCGTCATTGGCCTTCAGTCAACAAATATGTGCCATGTTCAAGGGAACTATATGGACAGGGTTTTGCCCTCAGGTGCTTAGAAGTGTTAAAAACACACACACACACACATATATCCTGGAGAAGATCTAATAAGTTGTAATAAATGTTCATAGGGAAAATAAGTTACCTTTCTGTGGGTGAGACCAGAGAAGGTACTGTGAATGGAAGAGGTATCATTAAGAGAGGGCTGGAGGAGGGGTAAGATTTTGGCATGTGGCATTCATGGGGAGGAACAGAGAAAGCAAGCATTCCAGGGATGGAGAACAGGACAGCTGAAGGCAAAGGGATGGATCTGCAGAAGGAACAGTAACTTCATGTGGAAATGATAGGAAAAGGGGGAAACTGGCAGACATTGTTAAGAATGGAAGAGAAGTTTCAGGGTCCTTCAAATCACTGACTAGTACTGACTTGAAGAGCTCTTAGTAAATGTACAATTTAGGAATACATATGGAAATATTATATGAAAGAATTTATGACAGAAAATACAACAGTAACTAGCACTTTACTACTGCAAAAGGTAATTTCACTTAGAAAACTGGGGATGAATTGAACTCACGTGCCTGAAGTCTTTAAACAAAATGATCTTCAAGATGCTTATAAGGGTGTATATTTGTTACGGCCATTGATCAGCATTAATTCTGGGGTAGGAAATGCTGACATACCTTAAAATCTTAAATAGGGCAGGGCTTTGGCTAATAACTTACACAATCAACATTCCTAGGGCATGAAAATCCGGTTACAGGAGACTTCTTAGAAATGTCATCAGGTGTGTGTGTCAATACTAATAACAAATCATTAACGTATTTTTAAAAACAGAGCAGTTTACCAACATCATTCCAGTAAGACTACTGACAGCACCGACAGCACTTTGAAAGGGGCCTTAAGAAAAAGATCAAAGTTCTCTAATTAAAAAGAGAATAAACCAAAAGTTAAGCCTTTCCAAAAATTCTAGTATCACAAAACAGAAAACTTCCATACCTTATGTGAAGAGCCATTACACTTCTGACTCTCATCCCCTCAGAATCCCAGGGCTTTGACTGAGGTATTATTATAAATGGACTATCTGCCTGTTTTCAGAAAAGATTCAATTTATAAATGTTTCCCCTTGAGCATTTATAATAAACATTTAAATCTGAAGTATGCCTCTATTGAGTAAAGCAAGATTAGACTATTTACATTTTTAAAAAGAAAACTTAAGAGAAAATCATTTTCATCTGCAATAATGGTAGCCAAAATAACAGTATAGAAAAGAAGGCTCTGAGAACTCCTTTATGGATACAATCTCCTTAAGCACTGTGCTCTTTTTCCGTTTCATTTCTAAAGTAGTCCGAACCTGGGAATTTATGCTGTCTGCCCCAACAGTGTTACCGAGAGAAAAATGTTTCCACTTCCTTCAAGGTAAAACCAGCACCTCTAAAGAATGAGAATTCTCCAGAATTAGTCACGGTTCTCCAGAACCAATAGAATGTGTATACAAATATATATATAGAGAGATTGATTCTAAGAAATTGGCTCACGTGGTCATGGAGGCTGGCAAGTCCGAAATCTGCAGGGCAGGCCAGCAGGCTGGAGACCAGGGAAGAGTTGATGTTGCAGCTCGAGTCTGTAGGCAGTCTGAGGGCAGAATTCCCTCTATTTGGGAGAACTCAGTCTTTTCTCTTAAAGCATTCAACTGATTGGATGAGGCCCACCCATATTATGAAGAGTAATCTGTTTTACTTAAAGTCAACTGATTGTAAATGTTAATCACATCTAAAAAAATGCCTCCACAGCAAGTCTAGTCTGGTGTTTGACTAGACTAACCATCTAGTCTGGGTACTGTGGTCTAGCCAAGTTGACACACAAAAAATTAACTATCATACTAGCCAAGAGTCAAACATCTTCAGATTAGAAAAGATTACTGACCTGTGTGTTGAATAGAATGCAGGTGAAGTCAAGACATTCTGAGTTTCAATGGTTTGTTTTAGTTTTAGGCTGAAATTGCCAATATCTGGCCATTTCTGATCTACGAAAAGGGTAACTGGGTATGGTTCAATACAGTATTTAGGCTTTCCTGCAGTTGCATCGATGCTGCCATCTTCACCCAGATGCTTGATCAGCAACCAACTTTTTTCCCATAAAGCCGACTTCTTTGGAACACCCCTACGAGCACAAATGGTGCCTTTTGCTTAAGAAATGTTGGCTGAGTAAATGTTTGATTAAGGAAACGTGACAGCAAAACTCAAGCTGTCTATAGCCAGACTGAACATTTTCTTCCCCTTAATGGTAAACTATCACTATGAACTTTTTTTTAAGGAAGATCAGCCCTGAGCTAACTGCTGCCAATCCTCCTCTTTTTGCTGAGGAAGACTGGCTCTGAGCTGACATCCATGCCCATCTTCCTCTACTTTATATGTGGGATGCCTACCACAGCATGGCATGCCAAGCAGTACCATGTCCGCACCCGGGACCCAAACCAGCAAACCCCGGAACGCTGAAGTGGAACGTGCGCACTTAACCGCTGGGCCACCGGGCCGGCCCCTGAACTTTTTATTTAACAATAACATGAATGAAAGTCTTTTAGCCCAACTGGGTCTATGACACAATAAGCAAACTGCACTTCTAATTGCTTTTCCATAAGGGAGATTATACCTTAAATGAATTAATCCCAAACATACTTTGCATAGTATTCTAACTATAAACGGCAAAAAAGCATTTTCCTTCTATCAACAGTCCTTGAAATATTTCATATGCATGAATTTAAATAAAAATGTATTTATTGTTAATGCTAAGAATTAACAAAGAAATGCTGTTAGATTTGCTGGAATTAAGCATATGAAAACAGGAACTGCCAATATTGTAATCACTGTTCATTTTCTTTCCCTCTGTCAAAGTAGGAGAGCCTAAAAACAGGAAAGCCAGAGATGAAGGAGGAATTTTCCCTTCATACTGAAAGAGGTACTCGGAGACACTGAAAACATTATTTCTATAATTGGTTCCTGGGTGGATTAACAACTGAATTCTCAGAATTAATCTCTCTTTCTGAAGCTGCATTACTGACTGTTTGATGAGTTTTAGATGAAATGATATGTGTGTGTTCATTGTTTCGGTCTAGATGAATTGTCAAGGGAGGGTTTTCAGCAAATTTTAGACAAACCGCCCAGGGGAACTTCTAAAAGGATAATTTATAGTACTGACAGACAATAGTGTTAAAGAATGCTTAATGCCAATTTTATCTCACAGGAACAAGAAACATGATCAATTTATACATTCTAACAGCCTTTTTGGAATTCTTTTTGAATTCTTACCTGGATTAAAGTTTTGATGCATCATGTTTTGACTTTTTTATTTACAATTTCTATCCTTCTTTTAAAGGTACAAAAGTTTTAAAACAAAACAAGAAAAAAGAAACCCTAGAACTTTACATTTCATTTCAACAACAAAGTAGTGTCCTAGAGCCAGCTATTAGAATCTTCTATTTATCAAATGAGAAAATATTTAAAATTCAAAGTGAAGAAAAAAATGTTATACCAAATAGAAATTTATCATCTATTAAAATTTCAGGAAGATCTACATTATCTAAAGCCATTCTATAATTTTATTCATATATTTTGTGGAGTTCACATATCTTTTTCTTACAGCAAACATAACACTGTAGGCCACAAGAAGCTGCAGTACTATTGTTTAATTAGCAGCAAATTAATATTTTATATCTGGGTAACTGGACAATAAATAGCCTGCTTCTTTGGATGTGGATGTTTAAACTGTAGCGTCACTGCAGCTTCATAATGTGATTGCTATCTTACAGAGCTTATACACACACAGAAAATACGGTCTTTGTCTATATTTTATACAAATACAACAGTAGTTTGTGAATACATTTTAAGTACATGATATACATGATAAGCCACTTGATTTCCCAATATCACAGAATAGCGATTTTAAATGCAATAAAAATATACAAAATTCAGCCTGGAATGCAGATATTTTTCTTTTCTATTTTGACTCAAAACTTTATCATTAGAACATTTTTAGAGTACTAGCCCAACACTTTTTCATCAGCTAAAAATACAATTTCAGCAGTCCAGCTTATGTTCAGGCATGATGCTATCCATTTCCTAATGGATTCCCAGTTTTTGTGAAATTCAGAGGGCTGTTAGTGACAGACAGCATGCTCTTCACTCCACACCATACTATAAAGCCCGCTGTTCCTTCTGAGTTATAGTCACCTTGTGGACAAAAGCTGGGTTTGTTCTGGTAACATTTGCATGTCCAAGATTTCCTTTTGCAAGTGCACATGAATACATTGTGGTGGGTGGTGTAAAAGTTTGTTAATGACAAATCAAGTCACAGTATAAAAATATATTGTACACCTTTACACCTAATGTAGTCCTTTTTCCTATGGATAAAAAAATACGACTGAACGAGACAGAGAAGTTTGTAGCACCATGAAGAGTTGTATCCCAAGTTACATTAGCAGCATGATCCAACATAATATAGGAGTGTTTCTGAGAAGACAAACATTCATTCTGGTTCATCTGTACCACTGAAGCTTATACAATGAAGTGTTTTATACATTAGCAATAGTTCTGTCATTTCTAGAGCTAGGTAACTCATCAAAAGACACTGCCTTCCATCCTCAGAGGGTTGATAAGGTTGTAGAAGGGCCTAGCGGTGATCTAAGCAAGCCTTCACCAAACTGGGTAGCATTACCTTGTTTTATATGATCAAAAAGGAGCTCTATATGGGTTTCTAGTACAAAACTACACAACACAACTTATGTGGATCTACGCAATCGCAACACACTACTTGTGCTGTAGATATGGCTGCTGACACAGTATGAGAAAAATAAGACAGAGTCAACGTAGGCACTCATTTGTCAGAGATAAGTCTGCTATTGCTAATGAAGAATACTCAACATTTCAAAGATCTCCTCCAATGTCACATGGATCTCAGTAGGCTAGAAGCAACTTGGGTGAACTGGTATTTTTTAATTTACATACTGGGAAGACAGTGTGTTTTGAGACACGTAAACCTTGTAAAAAAAAATAAACCATTGTAAAACCTTATGCAAAGACACACTGATCCTGTGCAATATAGCAAATTGATAAGAAAACACTGTAAAAATGTACCTGTTTAAAATACCATCTACCATTTTTGAACACAAAGCATTATATATCAAAGGCCTACATATATATCATCTAATGGCACTTGAAACAAATTATAATAAGTCTTAAAATAAAAGGCATAACCTATAAGAAAGTTTCTGTAAAGGTTTAGATTCATTTTGAAAGTGCTATATCTTGTAATATGTGTAGTATAGAGGTTGACCAAGCTCTATTTTTTAAAAAAATATTGGCCTATATATGTGTATTGCTTACTAGATGAATGATCCTGAAAATATGTACTCTTTAACATTCATTATTAGCTTAATAAAGCAATCAGCTCTGGCTCATGTTTCAGTCAGTATATGGTTTTTAAAAACCGCTACTGTCCAAATTAACACAATATATCACTATATTCCACAAATGACTAAGAAGAATAAAGCACGAGCAACAAACAGGCAAAAATACATAGCTTGGAAGAAACACTAAATGAAATTAAAAAGTTGCACAAAGAGTGGTGCATGATCAGCCAGGACAACTGAAGTTTTGAAAAAATGAACTTGGTAATAGATTTTAAAATGCAAATTTTAACAGTGACCAATAACTGTCAAGGTGATATTTGCATACATCAATGGATAATATTGCTTACAGTGCCAAGATCCTTCCACACTCGTGCTTCTGTGTCTGGTGATCTAATTTGTATACACATGTGGAAGTTCAAACTGAATGAGGTTCAATATCTTGTCTGAGGTCCAAATTCTAAACTGAAATATTTTTACTTAATGATAATCCCTTTTTTTTGTTTTTTTTGTTTTTTTAACCAAGCAAAGGCACTACTAGATATTTCAAGGATGATAATTCTGGCCACTGGAGAATGAAAATTGCATTGGCAATAATTATTTTTAATCACATCCATTTGACAAAAAAAACAAATGTCAACTTTTTTTAGAAAAAAAAAAAGAGCCAGTTCTGTTACATCCTTGTTAGACCACTGTGCAATTAAAATAAATGAGTCTGCCTCATGTTTAATAGAAATTCTCTCAAAAAGGGTTTAGTGACCACTGCAGTCAATTTAAAAAACAAATTAGCTGAATTCCCTCTTACTTGGAAGCGTTATTTCAAGTCGGTGGGGCAGCAACAGGCAAGGAGGTGTACGTCTGAAAATTAAGACTCCACGATTTTAACACCAGTGCCGTGAAAGATGTGCCTCCATGTATCTGAACTCCACGCAGGACTAGAATTAGACTAAAAATATATATACGTTTATGGCGCCATTCCCCGTTTCCAAAATGCTTTATTTAATAAATCCTGGTACTCCCTTTTTAGTTTTTTATTAGTAATGAAATACAGCCTACTAAGGCCAACATCTCAGTTCCTTAATTTGACTTCTCCTTAAGCAAATTTGAGACAAAATAAAGTAGTGCTTCCACAGTTGTATTTGTGGTTTTTATTGAAAAACAGGTTTTCTATTTATTTGTGCTCTGTCACCAAATTTCTTTCTTTTTTTTCCAATGGTGATTAAAGCAATATTGAACACTAATCATTCAACTAATGATTTAGGTAAGCAATCTGTTTCATAGAAACTAAAGGAAGCAGTAATAAAAGCAGAGCTAAAAGCCTACTTTCAGAGCAAATATTCTCCTAATCAAAAGCTTAGGAGCAGTTTGAAAATTTTAAAAATGTATTTCCTTATTAACATATATAATTTTAATGCCTTTGGAACACACTTTTTTATAAAATGTAATTTTTAATAATAAAATTTAAATACATAAGTATAAAAACTACTGCTCCTAAGATTTAAAATAAAATAGGAGCGTAATAAAATATCAGGAGCCTAAGCTCCTGAAGAGAGCAACTTTGATTCTATGAAGTGCGATATAGGTGTGTGTGTGTGTGTGTGTGTACATATATATATAATATATATAGTGAAACCCCCATTTACATTATTACAATTTACATTTCTCCACAAATTATACTACTCCCAAATATTTTAAATAATGTATTATACTCAGTAATCTGCACTCATTTTTAGAAATTCTTGGTAAACATTGCAATCTGCAGTGATAACTGGCCCTATAAGAAAGAAAATAAGCTTCCATACAGGGCTAATGAGTGCTCAGAAATATTTTTCTTTTTTTTTTTTTTTAAAGAGATATATACTCTTCTATAAACCTTCTCCCCTCACACCCCCCCCTAACAGACAGGGTCCCAAAATAAGGTGTTAACAAGTGCTTAATAGATACGTTTCTTAGGTTGATGTCCCAACCGATAGAAAGATATAATAATCTGATTTTTGAGAAGATTATGGTGGTTGTCTAACATCAGGAAAGCCCATAATAACTATTTTATTCAGTGAACACAAAACTCTTGATTGTTATTTTCACATTAACTAAGATAGTGCTTGTTTTGCTTTACTGTTTCCCACCTCTACAAATTCAACTTATTTGCAACATTCCCCCCATTTGCCAGAGACGTGTAAAAGTGGGGTTTTACTGTATATATTTTTAGTCACTTAAAACTTTGTGGTCATTCCTTAAATAGTCTTCTAATGCATTTAACTTTAAAGTCTCCATCTAAAAATATGAAGAAGAGATGAATTAACACTGAATAAGAAAGATACCATGGGGGCAGGACTGTTGTTTTGTTTTCTGCTTTTGGCTCTCAAGGGAAAGAAAACTCTATCAAATTCAGCAAGAAGTGACATAAGCGACATGCTTTTACCTTACTCTTGAAGAGTCTGGTTTCCAACCCTGGCAACAGGGGACATGATCTCTAGACAAGTCCCCAAGTTGAACCGTGTGATTCACATGTGTCTTCCTGCTTAGGAGGCTATCACACCACAAAAGATGAGACAGTCCACTCTGGGATGAACAGACCTAACATCTGTGTTCCACAATGGCTCTCGATTCCGGACTAACTGTGGACTGACAATCAAAATAAAATTGCTGGCTGCACTTGACCCACCCTTTGGCCATGAAAGGTGGAAAAGATTAAAGAGCTCTATCTATACACTGACTCTGAAGACTCTGATGCCATATACTAGTAGTATTATTAAATGGAAAGAGAGCAAGTTAGGAAGTTTGAAATGTGGCAAAATATCCTCTGTACTAATTTAAGGCCAACTATTAAGTAACATGGAATGCCGTGTCACCTTACTAGCAGTCTCTTTTTGCTATAAATACTGGTGCTTTGTGTTTAGGTTTTGTTTTCCTTATATGTGCATAATAAAGATGCAAACACTTGAGCCAGACAATAGCAAGTCTTCAAAATATACTGACCTGAAATTATGGTATATCTCAGCAACATCTGTTATCTCTCCAAACTGGATTCTTAATTCATTTGAAACATCTGACTATGAATCCATTTAGAGGCTAGTAAAAATTTTAAAACTCTCCGGCTATTCATATACATTTTAGAAAATTTATATTCTATTGTGAAATTTTTTAATCAGCCAAATGTCAAAAGGTAGAGCCATTGTTATTGGACAAAAATGAAAATTTTAAGATTGAAAAGTAATTTGAACATGAGATTTGTAAGACTTTACTAAAAATAATGGCTTTCCTATATGAAAAATAATCTTAAAATATGACAGTTGGCAGTGAATCAGGACAAAATACTCAGGTAAACATAACTGAACACGAATGGTTCCAAAGCTCGTTTAAAAAGTTAGTTTCTATTTTATACTGGCTTAATGATAATTGGTACTATACAAAAGCGGAAATTTTTATACTGTCTTAAAGTAGGCACTAAAATAAAAATGGTCATCTAAGGCAGGGCTACACATACATTTCCGTAATAAATGCACGTCATGGAATCCTACTGAAAAGCTTGATGGAAACGTGGTAGGGTGGTGCTTGTGCTTAAACTACTGGTGAAAGCTGCTGACAGTGAGTGCAGAGACCCAAGACCTAGAGTATTTGCAGGATCCTGAAGATCCTGTGTTTGTGGGGGGAGCTGAGACACAGAAGAATGTGCTTCTTCTTGGGAATAGCTCATTCCAAGGCTCCCTACTGATATAGGGTTATAAGGAGGACCATTTAATGGTATGAAATTAAACAACTGAGAAAAATCCAATGCTGGTGTGTTTAGGGGGTCACTGATAGAAATAGAGCTTTTTGACAGGGAGAGGTCCCCCCCACCATCATCTAGGGACCCGATCTGAGGATCCAACCCTAGTTTAGATGACGATGCTTGAGAATCCTGGGATGAAGAGGGCACACCACCTTGCAGCTCCATCAGATAACTCTCAATTTCCCCCTTTAATGGCTGTTCTTTTTCAGGAATAGAAATTGCATATGAGGTAGAACTGAATGGGTATTTGAAAGAAAGATGGTGAGAAGGATGAACAGCATCCATATCTATTGGGCACGTCATTCCCAAAGGTAAAGTTGTGATCATTTGGTGGGCAGATCCCGAGCTCTGCATGGACTGAAATGGAGTGTTATAGAGGTTTAACTGCAAAGTGTTTGTGAATGGCTTTGATAACAGTTCACTGGAAGGTAAGGACATCACCGGAAGGAGCTCATCTTTGATAGGCACAGAAACATTGCAGGTAAATGGATCCAGAAAATCCACTGGTTCTGTTTTGACTTTCAGAAGTTCTTGATTGTGACTCTTCTTCATATGTCGAGTCAGGTGATCCTTTCGCCCAAATCTCTGTGCACAATACTGACAGAGGAAGTCCTTTCTTCCAGTGTGCACCACCATATGTCTCCGGACATCCTTCCGGGTGTAGAAACGGCGATCACAATGCTCGCACTGGTGCTTTTTCTCTTTAACCCCGCCAGACGACTTGCCTGCATGAGATTTAAGGTGCTCCAGAAGCACTCCTGTGCTTTCGAAAGTCTGCAAACAGACCTTGCAGGTGAGGTCACCACTTGTTGCAGCATGCAAGGCCAAGTGACGTTTGAACCCAAGCTTGGTATTGTAGTTCTTGCCACATTCTTCACACTTAAACGTCTCTTTGTTAGGGTCATGTGTATGCAGGTGATTCTTCAGATGATCTTTTCGGTGAAACATTTTCTCACAATAATTACACTTATGGGTTTTCTCAGGAGAATGAGTAGCCATGTGCCTTTAAACACAGACATAATCTGTAAGTATCGTGACAGAAATGGTAGGTATTCACTTTTCAAATGGAAGCTAAACTACTATGCTAAAACAGAATTTCCCTAATAATGGACACTGTTTAACTTAATATATACTAGAAGGATAGTTATTATACCTAAATACTGCAGAACTTGAGCCATTTAAGTTGCCACTTCAGTTTTCGCTGGTTTTTAGCTATTATTACAAAAGCAAATGAGCAAGACTGAGCATACTCACGTAAACGTCCATACCCTTTTCTTGTAATTTCTTTGTACAAACGGAAATTCTACTCTCATTACACATTTCATTTTAAAAAACTGAAAGACACTAACACGTAAAAGTATGTGATTTAGAATACTAAAACTAGCCAATGTCTAATCTACTTAACATTTCCTCTCTGCAAATCAGGCTAAAAAATGTGTATACAAATATATACGTTTACAATGGCTTCAAATGGCCAACATAATAGAAAATATAATCTGAAAGACAAATAGAGTTTAATACCTTTGTAATTTGTACTTAGAAACAAAGGCCTTGGTGCAGTCTTGTTGTATGCACTTGTAGGGCCTCTCTCCTGTGTGAGAGTAGGAGTGAACCTTTAATTTCTCAACACTGTTAAAGGCCTTGTCACACAGTTGGCAAGGGAAGTTTTTTCTTGGTTTGGTTTCACCACGCTTACGTTTCCCTGAAGGGACTTTCTGGGTATCTCTTACTTCTGACAAATCACCAGGAATGACAGTGGCCATCGCAGCCTAAACCAGGCCTTCTTGTTGGACACTTGGGAACTGCCCAACTCCACTAAATGATTTAGCTTTAGGTGGCTTCTCAAGTTTCATGTGGTCGTAAAAGAAAGCAAAAAGGGACTGGAAAAAAAAAATAAGAAACAACTAGTTTGTAACTAAATTTAATTTTTAAAAATTTTATTTGCTATGTGATGCTTTTGAATTAAAAAAGAAACCATAAAATGGATTCAGCTGGTCTAATGTAATATCTGTAGGTTTCTTTATATTTGCCAAAGTACATATTAATGCATTGCTCAGAATGAACAGTTCAAACATCCCCTCAAATTCCACCTGACAAATGTTGTACTTAGGGAAAGCAGTAGCGATTTTGGGAGCTCTCAGGAGGCATCAAAACATGAGACTAAAAGAGGAATTATTAAGCTTCATTTTTTACAAGAGACTGGAGAACATAAATCTGACTAAGAACATAAAAATGTTTCCACAAATATTTTAACGTCTAAAAGTCATTTTAATTTGTGCAAGTAGGCTCTAGTCACACTCTGTATTATAAGAAAATAAAGAAAAGCAACTGAAAACTCTTTTAGGCACCTCGTGAACCATTTAGTCTACGGAAGAAGCACTTAATGCACACACACCAGAGGCCTGAAAGAGCTGAATGCACCACCCAAAGTGAAACGTACTCCTTACAGCAGTGTCATCACACAGAGGGATTTCTGAGTCAAGAGTAGAAATGACTTATCCTCATAACAAATATGCACTCCCGAAATGGTAAAACCTTTTGATGTTCTATTAGGTGAGGATCATAGTTCCTTGTCATTTGGAGGGAAGGATTTGGTTGAAGTAATTTTCCTCACCATTTTTCACATCACAGAAAATGATTCTGTTCGTTGGGCACACTGAGGTTAGAGCCAGGCACCAGGCCTCCCCAAGAGCTAAGGGGATCAGTCTTTGACACACCTGTAACCCGTGTGCAGCACACCAGTGGGACCTTTGGCTTGGAGCACAATACCTGTGCAAGGAAACATTATAGAGGTGTTTCAGGTTGTGAAAAGGTGTGTCAGAGTTTCAATTCATTATCGGCGCTGTGAGAAAGAATGAAATGGACATATTGTATGCAAAGAGTATGTCTAGTTGAACAAAAATTTTTAAATTGATTGTAACCGTTGAAAATTCGTGGACAAGAGACAGTAAATATTATCAACTGTATTTCTCAGAGTAAGAAACCAACTCCTCAAAGATCTAATTGATATAAAAGAGTTAAATGATTCTTCAAGGTCCATGAATGCTAGTCTAGCAATGTACTTTCAAGAGACACAGAGATGATGATACCTGCAACCTCTTTGAAAAAGATGTGATTTTTACATTGAAAACTGAATGTGGCTACATGACTGTTATCAACTACTAATCAATTGGATTTTTCATCCTATTACATATTCAGAAAAAAATGAAAACCCATTTCTTTATATCACTTGTGTTTTGGCATCAGACTGACACTTACTTGCCTTCACAAGCTAAATGTATGATACTGACTTTCACAGATTCCAGGCACACTTTTGCAGGAGCTCTAAATTTAACCTACATTTTCATAAAATTGTGTATATCACAATAGGTCCTATTGTATTTTCATGTAGAGGCTGTCACTAAACAGGCAAAATAGAGTAACTGCCTACTCCTTTCATTGAAATGTAACGCACATTGGGTAAGTTAATCAGTGTTGGGTTCACATATTCTTTCTTCACCAGTAGGGAGGTACAGGCAAGGCCTTCATTTAAGCTGTTCAAATTGTCTAAGACTCCTTTGCAGTTTAAAGGTGACATTAACACAATTAGTGAAACTGACATTACTAATGCTAACACAACGTGTTCCCTCTGGTTTTAGATTTTCAGAATGTCAAGGACTTGTTTTTTTCCTCTTATATTCTCATTCAAGAGACAGCTACTCTGCCTCTCTCAGAAATGTCTAAACAGCTACTCTGCTGTCACCAGTAATGACACTGCAAATTGGTATAAAGCATTCTGCCAAGGCAGGAAAAAAGAGTAATTATGACTAATTCATTTCCTAACATGATGCTTTTATGCATCTATTTAGAACACTGTGGGAAACAAGCTGATAAATTTTTCAACTGTGAAATCAACATGGAATGCAAAGTATCTAAATCCTTGAATATAACTAACATCTGAAAATATTTCAAAAACTGGTCATGTGTCATTATTGTGTTATGAGGTCCAACCATAATGGGCAGAAAATCCAGTTGAGAAAAATGATAACATCTAAATTATTGAAAAAAATATATTAAAAGTGCACCATGAAACAACATACAAACATTCAATTATATTAAAATTGGTGATACTCAATATGGAGTAACAAATGAATTATGTTATCTTTGGATGTACATACTGAGCAATGAAGAATTGCAGATTTCAAATATTACACTTTTCTAAGACCAGCTGAAATTTTTTCATGGCTAATAATATCTTTTTATCTCAATATATTACGAAACTCAAATTAGTTACAGGTGCATTTAAAACTATAGGATAAATATAAGGTTGTGACTCAACATCAAATACAAGTCCACATTCATAATACGCATGTCAATCAAACACTTTAAAGATACATGCATAGAACTGAAGCGATTTCTGTTCAATGCATACCTGATGACAGATGGAAAAAGCCTCAGACCTTGATCTTAGCCAGTCCCATTGACTCTTCGTGGAAGAGAGCGGAATTCAATCCTTCCCATTTTGGCCAATCTATGAAACAAAAAATAAGAATGGACTACACTCTACATGGAATCAGTATGTAAATGATGGAAAATAAAGGACAAAAGAATTGCAATTTCATGGCACATGCTTACATTCCATACTCTGCTGATGAGTCATGCATTAATTTTCACCAATTGCAAATTTTTATTAGTTCTAAGCACATTTAC
The DNA here is from genome assembly GCF_041296235.1 of Equus asinus. NCBI lineage: Eukaryota > Metazoa > Chordata > Mammalia > Perissodactyla > Equidae > Equus > Equus asinus. The sequence goes on along the minus strand of NC_091801.1, from coordinate 27,382,299 downwards.
ATGACCAAATAAATGCAGAAACAAAAAGTAAAACAGTATTACCTATATAATGCATTTTGTGATGCTGAATGACTCCCCACTTCTTTCCCAAATTCAATTTAATTTTTTTAATCTAACTTGCCTACTGAGAGAAATGGATATTAAGGTTACTATTTGTAAACCAAACTGAACGAAATTTCATTAAGCTTAATAACATTATGGAAGTGACAAACTCAGTTCTCTCTTCGAGAGAGTGCATCTGGAACCTCACCAAAGGAGAGCAGACTCCGGATGAAAGCACCTCACATGCCCATGCTGCACAACTCGTGCACCTTGGGCTTCTCTGAGCTACACTTTTGTTACCTGCCAATTTACTTCTCAGGATCTGCAGGGATTGATGAGATGCAGCGATAACTGTGCTCTCTAGAATTTTGAAAGCATGCAAAGGGAGTTAAATATAGGTTTGCTACAGGAGAAGGGGGTGTCAGCAAGCAAGCATCATTTGGTTTTAAGAGATCATTGTTGAAAAATCTTAAAATATCTTAAAAATGCCTATGATCTTCAGTAAAACTAAGAACACACATAGGAAAAAATCTGTTAATTCTTGATTGTACAAGTATGTATGAAAAGAATGATGGTCAAAAGGCAGAAAAAACTAGAATTATCTTTTATAGAGAGTACAGGCCACAGAGAGATTAGTAAGCTCTGAATATTGTGAAGATGAATGTTCAGAAATCATGATTATAAAACCTTGACAGGGATAATATAAATCAAATAGGTAAAATACAATAACAAAAAGATTCACCAACGGTAGGTTTAAATGAAAAGAATTTTACTTAACGTTCTAAACACGAATCTAATTAATTTACCCTGAAATCAAATTTTCACATACTTTTAATTTGATGATGTGTAAATAAAATATTTGATAGAGGACATTCAAGCATCATTACAAAAATACTAAGGGTACATTTGAAAGCAGCATTATTCTCACAGTTTAAGACAAGAAAAATAAAAATTTAGACTAATAAAAGACATTTAAAAAGTTAAAGCAAAAGCTCCATTCTTTTGTAAAGCACAGGACATGCATAAATGGAAGAACTGAATTTTGCACATCAAAATTGCAAAATAATAAAATTAACTTTGAAAATACTTACTTGCCCAGGGCACATACTGAATTTTTGGTAGGGTAATTAAGAATATGAAAGCTGTTTTGTGTATTATGTTATTTTAATAATATAAATACCTTACAAGTGTAGAGTGTTTTCATCTCTATTACCTCCCTGGAATTCAATGAACCTGAGAGGTGGACTCATTTATCATTATTGCCATTTTAGGGTGAGAGGCCTACAGAGCTGAACATCTTGACAACGTAAATGTGCTCAAGAAACTCCTATTTCTCTCTCATTCTACTGCATTCTAGGAGAAGGGCAGCTTGGCAAACCAATATGCAAGTGGATAAGTCCTGGCATTACACTTCAAAGACGAGAACAGGGGACAGTGCCTATTTTCTCTAGCAGAGCTGCCAATATGATCCCCACAAGAAAACAAACTTAAGATTTAAAAAGCTTCTTTCAATAAACACAGTTTGCAAAGTAAATTTTAAATAATTTCAATAACAGTTAAAATAATAACTAGTATATCTGTCTGAGTAGTGATTTTGGGTAGAAAAAACATCTAAAACCAAAGTTAACCAGTAAACAATAAATTTATATATTTTTTCTTCTTTTCCCGACCAATACAAATTTTATGGCATCTCACATACATTCATAAAAATTTTATTTATGCTTACTGTTCAATGGTATTTATAATAAAAATCTTTTAGAGTCAAAAGTATTTCATTCTAGTTTAAAATTATGTACTTTGATTTGAAATATTTACAATAGTCTACAAATCATCCCTGTTACATATTTAAAGTCTGAAACAAAATAATAAAGCCATCATTTTTATTCATTTTATCACAAGACATAATTCCAAAGTCACGGTTAATTTCCCTAAATTCAACCTATTTTGAGTTCTTATGAGTGGCCGAATAATTTCAAAGGGCTGCTAATTATTTCCCAAAGCAAAGGAAACCAGGAACTTGTTAGAGTTCATTATTATTTGGCTTGATATAATAAACATCAAAAATATACAGTTTGCAATTTTATGTAATCCTAAAATGTCAAATAAAATTATCTGTGTATTCTCTTTTATAGGATTAAGAAAAACTTTTAAAAAGCATTGTGACTACTATTCTGAAGGGTCTGCAACAAAACGTGCACTCCTTTTTACATATCAAAGATTGGTTACTACTTTTCAAATGGTTAAAGTTCTTTGCCTTGATCTTAAAAACTGTGAAGCAAGGTAGAAAATGTACATGTAGCCATTTCAAATAGCCCTAAGATGAAATAACACTTCCAGTTTTTGCTGGTACCAGAACAGACATTTTTTTCTAGGGCAACTCTGCATACAAAAAAACAATAATTAAAGGGGATATTGTGTCTGCGTGGTGCACACACACAGGTTTATCTTCCTATGTTTTACGTTCTAGAACAGTGACTCACACAGAAAAATAACAAGGAAAAATGAATCTTACATCAGAAGGTCTATTAAAACAAATTCCTATGAGGATGCCGGCAAAAGGAACTGTACTGGAGCTGTTTCCGTACTTTAAACGCCAGTTTTGAGAGTCATTTCTCTAACAGCTGTGAACTTTTACACTTACCTGTATCAATAATTCTTTCACATTTAGGTTAAAAGTCAAACACATACTTTGCTAATTAAGGGCAAATGCCATCAATAATCAAAGCTTTATTCTCCTTTACGTTAATCATAAAATGCCATTAGTAAACAATTCAGAAAATGTCAACATTTGCTTAAAACATGTTTTTCATATAGAGCAAATAGGTAGGCTGCAAAAGGAAACTTACCAGTAGTTAATACTGTAATTTATGTATATAAAACAAAACAGAGCTTTGAATAATGTGAAAGATATTATTAACAAGATAACGTAAGTAAAGACAGTTAACTCTGAAGTAAAGGCAACAGCATACTTAGAACATTTTTTTGATCCTGTATGATAATGTGGAAATTTTTACAGCATTCAATTTCTGTAGGTCTGTAAAATCACTTATTAAAGAATAATAAAAGGAAAAAAAATACCGTGCAACTATAAAAACCTAAGACAGAATTAAAAAGAGACTGTAGGCAGCATTGGGGCAGGAGCTGTGTCAGTTTTTTATTCACTGCAGTTTTCCATAAAAGGAAGTAAAATTTTTGATGAATGAAGGAAAATACTTAAAGCAGGGCAAGTGCTTTCCAGCAACAAAATGAACTATAGGCTTGCTCAGTCACCATAGGGGACACAATACAGAACATACATATCTATATAGAAGTAAAAAAATAATAGAGTGTGGATACAATTTGGTCCAACAAACTAAATAAGCCACTAGAAAGGTATTTTTAAGATTTAGCAGCTTTTGGAAAGTCTTAGATTAAAACAATAGCAACTATAATAAAAAGCTGTCTAAAATAATTGTTTTGTTTCAGAAAACAAGCATTCTGACTGATCTTACTGCTAAGGAATCAATTAGTGCATGGGGATAATATCAATTCTGTCTCCATTCCTAATAAAAATTTCAAGGTGACAATGTGCCTGCTACCTGTATCCATGCCTGGCACGGAGCAGGAAGGATGGCTGGATGGTTAGATGGTTAAATGGGGCTGCTGATGCCTCAAGAGAAGAGAAAGGAGCAGAAGTGCCAACGGAGGAGGAAACACAACAAAGGGCTAGGACTGAGCCTGACTTGCCTACACTGTAACTAGGTTCCCAAATAACTCGTTTTATACCCGGAATACTGAAAATCAAAGTATTTATTTTCCTATAGTAGATGTCATAGTCAACTAAAATTAGTTAAAAATAAGGATGCCTTTTTTGAATTACTGTATTGGATATATTCAACTTTTGAGCAATTCATTAAAATACAATTCTAGGATAACCCTTTTTTGAAATTTACCATACAATTTAGTCTTATTGATATTTAGGGAGCCTTATAAATATACACATGAGAAAAGCCAACAGAGAAATTAAGGGAAATAGCAGACCCATTTATTTTAAGGACCAATAGAAAAAGTCAACAAATTCCAAACTGGAACCAACAAATGCCAAACTCACTTCTCCTATCTGTACAATTAGAACATTCCTTTTTGGGCCACTTTGAACCCGGGTATGACTGTTTATTTCATTTTCTAGAGTACCCAGAGAGAATAAATAGACAATCTGATGATGATGGAATATTCAAATAAATTTTATCTTACAATTCAGAAATATTTTCCTTGGTTATTTTATGGAGCAAAAATGTCATGAAGGTTAAAAAGTTTTACTTCTCTTTTAAAAGCTCTCTTTTAATGACCCATAACTTAGAAGTTAGCACTTCATTTTAACTACTACGTGGGGGATTTTGCCCCTCATGTTTGTATATTCTTACCAAAATGAAAAAATAAAAAATATAGATGGGTGCTACAGCAGGGTAATTTCGTTTTCTTCACATAGAACAATTAGTCAGTATTTGTAAACAGGAGATGAGAGAGGAATTGTGCAAAAAGGAAGCAATGATGCCAGAGAGAAAGCAAAGAATTGCAAATATATCTGAATACAAAGTGAGACCACGTAATCAAAACTTTATTTATTTTTTTGCTAAGGAAGATTAGCCACATCTGTTGTCAATCTTCCTTGTTTTTTTGTTTTCGTCTTTTTTTTCCTGAGGAAGATTAGCCCTGAGCTAACATCTGAGCCAGTCTCCCTCTATTTTGTATGTGGTTCGCCACCACAGTGTGGCTGACAAGTGGTGTAGGTTCATGCCTGGGATCTGAACCCACAAACCCAGGCCACCAAAGCAGAACACGCCGAACTTAACCACTACACCATGGGGCCAGCCCCTAAAATTTAACTATTTTTAGAGGTTTTCCTGGTTTTGTTTATTTTTTTGGTATAAAGCATTTTCAAAATATTGGTGCTCTGCCTGGGATTATAAAGTAGGTAGCTCACAGGTCAGCTCAATCACAAAATTGCATATATCCCAAATTGTGATGAGTTGTTCTTATTTTTATTACCACTGACCTCTTAAATTCCTGGAGCTTCAACAAAAATGTGTGACATCAACTATAAAAATATTCACACTGAAGGACCCCGGACATTTGGAGGACACGCCTCCATTCATTTATGGTTAACTGTCTAATGCTATTAAAATTACAAATACAGCATCATCTAGGTTCATGTATGAACTCTCCAAGCACTCATACTGATCTGTCCATAAATTCAAAGGGGAAGGTGGAAATTGTACACATTAAAATAAAAGTGATGAGGGAAGAAAGTTTTACTTAGCTATCAAAGCTCATGCAGAGAATTAGTTTTAAGCCATCTCAAAGTAAAGTGCACCTAAATACAGGCTTCTGTTGTGGAATACAATGAGGTATAAATGTCGATATGGGCGTATACAAAATCTTTAGTAGCACAAATAATGTAATGAAAACAGAACCCACATCCAGGTAAGGCCCTGTACATGCCATCACACTCTCTGTCCTAAGTTATGCTGCTGTTGCTGTCCAGGACAAAACGACTTTTGGAAACAACCACTTCTATTTACTCCTACATTGTTAAATAAATAGAATCAGTTCTAGGCAAAACTGTCAAGTCAGGGGTGGCCACTCCCTCCTCCACCTCCAGAGGGCCAGTGCGCTTCCCCAGCTGTCATAATTAGAAGAGATTTAATAATTACATGCCTTGACTGATGTTACTTGAGGGAGAATGAACTGCAGAACTTCACCTCTCTGAGCCTTTTACCCCTAATGCAGACGGTAAAGCTCTTCTTGAAATTACGTGTCTCTCCCCTGGAACCACAAATTCACCTACAGGGAGACTATTATTCATCCTTATATCCCTGGCACCTGGTCAGTGCCCTGGCACGTAGTAGACATTTGATAAATATCTGTTGAACTTAATTATAGTCCCTTTAAGGAATTGCAGGAACCAAAACAAGCAGGTAAACATGTTTTGGGGTTCCTGAAACCCCAAATCAGTTTAAAGCAAGCTCAGAAGACAAACCTCATAGAGTGAAATTGTTAAGTTTGTTTGGGCGGAGGGCTGGAAACTTGGGGAGCATCACAACCACATATGAGGCCGCCCTGTTTCTGTCAGAGACTCAGGCACATGCTACTCAGAGGCCCCCAGGTGACCAGAAGGGCACGGAGACACACCTGGGCGGCACTCAGTCAGCCTGGATTTCAGAACATCTCTGATTTCAAATGTTCTATTCCATAGCTCCTTAGGCACAAGTAAACTGTATTGATTATGATTTATCATTTGGAAATAGCCAATGAAGCTTTACGGGAAAGAAAAAGGAACAAAGCAAAATTCAAGATCTTTAAAGAGGATGTTCTTCATGTGAAATTCAAATGTGAGGATGATGTTGAAAATATCAGAGAGAATTTTTGAATGATTATAGACACAAGACAAATCAAAAAGGAGAAAATTCTCACAAATGTAGTTGGCTAAGTAATAAAAATTCTTTTCTTTTCCAGCCGCTAAAAAACAGCTTCATTCAAAAAAGTTTTAAACTACAATGAAGTAGAAAAAGAAAAAAATTCATAACCTGTAACACTAAAAAACAAAAACACTAACATCTTTTCATATATTCAAAAAATATTTATAATATACAAATGACTAGAAATTTAAGCTAACTTGATCTTAATGCTGAATCTCCACAGAATGCTGTGATTAGAGAAGTTTAGCGAGATTAATGTATGTTCCTTTTATTTGATTGTACAGCTCTGTTCACGTATGCTGGGAGACCCTGCCTGGCTCTCACTCTATGCCCTCCTTTCCCCAGGGCTGGGCCCCTGCCTGCCATCGGTGGAGTTTAGGACCTTGAGTCCATCCTCTGGCACTTGGTGCAACCAACTTTTTTTTAACCAGTCTTCCCATCCTAGGGCTGAGATTCCTCGCCTCTAAATCTCAATCCTGTTTTTGAGGTCCTGCTGACAGACTTACCTGGAAACAAATCCATGTATGCCTGGATTTCCCAGTATCACTATACCATGATTCTGTGCCACTGAGCTGGATCTACAGGCTGGGAAATCTAGATGCCTGTGTGAGTCATCTGTCCAACAAGGCTAGCAAACTGCTGTTGTCCCACTGAGTTCCTTATTCTAGCATCTGAGCCATCGCAGCGAGCAGAGCTAGCCTCCCTCCCCACCTGCCCATAGTTAATCAGATCCTTCCCAGGAGACAGAAAGAGATAGAGTGCCAACATAGGATAGTCTATCACTCCGAGCAAGATTCACAGAGGGAAGAGCTTAGAGTTCATCTGTGGGCTATTTGGGGAACATGAACAAATAAGCTTTTACAGCAGCTATGCATTTTGTGCACAAAGTAAGAAAGACTGCTCCTTTTCAGTATTCCAATCCTTCCATTAGACCATAACTATTAATAAAGTCCTGCTGAACACAATACACATTGATAGACCTTAAAATAGTAAGTGGCATGCTTATTATGTGGCATGCTTTTCAAAGCTTTTATTATTATATCTTATATTATTTAGAAACTGGAACAATTGATCACTTTGAAAGCCATGCCATATAATGATAAAAGCCACATACCTGAGGCCCTGCTCCAAACTCTAGCAAGGTAACCTTATCAATAGACCACCATAGAATGAAGCATTCTGGGTGCCAAATACGGCCAATGCAGCACCAAGGGGCAACCTAAAAAGAAAAGAAGAGTTAGTTTGGAATTCCAAAAGTCAGAGCCAATCTGATTAATGGCATATGAACCAAATTGTTTTTTATTCATTATCACTTAAACATATTCTTTATACTTTATCTTTATTGGAAAATCTATCTCAAATTCTGTTAGAAACAAATGTGAAACAAATAAAATAATTATATACATTGAAAAATGAAAAGTCAACAAATCAGTATCCCTAGAGTTATATTTTTCCCCTTGAATCACAATTAAGTTATCTAGATTGTTCATATTTTTATTCAGTAAAATATTACTCCAAGTTTACCACCATTCCTCAAAATTGCTGCTTATTTTCTTGATTTATACTCTAAACACATCCAGTCTCCTCCGTAACACAGTGTTCAGAAAAATCTTTTGAGGTGTATATATCTTGTTTGAAAAATATCTGAGGGAGAAATCATGCCTGAGGAGTGTTCCCCTCAGGCCAAGCATTCACAGGGAAGGGTGCAAACCACGGGTGCCCAAAGGAGACGCAGAATCAGGGCACGGACAGCGGCTCAGCTCCTCAGCTAGTCTTTAGGACCAGACTATTATTCATGTTAAAGTGAACTCGCAGGTTGCAAGTCCATCTTCAACAACACACAAAGAAAAACCAAAATGTATTCTGAAGTACAGTAGCGCCCCCTATCCATGGGGGATCCGTTCCAAGACCTCCAGTGGATGCCTGAGACCGAAGATAGTACTGAACCCGATATATACGATGTTCTTCACTACACATACATTTTTAAGGTACGGCAGCAAAACTAGCATGAATTTATTCTTCCTTCTTCACAATTTCACGGATAGAAGATTTGTTCTTACCATAGAACTTATTAATCTCAGCATACAACTTTTTTCTTTGCAGTAAAAGTCAAGAATTTTGACCTTTTCACTTAAAGAAAGCACTTTACGGCTTCTCTTAGGCATATCTGAATTGTCAGCATCACTATTTGCATTTTGGGGCCATTATTAAGTAAAATAAGGGTTACTTGAACACAAGCACTGCAATACCATGACAGTTGATCTGATAACCAAGACAGCTACTAAGTGACTAACGGTGGGCAGTGTATACAGCCTGGATCCACTGAACAAAGGGACGATTCATGTCCTGGGGCTGGTTTTCATCATGCTACTGTGTGAGATTTCATCACGCTACTGTGAAAGTGCACAATTTAAAACTTATGAATTGGGGCTGGTCCTGTGGCCACGTGGTTAAGTTTGCATGTTCTGCTGCGGCAGCCCAGGGTTTCACCAGTTCGGATCCTGGGCACAGACCTAGCACCACTCACCAAGCCATGCTGAGGCGGCGTCCCACATAGTGGAACTAGAAGGACCTACAACTAGAATATACAACTATGTACTGGGGGGGTGTGGAGAGAAGAAGAAAAGAAAAAAAAAGATTTGAAACAGATCTTAGCTCAGGGCCAATCTTTAAAAAAAAACAATTTGTGAATTATTTCTGGAATTTTCCACTTATATTTTCAGATAGTGGTTGACCGTAGATAAGGGGGAACTACTGTACTCAGTCTTTTGGGTTATGCTCAGTTTCATTCTGTTAGTGCAGAGATAATGAAGACCCACCTCCATGGTCATTAACCAAGAGAGAAAAGGGAACCAGGAGTTCTATGCAGAAATCATCTGCTTCATTTCCCTAGACCAGACAGTCAATGCTCAATTGCACAGTCATGTGCTTCATAACGACATTTTAGTCAATAGGAACTGAATACATGACAGTGGTCCCGTAAGATTACTATCACATAGCCTAGATGTATAGTAGGCTATACCATCTAAGTTTGTGTAAGTATACCATATGATGTTCACACAACAATGAAATTGTCTTACGACACCTTTCTCAGAAAGCATCCCAGTCGTTAATCAACACATGACTATACGTGGCTACCATTCTATTAGGATAAATAGCTGACATCGATGTAATAAATATTATCAACATCTATTACATATGGCACCAATCTGAAATACCAGGGATGTAAACAGACAGCCCCTGTTCTCTAGGAGTGTACAAGCCAGTTGTGGCCATGGGATAGATACCTTATGTCAAGGTAAGCAATATGACTTAAATAAAATAAAAGCTGCTGTAAAGCAGTATCAGAGTGACAATTCAACAGTAAAAACAATAAATGGTATAGGCAAGTACCACAGAAGGTCAGAAAAGGAAGAGAATTGTATGGATTTTTGCCTTGAAGAAAGTATAAGAAAGTGTTAAAAAAAAAAAAAAAAAGAGGGTCCGTCCTGGTGGTGCAGCGGTTAAGTTCGCACGTTCCGCTTCTCGGCGGCCCAGGGTTCGCTGGTTCAAATCCCGGGTGCCGACATGGCACCCCTTGGCAAGCCATGCTGTGGTAGGCGTCCCACATATAAAGTAGAGAAAGATGGGCACAGATGTTAGCTCAAGGCCAGGCTTCCTTAGCAAAAAAAAAAAAAGAGAAGGACCAGCAGTAGTTAGCTCAGGGCTAATCTTCCTCAAAAAAAAAAAAAAAAAAGAGTGTATGTGAGGGGAGGGCATGCCAGTTAGCCAGAAAAACTCATAGGTTAGAACTGCAGACTATTACAGATTCTAAGATAACCCTCTCGTTGGAGTGGAGTGGAGTTTATAGACACTGTAAGGATGCAAATGAGAAAAGTGCACTGAGGCCCAAATGGCCGGGACATTGTACACTCAGGCATTAATGATAAGTGGGACAATTGTAAAACACTGAATGGGTCAAAAGCACTGAGAACAAGTCCTTGGGGAGGTGGGATGGGGAGAGGCAAAAAGAGGGGAGGAGAGCAGGGGACAGGGAGCACTTGTTTGAATGAGAAACAGAAGATGGGTGCTGGAGTAGTCCAAAGCAGAAAGTTGAAAAAACAAGTATTTCTTAGAAGAAAGGCCACTTATGTGCCTGACAACATTAACAAAGGAGATAAGAGGAAGGTGGACAAAGATAGTTGTATAGCTTACTCTTATACAGACAGATTCAAACCAAATTACTGGCTAACTCATGTTGAAACCTAATGACCATCGCTATAAGACAAAACCACGTAATTTAAAGAAGGGAGGGGCAGAGATAGAGCTTCAAGGAGAAGGAAGAAAAAGGTGGCAAAACCCACTAACAGATAAGAGTTATAGAACCACCCTGCAATTCTTGCACAGATTTCACCACTTAGGCATGAAGACACCAAACTTCAGCAAGAAAGCGTGTGGGGCAGGGTGGGAGGGAATGAGAATGCGAGGAGGAAAAGTGAGGAACACCTAAATGAGGATTGCTAGTTAAGTGACAGGAAGTGACTTCTAGAAAGAGGATGCTTTTTTTCAAAGAGCTTTGCACTGAAAGAGAAGAAAGGTAGGGTGGTAGGCTAAGGGGAACTCAGGATGCCAGGTGGGAGAGACAAGAGAAAGTTTATGTGCTGAGGATAAAGAGGCAGGGAAGAAAACAGAGCGTTCTGGGAGACAAGGAAAAATGGGAGCCCGAGAAAAGGGAGAGGTTTTTGTCTTAGATAAGGAAAGAGGCTTCTTTACCAACCTAGGAGGGATGTATATTCATCCTGGTAGGTTTTTTGGTCAAAGAGGCAAGGGATGCAAGGAGTTTGCCTAACTTCACCAGTGCCAAATAGAAGGGTCATATGTCATGTAAGCATTACGGAAGAGCAAGACACTTGGCCTGGCGACAGCAGAAAAAGTTACAAAGACATTGTGGAGAACAAGAGACGGGGGTCTAGGGGCATCCTTGAGGGTTTTACAAAAAACAAACGAAACTTGCCATAAAGAATTAAATTTCTTAGTTACTGCTGGTGGGAGTGTAAACTATTGAAACTTTTCTGGAATACATTGTGGAAATATGTAATCCAAGCCTTTTAAATGTCGATGTATGTTACTTAATAATTCATTTCTAAAATGTAAGCAAAAAAAAGATAAGAAACGGTTTAAGTATAAGCAAGTTCAAAGTATATTTTAAGAATAAAAATTAATAATGTCTAATAAAAGGGGTAAAGTATGATATGTCTATAAGGATAACTATGCAGCCATTAAAATCATGCATTTAAAGAATATTAAATCACATGAGGAAATACTGATATAATGCTAAAATTTTAAAAGCAGAACATAGATTATTACTATAATTTCAATTTTATAAAGTACACACTCAGAATTACGCGCCCCCTCCAATACCCTTAAAGGTACCTAGGTAAGTTATAAAAAAACCCAGCAAGATATAGGCTTTATACTTCCTGTATTTTACAAATGTCTTACTCCTATAATTAGAAAAAGTCGTTTTACCAAAAAGAATGGTTTTTCAAATATTGGTGCTAGAAAAGTCTGTTGTCCATATTAAAAAACAATTAACTTGGATCCATATCTCATACCATATACAAACCTAACTCTAAATGGATCACAGATACAAATTTAAAACCTAAAACTATAAAAATTCTAGAAGAAAATGGACAAAAATCCTGTGACATTCAGTTAGTCAAAAATTTCTTGGCTCTAACACTGAAAGCACAACCCATAAATCAACAAACTGATAAACTGGATTTCATCAAAATTTAAAACTGATATTCAAAAGACAATGTTAAGAGAATGAAAGACAAGCCACTAGAAGACTAGAGAAAAATCTTTGCAAAGCATGTATCTGATAAAGAACTTGTATCCAGAATATATAAAGAACTTCTAAAACTCAACAATAAGAAAATAACCCAATTAAAAAATAGGCAAGATATTTCAATAGACATTTCACCAATGAAGATTTATGGATGGCAAATAAGCACATTTAAAAGATGCTCAACATCACTGGTCATCAGGAAAATGCAAATTACTACCACAATGCGATACCACTATCTACCCACTATAATGACTAAGTGAAAAAACTGACCATCAACTGTATCAAGTGCTGATGAGGATGTGAAGCAAATGGAACACCTACCACTTGAAAGAAGGTAAAAATGGTACAATCACTTTTAAAAAGTTTGGCAGTTTCTTAAAAAGTTAAAAATGTGCCTACCATACAGACACAGCAATTTCACACCTATGTATTCACCCAAGAGGTATGAAAACATATGTTTATACAAAGACTGGTACATGAATATTCATAGCAGCTCTATTCGTAATAGTAAAAAACTAGATACAACCCAAATGTCCAACAATGTGTGAATGGATAAACAAGCTGTAGTAGACTCATGAGATGGACTACTCACCAGCAATAAAAAGAATGAACTATTGATACACATGGTACCATGGATGAACCTCAAAATAATTATGCTGAATGAAGTCAGGCAGAAAAGAGAGCACATATTTATATGATTCCATTTACATAAAATTCTAGGAAATGCAAACTAATCTCTCGTGACAGAAAGCAGTCCAGTGGTTATCTGGAGACAGGAGGTGGGATTGGGAGGATCACTCACAAAAGGACATGAGCAAACTTTTGGGAATGATGGTTATGTTCACTATGCTGACTGTGGCGATGGTTTCAGGGATGCAGGCATATGTCACAACTTTGCAAACTGCACATTTTAAATGTGTGCAGTTAATTAAATATCAATTGTACCTCAATAAAGCTATGAAAAAGGTCAAGTTTTCATGTTGAGAAAAACAAAATTAATGAGGATGAGAAACAAACCTTCATATGAATTTACTGAAGTTTGAAAAAAACAAACCACTTTCTGTGAATTGATAAACTAAAATTCTTCATAAAGGCAATGACTCCAAATGACTAAAATCTTTCCTTCTCATTCAGAGGGGGAAAAAAAAGAGAGGAATATTGGCTTAAATGTAAGAGTTACATTCAGTCCTCACTAGAAAGGATACACGTCTAGGCAGTTTTTAGAGCCACATTCTCAGCTGTCACCCTTGGAGGAAGCCAGTGCAGTTCACCTGTTGCTGTACAGACTGGCACATCATACTACATGATTTAACGACTCCAGGAATACACTCTAACTGGAACTGAGACCTACAAATAATAAATAGTTTTGGGATAAGTTCCATTTATCAAATACCAAAGGAAGAAACCACTGAAGCGTTTCAATTCAGCCTCTGTATAGACCTTTTAAATAAGTTAATTAGTGGTAGCCTTAAAAAGAAAGTGCCATGCTAATTGGTAGGCCTTCAATTAATTAAAAAAAAAAAAAACCGAAGTAACACTCCAGCCAAGATAACAAAATAACTATTAGCCAAGCATGGGCAGGTGATCCAGGTAGAGGGAGTCAGAAACTGTATGGTGTATCTGGGTAACTTAAAGCCATTTATTTTTTAAGCCAAGAGCGAAAGACAGAATGGAGCTGTGAGACTGGAGACCGGTAGAGGAGCCTTGCATGAGTCATATTACCATGGGCTGAAAAATTTTAAATTATTGATAATTTACAAATTATCCTAAATGTAGGTGCCTGTAAAATTTGCTCCCCCTACTCCCACCTCCAGCCATGTTTTTAAATTATTCAGAAAATAACGAATCTTTGTGTGCCTTTGCTGCTTTCTGAAACAGAATTAAGTGGTGATACTCCTTTCAATTTTTATTTAGGTTAGCATTTTTTCAAAGAATTTGACCTTCCTCAATTATAATAAACTCACTTAGGCCTTTGCAGTGTTCGCTGACAGATAATTAACTAAAGGAGTTTAAACCCGTCATGTCACTGTGAGGCCTCAGGGTCCTCTCTCTTGAAGCCTCAGCCAAGACGTGGTGCAGCCCCTTCTCCACAGCAGGACACACTCCCAAGTTTGCTCCCCGACTCCCCACTCTGATAAGGAGATGTGTTACAGAATCTTTCCATAATCCTAACCAGCACAGTTCTGGCAACTGTCTTTACACTGGTGTGAGGTGGACAGGGCCTCAAAACACAAGTTCTAACCCAGATTCACAGAACCTAGAGCAGCACAAGGGAACAGTGGCGCAGAGGCAAAGGACTTGCTTCTAGGGATCAGAACTGGGTTTGAACCCTGCCTGACCCTTACCATAAGTGTAAGTTTGCACAATTTAATCTCTCTTCAACATTTTCCTCTGCAGGATGAGAATAAGGACTTACCTTGCAGTACTGTGAGAATTAATGAGGTGATGCATGTAAAGTCTCTAGGATAGTTCTGAGGGCTCAAAATGAAAAGCTATTATATTCAGTGTGTTTCTCAGAAATGAGTGCTGCCCCAAAATGGCCTGATGTGCACTTAAAATTAAGGGTTCTTCTTTTTTTTTTTTTCTGGCACAGGCTCCTATAGAGAATCAGAGGCAACAGAATCTTTGAAGTACAAACAATTGGAATATTTCATGTAAAGAAGACTATGCACTCAAACGTAACGTGAGATTTATATTAAAAGTGATATTTGGTGAAGCAGTATACTTTTGATCTTCTCATTTCAGTGACACAGGTGGGGCATGCCTTAAATTTTATGGTGGTCATGGTCACAAATAACTCCAAATCACAGCTAAAATAAAACTGACCCGTGTGGAGCCAGCAGTCATTTTGTGTGCTGAATTGAATGGTATTTGGGTAATATGTGACCACTGACCATCCAGGGATGGGCTGACCCCTGCCTGTGGCTTAAGTGTGGTAAAAGATTACAACGCACCTGTGAAAATACTAAGACTACTTAAAATCAGAGAAAACAGCTATATATTAGGAAAAAATGTACTCTATCGAAGTACACAGTAAACCAAAATTCCACACTGTGAATTATACAACACGGGACTGTCTCTTTCACACAGCATCTCAGATTAATCCCGTATTGAAACTGAAGCAAGGGTTGGCACAGGGGTGTGGAACTGAATCCCGTCTTGCAGAGCCAGGCTGGTGGAGGGATTAGTACACAGGGAGGGCACAGGGTGGAGACCGGGATCCAATGCTGGACAAAAATGAGTACTCAACTAAGGCTCATACCACAAAGGGGGCTGCTCTAACAGATAGTAACTTCTCACAGTTTTTAAACAAGCAATGTGTGAGTTCTGAGGTTTCTAAATGATCATACTTGTATTATTTTTACACCTTGGCTTACCCTGTGCAGAGGAAATGTTTCTAAACACTACATGTAATTTTAACTAAATAAATTTACATTAGGTCTACCTTGTCAAAACAGCTACCTGTAGCAACAACACAGCATATGTCAAATTTATCTATAAGTACCTACCACAATACTGGACTTGCTTGTTTCTTCTTCTTTTTAAAAATTTTACTGGCACTGATCTTGACGATAACATAATGAATGATGCAGAGACCTGAGTATGTATTTACCTATGCAATACTAGACATGCTTTTTGGTCTTTCTGAACCTCAATATCTCTAACTGTAAAGAGAACACAGTCAACTCTTGATTAAGTGAGATAAGTGGGAAGCAAGGTGGAAGGCCAAAGAAAATTATGACTAAAACAAAATTAACCACAGCAATACAGTGACTGGTGATCCTTTTGTTTTTTAAACAGAAACTCATTTGGACAACATAAAACTATGGATCAATCCGTGCTAGAGGAAAGGGGAAAAAGTGACTTCAGGAGTAACAAAAAACAGCACAGAAACTCTTAGGTCTGTTTCCAGTATCTTCAGTTGGGTCCCAGTGAAGGCTGCAGAATAAGCTCCATCTGAGCAGAGATCTCGCCTTTCATGGTCCATTTCTGTATCCCTAATGTCGACAAGAGTGGACGCACAGGGAGGCACTCAAACATTTGTTGAATGAATAGAAGGAGGAAGAGAAGAAGGGAAGGAGGAAAGCTTTCCATTCTGTTGGCCAAATGGATCTGCAGAAGAAAACAGTTGCCCAACCTACTTGATTACCTTTGTGAATGATTAGGAATTGACTGAATACGTCAAATTTGATAATTCTCTTGGATTTCCCTTGAGTATCCAGCAATCAAGACACAAATACCTTGTTCTCTTTCTTGGCCCACCCTCAACAGATACCAGGATACTGCAGTCACTGTGCCATCTTGTGGCCATGTCTAGAAAGTTCGTCTTCCTCAATAGACCAGTATAGTCCCCCTACATACACAGAAGCTCTTGAACAGGCTATAAGAACAAACTTTCAGATAAATAAATCTCTATTATTTAATTTAACTATCAAGGTGTCAGGAAAACACAAAAGATTAATCAGTCACCAGTTTTACTGTGCAATCTAGTGTAATCTAGTAGGGGAGTTATCTCAAAAGGATATTTATAATTACTGATAACACAAAATAGAAGGCAGAAAACACCATAAAATAAGTATAGATTAAGAACAATGGGAATGCATAGAAAGGAAAGACTCTTCCAAGCTTTCGAGACGAGAATTTGGGAAGGAAGAGCCAACTGAACTGAGAGTGGAGAGAGGGAAGATGTGAGCCTGCCAAGTGGGGCTGCAGGGGTGGGGAGTGTGGCCCAGAGGGGAGGAGGAGCATGGGCAAGAGCAGGGCCTGAGGAGTGTGTGGACCATGGGAGGCAGTTATTACTTCCTTGGCTGGAGCTAATGGTGCCTTAAGGAAAGGAGTGGGAAATCAGTTTGTAGCAAGGCAAGGCTGGGAGCAGACCAGGAGGCTGTGAAAGGGCCTCTGCTTTCGAAAGGTGAGCAGCAGAAGGAAAAGGCAGTTTTGTGGGCCAGGTTAGACTCATTTGTGTTTGTGGAGCAATCTTGTCTGGTCAAGTGGACCAGCTGTGAGGCCTTGGGTAAACAACTTAACCTTTTTTCAGCTTGGGTTTCCTCAGCTGAAAAGTGAGCTAATTAAATCCTACAGGGTTGTCTGAGGAATAAATGATACCGTATGTAAAGCACAGGCCACAGCGATCAGCACTCAGTAAGAGTCTTACCAACGGTAAGGAACAGTCAATAACACAAAGACCTTGAAAGGCAGCTTATTTACAGACAAGGAAGAACCAGCAAAGGTTTTAAAGAGGAGGGTAAAGACCAGAGAGGAAGACGGCTTGTGGCTGGGATGCAGGAGGGAGGCCACTTACAACACACAAATGTTCTGGGGAAGCAGCATGGAGGGGGGCAGAGGAGGAAGGTTACCATTCACACAATGGACAGAGGACGACTAGCAGAAGGGTAGAAGGAATGGCACTGAATAGGAGGAAAAACCAGGAGGCTGTGCTGGCATAAGGGCAAAGGAAGAGAGCTTTTCATGGAGACAGTGCTCAAGATAAGGACTAAATCCTACTCCCTTTTTTGATTTAGTGACATGTAGGTTTTCAGTAATCTAGGAAAGAACTATTTCAGGGGATGGAGGAAGCAGGATGGAATGCTGAGGTTGAAGGAGTGTGACGTGTGAAATCTGAGGCTCTAAGTACACATCACTGTTTGGAGAAATGGGATCAGCTAAAGGTGCAGGTATAGAAAGGAGAGAGCTTTCTGTCACTGTTTGTTGTTTGTTTGCTTGTTTTTAAGATGGCAGAGGTCTGACATGTTTACATGCTGACAAGAAGGACCAGGTAGAGAAGGAAAGGCAGAGAGAAAGGATAATGGATTAGTGGGGATGGGACCCACAGCACAAGAAGAGATAGAGGAGGACAGGGTGTGTGCAGATGCTGAACCAAAGACCGTACAAAGCACAGGCAAATTAATGTTGCTTCACAGAGGACGTGACACGTGGGCACAGTTTTCAAGGATGAACAGGCGTTGGCCAAGTAAACAAAAGGAGGCAAGAATATTCCAGCAGAGGAAATGGCAGGAGTGAGGGCAGGCACGTGAAACCCAGACTGACACGCCTGAGGAACTTAAGCAGTTTGGTGCTATGGGGTGTAAGTGGGAAGGGATGGAACATTCTCGAGGGAGAGCTGGAGAGTCACCTGGGACCAAATCACAAAAGCCTTGGACTCCAGCTGTCATTTCAGGCCTACTTCACACATGCTAACTCTTAGAAATCACCTAGTAATGTGACTGTCCCCAGTCATCTGGAAGCCCAAGAACACAAAAAGGAGAGAGGGTTCTTCCAGGGTGGGGAGTAGTAAGGAGGGTACAGAGGGCAGTCGACGGAGTTGAATGCTCTGGAGCACTAGCAAGAGCATGCTGTGGTGGCAGGGAGCAAGTGAAACCAGGAGAGAATGGATAGACCAAGACAAAAGGAGACACTGAAAGCATCAACAGTGAGAGAAGGAACAGGTTCGGCGGGAGCAGGGGAGTAAGCAGAGTTTAAGGACATAAAGCTGTGGCCAGCAAGGCCCATTTTAGGGCTCAGATTCACAGAGGTGAGCAGCTTCAAGTGATGATGATAGGCTGCAGAGCATTATGCGAATGTCGGGTATAGGCAGTATGTATTGTAATTTCAGAGAATCTTGATGATAACATTTGAATATTCCTAATACTTTAGATTTCTCAACTGACACCCCCCAAGATAGTTCATACTTAAAGGTACCCAAAGAGGTGCCAATTTGAATCCTTATTTATTAAAAAAGGAGTTATCGGGTAATAAGACTAATTACTCCTTTAATTTATTTGCTTTGCAAATTCTGCTTAATTCAGAATTCAGCAGCTGAGTTTTTTCCGCTCACCTTAACATGAACTTGCAGTATTAATATGATCTTCCACTTACCCTGCAACATCACTGATCTAAAACATAGGGGGAAAACCAGACAGGAAGAACACAGGTTCTGAATTGCCAAAGCAGATGTTACAAATCCACACACATCCTATACTTTATTATGGAGGTGAGTGTCACACATCCTCCCTCACTCAGTCCAGTCTCTCCGTCAAAATGATAACAGGTGGGTTATTGAGATTTTTGGTGAAAGGAAGCTTAGCAGCCTCAGGTGTCAAAGGCAAATGTAATGATGGCAGCAAGAAGTGATTGCTAAGAATGGAGAATGTGAAAGATAAACACATATAACAAAACCCAAAAAATACAGATGGGGCTGGCCCGGTGGCATAGTGGTTAAGTTAGTACACTCTGCTTCAGTAGCCTGAGGTCTGCAGGTTTGGATTCTGGGTTCGGACCTATACACCACTCATCAAACCCATGCTGTGGCAGTGTCCCACATACACATAGAGGAAGACTGGCACAGATGTTAGCTCAGGGCCAATCTTCCTCAAGCAAAAAGAGGAAGATTGGCAATGGATGTTAGCTCAGGGTCAATCTTCCTCACCAAAAAAACAAAACAAATAAACAAAAACAGACAATAGCAAAGGTTCTTTAAGAGGGCATGGCCCACATTGGAGAGCATTAAGAAATAGGCACTCCCATGTACTAGTGGCGACTGGAAGTCCTCCCAGAGATCAAACTGGCCATGCAATTACCAAGCAAAAGGAGACATTTATCATTTTCTCCACTCATTTCACACTAAGAATTTATGTGAAGAAAATAACCGCAGATGCACATAAAGTTTTAAAGACTGGAAATAAGCTACACAGCCAACAACGGGGGAAGGTTAAATAAACCATGGTGCTCACTCCCAAACAGCCTAACTTCTGAGGAACATGTAGAAGTAATATGAAAGTACATGGGAAATAACCTTTATACAATGCTGGGTTTTCAAAAAGTAGGATATGAAACAAAGATCCCAATACAGTTTACAAAAGTATTACATAGGCTTAAGGAAAAAAATACCAGAAGCAAATACTTGTTAGTATTGAACATATTTTTGATGAGGTGAACAATAATACTACACCAGAAATAAGATATCATATATCTGTATTTATTCTCTATATATCAGTGTTATTCTTCTTGCTTATAGCATTTAATTCCATATTTACTTCTTCCACATTCCATCTTTCCAACTTTTCTTTCTAAGAGACTTTAACATGTTTAGAGGCAAAAGGCAGAACCTGAATCTCGCATAAAATGAGGGGCCACAGGATCATGTCAAATGATCCTACAGGGATGCAATTAGGAAAAATCCAAACTTGTGGGCAATTCTATAGGATAAAACCAAGATCAAATCATACCAAAAAACCCCTTTCTTCAACAAATAAATTTTAAGGGGGAAAAATGGGAAGGGGTAATCTGTAGGTCAAAATAGACGTAGGAGACAGATCAACCAATTGTAAACACCGGCCCTGTTGGATTTGGATCATGTAAATTGTTAAAAAAAAATAAGAGACAAGTGTGGAGATTTGAACACTAAATATATGATGATATCAAGGCATTACTGTCCTTTTGGGGTGTGATAATCACATCAGGATTATCCCTTTAAAAAGAATTTGTACATTTTGGAAATATATACCAACAAATATACAAATGACATGAAATAATTTTGCATGAAAACAGTCTGCAGGAGAAGGGATAGGTGCTGGTAGGGAGACACGAGGTAAGACTGGCCACTGCGGTGATAACTGTTGAAACTGGTTAGGGGTATATGAGGATTCATTCTACTATTCTCTCTACTCTTCTGTATCTTTGAAACATTCTGTAATAAAAAGTTTTTGAAACAAATCTCTAAAGGCACCACTACACTTAACCCACACAGTAAAAATATATGTGACGTACTACAAACTGTTGAGTGCTTAATAAAAACTGGTTGATAATGACAAAGTCAGGAACTATTTACATGTAATTTATGACGCTTATAATTTCTGGGAACTAAGGAATGCACATGATCGTTTCTGAAACCCTTTTCCTGCCCCTGCCACAAAGTCACAGGCCAATCACTTGATCTATGTTATTCTACTGAAGCCAAGTAGTTACTTTAAGTTTAGTATTTGAGAGGATGTAAAAGTAACACATATCTTTAGTAGTCATGGTCTTTCAATTATATAAATTATTTTTTAGAAATATTCTGGAAGAAGGGTTTTTAATATTCAGGCTTTCAAACCATCATTTAGCATACAATAAAAGGGTAATTTTTAATTCTAATAAAGGTGGAAAATAAATTAGTCTAGTGAGATCAAAGAACTGTGTCAGGCTGTGAGGTGGATGAATACAGTGGCTCGTGGAAGCAATGGGTGCACCACAGTGGGAGGGCCCCGAGTCACAGAGCAGACAGACCAGGCACCAGGGGAAAGCATCTGCTGGACTTGGTGGTGGGTTGGTGTGTGTGCACATGTGTGCTTGTACATGCACACACATGTGCACTCACGTGGAAGCCCGAATTGGTGGTGTTTGGGAAAGGAGTTGAAGTCGTGAAGATCTGTAGGAGAAAGAAGATGGATGGATGGATGGATGGAGGTGGCAGAGTCAAGCAAAGGCTTCGAACTGTTTTGGTCTGGAGAATACTGAACATCTCCACTGGCTGCAGAAAAAGTCAATAGGTGAATATATTTCCATATTCACTGGGACAGGTAAAGAGATGGTGAGCCTTGGGCACGAGAGCAGAGCTTCTAAGCAGCCAAGAAAAGGGGTTAGGGTGCAAATAAGGTTGGTGGTCATGGAGCAGACGTCGGACAGGGATGTCTGATAGACTCAATTTTCTCAGTGAACTTAGGGCAAAGTTACCTAACGTCTATTACTGATTCTATTTAGAATATTAGACTATTAGCTATTAATATATTAGTATTAATTATTAGAACATAAATGTTGGATATTTCTATTTTATTAAACACAGAGTAGAATATAAAAGGAAAATATTAATTACTTAATAGATTAATATTAGTCTATCAATAGACTATTAGACTCCTAGAGATCCTAGTTCTATGGGAGAACTATTATCTTCACTATCATTATGAGCTAGAATGTCATAGAACAGAGTGGACAGGGTTGTTTAGAAAACAGAAAGCATTTGAGCACTTATATGAACCAGGTACCATGCTGAGAATGTTTTTCATACATCCTCTCATGTAATACTTAATTACTTAACTTCTCTGAGCCTCGTTCTCCTCCTCTGTGAACGGAGGATAAGCACAGTACCTATCTTATAGAGTGGTTACGAGGATGTAAAGAGTCCCTATGTGTAAGTGCACCTGACAGCAAGCACAAAGTACTTCATAATGTCAGGTGATACTGTTGTTATAAGAAATGTTCCAATTCACAGGGTCCATAATAGCGCTGCCTGGCTTACTACTGCCCTCTCCACAGAAGCTAACCAGCCTCCTTGGACCACTTGCAATGAGCAGGACAGGGGTGAGAACATGCAGGGCAACAGGCGGCCAGAGAGGCAGGCAATAGGGTGGTAGTGGAGCCACAATGGAGGTACCAGCTACAGGGTCTAGGGAAGGCTGGAGGCCCGAAGTCTGTTTCCAGCAGCTGGGGAAAGGTTCCCCTGCCTGAAGCAATCTCCGCCCAACTCCAAGAATGTAAGGGGCTCTGAAGTTTGGAGGGCCTAGCTTCTGTGGGGAAACAGTAGACAGTGCGAGCCGGGAGGGAGCCAGCCCCCAAGGAGCTCTGGGTAGGTGAGAAGACAGGACACAAGACTGAATTGCTACAGCTCAGGAGGCTTAAGTCTCACAAAACCTCTTGAGTGCTTGCTGCATAGAGGTCAAGGGTGACAGAAGATAAAGACCTCATTCCGTGGATGGGGAGTCAACTGCAAGTCAAAGGAGGTGCTGTGCTGCGGCTAAGGCTGGAATATGCATACTACTAACATAGGACTCCGGGGCACAGAAGTACCACCGAGCTGGGCCTGAAAGGATGCTGTCTGGTAAGAAGTGGGGAAAGAGAATCCCAAGCAGAAGGATGCTCAGGAACCAATGGCATGGTGGGTCAAAGGTAGTATTTCAGGTAACAACCTATGGTGCCGGTTGAACCAAAGGATTCTTACATTTTTTTTTTTTTTTGAGGAAGCTTAGCCCTGAGTTAACTACTGCCAGTCCTCCTCTTTTTGCTGAGGAAGCCTGGCCCTGAGCTAACATCGTGCCCATCTTCCTCTACTTTATATGTGGGACGTCTACCACAGCATGGTGCGCCAAGCGGTGGCATGTCCGTACCCGGGATCCAAACCAGTGAACCCCGGGCCGCCAAGAAGCGGAACGTGCGAATTTAACCGCTGCGCCACTGGGCCGGCCCCAGATTCTTAAATCTTAAGATGATTGTGACTAACATGTACAATCTACGCTGAGGAAAAAGACTTCTATGTGAAGGTATGACACCTTTTGGTATTCTAATTTGGGTAAAAGGAATACGATGTGACCTTCTGTCTGGAGATCTGTGACTTGAAGAGGACAGAATGGGGTTTAGGGGCCTTCAGTGGTCAAGTGATAACTTCTACTTACAGAATCTCTCTTTGGGAAAACCCAGCACGGGCATCAGAAGGCATTACTCCCAGGGAGTGAGAAGCGTGAGTTTCTCCCAATTCTGAGTCCCTGGTGTGGTAGTGCAGACACCAAAGGTGTGGCTGAGCTGTGTGTCTGCTCTCCGCTCATGCCCCACACGCTAGCCCTCACTTTGCCCATGGCTCTCCTGCGTATGTCGGCCTCCCTCCTGCGTATCTGCCTCTTTCCCCTCCTGGTATGTGCGGATGTGCATCTTCCTCTACGGGTGTCTGTGTTCCTCTCTCGCCACCCCACCCAGATGTGTGTGTACATGTGGGCCAACTCCCTTCTGAGTTTCTCTGTTGTCTTGCTTTCCTATTTGGGGGTATATACATCTCTCTCCCCTCTCCTCGTGTGTGTGCGTGCTCATCTCTCTCCCTCTGGGTACATGTGTTTGCATATCCCTAGTTGTGTGTTTGTGTGTCTCTCCTCCCCACTCTGGGTGTGTGTTTCTTACTCTCCCCTAGGTGTGTGTGTGTATGTCCTTCTCTTCCCCTCTGGGAGTCTCTCTCTCTCCTGCTGATGGTGTGTATGTGGTGTCTCTCTCCCCACTTGGGCGGGGGGGGTGTCTCTCCTACTCTCTGGATGCCTGTCTGTGTCTACTCCTTCTGGGTATGAGGCTGCCTCTCCCTCCCCATCCCAGTGTGCCCAGGATAACTGTCTCTCCCTTCACATTCTGGTATGAGTGTAACTCCCACCTTCTGGGTGCGTGCGTGTCTCCTTCCTGTCCCGAGGTGAGTGTCTCTACCCCATTCTGACACATGTATGTCTACTGTCCTGGCTTCTGGTTGTGGCTATCACCCCTCCCCATCCTGGAGTCTGTCTCTATCCCACCTTCCACCTTCCAGATGTGTGTCACTCTCTCCCCCTCATCCAGGTGTTGGTTTCTCCCCACAGCCCATCCTGTGGGATCACATATCTTTCCCTGCTGCAGGGTCTCTCCTGGCTCTGGGTGTTCTGGGTATTTGGACATCCTCTCCCCCCATATGCATGTCTGTCTTTGTCTGTCTGTCTGTGTCTGGGGTATGTGTACTTGTCTCCGCAGCCCCACCGCAAGGCTTGCTGTAGGCGAGGGTCAGCCTGCCTGGTGGTGGTGAGGGGGTGTCTACATGTGCTGGGGAGTGCACAGGCTATGAAGGGAGGAGGGCATGGGGTGGGTGGAAGGGCAGCAGGGATGAAACAAGCCACCTCCCTACCTCCCAACCTTGCTGTCTTGCACTTTGCAGTTAACTGGAGGCTGGCTACAACTTCTGAAGGCCAAATCTAGGCCTCTTCTTGCCAACCTCTCCATGGGGCTCAGTTCCACCTGCCATTCTTCTCCTTGACACTCTCCTGGGACACGCCCTTGGACAACTCTCATCACACAGCCCAGAAATGCTGCTCCAGGCTTCCTCCAGCTCCCTTCTACCACTGTTGACCCTCCAGTCTGCCCCTGAGGACAGTGCACTCCTCCCCAGATATTTACTGTGTGCCTAGTTCCAGAGAGAGAAAAGAGGGGAGGAGATCAGGACTTGGCCCAGCAAGGAAGCCTGATGTGCACAGGACTGGAGCAGTGGCCCAGCGCAGTGAGTGGAGATGGCTGTGCAAGCATAAAGGCATCACCCCAACTGAGAGACAGGCAGGCTAGGGAAACGCTCAGCAACTGAGCTCCAAAGGAGCAGGGGGGGAGGAGATGAGGAAGGTGTGAGCAGGAGGTCACTAGTCCTAGGAAGCCGCACTCTCAAGAGTGCCATGCCTGGAGGAGGGGATGATGTCACTGCACCCCTGGCCTTTAGCTACATGAAAAGGGCAGTCATGGATGAGAATGAGGCCCAAGGTGACAGCCAGCCTGCAAAAAGGTGACCCGGGAGTTCTAACCACAATCTGGGCTGGCCGTCCCCAAAGAGGGCACGAGAGAGGCCAGCATGGTGGCTCTCTGGCCTCATCCCCCACCTCACTCCCTCTGCCTGGCTGGGCTCCTCCTCTGTCAGGGTCTTCTGTTGGCAAGTGCCTCCCTCAGGTTGGTCCTGACTTGCTCCTTCTCATCATTTAGGCCTCTACACAAAGTTTCCTTTATCGGAAGGTCTTCCCTCATCATTATCTCTGAGGGTCCTTTCTCCCCCAGTCCCCCAAGACTCTTCATCCTTGTATTCCTTCTTATTTCCTTCATACCATCTGCATAAGCTGAGAGAACTCTGTTTACTGTCTGTCTCCTTCGTTCAATCTGGCTTGGTGTCTGGCATAGTACCTGGCCCATGGCAGGCACTCTGTAAAGTTTGTTGACTGAATAAGAGACAGGAGGAAAGGTGTCCTGTACATAGATGTGGAAATGTCTGTGTAAACAGAAAAATAGGCACAGAGGCCCAGGAGAGGCGTAAAGACCCAGGCTTTCTTAGCACAGACCTGCTAGGCAAAGCTATTGCAGGAGTGGAAGCCAGTGCTCAGGAAAAGCAAACATTGAGAGAGGAGAGGGGGCCAGGGAACCCTGGGAAATGCCAAAATACTGGTGATTAGGGACAGGTGGATGATCAGGCACCATCAAAGCAAAGTGCAAAGGAGGTGCTAGAGAAGGAGCGGCAGGGCCAGCAGGACAAGAGAAGAGGGAGTTTTCAGAAACACATCAAATATCGCAGAAAGGCCAAATGGGAATAAAATGGACACAAGTAACTAGATTTGGTACCTGGGGGCTATTGACAGATATTCTCTTCAAACATAGACTCAAAATGGTGGGGCAAGATGGGTTAAAGAGAAAGAAGAGAGATGAAGGAAACAGAAACTGGACAAAGACCACTCTTGGAGGAAGTTTGGCACCAATGGGAAGAAAGATACGTGAAGAGGGGGTGGGATGAATGCAAAGGTCTTCTATGATATTTTGCTTTTGCCAGGGGAAGAAGATTTGAGCATCCTTTGCAGGTGGTGAGGAAGAGATGGGAAATACCAGGATGGGAGGGGTGAGTGGGTAGGAGTAACCAGCTGGCTCCAACAGCACCAATGCAACATGCGCCTCTGGAGGCCACGGGACCCAGCCTCCCCAACCAGACTGACTCTCCCTGAGGCTAAGGTGGAGGCCCTGTCCTCCCCACAGGAGGGCTGATGACCATGGCAGGGGACACAAGAAGTAAAGAGGAGCCAGGTGGGGAGGGGAGCTGCGCTGACTAGATAACTAGTCTTCTCTGTGACTAGATAACTCATCTGGTGAGAGGGTGGGAGAAAGAGGGTTTCAGGAGATGGTTAAGTGATGAGAATCAGTGGTGACAGAACTGAGCAAGGGGACTGAGAATGGAGACACAGCTAAAAAGAGTGGCTTTATATCGCTGAAGAGCCAACTCTGAATCTCAGTGGGTTGCCCTCTCAACAGCTTAAAAATCTTCAGTGTGGTATTCAAGATCTGATCCATTCTGGTGCCATCTCCCTTTCTAGTCTCATCTACCATAACTCTGCTCACTCCTAACACCCTACACTCCAGTTACAGGACAGGAGCCAGCCAGCATGTGCTCTTTGCTGAGAACATTCATCCTTCCCTTGTTCTTAGCTTTCCCCTCCCATTCCCTGCTCGAGGACCACCTCCTCTGCGAATGGAATTCACCTAAAATGGTATTAACACCCCTTCCTCTATGTGTCCACTTTGTTTTACATCTCTTCAAAAGAAGTACTAAACCTACGATAGAAGTTCCAACTGAATGTAGAAAAGGTGGTCTTGTGACCAGGGGCCTGAAAGGATGGTAGGGACATTAATAAAATTACTGAAGTGTGAACTGCTAGTTTTAGGGATGCTCAGAGTCTGAGATGCCAATCATCCACCCAGGTGGCTATATCAAAGAGGCCCTTGAAAATGTATGCCTAGAACTTGCTGGTGACAATGGGCCTAGTGATAAAGATCTGAGGCATCTGCATAACAGTGGAGCACCACTTCAAATCTGGACTATGTTAACATTTCTGTATCTCTAGTCTCACACCCATGGGCTCAATTTACTCTGGATACCGAAATGACTTAATTTTCCTAACTCATCTTTCCTTGCTCAAAAAGTTACAACGCCTTCTACAGCATAGAGTGCAAACTCCTCAGGCTGGCAATCAAGGTTGCTCACACTCAGGCCTCAGCATGCCTTTGTAGTCTTACCTTGCACTGGTCCCTAACAAACCATCCTCTCCAGTCAGACTGGTCTTCTTGGTGGCCATGGACAATAAGCACATTTCTGCCTCCTAATGTCTGCTGAAACCATTCATTTCACCTAAACGTCTTCCCTTCTTTCTGCCTATTCTTAACTCATGCCTTGTTCAAAGCCCACCTTAAGTTCCACCTCTCCCTCCCTTGAATACCTATAATTTTTACTGTCTGTACCGTTCATCTGGCATTTTAAAATATACTGTTTTGTGATCTCTTCAAATACCTCAAGCCATCATCCAAAAAGCATAAAAAAAAGACAAGGAAAAAACTTGTATGTCCTAAGAAGGACAGGAAGTACTTCCCCTACTTCTGGCTCCTATTTGGAGTAAGAATAAAGAAACTTCAGAAGGAAGATGGTTTAAGATGCGACTTAAAGGACAGGTAAGATGTGCACAGGTATGTGAGAAAAGCATTGCAGGGAGACTGGACAAAGCTAAAGGCATGGCCACAGTCAAATGTGAGTATGTCTCTAAATTCCCTAAACCTATGGAGATAAGTACATGAATAACAAAATAGAGATTTTGAACTTAACCTGGAATTTGGGAGTAACTGAGATGATATCATATACTGTATTAAATTCTTTCAATTCTCCCGAGTGGTAAGATCATCAGTGACAGTTCTATCTTGGAAGCCTAACATCTAAAATTAACCAAACTAAACAATATTTTCAATTGTCAGAATACAGAATTACATTGTTCACTGAACTAAAACCATGCAAAAATTCAAAAAGAGATGCTCATTATTTTGAAATCAGACAGCATTTCCATAAATGTATTTTAAAGTAAAAATTGATAAAACTACACCTATTTAAGATAATTAAATCCTACAAAACAAAGTTTAGGTTTGTATCTTTAAAATCTCCTTTAACTTAGTAAATTTATAAATTTCCCCCCAATTTCTCATGTGCAGCTTAAAAATAAGTAGACACGTAACACTTTCTAACTTGAGTTACTCAGTATCAACTTTATGACTGAAAATTTTATTTTTACAAAAAAATTGACTTTTTAAACAAATATATTAACTTCAATATGGATATAATTTAGGCTGACACTAGCAAACTAATGTATAAAAATTCGCTTCCATGGCCTGTCCGTTCTAAAGACTTACTTATAAAAAGTAACAGAATTCTAGTTTGTGAAACCATTACTGCTCCTTGCATACAGAGTAAGCCTGCACTTCCTATCTCACAAGATTGCTGTGAAAATTAAATGAGATAATATAGGTAAAAGCAAAGACTGCCATCCAGCCAAAATATTCTATGGCTGATGCACAGTATTAATACTCAAAATATTTTGGGTGACATAATTTAAAAATCATGTTGGCTAATCATTCAGAGAATAACCAATCAAGTTAAGTTTCTTTTTCTTTTAAACAGAAACAGTATCTTTTTTTGTGTTCATTTTTGGTTTTGCTTTTACTAGGAAGAAACTTAACTAAAACTTGGCTAAAATAAAAAAATCTCAAAATTTTATCTCTCATCTTTAAAGGATCAAAACCTCTGCTTTCTTATTTGATCAATTTCAAGCTATATTTAAAATACTAGTCCAATTCCCCTTTATTTTAGTGAAGTGGCAGATGAAACAGATAAAAGTACTTACCTTTAAAAATTCCCAAATTTCATTTTTGGCAGTTGAATATCATACTTCTGAACTGTGTAACTTTTAAAAATCTAGATTTAGTACAGCATTAGTCACAGAAGCAGAGTGTACTTAAATATCTTTAAAATTTATTGTAATACGTATGCTTATTTTCCAGAAGTGGTTTTGGACGTTATCACTTGATAAAAAGCACATAAAATTAGTGCATACAGTACAAACACATTGCCATACACAGGGTGGCAGCACTGAGAATAAAACACATGCAAACAGCAGAACACTGGGAATGGCTAATGCAGGCACATAAGTGTGCCTGAAATCTGATTATCAAAACACTGCTGAGACACACGGGTATTTTGGTTTTAATTAAGAAATTCCTTTTAATTTGGGCAGAGGTATCACGCATTTTAGAAAAGCTCTTATGAGTCAGCCCGTGAATGTGATCAATTGCACTCATCTCAAAACAAATTGCTTTCTGTTCCTCTTCCTGCACTGACTGATAAAAGGTGAACTGAGTATGATTAAATCTAAGCACCACATTAGATCCGATGGTGAGGTAGAGCAATTGTATCTCTAGTACATATATATATATACACACACACACACTTCTGAGGATTTTTGTGCGTGGTGGTGTTTTTTCCAATTTATTTACACTAAAAAAACCAAAAAACAAAAAAGCAGTCACCCATTTCTCCTACCCTCCTACCCCCCACCTCTGGAACACCAATCGGTTCTCTGTATCTATGAACCTGTTATTTATTTATTTACTTATAGATTCCACATATAAGAGAGATCATACAGTTTCTTTCTTTCTTTGTCTGACTTATTTCACTTAGTGTAATGCCCTCGAGATCCATCCATGGAGTCACAAATAACAAGATTTCATTCTTTTTTTTTTACAGCTGACTAATACTCCATTGCATATAATATGCCACAGTTTCTTTATACACTCATCCATTGACGGACACTTCAGTTGTTTCCATATCTTGGCTACTGTAAATAATGCTGCAATGAAGATGGAGGTGCATATATTTTTTTGAGTTAGTGTTTTTGTTTTCTTTAGATAGATAAATACCCCGAAGTGGAATTGCTGGAACATATGGTAGTTTCATTAATTTTGTGAGGAACTTCCATACTGTCTTCCATACTGGCTGTACCAATTTGCATTCCCACCAACAGTGCACAAAGGTTCTTTTTCTCTACATCCTCACCAACACTTGGTATTTCTAGCCTTTTTGATAACAAACATTCTAACAGGTGTAAGCTGATATCTCACTGTGGTTTTATTTACATTTCCCTGTTGATTAATGATTTAGAGCATCTTTCCATGTACTTGTTGGTCATCTGTATGCCTTCTTTGGAAAAATGTCTATTCAGATCTTCTGCCCATTTTTTAACTAGATTGTTTATTTCTTTGCTATTGAGTTGTACGAGTTCTTCATATATTTTAGATATTAGCCTCTTATCAGATATATGATTTGCAAATATTTTCTCTCATTCAGTAGGCTGCCTCTTCATTTCGTTGATGGTTTCCTTTGTTGTGCAGATTTTGTCTGACGTAAACCCGCTTGTTTATTTTTGCTTTTAGTGTCAGATTCAAAAAACCATCATCAAGAACTATGTCAAGGAGCTTACTGCCTATGTTTTCTTCTAGGAGTTTCATGGTTTCAGGTCTTACATTCAAATCTTTAATCCATTTTGAGTTAATTTTTTGTGTATGGTGTAAGATAGTAGTCCAGTTTCATTCTGTTGCATGTGGCTGTCCAGTTTTCCCAGTACCATTTATTGAAGAGACTGTCCTTTTCCCCATTGTATATTTTTGGTTCCCTTGTCATAAATTAATTGACATGAGTTTATTTCTGGGTTCTCTATTTTGTTCCACAGATCTGTGTGTCTGTTTTTATGCCAATACCATACGGTTTTAATTACTATAGCTTCATAATATAGCTTGAAATCAGAGAGTGTGATGCCTTCAGCTTTGTTCTTTCTCAAGATTGCTTGGCTATTCGGGGTCTTTTACGGTTCCATATAAATTTTAGGATTGTTTGATCTATTTCTGTGGAAAACATGCCATTGGAATTTTGATAGGGATTGCATTGAATCTGTATACTGCTTTGGGTTGTATGGACATTTTAGCAATATTAATTCTTCCAATCCATGAGCACAAAACATCTTTCCATTTATTTGTGTCTTCTTCAATTTCTTCATATCTTGTAGTTTTCAAAATACAGGTCTTCACCTCTTTGGTTAAATTCCTTCCTAGGTATATTACTCTTTTTGATGCAACTGTAAATGGGATTGTTTTCTTAATTTATCCTTCTGATAGTTCATTATTAGTGTATATAAATGCAACAGACTCCTGTGTACAGGTATACCTTGTTATTTTGTGCTTTGCCTTACTGCACTTCACAGATACTGCATTTTTTACATGACCCACCAATAGCAAAAATATTATGACTCGCTGAAGGCTCAGACGATGGCACATTTAACAAGAAAGTATTTTTAAATTAAGGTATGTACATTTTTTTTTTTTTAAACACAGTGCTATTGCACACTTAACAGACTACAGTATAGGGGAAACATAACTTTTACTTGCACTGGAAAAGTAAAAAATTCGTGTGACTGGCTTTATTGCAGGATTTGCTTTATTGTGGTGGTCTGGAATCTAACCCACAATATCTCTCAGGCATGCCTCTATTCCTTTTTCTTGCCTCATTGCTCTGGCTAGGACTTCCAATGCTATGATGAATAAAAGTGGCAAAAGTGGGCATCTTTGTCATGTTCCTTATCTTATCCAACAGTGAAAGCTTTTCACTGTTGCGTATGATGTTAGCTGTGGGCTTCTCATACATGGCCTTTATTATGTTGAGGTACATTCCCTCTATACCCACTTTGTAGAGAGTTTTTATCGTAAGTGGATATTGAATTTTGTCAAATGCTTTTTCTGCATCTATTGAGATGATGATGATTTTTATCCTTTTGTTAATGTGGTGTATCAAATTCACTGTTTGCATATGTTGAACCATCCTTGCATCTCTGGAATGAATCCCCCTTGATCACGGTGTATGACCCTTTTAATATATTGCTGAGTTCAGTCTGCTAATATTTCGTTGAAGATTTTTACATCTATGTTCATCAGGGATATTGACTTGTAATTTTCTTTTCTTGCAGCATCCTTGTCTGGTTTTGGTATCAGGATAATGCTGGCCTTGTAAACTAAGTTCGGAAAAGTTCCCTCCTCTTCTATTTTTTGTAAGAGCTTCAGAAGGCTTGGTATTCATTTTTCTCTGTTTGGTAGAGTTCACCAGTGAAGCCATTTGGTCCTTGACTTTTGCTTTTTGGGAGGTTTTTGATTACTGATTCAATCTTCTTACTGGTAATTGGTCTGTTTAGATTTTCTACTTCATAGGATACAGTCCAGGTTGTATGTTTCTAAGAATTTAACCATTTCTTTTGGCTGTCCAAT
This sequence comes from Equus asinus, assembly GCF_041296235.1. Lineage (NCBI taxonomy): Eukaryota > Metazoa > Chordata > Mammalia > Perissodactyla > Equidae > Equus > Equus asinus. Next base: position 27,349,299 of record NC_091801.1, on the reverse strand, counting down.
TGGTTGGTGTATAATTGTTCACAGTAGCCTCTTATAATCCCTTGTATTTCTGTGGTATCAGTTATAACATGTCCTCTTTCATTTCTGATTTTATGTATTTGAGTCCTCTCTCTTTTTTTCTTGGTGAGTCTAGCTAAAGCCTTGTCAATTTTGTTTCTCTTTTCAAGAGAAAAGACTAAGACCAACTCTTACTCTCATTGATCTTTTCTATTGTCTTTTTAATCTCTATTCCATTTATTTCTGCTCTAATCTTTTTTATTTCCTTCCTTCTACTAACTTTGAACATCATTTGTTCTTTTTCTAGTTCCTTGAAGTGTAAAGCTAGATTGTATATTTGAACAAGAACATATAACATTTGTAAATATTTATGCACCCAACAAAGGAGCACTTTAATATATAAAGCAAATTATTAACAGACCTAAAGGGAGAGATAGACAGTGATACAATAATAGTAGGGGACTTAATATCCCACTTAACATCAATGGATAGATCATCCAGACAGAAAATCAATAAGGAAACATCAGCCTTAAATAACAGGTATGACCAGATGGACCTAACTGATATGTACAGAACATTCCATCCAAAAGCAAGAGAATACACATTCTTAAGTGCACATGGAACATTTTCCAAGATAGATCATATCTTAGGCCACAAAACAAGTCTCAATAAATTTAAGAGGACTGAAATCATATCAAACATCTTTTCTGACCACAATGATAGGAAACTAGAAATTAATTACGTGAAGAAAACTGGAAAATTCAGAAACATGTGGCAATTAAACAACATGCTACTGAACATGCTACTGAACAACCAACAGGTCAAAGAAAAAGTCAAAAAATACCTTGAGACAAATGACAACGGAAACGGAACATACCAAAATCTATGAGATGCAGCAAAAGCAGTTTTAAGAGGGAACTTCATAGCGATAAATGACTACCCTCAAGAAACAAGGAAAGTCTAGTAGATATTTAAAAAGATAACCCAAGCTATGATTAAAAGTGCTTCAAGACAGGAACTTCTTTTAAGAATAACATGATCTTGGAAATAGGAATGCTCTTATTAAATAAAAGCAGTTAAAATTTTAAAATAACTATCTTAATTAGGTTATAATGATGTATGACACTACTTTAAAAAAAACTACAATATGTCTAGGAGTATTAAATGCTTAATGATTAAAAATTTCAAATATAACAGATATTCAACTGATGTAAATAAAAACAGTACTAACCCATTCATCACCATTTTTCTTTGAAAAATAACTGCAATAACCGAATAGATTATGATTTTTGAAGTTATTTTGCCCCTGTATTTGAAAAACACATTTTCATTAACTGTCAAAGAATAGACGTTTAGGAACTTCTCCAAACTGCCAGACTTTTATATGTATTCACTTTGTTTACAAACTTCTAGGCATACAAAAATAGATTCAGATACAAAAATAACATTCAATTAAAATTCTCTATATTTCAGCAGTACATCAAGTTACCTAGTTGAATATTTAAAACCTTTATTCTCTGTTTAATTAAATGTATTACTTGATAGTTTACTTTCATTTTCATTTGGGTGAACAATTACGATAATATGTTTTACATGTAATATCTTCTAAAATTGATGTACACCAAACTATTGCTAAAGAATACCTGTCCTGTACCTTTTCCTTAGACTAAAAGAAATTACATTAAAAGCCAAATCTGATAAATGTACTTTACAAAGGGCATAATGAAATCAGTTATGTGTTTACACGACAGTAGCTCTGAAGATGCTCAAATTTTATGAAACAGACAAAGAAAAGCATAAAATATCACTAACTGCTGTTAGAGGTGTGCCCTATAGTCCCAAGCAGTTTCTTTCTTTGAAACCTGTTAAACTCTTCCAAATAAGAACTACTAAGGCTGCTTCTAGGATTGGATATAATTAACCTACCTATTTTATTATATGTCTCATTCTATTTTAGCGCTTGAAACCCTATGCATTTGAATAGTGATTTTCAAATAAAATACTGTTAATATTAGAAAAGAAATATTACCAAGATTGAGATTTTACCCAATTAAATCACCTCAGACAATAACAAATAAGAAAAACATATGAAAAACATTTTCTTAGATTTATTTAGAAAATAATTTTAGAAGTGGAAGGAAAATAAGTTAATGTTTAAGATGTAGCTTACAATCAGATATGTTGATCATATTAACATTTATTTTTAAGGTTATAATAGATCTTATCCAAATATATAAAGTGACAACTCTCCCATAAACTGCAAATTTAGAAGAAATTTAGTTTTAAAGTAAAGCAGCTAATTTCCCTTCTTTGGAATGGAACAGTTAAAGAAATTATATTTAGGAAATTCAAAAAGTAGCTAGGAAAGATAATGTACTCTTATATAAAACAGTATTTTTATTTCATTGCCTAAAGTTGATAAAAATAAAACCTATTATTATACCTCTTTTAGGATATGATGAAAAGTGATGTGGGCTCTATGTAATTCCAGCATTAAGACAATCCAGGAAAATAAAGTCAAGTCCCTGAGAAAATCTAGCAGACTAAAATTCAACTGGTGTTATTTTGAGCCTGCACATTTGAACCACCTTAAGATTCTAAATTCAATTTCTTAAAATTCTCCTGATCAAGAACAATTCAATCAACTTTTTACTAATGTTCTTCAAATGAACAAAATTGATTAAAACATTTTCTAATTTTGCCTTTTAGCTAATGTGGCTAAATTCTTCATTCTCTAATTGATTTCTAGTTTAACAGTCTCCAAAATGTATCTCAAAATTAAAGGCTCTAATGTTTAACTACTGATTAAAAAGATAGAATTTTTTAAAAAGTCAGATGGCAGCCCTTCAGTTGTAACATTTAATCTGAGAATTAATATTCCCACATTCAGAAACTAAAAGGTAGGATATCATAGTCAGTATACACATGTGCCATTCCAATACTGGCTTGAGATAATAATTTAAATGTTTAATAACTGAAAGTCTAAAATGAGTCACTCACTTAAAAAAGGTAGAGTTCTACACTCTGCAATGGCAGATAATTCACAACATGTAGAGGATTCAGTCACCCTTAAGAACAGACGCCTCCTCTACCTTCAAAATATTTTCTAAACTGAAGGAAACTTGTACTCCCAAACATAAGACTCTGCTAGCTCTAGATTCTCCTTCAGAAAATCAATTGCCAATTAACGTATGGACAAGAAAATTCCTTTAATCGTCAGCATATATCTAAAAACATTTCAGAAATTAAGAACTTTGTTGGTGAATGTTCTTATCATTACCTTGTGAAAAGCTTTTTAAATGTTATTAAGTCTATAAGAAATTATCTAAATTGCCCACAAACTACATTGTTCTCAGACCAAGGTTTTAAAATTTATTTCATTAACTTAACAGAAAATTTTAAACTTTCTGATGAAGAATGAAGACAATAATTTTCATTAGTTTCTGAGATTTTTCAGAACACTTCACTTAAGTACACATTTAAACTAATATTTATAAACTGTTTTAAAAAGTAGCAGAAAATCATTTTGCCTTATTTAAAAATAAAGAATTCCAAACAGCCACTACAAATTATTCTTAGAATTTAATTTAGTTGAATTCAAATCTAAGAAGATATGGAGGAAAGGCTTTGGGGGAATCTATTTTTAAAAGGTTATCACAAAAACAGCAATTTGTATTAAAAATACTCTCCTATAGATTACCCCAATTATCACTCTCATTTTGGGGGGTAAATTTATTATTTTTGCTCTGTAGTTAGCTATTCATTATTCACACAAGTCAAACTTTAAATTTACCATGATTATTAATTTATTCTAAAACTCTCATCTACCTAGTTCTTTCCCATCAATTTTGGACATTTTAGTTCATACTTATGTTCTTTTTATAGACTTTCATTATTTAAAACTCTGATTTTTAAAAAGCATCATAAAAACACCATTTTTGCCTCTTAACACCTTCACATTTCTAGGTTTTCTATGTTTTTAGATTAGAAAAAGTTTTCACTTAAAAAAACGCAAGGAAACACTCCAAGCAAATTGCTTATTCTATTTCAGGACATAATTGTCTAAATTCACTCATTTTACATATGCACACACATTCCTTAGGTAGTCATCTCAAATTCCCAACACACACTGTGGTTAGTTTTAATACCATGATCCTGCAGTAACTCTGTTTACAAGACATCCAGGGACTTTTAAATACTAACAAATTTAATGCAGTATCACACCACTTCACTTTTTAAAACTGAGATATTATTTCTCTCTTGTAAAAATGCATTTTTGTTTTCTGATAAGCATCAAAAAAAGAAAAGAGCAAAAATGTTAACACCTTAACAAAAAGAAACACCAAGACATACACAAAATCAGAAAACAAAAATGCCAAAGCATCCTTGGTAGTTTCACACCACCATATCCTTGTCAATACCATCCTGGAAAGAGGAGGCAGGGACAGGTGTACACATGCGTAGAATGCAAACCAGTGGGCAGCAGGCCAAGTGATTTAAAAGTAAAAATCAAATTATGCCTCTGTAATAATTTCTACTAGGCTTTCATACATGTATATTTCTCATAATCTCAAATGTTAATACACAATACTTTTATAAAATATTAAGACCTAAAAAGTTTCATTTAATTTCTCAAATTAAATTTAAAAATTAAATTTGCTAACGAGATATAAAGCTTGTCCTGTTATAAATGAAAAGTAATAACAGAGTAGATATCAGGTTCAGGCTTTCCAAAAAAATTAGGCACTGAAATAAATATGAAAAGTAAAAATTAGTTATCTTCAAAGTGGTCTCATCATAAAATGGAAAAGAATTCCCATGCATGAATTCTAAAATCATAGTGAACTTTACAATTCATCAGTCTGATGTACCCTGGTCTGACATTTAACTTATTTGTAAATACTTTTCCAAGGCTACCTAAACACTTACTAATTGGTTCAATATGCTGCCTATATTAATTCCTGTTAAAATTAAAGAAATTAAAGGTCCACTTTTGTTTTTTTGCAGTGACTGGTATATTTTCAAAGTATTTGATGTTTCAGAAAAGGTGTTTATCAAGTTCTTAAAACATTTAAAAAATGGCTCAAGGGACAATTTATAGCCCTTTTACCTTTAACATATTCACTATCTTGGATTGTGTTGAACAGATTAAGTTGTTCTTTCCTTCTTCTGAAACTCTTCCCTTACTCATATAACTTAACTAAAGAATCTAAGATGTTATCAATATAAAGAGAAAAATTTTACATTTATTTCCTATACATTTGGAAACACATCAAGAAGAACAAGTATTCCAGGCAGTGCAAGTAATGTTATTCAGGAAAACTTCTTTTTTCTTTTTTCATGTGTGCGCGTGCACGCGTGTGTGTGTGTATGCGTGTGTGCATCTGTGTGGAACAGGTAAATTTTTCATATATCTTAATTTCCCAAAGAACAGGATTCTAAATAAAAAGTATTGAAACATTCCTACAAGGAACCAATATTTTGATTACACAGCTCAAGAGGCAAATGATTTTTGAAACAAACTTCAAAGATAGCTATAGATATATGCTTTAGTTATCTGGCTTTTCAAATCTCAAGGACAGGAGCATTACATGTAATTTAGCAAATAACAATTTAATCCTTAGAAAGGAAAATTTCCAGAATACCCAATCAAAATGTATATAGTAACAACCAGGATTATGTTTAAAATGATGGGAAAAAATCCCATCTTTGTATGATATTAAAACACAAAGGATATCTTTAAAATTTTTAAACTATATGGATAAAAGCAAATTCACTAATTTATTTAGCTGTAAGATGTCTGTTTATTAAAATATTGTGTTTACAATAAATATACAGATATAGACTTTTATCAGTATTAGCCCACATTTATAAATGATATTCCACAGCAGCTAAATTCCTTATAGAATTTCAAATCGCAAAATTAGGCATATAAATTTCAAATAAGAATCTCAATCTATGAGGTTTCTCTAATTCTAACTGAAATAAAGATTTTGAGTACACAGTATCATTAGATTATTTCTGTGATTGGTATCATTTAATAGTAGCTTCAGAAAAACGATGTTCAACAGGTAGTATTTCCAAGGCATTAAAAAAGCTCAATACCACCAATTCAAATTAGATATTGTGCTGTGCCCTATCTAAATAAGACTCTCTAAGGAATTACAGATTTTATACTTGTGCACTCTGAGTGCATTTTCTAATTCAGACAAGTAGCTAGTTGTGTAAAACCCAAACATGAAGTTTTATACCACCCTCTGTGAGAGAGAAAAAAATCACAATACCAGCACTTTTATTTATGTTGACAATAAACTAATCATAACTTGAAGTGTCCAAATAACCTGAATAACTCAAGGGTCTAATATAACTGGAAGAAACACTTTTCCTTCACTTTTACAGAAATTGCATGTATTGATACTACTATCTGGCTTGTCAAAGTGGCAACTATTCAAGATCTAAAAGTCTCATTTATTTTCAACACATAGCCTAATTCTGACTACTTACAGTCAATGTAACTGTCCTGAGCCAAAATACAATGAATATGTAAGATAAATTTTAAAGATTTTCTAAGTATTAATGGCATTCTGAAACCTGGACAGAAGATTATTTTGGGGAGGGGGGGAGTTTCTCTTCCCCATCGATAGTTTAATCACTTTTCAATCAATTTTGATTTAACAGTAGTTCATGGGATTAACTTTTTAATGAGTTCTTAGAAAGATGTAATTGCTTCCAAAATCATAAACCACAAGATGATGTACTCAAACACTACACCGACATAACATCTTATGGAGGTATTTACAGAAAGGTGCAGATAAGAGCTCAGCTGCGAACACAAGTTAACATACAATGGACTTCAAAATAATAATTTGTTTGTACAGTATGGCAAGAAAAATATTCTGTATAAGAAGTCTAAAAATCCAGCTCTAATTTTAATCCACTTCTATAAATCATAAAAACAAAGGAAAATATGCATTTATTTCAGAAACTCTATATACCTGTGGAAAATGGAACACAAATAAATTCTATTCAAAATTAACCTTAATCCCAAATAGGGTACAACTAACAACTCACATATTTTAAATTTTGAAAATACTATGGAAATCTAAAACATTAGAGTCAACAGTAGTTTATGATCAGTAAACATTTCCTGTTAAATAACAAATTCAACTTAAAAGATGCAAACTGATGGGTTTCAGGATTTTAAAATCTTTTAATTTCAAAGGCGCAGAGTTAGTGCAGATGTATAGGATGGGCTTTAAAAATGGGTATATGTAAACCTTTCCATGGTGTTGGTGTATGTGCTTTTTTTCCCTTAAAGAAATGCCTACTGCTTACAGTGTAAAAGAATCTCCACCACTCTGTCTGCAGTTTTCAACCAGAAGTCCTCAATGTACCTTAAGCCAAATTGAATATTAGGTATTTTACAGTTTTTACAAAATGGCTGTAAAATCACATTATGGGCATACACAGCTCTTTGATCTCACTGCACAGAATTCATAACTGTTCAATAATGCTATACCATTACACCACACACCTTAAACTATTTCCATTTTTCCACAATTCCTTCCAAAATCAGCTTCCAAAGCAAAGCAATGTAACATGAAAAGTTCCTGGGAGAGCTTGTTACACAAAAGAACAGCTTGGATACAAACTAATCTACACAATATCCATCTTCTGTTGAGCTTGTTTATTCCTCCTTTCCCTCCATCACTCCTAAGGTGGGTGCACTTGAGTAATGGAAAGAGAAGGCTCTTCCATCACCACACCCTCCCAGCACCTCTGCTTTTGGTCCTCAGACAGTGGTTCTGTGTAGGTGATGAAAATCATAAGAAAAGAGAAGCTGTCCCTTTAAAATGCCCTGCTCTGTCCCATATCCCACGTGGAACCAACATCAGCAGCACTTTCCCATTAACTTCAACGTGATGCAAGAGGCACCATCCTTTTATATACATAAAACCAGAAAACCTCAGCCTAACATTCTTTACTGAGGATGAACAGGTGAAGCAAACGGGTCAGGAAGGGACAAACCAAGCAACTCCCCACCCCTCCCCAAAAGGTGCTCCAGTCTTGCTCTCCAGTCTCTCTGTACAACATCACCTCTCTATCCCTCCTCTGCAGAGTCCAGTTTAAAGAAAGGAGGGAGCCACTAACAAAACCTGAAGCATAAATGCGACGAAAATGCAATCTAAAGCCGGAAAGGTTTATTCTTCCAATCACACATATTAACTCTATTAAGAAAATGGCATCACTTTTTTTCCACCAAAAAAAAAAAAAGAAAAACCGCAAAGATCATTAAAAGAGAGTTATAAAATCGCAAATATAGTGTTTATCTTATCTCAGATCAGTCCACATTACCAATAAGTTTAGCAGTTTCTGCACTACCACCTCCCCCCTCCCTCCCCCTCCTTCTCTTGCATCGGATTTTCACGTTTTCTCATTGTCGGTTGAGTTATAAAAGGCTTTTGCCCTTCGAAAGTTTTAAAAAATAAATAAATATTAACTCCTTGGTCCCTGCAAAGTCAAAATGGACTTCAGGGGAAAGGCGGTTCATACTTTTACCTTTAGCGAGAAAAGGGGGAGCATCCCGGATTTTTAGGGATTTTTTGCGATTTTTTAAAAATTTTTATTTGGTTATATGCCTGAGTTCTCCCTCCATTTTGGTTGTTTATGATACTGACAACAAGCTGTCCCTGCTCTGTGCAGATCTCCTGCTTTCATTTAGCACCCCCTCCCCCTACCCCCCCTCGCAGCCACACATCCAGGGCTCACACCTCCCCGCAGACCCCGCACCCCGACCCCGACTCGCCCACCTGAGGAAAGGGCAAAAACAAATTCATTTCTCCAAAAAAGAAAAACCTCTTTCGAAAAAGGGGCAAAGTTACCCCAAGTCACTCAAAGTGCCCCCCAAATATTGCCGATTGCGGGTTTCCGCCAGGCCCTTTGGGAAGCGACCTTCCCCCGGGATGTTTTGGTGGAAAATGCGGAGACTTTACTCTCAAAACTGAATTTATATTAATTTTTCCCTTATTTTTCGGGTCTCTAATGTCTTCCGCTCTCGCTGCTGCCGCTGCCGCTGTCACAATATTCACAGCACCAGAGAGGAGGAGGAGGAGGAGGAGGAAAACTTTTCAAACTTTCCAGACCCTGAATAAAGGGGTTTTTTTTTTTCCCACCGACCTCACCTTCGGGTCTCCAGCCGCATCGCCCCCTGCCCTGTCAGAAGCGACTTCGGGAGTCCTCACAGCCCCGCTTAATTATTTTATTTTATTTTTTATTATTATTTTTCTCTCTGGGGTCCTGAGCAGGGGCTGTGAGTAGCACAAACTTTTCCTCCTCCTGCCGCCGCCGCTGCTCCTCTGCCCCCTCGGCTAGTCCCATAATTTAAATAACCCTGATATTTCTCCCGCTAAACGCCTCTCCGCCGCCCCGGACCCCGGGAGAACTCACCGCGGGGCTTTAACATCCTCCCTCCGGCCCGTCCGCCGCCTTTACACCGCCCGCGGAATTTCTAATAATTTTTTTCTCATATTTCGGGCTGGACGCGGCGGGCCTGGAAATTGTTTCCTTACGCCTCTTTCCAGCAGCCATTGTAGTGTATGCGCTGCCCCTGCAGCCCAACTTGCAGCTGCCGCCGCCGCCGCCGCCGCCGCCGCCGACGTCGCGCCCACCGCCGCCTCCCCCGGCCTTCTCGGCCGCCGCCCCCGCCTCCCGCCGGCCCGCCCCCCGGTCCCCGCCCGCCACTGCGCCCGCCCTCCGCGCGCGCTCCTCCCCAGGACCGGCCACTAGGAGCGGCCGCCGCCAGGGACGGGCCCGTCGATTGGTCCGCGGCGCCGCCCGTCAAGCCAAAGTGTTAAGAGGCGGGCCGCGGCGCGAGGGGCGCGGCGGGGCGGGGGAGAGGGCGGGGCCGCGCGCGCCGCTCCGCCCACTCCTCCCTCCTCGGCCCTCCTCCGGCCAGCTAGGGGCGGGGCGAGACCCGCCCGCCGCCGCCGCGCAAGGCCTTAGCTAGGCTGTCAGTCTGGCGGCGGCGCTCGCCGATTGGGCCGGCGGCCGCCGGGGAGCGGGGGCAGCACGTTGGGATGCGCGCTACTTAAGGTCCAGCTGCGTGAGCCATTGACGTGTTTGGAGCTGGAGACGGCCTGGGCGCTGGAGAAGCGGCAGCCCGAGGTGAGTGGTTCCCCATCCCTTCCGTCCGCGGCGGCTGCAGGGATGCGGGAAGAGAAGGGCGCAGCCAGGCCGCCGCGGGGCCCGTATCCACCACTTCGGCATGGAGTCGTTTCCAGCAGGCCTTGCCTCCGCGCGGGCCCCTTCCCGTCGCTCCTCCTCCCCGCGACAAGGGTTTATTCGGGCCGGGGGCGTGGAAGGTGACCCCTGCCTGGGCACCCCTAGCTCTTCCTTCCCCTCCTTCCAGGCCCTTGAAGCCTACCTACCTACTCCTACCCCTAGTGTCCTGCATTTCCCTCGGCTCCGACCCTTTTGGCGCCGTAGAAGGTCAAAGCAAGGTGTGTTCACCTGTGCCCGCCGTCCACCGTTAAACGGACAGGCAGCATCGCGGCGGGCAGCTAGGCCTCAGACTCGCGTCTCCAGTTTCTCTATTCGACTTCCCTGCCCCCCTCCATTGTGCCACCCTGACTTCCTGACCCTGCCTCTCTGCACCCAGCCTCTCTGCACCCAGCAGTGGGTTAAGAGCTTTAGGTTCTCGCTTGACGAGTTTGAGCTTCCCGATAGTTGCATCTGCGTTTTATGAGAGCCCCAGACCCTGCCTCGGCTCTGAGCAGCGTGTGGGATGGACGTGTTCAGTAACGTTCCCTTCCCCCTTCCCTTTCAAAGCTGCTTGGAGAGTGAGGACGTGAACAGCTGGATGGGAAATCAAGAAATACTTTTTTAAGCAGTTTGCCCTTTGAAGAAGATTATCGAGTTACTTCTCAAATGTGCTGTGCTTTTGCACGCACTCCCTCAATTCTTTGGTTTCTTCGTGGCCATCCTCTGCAAGTAGAGCTTTGTAATATTTGTTTAGTACCTTCGGAAAGTAAGTAGATAAGGCCTCTCTAGCGGAACACTCGATCTTGCCCTTCAGCCCCGCTTCTCACTGCAAATTGACATTTCCTCTTCATTTCCAGCTAATACTTGAGGATTCATGCAAAGAAGGTGACATTCGGAAGTCCAAACTTAGATTGACTTGTTTTTAGAATCCGAAAGGGAAAGGAAATGAGATGTGAATAAACTCATGCAGCAAATCTGATTCGGCTATATGTGATGTTCCCCAGGTGTTATTTTCAAAGAACTCCTGACTAACGATGATAATAAAATGCAGAGTAGAATACTTTCGTGTAAGGCACGCAACCTGAGTTTTGTCTGTGTCTGATCATTGTTGAGATTATATCCAAGGAATATGAACAGCTAAGTAGGATTCTGTGTTCTCATATCACAGGACAGATGTAAAAGAGAGGGCTGTGAGTGTACTGAATACCATCATCTCTTAGGAAGAAGTCAAGCTTGCGAAAGAATTGTGTTCAGCAGAGGAAGAAGCTTTTAGATATAATTAAACAGCATCTTGAATTTCCTTTTTGTTAAGATGTTTCTCTTAGCTAGGTATATTCATGTATTCAATAAAAATCATAAAATAAAAAGGTTACTTAGTGAGTACTGAAAGTTAAAGGACCCCAGAATGCCTAAACTTTTTTCTGTCCTTCTTTGCAAAGGTCGATCTCCTTTAGCTTCGACGTCCTGATTTTTCCCATAATAGAAGAAACTGAACTAGGTGACTCTTGATTGAGAATACCTCCACTTTTCAAGAGCTTGTAGGTTTGATTGTTTTTCCTGAATGTACTTTATTTCTCCTAACGTGACTGGTACTTTTTTCGGTGGTCCCATCTTGGGCAAGGAAAGTAGAAACCATTTCATACAAAAGTTATGACCTATGTCTAGTTATACTGATTGATGCTGTTTTTTATTCAGTGGCATTTTGTAGGTCATACTACGTTATTTGCTGGCTTCTCCTTCAATCTTTAGGTGGAAGATGATTAAGCTAGAGCAGGCTTCAGGGGTACAAGTTAAATCAACTCCTTAAACTTAGTGTAGAGCACTTAAAAGTATTTGTGGGTGGCTTATCAATTGTACACCAATATAGTGAAACAAAAAAAAAATCACTTATAATTTTTGTTATAAGTGAAATAATTAACCGTTGGTTGACTTGGTTTTTTTAAATTTTCTCTTTTAGTTCCTTTCTATGACATATGTTTGAAGATAATAGGGATACTGATGTCAGTTAAATTCCGTTAGAAAAAGCAATTGTCCTGGGATATAGTTGGCATACCTGTTGTATGAGTATATGACTTGACTTGGAATCACTGATTGGCTCCTGGGGAACTGTGATCATCTTTAATCAATAAAGATTTCTGCAGAGCTATATCTGTAAGGCTTGAGTTGGACTATTAATGAACCACAGTAGCATTCCCTGACTTCCTTCAACCCAGGGAATTATTAATTAAATAGAGCTTGCCGTTGGAAGTAAAGTTTCAAATTTTTTTTTTAACTTTTCAAAATGTCAACTAAGCAAAACTTTGTTTTTTGGTTTATTGGTCACCCCAGGGCTGGCCAAAGAGTAGGCATTTCAGGTCTTTTAGTTAACAAATGTTTCTGCTAAAGTTAAGTTGTACTAAATTATTCCACACTTTTATTTTGTATGCCGATCAGTGTATAATAAGTAAGTAACGTTAGAGTGCATGCTGTCAAACGCACTTTACCTTTAAAACTAAGAATTGTTTGACTTTTAGAAATAATAAACTAAAACTGAATTATAGCTGAATTACCTTTCTTTCTGGACATTATAATAGAATTTCAGTAGATGCATTTAAGTATGGCCTTCGTGCTGAGGCACCCTGGCAATGCAAAGGAAAAACACATCCAAGTCTTTATTCTCAAAGTACAGAGAATGCGTGAAGTTCCTCACTAGATAATGATTAAGCCAAAATTAATTTTTCAAGTACTTATGGGGCTAATGAGATTTATTGATTTATTTTCTGTCATCCACTGTATAACTGTTTTCCCCAACATCTACCTGTAGTAAGAAGACTACTAGGATGCCCCTGGTCACACGGAGGCTGAGAGATCCTGACATAAATCCTTGCTTGTCGGTAAGGTGGTTTGCTTTTAATTTTCATGAGTGTTAAGTTGGAAAAACAGGCTACTTCTGATTTTGTGGGCAACTGTTTCTGCAGTTCTTGAATAAAGTTATTTTTGTACAAAAAATATTCCTGGCCAGCATATCCTTATTTCACTAGAGCATTTTTAGATATTCATAATTTAGCTAACAAAGGTTCACCTCTTTTAAATGTCCTTTATTAGTATAACCTGCAAGCATTTCGTTGTCACTGTAATACCAGACAGGAATATGTAACACTGAGGAAAATCTTTATTCCAAACATGGAAAGTTGGGAAGTATGATATTTTTAAACTGTCACTGAAATTTATGTTCTAACAGCAAAATTGCATCATGTCTTTGAGACAACCTGGCTGAGAATAAGGGACTTGTAATAGACTTAGCCTATTTAATGCCTAAAGGTGTTCACAAATATAAACAAAATATTTTGTTGTAATAGTAAACTCTTATTGGCGTTTATTTGATATGACTAGCAATACTCACCTATGCCTTTGTCATCCTTGAATAGTGCAGTCACCAGACTGGTGCTATGAAAATTATATTCCCAGATCCTATATACTTCATCCAAATTTACGCATTCATTAGGTATTTGGCCTAGGAGTTTAGCTTTGTTTTGCATATTAGATCCATTTCAACAGCTTTATTGTCTCTTTAGATAAATTGTGTTTGTTAGATCTATGAAGCAAAGTACTACCCCTTCAGTTACAGCTTTCCTTTAGATGACCTCTCAGAATCATCCCTTTCACCTGGAAGTTTGTTATCCAATGTACTTCTAAGTTTGTTATCCAATGTACTTCCAGTTCAGACAGCTTAAATTTAATTTTCAAATGGCAGCTACCCTCCTTTAAACTCATAACCTTGTGTTGCTCACTTTGGTTTTGAAGTGATATTAATGTTATCTATTAAAATGGCTTACATAATAGTGTATTTACTTGCATAATGGAGTAAATGATAGCCTAAAATGCATTGAGATGAATGGTGTTAATTTAAGTTGCCTTGATGTAGACCGGTTATTAGTGAGTTACTGAGGATCTTGAAACCAGCTTAACATCAAACACTGCAGTCACAGTGCGAACTTGGGAGTGCTGGAGTGCTGCACTGTGAGTTAGGAGATGGGTTCCTGCTCTCACTGAGCAGCAGTGATTTTGAGCACAGTGTGCCTTGCATCACTTCTTTGTTAAATGATTACTGGGATAAATGATCTCAGTCAGCGTTCAGCTCAAGTTCCTGTGATCGGATATTCAGAAAACTGACCCAGACTGAAAAGGAAGATGTCTGCTCTGAGCAGAATGAATGCTGGGATAGTTGGAAAGATAATTCAGTTTTTGTTCATTAAAATGAACAAAAAGGAATTGTCATATTGTCTGTTCTGGGGGCAGCTTCAGAAGTTTGTTCGTTTTTTTTTTAGATCCCATTCCACCTCTTAAATGATGCCTATCTTACATATTTAAGGAATCTGATGCTTCTACCAGATGTATGGATGAAAATAACTATGACAGGGAAAGCTGTTCCACTTACTTCTTGAAGTACAAAAACTGCCGGAAATTCTGGGTAAGCCTAGCTTGGTTAGCTTTGTGTTAAAAATTGTCTCTTAGGCTTGAAACTGAAGCCTGAAATTAGTCAGTACCCCCAATCCTTCGTTTGTGATGGCTGTAGGAAACTTCACTTTTGACCTTATCCTCTGTGTGCCCTAACGGGTCCTTGAGAGCTCTTGTTAGCTGCCTCATCCTACTCCAGGATATAAGAGTGCAGTTCTGGAGCCAGCCCCGAGTGCCTAGTAGTTAAAGTTCGGCAGCCCAGGTTCTGTTCCTAGTGCAGAAACCACACCACTTGTCTGTCAGTAGCCACAATGGCAGCTCACAGAGAAGAACTGGAAGGACTTACAATTAGAATGTACAACTGTACACTGGGGCTTTCGGGAGAAAAAACAGAAGAGGAAGATTGTCAACACATGTTAGCTCAGAGTGAATCTTTCCCAGCAAAAAATCCCCACAAAACTTAAACATTAAAAAAAAAAAAAATGAGTGCCGTTCTAACAGCTGGCTCTTCCTGGGTGTGTAAGTATCTGCAGCCCTAAAACAATAACCCTGTTATCATTTTAGCTTTCCTAGACATGAACAGAGTGGATAACTTGCTGTGTCGTAACACATATTAAGCTTCCATTTCTTCCTCCTCCTCCCCTGCCACCACCCATGGTAGTTAAAATGGCCCCATTTTTCTTGAGACATTGTTTTGTAATTTTTGTTTATCTGAGCACTGGATCCAGCCACTTCCATTCCCTCTGCTAAATTAACTGTTGGTTTCGTTTAGCAGTTACTCAGTAGCTTTTCTTGGTGGACTGTACTTTTGTGCTCTTGTAGTTAAACGGTATATCCCCATCCCAGTTACTGTTAACATATTCCTATGGGGATAATCACTGCTATTTAATTATTAATAGTTTGAAAACATTATCTAGAGTCCTAGAATTAGTTTTTTGGT
Source organism: Equus asinus (assembly GCF_041296235.1). Classification (NCBI taxonomy): domain Eukaryota; kingdom Metazoa; phylum Chordata; class Mammalia; order Perissodactyla; family Equidae; genus Equus; species Equus asinus. The sequence goes on along the minus strand of NC_091801.1, from coordinate 27,333,665 downwards.
TTTTTTTAAACTTGGTTTTTAGAATTTCCTTATTGAGGAAGCAATATCAAATTACTGGCAAATGATTAGAATTTAATACATGACTGATTTTTGTTTCTTCTTTGTTTATGCCTACACACAGAACTCTATCATGATCCAGAGAAGACAGAATGGAGTGAAGCCATCTATGCCTACAGCAGCAGAAAGAGATGAAATCTTGGGAGCAATGGGAAAGATGCCATATTGAATGTTTGCATTAAAATTGTTTAACTTAGAAGCAGATGAATATTTTGTTTTTATTGAGGTTGTGTTAGTTTACAACAATGTGAAATTTCAGTTATACATTATTATTTGTCAGTCATCTTAGAGGTGCACCCCTTCACCCTTTGTGCCCACTCCCTATCCCCCTTCCCCCTGGTAACCACTAATCTGTTCTCTTTGTCCCTGGATTTGTTTATCTTCCACATATGAGTAGAATCATACAGAGTTTGTCTTTCTCTGCAGATGAACATTTTTTTTTTTTCTTTTAAGGATTGGCACCTGGGCTAACAACTGTTGCCAATCTTTTTTTTTTTTTTTTTCTGCTTTATTTCCCAAACCCCCCTGATACATAGTTGTATATCTTAGTTGCAGGTCCTTCTAGTTGTGGGATGTGGGACGCCGCCTCAGCGTGGCCTGACGGTGCCATGTCCACACCTGGGATCCGAACCCTGGGCTGCCACAGCGGAGCACACGAACTTAACTACTCGGCCATGGAGCAGGCCCCGCAGATGAACATTTTTAATAAACGATTACTGTAATCTTCTAAGACCTTACAGGCCTTACCCAGACAGATCTAAAATTCTACAGGGGGAGACGAAATTAAGTTATCCCTGTGTCCTTTGTGTTTGTTCTCAGTGCCAAATGTTGATATGCCACTGCTGGCAGTGCTGTGTCACTGAGTTTATGTTACTTATGAAGGTAGGGGAATGTTAGGAAAGGCCACATGAGGAGTTCAGCTGGGTCTTGAAAGAAAGGTAAGATGTGAACAAGTAAAGACTGACTGGGGGTGAAAGGAAGGCTGTGTTTCCAAGGAAGAGAAATGATGTGGGCAACAAAATGGTGGAAGGAAAGCTTGAGCCAGATTTGGAGAGTAGTGTCTAGACCTTCCACCTAGACTTTAAGGTGGGTGGAGGAGTGGAAGAAGAGAAGAGAAGACTGGCAAGGTAAGTTGAGGGTAGATGTGTAGGGGGTCTCACATCCCGGGCTCATTACTAAGATCTCTGTCCTTATTTCACTCACTCATCCTCGTTTAAGTAGGTTAGTCCATTCACTAGGTGGGGAAGCAGGGATGTGGGAAGTTTGTCTTAAGTAAATGGCGTGCAAAAGAACTGGTTTTCTTTGAGGAAAGGCTTAGTTAAAGGATTCTGTGACTAAAATCCATAAATTTTGGATAACCTGAAGGCATAGTTTTAGTTCTTGAAGCATGGTAATGGAAAAAAAAAAGATGCTTCTCTTAGAAGTAGGATTTCTATTTGTGGGATGATATGGGCAGGGGAGGGTATGGTGGTTCATCAGGTGGACTCGACACTGGGATGAAACTTGAGCTCAATTTTATCATACAAGAAAGAATATTCAGCGTGATGACTGGAGATTGTGTGGCAGCTGTTATACCCACCACTTTTTTAAATCCAGTTTGTTTGTGGAGTAGTTTTACAAAAGACATTACTTAATAAGATGTCGTGTGTACTAGAAAATCAATGAAAACAAATAGTTTGTGTTCCTTTTCTTCATCTGGTCCTGGATCAAGAGTATTATTTTAATGGCTGCTGACAACAGACTATCCATCTCGTTGGTCTTAGTCCAAAACCCAGGTCAGACGTGTTTAAGCCATATGACCTTGATTGTTAAATGTGGTTCTAGAGGCCAGCCCGGTAGTGTAGTGGTTAAGTTCATGTGCTCCACTTTGGTGGCCCAGGGTTCAAGGGTTCAGATCCCAGGCACAGACCTACACACTGCTCATCAAACCATGCTGTGGTAGCATCCCACATACAGCGTGGAGGAAGATTGGCACAGATGTTAGCTCAGCAACAATCTTCCTCAAGCAAAAAGAGGAAGATTGGCAACAGATAGTAGCTCAGGGCCAATCTTCCTCACCTAAAAAAAAACCCCAACAACAAAAGTGATTCTATTTCAATGAAAGATGGATTGTTTCAGAAATTCTTTGACTTGTATTGATTGCTCTAAAAATGGTGCATTAAAATAGGACCTGACAAGAAATTAATATGTACTTGTATGAAAAGTGCTTGGGCAGTTTTAAGGATGCTTATTTAAAAGTTTGGAATTTTATTGTCGCCTCTTTAAATGTACATACCAGTATCAACATTGATCTGGTAACTGTCCTGGCCTAGCTTTTTTTTTTAAATAGTAACTTTATTGAGGTGCAATGCATATGCCATATAAATCATCTATTTAAAGTGTACAATACAGTGGGTTTTAGTATATTGACAGTCGTACATCCATCACCACAGTTGATTTTAGAACACATTCATGGTCCCAGAAAGAAGCCTTGTTTCCATTAGCACACTTTCTCCATTTCCCCCTAACACCATCCTTCCTCCCCACCTCCCCAGCACTTAGGCAACTGCCAATCTACTTTCTGCCTCTAGAATTGCCTGTTCTGGGCATTTATATAAATGGAACCATAGAATATGTGGTCTTTTGTAACTTCTTTCACTTCGCCTAACGTTTTCAAGGTTCGTTCATATTGCTTGTATCAGCACTTCATTCCTTTTTATTGCTGAATAACATTCCGTCATATGGATATGCCATATTTTATTTATCCATCAGTTGATGGATAGGTATTTGGGTTGTTTCCACTTTCTGGCTATTATGAGTCATGCTGTTTCTTGAACATTTGTGTGCAAATTTTTGTGTGGGCATTCATTTCTTCTTGGATATATACCTAGGAGTTAAATTGCTGGGTCATGTGGTAACCATGTTTAATCTTTTGAGGAACGGACAGACTATTTTCTAGAGTGGCAGCACCGTTTCACAATGTATGAGAGTTCCAATTTCTGCAGACCATCATCAACACTTACTATCTGCCTTTGATCACAGTCATCCTAGTGGATGTGAGCTGGTATCTCATCGTGGTTTGGATTTGCGTTTCCTTGATGGCTAGTGATGTTGAGCATTGTTTTATGTGCATGTTGGCTTCTTGTATATCTTCTTTGGAGAAATGTTCATTCAAATCCTTTGCCCATTTTTAAATTGGGTGTGTATCTTTATTATTAAGTTGTAAGAATTTTTTATTAGTATATAGAAGGCATTTTACTGTGTTCACATGCATCTCTTGTAAGAAGCATCTCGGCACAGATTCTCCACATGATGGGGGAGGGTGGCACACTGTGTGTATAGTATGTAAAAATTCTTTTGAGAATCTGTATCTTATTTGAAAGCTCCTGGAGGATATAAGGAATATCATTCATGGTTATATCCATAATGCTTGGCGTAAGCTTCTAATGTGTAATGATCAACAAATGTGTATGTGTTTGGGGAGATGTGGCTTTTAAAATTGAACACATTGAAAAACATGCAGGTTCAAACAATGCAAAAGGATATACAGTGTCAATCAATCTGCCCAGAAGCAGCCAATGTCAAGCGTTGTCAACATTTTCCATGCATATACAAGCGTATCTGTATATTTGTTTTGCACAAAAGGAACACCATAGTGCATGAGCTGGAGGTACCTTGCTTTTTTCATTTAGTGATATAATTTGGAATAATTCATCATCAGTGATTATAGATTTACTCCATTTCTTTAAATGGCTACAGTTTTCCATTGTGTAGATAAACCATCGTTCAACTGTCTCCCACTGATGGGTTTGCTATTAGAAGCAAGGTTGCAACAAGCATCTTTGTGTATGAGTCTGCTTATTCTGTTTTTGTCTATATGATAAATTTCTTAAGAGTGGAGTTTCTAGGTTAAAGATCTCTGCATTTAACATTTTGTAGATATTGACAAATCATACTTCTATGACGAGAACACCAATTTATACTCCCGTAGACAGAGCCTCTGAGTGTTGCTTTCCTCACACCCTGAGTCCTACTGAGTACTTTAAAACTTGCAGCCTTACAAGTGATGGGTGAAAAATGGAATGGATGTGTTTATTTCCTTTGCCCATTAGATTATTGCTGTGAATGATCTGGGGAATTCTTTGTATATTAAGAAAATTATCTCTTGTCATATATATTCTGTGTATTTTTCCCAGTTTTTAAATTTCGCATTTTTTTTTCAGTGCAGTGCTTTACATTTTAATGTAGTTAAATGCATCAATCTTTTTGTTTATGGTTTCTGGTGCTCAGTAAATATTAAATGAATCCAAGGACAAGTACTACTATTATCGTTCAATTCTCCACAAATATTTGCTAAGTGTCTGTAATGTGCGAAGTGCTAGGCTAACCGGTGTGGAGGAGCATGGTGAGTACGTTACAGCCTGGCCCTCCAAGCACTGCACTATGCTACACGGGAGGAGGACATGAGCGCCACGGTAGTAACAAGGGTGAATGTCTAAGACGGTAAGTAGCCTTAAGAAACACAAAGGGGCACACACACGCGGCGTATTTAGTGACTAGTCCTGACTGAAACCAGGGTATGTGAAGGCAAGTAGCAGGAGGAAAAAAACTAGATAGGTAGAACCGTTCACTTTATGAAGGGCCTCGAACACTGGGCTTGGGACTTTAAACGTGATTCTATAGATAAAGGAATGCTATGACGGTTTTTGAGGTGCAGAGGGTCAAATCCAGTTTGCGTTTAGAAGAGTAATTCTGGAGGTGTTGCTACTGAGAGGTTATTACCATGATCCCGGATCACGCAACTGTCTAAACTTTTCCCTCAAATTCTTACCCCACTTGATTCCTTCTCTTTACTGTGGCCAGGGAAGTCTTTCTAAAATGCAAATACAGTAATTTCCCTGCTTAAAATTCCCATTGCCTCAGGATAAACGTCCAAATTCCTTCCTTTGGTTTACAAGGTCCTCTAAGATCTGCGGACATTTACGAAGAGTGCAGGCTTCAGGAAGTTGGGAAGGGGGTTGTGTTTGGAAACACAAGATCCAGGCTCTGTCCTTAAGGACCTTAGATTTCAGTGAGGGAGACAGATGTGAAATATCTGACTGTATCCCCGCCATGCACAGTATCTTCCTGCCACACTCACCGTTCCCCGAACACACCCTACTTTCTCAATTTGAATGGCCCTCCCTAAGTGTTGCAGTCGAAATGCCACAAGCCCTTTCAACTCACGTGTAATCTCTCCAAAGCCTTTCTAGTACCCCAGTCAGAGTTCTTCTCACCTCCTCTTTGTTCGCCTCCCGTCTGTACTGTGGCATTCACTTTGTGAGCCCCCAGTAGCTGGGTACGTAGGTGGATGTGGTAGGAAATAAAGTCATCCAAACATTCTTTTAATTTTTCACCTTCTGTTTTTATTTTGCAGAGGAAGAATAAGAAAAATGTTGGTTAAGTGTCAAGTGCTTTATTTGAAAAGGAGACTAAAAGAGGTGGGCTTGTTTTGCTTTTCGGTTACAAATGCAGGAACAATTTTCAGTGACAGGATTCTATTGTGGGTGAGTGTGAGGTCTGACACCCGCTGCCTTCACACTCCGGAAGCCCTTTGGATTTCTCTCAGGGGGTGCTGGGCTCTTCTGACAACTGGATGGAGCTATTGCACTATGAAATGTAGTCTGTTTCAGAACGCCTGCTTTTTTTCCAGGGAAACTCTTAAATTACGTTTAAAACTCTGTTCGCCTACAAAAACTGTCACTAGTCTACAAAAGTTACCTAGGTCTGTGCACTCAATTTTTTTTTTCTTGTATCACCGTGTTTAGAGACCACAAATGAACTGGCTTGAGACCAACTCAGATTCCTCTGCCAGTCCTAAGAGTCCTCCCAAAGAAACCAAATAAAGTAAGGATCATTTCAAAGCATTGCACTTCGGTATTGTCGGGATGAGGGAAAGGGGGCCAGTTACAAGGAAGCTTAGACAAGGGGGAGAGAGAAGAATTGATAAAGGTGAGGAGACACTGAGAGAAGAGAAGAGAGTGAGTCAATGAGTACAGGGCACTGGCTATGGATTGCAATGAGGACTGAAGAATAAAAAATAAAGATGATTCACAATGAAAATAAAGGTTCTAAAGCCAGTACCTAAACAAAAAAATTCTGCTTGATACACAGAAGTAAAACATGACATGATATGGAAATAGCATTAAATTTGGAGTCAAAACATCTGGGTTTGAGTTCTGGATCTGCCACTTTTTGCCTGTACAGTCTCGAGTAAATCGCTTAATCTTTTAGAGCCTTTCCTACTGTGAATGTGTATTTTTAAAAATGCTCTAACTCTCCTATAGGTTGTTGTGAGACGCACAGAAGGTTTCTCATGTGTTGTGCAAGTAGATATTAATATTTGAAATGCATTTATAAAAATAGATACTGGATTTATTTGTAATAAGTGGAAGCCTAGCTAGCGCTTGGTCTACTCTGGTAGAGCTATAATATCACTGCTACAACCCTCTCTCTTGACCTCTTCCCTCAAGCTCTCCCCTAAGAAAATCCACCAAACTCCATCTCTGCTACAAGAGGTTACAAAAAGCAAAATTGATCGTTGTTTTATTTCACTCCTTCACTTCTACAGTTTCCTTGTATAATTTGGCCCAGAATGTTCTCTCCTTACAATTTTCTTCTCGCTCACACCTTACCACTATCCTGGTTGCTTCGTGTATACCTGAAGTCTCCAATAAGCAAGAATAAGTACAAAAAAAAATCATTTTTAGAGGAAGATTATAAAAAGAACTGGAAATATTTGCCAAGTCACTCAGGAGAAACTTAATATTATCCATCAATGTTCAGGGCATGACATGCGTAAATAAAACTGACTGTAGGTTACATTGTCCCTCTACCCATGAACAAGATGGGTAGATGGGTAGAAAGATCGCCTTTCTCTTCTGGTCAAAAGCTGTCCTCCATTCCTTTCAGGAATCGCCTTGAGCCTCTTCCACCCCCTTCAATCTTTGTGTGTCAATTGTGCCTCACACTCCTCCTATTCCCAAAGTGACTCCTTAATGTTATACACAGCCTCCCCTCTTTGCGCCTTCCCTGTACCTCAGCACTAAGTGCAGCTCTGGTTGACTCTGTCCATGATTATATGTTGGAACCTATCATTTTGTCCCTGCATTGTATACATAGGTTGTGTCTGTCATGTCCTGAACTAAATTGCAAAAGCAGAGACCATTTTGATACTTCACATTTGTACAGCACCTTGCAGTTTATAAGGTATTGTCAGAAACATGATCATGTTTAAAACTCACTCCAAGCCTGTGAGGTTGGTATTCTTCCTGGCTCGCAGACTCAAGATTAAGACTCTTGCAGCTTAAGCAACCTGCGATCGAGCACAGTTGCCGTGTTGCCTCCCCCGACCGACTCCCATTTTCTCTGTGTGGGCTCTGCCTCCTCACTGTCTTTCATTTCCTTTGCAGCTCTTGACTTGGCTATTATTCAAATTACTATTCAGTTCATCATTTAGTACTTGTTGAGTCTGTACATGCATAAAAGCTTCTGTAGGGGATGTAACAGTGAATGAGAGAATTTATACTCTAGCAGGAAATTTACAAATTAATCAGCATCATTGACTGTATAACTGATTCTCTACCAAGCCTTTTCATAGACTCTAAGAAGTCTTTCAAAATGGTTGACTCTGTGCCGTCAACCCTGTCTCTGTCTTCTGCTCTTGAAGTAACTGTGAGACGTGACATTCATGAGAGATGGCAGTGAAATAGCTAGAAAGAGTAAGGTGAAAGGCCTGGGTGATCTGCAGAGTGGATTTTTTTTCCTGGATAAACAGGTTGGTTTTGTCATTTTGTTATACTGAAGAGTTTCCTCACATGTATGTAGGCTCCTTAAGACTTGGGAATTGTGGGTTGGGTGGGAGTGTTTCCAATTTATAGTTCATATACTTGGCAACTGGAGTGTCATCTTGTCTCCCTGTTTCTTTCACCTCAAATGTATATGTCATCTTGTAGAACAGCATTCCAAACCCCTGACAGCTTCTGTATATAATTCCCACTTATGAAGAAGGTCTTTCACAACCCCAATAGACTACATTTCTCTACCTCTTGGGAAAATAAAACCAAACGACAACAGCAAAACCCAGACTGGTTAATTCTGCTGTGGTCCTGTTAACCATGGGTTTACATCTCCAGCCCCTTACAGCCTTATGACCTCTGAAATGTAGCACAGCAGTGTTTAGAGTAGTGTTTTGGTCAGTTACCTACAATATCTTTTAAAAAATCCCCTTATTGATTTATAATTTTGGGATGGGGGCATGGAGAGACGTGAAAAGCTGAGGAAATAAAGTGTAGTTTGGGAGGTGTGCATTTGGTGGTTGCAGGTGTGAGCCCTGCTTTGTACTGAATAGATTTATAACCCCACTTCTTTCCAACTGTCCTAAGCTGTGGGCTTTGGATAAATTACTTGGACATAAAAGTCTCAAGTTCTGCAACTATAAAATGCCAACCTCAGAGAGTGGTTTGTGGGCATTAAGTAGGATGATGTCTATAAAAAGCTTAGCACGATGACTGGACCATAGGAAGCATCAATAAATATTTGCTATTTTTATTCTCTATTCCTAGCTTTGAGGAGAAGAAAAAGTAAAAAAGATCTCATGAAATCTCCATGCAAGTAATGGGGTTTAAAGGTTGAAAATCAGGAGCCCTATATTTTGTTTTTCATTTACTGGAATAATAGATCAATACTACCTAGTTCCGTGTTGTCGAACTCCTCATATTCTCAAAATAGCATCCTGGTCTTGAGTAAAAATTCTTTAGTGCTGAGTGATTACAAACTAATTATAGTAATTTTACTATCTGGGTATCTCTAAGGGAGAGGGCCAGCTGCGTAAGATTGTATGGTTTAGCAACTCAATTATCTTCAAGAAGACAGAAGCATATTTACAAAAATAGAGCATTACGTTAATTTGAGACCTTTAGGAGACCTTTCTCCTGAAATGTTTATGGCTCTGAGGTTCTGAATACTTTTCTAAACAATAAAACAAATGATGGGATGGATTTACTTAGAACGAGGGAATAACCAAGAGAGAGAATGCATTATATGTTGAAACATGGGGCCCTAAGAATAATATGGGTCAGAGCGACCAAAGAAATGGGTGTGTTTAGATTAAGTAAAAGGTCTGGGCCACAGGAATGTGGGAGGAAGGTAAGGAAAGAGAGTAGAAGAAAGACATGGACAAAATTTGAAATTTCAACCAAGTTTTGTTCCTAGAGGTGAAGAAAATAAACAAGGAAGAGATTTAGCAGTCAGTAGGAGATGCTTTACGACGTCAGCATATGAGAAGTACCCATCTTTCAGCATTCATTCATTTGTACAGCAAATATTTATTCAATACCTACTATGTGTTACACCGTCCTTGGAATTTGGGATTCATTACTGAAGAAAATAGGCAAACACCCCTGCCCTCATGGGACTCACATGATTGTAGAGAGAGAGAGACGATTGGCAATAAACTCAATAAATGAACTAGATAGCATGCTAAAAAGTTATAAGTGCTGTGAACAAAAGGACCCTTAAGGCAAGAGAAGAGGGCAAGGAGTAATACCACGGAGGGGAAGGGTGTGGACGTACCAAGTATGGCAAGGGTCAGAGGCCACAAAGCTCATTCCTCCCTGGCAGTACTTGGGGCCACCACTCAAATAGTGGGTTTGCTTCTTGCTGTTCTGTCTGACTTTGCTTTTCTAATGACCGTCTTCTGGGCTTTAGGATGTGGAAGTAAAAGAGGTCCTATGAGTGTTCCTGTGAGAGCAGAAGTAGGCATTTAAATCACATTTATTGAGGTAATGAAAATGCTCCAGTGAAAAGTAGTGTCGACACTTTCCAGGGTCCAGGCAGCAGAGGACAACAGGGAAGGCAGGAGAATGAGAAAGTGCAAAGAACTTAAAAACCACGTGCAGCAAGGAGAGAGTAGGTGCTGTTGTCATACATAAAATAAACAAAGGCCATGCATGAAGTTTTGGGATTCAAAAACACTTTGAATTTTGAACCTAAAGAATACTAAAGGCTTTCGAAGAAAAATTCCTTCCCATGGGGGATTCCAAGATCCTAACTGAAAAATTTCATTGGTGGTCTGCTGATGTGACGCCAGGCACCTAGACGATTGCTTCTGTTTCTCACCTTTCTCCAGGACATCATTGCACTGTGTACTCATGGTCAAGCTTGGCGCTTTGATCACAGGGCTAGTATAAAATAATTAAGACCAATTTGAGAGTGGACTAATGTATTCTCAGAGAGAAGGAAGAAACACTTTTTTCCCTTTCAGGAAATGTGCTGTGTGTTATACTATGCTAAACACATTGTGTATTGGACCTTTGTCTCTGACAGAGGCAAGCAAACCTAATGAATCCACGTCTTAGCATGGGGAGGGTGCTTCTAAGCCATAGGGAGAATTTGTCAACCTCTGATCTATGGTGACACGTTTATGCCATAGTGGGGTACTGCTCTCCAATTCTCATCCCTGGACTGGAGAACTGGTTTAGGAGAAGGGGAGGAATAAGAGCCCTTGTGGCAAATTCTGAGACCTTCCCAGGGCCACCCCCAGTGTGATTGCACCAAATGTCTGCGTATTGGAGGAAGTGATATGAGCAAGAATTCTCTGAGCCACATATCTAGTTAAACAGGGCTTCTCCCCTCAGATGCTTCAGGTTGGTGCTTGAAATTTCACAAAATAAGATAAGATGTCACTTCTCAGCAGATGCTGGAGGCAGTGATGTTTCCCAGAATGCACCGAATCAGACAAAATTACCTCTACACTTGAGAACACCCTAGATATCCCACCCACACAAGAAGTTGCTCAAGTCAAAATATTTCACAATACTGTATTCCACCCAAATTAGAACAATGGAGACAACTGGAAAGTGTAATAGGAACTGTACAGAACCAAAGGAAGAGAGAAAAGAGTCTGTGTGCATCTTTTCTTAACATCAACAGGCAAACAGAAATTGTAAGCGAAGAATAGGCACCTAAATTTTTTTGCAATTCTTTTTTCAAGTTTGGGGAATTCTTTTGCAGCAGATTTTCTGGACATCAGAAAAGGGATTCAGGAGGTGTAAGAGAAGTGACAAGTGTAAGCCAGAGAGAAGCGGACAGAGCCAGGGGCATAGGAAGCATACTTAATTTTCATTTGAACCTAAACATTTTTACAGAGACTGTCAGAGTTTATTGGCTTAGCTGTGTAACCCTGCTACAAATTGCAATTGTTCCATAATGCAGAAATGAGGAAATGTTCCATGGAATTGTGTTTTTCCCCTTTGGTGTTCCTTGCTTCGGTGCAAAATGTTAAGAAAAAGTTTACTCTGTGGTTTATTCTAAACAAATTCAATTCAGCATCCAGGTATTATTGCTCAATCAGCCAACTTAAGTACTTATTTTTAAAAGTGTATTTTTGACTTTAAACACTTAAATCCATTGTGGTTTATCATGTCAATATATATTTTGGCTCACGCACAGCTCCGAGAAGGCCTGGTAAAATTCCTTAAAGGAGTCTGTGAAAGGCTCCTCCAGCAGAAGCACGGCCTCCCTGTTTCCAGAGAAGATAGATCTGCCTCCGAATACCTCAAAGCCTCCTCTGAAACTGCCTGACCCTCCTGTTTGAGAGCCAAATTCAGGCCCCGACGATGGGGTAAACGTACCAACCAAATACGTTGCTTTTCACTTAGCACAAACAAAATCCAAGAACTGGGTGCATGTGGGTGAGTGAGCTCACATTTTGAAATAAGAACAACTTAAATTTGTACAACGACTTCAATTACAATTCGATCCAAGTTTTTCCTCATCTGATCTCCAATAACAACCTTGGAAAACAGGCAGGGCAGCAACTAAGGTTCCTATTTTCATAGATGAGGAAACAGATGAAAAAATATTCAGCGATGGTCCAGGGCCACAGTATTCCATCCAAGACAGTAGATGGAGGAGCATTTAACATACAATTTGTTTGGTTTTGTACCAACTTCAAATCCAGTGCACGTCTATTATGTAACAGAGCCTCTTGAGAATAAATTGACTTCAGGTAAATACTTAAAGTTCATAATACTAGGCTACTGAAAATTTTTATATTAGAAATATTGGCAGGAATTCTTATTTTTATTAGTATCCCAACTATTAAAGTAGCACAAGAAAGACTTTTAATAAATCAAATGGAACAGCTCAGAAGGGAAAAAAATGTTTCCCCATCTAGAATATTACTGGATGCCATACACTCCCAGTTCATCCAGAACATTCTTTCAAAGGCCCTTGCACTGTTCAGAGAAGATGGGTATTTGTAATGAGCTCCAGTCAAAGATGGAAACATTAATTCTGCCAAGAACATTTTTCAGAGATATTCCACTGTTAATAATTATAAGTTGTCTCCCAAATAGAGCAATATTACTACCCCTACTGCTGTTGCTGCTGCTATATTTCCATTAATATAACAATAACTAATATTTTAAAAATGTTTACTGTGCACCGAGTACTGTGCCATGCACTTTCTGTGGATACATTGCTTTTCTTTCTTGTTCATTCCTCATGACAGGCTTCATCCTCATATTACAGAACAAAAGCCTGTGACTTGAGATAAATAATTTTCCCATAGTCACATAATTAGCATGGGATGGAGCCAGGATTTTAACTTAGGCAATATAATTTCAGGATTTTAATTTAGGCAATATAATTTCAGAACCCACAAGCCTAAATGCTATGTGATATTGCCTTCTCAGCAGCTGCTTATAATAATAATAATTATCATAACAACTAAAATATGTTGATTTTTTATTATCAAACTTGTTTTTAGAAATGATCTGAATGAGAGTTGAAGAGGTGAAGGGATTTACCCGCGTTCCCACGGCTAGTAAGTTAAAGAATAGAGGTTCATATTCAGACAGTCTGATTTTCAGATGAGGGAAACTGAATCCCACGATTTCCCTTCCCGTGAATGATCTCACAAATTAAACTGTAGGTCTAGATTCTCTAGAATGAGGACCTCAGACCTTACATCCTTCTAAATCCAGATTTCACGTTAGGAATTCTCAAACTCTTGAGTTGATGGGGATTCGCTTTCATTCCTCTGGAATATTATGGATTACAAAACAGCTTGAGAGACTTGGGCAGGCATAGAGTCACATTTAAAAAAACCTTCCAGATGATTAGGGATATTTTTATTGACAGTGTAGATGCCTGAGACCTTGAGAGTCAAGAAATTACATTTATGTTTGTCCTGAAGATGCTTTCTACCTGATTTAAAAAATCTGTTTTCCTGAGAAAATATTGCAACAGGTTGTGTGATAGCAGGTTCTGCTGCTGTCTCTCTGGATTCTAAGGCTTTGGAGAGTGGTCCTCACATAGAGCAGGATGAGCTCATCCAGCCTTCACAGGGTCTCGGGATTAACCCACAAAGCGCCGTGGAAGGCTCACTGCAAGGCTAAGGGCATGAGGCTTGTGTGCTTTGTTCCCTCACATCATTAAATGGAAACCACCACAACCATCTCAGGTAATGAAGGTTACTTTTATTATTGCCAATAGGTATAATGAAGGGAATTATCTTCTACCATGGGGTTCTTCTTACCTCTATCTACTCTTTCCTGAGAAGAGACATGTTGTTGTGTTGCTATATGCAGTTTGGCTTTTATTTTTGGCATGTTAGTTTGAATTCAGAATGCTCACAGGGTGCTAGAGTTCCATGGCTTTCTAACTTTCCAAATTTCTGGATGATGCTTTGATGGACATATAAGCCCCTAGAGCAATATGTAAATGTGTTCTCCTACTGCCATTGTAAAAAAGAAAGCACGTGAATAGTTGTGTCTGGAGAGTTGCCTATGGTTGTATTCTTGGGGCCCATCTTAGAGAGGGACCCACATCAGGGAGGGTGTGCTTCTTGGACCCCATCCCTGACAGGTAAAATGACTGCAGTACTGCAAAAAGTCTCCTTGTACATGACCTACCTAAGCTGACAGGCAGTCTCAGAGGTATGAACAGGGATGAAGTGTGTGAATCAATGCCAAAAGTGAAGTATGGCCATGGTTTCAATAAGACCACCAGAGACCAGCCCAATACTGACTGGTTAGAAGTGTTCTATGGATAAGGACGCACGACAGTGAGACACTAGTCAGATGTTTTGAGAGTAAGCCACCATTCTGTGTGATCATTGACAAATCACTCAGCCAGCCTGGTCTTTACGTTCCTCATGTACTAAATAAAAAGTTGGACTTCTTGTTCTTCAACCCTGCCATTCTCACTCTGAAATGCTCTGATCTCTACTCTAGACTTGTATACCATGCTTTGAGAATCATTGATCTAGTAACCAAAAAAACTCACTGTACATTACTTCCCAAGCTGTAGAAAGGATAAAGGAAGAAAAACTTCCTCACTGCTAGAATTTGGTTTCAGAGATATTTAATGACAGCATTGAAGATGTGTCATTCATCCATAGTTGGTAAGAGTCACGGTCAACTGTTTTATTAAATCATATATCATCTCGTTCCACAATTACCAGTCTCTAATTATGTAATTCTATTCCACCAGTTTGTGTGAGGGGAGTCTTCTTCTTCTACTCTCTGCATCTAAACCCTAAAATAAACTTATGACATTCATGATCATCTTACATTCTGTTGCATTCCAAAATTTTTCTGCTCTTGATTTTACTTACGATTATTCCTACTTTCCCTCATTATAGAATCATAATCTTTCAGAACTAAAAGTGATTTCAGAAATGATTTAATCCTGTCTCTGTTTTACTTAATTAAAAATTGAGAACAGGAAAGATCATACAATTTGCCAAAGGCTTACAGCTGGTTAGTGGTAGAGTTATGCTAAGTATCAGGTGCCTAACCCTTGACCTGAAGTTTTTAGTGAGACCCAGGAAGCTCTGGCTTAACCAGAGGGCAGAGCCCAATCTGATCTGATCTGAGAGATTTGGATACAGCCACCTGACCTCAGAAATGCCCAGGTAGTGAGCCATAGTGTAAGCTAGTGTTTGGGTAGCTGGCTAAAGACAGGAGGAGTGGAGAGGGGAGAATAAAAGTGGAGTTGGGAGCATTTGGTCTCCTTTTCAATTTGGCAGAAGGTGAACTCTAGGGATGGGCGAGGGTAGAAAGGATTTAAACAAAGTTAGGATGCCTTCAAATGCTAAAATATTCAGCCAGACCCTTCATTATGTATTTTGCCAAAATCTCTACTTCTGAGGTTTTTTTGTTGAATGTGTACAACTTCATTGAAAGTTCCAAACACAAAAAGCACATGTTTTAAAGAATCCATTGGATAACTATTAGAAATAATTAACAACTACAGTAAAGTTGCGGGGTACAAAATCAACTTACAAAAATCAGTTGCATTTCTACACTTTAATAACGAACTTACAGAAAGAGAACTCAAGAATACAATTCCATTTATGATTGCAACTAAGAGAATAAAGTACCTAGGAATAAATTTAACCAAGGAAGTGAAGGACTTATACAATGAAAACTATAAGACATTACTGAAAGAAATAGATAAGGACATAAAGAGATGGAGAGAGATTCTACGCAAATGGATTAGAAGAATAAACATAGTTAAAATGTCCATACTACCCAAAGCAATCTACAGATTCAATGCAATCCCAGTCAGAATCCCAATGATATTCTTCACGGGAATAGAACACAAAGAATCCTAAAATTCATATGGGGCAACCAAAGACCCCGAATTGCAAAAGCAATACTCAGAAAAAAAAGAACAAAGCTGGAGCGACTGGTACAAAAACAGGCACATAGATCAATGATACAGAATTGAAAGCCCAGAAGGAAAACTGAACATCTATGGAGAGCTAATCTTCAACAAAGATGCCAAGAACATACAATGGAGAAAAGATAGCCTCTTCAATAAATGATGTTGGGAAAACTGGGCAGCCACATGCAAAAGAATGACAGTAGACCATTATCTCATATTTTTCCAAAGAAGATATACAGATGGCCAATAAACACATGAAAATATGTTCAACATCACTAATCATCAGGGAAATGCAAATCAAAACTACACTAAGATGCCACCTTACACCTGTTAAAATGGCTATAATCACTAAGACTAAGAATAACAAATGTTGGAGAGGCTGTGGAGAAAAGGGAACCGTCACATACTGCCGGTGGGAATGCAAACTGGTGCAGCCACTATGGAAAACAGTATGGAGATTCCTCAAAAAACTAAAAATAGAACTACCAGATGACACAGCTATCCCACTACTGGGTATCTATGCAAACAGCTTGAAATCAACAATCCAAAGTAACATATGCACCCCTATGTTCATTGCAGCACTGTTCACAATAGCCAAGACATGGAAACAATGCAAGTGCATTGATGATTGGATAAAGAAGATGTGGTATATATATATACAATGGGATACTACTCAGCCAGAAAAAAAGACAAAATCATCCCATTTGCAACAACATGGGTGGACCTGGAGGGAATAAGTCAGACTGAGAAAGACAAACACCAGATGATTTCACTCGTACGTGGAATATGAACAAACACATGGACAAAGAAAACAATTCAGTGGTTACAAGGGGAAGATGGGTGGGGGTGAGCACAGGGGGTGAAGAGAAGCACTTATGTGGTGACAGTCAAGAACTAATGTACAACTGAAATTTCACATTGATGTAAACTATTATGAACTCAATTAAAAAATTGAAATTGTGCATGGGGATGTAATATACAGCATGGTGACTATAGTTAATACTGTAGCACATATTTGAACGTTGCTGAGAGTAGGTGGTAAAAGTTCTCATCACAAGAAAGAAAACTTGTAACTATGTGTGGTGACAGAATGGTAACTAGACTTGTGGTGATTGTTTTGCATTGTATACAAATATCGAATTAGTATGTTGTACACCTGAAACTAATGTAATGTTGTGTGTCAACTACACTTCAACAAAAAAATTAAATTGTGGTAAAAGAAAAAAAAGGCACGTGTTAGCTGCTTTGGTGAGAATAGACAGGGAGGGGTCAGGTAAAGGCTGGAGCCCAGCCTCTAGTCAAGACATGATGGAGGCTTGGAGGAAACCTGTAGGCACAGGAACACCTGTAGGCTAGGCAGGTGGATTGTGGGTGATTTTATTTTCTTTTTAAATTTTCCTTTTTTCTTGGTACATATTTTATTAAGAAAAGAATAAAAGTAAAAATTGCTTTACTGGATGTTCGCCTGAAATGACATTCTGCCTACCTCTTTTTTATGGTTACCTTTTATTTTGAAACAATTTCAAACTTTTACAGAAGTTGTAAGAATAGTTTAAAAGAATTTGATATACTCCACTCAGATCCACCAATTGTTAATATTTGCTATGTTTGCACATTCTTTTTCTCTCTCTCACCCTACACATGAAAATTACATATTCGTTCTGAATCACTTGAGAGTACATTGCTTTTTACCCCTAAATACTTTATGTATATTTCTTAAGAACACAGACATCCACTTATATAACCATGGACAACTATCAAAATCAGGAAACTTTACATGGATACATTATTATTATCTCACCTATAGACCTTGTGCAAATTTCACCGTGTCCCCGTATTGTCCTGTACAGCAATTTTCTCCTGGCTGAGATCCAACGCAGGATCACATTGCATTTAGTTTTCCCATCTCTTTAGTTTCCTTTAATCTGGATCAGTTTCTCCTCCGTCTTTTGCCTTTCATGACTGACATTTTTGAAGAGTACAGGTTTTTTATTTGTAGAATGTTCCTCAATTTGGGTTTATCTGCGATTTCCTCATGATGGGATTCAGGTTATACTTTTTGGAAGGAGTCCTTTCTGAGAACTGTTGTGGTTTTTCAGGGCATCGTGTTGGGAGACACATAATGTGGTTTGTTAATGTTGCTGATAAAGTTAACTATTGGTGATATTAACTTTAGGGTAAGACTACATATTTCAATAGTGGATATTTTTGTTGTCTTCAGCTCAATGCAGTGTCATTATTAAATAATAGTTTTGGAAATATTTTTAAAATTAACACGGGCTCACATTTAATCCATGTTAAAGTTAGGCGCACCTACAGAAACAAGGGTTGTGAGCATAATTGCAATACCAGGCCGAGTTCTATCACAATAAAAATGTAGATTAGGGGGAAATTTCAGGTAAAAGTGAATGTTGACCTAAGCGGAAATAACTGCTCGTTTTCGGCTTCTGCATGTGTGTACTTTCCAGGGTATTATTTGGATACATACATTTTTCACATCTGTTGCCTAAAATCTAAGCATCAAATGTAAATTATAGCATTTGGGGGACATTATGTATACTTGTGAGCTTCTCCTGGAATGACTTACTTGGTCCTGATTAAAAATGAATGGATTCAGAATGATGGTCCTATAATATTTTAATCTACGATGGATCACTGCAATGTTATTCCTGTTTGTGGCTATGAAAGAAAATGACTTGTTTCTTTAGAGCAACAATGAAAGTTCATAAAGACTTTGGATTTTTGGATGAAATATACTTTATTTGTATTAATCCATTTAGAAACCATTCAGTATTTGAAAATTGATCTTAAAGATGTTGATGAGATAATACTTAACTTTTCTGCAAAAAAGCAATTGGATTTCTATGGCATCTTTGTTTTTGAACTACCCTCATCAGAATTATCACTGGTGGTGCTGTTAAGTGTGGCAAAGGGTGTTTTGTTTTAATAAAAGTTTTAGCTGTAGCTGAACCATCGTGGGTTTAAAAGGTACAGCTAAAATGCTTGCCGCAGAGCAGACCCTGCAATTCTTTACTTTGGGTGTAGAAGGATTCTCTTTCGTATTAAATCAGATTTACTAGTTATTCCACATTCCCAACAACAGTAAGAAGAAAAGGTGGAGTGAGGGAAAGTGGATGGAAACAGGATTTCAGGAACACCAGCGCCCAGGGCTTAGATGGTGCAATAGAGGGAGTCTGGCTGGGATAATTCCTATTTCCATTGCTGTGAACCCAATTCTTTGGAATGTTGCGTCCAGTTCAGCGTTGTGAAGCCGCAGTGCTGCCCAGGGGTGAAAATGGCAGTAGCTCTATGCTGCCATCTGGTGGTAGACTGCTGCACTGCCTCCCCCAGTGAGTCATGGGCCCTTGACCGACCCAGGCGCCAAGGTACAAAACTGGAAAGTTCGGCCTGTTTGTCCACTATGTACCACAGATACATCTCTACTCTTTTGGTGTTATTTTCTCCTCTGTGGACTATGTCTCTCCTCCCTTCAGATAGCTTGATGCCCTTTGTACTGTCTCTCCTTTTCCCATCAGTCCAAGAACAAGAGTAAGAACAACTAACATTTATTGTGTCTGTCCTTGCTCCCAGGTGCTCTAAATGTTCTGTAAATATTATGTTATTTAATCCTGGAAAAAAACACATGGCATAGAGATAGTTATTAAGACATTTTATAGAAAATAAAACATATTTAATAATGGCTGAGCCCATGTTGGATCATTGGCCTGTCTCTCTAGAGCCTGAACTCTTAATCAATACATTGCTTTCACACCTGTGAGTGAAATTGAATAAAATATTACCTATCCCATGGACATTTTATTTGGTCTTATTTCTAATTGTGGAATGAAAGATTTATCTCTTATGAAAAGATGTCAAGACTTAGTGAGCTGGTTGCAAAAATATTTGGGGGATATAGGGACCCTTTAACTAGTGCCTTAAATTTGCCTATAATTAAGGCAGCCATGATTCTGAGCCAATCTGGAGAAAATGGAATAATTTAATAATTATGAAAGTCAAATGAGACAATGCACATGAATTGGGTTTGGACAGCCTACACCACATGAATTAGTGTTATGTCATACTGTTGCATAGATTTCTAATTAATGTTCACACATGAAGCAGTATATTCAGTAGAGGGGTAAATATTCAATTTGTGATGCATTTGAGTTGAGTGCAACTTCTTTTACTTGGAGAATAAAAATTCTGTCCGATTGACTTTAAAGCAAGATTATTTTTTAGAATACTCAAAAAATATTACATATGTTGCATTATTTTTAGCATACACTGTAACCAAAAATAATAGTCAACCAACCAACTAGTCATCCAACCTTCTAAGTGCAGATTCTTATTAAACTTAAGGATTTATGAAATGATACCATGTTTCCAAGAATTTCTTTCTGGTCTGGTTTTTAGATACACGAAATATTTATGATTAAAATATAGACTTTAGGGGCTGGCCCCGTGGCCGAGTGGTTAAGTTCGCGTGCTCTGCTGCAGGCGGCCCAGTGTTTCGTTGGTTTGAATCCTGGACGCGGACATGGCACTGCTCATCAAACCACGCTGAGGCGGCGTCCCACATGCAGAAGGACCTACAACTAAGAATCTACAACTATGTACTGGGGGGCTTTGGGGAGAAAAAGGAAAAAAATAA
Organism: Equus asinus; assembly: GCF_041296235.1. Classification (NCBI taxonomy): domain Eukaryota; kingdom Metazoa; phylum Chordata; class Mammalia; order Perissodactyla; family Equidae; genus Equus; species Equus asinus. Next base: position 27,313,261 of record NC_091801.1, on the reverse strand, counting down.
AACCTTTAAAATATAGACTTTAATATTTTGTATTATATTATGTATATTTAATATTTAGTATTTTATAATTAAAATATAGACTTTAAGCTTGTGGCAAGTGGTGGGTATTCCATAAATATTCCCTTCTGGAGCCCCACCTGAGCACTGGTGTTCCTGAAACCCTATTTCCATTCACTTTCTCTCCCTCAGCCTTTTTGATCTGTGAGGATCCCCGAGTGGGATTCCGAGCTGTATACAACCTGTAGATTCAGCCATGTCTAGAGATATGTAGGAGACCTCCTAGAGATTAACTAACATGAGATGCTAGAGAGGGCATTGGAAAGAATTTCCTTGAAAAGGCCTGGTACACTTACAAGTTTCTTTCAAGCTTTAGAGTAAGAAAGGAGGGGAGATCGTGGGAAAGTCAGTATAGTAAGGTGGTATTGCTCAGATTGTCCCATAGTATGCTATCTCCCACGCTCAGCGTTATGAGGAAAGGAGGCTGTGTCATACACACAAGGCCACAGCCTCCACATCTCTGTGAGATGCTGAACACGGCCAAAAGGACTGTGTGGGGCCCACGTTGATGTGGGGCACCAATAAGAACAAGGACATTGTCTTCTCTTGGACGAACAATGGTGAGAGCACGTTGGAGAATGGAAGAGAGCAAAGGCACTGGGTTAGATTCTGTAGCTTGGTTACTCTAAAAGTCATTCCTAATGTCCTTTCCCTTCCTCTACCATATGGGCTGGAAGGCTGACACACCTTTCCAGATGCCCTTGCAGGAAGAGGTTTCCATATGAGCTAGTTCTGGGTAATGAGATGTAAGTGGAAGCCATTAGTTTGGGTTACTGGGAATGTTTTGGAAAAAGACAATTTTGGCTGGAATGCTTCTTCAGCCCTTTGCGTTTCTCCTTCTTTATCCTTCCCACTTGGAACCAGTTCAGGACACTTAAACTGCTAGATTTCTTTTTGCATAGATAAACAAATCCCTATTTTTTCCTCAAACTCTTTATAGTAGGAATTTCTGCTGTTTGCCTTTGAATGCATTCCTGACTGATTAAGGCTCCATGAAGCACAAGTGCTAGCTGATAAACTTCAAGGTGGTGTCGCTAGCTCCCTGGACCAACCCACTCAGGGCAGTGGAAGCCAGGAATATGGGACGCATTGTCAGAAGTGGTGGTGGGAGAGCTCACGGATGCCAAGGGTACATAAACTTTGGTAGGTATGTGCTTGGGCTGGAGTTCCTAAATTTCTGCAAGTGGGGTGGGAGGCTCAACTAAAGAACTACACTTTGGGTTTTCTTTATTGTGATTGCTTTGTAGTCATCAGCTGGTGTAGCTTGAGGAAACTTGGGTTGCATGTGTATTGGTGTTCATGTTCATGGATTTCAATGTATCAATTTGCTGAGTTTTTACAAGTATCTACCACATGCTTAACAGTTTACTGGATCAAGTTTTCACAAACTCTTGTAAAGGGGCACATAGTAAATATTTCAGGCTATGCAGGTCATTCAGTCTGTCACAACTACTCAACACTGCCCGTTGTTGCATGAAAAGAGCCATTGATAATATGTAAATAGTTGAGTATAGCTGTCTTCAATAAAACTTTATTTACCAAAACAGGTGGTGGGCTGGATTTGACCTGAGAGCTATAGTTTGCCAACCATTTGCTCTGGATCTTAGAGTGGCACAAAAAATGAGTTAGGTTTTCTCTTAAGTTAGATTTACATGTCCCTTAAATCATGTTTATACTTTAATTTGTACAGCAAAATTCATTTGTCTCCATAGAATTTTTCTTAGGATTTCCCCCATAGATGTTGGATGATGTTGAGCAGATTTTCTGGGCCACTTGCCTTTCTGATGCATAAGACCCTCGTAGCAGTGTTTCTGAAACTGTGTTCTGCAGGACATCAGTTCCGTTGGATAGCTCAAAAAAAAAAAAAAAAATAAGGTAGGGATAAGTAAACTTGAAAAGTACTGAATTTAAAAAGTTAAATCAATTTCTCTGTCTTATATGGTACAACATCTATCTGGTCACCCAAGCTAGAAATTTATGGGTTACTTATTTATTTCTGTCCCGCATCTAATCTATTTCCAAGACCTATTAATTTTGCTTCCTAAATATTTTTCCTCCCTCTCTCTCCGTCTTTATTCTCCCATATATCTTATTTCAAGTTGTGGTACCCTTCATATTCAGTCTCTCCCAGACCTCAACCCCACCTGCCAGAATCTTGTGTCAAAAATGCAAATCTAACCATGTGGCTGCCCTGCTTAAAACCCATCCACACCTCCTTGCTGGCCAGGGCAGCGTTTTCTAACTTGTGTTCACTAGGATATGAGATGTGGTGCAAGAATAATTCTGCGTGAAACCTAGAATAAACCAATTTCAACAGAGTGTTTTTGTTTTGTTTTACCTCTCAGGGCTCTTAATACACTAATGAACATTTTGACCCTTAAGAGAAGATATGAGATTTCCCACATCCACTTGGACATGCAGCACCCATTTTTCCTGGGGACAGTGTGAGTGATTAGGATTCCAGTCAACATTTTTGAGAAACACTTCCCGATAGATATTGCAAAGAAGTCAAATTAGTGGGGATTTAATCAGCTCTATATCCCCGATCTAAGGATCTGTTTCTCTTTTGATGCTGCTTACAACAGTTTTTCTTGTTTAGATTGTTTACTGTTCCCTTGCCATGCATGTAGCCTGGGCACGTGGAGAAGAAATTAGGCTTATGAGTCACAGAGTTTGGCTTTGGAATTTCAACTACTTATTAGATGTAGGAGCTCATGTATGTTTCTTCAGTTGCTTTGAATCTCTTTTTCTTCATCATTAAACTCGACAGAAAACCTACCTTATACGAATATTTTGATTAAATTATACAGTATCTATAAGATAAAAAGCTCAGTGACTGGCATGTGGAAACTGCTCAATAAATGCTATTTCTATGTATGTTTGAACTTTCAGGAATTCTTAGCAGGAATGCTGTGGAACCAACTCTATGTTTGGTTCGGCCTTCTACCTGAATAATAACAAAGTCTCTGTGTACAAGGAAGGATCTTGAGAAAATATCTTACGCAACCTACAGAGTATTATCCACACTCTGCCAGTAGGAACTAACGAGCCCTCTAACTAAGGGGGAACAAAGGTGGCCCTCTCTTCGTTTGTGGTTCAGGTGATTTCATCTTCTCCATCGTGTGTATGACAACGCCGAGGATGCCTTCTCGCACAGGCTCCAACGATGCATTTAATTGCACGTTGTTTGTCTTTTGTGTGAAATAATGTGAACATATCTGGTCCTTGCCTTGTGTCAAAAATTCTTCCCCCTCCCTGAATTTATTAACAAAATAAATGATAGATATTTTTGTCTGTTAACGAATGATAGTCTGAACTTTGGGGCTGTGCTATCCACAAATGTTTATTTTTAAAATTTTAATTAAAGACCTTAAAAAATACACTACAAATTTTAAGGAAAATATGAACAAAGTGTGATGTATTTAAAAATGGGCATGGAATATTATTGAGGAGATATAAAATTTTCTGAGATATTAATGCTTTTAAAATAATCTAGAAAAATATTTAATAAAATATGCAGTGGACAGAGCAAGAATTTAGGTAGGGCAGTTCCTAGAAACAGCTTAAAAATGAGAAATCTGAAGCTTTCACTTCTCTGTTATGCTCCATTTTCTCAGTAGATGGCACCCTTCTCCTACCTTCAAAGCTTTTTGTTTTTACACTAGGGTGTAAAAGGCTGACAATCCATTACAACAGTTACTAAATCCTCTTTGGGTCTTAGCTAATTAATTACAGCCCTACAGTACCTTGCACACAGAATAGATTGCATGGTTAAGACAATATTTTAACTACAGTGAAGAAATTTATTCTTGCATTTTACTTTAATAGATTTGCAAAATTCAATTCTTTCATTCATCTCTTGGTGATTCACATCCATAGTCTCAAATATTGTCCTCTTTCCAATATTCTAGCTTCATCCTAGTCCTCTTACTGCAGAAGGTGACCCATCTACTGTTTTATCAAGAAGATCAAGTCATTCATTGTTTCATTTATTCAATTGACAATCGTTCATTCAGTACTTACCATATGCCAGATGCTGTTAAGCTCAAAGGATGCAAAGATGCCTGAGCTATGGTCTTTGCCTTTAAAGAGCTCAAAACTTATTTGGAGGAGACAGAGAGAAACAATTATAATATATGCACAATTATACTTATTACAATATTAGAGATACACCCTCGGTGTTAAGGGAGCCCAGAGAGAGTGGACCAAACCCAGCCTGTGGGAGGGAGTGTGGGAGAGTTCCCTGAAATTATTAACATTACCTAAGCCGAGTCTTCAGAAATGAAGAGGAATTAGTTTTCAAATATCAGGGCGGAGGTACATTCCAGGTAGGGAGTGTTTTGGGTGAAGCACTAGAGGTGAGATACATCATAGATGTGTAGGCACTTTTCAGAGCAGCTCCACCTTAAATGCTATCGGTACTTCTCCATCCTGGCTGCATATTAGATTCACTTAGGGACCTCTAAAAAAATACCAATTTCTGGACTTCATTCCCAGATAGTCTTCTTTAATTCATCTCAAGATGCCTGGGCACTGGTGTTAAAAAATTTCCCTGGGTGATTTTAACAAGGATCCAGGGTTGGGAAATATTGTTTTTGTTGGTGAGGGTCTGAGTGAGTGATGACAAATTAGCTCGGGGGAAGGGCGAGTGTAGACAGGAGTCTTCACATGTTTCATTTGTCAAACCTGGTAATTTTGTAGAATCTGGGCCCTCTCTCAGCAATTCTGTTGAGCAGACCTGAGGTGAAATCCAGGAATATGAATTTCTAACAGTTTCCAAATGAATCTGATAAAAGTGCTTAGGACGTCACATCTGAGAAACACCAGAAGGCATCAAGGAAGCCTTGAGTTATGCTAAGGTTCTCGGACTTTGTCCTGTTGTCAGTGTGGTACTGTTAAAGAAGTTTTGTTTTTCGGCTTTTTGTGTTTTTGCAAGGGACTGAGACGGTTTTGGAATTGCTCTTGAGAGGGGCCACTCCAGCCATCCTGTGGACAGGATGATGTGCCAGGAGGCAGGGAGACAATTGAGAAAGCTCTTTAAAATTCCAGGTGAGAGGGGAAGAGCCTAACCGGGGTGGTGGTTGTTAAGGATGAGGGTGGGGTGGTGGGATAGTGGGCATGCCAGAGATATTTAGAATGACAAGTTGTCAGGACATGGTGACCAATAGGGGCTAAAAGAGAAGGAAAGGCCTAGACCGAGGTTTTTAGGGACCCAAAGTATTAAAAATGAGCTGGTTTGGAGGGAGCTTAAAAATGAACAAACAAGCATGATTTCTAATATGGGGAAAGGCAGTTAAATCTTTTTACAATTTAGTATAGATGTTGATGGAACACTACATATTCCTTTCCTGATTAAATTTTAGACTATGCCCCCCTTTTTAAAGTTTTGCTTTTGATGGAATTTAATTATTTAACTTAGTTGACACAAATAAGAATCTATACTAAAACTGTGACTTGCTATTCAATCACGTACTATAGAGTAGTAAGAACTGGTTTAGAAGGAAGGAAGTTGAACAATTATAAGGCAGAATAGTAATTAGTACAATTGCCACATATAAATATCTACACATATAAATGCATGCATGTATGTATCCATTACATAGATATGCTCATACACACACATGCACACAGCTTACCACAAGGAAAAAATACAGTGAGTCAATAGCATATATAATTTACAAGATATGGTTTCTCCTTGCCTTGAAAATCATGAATTATGAACTTTTGTGTGCATACTTTTGCTCAATACTACTTATAAATTTATTTATTTTTTGAAAATGAAAATACAGCAAATATATATATCAGAATAACTTTATAAATAACTTTACGTTCTGTCATCTATACAGCATAAACATCAGAACCTGTATATACATATATAATACATACAAGCCTTTAGCATTTGATTCTTGTTTTCACAAAATTTGGTAATGATTACGTTATGAAAACATAAATGACTGTGAAAATAAGCCTGATTTTATAGAAGTGGTAAAATCACAGACCAGAAACCAAGTGTGAATATTTTATTGAGGGGAACTCAGGCTAAAACTGTATTTTATTTTCAAAATAGCAATGTCTTCACTTCACCTACACATTATCTTTATTTTATTTCAAAGGGAAATTTTTCATTTAGTTATAGTAATACTCTAGTACTTTAAAATGATTAGACTGCAACAAATGTGCTATATATTTAGGAGAATAGGTTATAGCTATTAAACACTATGATTTAGAGACTTTTAATAAGTTGGAAATATGTAAGATATAATGGTGAGTGGAAAAAAGATAGGGTTTTTTTATTCCAATTTCATAAAAACCACAAAATAAAGGAGTTGAAAAAGACTACATTAAAATGTTGGTAGTGATCATTTCTCTATAGTGTTATTATGTAGAATTTCTCTTTTTAATTTACATATTTCTGAGTTTTTTACATGTTTACAAAAATTCCTTTTTAAAATTTTATATACTTATAAAATTTATAAATGTATATTTATATTTCTTATAAATGTATTTTTATTTATAAAATAAAATTTTATAAAAATATATTTATACTTATTCTTTCTTTCTTTTTCTTGTTTTGGTTGAGGAAGATTATTGCTGAGCTGACATCTGTGCTAATTTCCCTCTGTTTTTTATGTGGGAGGCCACCACAGCATGGCTTGATGAGCGGGGTGAGGTCCACACCCAGAATCTGAACCTGTGAACTCCAGGCCACCAAAGCAGAGAGTGCAAACTTAACCCCTATGCCAAGGGGCTGGCCCCTATACTTCTTCTGATTAATGATCTCTAAATAGAAGAAAATCTAGTGATCTTACCCCTCACTCCCCCAAATAAGATTGTGTTGCCTCATTGTACATGTATATATATATTTTTTGAGAATTTCTTTTTTGAGGAGGATTAGCCCTGAGCTAACATCCACTGCCAATCCTCCTCTTTTTGCTGAGGAAGACTGGCCCATCTTCCTCTACTTTATATGTGGGACACCTACCACAGCACGGCTTGCCAAGCGGTGCTATGTCTGCACCCGGGATCTGAACTGGCAAACCCTGGGCCGCTGAAGCAGAATGTGTGAACTTAACCGCCGTGCCACTGGGCTGGCCCCATACGTATAATTTTTAAAAGTTATAATGGGCCATATAATGAGTATAAGGAAATTCACCCAAGTTCTGTTTTTTGATTTTTTTCCTGTAGTAAATTTTTTTTGTGTGTGTGCTATTTCAAATATTGAATTCTTTCCAGATATTTTTTCTTGTGTCCTTCAGTTGCTGGTACCTTGAAATTCAATACTACTGAGGGAGAATGGAGGATGAATTCCAGGGGGCTTGGATGGATGGTGGTTCCACCAACCGACACAGAGGGTATCAGGGCGGAGGGTCCTGTTTTATTTGAAGGGGATGGATCAGTGCCCATGTCCATCAGGTTTCACATATCCAAGTCCAGGGGCAAGAGCTGGGACTCAGATGCAGATTTGGGAGCAATGGGCATATTTGTGGTTGTTGAAAAAATAGGAGGTGATGATTATTTTTGTTTTATGAAATACACTTGATTGTTTATCAAACCAAGGAAGGTGCCACAGCGAACATCAGAGTGATGTGAGGAAGAAACCCCAGGGACGGCCTGCACTTCAGAGGTGTTGAAGAAAGATGTGAAGAAGAACAAAAAGAAATATCAGTGAGGTAGAAGGAAATTTTTAACAGGAAGCCAGCTGTTAGTTCAGGTGATAAAACAATTTTGTTATGTAACAGACTGAAAAACATGTTCATTGAAGACAGTATTATAAAGGAATACAGGTTGACAATGATAGAATGGAAGGAACCTGCTGAAGTAGGGGAGAAAGATGTAAATATGAGAGAGTTAGAGGAACTGGAGATGGTAATCACAACGGGATACTGAAATTGAAGACATCAGGGATGAGGGAACAGGGCAGGCAAATGTCTTAGTCAGCTTGGGCTACTATAAAAACTACACCAGGGGCTGTCCCGGTGGCGCAGTGGTTAAGTGCACACGTTCCACTTCTTGGTGGCCTGGGGTTCACCGGTTCAGATCCCAGGTGCGGACATGGTACCACTTGGCAAAAGCCATGCTGTGGTAGGCGTCCCATGTATAAAGCAGAGGAAGATGGGCACAGATGTTAGCTCAGGGCTGGGCTTCCTCAGCAAAAAGAGGAGGATTGGCAGGAGTTAGCTCAGGGCTAATCTTCCTCAAAAAAAGAAAAAAATATATATACATACCACAAGGGCTGGCCCCGTGGCCTAGTGGTTAAGTTTGGTGCACTTCACTTTGGCAGCCTGGGTTCAGTTTGTTGTTGCAGACCTTCAGCACTCGTCAACCGCCATGCTGTGGTGGTGTCCCATATGCAAAATAAAGGAAGATTGGCACGGATGTTAGCTCAGGGCGAATCTTCCTCAAGCAAAAAGAGGAAGATTGGCAACAGATGTTAGCTCAGGGTGAACCTTCCTCAGGAAAAAAAAATATGTATATACCACAGACTGTATGGCTCCAATTCTGAATACCATCACATTGAGGGGTTAGGATTTCAACATATGAATTTTGGAGGGACACAAACATTCCATCCATTACAGCAAACTATAGGGAAGCCCATAGACAAGGTGATGCTAGAGAGGAGTAGTGATCCTGGAGAGCTGAACTAGTCATGGGTACAATGACAGCATCATCCAAGTTATCAAAAGGGTGGTAGGATGAAGGGGCAGGATGGAGCCATGAACCAGAGAACTAGGTTCAAATTCTATGAATGAAGGAAAAATTGGGAGAATTGTTAGGTATCAGAGAAATAGAGGGTGGTTTAAACTGAAGACATCACGCAAAGATGGAGGAGTAATAGTCTAGAACCTTGTAAACTAATCTTTGTTGAGTCCTTCCTATATGCTAGGCACTACTTGAGACTGCTGAACATATATTAACTTATTTAATTGTCATAGCAACTTTATAGGATAAATGCTATCATTATCTACATATTACAGATGAAGTAAAAAAGTAATTTCTCGTGGTCACAAAGCTCTTAAGTGGTGAAGCCTAGGTTTGAGTGTGCCATCTGGCTTCAGTGTCCAAACCTCTCCCCACCTCCCTGGGCACAAGTGGTAATCCACTCGGAGCATCTTCCTTTTCTTTTTTCTCCACTCTGACATGTCTGGATTTTCATTCCTTTTCTTCGTTATTTGCTTTTTTGTAGATTGTGCTTATTTGATTAAGGAGGTACTCTCCTGTTCTCAGTTTGCTGAGTTTCTTTTTTATTTTATCATCATTAAATACTTTTTCTGCATATATTGAGATAACCATATGATTTTTTTTTTCTACTTTAAATTTGCTTTCCTGGAACAACCCCAAGTTGGTCTTGATTCGATTTTTTAATCCATTGTTGAGGTAGTTTGCCATTATTTTTGTTTAGGATTTTTCCATCTATGCCAATCAGTGATGTTGCTAGGACACTATTAATAAAGTGAAAAGACAACCACAGAATGGAAGAAAATATTTGCAAATCATATATCTGATAAGGGACTTGCATCTAGAATATATCAATAACTCTAACAACTCAATAATAAAAAGGAAAATAATAATCCAATTAAAACAGGGGCAAAGGATCTGAATAGGTATTTTTCCAAAGAAGAATATATAAATGGCTAGTAAGCACATAAGAAGATGTTCGACATCATCAGTCATCATTGAAATGCAAATGAAAACCAAGATGAGATACCACTTTGCACTCCCTAAGGGAGCTAGAATAAAAAAGTCAGATAATAATTGTTGGCCGGGATGTGAAGAAATTGGAACCCTAATACATTGCTGGTGGGAATACAAAATGGTACCGCTGCTTTGGAAAACAGTCTGGCAGTTCCTCACGTGGTTAAACTTAGAGTTAGCATTTGACCCAGAAATTCCACTCTAGGTATATACCCAAGAGAAATAAAAACATATTTCCATATAAAAACTTGTTACATGAATGTTCACAGAAGCATTATTCATAATCGGCAAAACGTGGAAACAACCCAAATGTTCATCACTGATGAATAGATAAAATGTGGAATATATTTTGAGCTTTAAAATGAATGAAGTATTAATATGTACTACAACATGTCTGAACCTTGAAAACATCATACTAAGTGGAAGAAGTCCATCACAAATGAGCACATATTATATGATTCCATTTATATGAAGTGTCAAGAATAGGAAAAATCTGTGGAGGCAGAAAGTAGATTAGTTACTGCCTAGGGCTGGGGCTGGGGGATAGGCTAACTGGGGTTGATAAATAATGGGAATGGGATATCTTTTTGGGGTAATGAAAACGTTATAATATTGATTGTGGAGAATATCACACAATTCTATGAATAGTGAATATTGTATACTAAAACCCATTAAATCATACACTTAAATGGGTGAATTGTATGGTACGTGAATTATAGATCAATACAGCTGTTAGAAAAAAAGAAGAAGAGGAAGGAAGGGAGGAAGAGGAGAAAGAAAGACTGCAGTTTCCATCTTGGGTGCTTTCACTTGCTTTCTCTCTCTGTCAGATCCCTTGCTACGGGAGGAAGCAAGCTGCTGGGTTTGAGAGACCCATGTGGTGAGGAACTGAAGTCTCTGGCCTACAGCAAGCAAGGAACTAAGTTCTTCCAAGAACCATGAGAGTGAGCAGATTCTCTCCCAGCCCAGCCCTCAGATGAGACTGCAGTCTTGGCAGACAGCTTGATTGCAACTTCATGAGAGACTTGAATGAGAACCACCAAACTAAGATGCTTCTAGATTCTTGACCCATGGAAAATGCAAGATAATAAATGTTGGTTATTTTAAGCTGCTAAATTTTGGGGTAATTTGTTACACAGCAATAGACAACTAATATACCACTTGTTGGTCGCAATGTTCTAGAACCATCTACTAGATCAAGTTTGTTCATTTGCTGTTCACAACTGCTATGTTCTTAGTGATTTTTGTTTCCTTGACCAATCAATTATAGAACGGAGTGTGTTAAAATCTCCTACTCTGATTATGAATTTGTATTTGACTCCTATTAGTTCTGTCAACTGTAGCTTTATATATTAGCTTTACACATTTGAGGATACTTTATTAGGTAAATGCAAGAACTGGTATATTGGACACTTTATCATCCTATAGTAACTCACTTTATTATGAGATGGATCCCCTCATTTACTGCTGGGTTTCCCAGTGTATTGTAGTTCATAGTGGAAAGGCAAGCTAAAATATTGATTCTTTCCCTTTCTGTAATAGTTTTCAAGATAATAATTTCTTCCCTATCATCCTTCTAAGGATGACCCATTTTTAAAAAATATATCATTATGAAATCATGTGTTGAAATATATTGATGAGTTATTAATTGATGAATTATTGATGAATTTGAGCTTTTTGAAACTCAAATTGTCCAATCTTGGGCCAGTGGGAGCCTCTTCAAGTTGACCCCTGAATCCTTTTAACACAATCTTAGCAATCTTTGATAGCTTCCTTGCTGTTGGGTATGATAACTTTTCTAGGTACATCTAGCGTATTTCATGCCCCAGTCTTGCAAGCAGCTCCAAGAAGCTCCAGTTTCTTTTAGTGGTAAATGATATTTCAAGACCACACTCTGGGCACTTGGGATATTTGTTGCTACTGAGTTACTTTTTCTAGGCCTCCCATACACACACATTCAAATCAGGACTAGAAGATAATTTTAGTAATCTCTTCTCTGTTACATCTTTATCTCCTTTCCTTCACACTAAGAATACTGTTCTTGGGGACACAGGAGATTACAGAATTAGAATGTCCAATTATTTCATCACACATTACACACATAAGTTTCAGAATAACAATAGTAATACTACCAATAAATATATTTATTGATCAATGTATTTACTGGGAAGACTAAACTTTTTTTGTATATGCTTCCCCACTCCCCCATTTTTATAGGTGTACAATATCTAAATTGAGCAGACATTGCATGTCAGACTATCTCCCTTTTAGCCCCTATTTAACTTTAGTTCGACTAGTAATCACATGTTGTAGTGCTCACTGCCAATCCTTATGTTGATGTCTGCAAGGCCTTAGCCAACAACAAATGTTAGAGGGTATACAGTCCACACAAAACTGCCCTCCCTTCTGATACCAACTGCAAGTTTGGAAGAGTTCCCCAAATCACCCTCCTGTTCAATAATTTGCTAGAACTCACTGAAAGCTATTATACTAATGGTTATGATTTATTATAGGGAAAGGCTACAGATTAAAATCAGCCAAGAGGAGGGGTTGGCCCAGTGGCGTAGTAGTTGAGTTCAGACATTCAGCTTCGGTGGCCCAGGGTTTGCCAGTTCGGATCCTGGGTGTGGACCTGTGCACCACTTATCAAGCCGTGCTGTGGCAGGCGTCCCGCATATAAAGAGGAGGAAGATGGGCACAGATATTAGCTCAGGGCCAATCTGCTTCAGCACAAAGAGGAGGATTGGTGGCACATGTTAGCTCACGGCTAATCTTCCTCAAAAAAACACAAAACAAGCAAACAAAAAATAAATAAAATCAGCCAAGAAAAGAAGCACATAGGGTGGAGACTGGGCAGATAACAAATGCAGAGCTCCTGTCCTTTCTCCATGGAGTCAGGATGAGTTACTTTCCTGGCATCAATGTGTGACAATATATATGCAGTTTTGTCAACCAGGCCTTGGTGTCCAGAGCTCTTACTGGGGCTCCCCCACCTAGCGTGGTTGCTCCTGTGATTGAGCTCCAGGTTAACCGATTCCATCTGACTCAAAGCCCCACCTCAAATCATATCATTGTTCTTTTTTGGTGTGGCCAGCTCCACCTTAAGGTATGGTCAGTCCCTACTCCAAATTAAATTATTAGACTATCCAGTGTGACTCAAGGTCCCCAGGCAAACAAAGACACTCCTATCAGCCATGATATTCTAAGTTCCTAGAGATTACTTTCCAGAAACCCAAGAAAGGCCAGACCTCTTTTGGGTAAGGATTAAATTCTTTACTACACATGTTTCTGTAGTCTTTTTTTGCTTGTCTGATGTTTATGCTCTAGTAGATTCCACAGGAAGGACTCATAGGAACACTCTTCCCTGAATATTATCGTGCTGATCATACTTTGTCTGTGCCCTTTATACTTGATATTCTTCTCAATATAAAAAGCCTTGGCTCACATTTTCTTTCTTTCAGTATCCTAAATATGTTACCTCCTTTTTTCCTGCGTAAATGTTGCTGTAGAAAAGTCTGGAGATAATTCATTTTTTTATTGCTGAATAATATTCCATTGTATGGATATGTCACTTTTTTTTTAAACCATTCATCAATTGATGAACATTTGTTTCTACTTTTTGGCTATGATGAATGCACTGCTATGAACAGTCATGTAAAATCCTTCATTTAGCTTTGATTTTTATCATTTCTCTCCTTTTCACTCTGTATTTATTTGTCAGTATTATCTGTTGTGTTTATTCACTTGTTCCTGCTGGTTTAGTTTTCACTTCTGAAATAAACTTTCTTTTTATTTCTTTTTCCTTAGTTGTGCGACCTTATTTCGGAGTTTTTCTGGTTCTGAATTATGTTTTTCCTTCTTGTATTCTATTGTTTTCTTCATTTTTGGGGGCTCATTTTAAAAGAAGAGAAAGTTATAGTTTTGACCTGTTCTATGGGCATTCCTTTTGGCATACTTCCATCCATTGTTTCAAAAGATGTTATTTTTCTCCCTGTTCTTTTTTATTAAAGTAACTTTGAGTGAGATTTGACCTTGACTTTTCTGTTGTGTTTTTAATGAGAAGTTAGTTTTCTTGACAATTAGAAGGTGGTGGTGTTCAGGGTAGCTTTTCTAACTTCATAACTCTCCTTTCTTCCTATCTCTTTCTCCTCTCCTCTCTTCTATACAGACTCTCTTTCCTTCTTTTCTGTTGTTCTTATCCTGTACAATTTTGATTCCACTCCCAGGACTTTCTCCTAATGGTTGTGCCCTGTCCTGGAAGGGAGCTCTGGTTAGTCAGCTTGTAGGATTGTTAGAGACTAGGCTCCTCCAGCCCCTGCTCCTCACCGTAGACACATCATACTCACCTTCCATAAGAGTGGCAAACCTCTCCTATTTGGGTCGCTGTTCTCAAAGTGGCCAGACACACATTCGCAGGCTCCTACTGGCTCTTTGGGATTTTCCTGTCAGGCATCTTGTTTCCCTGGGCAAGTTCCCTTACAGGGGCTGTATATCACACAGGTCTTGATGATTTCTTCTCACTTATTTGTCACCTAATTTTGCTGAAAATGTTAACTATGGGTTTTGCTTTTGCTCTTGAGGCTCTGTCTGTTTTTTTTTTTCCCTGTAAGGATTTGGATAAATTGAAAAGCTTTGTCACAGTCTCTGGCATCTCCCCACAATTCCAATTCTGCTTTTTCTATGATACTTTTTCTTTCTTTCCCATGGCTTCTCTCTTTTTAGAATTATTGAATATATTTTCTCATTTCATAGATTTTCCTCCTATTTGTTGAAAGTTATATACTATATTTCTACCTTTTAAAAATTTTATAACCCAAGCAATGTTAGCATATACATTTAATTTTTTAAAATCTGAAATCAATATCTCCTCTCAAGTAGTACATGCGCCTCAGAATACTCTCCTGACTTATCTCTTAATAGTTTTGGATGTGTTTAATCCCACCTTTTTTTAACCCTTCAAAACTATACATTTATTATTGTTTTATAAAGCACATGTTCATTTAGAGTTATTCACAATTTACTACTTTCTGTGCTCACCGTTCTCTCTGGGATCATTTTTTCCCACCTGTGGCATGATCCTTTAGAGTTTAAATAGTGAGGGTTTGCTGGTGGCCACTCTCCCAGTTTTCATGTGTCTGAAATTGTTTTATTCCCTTCTCATTTCTAAAGGATACATTGCTAAAAAGATATTTTAAATAAAATAGACATTTTAGATCACTCATTTCTAAAAAAAATCTTCTAAAAGATATTTCTAAAAGAATTTTTGTTTTGTCCAAACATATTTTGTACAGTTTTATGGTGACAGTTAATTTTTCTCACCTTGAAGACATTATTTCACTCTCTCCTGATTGTAAAGATTGCTTTCGAGAGTTCAGCAGTAACCCTAGTGGTCATTTCTGTTTAGGTAATATATCTAGGTGTGGATTTATTTTTATTTTATTCTGCGTGAAGTTATTTGAACCCTTGGAATCTGAGGATTAGTGTTCTTTCACCAGTTTATCAATTCTAGAACATTTTCCGCCATTGCATTTTCACATATTGTATTTCTTCCATTTTCTCATTCTTCTGGAATTCTAATATGGCATTTATGTTAGAACTTCATACTCTGTGAGCATTAACGTGATAAAAAGATCCTCAGGCTTTATGGCCACTCCCATTTGCCCATCTACCTGCCCCTTCCCCAGACCTCCTTCTCTCTGATAGTTCAAATCTGCTCCTTCCAGGCTCCGATCCCCATGAGCCATTTCTCACCGCACAAGAGTCTGTGTGTATCCTCACTTTGAACCGCTTCTCTTTCACAAAGGAGATGACCAGATATACTGCTTGAAGCTCTGCCCATTAGGATGATTTCTGTTCCCCGCTGTCTTGTAGCTTCCCAGCCCCAGTGGGGTTGAAGTGTAGAAGCAGTCCTTTTTTGACTTGTACCAACACACGGAAGCTACCGGAGTGTGAACAAAGCCCAAGTTTTTTCCTCTGTCACCTGGTCATGGGGGACTTTCTATAGGTGTGAGTTAAAGGAGTGGAACCAATGCAACAGTGGAAGGTGACTTGGGAGCCTGACTGATCTGTATGTGCACCTTACTTGTGCTTTCTGAGCCTGTCCAAGCTTGATCCTGGATAAACCACATCCATCTTGTGATGAAATGAAGCTAGATTTGCCTAATCTTATGTCTTGGTGACATCAGCCAGTTCTTATCTCATATGGGAAGTTCTTGCTACATAGTTACTCAACGTTCAACAGCCAGATGCTCTATCTCTACCACGGCCCAGTTAGATGCCAGTAGCTGATTTCCTACTACGGATAGTGTGATCTTGCTGCAGAAATCCAGAAGTATGCTAGCATCTTTCCTGTTGGATTTCTAGTATCAGGGAGTCTTCCGGGTCATATGGCCCAAGTAGTAGGGCTACGTATGCCACAGCTTATACAGCTCACCTGCAGAGCCCTTTCTTATTCTGGGCCACTTAAAACTCCCAGCCTTCCCACCACTCAATAAATGGGTTGGTTGCTAAAAACCTGTAGGGCTGTGAGGGAAGTTGTATAGGGAAGAGGAAAGAGCTAAGCAGAGTGTGGGCAAGTAAGGTCTTATCTTGACTGGCTCCTCAGGGTGGAGGGGGTCTGGAGCTTAAATTGTATCACTGAGTGGTCTCCCTTATTTCCTGAAATAAGCAAACACAGGCCCTGAGGTGGGTGATTGGATCTAGTTAGGCAAGGAAGAGTCTGGGGAGAAGGTTACAGATGTAAGCTGTTAGCAATCACTTGCGGCAGCGGGGGTGGGTGTGTCAGCGGGTGAAGGAGATCTGGGTGGGGCACCAACAGCATCTATGACACCCACATTGCAGTTTGAAAGATACAGGAAAGAGAAGTGAAAAATCAACCTTAGTCACATTACCCATTGAGGCAACACCTAAGATAGTTTGGGGGCCTGTACATAAGGTATTCCCCAAATGATCTTAAATTGCTTAAAATGTTTTTTGTGTAGTTGTGATTATACACAATTTGTTATCCAAGTTTGTAAAGCCTTGTATCAATTAAAGCCTCTAGCTCCTAAATCTCTTAATCTCACTCCTTTCCCAATTTCAAATCTTTCTTGGTGCAGCTTCAGACATGTCTCAGGGCCTGGCCAAGCTACTTGCCTTGGGAGGCTAAACAGTGCACATCTCTATTAAAAAGGCAGCCTCTTTGGCAAATCCCAGTGCTATTAATTTTTTCTAGAAAAAAATATGTAGATGTTAAAATAAATACACAAGCCCCAACTTCCAATAAAGGCAATGTGGGTATAGAACAAATAGGTGGATTTGCTATCATTTGTAATACAGAAGAGGGGAAACAATTACAGAGAGAGATCTATAATTAAAGATTATTATAAACAGCTACATGATAACAGAAAGCCTGAATGAAATGGCTAAATTCCTAGAAAGAGATAAAACTTCAAAATGAATGCAAGAGGAAATAGAGAACTTGAATCAACCAGTAAAAACTAAACATATGAAAATGATGATCAAAGATCCTCCTTCTCAAAACTTGCAAACCCGTGCAGTTTTATGAGTACAGTTTATCAAATTTTCAAGGAAGAGCTAATTCCAGTTTTATAAGTTACGTCAGAAAACTAAAAGAAATCACACATTTATGATCTTAGTAAAAGAAACTTTAATACACTGGCTCTAAAAATTTAATGGAGGAATTGAAGACTAAGGGCCATGAGAATCCAAGTCAATCTTAAGAAGAACGTATTGAGGACTGCTCTGCCAGACATTAAGAAAACTAGAGGTTTGTCAGTTTTCTTGGTCTCTTTTCTGCCTTCTCTAGTTTTCACCATTTTGTATGATTCCATTTTATCTCCTATCTCAGCATTTCACTGATTTTCTCTATTGTTTTCCTGTTTTCAACTTTACTGATTTCTACTTTAATTTTTATTATTTCTTTTCTTCTCCTTGCTGTAGGTTTAAATTGCTCTTTTCTGCAACGTGGATGCTTAGGTTATTGACTTGAAAGCCTTCTTTTTTCCTAAAGGATACATTTAATGACATAAATTTTCCTCTAAGCACTTTTTTTGCTGCATTCCATACATTTTGGTAAGTTGTATTTTCATTTGTATTTAGTTGAAAGCGATTTTTTTAAAAGATTTTATTTTTCCTTGTTTTCTCCCAAAGCCCCCCAGTACATAGTTGTGTATTTTTAATTGTGAGTCCTTCTAGTTGTGGCATGTGGGACGCTGCCTCAGCGTGGCTTGATGAGTGGTACCATGTCCGCGCCCAGGATTCGCACTGGCGAAACCCTGGGCCACTGAAGCAGAGTGCGTGAACTTAATCACTCGGCCACGGGGCTGGCCCCCTCATTGAAAGTATTTTTAAGTTTCTCTTTAGACTTCCTCTTTGACTTATGTGTTATCTAGAAGTGTGGTAATTTCCAAATATTTGGCAGCTTTTTAGATATTTTTCTGTTATTGATTTCTAGTTCAATTCTATTTTGGTCAGAGAATAGACTTCTTTGGATTTCCATTCTTGTAAATTTGTTATGGTGTGTTTTATGGCCCAGTATGTGGTCTATCTTGATGGATGTTCCAGATGAGCTTGAGAAAAATGTATATTCTGCCATTGTTGGATGGTGTATTTTATAAATGTCAACTAGATCAATCGATAGTGCTATCCAGATGATCTGTATCCTTCCTAATTTTCTACTTGCTTTATTTATGCATTACTGATGGAGGGATATTGAATCTCTAACTATACTAGTAGGTTTGTTTAATTTTTCTTTCAGTTCTATTAGTTTTTACCTTATCTATTTTGACCCTCTGTTGTTAATGCATACACATTTAAGATTATGATGTCTTCAAAGAGAATTGACCCCCTTTATGATTAAGTAATGTTTCTCTTTATCCCTGATAAAGCTTTTTGAAGCCTACTTTGTCTTAAAATTAATACAGCTACTTCAGCTGTCTTTTGGTTAGTGTTAGCATGGTATATCTTTCTCCATCCCTTTATTCTTAACTTGAGTCTTTATATTTAAAGTGAGTTTCTTGTAATATATAGTTGAGTCCTATTTTTGTACTCCACTTTGACAATTTCTGCCTTTTAACTGGTGTATTAAACCATTCACATTTGAAGTGATTTTTCATATAGATTAATTAAGCATTTTCTGCTTGTTGAATTTGTTCTTTGTTTCTTCCCTGCCCCCTTTTTCTTCTTTCTCTGGTTTTAATTAACCATTTTGTATAATTCTATTTTATTTCCTTTCTTAGTGTATCAATTTATACTTCTTAAAAATTTTTTTTAATGGTTGATCTAGAGTTTACAATATATAGCTTTAACTAATCTAAATCTACTTTTAAATAACATTATACAGTTTCATGTGGCATGCAGGTACCTTATAACAGAGTATTACCAATTCCTGCCTTCCATTCTTTGTGACATTGCTGTTATTCATTTCACTTCTCCCCATGCATAATCAGACATACATCGTCACTATTATTACTTTAAATATACAATTGGCCTTTAGATGAATTAAGAATAATAAAAATAAAAGGTTTTATTTTACCCTCATTTATTCCTAACACTCTTCCTTTCTTTATGTAGATCCAAATTTCAGACCTATATATCATTTTCCTTCTCTCAAAAGAACTTCTTTTAACATTTCTTGCTTTCAGGGTAGGTTTACTGGTGATGAATTCCTTCAGCTTTTGTTTGCCTGAGAAAGTCTTTATTTCTCCTTTACTTTTGAGGGATAATTTTGCTGGATATAGAGTTCTAGGTAGGTAGTCTTTTTCTTTCAACACTTTAAATATTTAACATGCACTCTCTTCTTTCTAACATGTTTCTGATGAAAGGCCCCCTGAAATTCTTATCTTTGTTCTTCTATATGTCAGGTTTTTCATTCTTTAGCTTCTTTAAGATTTTAGTCTTTGATTTTTTACAGTTTGAATATGGGGTGTGTGTGTGTGTGTGTGTGTGTGTTTGGTGTCTGTCCTGCTTGTTATTCTTTGAGCTTCCTGAATGTGTGATTTGGTGTTGACATTAATTTTGGAAAGTTCTCAAATATATCTTCTTCTTCCTATTCTCTTTCTTTACCTTCTGGTATTCCAGTTACACATGTGATACACCTTATGAAATTGCCCCCCAGTTCTTGGATGTTCTGTTCTGGTTTTTTTCCCCCTTTTCTCCCGTTCTTTTTTTCTTTTTGTTTTTCGATTTGGGAGGTTCCTGTTGATCTATCTTCAATCTCATTGATTCTTTCCTTGGCTGTGTCTAGTCTACTGATGAGCTCATTGAAGGCATTCTTCATTTCTACTATGGTGTTTTCTATTTCTAGTATTTCTTTTTGATTCCTTCTTAGAGTTTCCATCTCTCTGTTTACATTACTCTGATGCGTGTTTTCCAACACCACCAAATTGGAAAGACATATTCCTCCTGTGTTTCTCCTTGACTCTCATACTACTATCCACTCACAACACTTCTGACACCAGATGTATGGATTTTTTTCCCACACTAAGCCATTTTCCAATTCTCAGTGGACACTGATTAGGTGTCCTACAATTTAACTCAATTCTGACACTATCTACCTGGAGATAGCATCAAATCCCACAGGTTAACGGCTCAATCCCACAAGATGGCCCCACTTCCTTGAAGCCCTGGCCCACATGAACTATTTTTTCCCCTTAGGTGAGACAGGAGGGCTAGAAGGGGGTAGAATGGGGAGGAATGTCCTTACTCCAGCTGGAATAAGGCTCTGGCAAAGTCCTTTCCCTGGAGAGTGGGCATTGCTATGGGGAAGGCTTGGGGCTTATTTCACAATGGTTCCTCTTCCCTAGAGCCAGGAGGAGATCTTTCTGGGAGCTTCACTGTGAGGACCTGCTGGAATTCCTGGAGATAAAGCCCACTTAGGTGTAGGGGCCCTCCAAAGACTTTGATCCCAAGAGTTTCTCACTTCCATGCTAACTCATACTCAGCTTGCAACAATTTGTCAAAATTGCCATTTAAGTATTCCTCCTAGTTTATAGCTCCAGTGGCTTCTGCTCTGTCTCTCTGAATGATCTTGTTTCTCCAGATTTTGGGTGGCAGTTTGCCCTCAGTTCTCTGGTGGGTTAAAGAAAAAGTAACTTATTTTCAGTTTATCCTGGTTTTTGTTGTTAAAGATGGGAATGATGTGGGGCTGGCTTGGTGGCATAATGGTTAAGTTCACACACGCCACTTTGGTAGCCCGGGTTTCACAGGTTTGGATCGTGGGTGTAGACTTACACACTGCTCATCAAGCCATGGTAGTGTCTCACATACAAAACAGAGGAAGATTGGCACAGATGGTAGCTTAGCAACAATCTTCCTCAAGCAAAATGAGGAAGATTGGCAACAGATTTTAGCTCATGGTCAATCTTCTTCACCAAAAAAAGAAAAAAAAAAAAAGATGGGAATGACAACTTCCATGTCAGAGATGAAACCTGAGATTTGGAAGATAAAACCTGAAACCTGAGGTTGCTATCTATTAACCTGTCTTGCATGGATATATTTAGTACTCTTTTTTTTGAGGAAGATTACCTCTGAGCTAACATCTGCCACCAATCTTCTTCTTTTTGCTGAGGAAGATTGGCCCTGAGCTAACATCCATGCCCATCTTCCTCTACTTTTTTTTTTTTATATGTGGGGTGCCTGCCATAGCATGGCTTGATAAGTGGTGTGTAGGTCCACACCAGGGATCAGAACTGGTGAATCCTGGGCTGCCAAAGTGGAATGTGGGAACTTAATTACCGTGCCACCAGGCCAGCCCAAGTGCTATTTTTTTTTAAGAACATAAAAGTACTTATTTTACCACCCATGTGCTAATTTGGTTCAGCCAAAATTTCAAGACATCGAGTAAATGTTCCATTTAACAGCCTATAATATATATTTGCATACATACCACAGAGTACTTTGCAAAGTGATTGAAACATAATGGACATTCAGTACATATTTTTGAAAGGAAGAAAGGAAGAGGTAGGGAGACAGAGAAGTTAGAAAGAAGAAAATGAGGAGGAAAGGGGGCATAAATAGGAATCATAAGTAGAAAGAGAGCCAAGATCCAAAGTTTATCCAAAATTAGATCAATATAAATGGCCCACCAAGAGTATACTGAATAGTGATGTGAGTAGAAACTCAAAGCAGAGCATTATATCTTCTCTTTCCTAGTATACTCTCCAAGGCTTTCAGATTACAAAGCATTGAAAGAAACCTCATTCTATAAAAATCCATAGCTCTAAATAATTCTACTTCCCCACAACAAAATAAGAAAATGCCCTTAAATACTAGTTAAAAAATGTCAACATAAATCTGATCTAAAGAGATTTCAAGTGGTACCAGACACATTGTCACAAACTAGAAGTTCAAGGTCAGAGTTTAGCTGGGGACAGAGTAGAGGCTGGTGTTTATTGAGCATTAATATGTACCAAACCCTACATTAGGCATTTTATATCTGCCAGCTCACCTAATCCTTACAACAGTCATATGAGGAATTACAGTCATTTGAAGAACCGGAAAAGGGTTACGGAAATTGCAAATGGCCTGACCTGAGTTGCATTGCTAAACTGATTTGGGTCCCCACCTGTGGGGGGGGGGTGACTTTGGAGAGCCTATGGCCAAGATTACTAATGCCCCCTTTTCCCATTCCTGGAAACCTCTGCAGTTATTAGATAGAATCATGGCTGCTATGATAAAAACTATAATCCCCAGCCTCACTTACACCTGACTAATAACGTTTGAAGAGAGTGTTGTGTAGCTGCTTCTAGAAATATTCTTAAAAGGAAAATTGGTGCCTTTGGCCTTTTTGTCTTTATCCCTTCCTACATCTGTTGCCTGGAAGGTGGCCAGAATGGCTGCCATTTTGATGACAATGATCCTTGCCACACTCTCAAGATGGGCGAGTGGGGTGTTGTCAGTAGCCCTGATCCCTGGAACTTCACAGAGCAGAACCAACATAGAAGACGTGGTTCATCTATCTCAGGACTTTGACGCGATGGAGTACACATTCATAGTTCTTAAATCGCTGTTATTTAGGATCATTGTTACAGCTGAACCTCACTTTAAACTAATAGAGAGCTCAGCACCTTGTAGAGGACGGCTGCACATAAGAGAAATGGAAGTACGTGATATAACTAGGGTTAGGTTTCCAGGTGAGGGGTGGCAAGTGCTCAGAATCTTACAGACTAGAAGTCTGGAAATACTTTTTGGCAAACAGAGGCCAGGCTCGAAACAGTCTGTAATTCTTCATCCCTCTAGTGTGACATACACAATTATAGTCTGCAAAGCTTACCTCACATATGGCCTTGGAAAAAAGCAAACAACAAAGAGTTTCCAGGGCTATGGAAGGCAAGGACAAGGGGACAGTTCACAGAGCAGAACCAGAGAGAACCACCTGAGAAAGTGATTCCTTTCTCAGGAGGCCTTCTGATTCTTGCTCAGCAGGATTTTGTCACTATAGACCATTGCTGTGTTTCCTCTGCCACCCTCCTGTTTTTGAATGGAAGGTTATTTTTTCTCTTTCTTTTCTCTATCTTTCTAATATGGCTATCCTGCTTCCCATGCACCATTGCATATTGAGTGTGATGGGGATAAATCACTTACCTTTTACCTTCTTGGTTGCTGCCGAGACCAGCTAGGCAGCCAGCCGAAGGGTTGGAGGGAATTAATAGACAGAACACGATCTATATTATTCAATGGGACAGGAGACCATCAGCCCCAAGGACTGAGGTGAGGTCCCTCGGATCGCCACATATTTATCTGCTGGTAAAGAATCACAAGCAATTACAATAGCAGAAACTCATGCCTGCAGGGACACGCAGGCCAGAGTCCAAAGGTTCTAGTCTTCATTCCCCAAAGCACACCAGCCCATCCCAGGTCATTCCCTTGAGGAGTATCTTAAGGACAACCAGCAAGGTATGCAGGCAGTGTTCTGTTCCTGCAAGGGCCCGGGGATCCTAAGCCCCTTGCCTTTATGCCCAATAACATATTCCCCTCGGGCCTGAGAGTCCAAAGCACAAGCAATCTGGTATAATGATTATGAGAATCAGCAGATCACATATCCCGCCAGTCACCCATTTGGAATTTACTTTTCCTTAGGCTTAAAGCCTAGCAAGAATGCTGCTATGATCTCCTGCAGCATTTCCCCCTTTATGTTTTGTAAGAGGAGGTAGGCGGTCCGGGCAGTTTCTCTCTTAGTCAGTTCTCGGAAGGTTTTTCTCATGCATCTGAGGACTAAGCAGAAAATAACGAAAAATATACATCCTGATATAACAGTTCCAATAAGGCCACTGCCAATGGTTTTTATCCAGTCAGTAGGAAACATCTTTGATAAGTCAGTATGTATACTATCAAATAGTTCAGATTCAGGTAGCAATGATAGTTTAGCATCTTGCATATGTTTTACTTTAGCTTGCAATAATCTATATCTAATGTGAGATTTTCCTTGAAGTGGCCCTTTAAATGCCACCTTATAGTGCTCCAGGCATGCTCACTATCATCATAAGGATGTGGTGTAATACAGAATTCAGTAACATTCCAATCACATTGAAGTCTGATCAGCTTTTTTTTTTTTTTAAAGATTTTATTTTTTCCTTTTTCTCCCCAAAGCCCCCCAGTACATAGTTGTATATTCTTCATTGTGGGTCCTTCTAGTTGTGGCATGTGGGACGCTGCCTCAGCGTGGTTTGATGAGCAGTGCCATGTCCGCACCCAGGATTTGAACCAACGAAACACTGGGTCACCTGCAGCAGAGTGAGTGAACTTAACCACTTGGCCACGGGGCCAGCCCCTGATTAGCCTTTTAAAGTTATGTACTTCGTCTCCCAAATTAATACAGCATTTTCCAGATCCACTAGCCGTTCACTGATTCCCTGATCAATTCTTATCTGACTGTTCCATGCTTCACAAGCATTTTTGTGCCGTTGTTGAACAAAGGTAGTGGTTTGAATTGTTTGATGCAGTACCACCCCAGCACCAGTGGCAGTGGATGCTATTGCTATAATGCCTGATATAGCAGCAATTAATAATCCTATAAATCTTTTTAAGATTTTCTCAATTATTTGTAGTAAGGCGTGGCTATCAGGAGAGCCTTCCCATGGCCTATTTTGACTTACTGGAAGTCAAACGCCCAAACGTCGCCTCAATAGCATATATGAGTGAGAATCATTGTATAAGGAGCTATTGATGCAAGTGTATAATTTGCAATCCTCACAATCCACAGTTTTACCTGCTTCATTAATAGATACCGTACCTACGGCCAATACATATGGATCTCGGACACAGGCTTTGATGTAAAAAGTCCAATTGGCAGATGTGTTGAAAGACAATTTTGTGTTCTCATAGTTTCCATCCCAAATTCTGAATCATCTTAGACTGAAGGCTAGTTTCCATAAGTCAATCTGTGGTCTACCCATATTAAATTGAGGTTGCAGAGGAGAAAATCCTTCCCCGCGCCATAAAATGGGATATACACTATGTGTTGTAATAGTAGTGTGCTTAGACCCTGAAATTTGCCATCTTAACCTTTTATAGGGATTGTAGGCGGAGTCTGTATGGGAGCAATTTGAGAGTGCATACCCCTTGTAGGACCAGTCCCATACTGTTCCATAGGAACCATTAATCAAAATTACCCCCTCCGTCCCACGACAAACATCTCACTGTATTTGATCAATGTTGTCCACCCATAATCTTTGGCTAGCACACACTGGATGATTTGGAGCAGTAAGATTGTTTTGGGGGGCAATAGAATAGTGGAAACTGTAGCCCCATAACATGTGTAATTGTGTTTTGCTGTGATTTCTATCGAGCATGTAAGTAGTTAGCCAAGCCTGTGTAGTGAAATTTAAACAGCCTCTTCCTCTTCCTATGCAAATAGGCCAAGGGTCGAAACCAAAATCAGTTGTTTCATATGGGGTACCTTCTTCCTTTTCAAATATAGGTAGACGGACATCCTCGGGCCCCAGGACCCAGGATGAATCATTAACATATACAGGGATGGAATTTTCTCCCCAGTTCACTACTCTGATCAATGGGGGGTTAGGAGTATAAGCCCAATATGTGTAAGTACTGTTATTCGGCTGGGCTATGGCCCTGGGTATACTTACGGCCACCAACACCAGCGCGAACATTGCCAGAGCCAAGTTATTTGGAATGACAGATGTATTTTCTTGTTCTAACAACTTCTCTGCTTGTTGACTCAATTTCTTTATTTGTCCCCAGGTTGGAATTGATGCATGATGCATCTGTGGCAGTGGGAATGTGATTTTGGTAGTCTTCAGGCTTAGACCCTGAAACCTCATCACCGGTGGTTCGACGTCCCACGTGAATCGACGTTTTCTTGGTGGGGTGCTCATGATATGGCTTAAGATGTCTAGAAGGAGCCCAGATCGCCTTTTCTAAGTCTCCTGTCGAAACACAAGCAAAACCTCGTCCACATGTTATTAGTGACCCCCTATTCTATGTATTACTCCTAGGATCGAACCACCAGATAGATGGTTTGTTTTTCTTCTTCCGCTCTTGTGCATAATGCTTTTCTGCTGGGGTCCCTTCCTCATATGGTTGCAAAAAATTCAAAGTGAATAATGCTTTATAAATTCTTTGTGGAGGGGAGATAGTGGCATCTCCCCCTTTTTGTTTTCGTAGCATGGCTTTCAGAGTTTGATTTGCTCGTTCTACAATGGCCTGTCCCTGAGGATTGTATGGAATGCCTGCAGAATGGCGGATACCCCAATCTGTTAAGAATTTAGCAAGAGAGACGCTGGTATAGGCCAGACCGTTATCTGTCTTTATGGCTTTAGATTGGCCCATTACTGCCATGCAACTATGAAAGTGCATAATCACACGTTTGACAGTCTCTC
Source organism: Equus asinus (assembly GCF_041296235.1). NCBI lineage: Eukaryota > Metazoa > Chordata > Mammalia > Perissodactyla > Equidae > Equus > Equus asinus. The sequence goes on along the minus strand of NC_091801.1, from coordinate 27,286,673 downwards.
CCATAGTGGCAGTTGCCCAAATATAATGAGAAAAAGTATCAATACAAACATGTACAAATGACATCTTCCCAAAGGAGGGAATATGAGTAACATCCATTTGCCAGAGGTCATTAGGTTTTAAACCTCTAGGATTAACTCCTGTATGAGTTTCAGGGACTATGTTTACTTCTTGGCAAGTGGGACAAGTACGTACAACTTGATTAGCTTGGGCGCATGTTAAGTCATATTGCATCTTTAAACCTTTAGCATTATAGTGAGTTAAAGCATGAAAATGTTGAGCGTCAGAAAAAATTGAGAATAGTAATGCATCTGCTCAGGCGTTTCCCTCTGTGAGAGGTCCTGGAAGAGAAGTATGGGCTAATTATTGTAGCATTAATAGCTCTCAAATCGGTTAACCTTCTCCATTTTTCTGTTTTCTTTTTAATTACAAAAACAGGAGAATTCCACGGGCTAAATGTCTCTTTGATATGCCCCTTTTCGAGTTGTTCATTAACTAATTCTTTAAGAGCTTCCAATTTCTCCTTTTTTAAAGGCCACTGCTCTACCCACACTGGTTTGTCAGATTTCCATACCAGTGCTATAGGCATCGGTGGGGGAAGCTTTATATGAGTGGTGATCTCCATTGAAAAGGCGAGTATCCTAATCCATGCTTATTCTGTTTCCCACTAGGGGCTACAGGGCTTACTTCTCCCTGTAATTGCTTTCCTAGTCCTAAACCTGGGACATATTGTTGTTTTTCCATAATTTTTTGTGACTGCTCACTATAGACTACCCGAGGAGGAATACATATTTCTGCTTTCCATTGTTCTAAGTCTCATCCTCATAGATTAATGGGAAGATCAGCGACATAAGGCTGTAAGGTAGCCTTTTGTCCATCTGGCCCCATGCAATGTAATATATTTGAATTCTGCCACAAGCCCTGTGCTTCCCCAAGGCCAATAACTGAAATCAGGGGAGGAATGGTAGGCCAATGATAAGGCCAGTGTTTAGAGCTGATGATAGAGACATCTGCCCCGGTATCAGTTAACCCATCAAATGTTTTTCCATTGATGTTAATTTTGCAGGTTGGTCGAGATTCTAAAATTTTTTCAGTAAGGAAAACCCCCGCTTGTCCTGTACTGCCAAATCCTTGTTGCCCTCTAGTTTGTTATGAGTTTTCTATAGCAATGAAGGGCAAGATTAAAAGTTGAGCAATGCGATCTCCCTTTTTTATCTGCCAGGGAATTGATGTAGACATCATAACCTTTATTTCCCCTTGATAATCACTGTCTATAACCCCAGCATGCACCCTAACCCCTTGTGAAGTCAATCCTGACCTCTCTAAATGTAGTCCAACTGTGCCTTTAAGTGAGGGACCACATATCACAGTGTTAATCAGAGTAGGAGTTTCAGAGGGAGTGACTATACAATTCTCACTGCTGGTTAGGTCTACTGCGGCACTTCCGCTTGTGGCGGGGGATAAATCCAAGGCACGGCATTGTAATTGTCAGTGTCGTTTTCCTGCTTCTAAGCAGGGAAGGCCCCCTTGTTTGTTGGGGCTGGGAGCCCGCCCCTCTGGTAGTTTCCTGATAGTACATTCCCATTTTTATGAAATTTAGACTGCATTGACTAGCCCAGTGATTCCCTTTCTGGCAACGAGGACACAGCCCAGGAATGGCAGGTGTTTTCCTCATTTTTTGGTTAGAGCCATTATCACTTTTCTGCCTTTTTATCTTTCATTCCTTTCGAGTGTGGCCCGATTTCCCACAACTAAAACATACTCCGGGAAATTCGCCCGCTCACAGCCCTGCCATGGCTTGTGCTAACATCTCCGCCTTAAAAGTCTCAGTTCCCACTCCCTGGCACATTTTTATATAATCAGTCAAATTACCCTTTCCCTTAAATGGCCCAAGTACCTTCTTACAATCAGAATTAGCATTCTCATAAGCCAGTAATTGTAAAATTGTGTCTGCTGACTCTCCGTTAGTTACCTGTGGTTTAATAGCTTCTTGTAGTCTAGCAATAAATTCTGTGTATGATTCTTTAGGCCCTTGAATGATCCTCTGAAATGAGACAGTGGCAATACTTTTCGTCTCAATCTTTTCCCATGCTCTCAGGCAACAGCGTCTTAATTGTTCTACAGCCTGATCCTCCATCCTTAGTTGATTTTGTACTTCAGCTCAAGGTCCGATGCCCATCAGTTGTTCTAAGGAGATCGGGATCTGTCTGGTCTGATTATGCACGGCTGCTGTCTCCGTGTGATCTTGCCACCACGTACGACATTGTAAAAACTCCCCGGGGGCTAAGACAGTTTTTGCCAAAGTTGACCAGTCCGCAGGGATCAGTCTATTGCCCTCAGCAATCCCCTGAACTATCTCGATTGTGAAGGGAGAGTTAACTCCATAGTTCTCTACTGCCTGTTTTAACTCTTAAGATCTTCAAAGGAAAAGGATGATGAACAGCTTCATATATGCCACTGGGATTTTGAGGATCAACACCAGGAGCCACTCTCTCATGAACCGTTACAGGGAATGCCACGTGAAGGGCTTCCAGATCTCCCTCCTTTACTGCTTGTCTAATTTCCATTTGTAAAGGTGAAAGTGTGGAAGCCGGAGGACGCTCAGCTATGGCGCGGCCAACAAACTACAGAAGGGTGGAGGAAGGAGTGGGACCGGAGGGGGCGGTGGAAATATATCATCAGGCTCAGGTGCCATCGGCCACATGCACTCCTTCCTTTTAGTAGCCGTCCCTTCAGGGACTGCATATTCAGGGATCTTTATGTGATCAGTAAAGGAGCCTCCATCTTCTCTGTCTCTCCTTCGCTCTCCTCTGAGGAGTCATGGGTTTGGAGGGGCTCTAGTACGGAACGACTTAACGACCAAGTGTTCCATATTGTCACAGGCATCAGAATGCCCTTCTGATATTCCTTCTTTAATTCAGTTCCCACCTTTTCCCATAATTGTAAATCTGATGTACCTAGAGTAGGAAACCAAGTACAATGCTTCTCTATGATTTGCAACATCTCAATTTATTTTTACTGACCTTGGCCCCGCCCCTACCCTCAGCAATTGCCTGAGTAAGCAGATGTAAGGGAGATACCGTTCTGTACTTTCAAAATTACCCGTTTACCCTGTTAAAACTTCTGGAAGCACTTACCCACACGGGGAATCTTCCGAGGCCTCACACCGCTTCCAGGTTCCGCACCACTGAAACTCCACCGTCGTTCTTTGGCGACCCTTCCTTTGTGCCCCACGTTGGGCGCCACTTGCTGCCGAGACCAGCTGGCCAGCCAGCCGAAGGGGTGGATGGAATTAATAGACAGAACACGATCTATATTATTCAATGGGACAGGGGACCATCAGCCGCAAGGACTGAGGTGAGGTCCCTCGGATCGCCACATATTTATCTGCTGGTAAAGAATCACAAGCAATTACAATAGCAGAAACTCATGCCTGCAGGGACACGCAGGCCAGAGTCCAAAGGTTCTATTCTTCATCCCCCAAAGCACACCAGCCCATCCCAGGTCATTCCCTTGGGGAGTATCTTAAGGACAACCAGCAAGGTATGCAGGCAGTGTTCTGTTCCTGCAAGGGCCCGGGGATCCTAAGCCCCTTGCCTTTATGCCCAATAACATATTCCCCTCGGGCCTGAGAGTCCAAAGCACAAGCAATCTGGTATAGTGATTATGAGAATTAGCAGATCACATATCCCCCCAGTCACTCATTTTGAATTTATTTTCCTTAGGCTTAAAGCCTAGCAAGAATGCTGCTATGATCTCCTGCAGCACCTGGTCATCAGGCCGTGAAGAGTCATTTCTGGATCTGATGGAGAGTGCTGCCCTGCACCAGAAATTCTGAGCTTTGTGGGGCATGCAGGAACTGGACAGGGGTTTGAGGTGGAGCGGATCTGTGGGTTCTATCCGATAATAGGAAGATACATAGATATTTGGGGATGTAGACTCTGGCAGAAACTGTAAGTTGACACCTAACATCTGTTCTTACCTTTCTCCACAGTAATGGAACTCCTGATCTTCAGCTGGCTCATGGCAGTGCAAAATAGAGACCATACTCAGCATCCTTTGCAGGTTGGTTTAGTCACGTGACTAATGCTGGCTAATAGAATGTGTTGTTTGTGGGATGTGTAATGTACATGGATCATCCTTAAAGGACATAGATGTGCCTTCTGCCTTCTGGTCTCTTGCAGGCTGGAACGTGGCATAATGGCTGAGGTCTCAGTGGTCATTGTAGACTGTGCTTACAAATGATGTTTGGCCTGTAAGCCATGCATAGCAAATACATAGAGGAGATTGGGTCCCTGATACTGTGAAGCACCCTACCAGCCTGAACAGCTACCTCTAGGCTTTTTAAACCTCAGAGAGAAAAACACTTCCATTTTCTTTAAGTCCTTGTTACATTGGGGCTTTTCAGTTATCTTAGCTGAATGTAATCCTCACTAATACAGTGAGCAAGCCTTGATGCAGAAAGACTAGCTGGGAAAATATTGCAACAGATTATAAGAGCCTGAACTAAGGCAGTAGTAGTGGGGATGGTGAGGAAAGCTGCTAGAAGATGGTCAAGAGGCAGAGCAGACTGGATTTGATTACTAACTGAATGGGGAGGTGAGAAATGAAGTGAAAGCAAAAGTAGAGCATCATACCTGGGTTTCCAGCTTGGTTGGCTTGAAGGGGCATGGGACGAGGAGCGATGGGCATGGTTAGGCGCCTCCAGGGTAATCTACAAAGTGAGAAATCCAAGGAGAGAAGCTTGAAGAACAGTAATAATTTAAGGAGTGAGCAGTGGAAGAGGCTGGTAGGCAGATGATACCACAACCAAGGACAGAAAGGTTAATAATATCTGTCATGAGAAGTAAAATAAGATGAGCGATGAAATCCCCAGAGGTCTTTTTCATAAAAATTGCTGTGAGTTGGTGAACGTGAAAGCTGGATGGCTTAAGGAGCCAATGACAAAGGCGAGGCGAGGAGATAGACAAATTACACTAGGCTGCATTTTAAATGATGTAGCTAATGGAAAGGAGGGACAATTACTGCCATAGTGAGATGGAAGTTTATTTTTAAGTTACAATTTAAGTTTAAGTTAAAGACCATGGTCTTTAGTGTGCTTTTAGACACGGGGGAGCAGCTTGAGGTGGAGAGGTTGAGATATGGGAGAGGGGACCTCTGAGGAAGCCCTGGAAAGCCCTCAGTGGATCAGCCTGATCAGCCTCAGGATCAGCCTGAGCAAGTTCACTGCTTCCTCTGAGGCTGAGAGAAAAAGGGAGGTGGAGGCAGAAATAAATGCCTTTGAAGATATTGCTTTGGGGAGCTGAGGGAGTTTATACTTTTCAGCTTCAATTTTCTTGGTGGGGTAGGAGAGAAAGCTTATCTTTGGGAAAGAGTAGGTGACAGAATTGTGGTGGGCTTGAGAAAGAAGCCGGTCTGAAAGACCACCATGGGAAAGAGGAGACAGAGCTAAGGGGTGACAGGTCTACCTGGCTTTGTATGGAGGGCTAGTGTGATTTCAATGCTAGCTAGCCTTTGTAAAATGTGATGATAAAGACCAATGTGAGACAAATCAATGAAGTCCTAGGCCTGGAAGCTATAACTAATAATGATGAGCTGAGCTGTCTTATCTGATTCATCACTGCTTCAATTGGTGCTGATCCACAGTAAGGATATCCAGGCGCATGTGTACCGCATAGGCACAAATGACAGAGCCTTCACCATTACCACCCTACAAGCAGACTCCCCAAGGGATGAGCACCAATGAGTCATGCACCTGATATTGGTTTGGTTTCCAATTTGATAGCAAACTTTTGAAAAAACAAAAAGGGAATGCAGGCCCCAGGCTCTCCTCTATGGCACAGTTGTGGCCTATTCCACGGCAGCAAAGGGAAACTGTTCAGCCGCTTGGAAGGGAAATGCGCTGGGGATGCTTGGATAAACCCTAAACAGGTCACTAGCCTGGAAATGTTGAAGGTACCTAGACTGCCATATGATCTTTTCACAGAACCATTCTGCATGGAACGTCTTCCCTCACATAAGCTTTTGTTTGGTGGTCCAAACTCTTAGTCATGTTTCTTTCAAGTGCTGACTCTCAGAGGTTTGAATTAGGTGTTTTTCCAAGCATCTCCAATTTACTCTACCTCCAAGACTGTAAACGATTTTAATTGACAAACTGTGACCACCTCAGCATTAGGATACTAGGAGTGTAAAGAACCCTGTGGCCCAGATTTACTTTTCTGTCTTGGTATCCATAGGGACTGAATGTTTGTATGCCCTTACATTCACATGTTTAAGCCATAACTCCCAGGTGATGGCATTTGGAGCTGCAGGCTTGGGGAAGTAACTAGGGTTAGATTAGGTCATGAGGGTAGGGTCTTCATAATGGGATTAGTGGCTTTATAGGAAGAGGGAGAGCAACATCTCTCTCCCCATGCCCAAACACCAAGGAAAGGCCATGTGAGGACACAGTGAGAGGAGAGGCATCCTGAATCAGGAAGGGAGCTCTTACCAAAAAGGGAATTAGCTGGCACCTTGATCTTGGGCTTCCCAGCCTCACGAATGGAGAGAAAGTAAATTTCTGTTGCTTAAGCCACCTAGTCTGTAGTATTTTGTTATGACAAATTCTTCTTAGTTCTTGAGCAGCACGATAACTCCAGGGTGCTAGATGATGCCATCCTGGAGGGCAGAGTGCCCAATCCTGGGGTGCAGCCCTTGTCCGTTAGCTTTCCATTTCATAGGGCTTGCTTAGGTGTTGGGTTCTTGATTATGGCTTCATTAGGATTAAATTTCAGATGGAAACTGGTTATGAAACACATGCTGAGAACATTTGCTCCCCAGTGGTATTAAATCACCTTGTTATTTATCGCCCTCTAGAATGCTCTAATTTACACATGGTCTCTTCTCATATGAGTGCTTCAAGTAAATCTGAATTTGTTTAGACAATTTTATGGGTATTATAAAACCACAATTGAATTTCAGGCCTTTGTAGTCATCCAGTGAAAATGCACTCCAATTAGAAATAATTGCTGTTAATGCTGTTATGATGTGGTGGATGCCCACTACACCCCAGAACTTTGTTCTACTAAATCCGCTAAGAATCTCTTCTTTATTCTACAACTAAATAGACAGGCCCCTGGAATATACGCTTTTGGAATTGTAATATAGGAGCAATATTGTGCCTCTCTCTTAATTAACCTTGTTAACCAAGGATTTGGAACATCAGTTGGTTAGTCTAAGAGGGCCTTTTGATCCTCTCAGTACACATCTACAGTTGAGCAGGATGTCACTTTTGTGAAATAAAATGCCTTTTATTCTTTGGCATACACCAAATACCTTTATTATTCTTTGAGTAATAATGTGATAGTTGTGTTTAATGAAAGAACGTGTGCAAAGTGCTCAGTTTCATGCTAGGCATAATAAATACTTTGATTTTTAATATCATAAAACAAGCTTTTTTTATTTTTTAATTTTTTTAAGGCTTTCTGAATGTAAAAGAAATACAGGGACAGTGTTGTCAGAATCATGCAATCAGCTCAAAATAAGTGAGTCCACAGTGGATTCCAGACTCCACATTCCCTGAGACCGTTGCCCTTCTAAGAGCATGTTACCCCCAAGATATGTGAGCTTTCGTCTGACTCTCACAGGGTCCTCCACGGGACCTCTCATCCTCTCCTGTTCCCCACTCAAAAGAAGGTAGGACACGAGGGCTGCTGTTTTTCTCCTAAGGCAAGGAAGGAGCCTGCCCACCAGCCTGGGAAGGAGTTCCAGGGATGTGGTAATTAACAGATTTTTCTTAGTCATGCTTTTATAGTTAATTTTCAAAGCATGAAAGCAGTTGGCCAGTTAATTAAACTGTAAGAATATAATAGATCTGAAATGAAGACAGCACTGATGAATACAAGTGCATAAAACTTTCCATTCTGTAGAAAAATATCTCAACATGAATCCCAACTTGAAATAGCAAATTAAACACCTGAAATTAACCACATTACTATGTCTTCTGGATTAATAGGTAGAGTTCATGTAACTTAGTAGAAAGTCATTTTCAGAGAAGAAGCAACCATTCTTTGATATATTCTAAGAAAAAAAAATGTGATCCTATTTAGAGTTTGGTCTGGGATCACTGCTTGCTAAGCTCATTCAGGGAATGTGCAGTAAGGCTCCTTGACAGGATGGCACCTGATGGACTTTCTGCAGGATTGGCACTTAGTCTGTGAGTACCCAGGGCGTGTATAAGTAAGTGTTTGTGTGGATGCTTTGGAAAGAAGGACAAGGGAGGCTGACCTTTTATACATTAGGTGGCACAAGTTCAAAAAAGGCCGAAACTGAGAGGAAGGTGACAGGCAATTCAGAGCTCTGAGTCCTCTGGAGAGAGAACACGCCAACTAAACACTCACTCACACTCTCCATCCCTCAGCCAAGCTCTCCAATGCGGGCTCAAGCACAGACACCTGCTCCATTTGAGCCACCACCCCAATGCCCAAGGTGAAGGGTAGTCCATGAGAAAGCAGATTATCCCTCTTTCACATCTGCTGCAAGCAGAAATGACAAAACGGGCTGTTTTTTTATTTTTAAAACTCAGTAAAACAGCAGATAGCAATATTATTTTTAAAGGCATTGGTTGAAAATACTAGTCCAGATAGAAGAATAAGAATGGTACTTGTAGTCTCCAGATATATCTTTTTGGACAAAAACACTTTTCTTCATTGAAATAAGCATTATGTAATGCTGGGTATCAGATGACATCAGCCATAAAGTTGGTCTTTAGTCTTTCTTCTTTTTGCCAACGAAGCCATCCATTACATTAAAGATACCCAAATATTCAAACAAAAGTGTTGCTATCTTGCTGGAAAGGATGCTAAAGAGAAGACAAGAGAAAACTTTCTTGGTTATCAGTCATGAAAGCATCTTTACCAGCTCAGCCGAAAAGCAGCATCACTGATTTGTTGCAGATGAACTCATTCACACACACACATTAGCGTGCGTGCCTTAGGGTCACCAGGGCTTGTCCACTATGGGGCAGAACACTGGCCCAGGGTCTCTACATCTCTCCTTGCTTGATACTCCTTGATACTCTATGTAACGATTGATGGGAAGCAGTGAAGTCTTGTGGAGACGGGTGAGCCTGGCTTGAATCCTAGCTCAGTCATTTACAACACTGTCTCAAGCAAGTTACTTAGCACACAAGCCTCAGTTTCCTCCAGTGTAAAATGAGATCATTACTCTTTCTGGGACTACTTGGAAGATTTTATGCAGTAACTCCTCAGACCTTTGGCAAGACCCAATTATGACTGTTCATCTTCTCCACCCCGACTCGCCCCTCCCGACAGAGCACTCTGACTCCACAGATCCTGATGTCCATACTGCAGAGCAAGGAGAAGCACGGTAAACAGAACAGGCACAGTCAACCTGAGACTTGTCCTAAGTGGGGGGTGAAGAAAAGGACCCTGTGCTCGCTGTCCCTCTGGGGGCACCCCAAGATATCCAGGTGATTCCTGCCCTCTGCAGCTTCAGGTCTCTGGTCAAATGTTACCTTCTATGTGAGACCTCCCCTGAATGCCATACTGAAAATTAAATCTCAACTTGCACCCCTCCACCTCCCCTTCTGGGATTTCTTTTTCCTGCTGTACATTTCTTCATAGCACTTCTGACCATACCTTTTCTTTTTCTTTCCCTTTTTGCTTGTTTGTTCCCTGCCACCCACCCCCTAAGAGGACAATTTCCATGAGGGCAGGGACTCTTCTCTCTCTTGTTCTTTGCTGTAAACCTCAGATCCTAGGATGGTCAGCAATGTATGCACACAGTAGGCACTCTCTAATGCTTGTTGAATGAATATTTGAAGGAGTGTGTGATCTGATCCCCTTCACCGAACTTCTTCAGGTTTCCAAGCCTTCTCAGGAGCTATGTAGAGCTCTCTGAAACTGGGGCCCAGAACTAATATCCTGTAAAAGTAAACATAATCTCAATAATTATTCAAAATGTTAAAAAACTTAAGTCCCACGTTCTTTACAATTGGCATTACTATCCTATAAACCTCTATCTATTAGGCAGGAGGTAGTGAGCACACACATTGCCCAATAAACAGTGCATTAAACTCACTAATCCACAAGCCATAACCAGTGTTGCCTTGTATGTTGTAAAAGAGGAGACCGGACCCGGAGAGTAAAATGCATGCTCAGAGCCACAGACTTAGTAACAGCAGGATCAAAACTTGAGATCTCAAACTGCTTGTCAGAGACCCTTTGCCCTGCCCCAAACAGCCTCAGTCAGCCATACCACTCTTGTGTTAGGCGAAGTGTGACAAAGGGGAAGGATGTAAGAATGATTTTTATTCATTACACAAAGTAGATACAACTAGCTAAAGAAAGAAGACATTTCCTTATGCAGGAAAGGCAACGGCTGCTAGCCATGCAGTGGACTTGAGGCATGATATCTGTGTTCAGAGAACTGAAGAATTGTTGTTATCAAGAGGAATGGAATCACTCATAGTGTTAGAGGGCAAAGCTAGAAACAATGGAAGTGAAAACGAGGCAGAATTCAACTCAATAGAGGGGAGTGGTTCAGTAACGAAATGTGCTTCCTTGCAAAGCCTCGTCTGGGGAAGTATTAGAAGAGGGGGCAGTATTAGAGGACCTGTCACAGTCTAGACAATGAATTGAGACTGTGGGAATAAGCAGGTGCATCAGCAATTCAGAATTTCTGTAACGGGGTCAAATGTTCATAAACTGCAGCCAGTGAATCTCAGTGTGAAACCCAATGGAGAGCGGAGAAGGATGGGCAAAGATGCTCTCTCATGCTTTTAAGAGGTGGTTATCTTTTCAGTTTTTTCCCCCCAAGTTCTTTAACCATCTGATAGCTCAAATTTATCATCTATTATCAGTTTTACCCACACCACAAATTCCTGAAATATTTGGCTTATTGTCTGGTCTTGACTTTGGGGCCCTGTACTTGAGAAGGCATGGACACAATATCTATTCCAAGATGATTGTTCCATTATGAGCACAAGAAAAAGTGTCTTGCCTAAAAAAAAAAAATCATTTCAATCTGTCCACAGATCATTTAGCAAATATACTTCTTTTTGACAACAATGCAATACTAAGATGACTAGAAGGATCCAATTCCATTTTCTAGACTCGGGGGGCACTGCAACTATGCAACTTTGAGATTGTGCCAGCAAATGAGCACAATGAAGAGCTCTAAATTCACTTAACAGGTAGTTTCTAAGTGGCTCCTCCGGGTAGGATTTGGAATAAGCTGTTGACTGGCACAGTAGAGAAATAACAGAAGCTTATATTGTTACCTTTTTAAAAACACCAGGAAGTACAATACCCTTGGTATATACAGGTACACTTTCTCTTGCAAGATAGCATCTACTATCTTTCTCACTGCATATTCTGGTTCCAGAACTGGTAACAGAGAAGGAAACCTGAGGGTAAAATAATCCCCAAATTAACAAACTCATAAAAACAATTCTTACAAATTAGGGATAAGAGGGTTGTAAGACATGATCATCTATTTACTTCTTTCCCTTCCATATGTGATTTATTTCTATATTTATGCCCTTATAAACATGATGAGTAATAACATAACTAGAATTTGAAATGGAAAATGATGATTCTAATTAATACACTGATGTAACAATATGCATATATGTAAAATCATATTAAACAAATGGTCTAAATAATGTAAAGCAAGTCTTTGAAAACCAACTGCCTGTGATCTCCCTGAGATACAGACTTGGGCATTTGTGCCCCTTCAATGATGTCCAGTCCTTCTGCGGAATCAGGGAAGAGGGCAGAATGGAGCTGGGTGGCGGAAAGTGGATGTGACCAGGAGCCCCAAGGAGATGGATGAGCAGATCCGGGCTGCAGGGTGGCTATGAGATGGACACAGCCTTGATTACCCATTCACATTAAACTCAGTACCTTAAACACAAACACGTCTGAGGAAAAAAAGAAATTGGGAAACCATTTATAAATCAGGCCAAAGCCTAGAAAAATGTCTTCTTAAGCAACTTTAACAAACAGATAAAGAACGAAATAAAATACATGGCCAATCATTTTTAAAAATGTAGTTTCTTTGAAATCAAAGGATATACTTACTTAGTGGTACAACCTTCAAACATTCCAGTGTTTATTAAAAGTGGGCACACAATAGTGGTTTTGATCCCCATTTGTTTCTGAGCGACTGTTTCTGCAAACACAGCTTCAGCAAATCCAAAGGCTGCAAATTTACTTGCACAATAATCTGAAAAAGACAAACAATGCTAATGTATATTCTAACGTCTTTAAATGGCATTACATTAAGGTTTTCTCGAAACACTCATACTGACAGAGACTGGGACAACATCTCAGGTTCTTATTTTGTATGATCTTGGTCTACTCCCACTGGAAGAAGAGTGAAATGAGTGGGAGAGAACATGGTCAGTTGATAACGACCAAGTGGACTCAAGAGAAGCAGGGTTAGCACAGGAGAAACTGTGCTAGCTATTACACGGGGTACAAAAGGTGCATCCAGTCCCTGTCCCAAAGAGCTTCAACCCAATCAGGGCAGGAAGACACACAAAAGAAGAAGCAAAATAATAAGTGATGTAGGAGTCTCAGCAAGAGAGATCAGTGTGGGTTGTGATACTTGGATCAAGTTTTCTTCCAACTATAACTCTTTCTCCTACTTCTAGAAGAAAAAGAAAGGACTCAGTAGCTTCAACATCAACTTCTTAAATATCTTGAAAATGCAGGGGTAGTGGAAAGCGGCATTTATGTTAGTTTGGAGCTTTCTATCTTCAGACACTCTCACTTCAAGTAAACACCTGAATATTCAATTCACTGAATGGCCAAGTTTGGAGAAGAAAAGGCATTTAGGTAGACTTATTCTTTCCTTTGCCTCACACAGTCAGAGGCATACTTAGTACTCTGTTAAGGAGTAGCTACTACAACTGGCAAGAACCAGGCTACAAGTGCCAGGCATGGGGTTGACGGGCCCTGCTCTTTCCAAGACAGTGGGTAAGATGATAGAGGGAGGAAAGGGGAGAGAAGGGGTCCTGAGCAGCTTCAAGGATCGTCTGAGTCATTTGGCATAAATGCAGCTAACTGAGCCCCTCAACCCCTGAGATTCGGATGAACAGACATGGCCCAGGATCCAGGGAACCTGCATTCTAAATAGCACCCCTAGTGGTCTGATGCACAGGAGCCCCACGCTGTGCAAATTACAAAAGGCTGACACTTCACTGGGGGTGGGAGAGTCTTGTATCTGAAGATAGAAATACTATGTCAGAAAAAGGATTAATAGGAGCTGTAAATACACCTGTATTATTTTAAAGCCCCATGACTCATCAGACATATGAGAGAGAGGTAATAAAAAGAATTCTAAGAAAGATAGAGGAAGGGAAGTCTAGGGTACAGGGAGATGTGTACAGACTGGTAATATTTTGGGTGACTGGTGGTTCTGAAAAACCTATCCACATAACTGAGATGAACTATGCTTAGACTAGTGTTGTGAATGTTGAACTATGCTGCTCAGCTCAAAAGCATTAGGAAGTGCCTGATTAGCAAACTGGCCAATCTGTGATCCGAATGTTGCAGCTAGGGTTTCTGATGGATGAGTCTCAGGGATCTGCACAAGCCAGGACCCAGGGTGTTTGCTCCAAGGGACACCCTGGTAGGTACGGACAAGATTTCTGTTCGCCCTAGGGCCAGCTTCTGAGTGGGGCTGCCTTCACCGAAGATCTTCGTGTTTCTCTTTGTCCCCTCCCCACTGCTAACGTCAAGTCAGTTGCAAAGGAGATGGAAATGACAACCACTTTCGGTAAGTCTTTAACCAGCAAAAAAGCAAAGAAGTTAATTTTAGGTTTCCTGGGGTCAAGAAACTTTCTCCAAACTCACAGCAGGGGTTTCCGCTCTACCTACTGAAAATTCAGAAAGCATAGTGGTCCTTCCACCATCCTGATAAAGAGTGCTAGGTGAATTTTGGAGGACAGTGGCTATGCTAATCACTTGTATCAAAAATTTATCAGTAAAGCCTCTCTCTCTTTTTTTAAACCAAGGGGATTGCATAAAACCTAATGATTCCCAAGTGCATAGTTCAAATTCATCTATGTATACCTGATGGGCAGTTTTGCTGCACAATGAAGTTTTCAATAACTTACCTCATTGAATGTACTTCTTAATTTACTATCCTTTATCATCAGTACATCAAGTTAATGCTGATTCTTCAGAACTATCATGTAAGTTAAAATTCTAAGACATTTTTACAATTGCAAAATATTAAATTTCTCTTACCTGCCAGTCCATTTACTCCAGTTAATCCAGCTGAACTTGAAATGCAAACCAAATGTCCATGGTCATTTGCAATCATAGCAGGTAGAAAGGCTTTATAAGTCTAAGAAGAGCAAAGTAAAACTTTTAACATTTTACACCACATTCCATATTTTTTTTAGATGTTTATATGATCATTTTGATTAAAAAAATTTTAAGCTCATAAAAATACCTGAAGACACTGGGATATGAAAACAAACATCTGGCAAGTAATCATCTTAACTTGTTTAACTTATTAAATCAATATTTGCCTGGTGGCAATTCCAATATTATTAAAAATAATTTATTTAGACATATTTTGCTCACATTTGACTTTTAAAAACACAATATTAAGACAATAATTGAAGCAGTATAGGAAAATCTTAGTTGTGGCAGTCACAGTCCAGAAAGGAAAGGATATGATTATTTAGACTATAATCAAGGATATGGTTATTTAGATTTATATTTCCTTTTTTTCCTCCTTGGATCATATTTGAATTTCAAGTGTTTCCTGAACATTGTTCACAGGACTTGCTGCTCTTGGCTTCAGTTTAAAAGTATCACTTGGTTCTTAAATTCATCTCTACTTCTTTGAATAATGGTTTCTTATTTTTATTCCTCGTCATAAAAAAGAGTATCTGTTATGAAGAGGGGGCATGTACTGGGTCTCAGTCTATAGAACACCTCCACCTTCACTGTGGGATCTGGAGAAAGAAGGTAAAGGAGAAAGGAGCTTTGGGAGAAGATATATTTTGCAACAAAAAAATAATCAAAGATGAATAACTGCACACTCATATGACATAAGTTTATATTTCATATTTCTTTTCAAATATGAATAATATTGATGTAAGAAAATTTTATATATTGAGGTATATGGGAAAGCCATCTTTGTTTAAACTTGATTTGGCCTAAATTTTATTTAAACCAAAGAAGCCTGACTTATGGCCTATGAAACATTCATTGTACGTCTGCTTTAATCATTATCCCCAAGGAAACAATGTACTTTTTGAAGACAAGAATTGATGCCTCCCTTCTTATGACTCAGTAGTTTTTGAAGATAAGTTTCCCTTTCCACACACCAGGGTCATATTGACCTGCTGTGTACGTGCTGACTTGTAACAAAATATCTCCTTAAATCCTTGAAAGAATACACTCCTGTCACGCTTGATGTACATCTCTTTGTTAGGAAATGGTATATAATGATGCTGAAAACCATTCTTTGCAGCACTATGTTCCCTTGCAAAGGCTGCACTCCCAGGCTATAGTCCTCAGCTTGGCTGGAATAAAACTCCCTGCTATAGAATGACAATTGATTATTTACATTGACAATATGAATAAATATGAGAAAAGGGATCTCCTATAAAACTCAAACAACCTTTGTTTGTCTGCATTGCAGTGAGTTTGAGAGAGAAACTAACATGTAGACAGAGCTAGAAAATCAAAACCAGCAAACAGTGCAGCATAATAAAAACAACTTGAGTTTCGATAGTCTGCAGTGGTCACTTCCTTTCTCCACGGGGACACTCCGCTTGGGAGCATGGTCACCATGAGCTCCCTGACCCACTAGCAATTAAATGCCCATTCCATGCAGGGGCTCAAAGAGTGTATGCAAACTTGCCCAGAAGGAGCATATAGGGTGAGAAGAGGGGAGGGGATGACAAGGGCCAGAGAAATGCCAGCACTTCAGGAACAACTAGAAGAGAGAGGAAAAGAAGAGAAAGGGGAGACCATGAAGGAGACTGGAGAAAAACAGAGAGATGGGAAAAGAACACTAAAGCTACAAGAGTGGAGACCTTTAAGGAGATCATGTCTTTATCTTCATCCTGACCACATATGCTAATGAAGAAGGACCTTTGGGACAAGACAAGAGAAATCACTTGCAGTAGTTCCTGAAGGAACATCGTGGCCACTTAGTTCTGAATCTTTCCATCTTTCGCCAAAAACTAGATGGAACACCAAGAATGCCACCATTACACTAATGGCACCATTATACTTTTGGTGAAACTAGGGGACAGAAAACTGACAAACTCCAAATAATATGTAAAGGTGGGTCAAAGGAGAGCTGGGCAGGAAGTCCATCTGGAGAGAGGTGAGGAGAATGGAGGGGGATCTCAGAAATCTCCAGCAAAGACACTCTCCCAGAAGGAGAGAGCTTGCCCAGGGAAGGATGAGCTGTGAACAAGGCAGAATGAAATGGGCCCAAGGGCTGGGAGGGGCAGAACGAGAAGTGCGTGGTGTGGGGAGGCCTGACATGACTGGTCTCAGCAAAGGCTGGGGAAATGCAACTTCTGAAAGTAGGCACATCATCTTAGAAGTCAGGGGCCGTGCCACTCACGTCTGCAGCACGTAGTCACCAAGTTTGACTGGTAAAAACTCTCCTTTCCCTGGTTAGGTCTTCGTTTGCCCAGAACAGACCTGATGAATGCTTGCTTATTAATGATGCCTCCTTTCACTTTCAAAAGAGTTCCAGCTTAGGCAAGTGATAAGGTCACCCTGGTCATGTCTAAGTGCAATCACTTGCTGTGTAGCTTTGAGCAAATCTTTTAACTTATGTGATCCCTTATCTCACTGAGCTGTTTTAGGGATTATACATGAGGTGCTTAGGATAGTACCCGACATAGGCTGGCCATCAATAAATGACCACAAGGACAGTTGTGTCTTTGTAGGATTCCCTGAACAGAGGCCCTGGGAGGTGTAGGTTAAGTAGGATCAGGAGAGGATGTCTGAGTAGACCAGGACAAATCTAAAACTGAGAAGTCTGTGCTTTACTTAGAGGCTGTTATTATTGTAAGAGAACAAGAGGAAGGTACTTCTAAATGTCAGAGTAACTTTATATTTATTATGAGAAGAAAAAATAATTACCCATAAATGTGCTTTGAAATTCACATCAAAAGACTTTTCTATAAGCTCATCCGGGCAGTCGAGGAAGTTTTTGCCAGTTACGATTCCAGCATTGTTGATGAGGATGGAAATGTCACCAACTTCTCTCTTAACCTGAATCGAACAGCAAGAGCAACACCGCACATGCAGTAATTCCTCATAGGATCTAGGTTTAATTTTTGCCACAGTTTTATACGCTTCTTAGCCTTGTTAACGCAGATTGAGTTTATGCACTCTAAAAACAAAGTATGTCTTATTTCTTTCGCTGAGTTTACAGCGCACCAGTGATCCCAGTCTGATGCCATTCCTCTCATTTCCTCCCCTTCTTATGATGGTGCCAACGCTGCAATGTTACTTTCCTTCTACAGTTAAAGCTATTCTTATACTCAGCGATTAGTAATTTTGTTCTATGCTGTGTATAACTAGTACATAATTTTAACCATTGCAATGGGACGTAAGATATTAGATCTATGTCATAAATCAAGACCTGGCACACACTGACATGGGGGTGGAGCAGGGAGAGAGTGGAGGAAGTATGATATTCAGATTCATGTTTTAAACACACAGTGTAGCTCAGCACCCATCTGTCCTGTTTTCATCAACTGTCTGGTGGGCATATGAATAAAGAGAAACCGCATTAAATTGGAGTCAGGAGGCCAAAAGGGGGAGCTTTCATGCCTTAGGTTGATAGCAGAGCCCAACAAGAAGAAGAAAGACTCCCTCTTCTTGACCAGCAAGCTCAGCCAGTGAGAGACTTAACTCAGTCAACGAGAAGCCACGACACCTCGACCTCTGTTTACTTCAGCCCCGCCAACTTCCTCCTCCCCTCGATAAAAGAGTTTCTCCTTCCTTGCTGCTCTGGGACTTGCATGCGGCTCACTGTGGTTGCGGACCTTGAACTGCAATTTTTTGCCGATCTCAGATGAATGCATTTTTTCTGGAGAAATAACTAGCTGTCTATTTGTTTAAGGTCAACACTTAGGCGGCCTGTAAGGGGATCCAGAGAAGACCCCCGAAGACTCTGAGGACGGTGAGCAAACAGGTGTGGTACCCACAACAGAGCCCACTGAGCCCGCTGCTTTTCTCACCAACTTCACAGTTTGAGGGTGAGTCTTTCTCCTGGATCCGAGCTTCTGTCCTCTGTGTGTTTGAAGCTCTCTAGGTTTCATCGGTTATCTATTTTAAGGCTTCGTCTTTTTCTGGTTAAGGCCTTGTTTGTCTGTGTGTACTCAGGTGGCACTTCAGCCTGACTCATCGAATCAGGCTGTTCCTTGGAACTGTGCTAGCCTTCGGTCTGATTCCTTTTGTTTGTTTGCTGAGGAAGATTCGCCCTAAGCTAACATCCACTGCCAATTTTCCTCTTTTTGTTTGTCAGCTGCCACCATAGCATGGACACAAATAGACGAGTGGTGTAGGTCCGTGCCCAGGAACCGAAGCCAGGCCACTGAAGTAGAGTGCCTAGAACTTAACCAGTAGGCCACTGGGGCTGGCCCTGATTCCTTTTGGAACTGGAGTGTTTCTACTGAAGCGGTGCTGGCCTTCAGTCCGACCTTCGGACAGTCCGTTGGAGCTGCGCAGGCCCGCCTCCCTTGGAAGCAGACTGTTCCTCGGAGATGCAGCGATCAACTTTCTGTCTGATTCCACTTGGACTCAGACTGTTCTTTGGAACTGTGTCAAGTCAACCCTCAGGCCACCTTACTGAAATCGGACTGTTCTATTGGAACTGGCTAGTGTGAAGCCTGCAGGCTGTTTGAGCTGGTCAAGCTGTTTGAGCTGTTTGAGCTGTTTAGGCTGTTTGAGAATTATTCCTCTGCTCTAAAAAAAGCCCTAGGAAATGAGATCCCAGTTATCTAAATATTTTGAGCCCCGCCCTGCCTCTGGCACAGAGACCCTGGCTGATTTTATGGTCACAAACTGTGGTCATTCCTCATGCGCATTTCCAACTAAATGGACTGACTTGACCAAAAGTAATTCAGAATAAGAATGGCCAATTTGGGAAACTTCGGAACTCCCCAAACTTACTTTTCTTAAAGCCGAACTGGACAACCCTAGCTCTGTAATTTCCAAAGCTGAATGGAACGCCTATATTGACTGGTATCTTCAGGCTTCCAAACAGTACCAGGAGTCTCAAATTCCCTGTTTGCAAAATAAAATTTTAAGGTCGGCTGAGGCAAACAAACGGTTAAAGAAAGATAAAATGGTTTCTGAAGTCTCACATTCCTCTTTCTTGGCTTCTTCATCTAAGGCTCCGCCTCGGGAACCATCTTCCTCCTTCCTTTCTGTACAGTCCACACCTCCGCTATACTCTCAGTCACGCCATACTAACACTCTCACTGAACTTCCCCTTTTTGTGGAACCGCTCGCATTCCTTCTTCCTCTGAACCTATCAGAACCTGTCCCTTTAAAATTAAGCCTTCTGAGGATCCAAAGGCTAAACCCTTATGTAATCCCTGGACTAAAGCCTAACTGCGAGCCACAGTCAAAGATTTTTCCAAAGCTCCCTACGAGCCTCACAAATTTGCTGAAGAATTTAGTATGGTCATTTAACTTGGTTTCTTATCAACTTGGTTTCTCTAACTTATAGCAGCTAGTTCATATGCTTGTCAGTGAAGGCCAGGCCCACTAGATGTGAAAACTGCCAATTGAGAAAATCCTACAAGGTCTCTTGAATTACAACCAGGAAACCAACCCTCGGACCTGTTGTATGATCAGGCTCAGGCAATAGCTAGACAACTTCATTGGGAAATTCCTAAGGCTTTCCCAAAGCTTGTTGATTGGAACAAAATTCAGGCTTGTGTTGGGGCCATGCCGTGGTGTAGTGGTTAAGTTTGGCACACACCACTTTGGTGGCCCAGGTTTGCAGGTTTGGATCCCGGGCATGGACCTATACCACTTGTCAGCCATGCTGTGGTGGCAGCTCATATATAAAATAGACAAAGATTGGCATTAATGTTAGCTCAGGGTTAATCTTCCTCAAGCCAAAAAAAAAAAAAGAAGAACAAGAAGAAGATTGGCAATAGACGTTAGCTCAGGGCAAATCTTCCCCAGGAAAACAAAACAAAACAAATTCAGGTTTGTGCACAAAAACCTGATGAACCTGTTCATGACTGTTATAATTGACTCCAGATTGTTTTTAAAGAAAATTCTGGTCTTCCTTCAGACGCTGATTCCACCTGGGTAGCTTTTAACTCTGTGTTTATCAATGGGCTGACCTGGGATCTTTCCCTTCCAGTAAAAAGGACCAGGATATAATGGGAAACTGTGTCCACTGCAGATTTAGTTAATCTGGCAAACCAACTCTCTCACACTCTAGATGAGTCACCTGAAGAAAGACGGCTAAAATTCTTAGTCTTCACCTCCAGCAAATGACGGCCCCTAAATGAAACCAAAAACCTAGTCTCTGTTATTATTGCAAAGAACCAGAATATTGGAAAAGAGATTGTTACAAATTTAAACACTTCAGGTGCCTTCAGCCCTCTAACCAGCCTTTCCAATGTCCTACAAATTGCCAATGACAGGGATCCAAGGAACTACAGGTGTTCTTTGCAATCCTCCTTCTTATTTGGCTTGGAGAAACATTTCTCCAGATTGACGATCAATCCCTTTCTGTCCTAAGTGACACTGGAGCCACCCTCTTGAGGTTCAACCTCACTACTATAAAGCAGCCCTGCCTCAGAGTACTACGACAGTTCAAATAGTGGGGATCTCTAACAAACCTCCAAAGCTTCCTGTCTCTGAACCTATTCCCATTTGTTGAGGCCCTATGAGAGACATACACCCTTATTTCCTAAGTCCCTTCACCTCTATTCATCTTTTAGGCTGAGACTTCTTGGAAAAGTATCATGCCAGAATTTCTTTCTCCCAAAAGGGGAAAATAAGTCTAGAATTTGACAGTAGTTATCAAAATGGCCAACCAGGTGAATTAAATGACACTTTGACATCTTTTATTTGCGCTGCCCCTGACAGTGCTAGCGTTGATTCTGGAAACACGGATCATTTGTCCCTATTGAATCAGCTGCCACCCTCCTTATGGGCAAAATCTCCAAATGATATCAGTAAAATTCACAGCACACCTCCCCTCAAGATTCAAAAAGATCCCTCAAAACCTCCCCCCAGGATTAATTAGTACCCTATAAGTAAAGAGACCCTTCAAGATGGAAAGCCCATAAAAGAGGATTACTAAGGCTCAAGGCCTTATTATCCCTTGTACTAGCCCCTGTAACACTGTATTTTACCTGTGAGAAAACCCAACAGCCAAAGGCAGAGGTTTGTCCAGGACCTCCAAGCAATAAACTACACTGTTAGCCCTCACCTCTGTTGTTCCAAACCCTCACATGCTCCTAACATCCGTTCCCACTGGGAGCAAACTCTCTATGCCAGTTGATTTACATAGTACATTCTTTAGCATCCTAGTTGATGAAGCTAGTCAATACCTTTTTGTCTTCACTTGGGAAGGAAAACAATTCACCAGACAGCAGTGTATGCTGAAGAGAAGCGAAAACTTCAGCAGAGTTTCAATGAAAGCCCTTCTTACTTCTCACAAATCCTGGAGGCTGATCTGGATGATATAAGCTCCCCAGAGGTTCTACTTTGTTAGAATATGTGGATGATATGCTTCCTTGCTCTCCCTCACAAGTCTCCTCATAGGAAGACAGCAGCCACTTGCTAAAGCTTTTAGCCTTAAAGGGACATAAAATCGCCAAGGGCAACTTGTAGTTTGCACAAACTCACGTTTGATATTTAACACCTCTGATATGAGAACAAGGGCTACCTTTAGATCCAGACAGGCTTCATGATGTCTTAAGTTTCCCGAAACCCAAAAATAAGAGCCAACTGCAAGATTTTCTCAGGCTAGTTGGTTATTGCCAAAACTGGATTCCAAATTTCTCTCTTCTGGCCAATCCTCTGTATATTTTACTAAAGAACAACAACCCCGATCCAATTTTATGGGAAGAATAGGATGACATAGCCTTTAAGGCCTTAAGAGAGTTTGATGAACCCACCTGTCCTTGGACATCTGAATAATCAGACTCCCTTTTTCCTTTTTGCATATGCAAGGACTTTCCAATGTGATAGGGCTGCTCGTTGGAGGCTGGTCTGGTTCCTTTCTTCTCACTGCATTGGTGAATTATGGGAGCCACAAAAAAAGTGGCCCAGGAGTGTGATGTCTGGAGTAGTCATGCCAATGTGAGGACAGAGAAATCCTTATGAGGGAAAGGAGGCAGCCACCAAACAAGCATAGCCTCTCTGAACGAAGGAAACCCTTACCATTGGCATATTGGAGCTGTGGTTTCCTGAAGGTGTTCTTTATCTGCGAATCTGTATCATCACCAAAGGAGTAACTGTGGTTAAGAGTCTTTAGGATGAATAAAATATTATGATTTTCTTATGACTGCTTAAGAGAAATACACATTCAAATGAAAGGCACTGTGGTAGGGTGGAAATGGCTGGATTTAAAGTCAGACCAAACATGGCTTCAAATCCTGGCTTAGTCATGTGCTAGGTCTGTGACCCTGAGCAGGTTATTTAATATCTCTGTGTCTCAGCTTTATCCTCAAAGAAGGGTGCTGCCACCTACCTCCTATACTATAATGGGGGCCAGCACAGTCAGTATAGCGTGGTGATTAGAGCACACACTGGGAGTTATCAGACTCAAGTCCCAGCTGTAGCTTTGCTGCTTGTTAGCTATGTTTCTTAGGTACGCTACTTACCTGCCTTAAGTCTTGGTTTCCTTATTTGTGAAATGGAGATAATAATGGGCTAGACTTTATAGGATTATGATATAATACAGAGTGCTTAGCAAGCTGTATTGCATACAGTGAGAACTCAAAAATCCTAATTCCCACTCCCAATATTTTTTTAAATTAAAGAGATATTGGAGACAGGCAAATTGGCACTGACAAAGGGAAATAGACAAAGAAACTGATGTATGTTAAAAGATTAACATGGAGTTCTTACTACCCGGCGAAACCAGTAAGCACTCAAGGTTTACCTCATCGGCCACCCTATACACTTCTTCTCTTTGACTGCAATCACAGGTGTAGGCATAAACTCTCGTGGCTCCAGCTGCCCGAGCCATCTCGCATGTCTCCTCGGTCCCCTCCTTGTTGATGTCCCAGAGAACAAGCACAGATCCAAGGCTGGCAAATTTGAGGGCTAGGAGCCTTCCGAGTCCACTCCCAGCACCTGTTATGAGCACTATTTCACCAGCAACGTTCTTCTGTGGCTTTGGGATTAAGGTAAAAACCATGTCCTCCAGAACACTAAACACTGATTTTCCTAAGAAAACGAACAAGTCCTTTGTTGAGTTCAGGTCGGGCGCCATATTCTGGCTGACACCTATAAAGAAAGATAAGACTCTTATAAAGACCTAGGTGTCCATTCCTTCCGGGTTGCCTACTACATGGAGCTCATACTTTCTGAAACAGTGAAGCCAACTGAGAAGCATGATTTAAACATTTCTCTTGGTAGCTGACTCTGACCTTACACAGGGGAGGGAACCCACAGGAAAGGTATCTTAGCCAACTTTCATTCACAGCACCAAGCTCGATACACACCTGCATGCCTGCTGGGCATTGGGCGTGACAGAAATGTTCATTAACCCGGAACTGAAAGCATATCCAAATTTAAGCCAAGGAGAAGTCCACTGTTTTCACAGTTAACCATTCTTCACAATGACCACGAGTCCTGTTGATTTTATGTTCAAAATCTTGACTACATCATAATGTTTATGGGACGACTACTATCTTTCTGGTTTTATTTTTATCTCCTTTTGGATTTGTTTTCTAATTTGCACTGTGTCACTATTGAAAATCTGAGATTCAAGAGGAAAATGTAAAATCCTATTTGTATAACGTATTTGAAGAGGAATAATTAGTTGTTCTAAACCTTTTCTGATAGATTCGCTGTCGGCACAGGATACCCCTTCCCCAGGCTCTTTTGTCTCCGTGCCACATTATTTACCACTCGGCCCTGTGATTGTAGGATGTTGGTTAGAGAGAGACCTGGATTCCTGTCCTGCCCTGCCCCTGTCTAGCTGTGGAGCCTTGGGCAGGCTGTGGAGTCTCTCTGAGCCTCAGTCGGTCTCCTCATCTCTACTAGTCCTGTGGCACAGGGTGGTTTTGCAGATAAAATAAGAATGTATGTTACATGCTTGACCACAATGCTGGCTCACAGGAAGCACTTTGCAAATCTTACCATGGTTCTCAGATTCATACCGCTGCTCACCAAGAAGTCACTCAATAGGTTTGCTGAATGAATAAAAGGCCTCCCCTTGACAAACTCATACAGGGCTCACTGCTTACATCTTGCTATCAGTTACTCACACTTTAGAGAGAATGAATTTATAAGATGCTTTACTAACAACCAGTTGAGAAAGAATGGAAGGTCTTATTTCTTCCAGGATGAGAAGACATGTTTAGTGGAGGGCATACTGTGCTGGGGACAGGGAGCTTCCCTGAACGGGGTGTCCAATTGAGAGGCACAGATGAGGGCAGGAGACGTTCTTCATTAAAGAGTAGCAGGGGTCTACCCTGTGGCGGAGTGGTTAAAGTTTCCTGTGCTCCGCTTCAGTGGCCCTGGGTTCACAGGTTTGGATCCCGGGTGTGCACCTACTCCAGTCATCAGCCAGGCTGTGGCAGCATCCCACATACAAAGTAGAGGAAGACTGGCACAGGTGTTAGCTCAGGGCGACTCTTCCTCAAGCGAAAAAAGAGGAGGATTGGCAATGGATGATAGCTCAGGGTGAATCTTCCTCACAAAAAAAAAAAAACAAAAAAAAGAGTAGCTGGTCTTCACTTACTGTGCAGTTTGCTAAGGACAGACTAGTTACTATTAATGACTGCAGGTGGATAGATTATCTGCAGGAGGCCTTGGAGCATGGTCAAACCCTTAGGAAATTGTTGTGACCTAAACTGTCGTTTCTTGGTTCATTCTACAGATGGGACTGACTCATGTCTCAATATGATGGGACATGCCACTGTCTCAACGTTGGCATGATGCAAGACCTAGAACAAACGCATTGTTTACCCCTGTCTTGGCAGATGCTTACTAGATTCTTAAAAAGTTGGCATCCTGAGGTCTCCCTAGATTGGGGTTTAGGGTGTCTGCTGGGTATCCGCACAGGTAATGAGGACTAGGCATTAAAGTTTGAGCTGGAATTCTGGATCTGCCACTGACTTCTCTGCAATCTTGCTAAAAATTATTTACTCTCTGAGCCTCAGTTTCCTCCTTTAAACAGGGGGATTCTAGTAGAATGTACCAGTACTTATGGAATAGGGGAGGTGTGGAAGTAAAATGAGTTAACACAGGTAAAGTGTTAAGGAGTGTTAAATGGTCACTATACCGCGCATGGAACTACTAAGCAAGTTGGAAAAAAAAACAGGCCCTTCTTGCTCTAATACAGCCCTCTCCAGCATGCATGCATGCGTGGGGGTGGGGGTGGGGCAAGACGAGTTGGGCTGGATTTCAGCACCTGCCAGATTACACATCGTCTCCCCCTCTGCTCCAAATTCCCATAATGTGGAGGCCTTGCCGGAACAGTGCCAGGCACATAACGACAGCAAAATAAATATTAGCTAGAACTATGACTGGTGTTCCTGCTAGCGTATGAATGAATGATCCTTGGCTAAACCAATGACAGACGGTTACAGTAAGTATACTTACAAACAAGTGTAAATGTAAGGTTCAGTTTTACTGTATAGACTCTTCCTTACAGGTTACAGAGCATATTAAATTTAATCAGGCTGAAGACTTTTTTGGTGTCTCCATCCCATGGCCTAGCCGCTTAATCCAAAAACTGAACTAACTTGGTGCAATGTAAACAGGTGACGTCAGCTTCCCAGCAGTGGCAGGATGTTTACCCTGGGAAGGGGGGCAGGTAAGGGGCATGGGGCGAATTGGGGGCCGTGGGAAGCAAGAAAGAGATGCATTGAGCAGCAGAGAGCAGGGCGCTTGGGCAGAATGGACCAAAGAAGAAGAGCGGACCAGGGAGGCTCCCGCTCTGTGCTCCGGTGGGGAGGGAAGCTGGCAGCTCACCCCTCGGTGCTCGGCCGCGGCGGCCGCAGGGACGCTGCAGCCTGGCGCTCCCTCGGGCTCGCCCCGCGCCACCCGGCCTCGGTTTACCTGCCCGCGCTCACGCCCGCGGCCGGCCGGCCTCTCACCACCCGGGCCGCTGCGGGCCGGCGGGGTGCGGAGGCGCGGCGCGTCGGAGCCAGCCGGCGCCACCTCCTCCCCGAGCTGCTGCCCAGTGCCCGGGTCCGGACCTCGGCAACTCACCCCGGATACGCTGCCCTCGCTGCCCGCCGAGAAGCCGCGCTCGCCTGCCAAGGACACCGGGACCCTGGCTCGCCGCTGAGCGAGGTTCAAGGATTTATCCCAGCGTCCGCCGGAAACCTCGCCCAAGGGCCGCCGGCCGCGCCCCGCAGGGGTGGGGCCGCCCAGGTCCCGCGCCACGTGGGCCCGCGCTCCCTTCCTTTTTTGCCTCGGCCGCCACATTTGGAAGCTGCAAATTCGGTTGTGATGACTGGATGTGCACGCCGGGATTTCGAACATAAGAATCACGCGGGGACGTTTGAAAATCCTGATGCCCAGGCTGCACTCTGGATTATTAAATCAGAATTTCTGCGTTGGAAGGGGGCCCAGGTATCAGCATTTAAAAAGTTCCCCAGGTGTTTCCAAAGCATAGTCTTGAGGTTGGGAAACCTTGTGTTAGAGGGCAGACAGGTGGAGGCGTCGATGGGAAGCGGGAGTCAGGTCATGCCTCTGCAGCCTGCAGCGCAGGGCACGGGTGCGGAGCTCTCTTGCGGCGTCTGACTGCCCTACTTGGGATCTTGGTCAGTTGCCTCCCGGTGTAGGTAAAGGGTCGGGAGGTGCGGGCGGGGGTGGGTGCCACGCTGGCAGGAGGTAGAGGAGAAGTGGGTGAGCGAGAAGTTTCTTCTAACAAGATGAGGTTGAGAAAAAAAGAAAAGTCAACAGTGTACTTTGATCCAACCAGTATTTACTAAACATCTTCTCTGTGTACAAAGATCAAGAGGATGCGGCAGTGCTACGTCTAAGAAAAAAAAAAGATAAAAATCAGTTAATAACATTAGCTAATCATCAAGTTCCTGTAAGCATATCACCACTGAAATGCTTATAATAAAAGGATGGAGTTTGCTGGGTGGCATAAGGAGCAGAAGTATCAATAAATTAGGAGGTGTTGAAGAAAAAACGAGGGGTCAGGACAAGATTGCATTTGGAATTCACCCAGGGTTGGGTCGGACACACACAAGTGGGAAGGCTCAGAGGAGAGCATCGTTAGCCAACCTATACCTGGCACAGACCTGGGTGTGTGAAGAGTTGCACGTTTGTTCTCTCTTTGGCTGTGAGAAGAAACAGGTTGTAGAAGCCTGGAAAAGTAGATGAAGGGTGGAGCCTGGACTGTCATTTCAGTGCTTAGGAGGTTACTTGTGTTCTGTAGGCAGTGGTGAGCTGTGGAAAGCCTTCGAGTGGCTGCTCTGTTGGAAAATGAATGGGGCAGGTGTGTGCTTTGGTTTCAGGTTAGCAGTCATCACCCAGGGGCATGTGCTGTGCAGGGCTCTGTGCGTGACTCTGGGGAACTACCCCGGGTGCACAGAAGAGGGGCACCTAGCCAGCCTGGATAGGGAGAGGTAGGTGGAAGGGTGGGTGTGGAGGTGAGTGGACTAAGGCATAGAAAAGTTGGGTGATGGACTCCAGGTCATACAGCCTACCTGCAAGAGTGCAGATGGGGAGATATTGGCAAACACCAGCCTTATGAAATCTTCCAGGTTTCTCTGAGCAAAGGCCTGGGCTGTCACTCGTTTTCTGGGCAGAGGGTCAGAGTAGAGCTCAAGAAAGAAATCTCAAGCATTATTAGAAATCTCATTAAAACAGGATATGAAGGTAAAGCAGTGAGAGTTCATTGGTGATGTAATTAAGGGAACTAGAGGCCCTGCTGTCTGGAGAAGGCCTCACTTTGACTTGATGTGGGAGAAACTCAGTGCATTGACCATAATCCTGAAAGTTAAGAAAGTATTTTTAAAGAGTCCTGTGTGGCAAAGGCTAGAAACAGACAATTTATGATGGAAGATACAGAGTGCACTAATGAGTGTATGAAAAAACGCTTTAACTTCATTGTTAGTCACAGAAATGTGTATTAAAATGTTTCTTGCAGGTGGCCGGGGTGGGGGAGCCCTGCCTGGCGGCGTGAGGGTTAAGTTTGCACACTCCGCTTGGTGGCCCCGGGTTGGCTGGTTGGGATCCGGGTCATGGACCTATGCACTGCTTATCAAGCCATGCTGTGGCAGGCGTCCCATATACAAAATAGAGGAAGATGGGTACAGATGTTAGCTCAGGGCCAATCTTCCTCATAAAACAAGAAACAAAACCCAAAAAACTTTCTTGCCTTCCAAATTGCCAAAAATTTAAAAAAAGAGAATGTCTTTATATGGGGGGGTGGGAGGGGCTATAAATTATATATTTTTGGAGAGCAAGTGTGTATCAGGAGCTAGAAAGGTATATATCCTCTCACCCAATTCCACCTGTGGGTTCCACTTGTGGGCCTTTATCTTTACAAAATAATCAAGTATCCTTTGTTGACTCCAGGAAGGGCCAGATCACTGGGAGTCAGGGGTTAGAAAGGAGGCTTTTGACTGTATTGAATCATGGGAATATATTACTCTTTCTGGAAATAGGTACATTAATAAAAAATAAATTAATCATTTATTTCTAAGAATTATGTGCAAATAAAGTACTCTATAGACTTAAAAAAAATAAAATCATGTTTTTCAAGGGTATAGGAAAATACTCTTCACATTATGTGAGTTTAAAAAGGATAGTCTAAGACTATATATATGATATGATCCTACTTTCCTATGAAAATTTTATTTGCATTAGAAACACTGGAAGTGAATCTACCAACATCTTAACTTTGTTTTATTATCAAATTGTGGAATTTTGGTTGATTTTTATTTTTTCTCTGTTTTTTTGTATTTTCCATAATGTACATATTTTTATCCATAATAAAAATGTTTCTTAGAACATACATACACAGACATTTCTCTTCAAGATGGCAGACTGAACATATGGATTTATATCCTATTTTCTTCCAAAATTCCACTGAAATGGAAGGAAAGATATAAAAAAGTGAATAAAAACATAATAGTACTAGAGAGAAAGGGACTAGCAGTGAACACTGACTAGAGGTTGGTAAGCAGATGGATCCCATTTCCAGAGACCAGATGGAAAGATCTCTTAACCTCAAACACATCCAGGAGGCACCACAGAAGTGAGTTGTTTTTCCTGACAAAAACCTTGAGTAACTCCTAGCCAGTAAACAAGCACGGAGAGGCAAAATAGGACATGGGCAATCCAGGTGGAATAAGAGTCTGGATATTGAAAATGAAACTATGAAAGTATTGAAATAAAATACAGGAAGATTATTTTATAATTTAGGACTGGGCAAGGAAACTTCCACAGAAACTGTCAGTTGGTGATTTGACTACATAAAAAATGTAAACATTTGTACAGCAAAAACAAAATATCAAAAGCAAAGTAAAATGACAAGGAACAGACTAGGAGAAAATATTTTCACATAAAGAATTGACAATTGATAATTAGCCACAATTTATAGCATTTCTATAAACCAATTTGAGTAAAGCAGTAGGAAAAATGGGTGAAGAAATGCCCATTTCTTTTTTTCTGGCACTATTATGTTTTTATTCACATTTTTGTATCTTTCCTTTCATTTTGATGGGATTTGGGAAGAAAATAATACATAAATGCATATGCTCAGGCAATTTGTAGGCAAATAGATACATAGGACTGAAAACATCTGAAAAGATGCTAAATTTTACTGGTATTCATAAAAATGCAATTTGAAAAGGAATATCTTTCATTCATTGGTATTGAGATATTAAAAAGTTAGATAAAAATTCAGAAATGGTGAGGGTATTGGAATACAGGCATTCTCATGCATTGTGTGTGAGAGTATAAGTTGGCGTACGCTTTATGGAAGGCTATTGGGCAGTAGCTATCATGCCTATTGTCTCTGCTCTTTCACTTCTAGGAATGGATCACATAGGAATATTGACACATGTGTGGAGAAAATTCTCATTGAAGCTTGTTTGCAATAGCAAAAAATTAGAAACTACTTAGATGCACATCTATTCCATTAATCCTGGTGTAGTCATAGAACAGAATTCTATGAAGGTGACAAAAAGAATGAAGTTAGAAGTGTGTTTACTGGCAGGGAGAGATCTCCAGAGTATGTTAAGTGAAAAAAAGGACACAATTACTCCATTGAAGTTAACTTTATGGTTATATTATTTGGGAGTCTGTGTGTGTGTGTGATACAGGTAAAAATGCATGGAAGAATGGGTCTGACAGACACACAAAGTGCAAACTGGAAAACTACACCTCAACCTGTAAGTTGATAGGTGACCCCCCTCGGTCTTGGAGTGGTTGGGTTTTAAAGGCAAAAAGTGCAGAGTATGCAAGCTTCAGGCTGAGTCCAGTTCTGATTGGTTGACCTTTTCAGCTAGAGTTTATCTTGTGCCTGGGGCTTTCCAAATGTCCTAACTGCAGGGAAAAACTGCCACATTGTTCTTCAGCCATCTGGCAACAGTAAAGGTTAAAATGTAATTTTTTATTTCTGCCTGTAGTTCATCCTTGAGGTACATGGTAACTGTCCTGTTGACTCTGGGTTGGTTCTTATCTCTTTCTTTTATCAGTTCCCCGTCTTGATCATAGGTTCACCAGGGTGACACCTTTGATCAGTTAGGGGAATATTCAGGACCTTTGATGCCCAAGTGCCCTCTTGGCTGCTTGGGTTCTATCTAGTCCCACGGACGAGGCATCAGAGGGTGGCATGGGCTGAATGTAGGTCGTGACTTGAACCAGCTTCCTGTGGGTTGCCAGTGGTGGGGTGGTGTCCAGACACCACTGCGAGATGTTTAGTCAGGTGAGGGGGGGCTGTCAGCAAATTGCTGTCTTTTCAGCAGTTCTCCTGTTGTTCTGTAAAGCAAACTCAGAAACTTTGGTTACTTTGTTTCTTACATCAACGTGTGGGTATGAGGCCTGCTTTCACCCTAATCCAGGGGAAATTCTAACTGTTTCTTTCTCAGTTTCAATCCCAGTGTCTTATGATCACTCCTCAATCTTGGGGAATGGGGGCAAAGACTGTTGTAGTTACTTCCTGCTGTGAAAGGGCAAAGATCAAGGTCAGAGGAATGAAATTGTTCTACCTTTACTTTAAAATATTTTTGGGTACCAGGTGGGGAGAGCGAAGAATGCTTGACATGACTAATATTTTAGTACTCTGATCAATGGCTTTGAAACAGTACAGAAGTCCACATTTTATAATTACATAGACAACCACATGTATTAGCATAATAGACAGCCCAAATTTTAGTATCCCCTCCATAATGGACCTCAATCCCTGGGGAATCCAGGAAAAGAGGCCTGTAACCCAATCAAAGTTAGGGCCTGGAAACTCATGTGGAATCTGATGAAACAAAAACAAATTAACACTTGAGGCAAATTATAAATTAATTCCTGAGCCTAGGGACAGCCAATCAAGAAGATTTCTAGATATCAGGGTTGAAGCACCTTTTGCAGATTGAAATGTCTCTGGTAATGTCATGGGGGTGTTCAGGTAAACTTTTTGAATGGCTTATACAGCAACAAGCATGGAGATTGTCTAAACATGGCCCATTATAGTGATCTCTCTTAAGTTTATACCAAGCTGCCCAGTTTCAGTTTGCAGGGCCTCAGGAAAAAAAGGGTGGTTTCAGTTCTCAATGATTCCACATGAAAAGGATAGAAAGAATTGAAAACATTAGTTTGGAGATCTGTACCAGATATTTGAGGAAACTAGGAGAATTCAGGATCCAGCCCAGTTTACAGATAGAAAACAAAAACCTCAAAGACAATTAACAGAACTAGAATCCATTACCCACAAATGTGTACTATAGTTTTTACTGAAACATAATTTTTCTCTCCATAATGACCCTCATTTTTGCCAAAGATTGCCAAATGAAGACTCACTGGTTTGCAAAATAGTTTTGTTTTAAAAAACTTGGCCCAATTATTTACATGAGTACAGCAAGAATGACAATTGATCATACGGGCTCTTTTAAATCTGCTTTGCTGGAACTTTTTATGAGGAATCTCAGATTGAATTTTAAAGGCCTCTTGAGGCCAGGAAAGGCAAGCCAAGGGCTTTTCATTAGACTCTGCCTGTAATACCTACAGATTTAGGTGAATTCCTCTCTTTTTAAGGTCCCCAAAATATCCTGAGGTTCTTGCACCTGCCAGGGAAGTGACCTTCTTTACTCACCTGGTAAGGCTGCTAGGAAGCCTGTAAGCAAGGTATCAGGCAAATATTTCCAAATGGCTTTATTTATTTTATAAAGTCAGTCCTTGTTCCTTAAAGCTGTTTGGCCATATCTGAGTTTATGCATGCTTTTCTCAAATATGACATTTCAGTCAAAGCCTTGGTAATATATCTAGTGTTTCTAATTGTGTCTTGCTATAAGGAGAACAGATTTTTATTGAACTTATGCAAACAAATAAATTGCCATGAAAATAAGAATACTCACTTATCAAAAGTTTCCAAATTCTGGAGGGATCACATATGGAGAAAAAGATAAATACTTTAATTCTACTTACAAATTGCTATAAGTCTTAGTTAGCTTAAGAGAAAAGATTTCTTTAAATCTGACAAAGCAAAACATTGGAGCATCTTCCTTTGTTCATGTATCGAATGTAATTTAATAGTTCTTCTACTTGAACCCAGTTTTTCCATTAGTTTTTTTTTTTTTTTTAACTTTGCCTGATGATTGAGGATCATCAATGCCTGATGATTGAGGATGATAGGAATCAAGAAGTTTAAAAAAGGTTAAAAGTCTAAGAAGTTTAAAAGGGTTCTGTTAAAGTTTGTACAGTTTGCCCAGCGATGTGGGTGCCTTGATAATTGGAGACTGTGGAGGGTATACTCCAAGTAGGAAATACATTTTCTAATAATTTCTTTGCCATTGCGAGGTTATCAGCTTTGTGGCAAAGGAGGGCTTTAATCCATCCTGAAAACATATGTACAATAAAGGAACATAATGATAACCCATACTCACTAGCATTTGAATGAAATCCAGCTGCGGGTGCTCAAAGGACCCAGAGGGAGGATTTTTGAGGCCTCTTGGGAAAGAAATAATTTTTCTTAATGCACCATGGTGGGTGAATGGATTTAAAAATGAAAAAATGGGGTTTGCCAGGGAGCTGGGAAGAACCAAGTGGTGTCTTGGGTTTCCCATAGCACTAGCTGTTTGTTTCATTTACAGCCAGTGTTCACTCATCATAATTTCTCTGATCCAGGAGCAGACTGTTGCCATGTTACAAGGACATAAGGATGGTGAAAGTCTGGCAATGAGGGGTCATTTTTTTCTTTTTTTTTGCAAGAGAAGCAGAGTGGACTTCATCCACATGTGTCATAAGCTTTATAGATTCTGTTTTTGCTGCCTTTGCATGAAAGTCAGCTGAGAGCACTTTCCTTATATTTAGCATGAACCTCAATTTTCATGACAAACAACATTTTATACCAGGATATATTAGATTTCTAGGAATTTCACATCATTTCAGGAACTCTCATAACGTATAAAGACATAACATAAAGAAGGCTTAATGTTATGTTTTTTCAGATAACGCCTCCCATGTAATTTAACTTACCAAATATGTCTAATGAGTTTAATATCTCCCTCTTTACAGACAGAGAGAACAAATTTTTTGAGAAGTCTCAGGGCCCATTGAAAATTCCCACAGTTCCTTTTTTAAGTCAAACGAAAGATTTTACCCAGGATTTGAACCCTGTGGGAAGTTTGTCAAAAATATCAAAAGGTTTTAAAACACTTGGTCAAATGGGAAATAATGCTTGGTTATCTATTTTACCAAGGTGACAAAGAAGATGTTAAAGGCAAACATACAGGGTTAAACAGGTAAAAAAAATCAAACCCTAAAAGACAGACCTCACCCTCTTTGAACATAGGAAATTATTTTAACAAAACATGGATTTTCTGTCTTTTAGGTAGACTTACTAAAAAATAAAGAAAAACCTGTTAAAATTTCTTATCGAGAGTAAAGTAAAAGTTCAAGAAAATTATCCTTTTAAGAGAGAGCGAAAGCCACATTCTAATTTTTGTACCAGCTTACTTTTGATATTAAAACTTATTTACTTAATTGGATTTATTTTAATCTTAGTCAAATTGACTGTGTACAAAACTCTTTCCTCAAGGTTTTACTTCCATAAACCTTGTGTCACTTGCTTTTTACATTAGAATTTGTTCCATGCCTTCCTTTCTGTTTTACCTCCCTAGTGCTTGAGGATGAATTTATCTTTCTTAACAAAACAAAGAAAAATGTATCCTTTCTTTATACCTTCTCACTGAAAAAACCTCCTATTGTCTACTTTTCATGTACAGTCATTTCTCAATTTTAAAACTTGCAAAGTTTATCTAGAAAAGAAATGATGCAGGGCAGTGGTTAGAGGATAACTATAGATTTTAGTCTTAGAGGATAGTGTAATTGCCTATGCATTATACTGAATGAATATAAACTCCTTTTAAATAATATAGTTAAAATAAACCATACACTTTTTGGAAATTACAATATGAGATCCACTTGTGTCTATAGGTTCATCCTGACATTGTTCTACCAAACTGGGAATGATAGAACAGACAGAGGCAAGAAGATCCCCACATTATTGCTGAAGAGAGTTGCTTTAAGTTGAGTAGGCAGAATAAAGATTTGAAAGATGGAACAACTTCTAAACTGATAGCAGAGCTATAAATATCTGGGAAGCCACCACCAGAATTTTCAGCCCTGCAAGTACTTATAAGAAACGGGGGAAGTTCTTTTAAATAAAGACTGTTTCTTGGCTGTAAATCTGAAAAGAAAGGCAACAGAGTTTGGGCTTATCAGAGAGTGATTGCAGCTTGGCCTTGAGGAGTTATCATTGTGTGTGTACAGAACAGAAAGGGTGGTTGTCCTTGTATTGGCTTCTCCATCTGGCCGCATAGACCCTTCTGTTTTTCAGTTTACTGTGGGATAGGAGCAGTGACTTTCAAACATGTTGCATCATTCCATAGCAAGATATATACTGTATATTATGGCCCAGCATATATATAGATGAGAGAGAAAGCTCTCATGAGATTTCCATTACTTCTCATTTTCCAAAGGGGCTCCTGCTCCTTTGCCTGCATTCCCTCAGCATCCATGCACCCAGATTGCATGGAGTTAATTTATGGTTATTATTCTAAGTGTTCTGACATTTTCCCTTTGTTTCATTTTGTATTTTTAGCTCTTTTTCCACCTTTAAAAAACTATTTGTATTCTTTGCTTTCCAGTGAAAACTAGGAAGCAGGCAATCGTGAACTGTCTATCATATATTAGCATCCTATAGTAGATTAGCAAACCCATAAACACATTTCATAATTTTTAGAAGCATATTTCTTTTTACAGCAAGCTTTTCAATGTGGCACAAAACATGTCTATTGATATACCCAAATATTGTTTGTCTCTATAAAAAACATTTAGAAAGCCAAAACTAGACAAACTTATGTTTAGCAATCAATGTCTCGATATACCATCCTATCCAGAAATGATTTAGATATTCAATGAATATCCATTATTACGTTAACTTAGTATATGCTTTTATCATATTTACATATATTTAAACATTTGCTTTTAACAACTGTGTTCGGATTAGATGTTAAATAGTTAACCATCATCACAAGTCATTCTCTCCACTGACAAATTCCACAACAGAAACAGCATGAGCCCATCTGCCCAGTAACCCAGGTAGGAGAAATTGTATGTTTGCATTATATTCAATATTGATAACTCTGAAGACATGCCTGCTGTTTTTATTAAACCAACAAACTTAAACATACTTTGATTTACCAAAGATCATTTTTTAAATCATGTTAATCTGAAACATATCTGGGCTAGTTTGTATTACAGTTACAAATAATTTATATAAGTGCTTACTTCAAGCCAATTATATAGAACTCTTTTAGAAATTATATCATCAGGAGGCAGATAAATACATATATATAGAGAGAGACTTACATACACGGACATGTACAGAGAGATAACCATAAACAAAGATCTTTAAGATTTTAGCTATGTCTCAGGCACAGAACTCAAAAGAATAGTTGGATCCAAATTGTTCCCTGGCAGATGGACCTGTTCAGATGGCCAAAGACTTTTACTAAGGATTTTTTTTTTCTTTTTTGCTCTAAGGATTGTTTTTAGAGTTGTTTTTGAAGTCATTTTGTCTTTTAGAAGCTTCTGCATGTTAATCGAAGAATGCCTTCCATTGTGAGCGGGTTTTGAATCTTCTTCTTTAAAGGTGACCCTTAAGGTGGACTTACCTGAAACAGAGATTTTCTAGAATGGCCATTATAATTTCAAATTATCGCAGAAGCTTACCCATTTTCACTTGCTTAATTTTAGATCAGGAATTTTGGGGCGTTGAAGTGGGGGAGCACAGCAAGAGAGGAGAGAGGAGCAGCAGATTTGATTTTGTTTTGCTAGCGCTAGCACTAGTGTGGTCAGCAGCTGACACTCTCCAATCTAGCATGCTTTTTATTTAATTATTTTCTTTTAACGAGGCAGTAAGGGATTCCTGGTCTTGTTTACAAGCCTCAAAAAAGTTAAAATAGGCTTCACAAAGTCTTTGAGAGGTTTGATATCTCCTTTTTTCCAATTGAGCATGCAAATAAATCAGTTTGGGAACATCAAAGGAGCCCCACTGTGGCCAATGTAATTTTAGATCATCTTTAGTAATTTGGACCCAGGTAACAAGGAACTTGCAAGTATTCGGCCCCTAATTTTTGTACATAAAGGCTGAAGGAGTGGTGGCAGGCAGCTGGCCATTTGCTGTTTCTCTAGCAATCTTTAGAACAAAAAGGTGTCCATCCCGCATGGAGAAACCTCCCTGTATTGGAGAAAGCTCCCTGTAAATCAGCTGCAGCTGAACCTCATGAGGGATTCCCCTTCTTAGAAATTGAGGGATTCCCCTCCTTCAACAGCTTCTAGACCTCTAGCAAAGCGGGAGGTTGAGGATGTGAGAGGGCCTTCCCTTGGTCATCCTCCTGAGGCCATTGGAGATGCACAGGAGTAGTCAAGGGGCTCTGGGTTGTGCCGGCATGCAGTGCACAGTCGACCCCTAGGAGCAGATCAGCCAACTGCTTCATATCCCATCCTCGTCACCAGATATGTTAACTGGAATGAGCAGCTTTACAAGACAAAGATAAGTTTTAAAAGTAAGAGAGACTTTATTAAAGGCTTGGAAACTAGAAAAGTACACCTCAACCCACATTTGATAGGTGACCCCTGTCGATCTTGAGGTGGCTGGATTTTAAAGGCAAAAAGTGCAGAGTATGCAAGGTTAAAGCTGAGTCCAGTTCTGATTGGTTGCCCTTTCCAGCT
The DNA here is from genome assembly GCF_041296235.1 of Equus asinus. Classification (NCBI taxonomy): domain Eukaryota; kingdom Metazoa; phylum Chordata; class Mammalia; order Perissodactyla; family Equidae; genus Equus; species Equus asinus. The sequence continues at coordinate 27,249,041 of NC_091801.1, read as the reverse complement.
ACAGTTTGTCTTGTACCCAGGGCTTTCCAAATGTCCTAACTGCAGGGAAAAACTACCACATTGCTCTCCAGCCATCTGGCGATAGTCAAGGTTAAAAAGTAATTTTTTATTTCTGCCTATAGTTCGTCCTTGAGGTGCTCATGGTAACCGTCATGCTGTCACTGGCTTTATTCTTATCTCTTTATTTTATCACTGTTTTAGACTTTTTACAAATGTCATGCATTATTTTATAACATTAAAAACCTAAATAATGATTAAAATGTACATCCTTTCTGTTTAAAAAAGACATTTTAAGAATGTATTGTTTTTTGGGGTTACTTTGCAAAGTAGTAGAAGTCTAGTCATCAGATGACATATTCAAAATATATTAGTTTTACCAAAATGTGTTATTTTGAGATACTGTCTTGATTTTGATAGACGGAGATTATAAAATCCTCATAGAAGACAGAATTAGCTTAAAGGTAGGTTTGTTTGTTCTGTGGTGAGAGGAAAGCAGTGTTAGCTGAGGCAGAAGGAGAAAACAAATACATTTGACTCATGGGAAAGAGTGGGAAGAGCAATGCATATGAATAATGAACCCAAGACGAAGGAAGCAAGGCATATTTGTGCTGCCATCTTGTTGGGGAAAATAACCATATACCGAAGAAATTCCGAAGTGTCAGAAAGCCAAGGCTCAGGGAAGACGGTGATAGGACTGGGCACATGATTGGAATTCCCTGAGGATTACATTTCTCAGAAGGGCTGGTCACACAGCCAAACATGCCTCATTCCACCTCTCACCAAAAAAAAAAAAAAGGATGTGTTGTTACAAGTTTGTTTTTGCTCCTCTATTTATTCCAAAGTCATTATCACTTCTAACAGACTTGGTTTTTCTCTGAGTAGTCACAGTGTGGATGGCATGCTAATGAATTTGGGGGGCTTTGACCTCGTTTGCTATGCCAAGGTTGCTGAAGTCACCCTGGAAGACAGCTTACCACAGCCAGTGTCTCATGGCTCGGGTGAGCTTTCTCTTTTCGCTGTGCCTTTCTCTTCTTGAATTTCTTTCCCTTTTTGATTCTATCTTTGATGAGTGGAAATACTACTAGTGGAGGGCATTAACTGCCTGTATTAGCTATAGAGAAACTTGTTAGTGGACATGTGATCAGGATGAGGAGCAAGACAGGCAGTCTCTTCCCCCCACCCTCCACCCTATAAAGCTTTGTTGAAGTGGAATTTACATGCTATAAAACCCACCCATTTTAAGTGTACAGATTGGGTTTTAGTAATTTACATATCTAAATGTAGTAAATGTACTTAGTTGTACAGTTGTGCACTATTGGAGTGCATTCCGCCACCCCAATAAGTTCTTTTGGGAGCATTTTAAATCAAATATTTGGCTTAGATTTATTGAGGAGTGGTATACTCCCACAGGTGGTATAAATTCTGGCCCCAAACACACTGTCTCTCTCTAGGGAACGCCCCTCCCTCCCCAGTTCAACTCTCTGGCAGTGTAACCTTTCTGGGATTCTGGGTTCATGTGGAAGTTTCCCCGTCTATCCTCTTGGCTTTTACAGGCCTCCTGCTTTTGTCTATTCTCCCCGGTATATGAGCACTTTGGAAAGCCAGATATACCTCCTCTCCCCCACCGCCTGACATACATTGTTTAAGAGATTCATTCACAGAGAGCTTCCATATTATCAAATTCATAATTATGGTTTTTGCGTATATCATGCCACAATCTTATCTTTGCAGCTTGAAAAATGACAGTAGGAAAACCTTCTGGAGAAACACCACTTTAGGTTTACCACGTGGGAAGCACTGTCTTTTCCAGAATTGGACCAACACTTGCCCCATGGGAGGATCACCAGCCGGTGTGCCTAACTTTTCGCCTGCTCTTGTGGGGGCTTCCTTTGCTCTCTCTCTGCCTCCACCCATGGGCCACTGCTGGATGAGTTTGGAGCCCAACCTGGCCTCTGCTGAGATATGCTTGTTCTGAAGGAGAGGAGCTCCAGGGGTAGACGGGGAAGAAGAGGAAGAGAGAGCAGCATGGTAAAAATTACACTGGACCCTGGCTCAGCAGAATGGAGGAGGAGGAAACTGAATGGCTGGCTTGTGGTCAGAGGCTGAGGGGCAATACCACCATGTGATAACAGCACATGATCTTCTTTTGTCTGTTGATCTGTTGATCTGTCAAGGGTAGTTCAGGTATGTCAGCGTTTACTGTGCAAACTGCAGGTGAGCGGAATTAAATGTAGAAAAGTCAAAAGGTGATATAATACAATTTTGACTTGGATTTATAGGATGTTGGAGCTGGGAAGGATTTTGGAAAACAGTTACATCCAGAAATTTTCTACCTGTGGTTTTGCGGAAGTAACGTAGGCAATATGGGACCCTCACCACCTGGTCAACTATATCAGTTCTGCTTTGAATGTCTTCTGTGTTAGGGAATAGCAGGGGGTTATGAGTTTAGGCTCTGGAATCAGCTGGGGATGGACCGAATGGAGGAGTCTGTGCTTGAGATCTAGTTCTACCTTATTGGCTGTGTAATGCTGGGTAGGCTGTCACTTGACCCCTTGGAGCTTCAGTTTTCTTATCTGTAAAGTGAGCTTCACAACACATGCCTACTCTGGTTTTTGTGTGGAATAAATTATGGTAATGAAAAAATAATAATAGCTACCACCGAGTACTTGCAATGTGCCAGGCACCTTTCTAAGTTGTTTATATATATTGATCAATAAGTTTTATTACAGATGAGAAACCTGAAGCACAGAGACTTTGACTTGCCTAGAATTACAGTTGGCAACTGGTGGCACCAAGACTGGATTCCAAACATGGCCACCATCTTGACTACAGTGCTCTCCTGCCTCTCATCTTGGGTAATAAAATATCGAGAGCTGTATATTATTAGACATTTACTATGTGCCAGGCACTGTGCTAATAGCTTTACGTGGATTATTGTAGTGCAATTCCTACAGCAATTCTTCGAGTTGTGGCATGTTACTACTCTCATTTTACAGATAAGAAAACCAGGGCTTAGGGACCTGCATGAAGGTCAGCTAGTTGGTTAGTTAGGAGTTGAATTTGAACAAGCCATCATGTGGCCTCTCTTGCAGGTGATCCAGCACAGTTGTGTGACACATAGCAGCAGGGCCAGCTTCAAGGACCAGTGACCTGTGAGGCTGCACAGGGTCCTGTGCTCAGAAGGACTCTGTATTTAGTGTAATGCTCTGCTTTTGCTGTCTTAAAATTCGTCATCATTTATTTTTGAACTTGTGTGTTGTAAGTTGAGTTCGATAAGACAATGGAGTGTGTGCACGAGCACAGACAGTATGCTGGGTGGCAGTGTGCACATGGGGTTGTGGTCCAGCAGCCGCCCACACCCACAGTGGCCAGTGCACATGTGGCAGTTGGTGCTGCATTCATGTGCCCGTGTGAGGCAGTTTGGGGTGTCACAGGGCCCCAAGAAGGTCGCTGGGCCTGGAACTGCCCAGATTGGTGCTGGTATTGCTGGCAGCAGCAGCAGAAGTAGAGGTGGCAGTGGTTGTGGCTGCAGGAGACAGAGGGTTCCAAGTGGAGGCAGTGCTAAGACCTGGGGTGTAAGGCTGGATTGCCCACTGTCCCCACAGCCTCTCCCTAAGGCATTGGCACAAATATTAACTCTCCTGTCTGAGCACCAGAACAAGAATTGCCGGTGCTCAGGCTGTAAACTTTGTTAGTAAATCATTGAAAAATAATAGTGTACACTTGGACATGGTAATAAAGCATATCAAAGAGTTATCAAAATCCTTCAAAGATTTAGAAGTTCTGGTTGTGAAAACTGCTGCTACATTGCAAAGCAAACATTCACAGGCTTAGAAAGAGGAATTAAATTTAAAGATCGTTGCATTGCATGAGAAAACACTTTTTATTTGAAATTTCCCATGAACCAATTGAGTGAGAAACACAATTTATAAATTAATTTTTTCGTTGTAATTGAAGATACAGTGACAGAATACATAAATAGGCATTTTGAATTATGTGCAAATCATGAAATAAATTTTGGTTCCTCGTATGATATCTACAAATTATAGGAAATGTCAGAAGAAACATTAAAATGCCATTGTATAAATTTGCATTTAAAATCATAGACTTACGTAGATTTACATGCATCTGATTTGTATGAAGAGTTAAATATTTTTAGAAAAATTATTGTATGAGATTCATCAGCTCTAAATACACTAGGCTTTAAGTTTTCAAAGTAATTTATCAGAAATTTACCCTAATGTTGTCATAGTCTATAACATACACTTCAAAGCTCCAATAACAATTGCTTCAGCAAAAAGTTCGTTTTCAAAGTTACAATAATTATTAAAAATTATCTGCAATCTTTTATTCATCTAGAGTGACAGATGTCACTTTCACTTACATTGATTGAAAATGAAGTTGCTAAAAGTATAGATTTTGATGATCTAATAAATGAATTTGCAAAAAAGTAAGTCAGAAAAATCTTATCACCAATCAAGTTATCATATTGATAAAGTATTATTTATTATATTTTATAAAATGATGAAACCAAAAATTTTATAATTTTTTATAATTTGTAAGTTTGTTGTTACCCATGTATCACAATCATCACTGTTATGTTTTATAAGTAATAAAATATTTTTAAAGGAAGAGCCTTATATTTTAGTACCTTTTATGGCCCTTTTTCCCTGCTTTTTGGACAAAGGGCCCACCTTTTTATTTTGCGTGGGGCCTTGTGCCTTCTGCCCTAGCCCTGCACGGTTGTTCTCCCCCAGGCTGGGATCCCTCTTTCCTGGAGCGCCTTGAAGCTGACTGGGGCTGTGGCGCCTCAGGAACCTATCTCCTGCTCTTGAACCTGAGGCACCTGCTGGAGACATCTTTTCTTTATTTTAAGAGGGAATTGCGTATTTTACTCACTGTTTTCTTTGATTTGCCTGCAGTATACCATCAGGGATCCTTTAAAGATTTTATTTTTCCTTCTTCTCCCCAAAGCCCCCCAGCACATAGCTGTATATATTTTAGTTGTAGGTCCTTCTAGTTGTGGTACGTGGGATGCTGCCTCAGCATAGCCTGATGAGCGGTGCTAGGTCCATGCCCGGGATTCAAACCAGTGAAACCCTGGGCCGCAGAAGCAGAGCGCACAAACTTAACCACTCTGCCACGGGGCGGGCCCCAGGGATCCTTTCCATCATAAGCAGAGTTGCCTAGAGCCGTATTTCACCTGTGACTCTTACTGCGTTGCTAGAGAGAAAAGAGCTAGGGGTCAACCTAAAAGAAAATTCTCTTGCAGAAAAGCAGGTTTTGTTAACCCTTTACTCCCAATATGTAAATACAAATGAAAGATAGACGAGCAGACTATGCAGTGTAAAGCTAATAGACAGGAAGCCAGACTTCCAACAATATTAACTAGGAAATAGGCAAAACTAAACTGAACCAAAGCCCCTATGTGGCTAATAGCTGTCACAATGATCCTATACCTTATTTAGTGACTGTCTTATTCACCACTAATTTCTAGTGCCATACATAGTACTCAGTTGAATGAATAAGTGAATGAATAAAAGACTCTCCTTAGGCTGGACAATTGAAAATAACACAGGCCTAACTTAGAAGTAGTAAGATACCTTCTTGGGTGAGTGAAGTGAAAGCTGACAGGACAGGTCTTCTGATACCCAAGTGAGGGGATGTGGATCAGTTTATTTAGAGATAAATGACACCTCAAAAGCCGTTGCTGGGTGTCAACACAGTTAGACAAAAGTATGTTAATGCTCCTGAGGCATAAAGAAAATTTAAATTGTTATTTGAATACTTGGTTGACGAAGGCAGAGAGGGGTCAACATTTTGCAAAGTTTTTACTAACAAAACTGTTAAAAGATAACTCATTTCCTTAAAAATATTGCATTGCATTTTGGAATGTTCCTCTATTTGTTCAAAATTTTTTCTCTAATTTGTTCATCTCAAGTTAACCTATGCTTTCTTTGAATGAATATAGAAATATTGTGTCCCAAATAATGGGATAGGTCTTATGTATTGCTCATGCTTTGGTTAACAAAATGTGTAATTTAATTTACTTGGAATTTCATTTTTTGGTTTTACCACTACTCTCTAGCTCTTGAACCTGATGGAGGTAAAGCTAGATTGATATTTAGTGATTACAGCTGAAGAACTATGCCAAACCCAGAAGGTGCCATTGTTAAGAATGTTTGCCAAATGGCTGGCATGTGTGGTGCACATTCAAACGAGAATACATTTTTTTAAAGGGAGGAGTTTACATCGTGTGTTCAAATACATGATTGTTAAGAACATTTTATTGACCTAATTATGAAAATAAGTTGCCTTCTCAACCAGTAGTTTATAGAAGTCTAATGTGAAATTTTTTTCATTATGCAGGAAAGAAGTTAGGAATTGTTTGATACCTTCAGATGCAAACAGACATGATTAGTTACAGATTTATTTTATCAAATAAGCAGATTCAATCCCACTAAGGGCCTTGTTATGGTCATCCAACTCCAGTAGGAATTAATGGGCAACCGAATAAGCCTTCACTTTGTATTTTTCTTAATCACAAAACTAATATGTTTCTTTAAATCTGATGTTGAAAAATTATGAGCCTAAAACACTGATTTACAAGATCATTATCTATAATGGCCTCTTTCCTAAAAGTATCATATATTGTCTATTTAAAAATTAAATTAGGATCAATTTACATTAATATATTTTTATAAATACATTATATTCACTTAGTTCATTGGAATGGCTGTGATGTCCTTATTTGCCAAACTAAAAAATGGTAGCAAAAACTGCATACATAATTTGAACACCTAGAAAAATGATCAGTGTGTAAACCGTGTCCTGGCGAGAAGGTTGGCACTTTTGAAAGCCTCAGTAATTCTTGGTGAACTGGAATGCTTTAAGCATTAGGAGCAGTTCCAAATAGTCTATCCTTCTAACACTTTATTTTATTACCACATTTAAGGCTTCACCTATAGGTGTTCTCTCTCGGTTTCAGTCTGAACTTCGTCTGCTGTGTTTCTCCCTTTGAAAGAAGCCATGCAAGTGTGTACTCCAAGGTACTCCGCAAGAGCAATCGTCATTTCTGTAGATAGTATTCTAGAGAAAAGCAGAGAAAAATATCACAATCCTTTAGAAGGGGTCAAAGAGATTTCTTTGCAAAGATTACTTTTGAATTAACGGAAAGCGTGAGTTGTCCTGATTCATGCTGAGTGTCACTAAACGAGAGCGATGAACAAAGAAATGATGTGTCACATACACTGAGTGCTGTCTAACATCCAGGGAGCTTGGAAAAATCCCAGTGCTCAGGCCATGATTTCTCCATATATTACACTCACTGAGTACTGTGGCTAGACTATGGTCATCCTGATTTACTAGACTAATAAGTGGTAGCAAAAGCTAGAAAGAAAGCCAGACTGATGAGAGGAGAATTTCTCGGGCCTGGGCACCGGTAGTTTTAGATGTTTGCCAGGTGATTCCAGTGTGTACCCGAGGTTGAGAACCATTACTTTAGTTCCTAGAAGATAGAGGAACTTTACCTTCAGCTTGGTTCTGCTTAGATCAACTTAGATCTAGGCTTAGTTCTGCTTAGATCAGCTCAGTTCTGTTCAACTCAACCCAACTTAGCAAATATTTATTGTGGGCACATTCTGGGTTAGGTACTGTGTTAAGCCCAGAGCATGGAGCAGGAAACAATTCAGAAACTGTGTCCTGTCCTCATGGAGCATGCAAGCTAGCCAGGAGGACAGATGTTATACAAGCAACGATAGGAACGATGAGTGCTACAAAAGGCAGGGACAGGTGTGATGGGATGGAAGATCAGGAACTCTGACCAAGCTAAGCAGTCAGGGCAGCTCTGAAGTACGGATGAATAGAAGGTGCCATCTTAGAACTTCCTTGTGTATATATATGTTCAGTGAATGCATGAATAAACCCAACATGTCACAAAAATATGTTGAATAAGGTATAAATAGTAAAGAAAGTACTAGATTTATTAATAACAATTTTATAATAGTGACTTACTGGTTATGTTTTCTACTCTGCTAGTAACTTACAACGGGGGAGGAATATATCCTCATGGTAAGATCTGCAATCAAATTTGAAACTTTGGCTTGGAACTTCGTTCCAGCACTTATTAACTGTTTAATTGCACAAAAATCACTTATTCTCTTTAAGCCTCAGATTCCTTAAGTGTGATAAAACGCATACAAAGCTGTCACCCAGAGTCTGACACATGTAGGCACTCAGTGAATTAGACGTTGTCTGTATTCTCTCCAGAGAAGACAGGGGGCCCGGCCCAATCCATGCATGAATGCTCTGGAACTCATAACATTGCCCTGCATGAAATTGTAGGTGCTCATTCACTAAATGAAATGAGGAATTTGCCAAATATCCTTAATATTTTTCTGGCAACACACTCAGGTTTTTTGGTCCTTTGTTTACTCAGGTTTTTTTGTCCTTTGTTTTCAAAATAGAATTCTACATTAGTTGAACTAAAAGAATTCACTAAAAAAAAAAAATTTGGTGCTATTTGTTTCTGCTGAAGCAAATAATTTATACTCTGTAAGGCCTAATAGTTGCTAAATTTTCTCAGTGTCTGGAGTAACCAACACGCAGCTAGCAAGAGTCTAATAAATTGTCCTTGTGCTATTAAAGATCTTTCTTTTATCATTTAAAAAAATATGAAGTTGCTTTCTGGCAAAAAAGATAGCAATGATGGGACAAGTTGTTCACAAATAGCCAAAATGATAGGTCATTATTAACTTACTGTTTAAGGAACAATGTAAATGTTATCATTTTTGGTATTATTACGTATAATTGTTCCTCTAAAATAGCATTTAAAATTGTTTGGGCCACATCCTCCGGGTCCAGTAGAGGCAACAGAAGTGGATACCTGGGATAAAAATAACAAAAAAAGTATATTGTCAGAGTAGTCTTTTTTTGCTGTCATCATGAGCACTAATTATTAAATTTGAGATGGGGGTTATAACATATAGCTGTAAATTTTCAAACAAAATGTAAATATTAGGAACTACCTTGTGTTTTCTCTCATGAGCAGTACTGGGACCAGTGCTAATACATTTAATTCCCTGGAGTGAACTCCCTGCCTTTATTGATTTTCTGCGATGTGATAGTCTGAACATATGGAAGGAATTGTTTTAGATTTTTAAAATATTTTTCTTCCCTCTCCTTCATCCCAAGCATCAAGTAATTGTATACTATTAAGAAGCAAAATTGCAAAGACTGTTTTACAAAAAACCCTAGAATCTCTTGAGCATGTGTAACATGTCTTCATTGTAGGTAGACCATTGTTAAAACATTAAGTGGAATTAGATGTTTGTGAAATCAATTGCAGTTGAAATGGGATGAGTGTATAAATATAGCTCCCATAAAGTATTACTTTGATATTCTATACTTTTATATTATGATTTTCTATTATTTGAACCTCACCTCTTCAAAAAAATTCTGTTTATCTCAGTTAATTCTTGAAATTGGATTGATTTCTCATATTTGAATGTAGGTAATTAGTCTTTACAGTTTAGTCTCCTAAAAGTTCCTCAGAACTATAGCCTAAAGGGCTCCAACATTTATTAAAAGACAGTTTTCCAAAGAAGACATACAAATGGTCAAAATGTACGTGAAAAGGTGCTCGACATCACTAGTAATTAAGGAAATGCAAATCAAAACCACAACGACTTGTCACCTCACACCTGTTAGAATAGCTAGCATCAAAGAGACAAGCAATAACTAGTGTTGGTGAGGGTAGGGAGAAAAGGAAACTCTTATTCACTGTTAATGGGGACGTAAATTAGTGTAGCCACTATGAAAAACCTTATGGAGGTTCCTCAAAAAATTAAAAATAGAACTACCGTATGATCCAGCAGTCCCACTTTTGGGTATCCAAAGGAATTGAAATCAGCTTCTCATAGAGATGTCTGCACTACCATGTTCATTGTGGTATTATTCACAATAGCTAAGATATGGAGAGAGCCTAAGTGTCCATCAACAGAAGAAGGGATAAAGAAAATGTGGTACACACACACACACACACACACAATATAATTCAGCCATGAGAAAGACGGAAATCCTGCCATTTGTGACAACTTTGATGGACCTTGAGGGCATTATATGAAGTGAAATAATCAGACAGAGAAAGACAAATTGCATATGATCTCACTTATATGTGGAATCTAAAAAAGCCAAACTCAGAGAAACAGAGAGTAGAGTGGTGGCTACCAGGGCCTGGGGAGAGAAGGAAATGGGGAGATGTTGACCAAAGGGCACAAACGTCCAGTTATAAAATTAAGAATTTCTGGGGATCTAATGTACAGCATGCTGATTACAGCTAATAATAATAATACTGTATTATATTCTTTAATGTTGCTAAGAGAGTAGGTCTTTAATGTTCTTACCACAACGAATAAATAGTTATTAATTGATGGGATGGAGCTGTTAGCTAATGCAATGGTAGTAAACTTTTTGCGGTAAATAAGTGTATCAAATCAACACATTTGTGCATCTTAAACTTACGAAATGCTATATGTCAATCATATCTCAATAAAGCTAGAAAAATATCATCTACACATCATTGTTTCTTTCGTACCGTACCATTTTAGGATTATTAGTCTTTACTTTTCTGGAGACTTTGTTTTTAGCTTTTATGTGCATACAGACTCCAAGTTTACAAAAGCCGTCATTTAACATCACTCCCTTCCCTAGCTACCATTCCACCTTCTCTCAGCTGGTCACATTCATTCTGTGATCTAGCTTTTATCCTAATGTTATGTTAAGTTGTCAGAAAAACTTCCTTAGCCAATGCAAAGGTGTCATTTCTTCTTTCACCATTTGAAACTCTTCCTCCCATTCACGGCTGTCCACTCTGACCAGGTAAACTTTCTTATTGACTTTAATGACTGCTTAACCCCAGAGCTTTCTAACTCTCCTGTTTATATTTCTTTTGTAGGAGGGTTGGTGTCAAGATGACAGCATAGCCAGACTCTGAACTCACCTCTTCCCATGGACACAACCAATTTACAACTATTCTTGGAACAATTACCCCTGAGAGAGAACTGAAAACTGGATAAAAAGAACTCCTGCAACAAGGGACAGTCCTGACTGAGGTGGGAGAGGCAGAAATTCCTTTCTGGAGAGGAAAAAAACCCACCTTCATAAGCCGTGGAGCTTCACAGCTCACTGGGAGCAATCCTAAAGTATGCAGCCTTCCCTGGAGGAGTGGGGGGAACTGAGTGGGAGAGCGTTACTGCTATAAGCATCCTTTGGACTCAGCACAACTGAGATGAGTCTCATAATATCTGGTTTGCTGGCTATTAGCTACAATGGGGAATATCCCTAGAAAAGCTATTGGGCATAAGCAGAAAAAAGCTGGCTCTTGAAGGACCCACACACAAATTCACCTATTTCAGAAAGCAACCTAAAATCACCAGACACAAAGGTGCACAGTCCTTTATTGAAAACAGACTCATCTGATAGAGTTTGGGCTCATCTTGGTGAGAGGTGAGACCTCTCCAGGGGCAGAGACATTGGAAGCAGACATTATTGTCACCTAGTACAGGTGTGCTGACATAGACACTTGCAGATGCCATTGGAGTTCTTCCCCTGGCCTGTTAGCCCAGGGTCTGCCCCCCCCCCCCACTAGATGGCCAATTTAGTCCAGCTCAGCCAGAGCAGGCAGTGTGCCCTAGGGACTGGCCCTACCCAACAGCAAGCCTTTGGGCAACTTATGGACTTAGATACTGGGTGCCTGTATCCCCAGCAGGCAGGCAAGGGGTCTACCTCTGTGGGGCAGGGCATGAGCAAGGAGTGTGTGGAGTGTGTGGGACATTGGTAGAGTGTCTGGGGACCTCTGCAGTGGGGCAACTGGGTCCACTTCAGGGGGTTGGGACATGTGCATGGGCCAGGACCATGTTGATGGTGTGTTTTGACCTGCGGGCTGTGGGGCTTGTCAGCTGCAGAAGACTTATGCTTCCCAAACAACCACATAGGGGATCGGACCTACCTTCCAAAGCCTGAAACAAGTAGGTGCTCCCGTGCCTGGGGTAAAACCCACTCAGCTGCAATCCTGAGAGAGCTGATAACAGCCTTGCAGGGTGGAGGCCTACAGCAATTGTAAGCCCCTGAGCCTAGCAACCAGCCACTCTGGGGACCTACTCACTTAATAGAAAAACTGCAACAGGGCTGTGCTTTTAGACCCTGCAGCCAACTGTGCTGGGGCTCCTCAAACCCAATAAAGTGACTGAAGTGTCCATAGCAGCCATGTGCAGCTGAGAATTACAACCAGCTGGCCAGGGGGACAGCTTAGCCTCCCTGGGCACCTGCAGCAAGAGCAACCCAGCCACAAGAGAAGGACACATGTAGCCCACATGGGTCATTCCTGGAACATTAGGAACTGGTGACAAGAGGGAAGCACACTGCTGAGCCTCATAAGTCATCTCTTACATAAGGCTACCTCTGCAAGATCAGAAGACATAGCTGACCCACCTAGTACATAGATATAAACACAGAGAAAGAGGCAAAATGAGGAGGCAAAGGAATATGTTCCAAGCAAAGGAACAGGACAAAATCTCAGAAAAAGAACTAAATGAAACAGAAGTAAACAATCCACCTGACAAAGAGTTCAAACAAAAAGTCATAAGGATGCTCACTGATCTTGGGAGAAGAATGGATAAACTCAGTGAGAATGTCAACAAAGAATTGGAAAATATAAAGAAGGACCAATCAAAAATGAAGACTACAATCTTGGAAATGAAAAATTCACTAGAGGGACACGATAGCAGAGTAGATGACACAAAAGAATGAATCTGTGAGCTGTATGAAAGATTAGAGGCAATCACCCAAGCCGAACAGATAAAAGAAAAGAGAATTAAAAAGAACGAGAACAGGCTAAGGGATCTCTGAGAGAACATCAACTGCACTAACTTTCGTATTATAGTATCCCAGAAAGAGAAGAGAGAGGCAAAGGGGCACAGAATCTATTTGAAGAAATAAAGCTGAAAATTTTCCTAACCTAAGGACGAAAGAGACATGCAGTTATAGGAAGCACAGAGAGCACCAAACAAGATAAACCCAAAGAGGCCCACACCAAGATACATTATAATTAAAATGTCCAAAATTAAAGATAAAGAGAGAATCCTAAAAGCCTCAAGGGAAAGGCAATAAGTGACATACAAAGGCAACCCCATAAGACTATCAGCTGACTTCTCAGCAGAAACCTTACTTGCTAGAAGGGAGTGTCACGATATATTTAAAGTGCTCAAAGGAAAAAACCTACAGCCAAGAATACTCTACCCGGCAAGGTTATCATTCAGAATAGAAGGAGAGATAAAGAGTCTCCCAGATAAGCAAAAATTAAAGGAGTTTATCACCAAGAAACCAGTTTTACAAGAAATGCTAAAGGGACTTATTTAAGTGGGAAAGAGCAGACCACAATTAGGAATAAGATAATTATCCAAAAAAAAAAAAAAGCAATAAAGTCACTGGTAAAGGCAAATATACAATAAAGGTAGCAGTATGAAGATAACATGAAGGTCAAAAGACAAAAGTATTAAAATTGCCTATTTCAATGATAAGGGGATAATGGATACACACAAAAAAAGAGGTTAGCTATGGTATCAGAAACATAAAACGTGAAAAGAGGGGAGTAAAAGAGTAGAGCTTTTATAAAGAGGTCAAACTAAAGAGACCATTGACTCAAGGTAGATTGCTATATACATAGGTTATTATATATAAACCTCATGGTAATCAGAAACCTATAATAAATACACAAAAAGTTAAGATAAAGGAGCCCAAACATAATACTAAAGAAAGCCATCAAACCACAAGGGAAGAGAGCAAGAGAAGAACAAAGGAACAGAGAAGAACTAGTAAAACACCCAGAAAAAAAGTAGCAAAATGGCAATAAGCACATACTTATCAATAGCCACTTTAAATGTCAATGGAATAAGTGCTCCAAACAAAACACATAGGGTGGCTGATTGGATAAAAAACAAGACCCATGTATATGCTGCATACAAGAGACACACTTCAGACCTGAAGACACACAAACTGAAAGTGAAAGGATGGAAAAAGATACTCCATGCAAATGGCAATGAAAAGAAATCAGGGGTAGAATACTTATGTCAGACAAAATAGACTTTAAAACAAAAACTGTAACAACAGACAAAGAAGGGCAGGACATAAAGATAAAGGGAACGATCCAACAGGAGGCTATAACACTTGTAAATGTCTATGCACCCAACATAGGAGCACCTAAATATATAAAGAAATTAACAGACATAAAAGGACAAATAGACAGTAACACAATAATAGTAGGGGAATTTAATACTCCACTTACACCAATGGATAGATCATCCAAACAAAAGATCAGTAAGGAAACATTGGCCTTAAATGACACATTAAACCAGATGGACTTACAGAACATTCCATCTAAAAACCACAGAATACGCATTCTTTTCAAATGAACATGAAACATTCTCTAGGATTGATCGCATATTAGGCCACAAAACAAGTCTCAATAAATTTAAGAAGACTGAAATAATGCCAAGCATCTTTTCTGACCACAAAGGTATGAAACTAGAAATCAACTACATGAAGAAGATCAGAAAAGCCACAGATATGTGGAGATTAAACAAAATGCTACTGAACAACGATTGGGTCACTGGAGAGATCAACGGAGAAATAAAAAAATACCTGGAGGCAAATCAAAATAAAAGTACAACATGCCAAAATCTATGGGATACAGCAAAAGTGGTTCTAAGATGGAAGTTTATATTGAAACGGGTCTACCTCAACAAACAATGAAAATCTCAATTAAACAATTTAACAGTGCACCTAAAGGAAATGGAAAAAGAAGAACAAAGTCCAAAATCAGTAGAAGAAAGGAATTAATAAAAATCAGAGCAGAAATCAATGAAACTAAAAAGACAATAGAAAAAAATCAATGAAACCAAGAACTGGTTCTTTGAAAAGATAAACAAAATTGACAAACGTTTAGCTAGACTCACCAAGAAAAAAAGAGAAGGCTCAAATAAATAAAATCAGAAATGAAGGAGGAGAAATTACAAGTGGACACCTCAGAAATTCAAAAGATTATAAGAGAATACTACGAAAAGCAATACACCAACAAATTGGACAATCTAGAAGGAATAGATAAATTCTTAGGATCATACAACCTTCTAAAACTGAATCAAGATGAAATAGAGAATTGAATACACCAATCACCACTAAGAAGATTGAAACAATAATCAAAACCTCCCAAAAAATAGAAGTCCAGGACCAGATGGTTTCCCTGGTAAATTCCAGCAAACATTCAGAGAAGACTTAATACCTATCCCTCTCAAACTCTTCCAGAAAAATTGAAGAGAAGAGGAAGCTTCCTAACTCATTCTATGAAGCCGTTACCCTGATACAAAAGCCAGACAAGGATAACACACACAAAAAAGAAAATTACAGGCCAATATCCCTGACGATCATTGATGCAAAAATCCTCAACAAAATACTAGCAAAGCAAATACAATACTTTAAAAAGATCATACACCACGATCAAGTGGGATTTATTCCAGGGATGCAGAGATGCTTCAACATCCATTAATCAATCAACATGATACACTACGTTAACAAAATGAAGAATAAAAATCACATGATCATCTTAATAGACAAGTAGAAAGCATTTGACAAGATACAGCATCCATTTATGATAAAAACTCTGAGTAAAATGGGTGTAGAGGGAAAGTACCTCAACATAATAAAGGCCATATATGACAAACCCACAGCTAATATCATTCTCAATGGAGAGAAACTGAAAGCTATTCCTCTAAGAACAGGACCCAGACAAGGATGCCCACTTTCACCAATCTTGTTTAACATAGTATTAGAAGTCTTAGCCAGAGCAATCAGGCAAGCAAAAGAAATAAAAGGGATACAAATTGGAAAAGAAGAAGTGAAACTGTCACTCTTTGCAGATGATGTGCTTCATATATAGAAAATCCTAAAGAATTAACTAAAAAACTTTTAGAAATAATAAATGAATACGGTCAACTGGCAGGATACAAAATCAACATACAAAAGTCAGTTGTATTTCCACACGCTAACAACATAAATGAATATGGTCAACTGGCAGGATGCAAAATCAACATACAAAAGTCAGTTGTGTTTCCACACACTAACAACGAAGTAGCAGAAAGAGAAATTAAGAATACAATCCCATTCACAATTGCAACAAAAAGAATAAAATACCTAGGAATAAACTTAACCAAAGAGGTGAAAGATCTGTACACTGAAAACTGTAAAACATTGTTGAAAGAAATTGAAGAAGACACAAAGAAATGGAAAGATATTCTGTGCCCTTGGATTGGAAGAATTAACAGTTAAAATGTCCATACTTCCTAAAGCAATCTACAGGTTCAACGCAATCCCTATAAATGTTCCAACAACATTTTTCACAGAAATAGAATAAAGAATTCTAAAATTTGTATGGAACAACAAAACATCCCAAATAGCCAGAGGAACTCTGAGAAAAAAGAACACAGCTGGAGATATCACACTCCCTGATTTAAAAATACACTACAAAGGTATAGTAACCAAAATAACATGGTACTGGTACAAAAATAGACACACAGATCAGTGGAACAGAGTCAAGAGCCCAGAAATAAACCCACACATCTATGGACAGCTAATTTTTGACAAGGGAGCCAAGAACATACAATGGAGAAAGGGAAATGTCTTCAATAAATGGTACTGGGAAAACTGGACAGCCACATGCAAAAGAATGAAAGTAGACATTATCTTACACCACACACAAAAATTAACTCAAAGTGGATTAAAGACTTGAAGATAAAGACCTGAAACCATTAAACTTCTAGAAGAAAACATAGGCGGTACACTCTTTGACATCAGTCTTAGCAGCATATTTTCAAGTACCGTGTCTGACCAGGCAAGGGAAACAATAGGAAAAATAAACAAATGGGACTGCATCAAACCAAAAACCTTCTGCACAGCAAAGGAAACCATCAACAAAACAAAAAGATAACCTAACAATTGGGAGAAGATATTTGTAAGCCATATATATTCTAGGGAGTTAATATGCCAAATATACAAAGAACTCATATATCTCAACAACAAAAAGACAACCCAATTAAAAAATGGCAAAAGATCTGAACAGAGATTTCTCCAAAGTTTACTGATGGCCAGCAGGCACATGAAAAGTTGTTCAATGTCATTAACCACCAGGGAAATGTAAGTCAAAACTATAATGAGATATCACTTCACTCCCATCAGAATGGCTACCATTAACAAGACAGGAAGCAACAAGTCTTGGAGAGGATGTGGAGAGAAGGGAACTCTCACACACTGCTGATGGGAGTCCAAACTGGGTGCAGCCATTATGGAAAACAGTATGGAGATTCCTCAAAAAATTAAGAATAGAACTACCATATGATCCAGCTATTCCACTGCTGGGTATTTATCCAAAGAATGTGAAAACATGAATGCATAAAGATACAGGCACCCCTATCTTCATCACAGCATTATTCACAATAGCCAAGACTTGGAAGCAACCTAGGTGCCCATCAAGGGATGAATGGATAGAGAAGATGTGGTAGATATACACAATGGGATACTACTCAGCCATGACAAATGATGAAATCAGGCCCTTTGTGAGAACTTGGATGGACACTGAGGATATTATGCTAAGTGAAATGTCAGAGGGAGAAACTCAAATACTGTATGACCTCACTCATACACAGAAGACAAAAATGACAAACAAACACATAGAAGCAGATTTATTGATGGTTACCAGAGGGGAAGGGAGGAGGGTGGAGGGTGAAAGTGGTGATGAGGCACATGTGTGTGGTGGTGGATGGCAACTAGTCTTTGGGTAGTAAACATGATGCAATCTACACAGAAATTGAAATATAATGATGTACACCTGAAATTTATATAATGTTATAAACCAATGTTACTGCAATTAAAAAAAATACAACAACAAAAAGATTTCTTTTGTAGGTGCACTTCTTTCAAATTTTCTAGAAATTTATTCCCAATACCACATTTTTCCTTTATGACCATTTCCTTAGCTTATATGGGTTTTTTATTTAAAAATATTTATCATGAAGAATTTCAAAGAAACAAAAGTAGAAGACTATAACGAACAGAGGTGTGCTGATAAATGGTTAACAATGGTTCCTCTGGAGAGAAAAAATGTATATATAGTTTCCAACTTCATCTGACTTCACTCTCTACTTTGCTCACTCTATTCAGACACAGTGATCTTCTTTCAGGTTCTTAAGTTTTCTTGGTTCTTTCTGATCCCAGAGGCTTTATGCAGGCTACCTAGATGCTCTTCCTATTTGCTTTTTACCTGGTTGGTTCCTATTTACCCTTTTGGTCTCAGTTTCAATGTCACTTTCTCTGAGAGCCTATCACTGACCACCTTACCCTATTCTAAATTACAGTCATGCACTGCTTAACGCCCTGGGATATGTTCTGAGAAATGCATCATTAGGCCATTTCATAGTTGTGTGAACATCATAGAGTGTACTTACACAAACCTAGATGGCATACCATACTACACACTTAGGCTATATGTTACTAAACTTGTGGGACCACCACTGTGGATGAAATCTGTCCTTGATCAAAATGTCATTATGCAGTGTATAACTGTATATGCCCCTTATTCTCTCTCATAATACCTTTTTTCTTTTATAGCACTTACATATTATCATTTCTTACTGCTATTTTAATAATAATATTAGAAACAAAGAAGTGAAGAAAATAATTTTAAAGATGAAACTTACCATAACATAATAAAGGCCATATATGGCAAGCCCACAGCTAACATCATATTCAACAGTGGAAAGCTGATAGCTTTTCATCGAAGATCAGGAGCAAGACAAGGATGCCCGCTGTCACCACATTTATTTAACATAGCACTGGAAATCCTAGCCAGAACAATTTGGCAAGAAAAAGAAACAAAAGGCATCCAAATTGGAGAGGAAGAAGTAAGACTGTCTCCTTATAGATGACATGATAGGGTGTATATAAAACCCTAAAGACTCCGTCAGAAAACTGCTTGAACTAATAAACGAATTCAACTGAGTTGCAGGATACAAAATTA
This sequence comes from Equus asinus, assembly GCF_041296235.1. Taxonomy (NCBI): domain Eukaryota; kingdom Metazoa; phylum Chordata; class Mammalia; order Perissodactyla; family Equidae; genus Equus; species Equus asinus. The sequence goes on along the minus strand of NC_091801.1, from coordinate 27,229,921 downwards.
ATATACAAAAATCAGTTGTGTTTCTATACCCTAATAATGATCTATCAGAAGAGAAATTAAGAAAACAAGCCTGGGGCCGGCCCCATGGCCGAGTAGTTAAGTTCGCGCTCCGCTTCAGCGGCCCAGGGTTTTGCCGGTTCGGATCCTGGGTGCAGACATGGCACCACTCGTTAGGCCATGCTAAAGCAGTGTCCCACATGCTACAACTAGAAGGACCCACAACTGAAATATACAACTATGTACTGAGGGGATTTGGGGAGAAAAAGCAGAAGGAAAAAAAAAGGAAAATCCTATTTACAATTGTATCAAAAAGAATACAATAGCTAGAAATCAATGTAACCAAGGAGGTGAAAGATCTGTACACTGAAAACTATAAGACGATGATGAAAGAAATTGAAGAAGACACAAGTAAGTGGAAAGATATTCCATACTCATGGATTGGAAGAGTCAATATTGTTAAAATGTCCATACTGCCAAAAGCCATCTACAGATTCCATGCAATCCCTATGAAAATTGTAATGGCAGTTTTCACAGAAACAGAACAAATAATCCTAAAATTTGTGTGGAATCACAAAAAAACCAGAATAACCAAAGCAATCTCGAGAAAGAAGAACAAAGCTGAAGGCACCACACTTCCTGATTTCAAACCATATTACAAAGCTCTAGTAATCGAAATAGTATGGTATTGGCATAAATACAAACACATAGACCAATGGAACAGAATAGAGAGCCCAGAAATACACCTATGCATATATGGTCAATTAATCTACCACAAAGGAGCCAAGAATCTACAATGGAGAAAGAATAGTCTCTGCAATAAATGGTGTTGGGAAAACTGGACAGCCACATGCAAAAGAATGAAACTGGACCACTATTTTACACCATACACAAAAATTAACTCAAAATGGATCAAAGGCTCGAACATAAGACTTAAAACCATAAGACTCCCAGAAGAACACGTAGAGGGTAGGCTCCTTGATAATCAGTCTTGGCATTGGACTTTTGGATTTGACACCAAAGGCAAAGACAAAAGCAAAAAAACCAAGTGGGACTACATCAAACTAAAAAGCCTCTGCACAGCAAAGAAAACCATTAACAAAATGAAAAAGTAACCTATAGGGTAGGAGAAAATATTTGCAAATCATATATCTGATATGGGGTTAATATCTGAACTATATAAAGAACTCATATAACTCAACACTGAAAAAAACAACCTGGTTAAAAAGTCGGCAGAGATGGGGCCAGCCTGGTGGCATAGTGGCTAAGTTTGTGTGCTCTGCTTCCATGGTCCAGGGTTTGCAGTTTCAGATTCCGGGAGCAGACCTAGCACTGCTCATCAAGCCATGCTGTGGTGGCATCCCACATTAAAAACAGAGGAAGACTGGCATATATGTTAGCTCAGGGACATCTTCCTCAAGCAAAAAGAGGAAGATTGGCAACAGATGTTAGTTCAGGGCCAATCTTCCTCACAAAAAAGGGCAGAGAAACTGAATAGACATTTTTCCAAAGAAGACATTTGAATGGCCAATAGGTATATGAAACAGTGCTCGACATCACTAATTATCAGGGAAGTGCAAAGTAAAACCACAGTGAAATGTCACTTCACACCTGTTGGAATGTCTATTATCAAAAAGACAAGAGATAACAAGTGTTGATGAGGATGTGGAGCAAAGGACACCCTTGTGCATTGTTGGTGAGAATGTAAATTTGTGGCCACATGCAATGAAGTATAAATCAGCCATAAAAAGAAAATCTTGCCATTTGCATTGGTATAGATGGACCTTGAGGACATTATGCTAAGTGAAGTAAGTCAGACAGAGAAAGAGAAATAGTGTATGATCTCACTTATATGTGAAATCTAAAAAAACTAAACTCTTATAAACAGAAAACAGATTGGGGTTGCCAGAGGTGGGGGGTAGGGGGAGGAGAAATGGGTGAAGGTTGGTCAAAAGGTACAAACTTTCAGTTATAAGATAAAGAAGTTGTGAGGATATAATGTACAGCATGGTGACTATGGTTAACAATATAATATGGTATATTTGAAAGTTGCTAAAAGAGTAGTTCTTCAAAGTTCTCATCACGAGAAAACAAAATTGTAACTATGTGAGGTGAGGGATGTTAACTAACCTTATTGTGGTAATCCTTTTGCAGTATAAACATACATCAAATCATTATGTCGTACACCTTAAATTAATGCAATGCTATATGTCAACTATATCTTAGTAAAGCTGAGAGGAAAAAGCAGTATTGCAATGATCATCTCTGTAGATAATTCTTGATACACATCCACAATTATTTCCTTGGGATAAAATCTTAATTATAAAGTTGTTGGGCCAAAAGATAGGCAATTTCTAACGCCAAGTCTCTTCCAAAAGTGAAGAACACTTTACATTCTCATGATTTATGAATGTGGAAATTTTCCTTATACACTGGCCAATGCTATATATTACTGTAAAAAAATATTTCCAATATGCTTAGTAAAACTTTATATTTTCATATTGAAATCTCTTTACTCATTTATGTAGAGATTTCTTATGTGCTTATTAGCTTTCATAATTCTGTCATAAACTGCCTCTTCCTATCCTTTCTATCTCTTTATATGCTAAGGCTGATAATTATTATATATATTGAAAATATTGTCTCTCGATTTGTTATTTGCCTTTTATTTTTACATATTATATATTTAGCGTGGTATTTAAGCAGACTCTCTATTCAGATTGCCTTGGTGCAAATCTGGAATGCAGCTCTTTTGCTTATGTGGCCTTGAGTGTGTTACCACATAACTCCTTACCTCAGTTCACTCACCTATAAAATGGAGGTAATAATAGTGTGTACTTTATATGGTTGTGAGAATTAAATGGGATGACACTTGAAAAGTGCTTAGCACAATCTCTGGAAAATGATGAATACTCAATAATTATGAGAAAAGTATTACCATTAGCTATATTTATGTTACTGGCTAGTCAGGAAGGTGCAAAATGGGACAGAAACTTCACCTTCTGACTTACTTGGATTTACACTGGGATTGGAGAACACGGGTGGGTGGGAGGATGGGTGTGTATTCCCAGGCAGTTCAGAAAGCTGTGTTCGTCTCGTTCTTAGACTTGAGTCAATGCCAAAGACAAGCTCAGCACTTGTTACTACAAAAGGCCCCTGATGGAGAAGAGTTCAGACAGCCTGTGAGGCAAGGACCTGGACAAGCGGATGAATCTACAAGTCCTTTGACTTCTGTGCTGCCAAGTGTTGAGGCTTAATCACTTTGCGTGCTTTATGATGAAAGATGTTGACCCTGAGTGGAGAGGCAGTCAGCCAAGCTTTGGAAGTTATTGTGACAGTTAAAAGAGGAAAGTGGGCTAGCAATAATACTGCAACAATAAATGGTCTAAACAGTTGGCCTGGCCAATCAGAGACAAGGCACACTAATTCTGTAAATGAGGGAATTAGCACAAATCAAACTGAAAAAAAAATGTATATATATACGTACATTATATATATATATACACACACATATACATTATGTGTATATATAAACTTATAAATTTTATTTATATAAAGAATTTATAATATACAATTTGCAAATAATAATAAAATATTGTGAATTGCATACATAGTCAACCCTCTGTTGCTCATCTGCAGATTCAACCAACTGCAGATGGAAAGGCTTACCATGGTTGTGTCTGTACTGAACATGTACAGGCACTTTTTCTTGTCATTATTTCCTAAACAATAGAGTATAACAACTATTTACATAACATTTACATTAAATTAGGTATTGTAAGTAATCTAGAGATGATTTAAAGTATATGGAGGATGTGCATAGGTTATATGCAAATAACACACCATTTTATATAATGGCTTTGAGCATCCGTGGATTTGGGTATCCACAGGGGTCCTTGAACCAATCCTCTATGGATACTGAGGGACAGTTGTAGCCAATTGCTTCTCATAGAATGCTTTTGTTGATTTTTTGCTGCATTATTTCACCATATAAAATATTTCACTGTATGGATATGTCACATTTTGGTTATTCATTCATTAGTTTGTGGACATTTGGATTGCTTCCACTTTTTAGCTGTTACGAATAAGGCTATATGAACATTTCTGTACAAGTTTTGGAAGGGATGTATGTTTTCATTTCTTCTAGGTATATCCCTAGTAGTGGAATTGCTAGGCCATGTGGTAATTCCATGTTTAACATTTTGAGGAACTGTCAAACTATTTTCCAAAGCAGCTGTACCAGTTTACAATCTCACCAGCAATGTGTGAGAGTTCTAATTTTTTCATATCCTCACTAACATTGTTATTATCTATCCTTTTTATTATAGCCATCCTAGTTGTTGTGAAGAATTATCTCATTGTATTTTTTATAACAGTTTTATTGAGATACGATTCATACACCATAAAATTCACTCTTTTAAAATATACAATTCAGTGATTTTTAGAACATAGTCACATGTCACTTAATGGTGGGAATATGTCCTAAGAAATGTGTAGTTAGGCTATTTTGTCAGTGTGCAAACATCATGTAGTGTACTTACACAAACCTAGATGGTATAGCCTGCTACATACCTAGGGTATATGGTGCTAATCTTATGGGACTACTGACATATATGTGGCCCATCATTGACCAAAACGTTGTTATGCAGCACATGACTATATTCAGAAAGTCATTCATCACTGTCTAATTCCAGACTTCTTTCACCCCTCCCCAAAGAAACTTTGTATCCATTATCCATCACTCCTCATTTGCCCTTCCTCCAGTTCCTCACAACCAATAATCCACTTTCTGTCTCTGTAGATTTGCCTATTCTGGACATTTCATATAAATGGAATCATACCATATGTGGCCTTTTGTGCTTGGCTTGTAAGTATCATAATGTTTTCAAGGTTCGTCATGTGGTAGCATGTATCAGTACTTCATTTTTTTAATGACTTAATAATACTTCATTGTACAGATGTACCACATTTATCAATTCACCGGTTGATGGACTTTTGGGTTGTTTCCACTTTTTGGATATTATGAATAATGGTGCTACGAACATTTATGTACAAGTCTTTGTGTGGGCCTACATGGTGTGCATATGGTTCTGCAGGTAGTGGGGCATGTCGGCCACAGCAGATTTGTGCTGTTGGCCATCTCAAAAAGCCACACAGTGGATTTGTTTCACCTCACAACACCTGAAATCCTTGTGTGCTGCTGTGCCTGGGAGCAGCCCAACCTATCTGTTCTCCTGAGAGAGTGTGACAACAGCCATGTGATGCAGAGAGGTCTGCAGCAATTGTGAGTCCCTGAGCCTAGCAACCAGCCACACTGGGAGCCTGACTCACTTAACAGCAAAACCGCAGTAGTTGTGTGCTATTAGACCTCACAGTCAGCCATGCCAGGACTTGCCTCACACAATAAAGCTGCTGTAGCAGCTGCACACATCTGAGCCTTACAACCAGCTGGCCTGGGGGCCAGGCACCAGCAGCAAGAACAACCCCACCACAATAGAAGGGCATAAGTGGTCCACACAGGGGACACTCCTGGAACATTTGGCATGGGTGATGAGAGGGGAGCATGTTTCTGGGCCCCATAAGGCATCTCTTACATAAGGCCACATTTCCAAGATCAGGAGATGTGGCCAATCTACCTGATACATGCATATAAGCACAGAGAAGCAGGCAAAATGAGGAGACAGAGGAATATGATCCAAATAAAGGAATAGGACAAATCCTCAGAACAAGAACTAAATGAGACAGAGATAAACAATCTACCTGATAAAGAGTACAAACTAATAGTCATAAAGGTGCTTACTGATCTTGGGAGAAGAATAGATGAATGCAGTGAGAACTTCAATAAAGAATTGGAAAATATGGAAAAGAAGCAATCAGAACTGAGGAATACAATAATGGAAATGAAAAATCACTAGAGGGCATCAACAGCAGAGCAGATGACACAGAAGAATGGATCAGTGAGCTGGATAGAAAAGTAGAGGAAATCCCCCAAGCTGAACAGAAAAAAGAAAAAAGCATTGAAAAGAATGAGGATGGCCTAAGGGACCTCTGGGACAACATCAAGCCTATGAACATCTGTATTCTAGATGTCCCAGAAGGAGAAGAGAGAGACAAAGGGAGCAGAGAACCTATTTGAGTAAATAATAACTGTAAACTTCCTGAACCTGAGGAAGGAAACAGATATCCAGGTACAGGAAACACAGAGAGCACCAGATAGTATGAACTCAAAGAGGCCCACGTGAAGACATTATAATTAAAATGTCAAGAATTAAAGAGAGAATCCTAAAATCTGCAAGAGTAAAGAAACAAATTACATACAAAGGAAACCTCATAAGGCTATCAGCCAACTTCACAGCAGAAACCTTACAGCCTAGAAGAGAGTGGCATGATATATTCAAAGTGCTGAAAGGAAAAACCTACAGCCAAAAATACTCTAGCCAACAACGTTATCACTCAAAACGGAGGGAGAAATAGAGTTTTCCAGACAAGCAAAAACTAATGGAGTTCGTTACCGCTAAACCAGCCTTGAAAGAAATATTCAAGGGACTTATTTAAGTGGGAAAAAACCCACCACAAATAGGAATGAAAAATTATCAAAGAAAAATATCACTGGTAAAGGGAAATATACAAGAAAGGTAGTAGATCAACCACCAATAAAGCTAGTACAAAGGTTAAAAGACAAAAATACTAAAAATATCTATTTCCATGATAAGAGGTTAAGGAATACATGAAAATAATAGAAGTAAAATATGATATCAAAAAACATATAAATGTGGGGGGAGGAGTAAAAGTGTAGGGCTTTTAGTAAGAGGTCAAACTTAAGAGACTATCAACTTAACATACATTGCTCTTTACATAGGTTATTATATGTGAACCTCACGGTAATGAAAAATCAGAAACCTATAATAAATACGCAAAAAGTTAAGAGATAGGAACCCAAACGTAAGACTAAAGAAAGCCAACAAATCATAAGGCAAGAAAGCAGGAGAAGAAGAAAAGAACAGAGAAGAATTGCAAAAACACCCAGAAAAAAAGAAACAAAATGGTAATAAGTACCTAGTTATCAATACCGACTTTAAATGTCAATGGACTAAATGCTACAACCAAAAGACGCAGGGTGGCTGAACAGATGAAACAACAAGACCCATATATATGCTGCATACAAGAGACACACTTCAGACCTAAAGACACTCACAAACTGAAAGTGACAGGATAGCAAAAGATACTCCATGTGAATGGAAATGAAAAGAAAGCTGGGGTAGCAATGCTTGTATCAGACAAAATAAACTTTAAAACAAAAGCTGTAACAAGAGACAAAGAAGGGTATTACATAATGATAAAGGGAATAATCCAACAAGAGGACATAGCACTTGTAAATATCTATGTACTCAACACAGGAGCACCTAAATATATAAAGCAATAATTAACAGAAATAAAAGGAGAAATTGACAGTAACACAATAATAGTAGGGGAGTTTAACACTCCACTTACACCAATGGATAGATCACTCAGACAAGATCAATAAAGAAACATTGGCCTTACATGACACATTAAACCAGATGGACTTAGTAGATATATACAGAACATTTCATGCAAAAACGGCAGAATACACATTCTTTTCAAATGCACATGGAACATTCTCCAGGACAGATCACAGTTTAGGTCACAAAACAGGTCTCAATAAATTAAAGAAGATTGAAATAATACCAGGCATCTTTTCTGAACACAAAGGTATGAAACTAGAAATCAACTATAAGAAGAAAACTAGAAAAGCCATAAATACGTGGAGATTAGACAAAATGCTACTGAACAACTATTGGGTCAATGAAGAAATTAAAGGAGAAATCAAAAAGTACCTGGAGACAAATGAGAATGAAAATACAACATGCCAAAATTTACAGAATACAGCAAAAGCAGAATTAAGAGGAGGTTTATGGCAATACAGGCCTACCTCAAAAAACAAGAAAAACTTCAAATAAACTATCTAACAATACACGTAAAGGACTAGAAAGAGAAGAACAAATGAAGCCCCAACTTATTAAAAGGAAGGAAATAATGAAAATTGGAGCAGAAATAAATGAAATAGAGACTTAAAAAAATAAAAAAGGAAAAATCAGTGAAACCAAGAGCTGGTACTTTGAAAAGACAAACGAAATCGACAAACTGTTAGTTAGACACACCAAGAAAAAAGAAGGCTCAGAAAAATAATATCAGAAATGAAAGAGGAGAAATTGTAACGGACACCACAGAAATGCCAAGCATTATAAGAATACTATGAACAGCTATATACCAACAAATTGGATAATCTAGAAAAAATGGATGACTTCTTAGAATTGTACAACCTCCCAAAACTGAATAAAGAAGAAAGAAAATGTGAACAGACTGATCACTAGCAAGGAGATTGAAACAGTAATCAAAAACCTCAGCAAAAGGGCCAGCCCTGGTGGCCTAGTGGTTAAGTTTGGCGTGCTCTGCTTTGGCAGCCTGGGTTCGGTTCCCACGTGTGGACCTACGCCACTCATCTGTTAGCAGCCATGCTGTGGGAGCAGCTCACATTAAAAAAAAGAATAAAAGAGGCAGATTGGCAACAGATGTTAGCTTAGGGCAAACCTTCCTCAGCAAAAAACAACAACAACAAAAACCTTCCCCCTCAAAAAGCCCAGGACCAGACATCTTCCCTGGTGAATTCTATGAAACATTCAAAGAAGACTTAATACCTATCCTTCTCAAACTCTTTCAATATATTGAAGAGGAGGGGAAGCTTTCTAACTCATTCTGCAAGGCTAACATTACCCTGATACTAAAACCAGACAAAGCAACACGAAAAAGGGAAAATTATAGGCCAATATCACTGATGAGCATAGATGCAAAAATCCTCAATAAAATATTAGCAAATCGAATACAACAGTACATTAAAAGGAGCATACACCATGATCAAGTGGGATATATTCCAGGGATGCAGAGATGCTTCAACATCCATTAATCAATCAACATGATACACTACGTTAACAAAATGAAGAATAAAAATCACATGATCCTCTCAGTAGACACAGAGAAAGTACTCAACAAGATACAGCATCCATTTATGATAAAAACTCTGAATAAAATGGGTGTAGAAGGAAAGAACCTCAACATAATAATGACCATATATGACAAAACCACAGCCAACATCATACTCAATGGTGAAAAACTGAAAGCTATTCCTCTGAGAACAGGAATAAGACAAGGATGCCCACTTTCACCACTCTTATTTAACACAGTAATTCAAAGTCCTAGCCAGAGCAATCAGGCAAGAAAAAGAAATAAAAGGGATCTAAATTGGAAAAGAAGAAGTAAAATGGTCACTATTCGCAGATGACATGATTTTATATGTAAAAAAACTCTGAGTCCACCAAAAAACCATTAAAAATAATTGATGAATATAGTGAACTTGCAGGGTACAAAGTCAACATACAAAAATCAGGTGCATTCTTATACACTAACAACAAAGTAGCTGAAAGAGAAATTAAGAATATAATGCCATTTATAATCACAACAAAAAGAATAAAATAGGAATAAATTTAAGCAAAGAGGTGAAAGACTTGTACACTGAAAACTATAAAACATTGTTGAAAGAAATCGAAGAAGACACAAAGAAATGGAAGGATATTCTGTGCTCTTGGATTGGAAGAATTAACAGTTAAAATGTCCATACTTCCTAAAGCAATCTACAGATTCAATGCAATCCTTATCAAAGTTCCAACAACACTTTTCACAGAAGTACAACAAAAAATCCTGAAATTTATATGGAACAACAAAAGACCCAGAATGGCTAAAAGAATCCTGAGAAAAAAGAACAAAGCTGAAGATTTCACACTCCTTGATTTCAAAATATACTACAATGCTATAGTAATCAAAACAGTATGGTACCGACACAAAAACAGACATACAGATCAATAGAACAGAATTGAAAGCCCAGAAATAAACCCACGCATTTATGGACACCTAATTTTTGACAAGGGAGCCAATGACATACAATGGAGAAATGGAAGGCTTTTCGATAAATGGTGTTGAGAAAACTGGACAGCCGCATGCAAAAGAATGAAAGTAGACCATTGTTTTTGCTAATTTTGACCATCTTAATAGACGTCTCTTTGTGAGAGATTTTCTCCCTCTATACTCTTCACCTCCTGTTTTGGTGCTTTCTATGTAAATTTGTAGTTTCACTAGACTCTGAATAGCCTCATTGCTTTTTAGAGAGCCTTTTTTGTTGGCTGTCTCTCTTTCCTGCAAATACAGCTGATTTATGTTATTTGGATCATGTCAGTCCTCTTTTTAGTAATTCAAATGTCTACACTTGCCCTAAATCCTGTTTATACTTTTCACTATACTCTACTGATTGGCTCCTTTGTGTAAAAACCCTCATATTTTATTTATATCCGCATTTGTACTGTTTAAACAAATGTAACTTTTATGGCAAAATATCACCCCCCAATACTTCCCCACATGTATTAATCAATCTTACAAAATATTGTATTTTTTGGATTATTTTTACTTCAGTATTCTTTTTAGGAAAGAAATTATCTTCTCAACACTGCAATCCTAAATATTTTAATAACTTCTCACTACCAATTTTCCTGTTATATTGTGATATTCTGACTAGCTATTTAGTTTTCAATTTCACCATACCATAAACTTCATTACTATATTTTATTTTAAATTGAATAAATTCACCAATCCAATGCATATTGAACTTTTTCTTTTACTAAATTAGGCGTTCAAATAATTTCTTTTGTTTTACTGTCCATATTTCAAAACTTCAAAATGAACAGACGGTAATTGACACATATTGGAAGATTATTATAAGAGCAAAGATTACCGTAAGAGTTCACTTACTTGGTCGTACAACCTTCAAACATTCCAGTTTTGAGGAAATATGGGCAAATGATGGTGGTTTTAATTTTAGTTTTCTTTACCAGATTTAATTCAAGGAAGAGAGACTCTGCAAAGCCTAAAGCTGCGAATTTGCTGGCACAATAATCTGAAACAAAGTGAAGCGCTGTTAGTAATAGAATTTGACAAGTTAATTTTTGGAATTATTTTAAAAATCGAAATTCCCTCCCCTTTCTCCGGCTTATCCTTGGGGACAAAGCATCACTGTTAAAGTCATTTTTGTGGCTGCTCTACTCCTGTATCTCCACACTATATATCCAACAACAAGACGGAAATTATTTCAATTTCTCTTAACCCAAGAAGACTAATGAGCCAACAGGCACATTCTTCTCTTTGTTTTTTAAAAAGAAGAGACTCTCTCCCTTTATCACTGCCATTTTAAGGAGGGAAATGGAAAGGAATGCTGGCAATATACACAGAGGCAAATGTTCCAGAGATTTCCCCTTGGCACAGGAAGAGTTCTCTGTACCTTGGAAGAGTCCTAATTTCTGGGTGCTGTGGACTGGAGAATACAAAGGGACTTGGTGAAGTGAAGTACTCACCTGATAGCCCGCTAACTCCAACGAGTCCTGCTGCACTTGAAATACAGACTAAGTGACCATGGTTAGCTTTGATCATGGAAGGAAGGAAAGCCTTACAAGTCTAGAAGATATAAATAGAGTGTGTCAATATGTCATTCGTTTATTATTTTATTTGCCCAGCAAGTATTTGATGACTTTACAGATTCATTTACTACTTATTTAACACTTTTTTTTGGAGGCAGGAGAAAAGCAATTTTACTTAATTTCATGCTTCGAATTCATATATGTATGGTAAGTACTATATAAACTTGTCTTTAGGATATTATTTGACTTGGGCAATATTATCTCATCTGAATTTATTTGGAGAAATACAGCTTAGCCATTCTGCATAAAAATAACAATAAAAGCTGCCAAATTAGAAAAAATCAGACATTTTTAGTTGACCCCTCCACATTCTTCTCCTATTGAGTTAACTGTTACACTTAGCATTTACCTTTAAAGGAGGTAAAACATGTGATCGAGGTTTGAAGGAAGAAATTACATCTTTTGTATAAGTAGTCCCCGGGTTGCACTTATTGGTGACAAAAATACACTGCCATTGTACAGTAAACTACACTTGTATCATAGGTTACAAAAATTGTTGACAGCCAAAATGAATCTTTAAGAATGAAGGGACCCTTTAATAGTTAATCTTTGGGCTTAAGGAAGAAAAAATAGACCCATACTGCATTTCAAATCTCTTAAAAATAGGAAGTAGGAAGTGTTTTAGCAGCTTAAAACCTTTCAGTTATATAAAACTTACTACACTAGGATTTACTTTGTAATATAGCTTACAACCAAATCAACTATGCATATCACTGGCACTTTAGCACAAGGGCAAACTTTAAAAACAAATTATTTTGGACCTTTAAAATTAGGCCATAGTATAAGAAAGAGTCAATGGTCTTACATTTGGCAAATTCATACTAAAATATTCTATTTTTGTAGAATAAATGCCAACAAAACTTTACAGATGCTACAAGTTTATTACATGTATTTGCATGGCTCTTTCCTAGGTACTTTAAACTTTCAGATTATACAGCTCCCCGCTTTAAGCAAGGTTTGCAGGGATGATTTGCAGCCAGATCACTGTCAGAATAGCTTGTGCAGTGCTGTAATACAAAAATGTATTTTCAGAGCTACTCAGTGACCACCAAATACTATTTCTACAAACACTGTTTTGGTGCATTTGTTGGCAAACACTTACCCCCACTGTCTGTAAGAAACAGGGCCACTGGGGTATATACTGTCGCATCTAAATAGCCCCTAGTGCTCCTTCCACATTCACCACTGTACAGTTTACTAAAATGTAACTCTAAGAAAAATTCATGTTTTCTTTTGGCAGTGCATCAGGTTGTTGGCGTGTTACCGGTTTGGGTATTTCTAGGACATTAAACTTTCCAGTACTCAACTAGTTTTCAATCCGTGTGCCCTAACTAGATGCTTATAATCAGATTCACTAGCTTTCAACAAGTAAATCTACTGATCCATGAATGATAATCTTGAATCAGTATTTTCCTCCAACAAGCAACACAAAGAGTTGATTCCTTTATCATTCCCCAAATCTAAACTCGAATGGTTTCACTTGAGTTACTCAATTGAGAATAGTTAATATCAAGTACAATTATCAATAATTTAGATATTTTAAGTTGCACTGATATTACCATTACATCACAGTGCACACAGTACAAAACGAGATGAAGTCTAATTATGTTTTCTATGTTAATTAGCAGTTTTACACAAATAGATTAATTCCCTAGTGAATTTGGTCTGAAACACCTGACAACTACCCTTAAATGTAACTAAAATTAAACCTTAGTACTTTTTCTTGTTTTATACCCAGACTTTAAGTAAAGTTTTAAGTTGAAATGTCACTATTTCCTTATCAGAAGGATAAAAAGAAACAGGAACCCACCGGCTTGGTGGTTTAGGCAGAACACTTGGTGACGGCCGCTCACTAAATTTGGCTCCAGCATAGTTCTGAGACTTAAAAAGTAAGCTGAGACTTGAGAAGCCAGAGCAATTATTTGGAAAATGTTTGTTCTTTCCCCCATTTTGCATGGCCTGCCATGCAACTACTGAGAAGTTATAAGCATGTCCCTTTTTTTTTTCTTACGAACAATCTTCATCTGGGAATTCTGATCCCTGGTCTTCTGTCTATTAAGCTGTTGTTGGTCCTTACTAACATTTCTAGATTGAGGGCTGGAATGTTCTACCTCTCTCCACCACCCATCTTCAGCTTCTTTGTCACCTTTCAGTCTGCTTTTCAGATTGCAGGATTTCCACTACCTGTCTTCTTTCTTGCTGCCAAGCCCGGGATAACAGATGTTGCTTTCTGACGGATCCTTTCCTTTGTCTCAATACAGAAGTTTTCATGGGCCGATCCGCTGAGTTCAGCCTAGGAGCTGAGGCCAACATCTGAGTCTCCCCAGCCCACAAGTTTGAGAGAAGTCCTGGCGACTTCACGCTGGGGCCTTGGGCGGTGGCGGCTCTTCTCGGCAGCGAAGCTCCCCTCCCCTCTCAGGGAGCAAGGAGGCCCAAAACGAACAAGGCCCATGACCACCAAGGAGCTAGCTGCTGGTTGCCTCTGCGTCCCGACTCAAACTCCTCCTTCTGCTTCTACCAACTTATTTAACACTTTTGATGTTTTAAATTGTGGCAGCACCAAATAGTCACCAGTACCATGTAGTCACTGTTCTCAAGGATCTTAAAATTTACTATGTGTTAATCTATGAGGTATTGTTTGGCTTGTTCTTCCTTTTATGTAAACTAGACTAATTGAATTAAATCATCACTTCACATTTATAGTTTGCTAAAAAACTTAAAACCTGGTTTTTCTAGTATGCTGAGCTCTTCCATGTAGTGTTCAGCATTTGTATTAAAACTGAATCACATTCACCTTCCTGGCTTTACTGTAAATAAGATTCCCTCTCACTCTAACGGATTGGCAGAATGAGAAAAACTGTTCCAGGAAAGAGGAATTTCAATGCAAGGAAAACACACTCTGGTGAATAAAGTGGTTTGGAATTGCTTACCGTAATTTCGATATTTTCTCAGCTATTTTTGGAAAATTCATTCATTCATCCTCAAGCAAGAAGTTAATTCAGTATTCTAAGTCTCCATGCCGTGAAAAAGTCCCAGTTCCCTCCTCTGCGCTTCTTAGCTTCTCTCAGGAAACTTTTCCATTCCTCTGTCCCCCAATACTGGGCTCTTTTATCTAATCTCTGTTCAGAAATAATTATCCGAAACTTGAAATAAGGCAAAGAGATGATTCCGTGACTTTCAACATGCTAGAGCATTTTCTAATAATGTTGCCTGAGGTTTATCTAACTCTCTAGGCAATATAACATTGCCTAAGAATTATTAGGACCCAGATATTTTACAGTCCTGTAAAATTAGAGGTTAACATGTAGAAAACTAATAGATGTGATTTTTCTTTTTGTCTAATAGAAAAGATAATCCTAGGGGTAAGAGTTAAGAGGTCATATTTCAGCATTCTTTTTCATCGAGTATATAATTTCAAATTCCACATATTATCAATTTATCGGCTGTGTTATTCTGCTGGTTCTCCCATAAATGAATTATATAAAACCTTGACAGACAATGCTCACCATCTGTTTCTATGAGATATGTGATTTTAACAATGTCAGAATTTTGTGTTGAGTTTTAGGGAGTCTGAGAAATGTGCTTATCTACAAGGACCCTGTACAGTAGAGATCAGCCAGTGGATCAAAGAATGTCACCTTTGCTTCCAAGATCTTCTGGATCTTACTATCTTTGTTTCAGAGCTGCTGAACTGGTTGGTGAATTTCTTCCTAATGCAGACAGTTGGCTTCTTTTGACATTTCATGTCCAAGTGTGGTGGTATTTTATGCGTCTGTCTCTTGTGGTTACGACATCTTTGTTTTTCAAATCTACAAGTTAAAAAATCCTGTTGCAGGGCCGGCCCTGTGGCCTAGTGGTTAAGTTCTTGCGCTCTGCTCTGGTGGCCCCAGGGTTTTGCCAGTTTGGATCCTGGGCACAGACATGGCACTGCTTGTCGAGCCATGATGAGGTGGCATCCCACATGCCATGACTACAAGGACTCATAACTAAAAATATGCAACTAGATACTGGAGGTCTTTGGGGAGAAAAAGGAAAAATAAAATCTTTAAAACAAAAAATCCTGTTGCATTGGTTAGTCATAACTACAGGCTAGTTGGAGATGGCAAGAGTTAGTTATTGTCTTTCAACACAAGTGTGTGAAGAATTTGGCTAGGTCCCAGAGGGCATCTCTAGGGTGATCATCTGGTAGACCTCATGGAATTTAGGGACTGGAAAGCCTGGATGTGGAGGTCCAGCTGCAGCATCACTATGAACATCTGAAAGTTTTTAAAACTTTCAAGAAGGTGAACCTGAGTAACGGAATTGAAAATATATGTCAGTGTTACTTTTGATAAGAAATTTCATGGTTTGGGGCAGCGAAATGCCCCAGATGAAAGAGAGAGAAAGTAGAGGCCTGTAGCATAGCAGTTTGTGATGTGGCTGAACACTGGAGAAATTAAAAAAATGATCAGTGTATGCTGTTATTTACTCACAGGGAGCTAACCACTTGCAGGGGTTCAGTTTTTTCACTTTTCTCCACGAGGGTTTTTTTTTCAAATGTGTGTGTGTATGTATTTGCTGCCAGCTTTCTGTATTCCAATTAAGGAAAGTTTTCCTTCAAAGAGGGAAAGGGACTAGGTATTTCAAGGATCTGTTTGTGTTTGTAGTGCTATGTATCAGTGCAGGGCTTTTCCTGAATATTCTGGAAATTGAATTTATCACAGAAATTCATCATTTGTTCTCACTATCTAGATATCCACCATTAAAAAGAAGAAAAAGGAATGCAAATAAGTGTTGAGTGAGCAATTAGTCATCAAAAACGTATTAATGATGGGGCCAGCCTGGTGGTGTAGTGGTTAAGTTCATATGCTATGCTTTGGTAGCCTGGGGTTTGCGGGTTTGGATCCCAGGCGCAGCCCTACACACTGCCCATCATGATGTGGTGGCGTCCCACGTACAAAATAGAGGACTACTGGCACAGGTGTTAGCTCAGGGACAATCTTCCTCACCAGAAAAAAAAAAGTATTAATGAAACTTGTAAAGAATTTTTAACCAGGGAACTCAATAGAGAGCTATTTGTGGGTCCAGGTTTACACATTACTCATAATCAAGAGAAATCTGTGAACTAATGAAACTTGTTTGATAAACAGCTATATCTATTTTCCCCTGGTTTTATCATGTGTGGGGTTTAATGCAAACAAGTATCGGATTTGCTTGATTTTATTTTATTGCATTTGATGTAAGACTTGATTTTTCTTATGGAAAAGTCTGATTAGTAAACTTAAATTTTTTCACCCTGCTTATGGGTCAGATAAGTTATCATTGTTTCCACAAAATATTTCAGGTTATGAAGAATACAAATATTTGTGTTCAGTTAAATTGAATTATGACAGATGGTGACTTTATAGCACAGAAAAGGATTGACGTTTTTGAACTTTAGTTTTTGCAAATTGTTTGGACTTAGTCTAGTTGCACTGTCTTTTACAACTTTTCAATGTCATCTTTTTGACAACCTTTTAATATCACCAGTGGTCGTATTACCCTCTAGTGTCAAAGTAAGTGCTTGAAGGCTTTAGGATAATATTAAAGTTGGGTAAATTTATGGGAAATCTTTGGTTCCCCATAAAGTTTTAAAAGAAATAAAAATTCACAGAGCAAAGGTATGGAGCCTCTTAGCACAGTTTTGACTTGTTTTTTGTAAAGCTGAAATTGAGAAGGTGAGTTCCATGTGGCATACACCTTATCTTCTAACAGGGTGATAAAGTTAATTATATTTTGAAGTTAGGTTGACAGCTAAAAATGATATTGTTATGTAGCTATATATATATTTTATATGTTTAAGATTATACATGTATATAATGCATATTAAAATTAATAAGCAAAACAAAGGTATGTATGATAAAGCTGAGGTACCTGGTAGCTTAAAATTGGCCTTAGAATATTCAGTCTGCTATAAAGAAGGTATTAAAAGGCTATTGTTTACCCTCCTGTAATCTGCCCCAAGAGTGGAGATTCCTAGCTTGTCAGAATATTCTGAGCCCTTTAGCTAACTTTTGTCACACTATTGAATTGTTAAAACAAAGAACAAAAATTTGTCACGTCTGAAAGCTCTTAGGTTCCTTGTTAATTATGCTGTCACCTTCTGTAGGCTTGTTTAAAAAAGACTGTATTGTCACTCTAGCTATTAAGATATCAATAACCATTCAGCTATGCTTTTGTTTAGAGAAATAAAACTATGGAGGTATTACCGCATTCAGAGTCATCTTTGGCACTTTGTAGGTGACTAAAGCACGCAAGACCTCTTCCCTTGGCTGAAACCCATGACATGGAATCAGCAGCAACAGGGATGCTAGGAACAATGAGGTATATTTGGCATGCTCCACCTTTCTTCATTAGCTTAACACTATTTTAGGATCTGCCTTGAGGAAATGTGGGGAAGACCTGTCAAGTCAAAAAGAAAAACTCAACCTTTCCCGAGTAAGCTTATTAATACAAATATGTTTCATCAGCAATTGTATACTTGCCAGGATGGAGAGAGGGGCTCTAAAGATTTGTCAGTGCTCTCACTGCAAAAATTAACCAAATTTGTATGAAATAGTTGTGGATTATACCTCAATAGAGGTTTATACTTTCTTCAATTGAGAACAAATAAATTAATCCGATCCATTCAGTTTTGTCATCAATAGGAAGTTTCCAGGCTTCCTGCATCTTGCCTGAAGCCTGTGGTGCTACAAGACAGAAACTTTGTATTGCGGAAGACAGGACAGCAGGACTCACTAAAAGTCACACTGGAAAGGCCTGCACCTAGGAGTTGACTGTTGATACAGGCTTTTCAGTGTGAGCTGTCATTGCCACTGTGAGGGAACACTTGTAAGGCCACAGCAGGGACTGAATCAGGTCCCTAGGGCATCTTTAGTCCAGAAGCAGCTGACAATGTGAAAGCAGACTCTGGCCAGGAACCAGCAAAACACAAATAACTGTATAGGGGTGGATTACGGAATCAATGAGGAGATTTAAATGTGGTCAATGATCTATTTTCTGTTGGGCATATGAAGTCCTTTTCCTTTCTTCTTGATCTATTTCTAATCCTCAATTAGGGAAGCTATACTTATGCAACCTGCAATGACACTCTTTTGGAAATGTATCTCACTCCAACTGTTACCTTCAGAATTCTGGAAAAATACCTTATGGAGAATCTTAGCGTGGACTATAAACTAACACCTCTCCAGAGGAACATGAGGATGACGATAATTCTAGTTCTGAACTTGGGTTTTAGATGAATGTCTTCTTAATGAATGTCATCTTAAGCTCAGACAAATATATGGAATGAAATTTACTTATTCTAACCACCATATATCCCTAAACAAACAAGCCATTTTATAGATAATGTGAAAGATATTAATTGCCCTTGTTTACAAACCTACTTAGGGCAGTAGGCAGATTCTATAGTCGTGTGTCACCTAATGTTGGGGATATATTGTGAGAAATGCAATGTTAGGCAATTTCCTTGTTGTGTGAACAACATAGAGCGTACTTTCAGAAACCTAGATGGTATAGCCTACTACACACCTAGGCTCCATGGTACTCATCTTCTGGGACCACTGTTGTATATGTGGTCTGTTGTTGACTGAAGCATCATTATGCAACGCATGACTGTATTACAATGACCATTACTGAGATCCTTCCTCTTTCATGGCCATGTGCTTATTATCATAGGTCCAATTAGAGCCAGATATTCTTGTTCCCAGGATATAATTGAGGAGATTGATAGTGCAACCAGAGCACAGATGTGTCCTATCTAAGGATAAATTTCATTTAATCATGTATGACAAACTCACTTTTTAGGGACAATGGTTATAGTTCATCTGTGGAAGCAATGCCTACCAAGCTGCCTTCTCAGGAAGCTGGACTGATACCTGTACTGAGACTGACAGGATCTCTCCCAGCCTTACAGGTATTAAGGAAGTTCATTTCCTGGCAGGCCAGGAATCTTGGGGGGGGGGGAATTGAGGGACCTCAAGAAAAAGGAAATCTGTCATAGTTAAAAATACTAGGAGTGAACCTTGGTGGAGACATTTCTTGGTTTTGGTCCTCTAGTCTGGAAATACAGGAGCTAATAAGATCAGTAAAAAATAAAAAAAACCTTGGAATTTTGTAGTGGTAAATGAATATTCCTTCCATAATCTTTAGATTCTTTGGTTTTAGTGGTTGCTCAACATCATTTTTCTCAAGATTTGCTGACATTCAACAAGAGGGCTATGTGTGTTTATTAATACCTTTTACTATAAGTATGTGAATGAATCAAGCAAAACAGAATAAAACACACGGTATAAATGTACAAGTTCAGAGACTACATGAGACCTGAAGGATGAGAAGGAGCCACTGTGTGAGAGTCAGGAGGAAGAATATTCTTGTCAGAGAGCTTGCCTCATGTAGGAGAGAACCCCATGTGCTCTGGGGTGTTATTAGGATCCTTGGAGTACCGCAAGTGAGCAGAAGGTAAAGAAAATGAGAGATGGGCGACAGATGGAGAAGGATACGGCCACGTCAGGTAGAGGCTTACAGGCCATGGTAGGTAACTGCATATTATTCTAAGTGCATTTGGAATCCTCTGAACATTTTTGAGCAGGGGAATGAGGTGATTTTGTTAAGGTGCTTAAAGATGACTTTGTTCCTGTCTGAAGACAGTTAGAAGGCATTGGGGTTGAGGATGGAAGGCCATGTTGAGCTGCTGGTGAGAGGGGCAATGGCTTGGACTCAGGGCTGGCGGAAGAGAAGGAGAGAAATGACTTCACTTGAGCATGTTTTGTAGGGAGAGCCAAGGATATTGGTGTTAAGGGAAAGGAGGAATCAAGGATGGCTTTTAGATTAGTGGTGTGATTAGAAATGGATGCACCCTAGCTCTCTTGGCCAAGATGGTATTTCCTCCTACCCAAAAATGTTTTGGGGTGGGGTAAAGTTGGAGAGGGAAAGAAATCAGTGATTTTTGCAAATGTTTATGGAATATCTACTGTATGTTAAGCACTATTCTAGATGCTCACTAAATATTGGTTGAAAAAGTTTTGTTGGGTTCCAGTGGGCGTGCCCATTGGTGTTCTAGTGACCAAGAAAGATCAAGGAAACAGTTCTGAGGGCCTCAGAGAGTGGGTATAGGAGCATTGAGCAGAAAGAAGGAGGAGCCTGGGACACCTAAAGCAAACCCATTCCAAGGTTCTATCCTTGGAGCCACAGGGGACTGAGGCCCTACCTCTCCCTCCCTTCCCCATGGCTCCGGAGGCCCTGGTTCCAGCCACCTGTGCCACCTGCATGCCCTATCACTACTTGTGCCTCTTAATTCCATTATTGCTTCAAGTTTAAGCTGTCTAGGTGGAAATTCCCCTGGTAACTCAAGTCTCCTTTGGCCTCCTATCTATTTTCTGGAGTTGTATTGTCCAAGATGGTAGCCTCTAGGCATATGTGGCTATTTAAATACACATTTCAATGAATTAAATTACATAAAATTAAAAGTTTAGTTCCTCAGTTCCACCAACCACATTCAAGTGCTCGATAGCCATGTGACTAGTGGCTACCATATTGGGAAGCACAGAAAAAGAACATTCCCGTCATCACAGATGGTTCTACTGGACAGCATTGGTCTAGACACTCCAGAAGACACCCCTGAGTTATAAATTTACTAATTCTCCTCTGTAAAGAGTTTTTCCTTCTCTCTCACTTTTCCCTTCTGTAGGCGTGCGCCTTCACTTACAGTTGCAGCAACCTGGGTAAGTCATTTAAACCCTTTGAGCCTCAATTTCCTTATTTGTAAAATAAGAATGGAAATAGCACCATGGCTACCATGTGCAGGAAAAGAACTTAGAAGGGAGCCTGGTATACAGTAAGAGCTCAGTAGATGTTGATGATTACTATTCCTCCTGCTGTTGTTTCCTTTGTTGTGATGCCAAGTCATGCATGAACATAAACCACCACTCTAAAAATAGCCCCTGTCTTTCTGCACAAGATCCTCTTTCACTCATGAACAAATTAAATCTCTCTCGTATAATGGCTGTCACATTCTTTTTGTGTTTTGGTAGGAAGACTTCTGAACAGCCTAATAAGTCTTGGGACCAAACTAGAGAGGGTAGAGACAAAGGCCCTACCCTGAGAATTTGGAATAGGGCAAGAATAGGAAAAACAAAGCTGAGAATTTGGCTAGATGAAACCTGGAGAGCAGGATAAGCCACTAGTTTATCAGTGGAAAACTCACAAATGGTACATTACCCATAAGTGGCTGAATGACTGTTTGCAGAAATACATGGAATTTTCATATCCATCAACAAAAGAAAATGAAGAAGAAAGATTTACCCAGAAATGAGAGAGGACATTTAAAAGAAATGTTCTTTCCACCATGTCATCTGGAATGTCGAGAAACATCTTTCCTGTGACAACTCCGGCGTTGTTAATGAGGATGGTCACGTCACCGACTTCTTTTTTAACCTGGACACAAGTGAGGCAAACATTAATTCATTGGAGGTGTTACCTTTTGATATTTATTTTTCCTAATCATCATTTTTTTTCTTATTCAGATAGTTTCTTTAAAACTAGGTATTTTATCTTGCACATAGAAATTTAGCAATTTTCAAGTAACTTTATGATCAATTATATTGAGATAAAAAACCTTGATTTGTCAGTTTTGCTTTAAAAATCTTGATTTTTTTTGTATAGAGTGACCTAAAATTGCAACATATTTTCTCTACCTCCTATTTCTGTTTGCGACTACCCTTTCCTGTTAGCTGGGAGTGCCATATGATGTGTTGTACGCATCATGTCCAATTCTGTCTCCCTGAAGGCTTCTGAACATCTTCCTTCACCTGACAGTTAGGTCTCTCCTCAGCACGGTGTGACTGACAGCTACTTCTGTAGGTGTCTTCTTCCTGACGCTTATGTGAACTGAGTGGCAGGAGCACATACCACTCCCCTAGAGCCTGGCCAGTGCTTGGCATGAAGACATCCCAAACACTTATGTGTTTGACCCACTACCCAGAGACCTCTGTGAGCCTGTGCATTTCTGTCCAAAAGTCCTCTCCAAATCTAATTACTGTCTGTGGCTCATGGTCCTCTGAGTCCCCCAGCTGCGCTACCACTGATGTGTCCTCAGTGTTTTCCTTCACTTTCCTTCTGAACTGGCCACCTTGCCTATTTGCATAATCCACAACATACCACCAGCCCTCCTCAGAGGAAAGCATGCTCCAGAAAGACCCTGTTTTTCTCTGTTCTACCATTTTGTCTCAAATTATGGCTTTCTAAGTGACATCGATAAAGCTGATCTGGGGGGCAAAGCATGATGCATGCTGAAACAATGATTTGGTGGTTTTGTTGCCCTGAACTGGATCTTTCGCACTGATACTATAGTCTATTTCTTTGCTTCTGAACAGGAAATACTAAGCACTACCTGCCTTGACTGATTTTCTAATTCTTGGTCCAGGCACTCCTCTGTTGAGCCTTCTGGAGCATACAAATGGGAGACATTAGGTCAGTATTGCTTCCGACGTGGTCGAGTTGAACAAGCTCTGAAAGGAAGGGTTGGTATTGCTGAGCTGGAGTTGGGCTGAGGGATTAGACGCCTCTACTTTGGAGAGAGGCAAGACTGAGGGAAACATCTGGAAGAGGCTAACTTTTGAAGACGAACATCTCATTGGCTTGATGAAGGGCACAGTATGAAGAAGTGTTCCATCTTAGACTGATTGAGGGGGTGGCACCCTGGCCCAAGGCGAGGGTGGAATCTTTGGTGTAAGACACTCTTGAATACTTAAGCAAAACCTCACGGTCACTGTCATGCTGTTCAAGGAGAGCTGAGCCTTCAGGACCCCAGAGCCAAGAGGAACTTTACTGAGGCAATGAGATTTAATTTTCACTGCAACTCTGAGAGTTGGAGAAAGCATTATTATCCCAGTTTATAGATGAGGAAACAGAGCTCTGAGAAATTAAGATTTTGCCAAAAGACCCACAGCTTTTGACAGAAATAAGTGATTCATACCCAATTTGGATTCACACACAAAGGAGCAAAAGCTCTTTCACCCAAATTTACTACTCTGTAGCTGAAATGGTTATTGCTGTAACAAACCAATCCCAGGTGTATGCACGTGCACATATGCACAGTAATAAATATTCATAACTGATTTGGAACTGGACATCTGGGAATAAGGTGTAAAGCTAGTTATTCTAACAAAAACAATTTATTTGTATACTGAGTTACTATGGTAGAGATGAGAATGTCACCTCAAACGAATTTTGGGAAGTTAATGACTCTGTCCCTTTAGAATGTTGTTATTGCTATTCAACTGTCCCACAAATTTCAGGGGTTTGGGTAAGGCCCATGGTTTGCTGAAATTCTGGCAAAGTCTAATGCTAGTATTTGGGTTTCTTGGGAGATGACGAGTAATTGAAGCTAAACAGAAAAGCAGGTACCGTAGTTGACTTAAAATAATTCTGTTTATAGGACTGTGAGAAAAGAAAAAAAGTTTAAGATACATTCAAAAGGTGAAAAGACAATTTTTGGTTAAATTTTTCAGCCTGGCTTTTTACTAGACAGCAAGAAAATTTTAAACAAGAAGGAAAGATTTATTGGGGGGAGGTGCAGGAGGTTATAGTACTTTTGATCAAAGGAAGAGGATTATGAAGAAGTCTTTTCATTGCTCACCCATTCTTTGCTAACTGTCTGGGGATGCAGCATGGGCTCTGATGCTGGGTGGGAAGAGGCATAACTCACCTCCATCACTTATCTGCTCTATGACCTGGTCAAGTTCCTTAATCACTCTCCGCCTCTGTTCATCATCAGTAAAATGGACAAAGTTATAGTACCTACTTCATTAGGAAGATTATATGTGATAACGCTTCAGACTTTTTCAGGAGTCCTGCTCTGGCTCGTCAGTGGTGGCACTGGAACTGGACCCCCTGCTGGATAGACTACTTCTTGGAGCTTACTCCAAAGACATTTATCTGTGACTCTTTCCTGCTCTATTTCTTTCCCTTTTGCAAAATAAGAACTAACTTTGATTCCACTTGATCTGTTCTAAAATACACTTAGAGATCTGTAATACCATATTCATATGGTGATGAATGGCAAAGAACAAATCCTATGGGATCTCAAACAAAGAAGGAGGCAGTTGAAAATGAAGGAGAAAACTGAAGAGGGTGGTTCAGAATGTAGGTGTCACAGAATAGAGATTCAATAAATATTTTTTGAATGAATAAGTAAGTGAATTCTAAACTTGGAGCTCAGATTGCCAAAGGAAAGGAAAATCCCTTGGGGATTCTGTTATCAAACTGCATTGTAAGCACCCTTTCCGATCATAGGGCAGTGGATGGGAGATCAGACTTTGACTTCAAGCTACCTGCGTTGAGTTTTGGCTCTGCCTATCACTAGTTTTAATTCTTGGGCAAGTTGCATATTCTCCCAGTTCCTCAGTTTCCTCATTTGTAAATTGGGATGATAATAATGATATACTCCCAAGAAGCCTGTGTTGTGTGGATTAAATGAGTTATTATGTGTATAAAGTGCTTAGAATAGCTCCCTGCAATATAGTTTTTTGCTGCTTTTTGTTTTGTTTTATCTTCACCCAGTTTTGAGACCTTGGCTAGAGGCCAGTCAGTTCCCTTTCTTGAGCAGCTGCTTAAGACCACAACCCAACCCCTTTTTGGGTTCTCACACCATATGCTACTATAAACCTTTCCCACTTGCCTGTTAAGGTACTAGACAATGAGGGGCAACCTCTATGCCCCAGAACCTGCCGAAATGATTCAAATTGTCAATCCTAAACCTGCTGACCCCGCCTCTCCTGTTCCTACCTGCAGAAACCAGAATAAATGTTCTTGTCCATTTTTTCCCCCAATGCCCTCCTGACCACCCAAGTGTTTCCGCTGGTGGCCCTACATGGCATGCTGTGTCCTCCCCAGGGAACTGTGAGTGTAACCGTAAAACTCTTTGCAGTTTCCCTATCTTGATCTGTGTGTCTGGCTTCACCACACCTCACTCAAGGTAATATGGGTAAAACTCTACTCAAAAGCTTGACCATTGTTGTTAGAGTAACTGGTAACTACACAATAAATGTTAGCTCTTACTATTAGAGTACTTATCAATATTTAGTGTGAAGTTAGAATGAGTATCAATAGGCTAAATCAAAGATGAAATTTAGTCTAGAAATATGCTAAATGCTTCTATCCTACCCTTTCGATCCTCAGTCCGTGATGATAATGGATATGTGTTAGAATCATAAAATATGGACAAATTAAAGCTGGATGTGATCTTGAAGATTGTCTAGTCTGATCTTTTCACTTTACAGATAAAGAATCAGGGACCTAGAGAGCGCAGGTGACTTGGTAAAAATTGCACAACCAATGAGCAGCACTGCCAGGACTAGTGTTAGTTTCTACTGACTCCCAATGGTAAACAAGTCACCAAAAAAACCAGCTGGGCAACAGCTCAGAAGGCTCATCAAATTCCCACATGCATTATTTTATTCTGTGCCTCTTTTTTGGAAGCTACACAATGAGATTTCTGACACACAGAGTCAAGCGAGAGGTGCCTAGAGATCTCAGGGGGAGTTTATGAAGATCTTTTCTTCTCTTTTCTTTGTAAAAGAACATACTAGATACAGTATTTTTCCTGGGCAGAGAAGTTACAAACACCAGTCAGCTTACCTGATCAGCAACTCGGTAGATCTCTTGCCTGTTGGTACAATCACACTTATAGGCAAATGCTTTCACATCACGCTTTTCTTTGGCCAGTCTACATGTTTCTATATTGCCTTCTTCATTAATGTCCCATAGAACTAAAATGGCTCCAAGGCTGGCAAATTTTATGGCCATTAGCCTCCCAAGTCCACTTGCAGCTCCTGTTATAAGTACAATCTCTCCAGCAACATTCTTTTTTTTCTTGGAAATTATCTTGTAAATTAAAGATTCTAAAAGACAACGTAGAATTTTTCCCCCAAATGTGACAGTGTCCAAAATTAAATCCATGTTGATTCACTGAAGGAAGAAATGTCCTCGTAAGGAAAAAGATAACTGATATATTCATTACATTATCAAAACAATGGCAATACGCATACAGCATTTAGTACAAGGGAACTTACCTCTGAGACGTTAATTCTCCGGAATACATATTTTAACAACTGCTAAAATTGTTGAATTTTTAAATTATAGTATAAATAATGAGTATGAAAACATTTTATATTAATAAGAATCTTTCCAATTTACAGGACACTTTCTTACACGTAATCTAATTTGACCTACAGGTAGGTTATAGATTACTAGCACAGCTTTACAGTTAAAGACATAAGGTCTTTGAGTCTTGACCTGCCCAACATTATGTGACTAGTAAACCAAGACTTTGGATTGTCAGTCCAGCCAATTTTCTGTTATCTGAACTTACTTGATGATTTCATATATAATAGAAATTTGCTTTTCCTGAGGCAGTTGTTCAATAATATAAAAATTACATTGTAATACAAATAACATCTTTATAGATTTTCACCTGATCCTTGCAATATTCCTCTGAGAGGGTCACGCCAGGTACAGTTGTTGCTATTTTATAGTGAGAAGTTGAGGCAAGAAAGATTGAGTAGCTTTATTCAAGGTCACATAACTAGCTAATAAAATAGGCAATATCAGAATCAAGGACGGAGGTCTCCTCTGTCCATAGTCCAGGCCTTTACCAGTAGAACAGGCTTTTCTTGGAGCTAATGTGTCCTTTTCCCAGACCCATCTTTTAAAGAAATAATAGAGCATTTTTTGGTTTTGGTGACACTTCCTTGATTTTTTTTTTCTTCTTAAGATTGGCATCTGAGCTAACAACTTGCCAATCTTTTTTTTGCTTTTTCTCCACAAATCCCCCCAGTAGATAGTTGTATATTTTTAGTTGTGGGTCCTTCTAGTTGTGGCATGTGGGACGCCGCCTCAGGGTGGCCTGACGAGCGGTGCCTTGTCCACACCCAGGATACGAACCGGTGAAACCCTGGTCCACCGAAGCAGAGCACGCGAACTTAACCACTTGGCCACGGGGCCGGCCTCACTTCCTTGATTTTTGATAATCATATTCTGCTACACTTGAGCATTCTTACATAATCATTTCACATCGAAGTTAGACAGGACATCTACAAAACCCACATTAAAACAGACCACAGCTGCTTGAGGAAATAACAACCACTAGCAGCACAATAATAATAAGAACGGCAGCAATACATTTGGAATCTTCCTACCAGGCAAGTTCTAAGTGCTCTGCATGTATCAATTCATTTACCTCTTGCAAGGGTTGCCCTGTTTTACAGTTGAGAGAGTTGAGAGAAGAGAGTTACTAAAAGGCTAAGCAAACTAGCCCATGGTCACACAGTCAATATAGTGAGAATGGAATTTGAACCAGCGCAACCAGCGCAGTGACTTCACTGTCCAAGCTCTCAAAGGCTAAGAGATATAGCCAAAAAAATGGGCGAAAGTTGAGTTTGGTAAAAAGAATTGTCTTTGCATTACATCTACTTCATTTTAAGTCAGTCAGAAATTAATTTTGAGGTGTCCCTGGGACCCAAGTATGGATGCCAAAGGACCTAGGCTGCCTTCATATTGCTGTCTGCCCTGAACTGTGAGAAATTTTCACTGAGAAAGGATAGAAAAAGAGCATTATTGCCAAAACACCGTTATAAAAATTTATGTCGATTATGGAAGAGAAGAAAAATCCCTGGGAAAGCATTTGGGCCTTCATTGCATTCAATGAATATTTATGGAACATGAGTTAGGTTCAAAACATCAGGTGTTGAATTTTAAAGATGCTAAGTTACAGTCCCTGGCATTGAGGAGCATGGCACGTGGTTCTGGAGCTTCACCAGTAAGCACATGGCCACAGAGTGAAAAGTGCTGCAGGTCAAGTCTGGACAGAGGCCTAGGGGCTGGGGTTGGAGGACAGGGAGTGTGGTGCCTCGCAGGGGAATGAGGAAGACAGGCAGGGAGGAGTGCATTTGAGTTTTATCTAGAAGGCTGTCTTTGAGACAGAGCAAGGAGAAAGGGCATTACCGATCTCTCCCATTAACTCACTTGGATTTGTTAAGAATATTAAGTATCTACCTAAAGGTATTATCCTTGGAAAATTTAGGAACTTCCACTTGCCATAATGTTCATTAAGAGTTAATGCAGATTTCAGGTTTATAGTTACGAAAGAGATCAAGCTATAGAAAACTCACTCTCTTCTTCAAGTTTATATAGACTTTTCTGGCTCAAGCACAATCCTGGAACCTTGTAGCACATTTCAATTGTGAAAGGAACCCATATCTTAGCATCTGTTAAAAACAAATGCAAGTGTGATGGCGAAGGCATTCTGAGTCAAAGGATTTCTATGTGGAGAACAAGAGAAGATTGTGACCTTTCTCATAATTTTTCTGTTGGAGAAAGTTTATTCTCAAAGTAGATGATTTATCTTGAAAGAAATTCAAGTAGCTTTTTATAAAAATTACTAAATTTCACCAACATATTGTTATGCTTTAGGGGCACTCTGAGGACAAGAGTTTTGATATTTCGCCAATCATTCATTGTTTAAATGTTC
Organism: Equus asinus; assembly: GCF_041296235.1. Lineage (NCBI taxonomy): Eukaryota > Metazoa > Chordata > Mammalia > Perissodactyla > Equidae > Equus > Equus asinus. Next base: position 27,200,782 of record NC_091801.1, on the reverse strand, counting down.
CTTCAACTGAGAGATGGTGCTGTCAGGCCGCTGAAAGCATTTAACTTTGGAACAAAGAAAGAAAAGCACACGTAAGCCCTGGATGTAGAGAATGCTGCCTAGAAAAGACAATTGCTCACAGGTGGATCCTTGGTTAGTTGTAGCAATCCGACAGTTAAAAAACAATCGTTACGCAATTGTTATGATGAGCAAACGTCAATCAAGTCTGAACTGCACTATGTGCTTTGTATGCCTTGTTTTATTTAATCCTCAGAATATACCAGAGGGGTAAGTATGACACTCAGGTAGGCCCCTAACTCACCAAGAGGCAAATGTTGTAGGTAGAAATGAGATTTGAGCCCAGACCATGATTCCAGAAGTCCTGTTCCTTTGACCACTGCACATGTAACTTCCCCAAATAACTTTCAATAAACTGGGCTTTGAATCACGATGACCTTCTTTCATTTTTCAGGCATATACTGAATGCTTCAGGTTAAAGGAATGGCCATGAAATGGAGTGAGTATTCATACAAATACCCAACTCAGGAATGTTCAAAATATTGAAATAACAAATATAACAAGGCATTTTGTAAATTGTAAAATGCCTTGCAAATATTGATTTTTATCATTGGCAGGAGACTCTTTGATAATGGTACTGAGTTTGCAGCTAGCCATCCATAAACATATTAGTCACTGAGGCCTAGAAACCTTCTCTCTACTTTTCAGAGGATGCATCTGCTATGAAATTGTGGAGGAGAACTTGGGAGAGGGGTTTGCACAGGAGTTCATCTGAGTCACATTCTTCACATTAGCTGTTGGTAAATTTGCAAAAACAGTTAGAAAAGAAGAATAAAGAGACATTTGAGATGATAATAGAATTACCTCCTGCCGCTATTTGGGAACTGCACTACATTGTGCCCAGAGAAACTAGCTCTCAGCAGCAGGTACCTAAAGTTTTCTCCTGAGTGGTCAAAATACATAAGTCTTACCTGCAGGATAAGGTTGCACTCCAGCAGCACAAGAATCCTTCTAGGAAATGAAGCAACCAGAGCTCATGTCAGCAGCCAGAAGCTCTTAAATGATGCTGGTTTTATGTCTTCTCTCATGGCTTTTATTTTCTCTGTGGGTGCCAGATAAAGAGAGTCAACTGTGAGAACTTACCTGGGATTTCACCCACATTTACATTGCAGCAATGTGGCACTTTCAGTTTCCAAAATGGCCTGGAGTAAAGGTGTGTCCTGAGAAGTAATTTACAGGCATAATACTGCCATTACCATCAGCCCTGCCCTCCCCACCCCCTCAACTCCATGGGGATAAGGAAATCTTTACTTCTATGTTAGTGATGTGGGGTCAGTGAGCCGAGGAGTAGAAAGAAAGATTTCTTGGACTCTCAAGGTCTGGCAGTGGTGCTCTTTTATTTGGAGAATAGTACAGAATAGCATGGGGACAGGACCCGTGGGCAGTCGAGCTTCTGCTCCTGCATGGGGACAGGATCCATGGACAGTCAGAGCTCCTGCTGCTGCCCTGAGTTGAGGGTTAGGGCTAATTTTATAAGGCATGGGTACGTGACTTATTTTTTACTGGAAAAAGAAAAGATGATGTAAAAAGTCATTAAATGATTTCAGTGCAGATGGGGTCTGGTTATTGTGCGGTCATATAACTTTTAGATACGAATCTGGCCATGTAGATCGGCATGTAGGTGAGGATGCCCTGGGCTTCTCTCCCTGGGGCAGCCCTAATTCATACCATAAAAATCCACCGGGTCATATAGTTTGGCATGTAGGCGAGGTCACCTTGGGCTTCTGTAACTGGGGCAGCCTTAATCCACATCATTAGGATAACAGAAATGCTTCTTTAGCTCTGTTAGGAAAAAGTGAAAGTTGCTGACTCATCAAAACAACTTGATGATAAGGACACATTATTTTCCTCAAATTTTTATTATGAAAATTTTCCAATACACATAAAACTTGAAAAAATACTACATAAGTGTTGCAAGAACCTACACTTAGACCAAAAAATTGTTAACATTTTACCCTATTTGCTTGCTTGTTCCTCTTCTCTTTTGATAAACTATTTAAAAGTGAGTTGCTGGATTGCTGGGAAGGTGGTAGCACAGGACTGTGAACTCACCTCCTCCAAGGACACAACACATTTACAACTACCTACGGAATAATTATCTCTGAGAGAGCCAGAAACTAGATAAAAAGAAACCCCACAACAAGAGATAACACTGACTGAGGTGGAAGAGGCAGAAATACCCCTTTGCTGAGGAAAAACCCACGTTCCAGCTGCAGTGCTTCACGGCCAGAAGCAATCTTAAGGTAACTTTTCCTGGAGGAACGAGTGATCCGAGTGGGAAAGCTATGCCACAATAAGCAGCTTTTGAATTCAGCACAACTGAAATGAGTGTCATAATACTTGGCTTTGCTGGCTATTAAAACCAACAGGGAATACTCCCAGAAAAACTATTGAACATAAGAGAAAGAAAAACCTGCTCTTGAAGGGCCCACACACAAATTCGCCCATTCTGAAAACCAATGCAAAGTCACTAGAAAGAAAGATGCACAGGCCTTTGGTAAAAGAGAGTCACTTGATAAGCTCTGAGTGTGTCTCAGAGAGGCAGAAGGTGGCTGGGACCACCTCACCAGGGGCTGAGAAACTGGTGGCAGCCATTATTGTGATGTAGTACAGGTGTGCTGACACAGATGCTTTCAGATGCCATTGGATTTCTTCCCCTGGCCTGTTAGTGCAGAGGTTTGCCCCACCCACTAGAGCACTGATTTAATCCAGCTCAGCCAGGTGAAGGTAGCCCACCCTAGGGACTGGCCTTGCCCACCAGCAAACGGGCAGGGAACTTGTGCACCCTCATAAGCAGGGTGTACGTGACCTCTGCAGTGGGGCAAGTAGGTCCACCTCCATGGGGCAGGGCATGCACAGGGGTGGGCTGGCATAGGCAGGGTCTGGAAGAGAGGATCTCCTTCAGTGGGGCATTCACCCACAGGGCAGGACTGCATTGATGGGGTGTGTGGGTGGTGGGGCTTGTTGGCTGCAGGAAGTCTTATGCCACTGGCCTTCTCAAACAGCCACACAGGGGACCAGCCCCACATTCCAAAGCCTGAATGGATTGTGTGCTGCCACACGTGGGGCTGGGCCAACCCAGCTGTGCTCCTGAGAGAGCTGATAACAGCCTCTCAAGCTAGAGGCCTATTGCAATTGTGAGCCCCTGAGACTAGCAACCAATCATGCTGGGGTTCTGACTCACTTAACAGCAAAACAGCAGAAGGTGTGTGCTATTAGACCTTGGAACTAATTGTCCTGAGGCTCCTCCACCCAGTGAAGTGACTAAAGTGATCATAGCAGCTGCAAACAGCTGAGCCTTATAACTTGCTGGCCAGGGGGAGAGTCTAGCCTACCCATGCACCTGCAGCAAAAGCAACCTCACCATAAGAGAAGGGCACATGTAGCCCACACAGGGGACACACCTGGAACATTTGGAACTGTTGATTAGAGGGAAGCACATTGCTGGGCCTCAAAAAGCATCTCTTACATAAGACCACATCTCCAAGAACAGGACATGTAGCTGATCTACTTAATACATAGATATAAGCACAGAGAAATAGGCAAAATGAGGAAACAAAGGAATATGTTCCAAATAAGGGGACAGGACAAACCCCTAGAAAAAGAACTGAAACAGAGATAAACAATCTACCTGATAAAGAGTACAAATTAATAGTCATAAAGGTGCTTACTGATCTTGGAGAAGAATAGATGAACACAGAACTTTAACAAGAATTGGAAAACATAAAAAAGAACCAATCAGAACTGAAGAATACAACAAAGGAAATGAAAAATTCACTAGAGGGAATCAACAGCAAAGCAGATGACACAGAAGAATGGATCAGTGAGCTGGATGAAAGACTAGAGGAAATCACTCAAGCTGAACAGAAAAAAGAATGAAAAAGAATGAGGACATTCTAAGGGACCTTTGGGACAATATCAAGCATACTACATCTGTGTTCTAGGTGTCCCAGAAAGAGAAGAGAGAGAGAGACAAAGGGGCAGAGAACGTAGGACGTTATAGCTGAAAACTTCCCTAACCTAAGAAAGGAAACAGACATCCAGGCACAGGAAGCAGAGAGAGCACCGAACAAGATAAACCCAAAGAGGCCCACACCAAGACATATTATACTTAAAATGATATTTCGCCAATCATTCATTGTTTAAATGTTCCTTGAACTGAGAGATGGTGCTGTCAGGCCGCTGAAAGCATTTAACTTTGGAACAAAGAAAGAAAAGCACACGTAAGCCCTGGATGTAGAGAATGCTGCCTAGAAAAGACAATTGCTCACAGGTGGATCCTTGGTTAGTTGTGGCAATCCGACAGTTAAAAAACAATCGTTACGCAATTGTTATGATGAGCAAACGTCAATCAAGTCTGAACTGCACTATGTGCTTTGTATGCCTTGTTTTATTTAATCCTCAGAATATACCAGAGGGGTAAGTATGACACTCAGGTAGGCCCCTAACTCACCAAGAGGCAAATGTTGTAGGTAGAAATGAGATTTGAGCCCAGACCATGATTCCAGAAGTCCTGTTCCTTTGACCACTGCACATGTAACTTCCCCAAATAACTTTCAATAAACTGGGCTTTGAATCACGATGACCTTCTTTCATTTTTCAGGCATATACTGAATGCTTCAGGTTAAAGGAATGGCCATGAAATGGAGTGAGTATTCATACAAATACCCAACTCAGGAATGTTCAAAATATTGAAATAACAAATATAACAAGGCATTTTGTAAATTGTAAAATGCCTTGCAAATATTGATTTTTATCATTGGCAGGAGACTCTTTGATAATGGTACTGAGTTTGCAGCTAGCCATCCATAAACATATTAGTCACTGAGGCCTAGAAACCTTCTCTCTACTTTTCAGAGGATGCATCTGCTATGAAATTGTGGAGGAGAACTTGGGAGAGGGGTTTGCACAGGAGTTCATCTGAGTCACATTCTTCACATTAGCTGTTGGTAAATTTGCAAAAACAGTTAGAAAAGAAGAATAAAGAGACATTTGAGATGATAATAGAATTACCTCCTGCCGCTATTTGGGAACTGCACTACATTGTGCCCAGAGAAACTAGCTCTCAGCAGCAGGTACCTAAAGTTTTCTCCTGAGTGGTCAAAATACATAAGTCTTACCTGCAGGATAAGGTTGCACTCCAGCAGCACAAGAATCCTTCTAGGAAATGAAGCAACCAGAGCTCATGTCAGCAGCCAGAAGCTCTTAAATGATGCTGGTTTTATGTCTTCTCTCATGGCTTTTATTTTCTCTGTGGGTGCCAGATAAAGAGAGTCAACTGTGAGAACTTACCTGGGATTTCACCCACATTTACATTGCAGCAATGTGGCACTTTCAGTTTCCAAAATGGCCTGGAGTAAAGGTGTGTCCTGAGAAGTAATTTACAGGCATAATACTGCCATTACCATCAGCCCTGCCCTCCCCACCCCCTCAACTCCATGGGGATAAGGAAATCTTTACTTCTATGTTAGTGATGTGGGGTCAGTGAGCCGAGGAGTAGAAAGAAAGATTTCTTGGACTCTCAAGGTCTGGCAGTGGTGCTCTTTTATTTGGAGAATAGTACAGAATAGCATGGGGACAGGACCCGTGGGCAGTCGAGCTTCTGCTCCTGCATGGGGACAGGATCCATGGACAGTCAGAGCTCCTGCTGCTGCCCTGAGTTGAGGGTTAGGGCTAATTTTATAAGGCATGGGTACGTGACTTATTTTTTACTGGAAAAAGAAAAGATGATGTAAAAAGTCATTAAATGATTTCAGTGCAGATGGGGTCTGGTTATTGTGCGGTCATATAACTTTTAGATACGAATCTGGCCATGTAGATCGGCATGTAGGTGAGGATGCCCTGGGCTTCTCTCCCTGGGGCAGCCCTAATTCATACCATAAAAATCCACCGGGTCATATAGTTTGGCATGTAGGCGAGGTCACCTTGGGCTTCTGTAACTGGGGCAGCCTTAATCCACATCATTAGGATAACAGAAATGCTTCTTTAGCTCTGTTAGGAAAAAGTGAAAGTTGCTGACTCATCAAAACAACTTGATGATAAGGACACATTATTTTCCTCAAATTTTTATTATGAAAATTTTCCAATACACATAAAACTTGAAAAAATACTACATAAGTGTTGCAAGAACCTACACTTAGACCAAAAAATTGTTAACATTTTACCCTATTTGCTTGCTTGTTCCTCTTCTCTTTTGATAAACTATTTAAAAGTGAGTTGCTGGATTGCTGGGAAGGTGGTAGCACAGGACTGTGAACTCACCTCCTCCAAGGACACAACACATTTACAACTACCTACGGAATAATTATCTCTGAGAGAGCCAGAAACTAGATAAAAAGAAACCCCACAACAAGAGATAACACTGACTGAGGTGGAAGAGGCAGAAATACCCCTTTGCTGAGGAAAAACCCACGTTCCAGCTGCAGTGCTTCACGGCCAGAAGCAATCTTAAGGTAACTTTTCCTGGAGGAACGAGTGATCCGAGTGGGAAAGCTATGCCACAATAAGCAGCTTTTGAATTCAGCACAACTGAAATGAGTGTCATAATACTTGGCTTTGCTGGCTATTAAAACCAACAGGGAATACTCCCAGAAAAACTATTGAACATAAGAGAAAGAAAAACCTGCTCTTGAAGGGCCCACACACAAATTCGCCCATTCTGAAAACCAATGCAAAGTCACTAGAAAGAAAGATGCACAGGCCTTTGGTAAAAGAGAGTCACTTGATAAGCTCTGAGTGTGTCTCAGAGAGGCAGAAGGTGGCTGGGACCACCTCACCAGGGGCTGAGAAACTGGTGGCAGCCATTATTGTGATGTAGTACAGGTGTGCTGACACAGATGCTTTCAGATGCCATTGGATTTCTTCCCCTGGCCTGTTAGTGCAGAGGTTTGCCCCACCCACTAGAGCACTGATTTAATCCAGCTCAGCCAGGTGAAGGTAGCCCACCCTAGGGACTGGCCTTGCCCACCAGCAAACGGGCAGGGAACTTGTGCACCCTCATAAGCAGGGTGTACGTGACCTCTGCAGTGGGGCAAGTAGGTCCACCTCCATGGGGCAGGGCATGCACAGGGGTGGGCTGGCATAGGCAGGGTCTGGAAGAGAGGATCTCCTTCAGTGGGGCATTCACCCACAGGGCAGGACTGCATTGATGGGGTGTGTGGGTGGTGGGGCTTGTTGGCTGCAGGAAGTCTTATGCCACTGGCCTTCTCAAACAGCCACACAGGGGACCAGCCCCACATTCCAAAGCCTGAATGGATTGTGTGCTGCCACACGTGGGGCTGGGCCAACCCAGCTGTGCTCCTGAGAGAGCTGATAACAGCCTCTCAAGCTAGAGGCCTATTGCAATTGTGAGCCCCTGAGACTAGCAACCAATCATGCTGGGGTTCTGACTCACTTAACAGCAAAACAGCAGAAGGTGTGTGCTATTAGACCTTGGAACTAATTGTCCTGAGGCTCCTCCACCCAGTGAAGTGACTAAAGTGATCATAGCAGCTGCAAACAGCTGAGCCTTATAACTTGCTGGCCAGGGGGAGAGTCTAGCCTACCCATGCACCTGCAGCAAAAGCAACCTCACCATAAGAGAAGGGCACATGTAGCCCACACAGGGGACACACCTGGAACATTTGGAACTGTTGATTAGAGGGAAGCACATTGCTGGGCCTCAAAAAGCATCTCTTACATAAGACCACATCTCCAAGAACAGGACATGTAGCTGATCTACTTAATACATAGATATAAGCACAGAGAAATAGGCAAAATGAGGAAACAAAGGAATATGTTCCAAATAAGGGGACAGGACAAACCCCTAGAAAAAGAACTGAAACAGAGATAAACAATCTACCTGATAAAGAGTACAAATTAATAGTCATAAAGGTGCTTACTGATCTTGGAGAAGAATAGATGAACACAGAACTTTAACAAGAATTGGAAAACATAAAAAAGAACCAATCAGAACTGAAGAATACAACAAAGGAAATGAAAAATTCACTAGAGGGAATCAACAGCAAAGCAGATGACACAGAAGAATGGATCAGTGAGCTGGATGAAAGACTAGAGGAAATCACTCAAGCTGAACAGAAAAAAGAATGAAAAAGAATGAGGACATTCTAAGGGACCTTTGGGACAATATCAAGCATACTACATCTGTGTTCTAGGTGTCCCAGAAAGAGAAGAGAGAGAGAGACAAAGGGGCAGAGAACGTAGGACGTTATAGCTGAAAACTTCCCTAACCTAAGAAAGGAAACAGACATCCAGGCACAGGAAGCAGAGAGAGCACCGAACAAGATAAACCCAAAGAGGCCCACACCAAGACATATTATACTTAAAATGATATTTCGCCAATCATTCATTGTTTAAATGTTCCTTGAACTGAGAGATGGTGCTGTCAGGCCGCTGAAAGCATTTAACTTTGGAACAAAGAAAGAAAAGCACACGTAAGCCCTGGATGTAGAGAATGCTGCCTAGAAAAGACAATTGCTCACAGGTGGATCCTTGGTTAGTTGTGGCAATCCGACAGTTAAAAAACAATCGTTACGCAATTGTTATGATGAGCAAACGTCAATCAAGTCTGAACTGCACTATGTGCTTTGTATGCCTTGTTTTATTTAATCCTCAGAATATCCCAGAGGGGTAAGTATGACACTCAGGTAGGCCCCTAACTCACCAAGAGGCAAATGTTGTAGGTAGAAATGAGATTTGAGCCCAGACCATGATTCCAGAAGTCCTGTTCCTTTGACCACTGCACATGTAACTTCCCCAAATAACTTTCAATAAACTGGGCTTTGAATCACTATGACCTTACCAATAGCTACTTTAAACATCAAGGGACTAAATGCCCCAATCAAAAGGCATAGGGTTGCTGAACAGATAAAACAATAAGACCCATATATATGCTGCATACAAGAGACACACTTCAGACCTAAAGACATTCACAAACTGAAGGTGAAGGGATGGAAAAAGATATTCCAGGTAAATGGCAAAGAAAAGAAAGCTGGGGTACTAATATTTATATCAGTCAAAATAGACTTTAAAATGGAAACTATAAGAAGAGAAAAAGAAGGGCATTATGTAATGATAAAGGGAAGAATCCAAAAAGAGGATATAACACTGGTAAATATCTATGCACCCAACATAGGAACACCTAAATATATAAGGCAATTATTAACAGACATAAAAGGAGAAATAGACAGTAACACAATAATAGTAGGAGGCTTTCACACCTCACTCACATCAATGGATAGATCATCCAAACAGAAAATCAATAAGGAAACATTGGTCTTAAATGACACATTAGACAAGATGGACTTATTCCATCCAAAAACTGGAGAATACACATTCTTTTTGAATGCACATGGAACATTCTCCAGGATAGATCACATATTAGGCCACAAAAGGAGTCTCAATAAATTTAAGAAGATTGAAATAATATCAAGCATCTTTTCTGACCACCATGGTATGAAGCCAGAAATCAACTACCAGAAGAAAACTGAAAAAGCCACAGATATGTGGACATTAAACAAAATGTTACTGAACAACTATTAGGTCAATGAAGAAATAAAAAAATACCTGAAGACAAACAAAAATGAAAACACAATATGCCCAAATTTATGGGATACAGCAAAAGCAGTACTACAATGGAAGTCTATAGTAATACAGGCCTACCTCAAAAAGCAAGAAAAATCTCAAATGAACAATCTAACAGTGTACCTAAAAGAACTAGAAAAAGAAGAACAAATGAGGCCCAAAGTCAGTAGAAGGAAGGAAATAATAAAAATCAGAGTGAAAATAAATGAAATAGAGACTAAAACAGGAATAGAAAAAAATCTAAGAGCAGGCTATTTGAAAAGATAAACAAAATTGACAAACCTTTAGCTAGAGGCACCAAGAAAAAAAGAGAGAAGACTCAAATAAATAAAGTCAGAAATGAAAGAGGAGAAATTACAGTAGACACCTCAGAAATACAAAAGATTATAAGAGAATACTACAAAAAGATATACACCAACAAATTGGATATTCTGGAAGGAATGCGACTTATGAAGAAATGCAAGAAATGTTTGAATTATACAACCTTCCAAAACTGAATCATGAAAAAATAGAGAATTTGAATAGACCAATCACCAGTAAGGAGATTGAAACAGTAATCAAAAACCTCCCCCAAAACAAAAGTCCAGGACCAGACAGCTTCCCTGTGGAATTCTATGAAACATTCAAACAAGACTTTGTATCTATCCTTATCAAACTCTTCCAGAATATCGAAGAGGAGAGGAAGCTTCCTAACTCATTCTATGAAGTCAACATTACCCTGATATCTAAACCGGACAAGCACAACACAAAAAAATAAAATTACAGGCCAACATCACTGATGAACATAGATGTAAAAATCCTCAACAAAATACTAGCAAATAAAATACAGCAATATGATAAAAAGATCATACACCACAATCAATGGGATTTATTTCAGGGAGCAGGGATGGTTCAACATCTTCAAATCAATCAACACGATACACCACATTAACAAAATGAAGAATAAAAATCACACGATTATCTCAATAGATGCAGAAAAAGCATTTAACAAGATATAGCATCCATTTATGATAAAAACTCTGAATAAAATGGGTATAGAAGGAAAGTACCTCAACATAATAAAGACCATATATGACAAATCCACAGCTAGTGTCATACTCAATGATGAAAAGCTGAAAGCTATCCTTTTAAGAACAGGACCCAGACAAGGATGTCTACTTTCACCACTCTCATTTAACATAGTATGGGAAATCTTAGCCAGAGCAATCAGGCAAGAAAAAGAAATAAAAGGGATCTAAATTGGAAAGGAAGAAGTGAAACTGTCACTCTTTGCAGATGACATGATTTTATATATAGAAAACTCTAATCCACAAAAAAACTACTAGAAATAATAAATGAATACAGTAATGTTGCAGGATATGAAATCAACATACAAAAATCAGTTGCATTTCTATACACTAAAAAGAAGTAGCAGAAAGAGAAATTAAGAATACAATCCCATTTACGATTGCAACCCAAAAAGAATGAAATACCTATGAATAAATTTAACCAAGGAGGTGAAAGACCTGTACACTGAAAACTATAAAACATTCTTGAAAGAAATTGAAGAAGATGCAAAGAAATAGCAAAGAAAGATATTCTGTGCTCTTGGATTGGAAGAATTAACATAGTGAAAATGTCCATCCTTCCTAAAGCAATCTACAGATTCAATGTAATCCTTATCAAAGTTCCAACAACATTTTTTGCAGCAATAAAACAAAGAACCTAGAATTTATAGGGAACAACAAAAGACCCCAAATAGCCAACGGAATCCTGAGAAAAAAGTACAAAGCTGGAGGCATTGAGATCCATGATTTCAAAATATATTGCAAAGCAATAGTAATCAAAACAGCAAAGTACTGGCAGAAAACAGACACACAGATCAATGGAACAAAATTGAAAGCCCAGAAATAAACCTACACATCTGTGGACAGCTAACTTTTGATAAGGGAACCAAGAATTATACAATGGAGAAAGGAAAGTCTCTTCAATAAATGGCGTTGGGAAAACTGGACAGCCACATGCAAAAGAATGAAAATAGACGATTATCTTATACCATACACAAGAATTAACTCAAAATGGATTTAAGACTTGAATGTAAGACCTGAAACCATAAAATTTCTAGAAGAAAACATCAGCAGTACACTCTTCAACATTGATCTTAGAAGCATCTTTTTGAATACTATACTTCACCAGGCAAGGGAAACAATAGAAAAAATAAACAAATGGGATTGTATCAAACTAAAAATCTTCTGCACAGTAAAGGAAATCATCAAGACAATGAAGAGACAACCTAACAATGGGGAGAAGATATTTGCAAATCAGATATCTGATAAGGGATTAATATCCAAAATATATAAAGAACTCATACAACTCAACAACAAAAAGACAAACAACCCAATTAAAAAATGGGCAGAGCATATGAACAGACGTTTTTCCAAAGAAGATATACAGGTGGCCAATGGGCATATGGAAAGATGTTCAACATCTAAGGAAATGCAAATCAAAATTACACTGAGCTATCACCTCATGCCCGTCAGAATGACTATTATTAAAACAACAAGTAATAACAAATGTTGGAGAGGATGTGGAGAAAAGGAAACCCTCATATGCTGCTGGTGGAATGCAAACTGGTGTGGCCGTTACGGAAAACAGTATAGAGATTCCTCAAAAAATTAAGAATAGAAATAACATATTCCACTTCTGGGTATTTATCCAAAAATCTCACGAATGCGAAAAGATATATGCATTCCTATGTTCACTGCAGCATCATTCACAATAACCAAGACTTGGAAACAACCTAAGTGCCCAAAAAGGAATGAATAGATCAAGAAGATGTGGTATATATACACAATGGAATACTACTCAGCTATTAAAAAAACAGATGGAATCTTACAGTTTGTGACAACATGAACGGACCTTGAGTGTATTATGCTAAGTGAAATAAGTCAGCTGGAGAAAGTCAAATACGACACAATCTCACTCTTAAGTAGAAGAAAAATCAACAACCACCACCACCAAACACAGATACAGAAATTAGATTGGTGGTTACCAGAGGGGAAGAGAGGGAGAGGGGAGCACAAAAGGACTGACAGGGCACATGTGTACGGTGGTGGGTGGTCTAGTCTTTGGGTGGTGAACATAACGTAGTCTACACAGAAATTGAAATGTAATGATGTACACCTGAAGTTTACATAATGTTATAAATCAATGTTACCTCAATAAAAAAGTAAAAATGAAAAAAATAAGTAAAAATGAAAAATTGCCTGTGATTATTTTCCAGTTGTTCTACTTTTTCAATTGTTCTATATTCATGTTCATATCTATTAAGTATTTTAATCAATGTAGATGTTAACTAATTGAAGTCTCTAAAATGTATAAAATTTAATAAACTTTTAGTTAGGGATAAAAAAAAGTAAGTTGTTAATATGACACAACTGCAAGTACCCAGCACTCAACTCCGAAGATGGAAGTTGTCATCCATAACCATGACGAAATGATCATACCTAATAAAATTAACATTGATTCTAGAATGCCATCTAATATTGATCCATATCCAGATTTTCCCACTTGTCCTAAAGATCTAATCAAGTTTCATGCATTGCATTTGGTTGTTATATCTGTTTAATAACTTTCTGCCTAGAATAAGTCTGTCCATCTCAACTTTGAAAAAAATATATATGCCATCGACTTTGAAAAGCTCAGGGAAGTCCTCTTACAGAACATCCTGTATTCTCTATTTGTCTGACTTACTTTTCTCATGGTATCGTTTAACTGAACCTCTATCCCCTGTATCTTCTTCAAATTTCAAGCTAGATTTAGATTATTTAAATTGATTATCTTCAGATTAAACATTTTTGGCAAGAAAATATGATACATACTGTGGAATACGTCATATTGCAACCTGTCATAATGTCTAGTATCAGGCTGTTCCACCATTAGAGATGCTAAATTTAGTCCCTAGGAGAAGGCAGCAACCACAAGTGTTCTCTGTTGTAAAGGCACATTTCACCTTTACAATTACCAGTGGTCTGATGATGGTACTTGGGCACCATATGACTATATTGCTTCTTACAATCTTTCACCTAGTGATTTTTAAAAATACGGTTATATAGACTGTTTTTTAGAGCAGTTTTAGGTTTACGGCAAAACTGAGCAGAAAGCATGGAAAGTTCCCATATACTCCCTCCCCTACCACATACAAAGCCTCCCCCACTATCAACATCTGCATCAGAGTGGTACATTACCTATAACTGATGAGCCCACATTGACACGTCATTATCACCCCAAGTCAAACTATGGAGTTTACATTAAGGTGCATTCTATTTTTAGGTTTTGACAGACATGTAATGACATGTATCCACTATTATAGTATCATACAGAGTAGTTTCACAGCCCCCAAAATCCTCTGTGCTCCCCCCTATTTATCCCTCCCTCTCCCATCCCCTGGCAACCACTGATCTTTTGACTGTCTCCATAGTTTTGTCTTTTCCAGAATGTCATATAGTTGGAGTGATATAGTACGTAGGTTTTTCAGGTTGGCTTCTTTCACTTAGTAATATGCATTTAAGTTTCCTCTATGACTTTTTATGGCTTGAGAGCTCATTTCTTTTTGTAGCTGAATAATATTCCATTGTCTGGAAGCACCACAGTTTATTTATCCATTCACATACTGAAGAACATCTTAGCTTAATCTTAGTTGGCAATTATGAATGAAGCTGCTAAAAACATCTGTGTTTGGATTTTTCTGTGGACATAAGTTTTCAACTCCTTTGGGTACATAGCATGACTGAAGGATCGTATGGAAAGAGTCTATAGGTTTTGTGAGAAACTGCCAAACTGTGTTCCAAAGCGGCCATACTATTTTTCATTCCCATCAGCAATAAATGAAAGTTCCTGTTGCACCACATCCTCTCCAGAACTGAGTGTTGTCTGTGCTTTGCATTTTAGTTGTTCTAATAGGTTGTAGTACACCCAACGATTTTAACGTTCACTCATGACCCTTGCCTGAATTGATGTTTACACTGGGTTTGCAAAATGGCGATTGTCTAATTTAGCATTCTTTCTACATTTATTAATCGGCCTTCTTCTGTAACAGAGAAAACACTTTGCTGTGTTTTGTTTTTTTTTAAATTCTTTCTCAGCATGGGGAATTTTAGAGAAAAGAATGTCTGTCTTGGCCATGTAGATTAACCATGCTTTGCACCCCTCAGGGACTCCAGAAAGCTATGTGAAGGTTGACTGTTACTCCATCATTTTTTGTATTCCCCATAAAACCTAGCCCAATGCCTTGAATACAACAAGTACTCAGTAATTATTTGTTGAACTAAATTGAATAATGAGCTTCAAATGCCATTATGGATATGGTCAGTAAACTCTCAATGTCATTTCAAGGCCTTGGAAAACAGACAATGATATGAATTAAACATATTATGGCAGAAGAGAAATATTTGAAAGTACAATAACTATAGAAGCTTCGAGTTTGCCACATCATCTTTTAGGTTACCATTCTGTAATTACTGGTTTACGTGTCTCTCTCCTCCACCAGACTAGGAATTTCTTAAGGGAAAAGACTGCCCCGGTTCACTCTGTTTCCCCAGCACCCAATGAGAGGTGTAGCTCATAGTCATTTCTCCATGAATATTTGATGAATCCCTGAAAAAAAGATGTAAGATTGATTGGCTGTTGAGCTATTGTTTTGAAGTAGGGACTGCTCTTTAAATGTAAATACACATACAGTGGCTAAGTGTTCCTGGACTAGTGTGACAGCTCCCCAAAGTCATCAGGATTCCACGCTCCTTCTGTCCTTTCCGTCTGTTTTTTAAGTTCCTGGCTTCCTTCCTCAGGTTCATAATGTGGCTGCTGGTGCTTCAATCATCACATTTGAGTTCTACTCGGGGAGAAGAGGAAAGTGAGAGGCAAAAGGGCATTTTCCCCTGATGCCTATTTCTGCTACTTCTGCTTACATTTTCATGGCAACTCCTAGCTGCAAAGGAAGTTGGGAAATGTCATCCTGTAGCTGGACATATTGCCCCTCCAGTAAAATTAGCATTCTGTTACCAGGTAAGAAGGGAATAGTATTCTCGCACACTCAATTTGGGGCAAAATTTCCTATTTTTTTATCTTGAAATCCTCAGTAGAGTTGTCTTGACTCTAGTTGAATTCAATCCTTCTAATTTCTCTTCTGCTATAATTTTGTGGAGACAGTACTTTGATATACATGTACGTATATACACATGTCCACATATGTAGACATCTATAAACATGTACACGTATATGTATGCATGTACACACACACATATGTACAGAAATGCATAATTGTATGCCCTTATATTTATTATATTTGCACCTAGATATATATCTACCTATACATACTCATGTAAACCATGCATGTATATATTTATATCCATTATATATTATACACTCACATATATTTGTATATTTTTGTTATGGCTTTCTGATGGTTCTTTGCAATTGTCTGGGATTGACATTGAGGAGAAGATGTGAAGGACCAGCAGCAATGAATGCAGAGGTATTGATTAGATGGCCCTCTCTCCCGCAATGTCCAGGAGCAGTTCTAACTAGTGCAGTACTAGGCATGCTCACTTAGGTGTTTGCTGGCTTATTTAGTTTTTACTGAATTCACTCTATGAACAGATATTCCAAATCATCATTTTGCTTTCTGTTGTAATTGGCGTCATCAAAGCGCCGTATGTCCTTCTCTCGGGTCTGTGTGAGTTGAGGCAGCGCCTCTGTTCCCGCCACAATGAGGACCTTTGCCCTAGCCCTGGCAGAGGGATGTGAGAGACTAGACACTGGAGGCAGAAACGTTCAGCGAGGGGAGAATTCCAAACGCAGCGGAGTCTGCCTCTCTCCTGGAGGGGCCCATATCCCTGAGGATGTGTGATGCCTTTCCACCCTGACAGAGCGGGCTTTCAGTGGCTGGGTTATGGTCCAGCATCCTTGATCAGTGGTTGAGATCTGCATTTTCGGCTATTTACATTTAAAGTGTAATTAAAATAAAATAAATAAAAAATAAAAAATTCAGTTCTCAGTCCCACCAGCCACATGTAAAGTGCTCAGTCGCGGCATGTGGCTCGTGGCCACCATATTAAATAATGGAGATTTAGAATGTTTCCTTCATCGTAGAGAGTCCTGTTGGACAACACCATTTCAGGGCCTTTTAAAGCTGGGGAAGATCTGCCTAACTGGAATAGCATAGGCTATTTAGGGAAGATTTTAATTGCCTTTGCTAAAAGGCTGCTTCTGAAATTAAGCAATTTTAGCAACAGCAAACTTCCCTGGGATTTCTTTCCTGGTGTTTTTCTCAGGCCTCAACTTTGTTCTGTTCCCACATTTGTTCCTTGACCAAAACTTTGTTTACCTGGACCCCACACCTATTAGTGACTGTTAGAAAACACAGGCCCCAGATGGAATCACTTGCTAAGCCCCATGTCACCGAACCAAGAGTTAACTTAATTACAGTTTCGGCTCTCCCAGAAGTGGAGTCTTAACCAGCCCCTCAGGAATCAGCCCATCAGCAGCATTGAGGCCACCTGCCTGAGAGACCCCTGCCATCCCCTAAAGGAAAGTGACCTTGCCACAACCAATCTGTTTTTTGCCTAGTATAACTCCCTTATTTCTATTCCCTTCTGCCTATAAAAGCCTTTCATTTTGTACAGCTCCTCAGAGCTCTTTCTGTCTGCTAGATTGGATGCTGCTTGATTCATGAATCATTGAATAAAGCCAATCAGATCCTTAAAATTTACTCAGTTTAATCTTGTTTTTTAACATGACCAAGCATAATGCTTGTCTTACCAGTAATCTTTTTTAAAATTAAAAAATAACCTTTTATGTAAACTGCTATTATGAGAGCAGTTATTTGTTCATCGTGGATTAGCAAAAATATGAAAATAAAACAACTATATCCCTAACACCCAAAGTTTACCACTGTTAACGCTTCTACATGTTATAAATGTACATGTGTGCTTATTCACAGACATAAACACACATCCACAATACACACATAAGTAATATCATACCACAAAGTTGTTTATAACTTGTTTTCTTAAGTTAACAACCTCCAACTCTGCATGTCAAAATTTTACCTCCTGTTGAACACCCAAGCCATATTTGAATTTCTCCTGTTGACTCCCAAATATCTTTTTCAGGAGTTTATCCAGACTTAGCTCTAATCCAGAAGCATGCAGTACATCTGTTGCTTTGTGCTTGAGTTATTTTTCATTTAGTACAGGCCCTGCATTGGTGAAGAATAATTAATGCTAGATATTGCAGCTGACAAAGCCTGAGGTTTCACTTGCTTAATTCAACAAAGGTTGGGTGGCCCTCCCTCACCTTTCTTTTGGCCGTCTGGATCTGGATGGTGGCCTCCGAGAGACGGATGGAGGAGGGCCCCTGGCTGTCAACTGCCATGGCCCAGAATTGACACACTCACCGTTCTTTGGCCAGAACTGGCTGCATAGTCCAAACCTACCAGCAAGGGAAGTTGGAAAATGTAGAGGAGTGCCTGGAACTGTAGTGAGCACCTCCCTGCCATAAGACCCTCCCTTTCTAAGCCCCTGATGCTGGCATGTTGAAGAGGTTCAGGTGTTATCCTGTGGGTTGTCACATCTTTAAATTTCTTTGGTTGCTTCCTCATGGTGCAGTTTAGGTTGTTCTTCTATCTCCTGCATTTCCTATAAACTAGAAGTTAGGTATAAACCTTAAGGATTATAAAAAGAAAAACTCAGTCTTCTACCTCCTGAGTAGGGAAAGTCCCAGTTCTTCCCTATTACGAGTTTCTTTCCTGTGAGTGTCCTTTACTACTCACATAAAACAGTTCACCTCTGGTCAGCAAATATGTGGAGGTTTCCCCCACACCAAGCAATTCTCTGTGACAGCATCTGGCTGTCCTACAACTTAATTCAATTCCAAACTATCTACCCAGAGATAGTATCAGATTCCACAGGTTAAGGGCTCGGTCCCACAAGACTGCCCTCCCCACCCCAATTCAGACACCAGTCACAAGCCAGGGTTATCACCTGTGCCTTCTGACCAAGCAGCTGTAGATTGGAGGTTCCAATGACCTCCTCTTTGGTTTTGATTAATTTTCTAGAGCGGGAAACATTTGCTTATGTTTGACAGTTTGTTAAAGGATATGACAAAGGATACAGATGAACAGCCAGGTGAAGAGATACATATGGGGAGGTCTGGGAGGGTTCTGAGTGCAGGAGCTTCTGTCCCTGTGGAGTTGGGGTGTGTCACCCTCCCCATGTAGATGTGTTCCCTGACCTGGAAGCTCTCTGAATCTTGAACTTTTGAGATCTTATGGAGGCTTCCTCACATAGGCATGATCAGTTATTAACTCCATCTCCAGCCCCTTTTGCCTCTCTAGAGCATGGGTGGTGGGTCTGAAAATTCCAAGCTTCTAATCATGGCTTGGTATTTCTAGTGACCAGCCCCCAACTAGGAGCCACGCAGGAGCCCACCCAGAGTGGCCTCATTAGGACAAACGACACTCATATCACCCATGAAATTCCAAGGTTTCAGGAGCAGAGGTCAAAGATAAATATTAGAATGAGAGATGCTCCTAGTGCTCTTATCACTTAGGAAATTACAAGGGTTTGAGGAGCTCTGTGCCAGGAACCAAGGGCAGAGACTACTATTATATTTTGTATTATCTCACAGGATAAATGTTAAGCATTTTTATCTAGACAAATGATAAGTAACGTGTAATTTGTATTGTATCACATCAGGAAATTAAAATATCTGATTAATTTAGATTGGAATGCTGAGATTGTCTGCTAGATTAGTGTAATGATCATCTGGTTACCTCATTAGACAGTTATATTTTCCCATTTATGAGAAGTAAACGTACACTTAATGCATTTAATACTGACATAATCCTTGTATCATCAATAATCTTATTAGGTATTACACAATGATGATTTTCTAATTTGATCATTCCTTTTACATTGTTAGCTAGCTTTCTTCTGTAAAAATCTGTGTTCATTTGGTTTCCTTGAAATATAATGCCTACTGGAAATGCTGAGTTATTTCTCTTTAGTTACTGATTTTCTAAGAAAGGAGCTGGTTTAATAGATGCCTCAAATCGTAGCTGTTTTTGAGTTCTCTCTTTCCTTAAATTGAGTTAATAGTAGATTCACACGCAGTTGTAACAATACAGAGAGATTCCTGTGTACCCTTTACCCAGTTTCTTATGCTGGTAACAATCTGCAAAGCTATAGTATAATATAATAGCCGAGATATTGCCATTGATACAATCCATCTCATCTTATTCAGATGCCCTCAATTTTACTTGTACTCATTTGTGCGTGCATGTGTATTTAGTTCTATATAATTTTTTCACATGTGTAGGTATGTGTATTTACCACCACAGTCAAGATATTGAATAGTCCCATCACTCCAAGGATCTCTTGAATTGCCCTTTTGTAACCAGCCCCCAAAATCCCATACCCCATCACCTCCTCCTGATCTCTAACCCATGACAGTCAGTAATCTGTTCTCCATTTCTAGAATGCCATCACTTAAAAACTGTTATATAAATGGAATCATACAGTATGTACATTTTGGGACTGTCATTTTTTTCACTTAGCATAATTCTTTAGCAATTCATTCACGTTGTCACATACATCAATAGTTCAAATTCTCTTATTTTTTTTGATTATTAGAAACATAATTTTTCATTGATTAAATGCACTTAAATCAATTAAACTCATTATTGTTTTTGATGCTGAAATTGTCACAACTTTGACATCTGGGATCACCTTCCAACTGGTGTCAGAATACTTTTTATATGGCCCCATCATTTTAAAACAATGCCTGTATTTATTGACGTATATTGTTATTACCAAGAAGTGCCCATCATCAATGTATGGCTCAATGGATTTTCAATAAGACACAAAGTTAAGATCAAGAAAAAGAAAATTACCAGCACTCTAAAGTCCTTTGTGTGTCCCTTCCCAGTCACTGTTCTCTCTCACCCCACTGGCCTGACACCATAGGTGAGTTTTGGCTGTTTTTGAACTTCACGTAAGTGGAGTTTTATAGCATGGTATTTTGTTTTGTTTTGTTTCAATCTTCTTTTGATCAATGTAATATTCATGGGATTCATGTTGTTGCATGTAGCAATAGTTGTGCATTTTCGTTGCTGTATAATATTCAATTGTATTGATGTACCATTCTGCTATTGATGAACATTTGAGTGACTACAGATAATGCTATGAATTTCCTAATACATGTCTTTTGGTGCACATAAATATGAATTTCTGTTGCATAAGAACTAGAAATGGAATTGTTGGATCAAAGAATATGTGTATATTACACTTTAGGAAATATCATCAAAGAATTTACAAAGAAATGGTACCAATTTTTAGATCTTCCAGCAGTGTATGAGAGGTCCAGTTGCCCCATATCCTGACCAACACTTGGTATTGTCTGTCTTTTAAGTTTTAGCCATTCTGGTGAATACAGGCAGTCCTCTCTTTGTGTGGTTCTTATATGCATGAATTTCAGCTACTACAGTTTAGTTGTCACACCAATCCCCCAAAAACATGGTTCAAATTTCACTTACCATGGTATATTAACTGTGAGTAATTGCATAAAGTCCAAACTTTGCTGCTAGCTTTTCAGTCTAAAAATCATTACATAAATAACAGATGCAATCACGATTTGTGACCAGTCATGCCACTTTCATCGTGTGTCAGTGATGGGTCACCATGTGTCTATTATTCAGCTCATACGCAGACAGTAAAATATGTAGTTATGTTAACTCCTTGTCTCCCCATGATAAACCCAGGTGACATTTTATATAGATAGATAATTGAAAGAGGGAATTGACCAAAAAGGATAAAAGTGCAGCAAAGAGATGAAAACTGATAACATTGAAAGTAGACTAGATTTGATTAGAAGTTTTGAATATGTTGACAGTAAAGCGAAGATAGAATGAGACCTAGGCCTGTATGGAGCTTGGTACAAACTATAGTGAAATTTTCTGTGAATGTAAAAACAAGGTAAAGATGCTTCAACATCTTTTAGTTTAAATTGCTGTATGAATACAAAGCTGCTTATGATTGAAATGGAGTATTTACTTCTACTTTGAAGACAATAAAAAAAATTCAACTAGTTTGGCTAGCATGCAGTCAAAATGTTGAAGCTAGTTGTCACATTGAAAGAAAATAGTAATTATAAAGCTACTGCAGAAGAACTTTTTATGGCAGTAAGGGCTCGTTTCATCATTTTAGCAATTGGCATGAATTAATAGATGTGAAGCAATCTGGTGACCCTGCTAGTGCAGATAAGGATGCTGCTGTGAAATCCGTACCCGTATTCTAAGGGTTAGTCAAGGCAGGTGGTAATGGTGATCATCAGATATTTATTGTTGATCAGACAAGGTGGCCCCAAAGATATGTTCACATCCCAGTCCATGGAACCTTTCAGTATTAATGTTTCAAAAGATGTGACTAAGTAGAGGATGTTGAAAGGAGGAGATTATCCTATATTAACCTGGCTGGGCCCTAAATGCAATCACACGTATGCTTATAAGAGAGGCAGAGGGGGTTTTGAGATAGACCCCCAGAGAAGGAAAGACAGACCCACAGAGAAGAGGCTGAGGCAATGTGACTTCAGAGACAGACATTGGAGTGATGTGGCCACAAGCCAAGAAATACCTGGAGCCAACAGAAGCTGCAAGAGGCAAGGAATGGCTTCTCCCCTAGAGCCTCATGGAAGGAATGGGAGCATGTTGACACCATGATTTCAGACTTTTGGCCTCCAGAACTGTGAAAGAATGTATTACTATTGTGTTAAGCCACTCAGTTTGTAATAATTTGGCATGGCATCCCTAAGACGCTAATATAGAAGCCAACTCGGGTAGGCAGAACAGTGGCTGCAGAAGGGGTTCATACGCTTCTCTAGAATCTCTGAATATGTTATGTTATATGGCCAAGGGGAATTAAGGTTGCAGATGCAATGAAGAGTGCTTGTCAGCTGGCTTTAAAATAGATTTCTCTGGATTACTTGGGTGGGCCCACTGTGATCACAAGTTTCCTTAGATGTGGAAGATGGAGGCAAGAGAGTCAGGAACTTAAAATTTCTTTGAGTTTCTTCTTATCTGTAGAAACTATTTTGCTACAAGTATATAAAGTACTATGTATTAAAGTCGATAGAGATCAATCTCTTCCTGTGTGCTTTGTGTTGTCAATTTGATGTACAGATAAGTTCATTTGTTTCAGCTTGTTTAAAAAGAAAACTTTTTGAAGAAATTTGGTTTATTTATTTTTTGGAATAGGTAATTTATCTTCATTATTCAAAGAACAAAATTGTACAGAAAGCTATGCCCAGACAGGTCCTCCTTCTACTCAAGCCATTTTTTCCTGCTTCCCTGCCCCCTCCGCACACACACACATGAATACATACATATATATACACACACATATTTATACCCATACATATAATTTTTAGTATTTCCTTATTTCTCATTCTTGTCCTTATTTTTACAATACAAACGCTTGAGTTTGCATGTGTCTATTTATATATCCATATTCTTACTTTTCACTTGTTGTGCACACAGAGAAAGCACTGTATATATTGTTTGGTGTGCTTTGATTTTTTTCCCTTAGAAATGTATTTATGTATTACATATTTGCATGTTAATATTTACATATTTTGGGTGTATTTTTACGTATCTCTCTTTTTTTTAACATCTGCATGGTAGTCAAGTGGCTACTTTTCAATCTTTTGCTATTTCAAACAGTGCTGAAACCAATAGCTTTGCATAAATTTCAGTTTGTCTTTTGCAGGCATACCTGTAGGATAGATCACCAGATATGGGCTTGAGGCATCAAGAGGTAAATCCACTTATTATTGTTCATTATTGCCAAACTCCTGCCTCTAGGGTTTGTGCTCCTTCTTTCCCACATGAGAAGCGTCTGCTTCCCCAGTGTTGCCAATAGTCTATGCTAACTTTTTGGATTTTTAACAACCTATTGAATGAAAACCAGCATCCAAGTGTAGCTTTAATTTTCCTTTTCCTAATTATGAATTGGGTATTTTTTCATTTGTTTAGGGGCCATTTATAATTCTCTTTTCGTAAATTATTTATGCTCTTCACCTATTTTTCAATGGGATATTGTTTTTTCTTGTTGATTTATACTGGCACTTATATATATATTAGTCAGATTAAACTTTAACTATGACAAGTGTACTAAATATTTTTTTCCCTCAGTTTGCTTTTTGTCCTTTGATTGTTTATGATTTTTTTTTGCTATGAATAAATTTATTTTAGTAGTTGAATTTGTCAATGTTTTCTTTTACCGTTTCTGAAATTTGGGTCACAGTTAGAAAGGACTACCACATTCCAACTTTAAAAGTAAAGGAATTCACACATGTTTTCTTCTGACAATTGTATAGTTATATTTTTTACTTTTATATCTTAGATCATTTGGATCATGTGATATCAACCCTGTAGCAGAACTCAGCAATATCTAGAGATCATAACAGTGAAGATGCATTTACCCTTTGGCTCAACAATCTCCAAATTATACGTTTATGGTGTGAAATGTGGGTTCAATTTTACCTTTTCAGATGATTACCAGTTATACTGACATCATTTCTTTAAAAAGTTCATTTTTAACACACTGAGTTGAAATTATGCTTATCATATACTAAATTCTTGTGCGTATTTGTGTCTGTTTCTAACTTTCTATTATTTTTCTTGTTTTACCCATTTACTCATGGACTGCACTGTTTTGGATGTTGAGGCTTTATATTTTTGTTTTATTATCTGTTAGGGCCACTCAATATTTGCTCTTCTTTTCCACTATTTTCTGTGTAAATTTCTCTATGTTAATTTTGTATCCTATTATTTTAGTGAATTTTCTGACTGTAGCTTTTCAGTTGATATTCTTGCACCTGTAAACGGGCATCATTTTATCTCTTCCTTCTCAATCCTTATACTCATGATTTCTCTTGTCAAATGCATTGACTGATGCCTCCAGGGCAATGTTAAGTAGTACTGGCAATACTGGGCATTCTTGCCTTGCTCCTGCCTTCTGTGCTTTCTCATTAGATTGGATGATTTACCAATAGTCCTATGAAGGCACGCCTCTGATATAAATCAGGGGTCACCTGCAGCCATTCTCCATTCCACATGCATTGGTGGATAATGCTATCTGGTATGAGCTGAACCCTGACATGGCCCAGATCTTGTCAACCCTCACTAGGTATTAATCACACTTGCTTGGGTGAATTCTATGTGCCTTCCCATACCTGAACCAAAAGTATGGCTTTAAAATTGCATTTAATGAGTCACATTTGTAACCTAGAAGACACACCGACGTATAATTTTGATAATGACACAACTACTGGATTTATTTAAAAAATATTAATTCATGGTGCTGTTCAGGTGACGTGTCCTGTAATGAGCATAATCTTCTTCCAGAACCCTGAGTGGACTTCTACGACTAAATATATGTAAGAGTTATGTGAGGCCTGGCCTAGATTCCCTTCCTATCACTCCCTTCCATCCTGCCCCCACACTACATCCTGTGATGGGCAGGTCCTCTGTCCAATCACAGTTCAGATTCCATCTGTTCTACACAGTGCACAGTGACACCTCTTTTTCTGAATTATTGTCTGATCCTATCAGTTGTTCTTTGTATTGGTAATTAACTCTAAATAAAAAATGTGCATTGTCTTCCAACTAATTTTTAAGCCATTCATTTATTCAACAAATATTTTCAAATACCTGTTTTGTTGAAACGCGTATGCTTGGCTCCCAGGATATAGCTATGACAAAGTACCAAGGACTATTATTTTCTTAGAAGTCTAGTGGGAGACAAATAGAAAACAACTAATTGAGTGAAAATGTTTCATTTCAGTTATATGTGACAGAGGAAAAATGCAGTGTAATCAGGGAATCTAAAATAGATCTTCCTAGTAAGATTGATGTCCTTTGTTACCATATAGAATTTTTCATATGATAGGTATATAGTAGCTATTTGTTAATTGATTAATGAGCAACTCAGGACTGATGGCATCCATAAAACACATATAACCTAATTCTCCTTGTCAAATGGGGGAAAAATGACAATAGATTTAAAGATAAACATGCTGAGAGTTTCTCATACTTAAAGAAAAGTTTAGTATGTGTAGATGTGGTTTCCTTTTACCATCTGGAATTTGCTGAACTTTGTCCCATGATGCTGAAATGGAATTGTACAACAGCATTTGATGTTTTGAAGTTATTTGGTCTTTTGCCATAAGTTTGACAAATCAGATTAGAGTTCAATAGTCAGGTAAAGCCAAACATGAAGAAACAGCATTTGCTAATATGGTGGCATAGAAAAATAGATAGAAAGATTAATACTTTGGGCTGCTGTGAAATTTTCTTGATTACACAGCTCATTTTGAAATTCTTATAATAGGTACAAGGTTAATCATAACAAATGTTATTTTGCTCAAACTAGTTAGAGTGAACTAATAGTGGTAGCAGAGAATTAAATAAAACTCCTTTCAAGAAATATTTTTAGTTGACAATAGAAATGCACATCTGACCCACTTTAATAAAATTTACAAAGGCGCTTCTTCCTTATCAGAATACTAGGCTTTATATTTATATAGTATTCTATTTTATGCAGAGCACGAAGACATTTATTGCAAGAATGCTCAAAATGAGATTGATTGCTACCATCCCTCCCTAATTGACCAATAAATAGTCCAGAGCTTGCGGAGGTCATGCTTAGGTCACGCAGGTGACCCAAAGCCTGACCCAGTCTCCTCATTCACAGCCTACTACTCTTTCCACCACAACACGTCTGAAAAATTTACACAGTTAAGCATCTATAAAATTAAAAACATACCTAGAAAAAAATTTTATTTTTATAAAAATAAAAACAACTTTAACAGAACAAAATGCATTTAAGAGAAACAGGGGTTGTGGAATGTAATATTCTATAGCAATTCAGATCTGGTAGGTTCCCAGGGCTTAGGGGCACTAGAGATATGTTTCATTAAAATAATCTACTAAAATTACTGCATTTGTGTTTTTATTCAGAAAAAATGATCTCTTCCCTGGAGTTAAGTATTCCCTCCAGGATGCAAATTTGAATGTTGTTATATTTTGATGCCCTCCAAGAATTGAAGGATAGATCCTGAGTGGATTTCTGATGAGTGGCCTTGTTCACTCTAATCACAGTATCTTTTAAATGGCCACAATTCTGGGTGTCTGAGGAATTCCATATCCCCTCTAACCCCACAGTGATCTCACCAGTCATATTTTTCTAGGTTCCTTATTAGCATGGCTATACAAATGGCTAACCATACAGAATAATCTGTACCGACCACGTGTGCCAGCCCCATCATGGGCACTGCCTCTCTGCTGTCTTTTCTTCTCCTCAAATCTCAGCGATTTCTTTCTTTCTTTCTTTCTTTTAATATAGTACCTCACTTTTATTTTATTTACTTATTTATTTTTGCGTATCAGAGATTTCAATTTTCTCATCATTGCATGCATGGTCCCAGCCAACTCTACGGTTAGGGCCCCAGCAGGAAGCACTCAAGTTAGGATAACTCAAGTTGAGTTGCATAACGAGACTAGATATAGAGGTGTGGGAAGGGCTTGAGAAAACCACAGGTGATAGCGCAATATCCAGTGGCTGGAAACCACAGGTGCCTTTGCCACCTGTAGGTCTAAAGAAGCAAAAGAGGGAGCATCACCAGAAGCGAAGGCAGAGGGGCAGCATGGAGAGGGCCCCTCTGGAATCAGAAACCTTTAGTCCAGGGGCCCAGTTAGCCTGTGGCTAACCTGCAGGGAAGAAGGTGGACGTGTAAATAATCTGCCACTTATTCTCTGATCCCCTCGTGCTTCTGCTCAGTGAAACCCAATAGGAAGTCAGAGAGCAATGCATCCCATTGATATAATCCATTTAGGCAGCCTCCTGGGGTCACAGAGCAAAGTGGAGAAGATGGAGCTTGAACTGGAGAGGGAAATGAAAAATATCCAGTGGAGGTTATTTATCAGATCGTCACTCCCAAGCTTATAAAAAAACCCAGCCTCATTAAGAGAGGCAAGTTGGGGCAGTCATTTCAGGCAAAGCTTGACTGTTTCAACACAATGGCTTCTGAACTCTGGTACCCTTTGCTTTGCCTCATTTCCCAACTTCTGGCCCTCCCTGGCCCTCCCTCCCCCAATATCGGCTGAACAGCTTGATTTTGGCTTTGTGACGCACTACTGCCACTGTGAAGACCTTTTTAAGAAGGTGCAACCTGGAAGAATGCCTAATAGGAATGAGCAAATAAATAGCTTGTCCTGTCTTGACTAATCCTCTATTCAACCTATCACTCTGGTTTGGTGAGCCCTCCTGGTTCCCATGACCCAGATTCTTCCCTGGTGGATGGCCCCCATTGCCATCCTTGAGTTATATGTTTTTATTCTGTTCCTATCCTATGGAAGAGATAACTTCTGGGTGGGATGGACCTGAGAAGACAGAAGTCCTAGAAACATTGATTTTTCTAACTTTTTTCCTATTCTTTTAAGAATTTTTACATCCTCCTCCAGATTCCCACTTTTGGAAGCATATTTTCAGTGTAGCTATTATGTTAATGAGTCTTTATATGGCAGATGCAGTGGCTCATATTTAACTCTTTCCTATACATCTTGAGACTATTTTAGTAGTTATTACTTTTTTGCTCTGGACAGGAACTCCTTTATGAACTTTTAAGGTTGGACAAATGTCAAACATTTCTTAAGAAATGAGAAGTGGGATATGGATTGTAATATATAAACCTCACATCTTTTAATACTGAATTTCTAGTTTTAATGAACTGGATGAAAGGTAAGGCTGACTTGGTGGATTTGTTCATGGACTGAGCCAAGCTCCAGTTCCTCTTTCAGCTCTTCCTGGACCTAGGATGACAGCTGTGGATGGGTTCTAGGGAAGGCTTGGAGCTTATGGTTTATGCCATCCAGCATTATGTTTTAGGAAGAATGTTTTAGGAAGAACAGAATGTTTTAGGAAGAACAGTACTTGTAAATTGTGGGAAGTGTGCTTATAAATTGTGGCCAGCTTTCACTTCTGAGATGTTTTGAGTGACATGTCTCTGGGGCAAAGAAGAGAAGGAAAGTGGCAGTTGGTTTCCTCAGCTAGAGATAATATCCCTAGATATTCTCTGTGTTCTTTTCACTATAAATAAGGGTAATTATAAGTGTAATTATAAGTGCTGGAAGTGGATGGCTTTGGTTAGAACACTGATATTCCAGTTCCTAACAATGTAATCTTGGGCAAGTTACCTAACTTTTAGTGCTCTAAATAAGGGGATAATATTACCTAAATTATATATTTGTTGTGAGAAAAAAATGAAGTAATATACATAAAATGCTTAACAGTGTTGGGCACAGAGATAAAGTCCTGGAAAAAATTAACAGGGCATCATTAAGATGTGGAACAACTTCAAGGACACAAACATATGTATATTTGGCATCTCCAAATGAAGAGGGGAGGGACAAAATAAAATATTTGGAGACATATTGACCAAAAATTGTCCAAATCTTGTGAATACTATAAACCTACAGATTTAATGCATGCAGCAAACCCTGATCACAAGAAAATGAAGAAAAATACACCAAAGCACATCATAAGCAAATTGCTGAAAACCAGTGAAAGAAATTCTTAAAAGAAAGCAGAGGAAAAAAGATATCATACAAACAGAGGAAGAAAGATAAGGATGACAGCATAATTATTGTGAGAAGCATGTAGTCCTGAAGACAGTGAAGCAATATCTTTAAGGTACAGAAAGAAAAAACCCCCATCAAACTAGAATTCTATACCCAGCTAAAGAGTATCTCTTAAAAACTATACTGGGTATAAATCTTATATTCAGTTCAAAAACAAAAATAAAATACTTCCTCACACATACAAAAGGTAAAAGAACTCATCACCACAAGACCGGCACCACAAGAAATGTAAATACTTGGAGAAAGTCCTTCAGGCAAAAAAAAAAAACAAAAAAAACATACCAAGTAGAAGTCTGACTCTACACAAAGGAATGAATGAATACGATGGAAAATGAATATTCTTTTATTTCTTATTTTTAAGCCTCTTTAAAAGATAATTGATCATGTAAAGCAAAAAGTTTAATAATGTATTGTGGGGTTTATATCATATGTAGAAGTAAAACATATGACAACAATAATACTAAGGCCAGGAGAGGGGTAATGAAAGTATACTGTTGTAAGATATGTAGTCTATATATGAAGTGGTATAATATTACTTGAAGGTATAACTTGAAGTTAAAGAATTATCTACCAACCCTAAAGCATCCACTAAAATAAAACAAAGATTAGCTAATAAGTCAATAAAGGAAATAAAACAGGATAATTAAAAATATTTAGTTCATCCAAAAGTAGGTAGTGAAACAGGAAAAAGACAATAAATAACAGATGAGACAACTATACATCAAATAACAATATGGCAAATATAAACTCATCCATGTAAATAATCACATTAAATGTAACAGTCTAAACATCCTAATTAAAAAGCAAGGATTGTCACATTGGATAAAGAAAAGCAAGACCCAACCATATGTTGGGTCTATAAGAAAAACACTTTTTATTTTTTTATTTTATTTTTTTAATTGAGATATAATTGACATATAACATTATATTAGTTTCAGGTATACAGCATAATGATTTGATATTTGTATACATTGTGAAATGACCACTACAATAAGTCTAGTTAACATTCATCACCACACATAGTAACAAAATTTTTTTTCTTGTAATGAGAACTTTTAAGATCTACTCTCTTAGAAGCTTTCAAATATACAACACAGTATTATTAACCATAGCAACCATGCTGTATATTATATTTCCAGGACTTGTTTATTTTATAATTGGAAGTTTGTATTTCTTGACCCCTTTCACCCATTTTGCTCACCTCCTCTCCCTTCTGGCAACCACCAATCTGCTCTCTGTATCTATGAGTTGTTTTTGTTTTTGAAAAAACTTAAACTATAAAGATACAAATAGGTTAAAAGCAAAAGGATGGAAAAAGATACACTCTTTTAATACTAGTTTTTAAAAAACTATAATAGCTATACTAATATTAGACAAAGTAGATGTCAGAGCAAAGAATAAAGAGGGTTATTTCATAATGATAAAGGAATCAATTAATCAAGAGAATATAATAATCCTAAATACTTATATACCTAGTAACAGAACTTCAAAATACATTGTATAAAACCCAATAGAACTGCAAGGAGAAATAGACAAATCCACAATTATAGCCAGAAATTCAGTACCTCACTCTTAATCATTGATAGAACAAGGAAACAAAAAATATGAATGGATATAGAAGATTTGACAATACTATCAACCAACTTGATCTGAATGACGTTTAGAGATGCTTTACCCAACAAGTGAACAATACATAGAATATTTACCAAAATAAACCATATTTTGGGTCCTAAAATAATTCTTGGGTAATGCAAAAATTTCAAGTCATATAAAGTCTGTTCTCTGACCACAATGGAATTAAATTAGCAGTCTAACAAAACGATATCTGTAAAATCCCCAAAGATCTGGAAACTAAACAGCACACATAAAAAAAGTGAGTGAAAGAGAAAACCAAAATGGAAATTAGAAAGAATTTTGAGCTGAATAAAAGCAACAATAGGACATCAAAATTTGTGAGATCTAGGTAAAACAGTGCTTGGAAGAAAATGTAAATGACTTTGACAAAATAAAACAGTCGTCCTCTTAAAAACTTCCACCAAATTAGGACTATACAGAAACCTTCCCAATATGATAAAGCACAACTAAGAAAAACACATAGATAACATCATGCCTAACGCTGAAAGACTCAAGACTAGGCAGGGTTGGAAGGGAAAGGACGGGTTACAAAGTGGCACTGGAAAACTTTTTTAGGGCCTAATTAAGTTTATTATTTTGATTGTGATGATAATTTCCCTGTTGTATATGTATGTCAAAACTCATCAACATTTTCACCTTAAATATGTGCAGTTTATTGTATATCAATTTTACACCAATAAAGCTGTTACAGGTTTTACAAGCCCTAGAAAAAGAATTGAGTAGCTTGTTTTCTTCTCTTGCTATTTTTGAAAGCAGTTTTGACTCTAGCGCTGTTTACCCACTGAATTTTCTGCCTCTTTACTTCCTAGTTATTTTCATCTGGAATTTTTATTTCACTTTAAAAAATGTCAAATTTGCTTTTTCAAATAGTCACTGTTAATTAATATTAATATTTTAGCAGGAAAGAGGTAAATTCTACAAGAGTCTCTATGTTAGTTAGACTTAACTTTTTCACCTACCTTTCTGGATTTATTTCATTTCTTTCCTTTTACCCCTTCCTTCTCCATTTACCATTTTCCTTGCTACGTATATCCTTTAGTATATCTTCCAGAAAGAGTTATGAATATTCCTAATGTTTATAGTATTCAAAATTTCTCAATTTACGCTCTTAAATACTAGTTTAACTAAATATAGGCTTTTGGCTTCAATCTCTCCACCCTCCTTCCACTGTCCTCACTCTTTAAAAGATATTTTCCAATGTTTTCTAGAATATATTATGTCTGATATAAAAACTTCAGTCTGTCTGCTATTATTCCTTTGTAGTTTAACTTTTATCACTGGTAGTTTTTTCAGATTTCTCTCTACTGATGGTGTTTTAAGTTTCACTGTGGCGTAGCTAGATATGGATTTACTTTTATGTAACCTGCTGGCACTTTCTTCATGTTTTCTATCTTTCGTTTAAAGTCTTCAATCCCATAAAATTTGCAGCCATTGTACATTTAAATAACATCCTTATTGATATATAATCGACATACTATAAAATTTACTTTTTTAAAGTGTACAATTCGGTTGTTTTAGTATATTGCCAAGTTGCGTAACCATCACCATTATCTAATTCCAGAACCCTTTTATCACCCCAACAAGAAACCTCAGAACCATTAGCCGTCACTGCCCCTTCACCCTGTCCCTCTGCCTCTGGCAAACACTAAGTTGATTTCTGTCTCTACGGATTTATCTATTCAGGATATTTAATATAAATGGAATCATACAATATGTAATCTTTTGCATCTTGTATCTTTCACATAGCCTAATGTTGTCAACCTTCATCCATGTTGCAGCATGAATGCGTATGTCATTCCTTGTTATGGTTGAATAGTATTCCATTCTATGCATATACCACATTTTACTTACCCATTCATCAGCTGATAGATATTTGGCTTGTTTCCACTTTTTGGCTATTATGGATAATGTTGCTATGAACATTTGTATACAAGTTTTGTGCAGACATATGTTTTCAATTCTCTTGTGTATAAATCTAGGAGTGGAAATGCTGGGTCACATGGTAACTATATCTTTAACTTTTTGAGGAACTGCCAAACTGTTTTCCAGCAATGTATGAGAGTTCCAACTTTTCTGTGTCCTTGAGAACACTTGTTATTAGCCATCGTTTTTATTATAGCCATTCTAGTGGATGTGAAGGGCTATTATTTTCTTCTTTGTCATACTTTGTACTCTCTTCTTTTGGAACTTCTAAAGGATATTTATCGAAGCCATTCAATCTATTCTTGTCACTTTTTCCTCAATTTTTTTAAAAAAAAATCTTTTTTGGACTGGCCTGATGTCGTAGTTGTTAGGTTCATGTGCTCTTCTTCAGCAGCCCGGGATTCACAGGATTGGATCCTGGGTACGGACCTACACACCACTCATCAAACCATGCTGTGGCAGTGTCCCACATACAAAAATAGAGGAACATTGGCATAGATGTTAGCTCAGGACCAATCTTCCTCGAGCAAAAACAGGAAGAATGGAAAGAGATGTTAGCTCAGGGCCAATCTTCCTCACCAAAAAAAAAAAAAAAAACAAAAAAAACTTATTTTGTTTTGCTGTGGCTGAATTCTCCATTATTAACTTTCTATTAGTTAATGCAATCCTTAACTGTGTTTAGTTTAGAATTTATCCTGTTTCATTATTTTTCCCACAATAATTATATATCATTTATCGCTAATACATTTTAATGTCATAATTTATTGCTTTTTAATGGATGGCCTTTCTGCCTCTACCTCTTTGAAAATTTTGAAATACTTGCTTTAAACTCTCTTTTCAAATGGTCTTAATATTTGTATTTCATCACAAGTGAAGTCATTATTGTTGCAATTTTTGGCTTAAAGTTATTTTCCTTATATATTTTGGAATTTTATAGTGCTACTCTTATCAAATGGGAGTATTTTTTTTCTCTCTCTCTCTTTCCTCATTCTTACTTACTTAGCATTTTGGTTCAGAAATAGAATTTACATTGGAGATTTGGGGCCACTTCCTCATAATGAAGTCAATCATTTTGCAAATCTGGTGGCCAGGCCAGTAGGTGGTTTTGCCCAGATGCTGGTTCTTCAATTGTGTCTGCTCACTCCTTCCACCCCACATAACCAGTAGCCATGGTCAGTATCCTTGCCTTTTTTTTTAAAGCCTTTTTCAATCGATGGGTGAAATCTTAAGGTCTAAGGTCCTTGACAAGGGACCTAGCTCTTGTGCCTTGCCACTTAGTCCCAGATATCACGAAGAAGTAAAGTAGGAGGCTGCCTCCAGGAGACTCTAGACTCAGAGCCAGCAGCCACCGTTTCAGCACCTGCTTCGTGTGGTGTGTTTCTATTCTGATTCTAGGCTGCACATGGGTTCATCTTCTTCTGAGCATAATTATATGTCTTTTAAATTAAAACAATTTACATATCTTTGCTGTGAGTTTAAATGGGAGCATGGACTCCTAATGATATTTTTTTGAATGCCTATGGCAAGCAAACCAGAGATAGTTTCTACTTTTCTACT
This sequence comes from Equus asinus, assembly GCF_041296235.1. NCBI lineage: Eukaryota > Metazoa > Chordata > Mammalia > Perissodactyla > Equidae > Equus > Equus asinus. Next base: position 27,166,296 of record NC_091801.1, on the reverse strand, counting down.
TGTTGAGACAGAAATCAATCACACAAATTAACAAATAATTATAAAATGAAACAAGTGCTGTGAAGGAAAAAAACCCAAACAGTCAAACAAAAATGTGTTCTATGAGAGCTATAATAAAAGAACCTGATCAGATTGGGAAATCTAAGCAGGAAAGACTATAATCTAAGCAGAGAGGAGAGTGGAAGTGGACCCTTGGATTCCATCAATCATAGAATAAATCAGTAACTAGCTTTCCAGTGCAATTGATTTACAATGTTTCATTGATCTGAAGTGAAATGTCTTGTTTTAGTGGCTTTTAACTTCTGATCAAATTCTATAAAGGTTTTTCCTTTGCTAGAACGTCTTTTAAGACCCTGTGTAGCAAGGAGCCAGTCAACTAAACAAAAAATTTAGTTTTTGTTTCACTTGACTTTCACGTCTGGAAGACTTTCAACTAAACAAATCTTCCTATTGCTGTTTCAAGGAGGATTACAGGCTTCAGTTTAGAGATCCTTGATCATATCAAACCATTTCTGCTTGGATCTCTTTTTGTGGCTCACTATTCTTCGTTCAAAGGCTCTGCACACTCTGTTGGCTATGGCAGCCATTGCTATCAGGCTACAGTTTTGAAAAGCTGATTGGGTCAATAACTGAATGCATGGATTAGGGGTTGACAGCTTGTTTTGTGAAATTATTTGTGCACAAAGGAGTTTCCATGCATCGTACTCCAACTTTCAAATGCTTCCACATTTTTTGCGCTTTATTGTACAAAGAACGATTTAACATTAACAAAGCAACCATAGGGAGACATTTAGACTCATTTCTTACTTGGAATAACTTCCTACGTAGAAGACAATTATTGTGATTCTTAGAGTTTAAAAAAAATTTAATTCCAAAGTTTTTTCAAGAGACTTGTAATTTAAGGCACTACATTTCCTGCTTAAAATATACAATGATGAAAAGCTTCAACTTCTGAATTACATAATTCAACACATACAGAAAAAAGGATTATTTAGTACAATATGTTAAAAGGTTATGTATAAATCATTAAGGGCAAACAACCGAAAGGTAAGTGGGCACATATATATTGTAGATGGGAATATCAATTGGTGTGGTATTTTTGAAAGCTATGTGGCAATAACCATAAAATATGCATATCCTCTGACCCAGCAATTCCACTTTCAGGAGTTAATCCTATGGTTTAGTTGCAATATACACTACTGTTAGGAAAGGCAGTCTCAGGAGCAGTGAGCAGTGTGTCCCAAGTCCCTGGCACCGCGACCCCACCTCAGCCGCATAAGAATGGGCCTTGAGCCTGGAGCATTTTCTTACCAAGAGATAAAGAGCCCACACAGCCTATGCCAGCCTTAGTGCCTGGGGTGGAAATCTCTCTCCTTGTTTCATCTTGAGGAGCGCTCTTTCGTCTTTGCTTAAAGCATGGTGTGTGTGATATGACACTTGTCAACCCTACTGCTATATCAGCCCACTGCAGATAGGGGATGGGGTTCCTTCTGCAGCATGGGAGGGGTGCTGGTAGGCAAATTGTCCCGCATTGCCCCCAGGGAGAGACTTGCTGGCCATGGGGAACTGGCACCCACTGTTGAAGCTGCTTTTGCTCTGTCTCTTCTCTTTGTAAGTGAAACATTCTTCAGTCTAGTGCTTGACTGCCTTGTGTTTTCCTTGATGACTCTGATACCAAGACGCAATGGGCAGAAGTGTTTAGAGTCCTCCCCTAGGATTGCATGGCACTATGCTTGACAACTCCTACATACACACACAAACATACATGCCTTTTGTATATAGTATAGGATGTATAGTGCTCACATATTTATAAGAATGTTTACTGCGACAATGTTTGTAATGTGAAAAAAATCAATTATTAGCGGAGTTGTTAAAAAAAGCAAAGCATACGTATTATACAACACCTTGCAGTAATTAAAAAGCATCAGGCAGATTTACATGTTGATGTAGAAATATTCCCAAGATATATTAAGTGAAAGAAAAGGGGCAGAAAAATATGCACAGAATTATTTTATTCATGTTAACAATAAAAATAAAACTGTGTGTGTGTCTGTGCATGCACGTATGTATTCATTAATGAAAAAATATATATTTAGGGTAAACATCAAACTTCTAATAGTGATTACTTGTGTGGAAGGTACGGGAGGGGAGAGAAATTTCATTTTTAACGCTGTAAAGTTCTGTATTTGTCTGAATCTTCTTATGAGGGACAAGTAGGGAACTTAGACCTATCTGAAATTACCTTCTTTGTTTGTTTGTTGTCGATTATCAAAAATAGAATGGAACTTGTAATATTTTCACTCAATGCGATACTGTATGGCAATAAAAATGATTGACCACAGCTGGATGCAACAGCATGGATGGATCTCATAAATTTAGATTAAAAAAGGTGTTTTTTATAGAAAATTTAAAAATAGGCAAATTAATTTATGGTTATGGAAGTCAGGGGAGTGGTCCCCTTTAGGGAGAAGGGGGAGCTAGTTATTTGGAGGCTACGTGAGCGGGCGCTGGTGATGCTGTTTCTTCACCAGGCTGATGGTTCACGGCTATGTTTGCCTTGTAGCAATTCAGTGAGTGCACGCTTACGATGTGTGAACTTATTTGTACATATGTTATACTTGATAAAAAAGCTAAGGCAAAAGTAAAAGCTCGTAACACGGATGGGTATGTTTAAGTGGTTGTCACACTCCCAGTGCTGCTGCGATCTGTGCCCCGCCCTCTCTGCAGAGACGTGTGCTCCTGGTCGATAACATAATTGCATGTGTTGTGTTTTTGTTTTTCATTTTCTAAGCAATGCGTGAGCATTGTTAAGCTCTGATTTTTGGTGTAGGAATTGATAAAGAAAACTCATTCATTGAATTTTTATTATAAAACATGAGAGCTTTATATAACATTTTTTCCCCAAGTAAACCAAGACGCTTCAAAGGACGCAAAATGATTACCGATACTTACTGCATCCTTCCCTCAGGAGAACGAGGAATGAGGAAATTTGTTCCATATGGCAGACAGTGAAGTTTAAATACGTTAGCCCATCTTGTCGTTTACCTGCTCTCAACGTTGAATTATTTTCTATCATTTTGATTAAAACCCAAAGCCCTTTCCAAAACCAACACAAGGCCTCATGTGTCCCACTGTTCCTCCAGTAATCCACATGTTCCCGTTAGGGGGCATTGCCCTCACTGTTCTTCAGTCTGGAAAGCTGTTTCACCAGATATTTATGTAGCTGGCTTCATTGTTGAATGAGTGAACTGATTCATGTGGGGTCCTTATTTTCTTGAAATACACAAGAAAAAACCCCATAAATATTCAAAGTATTCAAAGCTGTCCCCCACTCCCCCATCTTCTCCTAAGAAGAAAACTTTGTAGCTCAAGGCTCAGATTCTTCATGCTTTTTGTTTTTGGATAACTTTTTTTACAACATGGGTTTTGCATGTTTGTAGTAGAAAACTGAGAAAGTGAAGATGAGTATTAAGGGGCTCTGCAAATAGTTTCTGTCTCATGGGATACAACCATCAGGAGAGGAAACCCTCTCCCTGGGCCTTCTCAGTCTCTGATGAGGACTAAAGTTCATGGATAGTATCTGCTTTCTGAGAGGCCCTGGGTGGGATGGTGCCCAGTCCCTGAGAGGCCTGGGGTGAGGCAGGGTTGGGTGAGGAAAAGCCCAAAACTCACTTGTAAGAATTGGGACACTGAGCAATAGCGTAGCCAACCCTGTAAGTGCTGACCGTATGCTGGCCTGGGCTTAAGCGCTCTGTGAATGTAACATGTTTACTTATTACAAGAACGTAAGGAGGTACAGATGAGGAAGGTGTGGCCGTGAGAGCTCCAGATCACACAGCTAGCTGGGATTTCAACCCAGGCAATCTGTTCCCAGAATTTACACACAGATTCACAGAGTTATTAACTCTCAGAAGAAATCCAGACCAGGACTCAGCCTTGGAGGAGCAAGTGGGGAGGCCAAGAGAGTGGAACTGAGGTGAAGAGGAAGCCCAAGGACCGACAGGTCCAGAATGGAGCAGCAGAGCCCTCTGCAGTTAGTGTGGCTCTCCAGTCTACTCTATACACAGAGTTTCTCCCAGAGCCTCTTCAGTCAGCAGCAGTTTTGAGTTCATCTTACCCTGAACTCCGGCCCATCTAACCCTAGTCCTCGTCCTAGGCTGGTTCTGACTCCAGCCCTTCCGGTGTTCATGGAAGCCAGAACACCTGGCTGAGAACACGCTGAGTACCACAGTCAGAGTCCAGTTAGCTGTGTTTAAAATAGCCTCCCAGGTGACGCTTAGGCAAATGCCTCTCAGAATTTAAGAAATTCTTGAAAATCAAAACCATTAAGAATTAAAGGTGCAAAATTCTAAGGGTAGATTTTCAGACTGAAGGCCAGACAGGACGGGAGATATTTGAGGACATGGGGAGACCTGTATAGCACCCCTCAAGTCACATTTTGTGGACAACTGCCGTACTTCTTGCTAAGGTCGGCCGGGGCTGGAGCGCCATCAGCACAGGAGCCTCATCACTGCCTAAAGAGAAGGAGCCATCTCGCCCCATTGGCCTTTCCCTTCTTTCTTTCCTCCTTTTCGTGCTTCTCTGTCCCTTTCCTCTGTTCCTTCCCTCCCGAAACATTTGTGGCACATCCTCGGTTCTCCACCAGGCATGAGGGGGTGAAGAAATACAAGAGTGAGCAACTCTGTGCCACCTGGGGCATCACCGGGCCCTTGGCAGAGGTGACAGGTGGTGAAACAGAGGGACAGATATTTGTCTGTTAACCAATCTGAGTGGTTAACAGCTACCCCAATGTAGAAAAGGGCTTCTAGACAAAGAACTGTGCTTGATTTGAAAAATAATGTATTCATTTGAGTGTGTTATTTTCTCAAACATATTGTGTGAGATATGTATGCATACACATTGTGTTATTGTAACATAATGATGTTTTCCTATCTTATCATGGAGGGACAGTGCACATCGCTCTTAGCATCTCTAGAGTGTAGGCCAGATCCCTGTTTCCAAGGTTTGGGAATCCTTTGTTCTAGGGGAGAGAATTAAGTGATTTTTTTTTTTTCTCAAAAGACTAGCCCCATGTCTCTCAAATATGATCTGCAGGTGGGTTTTGTTTGGTCCACACTGTTTTAAACTGGAATCAAAGGCCACAATTAAAAATTTGGGACATTATGATGAAAATCTAGGTTTGGGGTTTCTTTGGAAAAATCTGGCAATACTGGGCTGGCATTTCCAAGGGAAACAATTGGCTGTGGCTGATTAGAGACCTAATGTCTCCGACATGCTATCTACATATCTGATATCTACAGCCCCACCACTCTTTATTGCTCCCAACACTGATTTCCAAGGGCCAGCTGCTCTCTATCACCTTCTTCTCATCTGCTTCAAACACTTACGTTACTTGCATCTCTAGTTCAAAAGGAGGAAGGCTCTTGCCTGGAAGAAAACGTTAATCTGTCAAGGATCAGGAAGATAGACAGTGGTGGGGCTCTGGGGGTGGCGGGTCCTGTGACCCCTTGCACTGGCCAGAAGGAGATGGGTCTTCTAACGGCACATGGCTGGGTGGATGTCCTGGGAACCCTGGCAGGGCTGAGCTCAGAGGGATGGACCGCCTGGGACAGTGGAGCTCCCTCATGAGAATGGAGCTTGTGGGCTTGCACAGTGGTGAACTACAGAGCAGAGACTTGTCTTCCACTTTCCTGAGTTTCTAAACTCTGAATTTGGGGGGAAGAACACAAAGGAGAGGGTAGGTGAGGGTCCTGGAAAAATGGCTTAGTAGATGGGAGTTTAGCTGCAGGTAGTTTCAATAAGAAAAAGGAAGAAATGTTACCTTTTTGTACCTGAATGTTGTCCCAAATGGTTAAATTAACATGAAGTAGTCATGGCTACTTGTGTGATGAGAATTTGCCTTATAAAACCTTCATAATACCTTTCTCAGAGACCTGGTCACCAAATTCCTTTACTCATTCCTTTAGTCACACATATATCCATTCATCAGATATTGGAGAACCCACTATGGTCTGGTGGGGGGTGTACAATAGTAATAAGATATAGTCCCGACTCCTTCCAATTCTTGGTAGTGACCTGGACGAGAGAGAGAACTGGAGTGGAAAGGACATTGCTTGGGAGCAGGAAGTTTGCAGTCTTAATTCTATTTCTATCCTTCAACTGCTGGGCAGCCTTGGGGCAACTACTTAACCTTTCTGGGCTTCACTTTATTTGCAAAATGGGACTAAATTTTCTTTAATTTCGTATTAGCTTCTAAAATACTTTGATTGAGAAAAGAGACATAGACATCTGGATGTAAATGCAGATTTCCATATTTAGGAGGGCATAGTTTGTTTCTTTATCAGGTTTTGTTTTTCCTTTCTGTAGCTAATTTCCAGAAATGAGAGTGGAAATACATCTCCACTGTGTTTACTCATCTAAGATTTCATGTATAAGAATTAAATGAAAAATGTTTTTGCAGCCTCAGCTGTTGGAAGAGAAGGAGGCCAGTGATGATTCTGTCAAAAGCAGACGGTTTCACCGTCTCTGAGTTTAGGATTTGCTGTGGAAACCCAACGGCGAATGAGGGCCTTGGAGGAGAAGACACTTGCAAGATTGTTGTGCAGTTGGGGAAATAGCTTTATTATATCTATATACAAGTAAGCATTTACTGATGTTTTGTCAAAAATAAAGGACAAGGTAGCAAAAACTATTTTAGCATGAACACCAGATAGCTGTAATAGACCAATACTAAGCTTGAAGACTCTCAGAACACAGCACCTGAAATGATGGCTTTCAGGTCGTGTAAATAGTTATCAGACAATAAAGTCAGCTATACAATGCAAGCAACACTTGACAATAAAAGGCGATCCACGAGGCAGTCTCTCACTGGGGGAGAGAGGAAGGCTTGTGGGGGCCTAGGGGCCCCGATGGGGAAGGGCATTAAAATCTCATAAATCCTCCATATCTTTTCTCCATTTCTGGAACTTCTTTTGAGTAACTTTCACCTTCTTCGTCGGAGGGCAGAGAATCAGCGAAGCGCTTCAGGAAGCCCCCATACCTTTTCTGGTAGTCCATCCACCACTCTGGGCGACCCACTCTTCTCATGAAGCCCCCGTATCGCTTCTGCAGCTCTTTGGCTTGGTCTTCCAGTTGGGGGCTTCTCTTTAAGCCTCTCATGAAGCCCCCATATCTCTTGCTCACTTCTTCATCGTCACTGCTCTCCTGGTGGTGGCTGCTGTCTCGGTTGTCTCCTGTTGCCAGCAGCTCTTTCAGCAGGTCTGAGGAATTGCCCAGGGCGGCATCCTCCTCTGCATCCTTCTTCATGAAGCCCCCGTATCTCTTGGCCAAGATTTCACCTCCATTTGCCTCTTCTTCTGGCTCCACAGGGTAAAGCTCATCCATTTTCTTCATGAAGCCTCCGTACCTTTTCATGAAGCCTCCATACTTTTTGGCTAGCAAATGGCTCTCCTCCTGTTTGCTGCTTTCTCTGAGGGCGCTGGTGCCACCTTGAGGAAGCTCCAGTTTAGACAGCTGCAGAAGCTCCTTGCAGGTTTCCCAGGTTTTGAGAGAAGTCAGTTTCCCTTCACATTCCAGTGTGCAAGCCTGAGAAAAGAATTCAATTGAGTGACAAAAAGAGGCTTTTCTGATTTCATTAAGTGAACACATTTTTGTGGACCACAATACACTTGCTTTGATATGGAAACTTCCAGATAATCAAGTCATCTACGTTTTCTATTACAACTTTTCCTCCTATCGAACAGGCAAAACAAAGGAAAATCAAAAGAGGAAATTGTGGAGAATTAAATGAATCAAATTAGAATTCTTCTTTGAATTTTAACAGATTGCATACATTGTGCCATTTCAATTTTGTAAATTATTTTTTCCACCCAACTTTAACCTACATCGGCTGCCTGCACCATCTAATTTCACTGGTTAATTTTCTACTGCTGATTTCATTTTGCTTGAGATTTTTCTAACTAAAAGGGAGAAATTTCTCTTTACCTAATTAGGGACATTACCCCCCAATTCCTTTTATCTTCTTATCTTACAGATAAAATCAGTATTAGTAATATAAGATTTGTTTACTTTCTTGTGTTAATATTTCACCTGGAATGGTATTCCAATATTCCTGCAAACGCTTTGAATCTTTAAAGAAAAACAACAATTCAAAATAAGTTTGAAAAGAAGGATATCCTAAAAACTCAATTTAAATCCTAGGAATTATTTGGATTATTATGACATATTGATTTGCTGAAAGTAGAGATGTTTTGCTTTTCCCCCCTTGATTGATTAGAACAGATTTAATTATCTTGAACCAACTGTTTGTAATGCTGAGGTCAGACATGAAATTATACATATACAAGTGTTCAAATTATTCATGTTTCTTTTCTTAACATTTAGTCACTGGTGTGCAGAAAATGTCTTTTCCAGTGGAAATCATGTTATTTGACAAAATAGGAATGGTCAGCACACAATTCTTTCCTTTTTATTATGTAATAATTAAATTCTAATCATTGTTAGTTTTAGGCCATATATTCCAATGATCTTAAGATTCTCTTCTATTCAACAGATGACTTGGGTATGATAAAAAAAGAATATTAATATTACATGAACATTGACAAAATACATATGATATTTCTGAGCATTTCAGAGGTTTTTAGAGCCCCCAAAGTCTACTCAGAGAACCCAAGTTACTGGCCCTTGATTTAGACAGAAAATCCAGGACCTTTCTTGGTATTCAAAAATATGTTGGCATATTAATTGGTATAACATACACACATATTATTTTAACTGTGAAATAAAGCATTTTATTAGTTCAACAAAATTCTTTAGGGTACATATTTAACCAGCTCTTAATGATTATTTAAGCTTTGTGTCTAAGAAAATGAAATGTATGCACATACAAAAAACCTAATGTAAATGGTCCTGTTTTATTCTTAATATCGGATTAAGAAATCAAAACATCATTAAAAATTTAAGATTTTTGGGTGTCAATAATAGTTCCATTCTAAAATGAAATTTAAAATGATCTCTTTGCCAAAAATTAATGGAGAATATTTTGTATACTATTATCAAAAGGCTTTTTAATGTAGGTGATTTGTGATTCCTTCAAAAACGTTAATGACAAATCAGAACAACACACTCATACTAAAGAAGTGATGTTGTATGCTCCGATAGCCGTCTGTGCATCTTTTGCAGTATTTAGCACACTCTGTATTCTATGGTCAAGATCATATTAGATGGTAAGTACAATTTGGACATCCTGGCTTGCCTGCTCATCTTTGTATCTGCCACAGAACCAAACACTAGTGCCTTTCACATGGTGGAAACTCAATAAATATCTGCTGAATTGATTTTACTACATAGTTTTGTCTAGGCAACCTCATTTCTCATATGTCTTTTGCATCAGAGCTAACATTCCAGAACTATTGTAATTCCAGCAAATTAGTCATTATCAAAGCTGTTTGTCACAGAAAAAATAACAACCCTAAATGTAAGCCCCAATACAAAATAAATCAGTGACAAAAACCCAAAACAAATCAGAAGGAAAAAAGACAGTTGAAGGAGATTAGTACCCCTATTTAAGATGCAACATTTTTGTCCTAGTTTAAATAGAAAGCCCTACTCTGTGTCCTCTCTTTAAGGGCATGTCAGCACATTCACATATCAAATCAAGCAGGTCAGGTAATTCAAATGAAACAAACATTTAACCTACAAAATATGCCTTGGATTTCGTGGAATCCTTTCCTTAATTTTTGTCCCTATTTTGTGTATCTATATAACACATTGTCTTTGGAGGCTCAAGTGAGACATTTAACTCCTCGGATTAATACATTACTTTCTCCTGAGCTTTTTAAGTCATCCCAGAATTGCAACAAGTGGAGAAGACAGCAAAGTAATCATTGGGGGAGCTACTCAAATGAAGCTTCCTGAAAGCCAAATTAAGACATGCTGGTTCACTAGAGCATCAGGGGTGACTCAACAGTACACGGACTATGATTCGAAGGAGAGTCTTCTGTCTTCAGGTTTTTTCCCTAAGCCCCTGTGGTGTAGGTTATCTTTGCATTCTTGCTGCGTCTTTGGACACTGTCCAACTCTCCTGTGTTTTTTTCACAGCCAAATTAAACTGTCATCTTAGTAGGTATTACAAAAGTACATTCAAGACGAGACGGAAGTTGAAATCCAACATCACTTGCCTGTAGACAGTTGCTGATCTCTTTCTCTCCTGCGCTTTCCCCTTTCTCTCCCTGTATCCTTGCCCCATCCCTTTACTCGCCTCTATCCACAGGAGAGGGGAAGGGCTGAGGGAGTAGAGGTTAAAACGGCTAGAGAAATGAAATCTGAAGAAAGGTGACAAAAAGTCACTAATAAAAAATGACATTATTTGAGGGAAGGATGGGAGGATGGTTGTGTGCAGAAGGGGCCCTTAGTGGGATACGTTAGGAGTTTGGGTGACAGCATCTTCTTTGGGACAGGTGAGGCGACAACCCAGTGCTCTCCGAGGTGCTGAAGGGAGCACATTTCCAGGCTCCCGCATCCCGGGGGTTAAAATAAACTCAGGTTGTGTGGAGACATCGTCGCCCTTACCGGTCCCTCCATAGCCTCGGGTCCCCGAAGCTGAGAGCTACAGAGGGACGGTGGTCAGCTCTCGGGGAGCAGTCGGGACACCCGGGTCACCAGAGATCCGCGCCGCGGAGGTGCAGAACAATTGTGACTACGAGACGTGGCGGCCCCGGCTGTCTGCGGATGGTGGCCGCTACTGCTCACCCACCGCGCGGAACACTCACCAGGGGGTTGATGTCGGTGGGGCGCGCCAGGAAGTAGCTGCACGTCGCGCAGTCCTGGCTGCATTCCGCCCGCACGGTCGCCAGGAGCCCGGGGCCAAGAGCCAACAGCCAAGTGCAGAGTCTCAGGAACCGCGCCATGGCTGCGGGGAGAGAGGGACGCGAGCTCAGAGCCTGTCCAGACGCAGAGCGGGTCCCTCGAAGGGACCTCCTAGCAAGGACCGTCCCAGCTGGGAGTTCGTCGAGCAAGAGTTCGTAGGGACGCTCCTTCCTGGGCCCCCGTCTGGCCGCCCGGCCGACACCGTTTCCAGAGGCCGGAGGACAGCTCAGAGCGCCTCGCGCGCCCCAGGTTGGCACTGTCGCCAGATCCCGGGGCTGCCCGGGGCACCCGGCTCTCTTTCTGGGCGTCCGCTGCCCTGGGCAGGATTCTGGAGAGAACGACCAAGACCACATTCGAAAAAAGCAGGAGCTTGGGGAGGCGCGACATGGACCCGGGTCACAAACAGGGACCGGAACAAAGTTGGGGAACCCCACGCAATGAAACGCAAAATAAAACAGAGCCGGCGGACGCCCCAAACCCACGCAACAAAGGCTAGCCTGGGGCACGGTCACTCACGTTGCCGCTGTCCGGATGGCGCGCGCTGGTCGGAGACGCCGGGCCGCAGGCACCTGGAACGGACAGGGGAAGAAGCCGGCGTGTGGCGCGGGCCTCCCCGGCGCGGGTCTCGGCGTCGCCGCGGGCTGCGGGCTGCACTGCGGGTCTCGGAGCGCCGGCCTCGCCTCGCCGTCCCGGGGCTGGCGGCGGCTGGAGCCACTTTATAATTAGCCCCAAACCGAAGGAGGCGAGCGCGCCCCAATCGCCGGCGGGCTGCGGCTGACGCAGGCCCTACGCAGCCCGCGCCGCCGCCCCCGCGGGAGGGTCCCGCCCGGCCCGGGGAGGGGGCCGCCGGGGGCTCACCTCTCGGCCGGTGACAAAGCGAGGCGTGAGGACATTGGGGGAGAGCGTGGCGTGAGATCAAGTTTCCCCGCGTAAAAGAAATCGCACTCCCTGGGGTGCGGGCTCCAGGGAGAGGGCCAAGGAGGGGGCGTTCGCAGGGGCACACGGACAGATTGAGATTTCTGGAATGTGCTGGAGATTCTCGGAACTGGTGAACCTGCCCCTGCGCCGCCTCCTCCTGGGGCGCCCTCGTGGTCCCAGGGGCACCAAGCACAGCCGTCCCGAATGTCCTATGTCCACCTGTCTGTCCCCCCCACTGGCCTCCGAGTTCCTTGCTGCAGCCGACACCGTCAGGCGCCTAGTAGGCGCTCAGTTAACTCAAAGGAATGAATGATTGAAACCGCCCAACAATCTTAAAATCGTGGGACTGAGCTTTCCCCTTTGGCGTTAGTGAGACCCCTAGCCAAACGTGGACGCAGAAAAAAAATCTAAGTTTCTGGAACGACGTTCCTCCGGGGACTGCATATCGTTCAGCCGCCGTGGGAGGGGACCTTCCTGTACCCAGCTCCCCAGGCAGGCTTCCAAGTCGGGCCCCGCTGCTTCAAGCGCGCTGCCCAGGGTGTCCGGGGGGTGTTTGACTAGCGAGAGGGTGCGGGGGGGCGTGTGATGTCAGCGCGCCCGGACTGCAGTGGCGAGGGGGCGCCGAGGGACGCGCTGCCCCGGGCGTCCGGAGCCTGGGGCGAGCACATCCTCACGGCGGGAGGACGCCGAGAGCCAAAGGTGGAGGCTGAGACCCTCTCACCTACTTCGTAGCTCTGCGGAAGATTGCCAAGAGGCAAGATTTTTACCTCGTCTAAGGCCTCAGTTTCCCCATTTGGAAAGGGGAACAGAGGTAAAGGGCCATTCATAGGGTTCCAGAGACACGCAAATGAAATAATGGACGAAAGTACTTAGCCTTGTGCCTAGCACGTAGCAAGCCCTAAAAAACGTGTTTCTAACCATCTGCCATCCATCTACTTTTCGATTTTGTCTATAGTCTACCTATCATACATGTAGTGTGTATTTTATCCATCCATCCATCTGTCTATCTCTCCTGGCCCTAGAGGGAAACCACAAACAGTCCCAGAGCCGAACACGGAGAGTCTCAGGGCTTTCCCAGCCATCTTCGCCCTCTGCAAAGGACCGGCCCCCAGCTGCAACCTTCACGGGGACCCCGCACCCTCCGGGTTCTTCCGAAACTCGGGCCGCGCGGCACCTCCCCGTTTGGCCGCTAGAGGGCAGCGCTCTCCTGCGTAGGTTTGGGCGCTCCCGGGAAGGGGGTCTCAGCGCGGGGGCTCCGGGGGCGCGTGGAACAGCACGGCGCGCCTCCCGCCTCCCTGGCTGGGCAGCCCTGCAGCTGGCCCGGGCAAGCGGACCGCTGGGGTGCGGTGGCAGAACCGATGTCGGCTTAAGGAGCCAGCACTGACATCTTGCAGGAAAAGCATAACGTTTCTCCTTCGACACTTTAGGCTCTTGACCTCAGGGGGCTGATGTTGTCTTCTCCAGCAGAACCCTCCAGAGCAGAAACGAGATCTCCCGCTGCCGTCCGGGTTTCCCGAAGGCAGCCGGCTACCCTGCGATACTTAGTGCCAAACGAGGGCACGAGCAAATCCTGCCTAGAATGAGAGAAAACTTGCTCTATCTGAGGACTGGTGTACCTGGGGTCACCCGAGAACTTTAAACACGTATTCAGGGTCAAGAGGCTGAGATGTGTGTGTGTGTGTGTGTGTGTGTGTAAGGACGGCACCACGTGGTGCTTCCTTAGGATACACAGAGCTGGACACGGAAAGGCTCCTTAGAATCTCGGAAAAGTAGAAGCGTCTAAGTGACGTCCAAGTGGGGCCGAGGCAGCGGCAGAACCAGGGTCCCCCACACCTCTCTAAGGAGGCCCCTGCCCTGACACGCACCTCAGGCCTGCTTTGCTTCTGTTGGAACAGTAAAAGTCTGCTCTGAGGTAGTTTCTCTTGGTGAATCTGCATCTTTCTCTGCAGCTTTTTAAATGTCGGAGGAGAGAGAAAGAGAAAGGGAAAGAGAGAGCAGTCCCCTAGGAGTAGTGCAAGGGTACTTAGTGCCCCAACACTGGCCCAGGGGCTAGAGACATAGGCGGTGCTGACTACATGTGTGTTGACTGACTGCAGGATGGATGAAGTGGAGAGCGGTGGGTCTTGTTTGCATACCCTAGTCGGTGATGGTCTCTTGTCATAACCGGCGCCTCTTGGAGGCTAAAGGGTACATATTTCTGTATTCATTTCTTTATATCTGAACGGTGGCAGTGGGTTGCAAGAAATTCATCTTTTCATGATCCTTTAAATATTTATCAAGAAAAAACAGATTTTGTGGTTACCTGCTGGGAAAAATCTGCTCTAGAAAATCAGACTCAAAAAAGAGAAGGGAAGCTTCTTTTAAAGCATTTAATCCAGAGAGTTCTGATTTCCAGGTCAGAATGAAGATCTGGCCTTTTTTAGGTCCTAGGGTCCCAAACAGACAAAAGGGATTCATTCCAGAGATGAAGAAATGTGACTTTTAAAGCCGTGGTGGTGAGAGGTGTTTTACTCAGTTCTTAGGTGCTTGGAGCCTGTAAGAGGGGTTTTGTTGTCCTTTCATTGTCCTCTTCTATCATTTTCAGGAGGGAAGATGCCTAAATTGAACGATGTCTTTCAGATGTCCCTTCCTCTCCTCTCCTCCCCTTTCTGCCACGCAAACGCTCTCGCTTTATTATGGAACCCGATTTCTCTGCCCCTCTGTCTCTAAAACAGCCGTGGTGGGAACTCGGCAGTTCTGCACCCTGGGGACTGTGTATGTTTTCGCATAAGAGCACCGTGTTCTAACGCTTCAGATGTGTGGAGTCCCGCCAGAGGCAGGGCAAACTTGCCTGTTTTCAGTTACAACCTGAAGCGCACGCTTTGCAAGATAGGGTTCTGCGAGCCGGGCTTGTTACTGTGAAGTATGTCTGTTAAGAGATTCTTCCCCAGACTGGCTCGGAACGCGGTGGCAGAGGGACTGTAAGCGGACTCGGCTGGAAGGAGATGTTTTCACGCTGTTGTAAAGCCCCATTTGAAGGGAAGTGCGTGCCGGTACATTCTCACTCTCCAAAATCCCGGAAACAAAATAAACCCCTTGGAAGAAAAAGAAAACTGGTACAAAGTCACCTAAAACTGAGTTTAAATAATAGAAAACGTGTCAATGTGTCAGAGAGAGAGAAAAAGAGAGAGAGGGAACAGCCACCAAAACAGCGGGGAAGAGAAGTGAAACTAACCCAACAAATGTCCTGTTGATAGTCTGTAAACTGAGAGACAGTTAAAGGAGGGTTCCTCCATTTGGCTTTCAGTTCTCAGACAGGGAAAAATAAATTTGAGTATTAAGCATAGATAATTAGACCACGAATAAACCAAGTTGCATTGTGACTCATCAGACTAAAAGAAGACGTAGCTGTGGATCCAACCAACATGGGGATTCTTGAGCAGCTTGACTTTTAAAAATGACTTTTGGAATTGCCTTGAAGGAATTTAATAGCCACACCAGAGAACTAGTCAGGTTAAAAAATTGTATTGCCTCTTTGGACCTAAACCTTATTTACTAACTTGCCTTTGATTTGTTTTTGGTTGTTTCCAAAATCAAATTCCAGATCCCACCTATGGGACCTGCAAAGAAGTCATTCAAAAACATTAATTGAATGAATGAAAACATCCACCAGGAGGCAATTTCCGCGCTCTAAACAGGTTTTGAGCAACAATAAACCTCTGGTATAAATCCACGGGCTCCAGCTTACCAGCTTCTCTAGAAAGTTCCTCTGCACATGATCCACAGCAGAACTTTACACGTAAGGGACGCTCAGAAAGATTTTTTCTAAAAACTGTGTTCCTACTTGTAGCTAGAGCTTGCATGGCTCCTGTCCTCGTGGATGGACTCAAGACATCCAACCCTTGCATATATTCGCTTCTAAGTCTGTCATTGCTCTCTTGATATTTATTTTGTCGTATTATATTAGGGCTTAGACAAAAATATTTTTTTATATGCATGAATCTTGTGAAAACCAGTCAAGAGAAGATGGTCTCGTGTGGCACAGAATGGCATAACAAGGGAATGGTAAGGTAGAAATAGACACCTTTTTTTTTTTTTTTTACTCTGAAGCTCTTATCTGATAAAAAATTTGATAGAAGAGTAAACCCAAGGAATATCTTAGCAGATATCCTAGAAGCTAACAAAATGCAAGATTTTATGGAGAGAAGCAATTATTTTTCTATTAAGAGTTTAAGATCAGAAAATGCTAATTTTAATTTCTGTTCTGCTGTCAACTGAGTGTATAAACTTGGGAAAGTTAATCTCTAAAGCTCATTTTTCTCATCTATACAATGGGGAAAATAAAACCAGGATGGATGCATGGATTAAGTGAAAAGCTACCATACGTACTGCGTAGGTGTTCAATTCATATTAGTGACCCTCTCTATTGTGCTGTGTTAAACTTGACTTTCTGAGGCAAAGTGGTTTTTTCTCAGTTCGTGGATTGTCATGTTCTTGGACTCTTATTTTTGGAGCTGTGTTGTGGTTGCCTTAGTGGAGTGTTCAAATACTGAAAGCAAGTGAGAATTTTGATAACGGTTAAACAAAACAGGCTGTTTATCTACCCAGATCCAGTGCTCCAAATTAAAAATTACAGTGATGGAGCAATTTATAATAACTGCAGGTAGCAAGCTGTTTCATAAAAATGTAATAAGATATTGCTAGAAAAGAGAACGTGTGGATGGCACATGCAATTTTACCAATTGGGTTTTTTTGCTGAGGAAGATTTGCCCTGAGCTAACATCTGTCTCTCATCTTCCTTTTTTGCTTGAGGATTTTCCCTGAGCCAATGTCTATGCCAATCTTCCACTGTTTTGTATATGGGTCACCACCACAGCATGGCCACCAACAAGTGGTGTAGGTCTGCGCCCTGGAACCAAACCCAGGCCTTCAAAATGGAGCATGCCGAACTTAACCACTAGGCCATGGGCCAGCCCCCAATTGTTATTTTATTGGGGATATATTATATAGCATTAATCTCCAACATTTCTTTGTGTAGCAGAGAAAATTAGAGGAGGTAAGATGTAGTAGAAGTGTTTGGACCAGGGCTCTTGGAGGCTCCACAGAAGGGCAGAGTTTAGATAAGTGGAGGAGACAGGAGAGAGGGTCCCAGGACAATGCAGAAAGACAGGAAGGAGCCTGTCAATGAAGACAGCTGTCAGAGAGTAAGGCAGTGTGAATGGGGAATTGATCTGATGTGGGAAGCCTCTAGTGGGATGTGGTGGGGGGCAGAGGGAGTGAGGTATGAAGGAAGGAAATTGCTCAACCATGCTTGGCAGGGGAGTTGGCTGGGGGAACGTGCTGGTCCCTGAGGGCCATACGACAGAGAAAGCATTGATTCCCACAAGCCTCTCTTTCCTCTGCAATGTCCATGCCCACAGTGAACTCACTAGGGAGCTAGACGCCGCCAAGAAGATTTGTTCAGAGGTGGGGTGAGAAGAAATTTTTCTGTTCCTCATGTATAATGTGTTTGTATTTTTAACTTTATATTCCCCAGAGAAGATGTGGGAATAAAGCAGAATGTGAGCATGTCAAGATCTCTTTTCATCTGCCCAGTCCATCATCCTCCCCTAGAGGATGACACAGAAGCTTTAATTCGTTAATTAATGGGCGAGGTTTACCAGGGCAAGTTCTCCTTCAGCTTCTTGCTGTAGGGCCCCCAAACATATTTTCTTCTTCCACTTTCACTGTCTCTGATTTTGCATATGACATCCTCCCCGGCCTTTAGGAAGCTTGTGTCGTTGACTACTCCTCTCTATCTTGCGTTGTTAGTTTTTGCTTCTCTGTTGCTTCTTAGTCCTCATATACTCTCATAAGCATAAAAACTTGCTTTTTTCCTCTTGTTTTTGGAAAAGAGCACTTTCTTAAATCTGCAGTCATTCTCCTCTCTGCCCAACTTCTGTTCTAACATCGTCTTCACAGTTGAGATTGTTGAAGAATGGTCTAACTCCTCCATTGGCCCTCTTCATCTCCTATAAATTCCTTATTCCGCTGCCATTGTGCGTTTGTTCTTACAACTCCAGTGAAATTATAGTTGTTGAAGTCAGTAGTAACCTTTTAGATGAAAATCCAAGAATCTCTTTTCAGTCCTTATATTACCTGTCATCTCTGCAGTGTTGGACACCATTGTCTATTCCCTCTTCCTAGGAATTCTCCTTGAAACTTTTTCTCTTACCTTATTGGTTGTTCCTTCTAACTCTTGGAGTTTTCTTTCTCCATCTGTCCCTTAAGTGGTAATGTTCCCTATGGTTTTGTCTGTGTCTCATCTCATCTCAAGTTATACATTCTGCTTGGGAAAGCTTATCCACTCCAGGACTTTACCTCTCATCTATATGTCAATTACTCCAGAATCTCTATCTTCAGCTCAGGCTCCTCCTGTGTCTTCATGAGCATATTTCAACGTGTATGTGCTCCAGGCACCTCAAGCGTATCATGTGTTCAACTACTTTAGTCATTTCTTCTTCAAACTGCTTTTGATCCTGTATTCACTCTCAGTAAATGGCAGACATCTGGAAATCATTCTTTTTTTAATTTTAAATTTAGCCATTCTAATGAGTGTGTAGTGACATCTTGTAATTTTATTTTCTATTTCCCCAATGGCTAATGATGTTGAGCTTCTTTTCATGTGCTTTTTGGTCATTCATATCTTTTGTGATGTGTCAATTCAATATTTTTCCCATTTTTATTGGGTTGTTTATCTTTTTATGATTGAGTTTTCAGAGCTCTTTATATATTCTGGCTACAAGTCCTTTGTCATAAATATGTATTGTGAATATTTTCTTCCAGTGGTAGGCTTGCCTTTTCATTTTCTTAACCATGTCTTTTGAAGAGAAGATTTGTGTCTTATCTAAGAAATCTTTGCCTACCCCAAGGCTGTGAAGACACTCTCCTATTTTGTTCTAGAAGCTTTATAGTTCTGGTTGTTATGTTTAGGTCTTTGGTATATATAAATTTAATGTTTGTGTCTGTGATAAGGGTCAAAGTTATTTTTTTTTCAAAATGAATATCCAGTGTTCCAGCACTATTTATTGAAAAGACTGTTCTTTTCTCATTGAATTATCCTGGCAACTTGGTCAAAAATCAATTGATCATATATGTGTGCATCTATTTCTGAATTCTCTGTTTTATTCTTTGTTCCAGTGATCAATATGTCTATCTTTAAGCTAACATTCCATGTCGTGATTGCTGTAGCTTTATATTAAATCTTAAAACCAAACAGTCTAAATCCTCTAATTTTGTTCTTCTTTTATCTAATTGTTTTGGCTATTATAGGTTCTTTGCATTTCCATATAAGGTTTAGAATTAGTTCATCAATTTCTACAGAAAAGCCTGCTGGGATTTTGACTGGACTGAATTAAATCTGTGTATCATTTTGGGAGAACTGACATCTTAACATTGTTTCTTCCAGTCCGTGGCCATAGTGCATCTCACCATTTATTCAGGTCTTCCTTGCTTTTTCTTAGCAACATTTGTAGTTTTGAGTGTATAGGTATTGCATGTATTAAAAAAATTTATCCCTAAGCATTTCATACATTTTGATCTCTTTCAAATGGTATTATTTAAAAGTTTATTTTCCAATGTTTGTTACTAGTTCTGTTTTGTTTTTAAAAAAGGGGGACAAACTTATAGGTATTAACGTTATTCTACCTTAGATTATAATCGATAGCACCTTTCTCCTCTCCTGGCTTGTAGGTGACTAGCCATAGTCTTCTTTCCATTCCTCACACGTAGGTGACTAGCCATAGTCTTCTTTCCATTCCTCACGCATAGGCACGGTACTTGTGTATAATAGCCATTCAAGAAAGGTATTTTGAATGAAGGTATTACTTTCAAGGTAAAGTTCATTTTGGTTTAGATTTCAAAAGACCATTAAAAAGTACTCAGAATTGAACACTCTGGGGATTCTCATAGCTTGAGCTATCTCTGAAAAGCAGAGTGAAGTGATTTGACAGTTACTTGACTGATTTGAAAAATGTGGACATTTTTCTACACTTTATTGGCATCCAAATTATCCATTGTTCATCTTAACAAGATAAATGTCAAATCATATCCTTGCTTGTGTTATCTCAGGGGAGAAGTCTAAAAAAAAAGAGAAAAAGGAGAGGTAATAAGTGATTCTAAAACACCAGTGTTGCATACGGATGTAGGGTGTAGGGAGCTGATGCAGGACCGTTCCAGCAACCAGACTAATAGAATCTCAGGCTTGCGAGGAACCTTAGAGACAGAAGGAATCCAAGAATTAGAGGTACAGTGAATCAGATGAAAGTAAGTTCTTTTCCAATCTTGAGTTTCCAGGGTTGTTGGACTAGATTATAGACTTATCTTAATTTTAAAAAAATCCATGATCAAGGGAGGGAAGGAATTTCTCATCTTGGTGAGTGGCACCACCATCTATTTTGGAGGCTGGAAACTGGAAGCTCCAGGCTACATCCAGCCCCCTCTCCCCACTCAAGTTCTGTTTGGTTGATAAGATGTTTCTAAATTTTAAAACATCTGTATTTGAAAATAAACATTAACTACTAATTAAAAATTAATTTTCCTCATCTTAAATTCAGACTCTTTATAGGAAAACCAAGATTCCAGGGTTCTCTTAAAATCAGGAATATGTACAAGGCCTTGGCCTTGGGTCTGCAATGGCAGCGACTGGTTGGAATGAGGAGGGGCTGCTCTCTCTGCCTGCCTCTCCAGTTTCCCATGGTCTTCACCGTGCTGAGCCCTCACCTTCTTTACTAATATATTGTACCTGCCTGGCCCCTAGAGGCATATGACTTTGCAATCTCTGATGTCTGGGAATTCAAATCAGAAACATACTTGTTATCCATGGCCTCTCTGTCTTCCTGGATTTCTCTGTGCCATCCATGCCCATGGCCTAGTGACTCTGCCTTTTCAACATCTCCTGAATCGGTCACCTCCTTTCTTTTCCCACCCTCACTGCCTTTATGCAGGCCTTGACTGCTTCTCAGATGAATTATTGCCACAGACTTGCTACTTTCCACATTGTGGTAACATTCACTAGAAGAAAGAAGCAGTGGATACAGAAGAGGGGGGAGGAAGAAGCCTTTTCGCCCAAAAAGCAATAACAATATGTCTGGAGCGATATGGGGCTGGGGTCCACTTTCCTCAGCACTGATCTTCCACCCCTGGGACTTGGACCTGGCCCGGGGAAGTGGATCATTACTGGAAGGAAAAGAAAATGAAGGTCCTAAGTGAGGCTTACTCCTTGCTTTTATTCTCTTTCTGGGTTTCAATTTTTATTTTCTTTCACTAGTGTATTCCTATCAGTCTGCATGCTGTTTACTACAGGAAAGTTTAGAATTTAGGTAGTATAACTTTTCAAATCTTTTAAATAAATGTGTTCTAGAGATGGAGGTCAGACCTTTCAGTCTGAGACCTCTAACCACACCTGTGGAAGGAACTGCTTGGTCAAAAGCATCCACATTCAGAAAGTCTTCATCTGCGATACCAATGATAATTATCTGTACAGTTTCTGAGCCAAGATGGCTTATAAATCAAGCAGAGACCTCAAATGTATTAACTGTTCCAAATATCTTTAAAGAGAGACAGTTTGTCTTTGATTTGTGAGAAATAAAATCTTAGCTGTTAGATGCTATGTGATTATAAACCCCAACTGAGGAATCAAGGCCTCTCTCAGATAAGGCATCAAGAACTTGTCAAATTGGAAACAGATTTAGAAGCTGAGAACATAAAGGTGCCTTGCCTGTGTGTGTGTGTGTGTGTGTGTGTGTGTGTCTATGGCGGGAGTGTGGGATAAGACACTTTTTCCCTACTTATTTAGTTAAGGCAAGAAAAGCAAGACAAAATTTGGCTGTGATCAAATTCTTTTCCCCCTTTTATCTCAATGGTATATAGTTGAAATACCTGAACTGGATATCATACGCATAACCATAGCTTATGGCAGTGGCTCTCGAACAGGAGTGTGTTAATCTGAACTATGACAACTGTAAGAACATGTGCAGATTCCTAGGCCCAGGCCCAGAGGGTCTGATGCTGGAGATCTGGAGTGGGGCCCAGGAGTGAGCACTGTGACAAGGTCCTCAGCTGATTCTCCTGCATTTTGGACCATCAGATCATACTTGGAGAAACGGTGTCTACAGGAAAAAACACACAATAGGTGCCTGGGCTAATGGTCTAACCGCTGGACCTCAGAGCGTGTGGCTGCCTCAATTGCCCTGACTGACACTTTGAAAGTCACACACAGATGCACACATACCCGCAAACATACACACACACACACCAAACACACATCACACGTAAGTACACACACTTCACACACATATACATACACACACCATACACACATTCACAGCATATACTCATAACCACATGTTGCACACACACATATACCACACACATGCGCATACACTCTTGTGTGTGTGCATTTTGCTTTTTCATTTAAAATACAAGGAAAACACTACTCCTTACCAAGTGTGTTAGAGAACAAAGATCTTTTTCCCAAGACCCTTGAAGTTGTCAAAAAGAAAGTGCCAGTCATGGAAATGAGCTCATTTCTGCATCTAGTCCCAGAACCTACTCATTGCTGCAGGACAAACTCTATTGTTCTTATAATGAAAGAGAAGGCAGGTTCTAAATCTCCCTTTAAAATGTTTCTTCTTAAAAATGTCCCATATATGCACCATCTGGTTTCATATTTACTCTTCTGTGGATTGAGGAGACTGAATGATACTATGTAGTCGGTGAGTAAAAGAAAAGAGGATGAAATCATGATTCCAGGAGGTGGGAGGGATGGTGGTTAAGAGCATGGCTTTGGGGCTTTAGGTTGGAATCATCTAGATTCTGGTGCCGGCCCTGTGCCTTGTGGCCTTGACGGAGCTTACAAGCTCTTCCAGTCCCCTCTGCAACAGGGCATAATGGCAGTACCTCCTTTATAGGATGATTGTAAAGATTAAAATGGAGATGCCTACAGCAGGGTGGGAAACAGTTCAGAGTAGACAAATGTTAGTTTTTATTAATAAGCAGAATGATGCCTGGACTGCTGAAGATCCCATGACTTTCTCTGCGCTCCCTGCACCTGTCAGTTTTCTATTCTAACTACTTCTCAGTGATCAGAAGAGGAGAGAAGAGCGCTGAGAGAATAAGGCTATTGAGAGGATAAGGCGGAGAGAAGAAAGGGAAGGAGAAGTGTCCTGGTGTGGATGAATTGGGACCATTTCCTGTGGCTGCATCCTCCCCACGTCCCACCGTATCACCTGCTAATAAATCCCAACAATCACATTCTTATTGGGGCCCTAGGCAGCCAATTTTGTTCTCTATAATGTTTAAAGGTTCAAACTGATCAGTTTTACAACTTCTATTTTTCATCACAATGGATCTAAGAAGTGAACATTTAGTTTCAGATAGCTCAAATGTTAGGAGCAGCTTTGAACATGACTTCTTTCTTTTCCTCAATTCAAGAGCCATAAAAACTGGCCAGGAGGAGGCCTCAGACCCAATTCTTTACAGTAGATGTTGCAAAATGTGACCAGCAGTTGGAGCTCGGCTCACAGATGTGTTTTGTTTGGCTCGTATGATGCGTTTTAAAATTTTGAATTGGTGTCCAGCATTTAAGAATAAGAAATCTTACAAAAAATATGATTTTCTGGCTTCTGTTGGAAATCAGATCTGGCCCTTGCCCAGGCTCACCTTCACGTTTGGACCTGCAGGCAGGTGCTGGTTTGCGGCTGGCTTGGGAGAGACCTGGGTCTTGCGGGTCACCAGGTCCTGCAGGGCCTGTAGGACACATTCTAGTCTTCCTGGAGTTTTGAATACTATTGCTGGCTCTACAAGCTTGTGGTTTTTTTAGTTGAGGTATAATTGATGTATAACGTTATATTAGACTCAGGTGTACAACGTAATGATTCGATATTTGTATAATTGCAAAATGATCATCACAATGTCTAGTTAACATCCATTACCACACATAGTTCCAAAGAAATATTTATTTTGCTTGTAATGAGAACTTTTAAGATCTACTCTCTTAGCAACTTTCAAATATGCACTACAGTATTATTAACCATAGTCACCACGCTGTACATAGCATCCCAGGTAGGACTTACTCAGTTTTTAACTGGAATTTGTACCTTTTGATCCTCTTCACCCATTTCTCCCTTCCTTCATCCCTCACCTCTGGCAACCACCAATCTGTTCTCTCTATCTATGAGCTTGTTTGTTTGCTTTTTAAATTCCACGTATAGGTGAAATCATACAGTATTTGTGTTTCTTCATCTGATGTTTCACTTAGTGTAATGCCCTTGTGGTCCATCCGTGTCGTCGCAAATGGCAAGATTACATTCTTTTTAAAGGCTGAATACTATTCCATTGTATATATATGTGCAACATTTTCTTTATCCATTCATGCATCAATGGACAGGTTGTTTTCATATCTTGGCTATTGAGTAAATAATGCTGCAGTGAACATGGGGATGCATATATCTTTTTGAGTTAGTGTTTTCATTTTCTTTGGATAAATACTCAGAAGCAGAATTGCTGGATCATATGGTAGTTCTATTTTTAATTTTTTGAGGAACCTCCAAACTGTTTTCCATAGTAGCTGAACCAAGTTACATTCCCATCAACAGTGCACAAGGGTTCCTTTTTCTCCACATCCTCACCAACACTTGTTATTTCTTTTCTTTTTGAGAATAGCCATTCTCACATGTGTGAGGTGATAGCTCATTGTAATTTTGATTTGCATTGCCCTGATGATTAGTGATGTTGAGCATCTTTCCAAGTACCTGCTAGCCATCTCTATGTCTTCTTTGGAAAAACGTCTATTCAGATCTTCTGCCTATTTTTTAATTGGATTGTTTAGATTTTTTTCTACTGAGTTGTATGAGTTCTTTATGTATTTTGGATATTAACCCCTTATACATGTATGATTTGGAAATATTTTCTCCCATTCAGTAGGTCACCGTTTCATTCGTTGATGGTTTCCTTTGTTGTGCAGAAGCTTTTTATTTAGATGTAGTTCCACTTATTTATTTTTGCTTTTGTTTCCTTTGCTTTTGGTGTCAGATTAAAAAAATCATTGCTAAAACTGATGTCGAGTAGCTTATTGCTGATGTTTTCTTCTAGAAGTTTTATGGTTTCAGGTCTTATGTTCAAGTCTTTAATCCGTTTTGAGTTAATTTTTGTGTGTGGTGTAAGATGGTGGTCCAGCTACATTCTTTTGCATAAGGCAGTTCAGTTTCCCACCACCATTTATGAAGAGACTATCCTTTCCCCATTGCGTATTCTTGGCTCCTTTGTTGTGATTAATTGACCATATATACATGGGTTTATTTCTGGGCTCTCTGTTCTGTTCCATTGATCCATGTGTCTATTTTTATGCCAATACCAAACTGTTTAAATACTGGAGCTTTGTATATAGTTTGAAATCAGGGAGCATGATACCTCCAGCTTTGTTCTTCTTTTTCAAGATTGCTTTGGCTGTTTGGGGTTTTTTGTGGTTCCATATAAATTTTAGGATTGTTTGTTATATTTCTGTTAAAAATGCTGTTACGATTTTGATAGAGATTACCTTGGATCTATAAATTGCTTTGAGAAGTATGGCCACTTTAACAATATTAATTCTTCCAATCCATGAGCCCAGAATGTCTTTCCATTTATTTGTGTCCTCTTCGATTTCTTTCATTAATATCTTATAGTTTCCACTGTATAGGCTTTTCACCTCTTTGGTTAAATGTATTCCTAGGTATCATTCTTTTTGATGCAATTCTAAGTGGGATTGTTTTCTTAATTCCTCTTTCTGATTGCTCATTATTAGTGTATAAAACTGCAACAAATTTTTTATTTCTACAAGGTTTATTAAGTACCTGATCTTAGAGTCTAGATAACAACCTAATCTATTTGGCCTCAATTAACTCATTTATGAAATGAGCTAGGATACTTTCAATTCTAAAAATCATTGATCTAGCTGTGAACGCTGCATTTGACATGGGTAGACCTGTCAATATCAAGCTTTACTTTTAAGGCCTCATTTTCCTCCCTCTTTGCTGCCAGCCTCTCTAGGGGCAGGACTACTGACAAAGGTTGTCTCCTTGACCCAACCCTAGCCAGGTTCCTCTAAGCCCTCTTCTTCAGTAGGCCTCAACCTTGATTGGACAAATACTAACAATAGTTTCTCATAGCTCAAGGCCTCATCCCAGGGATGACCCCGGCCCCCCTTTAAAGTGCCTGCCTGAGAAAACTCAAGGCTGCCAAAAGAATTTGCTGTTTGTTCCAGCCAGCACCTGAAGATAGGGCCCTTGTCTTCCAGTTTCTGTGGGAGGCTAGGAGCCAAACTTCAATAAGAGCCAGTTGGCAAACACTGATGGGTTTCACGTGGACCAACCCCTTTTCCCACTTTTTTGTAAGTTTTCCCTCTCCTGACTCTACTGAGCCCCTGCTTACTCCCTCCCTACTCACTCATCCTACCTTTAAAGGTGCAGTCACCTCTGTACAAATCAAAGTAGAGGTCAGTCAGTGATGCACTCTTTTCCCTATTGTAGTAGTATACTACTGCTGAAAATCTGTCCTTACCTCTTTAGTGTCTGGCTTTGCTTATCTTTGACACTACTCGTACCCCAGAGGAGTTCGGAGCCAGCAAGCATATGAGAAGCCACTAGTTAACCCCAACTATAGCCTCCACTTCAAGCATACTTCATAGTATTTTCGTTTTAGCATTTGGTACTAAATTCCACTTTTGGGCCTGGGAGAGAGTGGGCTCTCAGGAAGCATTTGTTGAGTGAGTAGATGGATTGCTAGCCAGCCTGGCATCAGACTTGCTGCTGCAAATCAGGGAGAGAGAGGTTGCTGTTGTAAAGGTTAGGTTTTCTTCCACACACCAAAGAAAGCAGTCATCTAACGCCAGATCCTTCAGGAGGCGTAATGAACAAGCCCAGATGAGATCACTTCCCATTCAACTGAACTGCCAAAATGAGTGAGAAAATGGAGTTTATGATTGTGGTTCTTGCTCTTAAGTGATGCTTAGAGTAAACTCTATTTTCAGGAGTTTGTGTTTGGCGCAAATAAAAGCTTTAAAATATGTATTAAGCAGCAATGGAAAGACAGCTATAGTAGAAAAATGATTTGAATTTTTAAATATTATAGCTTGTTTCCTATGAAATGAATAGGTGATTCAGAAGGTAGGGAAATGAGACAAAAACCTCACCTTCAGACACTGGCTCATGGAATAGTGGTGGATTTAAATGCCTCTTTCATCCACTCATATACAGTGCCTCATGTAAGTAATACTTATAGAAAAACAGAGAGAATAAAAGACAAAAACCTATATACTCACTACCTAGATACAATGTCTGTAGTAAATGTCGCCATATTTTTTCCATTTTTAAAGTTTAAATTTTTAAGAGAGAAGCATTTTTTTCCTACTCCTCTTCCACATTATTGCAGAATCGCTGCCTTCAGAGCGAGCCACATTTGAAGTGTGTGAGTATTCTCATCCATATTTCTTTATACTCTTATTTCAACTTTTTCGGTTCATACAATATTCAAGATTATGTTGGATGTTCTTAAAATCACATTTATGGGTATCATACTTCACATATGCTTCTGACATTAATTGCTACATTTTTGAGATTTATCCATGTTAATTAATGTATTTCTGGTTTAATCATTTTAATTGCTTTATGGAATGATGAAACCTCAATTTATGATTCATTACTTTGCTATGAGCATTTAAGTTATTTTCATTACAAACAATGCTGCAGTATATATCCCTGGCTGTATGTCGTTGCTCACGTGTCCCAGAGTCTCTCAAGACACACACCTCCATCAGATGACCGGGTGTCGGAGTATGTGCCCTTCTGCTCTGGGAAGCAGTTGTACCAGTTTATGCTGCCAACAGCAGTACTGAAAGTGCCTTTTTCTCCACAGCTTCTCCAAAACTTGTCAGATATTAAAACTGTTACCAATATGATGAGTGTGAAATGGCACCTCATTGTTGTTTGACTTTGCATTAGCCTGACACCAAATGAGATGAACATTTTTTTCATGTGTTTATTGATCGTTTGGCCTTTTATTTGTCTGAAATACCTATTCATATTCCTTGGTCATTTTCTTTTTCTCTCTGTTTTTTTTGCTGGGAAAGATTCACAGTGAGCTAACATCTGTTGCTGATCTTCCTCTCTCTCTTTCTCTCTTTTTTTCTCTCCAAAGCCCCAGTACATAGTTGTATATTCTAGTTGTAAGTCCTTCTTGTTCTTTTATGTGAGCTGCCACCACACCATGGCTACTGACAGATGAGTGGTGTGGTTCCACGCACAGGAACCAAACCTGAGCTGCTGAAGCAGAGCGCGCTGAACTTTAACAGCTAGGCAATCAGGGCTGGCTCTGGTCATTTTCTATTGAGTGATTTAACTCTTTCTTTTTATTTGTAGGAGTTCCTTATGCATTCTAGATCCTAATCCTTTGTTGGTTAAATATGCTGCAAATATCTTCTCTTAGTCTGTTTAGAAAGATTTTTATTAAATTAATTTTAAAATTATGAGATTGTCAAATTTATTAATCTTTTGCTTATGGTTTTTGCTTTTTGTGACTTGAGAAATTCTGCCCATAAAATCACAAGTGTTGGTGAGGATATGGAGAAATCGGAACCATTGTGCACTGTTAGTGGGAATGGAAAATGGTGCAGCCATTATGGAAAACAATGTGGAGTTTCCTCAAAAATTAAAAATAGAACTATCTATCCAGTAATTCCACTTCTGTGTGTATATCCAAAAGCATTGAAAGCAGGATCTCAAAGAGATATTTGCACACCTATGTTCATAGCACATTATTCATAAAAACTAAGAGATGGAAGCTTCCTAAATGTCCTTCAGTGGATGGATGGATAAGGAAAATGTGGTATACACATAGAATGCTGTTACTCAGCCTTAAAAAGGAAGGAAATCCTATCACATGTTAAAACATGAATGAACCTTGGAGACATGCTAAGTGAAATAAGCCAGACACAAAATGAAAAGTACTGTATGATTCCATTTGTATGAGATCTCTCAAGTGGTCAAATTCTTAGAGGAATAAAGTAGATTTATAAGTATAGAGTTTTAGTTTTGCAAGATTAAAAAGCACATCAATGTGAATATACTACTGTTTTTTTTACCACAATTAAAAATTAAAAAAAAATAAAAAACAGAAATCCTTCCCAAATTGGAGATCATAAAGATGTTTTTCTATATTTTCTCATAATAGTATTAATTTTTTATTTTCACACATAGGACTTTAATCTAGCTGGAGTTTATTTTGAATGTGATATGCTTGTTCCAGTTCCATTTATTGAAGAGTCCATCCTCTTCCAGTTATTTGTGGATCTATTTCCAGTCTCTTGACCTCTCCATTATTCTATTTGTGTAGCTCTGTGTTAAGATCACGCCTTCTTGATATCTATAACCTTATAACAAAGTCCTGATTCTTGATAGGGCAAGTCCTTCCTCATTGTTCATATCTTAAAAACAATCTTAACTCTATATTCTGTGAGAATTTTAGGAAGAGCTTATCAAGTTTAACACAAAAATCTTTTTTGGATTGTGAATGGTCTTCCATTTAACTGGGGAGTATTGCAAAGTTTATGGTACTGAGTTTCTTACCTATGGACGTGATATATCTCTCCTCTTATCTAAGATTTCTTTAATGACTTTCCAAAAAGTTTTGTTCATTTTTTCATATAAATTTTGAATCTCTTGTTATAACTGTTTTGATGCTACTGTGAATAAAAGCCTTCTTAATGGTAATGCGTTTAGTTAATTGGTTTAAGTTTATGGGAAAGCTATTGATTTTGGTATGTTGATTTTATGTAGAACAACTTTGTTGGACTATTTTATTAGTGGTTATACTTTGTGTGTAAATTCTATTAAAATTTCCATGTATTGCATGAGAACAATGAAAATTTGTTTTTACTTCTCAATACTTCTAGATTTTTTTTCATGCTTATGCACTATGCACTGTCTGGTCACCCAGTACAATGTTACATAGAAATAACGGTAACAGCCTTCCTAGTCGTAGTCCTGACTTCCCAAAGAAGGGTTTGACATTTATAGTTCAATAATATATTTGCTGTAGGCTTTGATAGATACTCTTTTTGAGGTTGATCCTCTTCTATTTCCTCATTAATATTTTTCTTGTCATGAATGAGGGTTAAATGTATTCAAATGCTTTTTCTGAAATTCTAGTTTGATTCCATTGTTATTATTCTTTAATCTACTAATGTGGTAAAATATATTAGTAGATATTTTTAATGTAAAAGATCTTTTATTTCATACACACTGCTTAGATTCAGTTTAATATTTTTCATGATTTTCGTATCTGTGCTCATTAGTAACATTGGCCCATTTTTCTTTTCTATTTTTAATAAGATAAATTGATAGCTTTCTTAGAAACAATTTTCATAAGGTAATAATTGTTTCTTCTTTGTACTTTTGGTAAAATTCATGTGTAAAAACTACTGGGCTTGGAATTTGGAGTGGTAAATTTGGCCACTATTTTATTTCTGTTAATGATTAAAAAAATAACACAGAGATAGTTTCTGAATGTAGTTTATTTATTTATATCAAGGGGAGAGCCATTAGTCTTTTATAATGACAAAGGAAAAAAACCTAGGATCTGTCAGAGACAGAGGAGAGGATGAGAGAAAAAACTTTAGGTAGTCTGGGAACAGTGAGTCTTATTTTTAAATAAAAATGTAAATACGTTGAATAACTGTCAGCTAATAAAACAAAACATGACCAAAACCTTGAGAGTTAAGTTGTTGAATATGCCTGACAGGCTCTCTCTGAGTAATGTTTGCATAGTATACTTCTGTTAGCACTTCTTAGTTAAGCAAGGTCTGCATCACTTTAATCATCATGATTTTCTCAATTTATCTTTTTTTTATCAAAAGAATCTCCCAAAGGAGCAAATTTGACTTTAGCTGTTTATAGTTTCTCTGATCAGAATCATCAGTTAGAAGTTGACTTTATATATAAGTTACTGTGTCTAATTCTTAATAAAATTTAATTAACTAAGGAGTTTCTTTGGGCTATTTGGAAAAGCCAGATGAATGTGTAAAAAATACATGTCTACATTTAGCTTATCTGATTTTGGAGGAAAAAATTCTAGCTAGAATTAGAACATTATGTAGTGATTACTGCATGGCTTTATGAGAAAATTGCTCTGTAGTTTGCATCAGTTTTCCCATGTTCCTTTCTTTTTTGTGTCCTTTGGATTCCTGTAAAGCTTTGGAAATGTTGATGATAACAGATAATTGTTGGAGACCTGGGATATAATATTTATAGATGTATGAGAGTTAATAACACTTTAGATGGTTTTGAGACCAACAACACCATTAACCAACTGGATCTACCATTTATGAAGCACTCCACCAACATCTGCAGAATACACATAAGTATATAATATATATAACACTATATATAAGTTATATAACGCTATATACATAGTAACACCTAAAGCAGCTACTGATAAAAGTTTTACAAAGGGATACACTCAAAAGTGCTATAGATAAATCAAAATGGAATTCCAAATATATTCAAGTAGCCCACAGGAAGGCAGAAAAAAAAGAGAGAAACAAAACGCAAAGAGGACAAACAGAAAACAAAAGTAAAGTGGCAGAACTAAGCCTTTACATATCAATAATTACTTTAAATGTAAATAATCTAAATATACCAACTAAAAGACTAAAATTGACAGAGTGAATTACAAAACATGATCCAACTGTACATGCTGTCTGCAAGAAACTTAATTCAAATATAACCATACGAGCAGGCTGAAAGTAAAAGGAAGGAAAAAGTTATACTATGCTAAAATTTTCAAAGGAAATCAGGAGTGTCGCTATTAATATCAGCTGAAGTAGACTTCAGAGCAAAGAACGTTACCAGAGACATAGAGGGACAGTATATAATGAAGAAGAATCAACCCACCAAGTACACATAGTAGTCTAATTGTATGTGCACCAAACAACAGAGTTGTAAAATGTGTGCACTAAAAATGGGAGGATCTGAAAGAAAAATTAAACAAATCCACAGTTGTAGGTGGAGACTTCACTACCCCTCTGTCAGGAACTGATAAAATGACTAGACAGAAAATCATTAAGGATATGGAAGAACTCAACAACACCATCAATCAGTTAGACAAATTCGGTATTTGTCAAATTGACAAAATTCCCAGTCATAAAACAAACATCAATTCAATTAAACTAATAAAAAGCATGCAGGGTTTTCTCTGACTATAATGAAATCAGACTAAAAATTGATTAAAAAAAGATAATAGGAAAATCTCCAAACACTTGAAAACTAAACAGTATACTTCTGAATTATCCATGAGTCAAAATGGAAGTTTCAACAGAAATAAAAAAATAAGCTTAATTGAATGAAAATAAAGATACAAATGTCAAAATTTGTGGAACACAGGTAAAGCAATGTTGAGAAGAAAGTTTGGTGCTCTAAATGCATACATTAGAATAGAGAAAATAGTTTCAAGTCAATAATGTCAGCTCCTATATCAAGAATGTAGAAAAAAAAAAGATAAAAATAAACCAAAAGCAAATAGAGAGAAGGAATTAATTCAGATAAGAGCAGAAATCAAATGAAATTGGGAACAAAAAAATTAGAAGGAATTCAGGAGATAGAGAGCTGGTTATGTGAAAAGATTGATAAAATTGACAAATCTCTAGCAAGACTGACAAAGAAAAAAGAGAAGACAAATTATCAATAGGAATGAACAGGAAATATCACTACTGACATTGAAATATCAAAAGGATAATTAGGGAATTTTATGAAAAACTCTACACACATAAATTTGACAACTTTGATGGAATGGACCGATTCCTTGAAAAACACAAATTTTTACAACTCATCCAATATGAATTTAGATAATTCGAATAACCCTATAACCACTAAGGAAATTACATTAGTAATTTAAAAACTCCCTACAAAGAAAGCTTCAGACCCTGATGGTTTGACTGGAAAATTCTCCCAAACGTTTAAAGGATTAACACCAACTCTCCACAATCTTTTCCAGAAAATGGAAGAGGAGGTAACACTTCCTAACTCATTTTATGAAGCTAGTGTTACGCTGACACCAACACCAGACGTAAACAGTACAAAGAAAGAAAACGACAGACTATACAGATTCATCAACATAAAGGCAAAAAATCCTCAACTTATATTAGCTAATAGAGGTTAGCAGTATATAAAAAGCATTATCCACCTTGACCAAGTGTGGTTTATTCCAGAGATGCAAAGCTGGTTCATTATTTAAAAATCAATGTAATCCACCATATTGACAGGCCAAGGAAGAAAAATCACATCATCATTTCAACTGGTGTAGAAAAGCGTTTGGCATTATTCAACATACATTCATGATAAAAACTTTCTGACAATTAGAATAGATGGTGATTTTTCAACTTTATAAAGAGCATCTACAGAAAGCCTACAGCCAACATTATACTGGATAGTGAAAGACTGCATGCTTTCCCCCTAAGGTGGGGCAAAGGCAAGGATGTCTACTCTCATCACTCTTGTGCAACATAGTATTAGAAGTACTAGCAACTGAAATAAGGCAACAAAAGGAAATAAAATGCATACAGATCAGAAAGGAAGAAATAAAACTCTCTCTACTTGCAGATGACTCTTGACCTCAATCTCACACCTTAAAACAAATTAATTCCAAGTAGATCATGGATTTAAAAATGTGAAGAATAAAACTGCAAAACTTTTAGAAAAAGTCACAGGAGAAAATATTGGGATCTGAGGCTAGGCAAACACTTCTTAGACTGACACCAAAACCACAATTCATTCATAGGAAAAATTGATAACTTAGACTTCATCAAAATTAAAAACTATTGTTCTGTGAAAGACCTTTAAAATTTTAGTATTGTATCTTTGAATACTATCCATTCCCATCCACTCTCCTTTTAGTTCTGGAACTTCAATGAATGTGTGTTGGAGCTTTTAACTCTACAGAGTATTTATAAAGTCAGAAAACAATAAACACTCATTTTTAAAAATTCTAAGTTCAGCGGGGAATAATTTATATATAGTAAAATTCACCCTTGTTAGGTCTTCTGTCTGATGAGTTTTGAAGACGTACTCACTCCTGTAACCGCTACAAGAATAAAGATGGAGAAAATTCCTACCACTCCGATAAGCTTCCTCATGTCCATTTATATTCAGTCCTCTTCTCTGACTCCCAGCCCCGGAAATCACTGGTTGTCCTTACAGTTTGCCTTTTCCAGAATGTTATATAAATTGAATCATAGTGGATGTAGCCTTTTGTATTTGGTGTCTTTCACTTGGTATAATGCTTTCGAGATTCACTCGTGTTGGGGCAGCATCCGTAGGTAATTTCTTTTTATTGCTGAGTGTATTCCATTGTATGGGTGTATCACAGATCGTTTATTCATTCACCAGTGATGGACACTTCAGTTGTTTCTGGTCTGTGGCAACTATGAATAAAGCTGCTACAAACATTTACATGCAGGTGTTTTTATTTCTCCTGGGTAAATCATAGGAGTAGGGTTGCTAGAATGTTATGGTAACACTTCAGGAGTGGAATTGCTTATGGCTGTTTTAAGAAATGGATAAACTGTCTTCCAAGTAGTCATACCATTATGTAATTCTACGAGAAATGTCTGGGCATTCTTGTCGCTCTGCATCCTTGCTAGCACTTTCTATTGTCAGTTTAAAAAAATTGAAAATTCTTTGGTAAAGTGGCTGTTCAAAACTTTTTGCCATTTTTAAAATGAGTTGTTTTTATTATTATTACTGACTTATGAGTTCTTTATATATGTCCTTTACTAAATACGTTTTGCAGCTATTTTCTCTCAGTCTGTGACTTGTCTTTTAATTGTCTTTATAGCATTGGAAGAGCATAACTTTATTTTAATGAGGTGTAATTTATCAATATTTCTTTTATGTTTTGTGCTTCTTTTCCCTAAGAAATCTTTGCCTAACCCGAACTTATTTTTTAACGGTATTTTAGTTACATTTTAAAAATTATAAGATCAATGTGTCTTTCTTCAACCTCCAGATAAATATATTTCATGTTAAAAAATCTCTAAAGGAATGAGTCTGATCATTAATCAGAAAAAAGTGCAACATATACACCATTTTCTTTGTGTTTCAAGACTTTTGGGATACTCAGTAATGTATTTTTTCCAGATTAGCTATTGGACCTACTGCTTTATATTTAGAGACACTTCACATAAATACGTATTCTCCAAATCTCGTAAGTACTCTTTTATGTTTTATCTCATATTATATCTTTATTGGATCTTAGATCCTTTCCTCCGAGTCATCTTCCAATTTGCCGTTTGTCTCTTTATCTGTCTTAGATCTGTTTTATCCCACCCACTGGATTTTTTATATTAAAGGTTATACAGTCACATATTACGTAACAATGGGGTATGTTCTGAGAAATGCGTCATTAGGCGATTTTGCTCCTGTGCAAACATCACAGAGTGTACTCACACAAACCTAGACAGTGTAGCCTACTCCACACCCAGGCTCTATGGTGTAGCCTGTTGCTCCTGGGCTACCAATCTATACAGCATGTTATTGGACTGAACACTGTAGCCAATTGTAACACAATGGTAAGTATTTGTGTATGTAGACATATTTAAACATAGAAAAGGTACAGTAAAAATATGGTATAAAAGATAAAAAATGGTACACTTGTAGAGGGCACTTACCATGAGTGGGGTGTGCAGGACTGGAAGTTGCTCTGGGTGAGTCAGTGAGTGAGTGAGAGGGCCTAGGACATTACTGTGCACTGCTGCAGGCTTTATAAGTACTGTACATTTAGGAAACACTAAATTTATCAAAATATTTTTCTTTCTTCAACAATAAATTAACCTTAGCTTATTGTAACATTTTTGCTTTATAAGATTTTTCTTTTTTCTTAACTTGTTGACTTTTTTGTAATAACAGTTAAAAACATATTGTGTAGCTGTACAAAAATATTTTCTTTCTTTATATGCTTGTTCTATAAGCTTTTTTCTTTTTTTCAAATTTTTTACTTTTACTTTTTAAACTTTTTAGTTAAAAACTAAAACACAACCACACTCATTAGCCTAGGCCTGGACTGGGTCATGTTCATTAGCATCACTGTCTTCCATCTTATCCCATTGGAAGGTCTTCAGGGGCAATAACGCACATGGAGCTGTCATCTCCTACGGTAACAATGCCTTCTGGAACACCTCCCGAAGGACCTGCCTGAGGTTCTTTTTGAGGAGGTGTCACTCTTTTCAGAATTATGTTCATGGTGGTTTTCTTGGTTTGTTTCTTTTTCTCACCATAGATTTGCTTGTAAACAGATAATGCACCATGAATATTCCTCACTTTTCATGAAAACCTTTTGGTGTTGGGGCTCCTGTTTTCAAACATTTTAAGGAGATTGTTGAGGTCTGCAAAAGCTTCTACTAAATCTTTCACTGTGAAGTTTCTTGGAGGTTTTTCTTATTTTTCTTCTCCTGTAGTTTCCTTTTGTCTGCCTCTTCTTCAGCTATGTGTTTCTGTTCCAGTTCCAACAATTTCTCATTAGTTGATACCCCTGGAACAACCTCTAAAAGCTCCTCAATGTCATCCTCATCCACACCAGATTAAAATTGTTTGCCATCTCATCCACAGCCTTGTTGATTTTTGCCACCTCCTCATCCTTGGCAAATCCTTTGAAGTCATGGGAGACCCTTTTGAGTGTCTTCTTCCAGATGCCATTCATATACTCCTTGGTGACATCACCCCAAGCCCAAGCAAAGTTCTTTTTTTTTTTTTTTTGGTGAGGAAGATTGGCCCTGAGATAACATCTGTGCCAATTTTCCTCTAATTTGGATGTGGGATGATGCCACAGCATGGATTGATGGGCAGCGTGTAGGTCTGCACCCAGGATCTGAACCTGCCAACCCCAGGCTGCCAAAGCAGAGCATACAAACTTAACCACTATGCCACTGGGCTTGCCCTCCAAGCAAAGTTTTTGATCCAGTCATAGATGTTGTAATCCTCCCAAAATTGTGTCAGTGTCTTCTCAGTTGCAGCAATAGCCCGGATAAAGGTCCTGCTCAAGTAGTCGGTCTTAAAAACTGCTATAACTCCTTGATCCATTGGCTAGATCAAAGAGGTGGTGTTTGGAGGAGCATCCCACTTTGATATTGGGATGAAGATCATCAATAAAAGGAGGATGTCCAGGGGTATCATCAACAAGAAGCAAAATCTTGAAAGGTGTGCTATTCTCTAAACAGTATTCTCCATTTCACTGGCACAGCAATTCAGGGGAGCATTTGGAAGAGGAACTGGTTCATCCATGACTTCTTATTGCTCCTGTAGTACACCGGCAATGTGTGCTTCCACTTGAAGGCCCTGGGTTCTCACTGTGCCAGATCACAAAGAGTTTCACAAGGAAGACTATCTTTTCCTTGAAAAGCCTTGAAACTTGGCATTGATTGACTCGGCCTCCTTATGCATGAAAGTCCTTTTAGGCGTTGATTTCCGTAATATGGAAGTTTCACCCATATCGAACATTTGCTTTTGCAAGTAATTTTCCTCCACAATCATCTTATTTAGAGTTTCCAAAAATTCTTCATCTGCCTTCACATCAGCACTCAGAGACTCACCACTCAGTTTCACGTTATGTAATAAATAATGATTCTTGAATTCTTTAAACCATTCAGAGTTAGCAGTAAATTCAGCATTGTAGTAGGGTCAAGCCTCTTTCAACATCACAAACAAACTTTTTCCTTTGACCGTGATTGTCATGATGCTGAGAGGGATGTCCTTCTGTATCTTGTCTTTAATCCAGGTCATTAGAAGTTTCTCTATGTCTGATATTATAGGGCCTTCTTAAATTTTTGTTAGTTTGATTACCTTCAATGAAGAAGATCCTTTAACAGCTTCTGTCATGTTGTGCTCATTCTTCAAGATCATAGCTATGATGATATGGGACATGCCTGACTAGTGAGCAATAACCATCACTGATTTTCCACCTTCATAGTCCTTAATCATTTTTTATTTCGTTTCTGGGTCAATCACTTGGCATGGCCTCTTACTGGCAACATTAGCAATAGGTTTTCTATGCTTAGGGGCCATGATGAACAAAACATCATTAGATTAAATCAGGCACAAGAGAAAATAATGCAATCAAGAAATGTGGTAAACATGAGATGTATGAGGCTGCTGCCAACATAAGATGGCATACTGTTTTACAGTAAACTTCTTTTAGTAAGTAGAATGAGTATATGCTACAGTAATGATAAAAAGTATAATATAGTAAATACATAAACCAGTAACATAGTCGTTTATTATCATTATCAAATATTACATACTTTATATGTATATAAATGTATGGACTATACTTTTGTATGACTGTCAGTGCAGTAGGTTTATTTACACTAGCATCACCACAAGCATGTGAGTAACACATTGCACTGATGTTATGAGGGCTATGATGTGATTAGGTGGTAGGACTTGTTCAGCTCCATTGTAATCTTATGGCACCACCGTTGTATATGTAATGTAATTGATAAAAATGTCAACATGTAGCATATAACTGCACATCTTTTTTCTTATTTAGAGAATTTTTTAAAGTTCCCATAGATTTCTGGGAAAATGGCAGTGTAAGAGGACTCTGAACTAACCTCCTGCCACAGACACAACAAATTTACAACTACTCTTGGAACAGTTACCCTGAGTAAGAACTGAAAACTGGATAAAAAGAACCACCACAACAAGGGACAGTACTGACTGAGGTGAAAGAGGCAGAAAATCTTTTCTGGAGTTAAAAAAGCCACATTTTAGCTGCAGCGTTTCAGCCAGGAGCAATCTTAAGATGAGAAGCTTTTCCTGGAGGAGTGGGGGATCTGAGTGGGAGAGCTTTGCCACAATAGGCAGCTTTTAGACTCAGCACAGCCAAGAGGAGTGTCATAATATCTGGTTTTGCTGGCTGTTAACAACAATGGAGAACACCCCCAGAAAAGCTATCAGACATAAGGGGAAAGGAAAGCCTCCTCTTAAAGGGACCATACACAAATTCCCCCATTTTGGAAAGCAACCTAAAATGACCAGAAAGAAAGGTGCACAGTCCTTTGGTGAAAAAAGACTCACTTGATAGGCTCCGAGTGCATCTCAGTGAGAGGTGAGACCTCCCCAGGAAGGGACCACCTCCCCAGGGACCAAGACATTTGGTGACAGCCATTATTATGACATACTGACCTACTACAGGTGTGCTGACACAGACACTGGCAGACACCATTGGAGTTCTTCCCCTGGCCTGTTAGTGCAGGGGTCTGCCCCACCCACAAGAACACTGACAGCTAGGCCAGGCAGCCCAAGGAAGTTCAGCCAGGGCTGTCCCTAGGGACTGGCTCTACCCAATAGTAAGCCCTTGGGGAACTTGTGGGCCAGCACAGGGCGGGTGGGGACAACCTCTGCAGCAGGGTGAGTGGGTCTGCCTCTGTGGGGCAAGGCATGTATGAGGGGTGGGCCTGCATTGGTGGAGTGTGTGGGACCTCTGCAGGGGGGTGAGTGAGTCTACTTCATTGGGTCAGGGGGTGCATATGGGACAGGACTGTGTTAACAGGGTGTGTGGGCCTGTGGCAGTGGGGCTTGTCAGCTGCAGCTGACTTGTGTTTCTCAAACAGCCACATAAGGGATCAGCCTCACCTTCCAACACCTGAAACAATTGTGTGCTGCCACACCTGGGGCTGGCCCCACCTAGCTGTACTCCTGAAAGAGCAGACAACAGCTTTGTAGGCTGGAGGCCTACAGCAATTGTAAGCCCCTGAGCCTAGCAACCAGCCACACTGGGGCCCAACTTACTTAACAGAAAAACTGCAACAAGAATGTGTTATTAGTCCTTGCAGCCAACTGTCTTGGGGCTCCCCACACCCAGTAAAGTGACTGAAGGAACCATAGTAGCCATACACAACTGAGTATTACAATCTTAACAGCATATTTTCAAATACTATATCTGACCAGGCAAGAGAAACAATAGAAAAAATAAACAAATGGGATTACATCAAGCTAAAAAGCTTCTGCTCAGCAAAGGAAACCATTAACAAAATGAAAAGACACCCTAAGAATTGGGACAAGATATTTGCAAACCATGTATCTGATAAGGGGTTAATATCCAAAATATATAAAGAGCTCATACATCTCAACAACAAAAAAACTAACAATCCAATTAAAAAATGGGGAAAAGATCTGAACAGACCTTTCTCTAAAGAAGATATACTGATGGCAAACAGGCACATGAAAAGATGTTCAACATCATTAACAATCAGGGAAATTCAAATCATAACTACAGTGAGATATCACCTAACTCCCATCAGAATGGCTACCATTAACAAGATGGAAAACAGCAAGTGTTGGAGAGGATATGGAGAAAAGGGAACTCTCATACACTTTTGGTGGGAATGCAAACTAGTGCAGCCACTAAGGAAAACAGTATGGAGATTCCTCAAAAAATTAAGAGTAGAACTACCATATAATCCAGCTATTCTACTGGTGGGTATTTATCCAAAAAAACATGAAAACATGAATGCATAAAGATACATGCACCTCTGTGTTCATCACAGCACTATTCACAACAGCCAAGATTTGGAAGCAACTTAGGTGTCCATCAAGGGATGAATGGATAAAGAAGACGTGGTATATATACACATCAGAATACTACTCAGCCATCAGAAAGGATGAAATTTGGCCATTTGCAACAACATAGGATGGATCTCGAGGGTATTACGCTAAGAGAAATAGGTTTGGGGGAAAAAGTCAAATACTGTATGATCTCACTTGTAATTAGAAGATGAAAACAACAACAAACACGTAGAGACAGATTAGATTGGTAACCAGAGGAGAATGACAGATTGGTAAATGGAAACCAGAGGGGAATGGGGGAGGGAGGAGGAGATTTGCACATGTGTATGTGATGCATGATAATTAGTCTTTGGATGGTGAACATGATGTGATCTACACAGAAATCAAAATATAATGATGTACACTTGAAATTTATATAATGTTATAAACCAATGTTACCTCAATTAGAAATAAATAAAAAATAATCTTCCCCTGTTCATTTTTCAAACTATCCTGCTTGGTTCTTTTTTAAGGATTCTGGTCATTTGATTTTATCTTTAACCATTTAAAACATGATTGTTTTGGAATCTCTTCCAGGTTTTTGATGAATTTGAGCCCTTTGGGGGACCATTTATGTTTCATGACATGACTCTCCTTTTTGTGACCTGTTTCCTCACATGGTCTGTGGCTTTTCATTGTGAATTGATCTTTGACAGATGTTTCAAATTATTTATCTGTTTCTGTGTGTATGTATCTGTGTTTATTCTGGGAGAGTTCCTCAGGCTGGGAAAGTGACATTACATGGCAGCTAGCTTGCTGATGGTCCTGAAACACTGTTTATATTAATTTATTGGCTTACAATTTGTTTGTCTGCGAAGGCAAGGAGCTTTTGCTTCCACCTATTCCAGGTTCGATGCAACCCTCCTTCTCCCTGTGTGGGTGTTGGAATTCCCTTATCTGACCTTAAGCCATCCTCCCCACCCCAGCAGCATCAGGTTCCCCTTATTGTTCAGACTTGGATTTCATTCTTAGTATCTGACAAAGTGGAAAGTTCTCTATATTTTAAACTTGATTATATATTTGACAGTACTCTTTTAACACTTATTTTATCCAATATTTTATGTGTTTTTAGCAGGAATAGAGCTTCTTTACCATAATTGGTCCACCACATTGCCAGAAATCTACTCCTCTTAAATATTCTGTTTTCTGATTGAAAGCACCCTTGGAGTTTAGTCTCAGGATTTCCTTGTTTGTTTGTTTATCTATCTATTGCCTCAACTGTTTTAAATCAAGTGCTGTATTGTTTTCCAGAAGAGTAAAAGATTTATCCTTCTATTTGAAGCTTGAACTTTTCATGACATCCAAAAAAGTTCTTTTAACAATGCCTCTTTCAGCCAACTGCATCCTCTACCGTGGAAATCTCTGTACTTCAATTTAGATTTCTTTGCCCAGTTAAATAGTTTATGCACTTTAGATTTACTCATTAGCTCTACCTTTTTCTTCTTGTGGAAGCATTCTTCTGAATTATCAGAATCATTAAGTTAGCATAGGCTTTCCTTTATTGTTGCACATTTTTTTCTCTTTTTCTCTTGTCAAATAATTAGTGTGAAAATACTATAATAATCTGCATATTTGTTCCATTATGCATTTGGAGATTTGTGGAGAACAGAATGTTTTTATTTGAGTACTTCTTGTATATCTGGTTTCATTTTAGGTCTAGAGTGATATGTGGGAAGCAGATAACATGCCTCAACTCACAAAGATCTTACCACCTGGTTGAAGAGGACAGACTTTTGAAAGAAAGAATTTTATAATATTATGAGACTACGTGTCATCCAGCACTGCAACATTGAATAGTAAGCACACAGAGAAAGGGGATAACCCTGTAGGGATAAGAGGCTGAGGACGGTTCTCCAGCAGGCTTAGTTAGACTCTGAAGTCACTAAAGGATTTGGAATGACAGAAAAAGGGAGTGATTGTTCTAACAAGGAGACAGCTTCATCAAAACACAATGTGTGCAGGGAATATGAGGGCTCAGTAAAGGGACCGAATCCCCACTTCAGTCACAGAAAGTAAACAATACCCAAGGAAACTACTTTTGCAAACAAAATAACTCAATAATTCTCTTGAGGAGTACACAGGAGTGCTTTTACAGATGGATGAATTGGCAGCTACATTTTGTTTGGTAAAACAGAAACCGAGAAGCAAACATTCTATTTACTGATATTAACTCAAAAAACATCTCCAATCACAACATTTTCATTTTTCCTTACACATTCTAAGACACAATAAAGTGGATTTTTCCCTTACAAAGGACTTCAGAATCTTCACTTATAAATCCTTTCCCTCCTGAGGCAAAATCTAGCACTTGTTTGGAAAACAAAATGTGAGACACATCCAGGTTGCTGAAATGGCAGATGGGACGTCATGACAGTACTCATCAGAACGCTCCAGCTTCCTGGAGCCTCCCTTCCTCTGAGCTTCTCTTCTAAGAATCCTCTTTTACTTGTCCTTTAGAATTCATTTTTCTCTGAAATAGACTTAGCTATATTTACATTCTTTAAGCAGCCTTAGTCTTGTTGAGAGAAGACATGCATTTACTGTGTTCAGGCATGTTGGTCAAGAGACCGATATGCTTCCCTACAAAGGGTTATTCTCACGATTTTTGGGTCCCTTCCTATTACCACCATTCATATCTCTGTATTTCATGCTGAAGCCCATGGGAGTTTCACATTCTGCCCTGGATTCTATATGGATCTCACTGAAGGGCAAGAAAAAATTGCTGGCAAACTATTATACACATTCTTATAATCACTGACATTTGCATTGCCACAACCAAAAGATGCCTTTCTCCTACGCACAAATATTGAAGATGATTAGAAAAATCAGTTTTGAGTTAAGCTCCCTTTCTTTGATAAGTGTTTTCAATTACTAACAAAATGCTGCTTTAATTTTGCTTCTAGCAAGCTGAACTGACACCAAGCAAGAGCAGCTCGTTGTTTGGACTGTGTTCCACACTTGGCTATCTTAGAGGTTGATATCACCAATATTCAGAGGTCCAGGAAGAAGCCACCTGTCAGATTTAAGAAAATCCAGCAAAGTGTTGCTACTATGGTTTTTCCTGTGTGCCTGCAGGTAGACCTAATTAGAGGATAGAATGTAACTTTGCATGGGAATTGAAGAAATCTTGATCACAAATATCAGGGACCAGTGGGACCTATGATAGTGGTATGGCAATTGTACAGCAAGCCTAATGGCCTTTCCTGCTTAAGATGGTCAACTTTAGGCAATCTTCTGCAGGTAGGCTCAGCCTTCCTATCACTCTTTTAGTGTATCCTTCTTGCTCACAAGAACCTCACTCTTTTATTAACTTTCCTGCTCATATCTCTGGGCTCTTACTCCTGACTCTTCACTCACCTCCCTCTCCTGCATGCTCCTCCCTTCATGTTTTCCTGTCTGGACCACACATCCACCGCCAACTTTCAGAGACTTCTCTCCTCACAGCTGCTCATCTCACTGGCAGGATTGGCTTGGCTCTGTGCACAGGAAATATCTTACTAACTCCTTCTTTACCAAAGCTGAAACACCTATCCATCAGCATCTTCGGACTTGGTTGCCAAATTTCTTCTTCCACTTTCCTTCATTCTCCTTCAAATTATACTCGCATGGTTTTTCTAGTGAGTCATTCTTTACTGACCTCTGTAAAGAGTGGAGAGATTAACACAGGAATTAACTTACTTGGCATTGTTTTCCTCGCCTTTCTCCAGTGAATTCTTGAGCATGGAGGCATCTTAGTTTTTCCAGCACTGCCATCTAGGCCTCCTTCCCATCCAAAAACAAAGGGGAGAGAAGAAAAACAAAAATGACCAAGATAATTCCTGGGAGTTGTAGAGATTGAGAAAATTAATTAAATTCCATTCCTCACATGGAATTATTGGTTTTGATCCTTTAATGGGATAGTAAGTCTCCAGAAGAGTTTCTCTGAGGTCATTTGGGTTTTAATGAGATGAAAAATAATCAGACACTGAAATTGATACCATTTTCATAAATAAAGAATAGAGAGCATTTTTGGCTCTGATCATTAACAAGTAGACATATTGACTCTCCTTTGTCGTAAAGCTAAGGACCTTCCTACTTCTCATTCAAAATCTTTTCTTTAATTACTTTTTGCCTCA
This sequence comes from Equus asinus, assembly GCF_041296235.1. Taxonomy (NCBI): domain Eukaryota; kingdom Metazoa; phylum Chordata; class Mammalia; order Perissodactyla; family Equidae; genus Equus; species Equus asinus. Next base: position 27,121,751 of record NC_091801.1, on the reverse strand, counting down.
ACCCTTTTATAGCTATTTTCTCTATACTCTGTATTAGACATTAAATAAATCTATTTCAGTCTCTTAACTAAGACTTATAGTAAAACAAATTTATTTCTTATTAGTCTGTTCCTTGATTTATAGTATAGTGTTAGAAGGGTAACCTGTATGGTGGGTCATTTGCTGCAAGTTCATCTGGAAAGCAGTGTGGAAGAACACTAAGCCATTATCAGAAAGGAGCTACAGTTTCTCTTCGTCAAACTTGATAATCCAAATCTCAACTTCAAGGTAAGAGAAAAAAGTAAGGGATCTCTCCCGCCCCTGGCCCCCACTATCTCTATCCCTACCCTTCATTCCACAGGTTGAGATAGAAATAAGATGTTGACTTCCACTTTTATTTTTTTCATTCGTTCATTCATTCACTTATCATATGTCAAACTGAGTATTATGTTCAGGGTACCGTGCTGTCTCTGTAAAACTCAGTTCAGACTCAAGCGTTCAGTCATCAGCATGTCTAGATGGCAAATCCACTGGAAGGATGCTTTGATGTGTTCCATATGCTTGGAAAAGACTCATAAATAATTGGTGCTCGCTAAATATTTTGTATCCTTGAGACACTGAGGTTCCTAGCATTTTAGTTACAATAGCCCTCCTGCTGCTTACATCCCCTTTTCTACTTCATCAACAAAGCCCAGGACTCAGACCTACAAGTTGCACTATAATCAACTTGCTGGGCCTGGGGCTACCACATCTCTCCAGGCTGCCTGAACCAGGTCAGGCAGGAAGCAGCCATCAGACGGTCAGAATTAGTAGCTCAGAAAAGTGATAGCTGGAACGAACTCAGAACCCGGGCTCATAAAGTCTGCTTATGCAACTCTGAGCCCTGCTTCCTACCTGCTTTTCTTTTTCTTGGCTGACTTTCTTGGGCAGTACTCCTTGGTTCCTGTCTTAGGTGTCCTTCAGGATCTTCTTGGCATTATGATTCAGGCCCTGGAGAGTATTTATTAACCCTTTCTAGTTTCTGCCTGAGTCTGGAAATCAGATGTCTTGCTACTCTTTTTTTATGCGGCTTGGTCCATTTGGAAGAAAAAGCTAAGAAATCTAACTTATAGTCTTAGTTCTGATATTATCCAGGCAACATTAAGCAAATCATGCTGCCATGGACCATTCTATTCCTGGAATTTGTATTTAAAAATGATTTTGCTGCTGTTGAATGATTAATGAGCATATACAATAATCTGGATACTGTATGGAGCATCTCCATGAAAGGTCTTCTCTCCTAAACATCTATAACATCTGCAACTGGATGAGAACTTGGACTCAGGGCAGAGTGACTCCAGAGAGCCATGCCATCTATCGTTTGCTATAATCTTAGGACACTCTGAGGCCAGCATTGCCAGAAGTCAATTTTTAGTTAAATCTCTTTATTATACAGATGAGGATATTGAGATGCAGAGAAGGAAAATGACTGCTCAAGTTCATACAGATGTTTAGTTGGTGATCAGGGATAGGAACCTAGTGTCTAGGCTTCCAGCCCAGGATTCTTTCTACACTACATCTTGCCTATGATTCTGAATCATTTGGAGAAGTGCAGCCTTGTCAAAGGAGGGACTGTGTAATACATCCCCTTGCTCAGGTGCCACATGATCTACTCTCACTTTAATTTTTTTTTGTGTGAAAACTTTCAATTGTATACAAAAGTAGAGAGAAGAGAAAAATGAACCCTCATATGCAGAATACCACCTTGAACTATTACCAACATTTTGCCTCTTTTTGGTTTCATCTATTCTCCTTTTTATTTATTTATTCCTCCCCAAAGCCCTAGTATATTGTTGTATATTTTAGTTGTAAGTCTTTCTAGTTCTTCTACATGAGCAGCCACCACAGCATGGCTACTGACAGATGAGTGGTGTGGTTTTGCACCCAGGAACTGAACCTGGGCTGCCAAAACAGAGCGTGCCAAACTTTAACAACTAGACCATTAGGGCTGGTTGACCAAGATATTCTGCTTTTTAAATTGGTAAGTATTTTAAAACAAACCCCAGATCATGTAATTTCTCCTGCAAATATATCTGTGTTTACTTCTAGCTGTTATGAAATACCATTATCATACTTAATAAAACAATCATAATTTCTCAGTATTACCCAATACTCATTCTGTATTCAATTTTTCTCAATTTTCTCAAAAAAGTTACTTTTAACATTTGTTTTTCTTTTTCAGATTAGAATCAAAATAGGCAACTTGCATCACATTTGGTGGGCCATGTCTTGTAAAGATTTTTTTTTTTGCACACCTGGTGCATTTTATTTTATTATTATTTATTGCAATAACATTGGTTTATAACATTATATAAATTTTGGGTGTACATCATTATATTTCAGTTTGTGTGTAGATTACCTCAAGTACACCAACCAAAGACTAAATACAATCCATCACCACACACATGTGCCTAATCACTCCTCTCCCCCTTCCCCCACCCCCTTCCCCTCTGGTAACTACCAGTCCAATCTCTGTGTCTTTGTGTTTGTTTGTCATTGTTTTTGTTTTCTATGTATGAGTAAGATCATGTGGTATTTGTGTTTCTCCCTCTGACTTATTTCACTTAGCATAATACCCTCAAGGTCCATCCATGTTGTCACAAATGGCCAGATTTCATAATTTCTGATGGCTGAGTAGTATCCCATTGTGTATATATACCACATCTTCTTTATTTATTCATGCCTAGATGGGCACCTAGGTTGCTTCCAAGTCTTGGCTATTGTGCATAATTCTGCAATGAACATAGGGGTACATATATCATTAAGCATTTGTGTGTTCATTGTTTTTGAATAAATACCCAGCAGTGGAATAGCTGAATTGTATGGTAGTTCTATTCTTAATTTTTTGAGGAATCTGCTTACTGTTTTCGCTAGTGACTGCACCAGTTTGCATTCCCACCAGCAGTGTATGAGAGTTCCTATTCTCCAATTCCTCTCCCGCACTTATTTCCTGTCATGTTATTTATAGTCATTCTGACAGGCGTGAGGTGATATCTCATTGTAGTTTTCTTTGAATTTCCCTGATAATTAGTGATGTTGAACATCCTTTCATGTGCCTGTTGGCCATCTGTTTACCTTCTTTGGAAAAATGCCTGCTCAGCTCTTTTGCTTATTTTTTGATTGGGTTCTTAGTTTTTTTTTTGTGGTTGAGATGTATGAGTTCTTTATATATTTTGCATATTAACCCCTTATCAGATATGTGGTTTGCAAATATCTTCTCCCAATAGTTAGGTTGTCTTTTTGTTTGTTTTGTTAGTGGTTTCCTTTGCCGTGCAGAAGGTTTTTAGTTTGATGTAGTCCTATTTATTTATTTTTTTCTATTGTTTCCCTTGCCTGGTTAGACATGGTACTTGAAAATATGCCGCTAAGACTGAGATTGAAGAGTGTGCTGCCTATGTTTTCTTCTGGAAGTTTCATGGTTTCAGGTCTTACATTCAAGCCTTTAACCTATTTTGAGTTAATTTTTGTGTATGGCGTAAGATAATGGCCTACTTTCATTCTTTTGCATGTGGTTGTCCAGTTTTCTCAACACCATTTATTGAAGAGACTTTCCTTTCTCCACTGTATATTCTTGGTTCCCTTGTCAAAAATTAGCTGTCCATAGATGTGCGGGTTTATTTCTGGGCTCTTGATTATGTTCCATTGATCTGTGTGTCTGTTTTTGTGCCAGTACCATGCTGTTTTGGTTACTATAGCTTTGTAGTATATTTTGAAATCAAGGAGTGTGATACTTCCAGCTTTGTTCTTTTTTCTCAGAGTTCCTTTGGCTATTTGGGGTCTTTGGTTGTTCCATATAAATTTTAGGATTCTTTGTTCTACTTCTGTGAAAAATGTTGTTGGAACTTTGATAAGGATTGCATTGAATCTGTAGATTACTTTAGGAAGTATGGACATTTTAACCATGTTAATTCTTGCAATGCAAGAGCACAGAATATCTTTCCATTTCTTTATGGCTTCTTTGATTGCTTTCAACAACATTCTATAGTTTTCAGCGTAGAGATCTTTCACCTCTTTGGTTAAGTTTATTCCTATGTTTTTTATTCTTTTTGTTGCAATTGTAAATGTGATTGTATTCTTAATTTCTCTTTCTGCTACTTTGTTCTTAGTGTATAGAAATGCAATTGCTTCTGTATGTTGATTTTCTATCCTGCAAATTTACCATATTCATTTATTATTTCTAAAAGTTTTTTGGTGGATTCTTTAGGGTTTTCCATATATAAAATCATGTCATCTGCAAATAGTGACAGTTTTACTTCTTCCTTTCCAATTTGGATCTCTTTTATTTCTTTCTTTGCCTGATTGTTCTGGCTGGTACTTCCAATACTATGTTAAATAAGATTGGTGAAAGTGGGCATCCTTGTCTGGTTCCTTTCTTAGAGGGATAGCTTTCAGTTTCTCTCCATTGAGAATATTAGCTGTGGGTTTGTCACATATGGCCTTTATTATGTTGAGGTACTTTCCTTCTATACCCATTTTATTCAGAGTTTTTTTTTTAATCAAAAATGGATGTTGTATCTCATCAAATGCTTTCTCTGCATCTATTGAGATAATCATGTGATTTTTATTCTTCATTTTATTAATGAGGTGTACCACATTGATAGATTTCTGGATGTTGAACTATCCCTGCATCCCTGGAATAAATCCCACTTGATCATGGTATATGATCTTTTAGATGTATTGTTTTATTTGATTTGCTAGTATTTTGTTGAAGATTTGTGCATCAATGTTCATCAGTGATATTGGCCTGTAATTTTCCCTTTTTTAATGTTGTCTTTGTCTGGTTTAGGTATCAGGGTAATGTTGGCTTCATAGAATGAGTTAGGAAGCTTCCTCTCCTCTTCAATTTTTTGGGAGAGTTTGAGAAAGATAGGTATTAAGTCTTCTTTGAATGTTTGGTAGAATTCACCAGGGAAGCCATCTTGTCCTGGAATTTTATTTTTTGGGAAGTTTTTGATTACAGTTTCAATCTCCTTACTGGTGACTGGTGTATTCAAATTCCCTATTTCTTCTTGATTCAGTTTTGGAAGTTTGTATGATTCTAAGAGTTTATCCTTTTCTTTTAGATTATCCAATTTGTTGGTGTATGGCTTTTGTAGTATTCTCTTATAATCTTTTGTATTTCTGAGGTGTCCATTCTAATTTCTCCTCTTTCATTTCTGACTTTATTTATTTGAGCCTTGTCTCTTTTTTTCTTGGTGAGTTTGGCTGAAAGTTTATCAATTTGGTTTATCTTTTCACAGAACCAGTTCTTAGTTTCATTGCTTTGATTTTTATTATTTCCTTCCTTTTACTGATTTTGGGCTTTTTCTGTTTTTCTTTTTCCAGTTCCTTTAGGAAAAGAAAGGAACAGAGAGGAACTAAACACCCAGGAAAAAAGTAACAAAATGCTATTAAGTATATTCTTATCAATAGCTACTTTAAGTGTCAGTGGACTAAATGCTCCAATCAAAAGACATAGGGTGGCCAACTGGATAAAAAACAAGACCCATATATATGCTGCATATAAGAGGCACACTTCAGACATAATGACATTCACAAATTGAAAGTGAAGGGATGGAAAAGATACTCCATGCAAATGGCAATGAAACAAAACCTGGGGTAGCAATATTTATATCAGACAAAATAAACTTTGAAGGAAAAGCTGTAACAAGAGACAAAGGGAGCACTATATAAAGATAAAGGGAACTATCTATCAAGGGTATATAACACTTGTAAATATCTATGTACCCAACATAGGAGCACCTAAATATATATATATACAAAGCAATTGTTAACAGACATAAAAAGAGAAATATACAGCAACACAATAATAGTAGGGGACTTTGACACTCCACTTATGCCAATGGATAGATCGTCCAAACAGAAGGTCAATACGGAAACATTGACCTTAAATGACACATTAGACCAGATGGACTTAGTAGATTTATACAGGACATTCCATCTGAAACCACAAGTTTTTTTTTTTAACATTTAACAACTCCTCATCCTCATTTTCCCATGCTGTTTATGAGTTAAAGAAATTAAGTAATTTTTCTATGAAATTTCTCAACCTGTGGACTGATCCAGTTGCACCCTTGAGGTGTTGTTTAACATATTTCTCTAGTCCATGTATTTCCTGTGTACTGGCAGATTTACCTAGTTGCTCTATTTAATGCAAGTGTGTTTTGGCAGCAAGAATACGTCATAACTGGTGTTGTCTACTTCCAAATTGCATCACATCAGGTGACACTAACTCCTGGTTATTCTACTTCTAGAGATGTTAAAATTGACTGGTGAGTTAAGTGTTATAAGCCTGATCTATCTGTTATAAAATTCCCCATTGGCTTCTCACCTAAGGGTTTTACTTACCAGTGCCCCAATAAATTATTTCATTGAGGACTATAGAGTTGTGATTTCTAATTCTGTCTTTTTTTCTGCATTTATTAATTGGAATTCATTTTTTTTTTTTGAGGAAGATTAGCCCTGAGCTAACATCTGCTGCCAGTCCTCCTCTTTTTGCTGAGGAAGACTGGCCCTGAGCTAGCATCCGTGCCCATCTTCCTCGACTTTATATGTGGGATGCCTACCACAGCGTGGCTTGCCAAGCAGTGCCATGTCTGCACCCGAGATCCGAACTGGTGAACCCTGGGTCGCTGAAGCAGAATGTGTGAACTTAACTGCTGCGCCACCAGGCTGGCCCCTAATTGGAACTCTTGTGTAAAGAACTTCTCCTCATCCACTATTTGTCTACTCTAAAATACAATACGTACGAGAAAGGCAAGACAAACGCCTTTATTTTCAATTTTCAGAATAATGGATTAGTGTCCAATGAGGTCTTACTATTTTGGAATTTTAAGAACTCATGCATTTTACATATTTGATGTGTTTCAGATGACGCAATCATGGTTTTGGTTTCAAATTGTCAATGGCTAGGAGAAACTCCTTCAAATTAGCCCTGAGTTTGACACACCCACCTGTAGCTTCCTTGCCTTCTGGCACAATAATATCTCAGACTCATGTTGTGCGTGTCCTACCCTAAACCTGAAATGGACAATCCTCCAAGGAGTCTTGATTTATTTTAGTGATAATTATTTCTCAGAAAGTGTTGTTTGGTACTAGGGTAGTTATTACCTCTAGAGCTTTCAATAAACATGAATTATAATGATGTTATTAATTTATATACTGTATTACATGGTTTTTACTTAATTTGTACAAGTTTGTATCTCTCTGTCTTTTTTTAATAACATGAGGGTCTCGGTGTCTGATGCTTGTGTAGCTTGCTCACAGTCTCATACAGCATTTACCACAATGGAGACCAGGAGCTCCTGAGACTCCTTGGGAACCGTGACTCCCACAGATCCTATTCTGGGATCTTAATCCTGCAGTGCACACACAATAGACATTCAGTTCTTTGCTGAATTGAACTAAAGTCCAAGTGTTTTTTGAAAGTCACTGTTTGCTGAGATCCAGGAAGTAGACGGCATGAAGTCCAGGAATGTTAGCTGCTTTCTAGTTCAGGCCTCTTCCTCCACCAATGAAGACTGAGGCCAAGTCGTTGAGGCTATGTGCCTAGGACTAGTGGGAAGGAAAAGATGGAATCCAAACATAAACCACATCCACATAGTAAATGACTCTTCAGAGCTGTACAAATATGCAAAGAAACAGATGGATTCAAAAATCATCTCACTCTAATATTAAAAGCGGCCTCTTCTATGTCTTATGGTGAAGAGGAAGGAGAAGGAAGAGGAGAGGGAAGTGGCTCCTCCCCGATAAGGCAGCCTTTCTCCCCCAGAGGGGCCTTGAGAGGTGGAGGGGTTGATGGAGGGAGTAGGGCAGGTGCTCAACCTGTGCCGGGTAACTGCCTGCAGACAGTTTTTGCCTTGAGACAGCTTGCTCTTCCCTTCTTCAAGTACAAGCAGCAGTTTGCTCAAGTCTGAGCAGCAAAGGGCTGGGGGCTGTGGAGTGTTTGTTCTCACCTCCCGCAGGTCTCCAGTGATGACCTGGCAAGTTGCCATGCACCTAAACGTTTGATTGAGTGGTACGTATTCCTCCTACCCTGACCACTCCAAAAGTCCCAGTTCATTTATTTCTAGTAATTGGTCCTCTGCTGTGGACTGAAAAACATAATATTTAAGGAAAACCTTCGTAAGTCAGAGGAAGACCGATCATGCGTTTCTTTGCTTTCGTTCTTTAGAAAGCGACATGGTATTTAATGAAACATTAGTGGTTAAATCCAAACATTTTTCCTTGGAATTACAATTAATTCAGCTTAGTATAACTCAACAAATATTTACTGACTATTTGTCTGTAAGATGCTTATTGTGCAACAAGTGTCCTGTGATAAACAGTAAGAGTTTCAAACTGTGAATAAACAAATATGTTTAGGAGTATATTTTATTGTGCCACTAGAGTCATTTTACTCCTTGTGTTTAGGAAATAACCCAGTAAAAATGCACCTTGCTATTCTTTCTGTGTTTCGGACAAGCACAGGCATGCTAGTTCAGTCTCAAACAACTCTCCGGGGAGCTGCAACATGTCCTGGTAAGTGGCAGTTGGTAAAACATCTATTGGATTTCAGCTTTGTCTTTGAAATAATAGCCTGATCGTGTTTCCAATGAACATGTCTGGAGTTAGTGCTGATTTTCCTTTGTACTGTGTATCTTTTAATAAAAAGACAAAGCACTAACTTTTTTTTTAAGAAGAAAACATCTCTACAAGGAAACTTACTAAAACATTGATCTTTCATCTAAAGCTGCTTCTCACATTCCTGAATCTGATGGAATTTCCATCCAGTTGGTGCCTTCTTCATCCTTGTGTCAGTAACAAAGCCAATCCAGGCCCGTCTTTCTAGAACTGTTAAATTGCATACTTTTGCACTCTGTGTTCAGGCCCAAATAATACCTATCAGCTTTTGCATCACAGCGCCCTGCAGTATACTCCAATTAAACCTAGAATAACAAGCAGATAGCAGCAGGGAATAAAATAATAGAAAATACTGGAAAAACATTACAACAACTAAAAGGAAAGTTCCATTTCGCTTTTATGGGAACTAACCTAGCTCCTTGCGGGCAAGGTGATTGCAATGAATTCCTCAAGGCCTTTGTTTATGGCTACTGAAGGAAGTGTGACTCGAGGGTATGCTGTTCCAGGTGGCGAAGGAGGAATGAAGTGTAATTTTGCCTTTCATCAGTGGAAGTAATAAGGATTTGAGAAATTATATGGTGGATGGTGCTGTGTAGCTTCGTGAACTACTTTGCTGCGTTTTCCCCTGAGTGTGACAACATGTTAATGTAACCATGTTTTGCCTCGTGCTGCACAAAAGCCCTAGAAATGAATTTTTGATGGTTCCGAATGAACCTTATGAGGAAATCAGGAAAAACTGTCAAAATATGAAAAGAACAGTTCTTACAATATGTCTTTAAAAAAATAAAACGTGTTTTGGAAGAAAGCTTTGTTTGGGCTTTTCTCGCCACAGGCCTGTCTGGGTTTGTACTCTCCAGTGGAAAAGCAGCGCTGCTTCTTTACAGCCCCTCCTTTCGTTCTGCTGCAATCACCCAGCCAGTGTGCAACGCACCCACCATTTCCAATCACAGATTTCTTTCTTACTGCCGCTATGGGGTTAAGGCATATGATGGAATTTGGAAGAAAATAAACATCGCCTATAATAGGCCAAGATAGCAAACTCTGACAAGTGGGATCCATCAAAAGCAAACCTGGGTAATGATCAGTGGAGAAAATAAAGCCTTCATTCTCGGCTGCTGAGAGGGATACAATCCAGCAAGCTATTCTTTCATTTCATCGTTCACGTGAGTCTAAGTACATCTAGCACCCCGAGGGGGTAACACAGTGGAAAGACTCCATGCTTGAAAACAGAAAAAATTCTAAAATTACAAACACATCTAGCTGGGAACCATCAGAGTTTTCCACATTTTAGAGGATTTTATTTTCAAGTTCTCCTTCAGTTCACAGAAAAGCCCTACTTCCTCTTTCTTGGCCAAAGGACTGGGCCCTGGACAGGAGTTCTGGAAAAGCCTACAGAGACTCTAGGAGCTTCCCGACATGGTGGCAGCAGCTGGCAGACACCTGTGGTGCTATGCCTGTCGGTTTAATCTTGCACCTTTGGCTAATGGGCACCACATTGTCTGGTAGTGCTTTTCCTGGAACGGCCTTAATGACTGTGAATAATACTTTGAAAGGCCCAACACCTGATCTTCCATTAACAGACCTGGCTATTTTGCTTTTAAATATCTAAAAGCGCCAATTATCTTGAAAATCTCCAATTAAGTGTACTGGATTGAATTATAGAACTGCATATTTCAGGAAACTCCTCTTGCATTCCAAATTTGTCCAGTCGAGGTAGAGTCTTCCTGGTGAAAACATTTCCTTTTAGCTTTCTGTACTTTGTCACGTTTCAGAGTACTTACTTTACAATGTCTCTCACCCTTGGCAACAGAGGGGAGGAGTCCTGTTGACATTCACCCTCCTGAGAGGTGGTAAGCGACATCTCCCCAACATCCTTACCTGACGTGTATGATCAGAAGCACATAGCAAAATGACACCTTGTTGCTTGCTGTGGGAATGTATAGGGCCACTAGAAGGTAGACAGGACCTAAAGTCAAAATTATTTCTGCTCCAAACAGAGAGCCATTTGCGGGGGCAGAGTTGCCTCATCCTGGATGGAGAACTCAACCTGTGGTTATTGGCAGAATTGGATGCCATCATAAGGAGCCTGGAAACCCCAGGTTTAGGTACGGAATAATTAAGAAACGTACAGTAATAATCTCAGTTGTGAAAAGGCTGAGGGAAAGAAACAACCATTGAGGAATTTTAATAAGGGATTTGTCCAGCTTTCAAACCATGTTCAGGAGCATCTCCTGAGCAACTAGTGATAGGAGCTCAGGAAATAAGTTCAGCCTCACAATTGACCAGTTTCTAAATTCATCTGAATTATGAATTTATTTTCATAATTTTAAAACAATTCCGTACATCTTTGAATGTGTTTATTTCTGCTTATACCTTCTGTAGCTACTGGTAGAATATTGGAGAGGCAAGGTGGGGGTGGTGGGGATACCGTCAAATGTTTGGATTTTTACCTTTCTGCTAGAAGAGTAGATTTGTATTTACATTTATTTGCCATCAGCAAGTTTGAGCATCTGGTTATATGCCTAAGGACTATTTGCATTTCTTTTTCTAAGAACTTTTAATTGTTGCCTCTTGCCCGTTTTTCTATCATGTTATTGGTCTTTCTCTTCTCCACTATTAGAAGTTCCTTACATATTACGGATATTAGCTCTTTGTGTTTGTGGTATGTGTCACAAATCTATTTCCCTAGTTTGTCTTATATCTTGTACTTTGCTATTGCAAATGTGTTTTAATTTTATACAGCTACATTTATTAGTATTTTCCTTTGTTGTTTCTGCATTTTGAATCATGATGAAAGCTTTGTGCATTTTTAAGTAAAGAAGAAATTCACTCTTTTTCTTCTCATACTTGTGTGGTTTTATTTCCTACCTTTAAATCTCTAAACTTTTTGGAATTTTTCTGGTGTCCATTGTAAGGAATAGATCCTATTTTATCATTTTCCACATTGCTATTTGGTTATTTCTATACCACCTATTAAGAAATCCATCTTTTCTCCACTGATTTGAGATTCTGCCTTTCCCATATACTAAATTTCCACATGCAACTATGTCTATTTCTGGATTTTCTATTTTTATTGTTCCACTAGTCTGCCTGTGTATTCATGAACCAATATCATGCTATTTTTAATTACATAGACTTTATCTTTTATATCATAATAATAATTTATGTCATTTTAGATACGGTAGGAATGCTTTCCCTACTCCACTTGAGGCATTATGCCCCTTTCCCAGGTTTTTGTAGTTATTCTTGCCTTTTTTTTCTTCCAAGTGAACTTTCTACCCACCTTGTCTAGCTCCAGGAAAAAATACCTGTTATTTTACTGAGATGGCATTAAGCTTATAAATCAGCCAAGAGAGGACTGACATCTTCACAGCACTGTTTTACTCCCAAGGCATACTGCCTGGCTTTCCGTTTTTCAGTAAACTTTGTAGTCTTAGGCGTGTTTTATGATTTTCTTCATATAGAGTTTGTATATTTCTTAATCTTTTAAGTTTATGCCCAATGTTTTTTTTTCCCTGAATGTAAATAGAGTCTTCTATTTTTTCTTTTAACTGGTTTTTGTTTTATATGTGAGGGCTATTTTTTAAAATATCAACTTAAAACAATTGTGCTAAATTATCTTATTATTAACAGTGGTTTTGCACTGATTTATTTTATGGGGAAAGTTAAAAATGTGTAATTCTATCACCTGTATGTACTTCTTACTTTTTAATTCTTATGCTGCAATTTGCATTCTCCTGTTTTATTACTTTGGCCCAAATCATGAACACAATGTTCAATCATAGCTCCATTGCTATTTAAAAAGCTTTTCACAAAGAATACAGTCGATTGTCTGGGTGACCCCTTTTCTTTTTCTCATTTTGCTCTCCTTGTAGTAGAGATGCTAGTAACTAGTAGAGTTCCCAATGTGGAGCATGAGAGAGACAAAGGGAATCTAAGAAGTGGGATAACGTACAATTAGGAATTCAGACCTTTGAGTATTTATGGTTCACATGAAATGTATCATTTAACTGCCAATATTGAAATGCTTCATTTATTTGGGAGCTGCTGAGATAACAGCTCCCTTAATTATCAAGAGCCTACATGCTTACAGATATATTTAACTTGAATAATTTCTTTTGCCTGTATAGCGCAAAGGATGAGTAAAGGACTTAACCTGGATAGGGAGACCTACATTTCATACCTTCTGCCTGAGTCAGAAAGCCATTTCCCCACAGTCATCCTAACATTTATTTAGGGTTTACAAGGTCCTATGTCCAATATTAAGTGTTTCATTTCTTTGGATACATATAACACACCAACCTGAGTTCTGGAGATCTTATGTAACTTGCTCAAAGTTATACAACTCGTAAAAGGTGGTGGTAGGACTGAAAACCCAAGACTGTCGGGCTCTAGACTGCCTCCTGGGAGGTCCGTTATTTCAAACTGTGGCCCCTGGTTTGGAATATAAACATGTACTGACATGAAGTATCTTTGAGCAAGTTTTTCCAGGTTGTGTAGGTTCCACGGCTGCTCCTGAAACAATGATCAATTATCTTCAAGTTGCTGTTATCTTCAATTGCCATTAATAATATTAAATATTCAGTCAGGTTTAAGAAGCCATTTGGCCATGTGGCTTGCCACATCTGCTGACTGCAGAAAATGACTCTGTCTGTTACCTTGACAAATTGCATTTCAGTCTCTTGAGGAAGATATTCAAATCAGATCATCGTCCTCACTTTTGCTCCCGCGCTACGTCTGGCTTTACTGTAGTCCATTTCCTGAAACTTCTGACAGAACAAGCAACAGTTGGCATGTATTCAGGCTTCTCTCTCTGCTTCCACCTGCGTTATTTAGAGTAAAGCTTTAGAAAATTAAAAAAGAGACTCCAGAATGAGTTGCTGCCTTCTTTTAGAGAATGAACTTCACATGCCTCTGGTACTCTCTTCCATATTAAAAGCAAAGTTATTTTTTAAATACTCTTTATGCTTTTATGAAAATGTTATGTGATTTTAAAAGTAATATGCATAAAGACAATAAGAAAGTTAAAATGAAATCTTTTTTTCATTAGCAAGTGTTCAGTGATATGTCAAATCTTGACATAACCTAATTTGTCTTCTTTCAACTTAACTTTTGGGTTTCCTGATTCTAATTTTTCAAAAGTTGACAGACGTCATGTTATTGTCACTAATTTCTCCCACTCAGTTCTCAGAGGTTCATTGTTCCAAGGAAGAAATTATTATCTCCCTTCTCCCCTCCACTGGTTCAGCTTAAGAAAGTGAGGCAGATTATGGATCTTTTATATGTGCCTCAGTACAGGCTGGTTTTTGATTCTGGAGTATCTTGAGTCCTGTTCTAGAAAGTTCCAACTTGCCTGCTCTTCAGTCTTTGTAGGATCTTTGTGGAAAAAAGTAGGGAAGGTAAAAGGATGAGTTTGCTATGCCCCAACAGGAGGAAGCCCGTGAGCTGACAGCTACCAGGGGGCACCTGTTCTAATACATAGTTAAGCAAGAGCTTCCAAAACTGACAGACAGGATCTGGCTCATCCACAGAGCAGAAAAGCAAAGTCACTTTGCTATCAGTCCGCTACACATACTTATCTAAAACTCCCGCAGCCTTCCTTTTGAAGATCAGGATATAGCTTTTTCCATGGACTACTCAGTCAGTGATGTTCAAATGGCTAATTTAGCACAACTCCATTGGTGGACTCTCTAATTTACTGTCTAATTTGGGTCCCACCACTGTTGTGGGCAGGTTGCTGACCGCTCAGTCCACATCTCCTGATAATTGTGGCCTGAGAAAAATTAAGAATTTGGAGGAGTACTGTCAGCATTTTGGAAAAGCTTTTGTTTCTCCATGGTCTAAGCTTAGCACTGATGCCCTGGAGCCTGGTGGCAGCTCCATAGAAGAATCAGCTTTGTTTGCAGGGATACACCTAGGTGTTGTGGGCTTGATGCTCATATAACTTGATGGAACTTCTTTAAGTAAAAGGGCACAAAAATTTCTTACTTTTCTTATGTTACAAAATATGAGGTCATGTGAGCACATTGGTAAGGTCTTGGAAAGGGTCCAATTAAGTCTATTTCCCCTATGTGGGTTTCTGCAGCAACTCATCTCATGCTCTTAACGCATGCCCATCATGGGATCCCTTTCCTCTTCCATAACTTTTCCTTAGTTATAGACCTTTTTTTCTGGATGGCTTTCTCCTTGTTCCACCCTCTTTATTGCTAGGTGATCATATGGATGATTTGCTGGGACAGCTTGGTTTAGGTTATTCTGACATAGTCATTAAGAGCACCCCTTTTCACTATCTAAACTGCCCTAGTTTGGATGATAAGGTTTGCCACTTTCTTATTGCTTTTAGCAACTTTATTAATATACTCCACTGTTACATTACATGTTGTTCATATGTAACTGCTTCGTTTACGGCCATGTTGACTTTTCCTCCCAACCTGACTTTGGCTCCCCACTGTCCTCCCCAATCATAGTTAACATCTGAGTTGGAAACAGTCAGGGCCTGGGACTGGAGGCTTTATCATCAGCCGATCCTTCAGCAACTTCAGCAAAGTATCCAGACTTATTTGTGAAACCAACAGTGCAAAACTGGAATGTTCACCCACATAACAGTTATTCTGCCTGAATATACCAAACCGTCCCCTGAACCCTGAAACTGACCTTCCTCGTATCCCTTCCTAAGTATTATCACGTAAAATTGTGTGAGCCAGAGTCTTCCTCTTACCATAACAGAATATGACATTTGGAAAGAAAAATCGTAATCATTGTTTCTTTGAGGGGTGAATATTCATGGTCTATTTATATGACATATACCTTGACAAAGTGGATTGTATTAATTAGGTTTCAGTCTAAGCTGCTGTATGTGAGATGGAGTAAGCAATAAAGAGATCACAAGGATTCATTGAAAACTACTAGTGCCCACTGACCAGTGGTTCAGACTAAATAAGAGGTGGCTGAGAGCCTCAGGCACCCTCGGCAGGAGGAAATATGGGTTGGTGTTTGGAGTCAGGCTTTGGAGTTAGACTAGGGTTTGAATTTGTTCTCTGACTCGTGAACTTAATTAAGTAGTCTAGAGTTGGTTAGTTAATGTCTCTGAGCCTTAACTTAATTAACTGGTAGTCTTGAGTTAGTTAATGTCTCTGAGCCTTGATGTCTTCATCTGTAAAGTTGGTATAACGATACCACCTACCTCATGGGGTTGTTGTAAAAAAAGGTGAGACACTATACATAAAGCACTAAGCATGCTGCTAAGCTGTGGCTGCCATAATTGTCATCATCTGTATATCTCTCTTGTATTCTACTGGCATTTTTGGCATCATTTTAGAAGAGTAGAATTGTGATGATGGGAAAGCACTGAGGATAAACATTAGAATCAGGAGGAATCTAGGTTCCTTACTGACTGGCTCTGGGCCCATGGATAGGTAATTTCTCTGCATCTTAGTCTTCTCAATTACCAAGGGTAGGATCACCTGTCCCAATGTCCTCAGAAGGAGATCGTGTGAACCAAATGGAATCATACATTACTTAAAAACATACAAAGTGTTATATGCAGATATGATGGATTTATTGTTGCTGTTTTGTTATGAAGATTAAGGACCAGAGGAGCTTTGGTGAGGGTGTCTGCCTGATGGGGATTCATCAGCAGAGGCTACTGGAACACCATCGCTCACAGTTTGCTGTGTTCCACTTGTGTCTAATACTGGTTTTTAACTTGGCCATATCATCATAAAGAAGAACACTTCTTTTAAATGCACTGTGTGAAAGACATGATGCCCTAATTTAGTCCTCCTCACCTCCAGTGCTGGGGTCAGGGGACATGGCTCCAGCACCAACACTGCCCCATCTAGATGCAGGACTTTGAGGAGGTCAGTTGACATCTGTTATCATCTCTACAGCGTGGAGTTGAGAATAGGTTTCCCAAAGCAGTCCACTGACTACTCTGCCACCCACGTCCACCCAGGTCTAAGTGATCACTGATCTCTGGAGTGATCACTTAGATCACTTGGATCACCTGGAGTGTCATAAGTCCTAATTGACTTGTCTAATCTTACTGCCTCACCAACCCCTTCCTCCACATCTGTTCCACATCACAGGTCAATCTTTTCCAATGGTCACCTTCAGTGTCTTCCTGTTGCCCCTAGGATAAAGACAAGCCCCTTCCTTAGGCCTGTAAGCCTTTTCTGGTCTGGCCTCACTGCCTATTTACCTTGCTGTGCCTTGTCACTCCTCTCTAGCTACACTAGCTTCTTTGGCCATGCTGTTCCTACCCCTTTGCTTAGTCAACGCCTATTCTCCCTCCTGCCTCCAGCCCACATACTACTTCCTCAGGAAAGCTTGCCCTGGACCCCTGACCGGAGCAGACCCCCTATTCCTGACTCTCCCAGCACTGGCCCTCTCCTTCATAGCTCACATCAGCTTTGCAACTTTACACGAGCTTGTAATAATGTTTGATTCCTCCTTGTCTCCTCCTCTGAACGTAGCCCCTTGAGGACAGAACTCAGGTTTATCTTTGTTCACTGCATATCTTCATGTACCTGGCATGTGGGGGTGCCAAATAAACACTTTTTGAATGAATCCCAAAGTGAATGAAATATACACGAACCATAAGGTAATTTTAAAAATTCCACATATTGTGATTCTATGCTTTTTTATCTATTAGTTCAGTGTTATTGAGTATGATTCTTATATGAAATGTCCCAATAAGGTCCTATTATTTCTAGGCATCTAATTTCTAGGAATCTAATTCTAAGGACTTAATAAATTAAGTGGACACAGGTATTTTGGAATTCTTTCAAGCACTTAAAATATGAGCCGTTTAAGTAAGAGAACCAGAATTCCAGAAGAGCCCCTGGACCGATGCTAAGCAAGGCTTCTCTGTGGACCTTCCTCAGGTCAAAGCTGCCCAAGTTCCCTGCTGATTGAAGCTGACATGATGATGGCACAGAGAGCTTGGCTGTTTGTGAGCCCATGGGGTGTTGCTGCCTGCGATGTTCCGGTCGTCTTTGTCTGGTCTCAGTCCTGTGAACCCTCTCTCACTCTTCCCACTCTTCTGGACTGTGGTTGATCTATGAGAGGTCACCCAAGCCTCTGGTGAGCACGAGCCCCATTCTGCTTAGTAAGTCTGTAAATTCCAGGAGCAGCCTCTTGCCTGATGTGTGGCCCCCTCCTGGTCTCCACTGGGCTTGGTATTCAGCTCTCTTTCCCTCATTATGTCCTGGGCTCCTAGCAGATCTGCCTTTCAATTCCCCAGAGTGACTCAGGGTGACTTCATGATGGGTTTCATTGTGACATTTTCAGTTTAAAGATTTCTTTTTAAAGATTGACACCTGAGCTAACATCTGTTGCCAATCTTTTTTTTCTTCTTCTTCTCCCCAAAGTACCCCAGTACATAGTTGTGTATTCTAGTTGTAGGTCCTTCTGGTTGTGCTATGTGGGACGCCACCTCAGCATGGTTTGATGAGCAGTGCTAGGTCTGCGCTCAGGATCTGAACTGGTGACATTCTGGGCCACTGAAGTGGAGCGCGCAAACTTAACCACTCAGGCACTGGGCCGGCCCCAGTTTAAAGGTTTTTAAAAGGCGCTACTTTCATTGACAGTGAGAGAAAACCACTCTGATCCAATGAAATACATCCTCTGAGGTTTAAACTACATTGAGAAACAAGGTTCCTGAAGTGAAAAAACTTACTTTCTATAGGAGAAAATGGGTGAAAGAAAAGGAGAGTCAATAATTTGAGTAAGAATTCCTCATGAGGCAAATTTGACAAAGTTAAGGCAGTAACAGTGTGCATGCGGATCACCTTAGAAGCAGGTGAGTGTAGGCTTCAGAGCTGAGGCTCAGAACTGCTGATTCAGTCAGCCTGGAGTGGGGCCCATAAACTGACCTTTTAAAGAACTGCTGGTGATTTGCATGCAGATGCTCCTGGACCAAGCTTTTAACTCTAAGTGAAGAGTTATGAGATATTCGTATCTAAGTAGAGTGTGATTCTGGCTATCACATTGACTGGAGGCCTCTTAACTGTTTCTATAACTGTAAAATTATCCATGCTTGTTATACAGAATTAGAAAATATTAAAAAATACGAGGAATAAAATAAAAATCCCCTGTAAACCAACTACTCAGAAATAACTTTAGCAACATTATGTATACATGCTCCCTATATATGTATATAATTAGTATTATTACAAATACCTATTATACTTTTAATATATAATGTACACAAATATATTTTACATAATATTTTATATTAATATATATTGTATATTTAATACTAGAAAAAATACACAAAATATTGCTAAAGTTGTTTATATGCAACATATCTGTTTACTAATATACACAGAAACACACACACATAAATTATTTTTAAAATTTGGAATAATAAAGTTTGTATTTCACTTTTTTCATCTAATATTATGTTGTGACATTTTCTCCTGGGATTTGATATTCTTCAAATACATGATTTTTAACAGCTATGTGACATAGAATGCTATGATTAAAATGAATTATTAGTTTATTTTTGGCCACCAATATTGTTTCTAAATATTCATTATTGTGTCAATGAACAGTCTTGTTACTGAAGGTTTGGTCTCTGATCCCGATGCCAGTCCAAATAACGAGAACAGAGTCTTGGAGAAAAAGGAAAGAGTTTACTTTGCCAGGCAGAGGGAGCAAAGCAAAGGGCCACTGCCCCAAAAGTTGCTTGCTCCCTGTTAAGAAATGGGTAAGGGTTTTTATCTGGGGTTTTAGGTAGGGGAGGGGGGGCTGTTGACTTCTTGGTCAGCATTCTCCCATCGGCCTGTGTCTGGGGCTGCTTCCAGCAGAGGAGACAAAGGATTTCTCAGATGAGTGGCCTTGGCTGTTTATCTCCATGGTGGAGGTAGACTGACATCAGGAAGCCGAGGAGTTGGGCCTGGGAAACTTTGGTTTCTTGATGTTCTCTGGACATTAGTTTCTCTGTAAAAGAACTTCAAGGTCCTGGGATTAGCCACAACTTTAGTGGGAGCCCAGTGGGAGGTCATCTGGACTTTAACAATTTGTAACTTCTATTTGGCTCTATAGTTCAGGGAGTCAGAGGTTAAAGAAATAAGCATTTACATATGAGCGTGACTAAGGAACCAGGGAACTCAAAGTGTGTGCTTTTAGTTTTAACCCATATATGTGGGGTTCACTGTAAGGGAACCAATATCAGAGCTGATATTAAGTAAGAGCCAGTAACAGTCTTGAGATTACATTTAAGATTACTTTTTTTTTTTTTTTTTGCTGAGGAAGATTCGCGCTGAGCTAACATCCACTGCCAATCTTCTCTTTTTTGTATGTGAGCCACGACCAGGGCCTGGCCACTGATAGATGAGTGGTGTAGGTCCATGCCTGGGGAGCCGAACCTGGAGTGCTGAAGCCGAGTACACTGAACTTAACCACTAGGCCACTGGGGCTGGCCTGAGCTTACATTTTTGTCTGTATCTTTGTTCATTTTAATTTGTCTCCTTGAACAAATCAACGAAAGGGAAAATTGTGTTCTAATTTAACTTCTCACTGGAAATGAGTCAAGAAACGTTTCCAGAATGAGCTCATTGAATCGCTTTCCAAAGCTCTTGTTCTCAGAGGAAGGAAAAGAGCCTGGGAAAGCCCCTCCCCTGTGTCCCCATCTCCTCCCAGCCACACAGCTCTTCCCTCTCCCTCCATTAGCACCTATGGAACCAGTGGGATACCTTGTTAACTTTGGCATTTGGGGCAAGGACAGCACTAAAGCTACCTTAGTGGCTATTTCAGGAAAGCTTTTCTGTGTGGCATTCGTATATCTCAGAGGATATAATTTGGCTCACAGAATATTTGAGTCCATGTAGCAGAACTTTGCTATGCTGGAGCTCAGGTAGAGAAACATACCATAGTGCTAAGGAAACAACCCACAGAACCTCAGCAGGTAGGACGTCATGCTTTGGAAGAAGTAAATATTGATAATAACTGATTAGTGAGATGTCAGAATCACTGGAGAGATGAAATCATTAATTAAGACTTAATCTGTTTTTAGATATAGTAGACTAGACTTTTTTACCATTTCCAGCATCATCAGCCTTAGTTAAACCATGACATGAATGCAAAGTGTTATTTCCACCACCCGAGTTTTAGAAATTAGCCCCATAAAATGTGCTTTGGTGCACTGAGAAAACATAAGTTTAGCTCAATTTCAATTGTGGGAAATGAGAATTTGGAGTGATGACTTAGAGTTTCTAAGAAAAAGGAAATTCAATAGTGATATGATTTGATGCACACTCCTTCCTTCAGCTAATGCAGATGGGCTGGTTGTTCCAGTGGTGTTTTTTGGCAGCTTATCTCGGGGAGGTATGTGTGATCTGTGCCTCAGAAGGCTTGTTTGCAGGACTTCTTTGTGCTGTCGCTGGAATGGGAGGCAACTTTTGTTTTAGTCAGGCCCATCTCACAGGCATGGGATACGCCCCATGCTCACACCAGCTCTGGACTCTTCTGCTCCCTTCCACTTCTGCCATCACTGCGTCCTCCACCACCTACATCTCCTCTCCTCTCCTATGTCCCTGGTGTGTCTCTTCTTGGTGATCTGCCACACGTGGCCCTTGCGTGGAAGTCCCTGCCCACTGCTGCCCTTCACTCTGTCATGCTCTTGTTTTTTGGGTGTTACTACTGGCAGTCTGCCTGTTTGGGGCTGATCCCCGGCTACCCCCACTTTCTGTGACAGCTTGAACGATGTGCTCAGCCTCTTTAAGCCTCCGTTTCTTTATCCATAAAACAAGGCTAATAGGACCAATGTCATGAGGTTTTGAGGAGTAAGTGAGGTAATAGATGTCTGGCACACAGGAAGGATTGAGTGTTCGCTGCTATTGATATAAAGTCAGCTGTGAGCTCCTCAAAAGTAAGGGAACTGGCTTTAAATTTCCTATTTCATCTCCCCAGGACTTAGCATGGGGTAGAATGTCTGTTGATGCTCAACACGTACTTGTTATTTGACTCTTTTCCTTAGAGTTTGGTGTTTTTCTATCAGCACAATGTTTCTGGGAGACGTCTGGCTTTCCTGATTGTGACTGGTGTGGGATCTGGCCACATAACTCCGAGGCTGCAGCCTCTTTCCCATTTTATACCTGATCAGTGATATCTTCATAAATGTTTACTAATCAGATCTCCAAAAAAAAAAAAAAAAAAAGAAGCCCTACTGTGAAGCATTTGTGGATTTCTGCAGCGTAAATTTCTGTGGTTTCACATGGCCAATTTTGAGCTACCATTGTAAAGTGGACTTGCTCACAGAAGCCCTGAAAGTTTTGCAATTGTCTCTCCAGAGCCACTTGGCACACTGCCATTCCACCTCTCTGAAACTGGAAACTAGAGGTCTTGGGGGTGCATAACTCTGACATCAGAATTCCCTGTCTGTGGACTGGTGTCCCCAGTGCCATTTAACTTTCCTGAGACCCCCTGATTGAAATCCACATTCATGTTCAGAGTCCGTCCTCGGGGTCACTTGGCTTCACTTTGGTCCATGTTATTGGGTCTCCGTCATGATCCTGGATGTCACAATGAGAAATGTCCAAATTTACTTGCTTTACAGACTACCATTTCATCAAAAGGGGGACACTTGCTTGTCATATGTATGCAGAATGGATCTAATTAGGAATAGCAACAGATTCTTTGGAATTATGGTCAGTTCCTGCAGGAGAATTTTTCTTTCTAAGCCATCATTTAGTTGTTAAGTGAACAATGACAGTGCCAGCAGTAGCTGTGTCCCTGGGCATATCCCACAGGGCTGTCACATACGGCCGCACAGGTTGTACACAGCACAGCTCCATTGGCTACAGTGTGAATGATGCCCCCTGGAGTTGTGCAATGCTACTGCCCTTTCTATTTTTACTTAGACGTATCCCCTACCATACACAGGGGAGAAGTTGATAACCAAATAGCTGGAACATCAGAAACGCCTAAAGTGTCCAATAGAGTAGTTTCTCCCACTCAGAACTATAAAAAGGGGTCAGCCAGTCTAACCGTATGGCAAATAAATGGCCTTATATCCAATTTAGCAAAGATTTATGGAGTGGTTACCACATATAAGGACTCTGCTAAGTGCAGTTATTATAATGCCCGACAAGCCCAGCACAAATTTGCAGCTGCCAGTCACCTTGCCTTCGAAATCCCTTTGATAAAAGAGCACTCTATTTACCTTCTGTTGGCCGAATCAGACAAATTCATGTATTCTATTGTGCCCCCTGCTGGGTGCAATTGGGGCAAAGAAAATGTACAGAACGTGGTCACTGTCGAAGAGCTTCCTATCTTTTTGGGAGACCACATGGGCACGTATGACATCCTTTGAGAATGAAAGTAAGCATACCCCTCAACAGTGACATCGTGACATTGTTTAAAGCCCAAACATATAAGAAGTCATCTATCTAGACAAATATTGTCCACTCTAAACTAATTACTTTTGGAAACTGAATAATTATCCCCATGCTGTTGCTGTTGTCCAGATTTTATTTGTATTTCCCCTTTAGAAATTGCTTGCAGAATGTGTGATACATTCCTTTTCTTTTCCTCCCCAAAACCCCAGTGCATGGTTGTCTATCCTAGTTGTAAGTGCTTCTGGTTTTTCTGTGTGAGCTGCCACCACAGCATGGCAACTGACAGATGGGTGGTGGGGTTCCGTGATTGGGAAACAAACCCGGGCCACCAAAGCAGTGAGAGCGCTGAACTTTAACCACTAGACCCTCGGGGCTGGCTCAATACATTCTCTTTAATGGCCACAGTTAACACAATTTTTGGAGGGTGGATTTAGGGCTAATTCTTTGGTAAACTTACAAGCTTCTAAACTGCCTTTGAGGATGTGGCAGATATTGTAGGTTGACTCACTCAGTCTCAATCTCAAGCCCCAGTCCCCCTGCCTTCCTTTGTTACAGAGGCTGGGAAGCTGAAAGGTTGAATCTTTTGGCTTTTGTGTGCAGCTCAGGTGGCCAGGCAATAGCATCCTTGCTAATAATGTGTAGGTGGGAGTCCCTGGGAAGATTCTCTTCGCTGTTTAAATGGCAGTCTTAAGTGGAGGAAGTCTTTGGCCCTTTGCCTTCTTCCACGTCTGTGTACAGGATACCAGCAAGGAGTATCAACCAGTTTACAAAAATGAGGGCACCCTGAGGACAAGAGCCACTTCCTAAGGATAGTTGGGCAGCATAATAGGAGGTGATGGTGTCCTGACAACATCACGGAATGGCCATCCCAGCCTTGGGCTTTGTGCCTCTGGATATCCTGTTATATGGGCAAAATATACCTTTGATTTAGTAAGCATCTGTTCATCTGGTTCCTTGATTTACAGAGGAATGGATTCCTAATAGACTACTGAAGACAATTCCGTAAGAGGAATTCTGAACTTGTCTTGAGCCATAGCAGAATTATTGAGGAAGTATTGTTTTCCATCTGTACAAGTTTAGGCTTTTGATAACTGGAGGCAAGGAAGGGAGCTGACACTTACTGAGGGTCTCCTCTGATCTAGGCACACTTCCAAAGTTACTTCCTTTAATGAAGTCAATGAAATCAGAGTTGCTATCATTCCCACAGCCACTAAATGGGAGGGCTGGACTTCAAACTGAGGTTTCAGTGACTTCCAAGCTTGGGATGTGTGTCGTGTGTGGGGGTGGGGAGGACCAAGGGGCATTTCAGGTACAATGTTGACAAGAATAAGTCTAAGTAGAGACGACAATGAAAAGCTTGACCTGGCCAGATTTTAGAATTCATTTTGAGAAGTACAGGAAGATAAATGTGGGCAGAAAAAGTAGAGGCAGATTATGGAGGGCCATGAATCTTAATCCAGTGACGAGAACCATTAGTTAGTGGGAAGCAGTTGCATATGCCTTCGAAGGGGAATGAGGTGGTGTGCTCTCAGAAGCGTTATCTGGCACCAGGTTTCACTCTAAATAAAAGAGGAAATAGACTTAATCGAAACCAGATTAGATTACTTTTTAGGAGCCTACTTTTGCCAATATGGTATTTTTTAGACTGTAAACCTTGAATGCCAGGGACAATTGCTGTTCCTGCCTGATATATAGAAGTTTTGGCCATTTCTTATCTAGAACCACCCAATCTGCCCTGAAGTCTGCTGAGGGTGGGAGAGGATTGCTTTCTAGAGGCTGATGCTTGGCAGGAGGCCCCTTGTAGCCTCAGGGTTAGGCAACGCTTTGTTCCAAAGCACCACAGGCCTCTCTTTGCTTAACGTAAAGAGACACTAAGTGTCCAGGAAGCATGACATGGGACAGTTTTATTGTGATGGTTCTGTTTCAGTGGGTGACAATGCCGAAGCCACTCATTGCTTTCCAGTGGGCATTTTAAATTTCCTTCAAATACTATTACTCTCCCAAGAGGCACCTTGTGTTAGTCAGCTCTGACTGCTCCAACAAAATACCATAGACTTGGGGACTTAAACAATAAACGTTTGTTTCTCACAGCTCTGGAGGCTGGGAAGTGCTAGATCAAGGTGCTGGCAGATAACGGTCCTTGGTGAAGTCTCTCTTTCTGGCTTGCAGAAGGCTGCCATCTTGCTGTGTGCTCACATGACCTCTTCTTTGTGTGTGGGCGATGGAGGGAGAGCTCTGGTCTCCCTTCCTCTTCTCATGAGGGTCACTAATCCCATTATTCTTAAAACCTTCATGACCTCATTTAAACCTAATTACCTCCCAAAGGCCCCTACCACTGGGGGATGGGCCTTTGACATATGAATTTTGGGGGACACAAACATTCAGTCCACGACACACCCCCATTCTCATTCCTCCAGCTTGAAACCCTCCCCTCTTTTTCTTTACTGTCCCTGTTCATGTAATAAAGCAATGGGAAATTGCCTGAAATGGCTGTATTTTTTAATCTTATTTTTTGTTTATTTATGGAAAAGACTATTTTAAAGGAGTTGTAGGTCAAAGCCAGCAAAATTTTAGAGGACTTCAAAGCCAGCTTTTCTGAGTCGTGAGGTCTGGGAGTTCTGCATGATACAGGCAACCACATTTTGCTTACATCATGTCTCCTTAAAGTATTTTGAAATCTTGCCCACACAAATGGATCACTGGGTAGATAGTGAATACAATTACCAACAAATAGTCCAATCGTTTAGAGTATATAATGAGAAACTTCAACCAGGTTTTGGTAGCAGCTGGTGACAACACTCATGGTGACATAACAAGATATCTTAGAGTTAAAAAACAAAAAATAACCACAGTTCCTGAAATAGTAAAATCATGGTGGAAATCTCAAGTTACTTAGAAAAGTTTCCAAAGGACATAGTCATCCCGAGAGCAATAGAATTGAAATAGGCACATTATTAATTTATGTGAAGTTAAAAATACTTTGTATTTTTAATCATAATTTTAGCTTTTAAGTTTAGCTCAGAAGTTCTGCAAATACCTGAAAGAATTTCAGTGTTGCTCACCATGTCTCCTACACACCCTTGTCAAACTGTAAGGATTGCTATTGTTATCAGTTTTTGTATTCATGTTATTTTCCATGTGAAGACAGAGTTTAGAAGTTTATAACCTTGTTTGGTTAATTCCACCATTTTTTGGAGGGAAAGGATGACAATATTCATATTGAATTTGTGGTTCAATTTTGTCTCCTTTTCTTTAGCAATTTTTCACCAGAAGTGAAACAGAACGAAATTTCATTGGGAAAAATGGTTTGTTAGTGGGTGCTGGTGACAGGACCTGTACCCAAAGAACAAGTTCCAGCTCCAATGGTCTGACCTCTGTGAGGGTCAGGTGAGGTGCCCAACACTGATAATTTTATGAGAAGCCTTTGCCAGGTGTTTTTGCAGCTCCCCGAGAAACACTTTCTGCTAAATGGGTTCTGCCTACAGAGAGGGACATGGTGGGGGCATACAGACATGCAGGGTCTGAAATTGAGTGCAGGAGACCTACTTTCTTGGAAAAAGGCATGAAGATGTTCTTTTCTGGTGGTGACTAAACCTTTGGTAAAGTCCAGAACTTGATCATGTGCTTGCCCACTATGTGCCAGGCCCTGCAGGTGCATAACAACACAGGGTCCTGGACAACCACACAATTTATTGAGGAAGATAATATGCAAGGAGACAATGGGATAACAAAATAATTATAGATGGTGATTAGAACAAGACAAGAAACAGGATTCTGGGAGAGAGAAGAATCTTGATTCAGACTCATTTCAGGTACAGTGATTCGGGAGAGCCTGTCTGAAGAGATGGATCTCACTGTAACCCCATGGGTAGAACCAGAGGACAAGCATTCTAGGCAGAGGGAACAGCAGTTACAAAGATGTTGAGATCCTTTTCACTCTGGAAATGAACCGATTTGGGTGACTGTTGAAGAGAGTACATGTCTTTTAACTTATTACCTTTCCTTAAGAGGCCTGCTCTTTTCAGAAGTAGTTGGTCTCATCTGCTCTTGATTTTGGCATCAGGTGTGGATAAGTAGAAGGGCTGATTTTCATATTTCATATCCTGGACCAGATAAAAAGAGGGCTGCATTTTCTGTTTTGTTTCATTGTTGCCGTTGTTGTTTGTTGTTTTTTTCTCAGGGAGCTGTTTTTCAACCAGAAAAAATTATGGCTTTAATGTTAAAATCTGATTAATAATAAAAACACATGCGGGCATGTTTTTTCTTGTTATCTTTTGTTCCACCCAAGATCATGACTATAGGCTTATTTTAAAAGTAGGTGTGCGATATAAATGCATATGTCACTGGAAAATCACACACTTTTGAAGGGCTGTAATCCGTCCCTCGATAAAGCCTGTCAATAAAATCCATTTGATAATAGAGAACCATTTCCCTCGTGTTTTTTGATAAGGTCTGAATAATTTTAAAAATAAGATGGCATTTTATTCTTTTTGATAAAGGCAGTAAAGGCATTGCTTTGAGTTTCAACGTCTGACGCTATTATTACTCAGACAGACTTCATCCTCTTCTGAAACAACGTACTTCTTTTGCTTAAACTGTTGTAATTGAAATATGGAGTTACTTTGACAATAACACAGTTAAAAATATTAAAATTTTAGAAAATATTACCTAATATGTGAAAAGGAAATTTGTATTTGTATTTAAATTAGAACAATTAGCCTGTGCTAAACATTATAGAATCTTATTATTATTTATGCTAAGCGGATATTTATAATTTTGGAAATATGGTGAAATGTACTTTTCAAAACATTGCCGTTTTTGGCTGTCATACTAAATAGCAAAGAGATGGAGGCTGCAGATACGTGGTTGTGACACATGGATGGTGGGCCAGGTAATTCATCTTCAGGACGCTTCTCTGTCAGAAGTGTCTTATCTTTCTTGGGCCCAAAGAATCCAAACTATACTCTTAGTGCATAAACAAAAGGAAATTTACAGAAAGAAACATTCCTCAGAATATGTTCATTTTGAGTTGTTTTAGCTCAGGGTGACAGATATTGGAGCATGTAAATAAAAGTATCTGGGTGCAGGAAACAGCTGATGCAAAGAGCTGATGCCTTTTCCCCTCTTACTCTGCTATCTGGGAGATGTGACTTTCCTTCGCAACTCTGTACTGGGGAATTGTAGTAATTTCTTTGTGATTCTGCTTCAAAGCGTGCGCTGGTAGAAGATGGGAGGCAGAAGGCAGGCAAGTTAGGGGCAGGAAGGTGCTCAGGATGGTGGACTGTCAGGACTGACCTCCTGTAGCAACATATCATGCAGACATTGGGTTGCCATAAGTTTCTTCATGACTGTCTCCAATTCTTCAAGTTTCATTCACTTGATAACTGATAACAATAATCCACAATTATTCTGAAACCCCTTCCGTTGAGCTTACCAGGGCCCTAAGGCCCTTGACCTGCCTGTGTACACTGCAGCATCTCCTCCTCTGTCTGATTCTTCAAGCTGCCCTCCTTTGCCTGTCTCTTTACGTGGGTCACTTTGGGTCACATCCTCAGTCTTCTTTGCGCGTTCTGTTAGTACATCTACCAAATCTGTATCACTTCCCTTTTCTTTCAGGTCCCAGACCCAGGTTTTCAGTTGCCTATGAATTGCTTCCTCTGGGAGTTTTTCAGACATCAAAGTTAACTTGTCCAAAATGTAGTTTCTTTCCCCTCCCGCTTAAAACTTAACAGCCTTCTCTGGTCCCAGTCATGGTGGGTGCCTGCCAGCCACCCATTTTATATAGAGTCAACTTTGACTACAACTTTTTAGTAATTACTGGATCACCAAACCCGACTGATGCTGTGGCATAACTGTGCTAACGCCGTGATATCCTCCTCGTCCCGTAGCTGTCCTTTGTGCCTCTAGTCCCTCTCTACTGTAGCTGTTCCCCACTGTGTCCAACACATACAGAGCCACCAGATTTTCCTCCCTAAAAAACAGCTGTGGTTCCTTCACACTGTGGTTGAAAGTCTTCAACTGAGCCCCCATCCCACTCTGGTTGTGTATAGGATACAGTCCAAACTCAGCGTGACCCCATGTCATTATTTCAAAAGCCACTCTTGTGGTCTTCTATTGCACTCAATTTTAGACCCTGCAAGTCCGTATGCGCCCCACCTCATGTCCTTTTCTGTAGGCAGAGCGCACTCAGCACTACGAAATATTTAAGGTCCACGTTTGTCTTGAACATAGACCACCCCCGGCCCTGTTTGGGATGGCTTTCTCACTTATCTTTGTTGGATATCCTTGACTTACCTTCTGGTCTGTAATCTGAATCCAAGCAGAGGTTTTCAGTGACAATGTGGGGAGATAGAATTTGCCTGAACTTGGGTGTGTGAAAGATGACACAAGTGGAGCCATATTAAAATAGAGCCAGAAGAGCCATTTCAGAGGAATGCCTTGCATGTCTTATTTTCTTTATCTTTTAAACTGGACCAAACCACCACCATTCCAAGAAATCAGTAAGAACAAGAATATCCTGTTGTAAGGACTGATGAAATTGGACTTTGTTGTTGACTGGATTGCTAACCAAGCAATGATGTACAAGTCTAGCCTTTTGCCTGATGATCGAATTTCAAGCCAATCCATGAAATACAAACCTAGCCTTACCTCATCTAGCACCAGTGAACCCTTCTGTAATACAACTCACCTCATCCTCCCTTTTTCCCATAAAAACCCCTGAGCCCATCTCCTGTAATCGTAACACCTTTTGAGTTTCTACCTGGAGCTGTGTTTCCTGAATTGCAATTCTAAAGGCCCGAATAACTATGTGCCGTGTACATTGTAGTGGATTTTCCTCAGTCAACAGGTGCTTTTGACCAGAGCCGATAAAGAAGGTTAGGTATGATCATGATAGCTCTTTTTCCATCCCAACTGTGTGTACTACAAGTCAATAGTGACACTAACTACCCGGAGTTAGCCTAAGACCCCACAGGTCCTCCAAAGGAAGCCCTCACTTCAGATGCCAGCTGTAAGTTCTAGGGTCCCCAGAGCCACCTGAATTTCTGACTGACGATCTCTTCAGGTTCAAAAATTCACTAGAATGTGGCGTAGAACTCAGAAAAGTGTTATATCTACTGTCAAAGTTTTATTATAAAGAATAAACCCAGGGCAAGGTCTGGGAGGGAATGCAGAGCTTCCATGCCTTCACCTCATAGAATCAGGATGTGTCACTTTCCAGACGTATCCTTGTTTTCACCAACCAGGAAGCTCTCCGAACCTTGGTGTTCAGAATTTTTATTGGAGTTTCATTACATAGCCATGATTGATTAAATCATTGGCCACATTATGGAACTCAGTCTCAAGCTCCCCTTCCTGGAGGTCAAGTGGCTGAAAGTTCCAACCCTTTAATCAGGTACTTGGTTCTTCTGGTGACCAGTCCCCATCTGAAGTCATCCAGGCCACCAAGAGCCATCTCATTAGCATAAAAAAGCTACTCCTATCATTCTGTTAAGTCCAAGGTTTTCTGAAGCTTTGTACTGGGAACCAGGGCAAAAAGACCAGCTATATTCTTTATTATAACACAGTCTCGAATTGAGTTACACGGTGATTCCCCAGAACAGACTGAAATAAACCGGAGAGGGGGAAATACAACCTTCAGTCCGCAAATAGCCCTGTATAGTCATTAGTGTAAAATTTGTATGGAGGAATTAAAAGAAAGTTGTTTTTAGCTACCAGCCTTGTCACCATTTGGAAATGACACTGGGGCTGTCATTTTAGAATGATTTAAGAGGCTGGTCTCAGAGTTCAGTAACTGGGCTGGGTTGTTTAAGTTTCCGTTATCTGGCAGAGGATAGAATTCTGAATTTTACAAGAGGATTAGTGTGGGTGCGGTCCAAGCAGAAGAGGAGATGATAGATAGCTAGTTGAGAAAGGAGCTAGATAAAGTTGACAGGTCCTTGGCTCTCAGTCTGGGGCTCTGTCAGCCAGAAAATATTGCCTTGATTGCAGGTGGCAAGTGGCAGCCCAAGGTCCTTGGAGGAGAGTCAGGGGCTCCAGGTTTGCAGGGAGGGTTCCACTTACAGAGTGACAGCTGCCGGGTGGGGTAGGGTGGGAGGGGCATGTCAGCACCAAGTCAGGCTCCGAGGCCTAAGTCCTGGCTTCATTGCTGTTGATCTGTGTGTTTGGGTAATTTTCACTACTTAGAAGCTGTGTGATCTTCTTAACCTTTTTGTGTCTCAATTGTCTCATCTGCAAAGTGGGAATAATAATAATACATACTTCCTAGTGCCATTGTAAGGATTTCACGAGTTATTCATGTAAAGTGCTTAGAACAGTGGCTGGTGCCATAAAGAGCAGTCAGGGAATGTCAGCCTTTATTATGCTGCCCTAGCGAGCAGCCTCTTAAAAGGCAATGAACCTGAGTTTTCTTCTATTAGAAAATATGTACATATCTCCAATCAACATAGAAAATCTGGCAATATCAAGAAACTGTGACTAGGAAAAGAAACGTTACTTAAAGTTTTGCCTTCCAAAAGAAACAAATTTAATGACGGCATATTTTTCTGGTCTTTGTATGCATTATTTTATTTCACGTGGCTGAAATAATTTTATTTTATGATTTCACATTTATCAATGAAACATCAAGTTTTCCATTTTATTACGACCTGCATGAGTCTTATTTTCATGGCCACATGATGCTCCACTGAGTAAATTCAAGCATATTTTATCAGTAATAATATTAATAATAATAACTATCATTACTTGAGTGCCATTTAAATATCAGGCTCTAGGTATTTTATAGACTTTTCCACAAATCTTTCAACAATTCTGAACATTTTTGCTATGATCTCCACTTTACAGATGAGCCTGACGTTGCACAGCTCATGCCTGCTAGAGCTGAGGCTGAATAGGGTGTGATTCTGAGCAGGGGGTGTGCTTCTGAACAGAAAGGTGTGATTCTGGGTGTGATTTGGAGCAGGAAGTGTCATTCTGAGCAGAGGGCTCTGTTCTGAAGCTGTCCTTTTATTACTGCACCATGTTATTCCCAATTTTCAGTACTTAAAGCGTTACTTGTTTAAATAACAAGATGAAGAGTATATTTGCATTAAGAATTTTATAACATGTTTTTTCTTTGTTAAGGGCGATTTTGACAGGTCTTCTTGAACCTATATAATTATTGTAATCAGCAGAAAGGGTGAGGCAACTCATGGCCTGAAAAAGGGACACGTGGAGAAAACTGGAGTCAAAGCATTCTTAAGTTCACTGTGGAAGTAGGGTTCCAGCCCCAAGAGGTGTGTCCAAATCATGTTCTTTTTTTACCCTTGTGTTGGCTATTAACTGTTGCTATTGTTATTATTACCATTATTATTGTGATTATTCCTTTTCCTCAAGATATCTTCAGATCTTTTTTTTTTCTTTTGAGGAAGATTAACCCTGAGCTAACATCTGCCACCAATCCTCCTCTTTTTGCTGAGGAAGACTGGCCTTGAGTTAACATCCATACCCATTTTCCTCCACGTTATATGTGGGACGCCTGCCACAGCATGCTTGACAAGCAGTGCCATGTCTGCACCCGGGATCCCCACCAGTCAACCCCGGGCCGCCGAAGCAGAATGTGTGCACTTAACTGCTGTGCCACCAGGCCGGGCCCCAAGATATCTTCAGATCTTAATGTTGAAGTCCCAGCAAAATTTCTGCTAGAAAGTATTATATCTCATTGTAAGTTGGTTTTTCACCCAGAGCAGTCTGCTGTGCGTTGGGATCTGTGATCGAGCTATTCTTGAGGCCCTGCCACATTTCCAGAGGAATGAAGTTGGACAAGCAGACATGGGGGTCCAGAGAGATGGCAACTGCTAAGTCAGCACCCACGGCATGGCCAAAGCCTTCTCCTGTAGGAAGTGTGGGAAGGCAGGGAAGTGTGCACTTACCTTTTGAGAAAGTCCAACATGGGTCACTGTCACACTATACACAGATAATTGTAACAACTGCCAAAGGCAGCTGCTCCTTGCTTGAAGAATGAAAGAGACAAAGGGACGATCACAGACCATTCTTAAGACATTTTCCTCATTAGAGAAAACCAGGATTATTTTTATCTCCAGGGTTATGCTGTATTTCTAAGCCATATACTTTTCATCTTACCACTGCACAAGAAAAAAATGAGTAAGCTATGGATCTATTGTGGGGTTAGGAATTTAAATAATCCATGTCAAAAGAGACAAACCTGAATAAAGGAATTACAGGTAGAAAAGAAAAATTGCAGCTTAAAAATTCAAGTAATGTGCATTGAACTCTCTGTGTATAATTAAAAATTATACCACTTAGAGAGCAGTTACAAAAACAAATTGCACCTGAATCTTTTGAGTCCAATTATGCGATTATAATGAAACAGATTAAAAAAAAACGCTGCTCATTTTTATGTGTGTCAAGCATCAACCCCTCAATGGTATTTTTAAGAGTCCATTTTTATTGTTGCAGAGAAATAATGAAGGCTATTGTAATTAACTTTCTTATGACTCAAAAACTCTGAGTAATGTGAGCACCTGCTCATATATGAGACAGAATAATATACTGTCTTTAAAAATACTGCCAATTTAAAACAGTTTGACAGTTAGTGGTAAAGTGCCTAGGAAAAAAATTTCTGCAACTATTGTGGGCAAAACTAAGCACAACTCAGAAACTGTTAAGCTTTTGTTCATAGCTTTATTTGAAGGATGTTCGTGACTCAGAGAGGCTAATTCATAATGATGTTGGCAGACATTTAATTCAAGTACGTATGCTATATTTAAAGCAACAGTACCTAGTTCCATAAGCTGGAATCTTGGAGAACCAAGTGCAGTCTATTATCTCCACGATAGCCATTCAGAAAAAAAACATACTAATGGAATCAGAAACTCTAAAAATTGGTAAGATGCTGGAGGCTCTCTTTGCTGACTCCCCTCGAGAACAGTTATTTCTTTGGCATGCCGGTAATTCTCTTTGGTGAAAAAACATCTGATGTCATATTAAATTTTGAACCAGGCTGAGTATATTGCCTTATTTTATCAAAATGACTGTTAAATTTTTTAAATTTGATTTTTCTCAGACGCAATATGCTGAAATCTAGGCTTTATATATATTCAAAATTTCCAGTCAAATCATTGGGGGAAAAGTATACACTGCTTGTAACTAGTCTTGTCATTTGATGTATGTATTGTATTAGGAAGAAGCTGGAAGCCTGTTGGTTGACAAGGAGATGTCGTTGAACAGTTACTAGGAAACAAAAGATTTGGGTTCTGATTTCAGCTCCTTTACTCATTTGTTGAAGTACTTTGGGTGTCAGTTGGCATTGTTTAAGCCTCACTACCTCATCCTTAAAGAACACAACGACACTTGCTTTGGTGAATAACACTTAAATTTGGATGGGCTTTTATTGTTTTTAAAAAACGGTGCAAGCTGGGATCAAATTTTTGTGTTTTTTACATAAACTGGTAATATCAATCTTCAAATTCTTATAGGTATGTGGTTTATAGTGCTTTGTTTCAGGGTAAAATATTTACAACAGGGCTCTGTGGCACAAAGCCATAAACACGGAATGAGCTGCCTTAGAAGGAGATACACTCCCCATTGTGGGAGGCTGAGGGGCTGAGCACCCGGTGCTGCAAGGAGCCCCACCGATCAGGCTGGCATCTGAACGTACTGACTTGTGAGATTGCCAGCAGGCTTGAGGGTCTACGGCAGTATCTTCGAACACTGTAAAGTGTTGTCCAAACTAAAATGCAATTGTTAAGAAAGATGAAAATTAAAATGAAATCTTCTATTAAAAAAGTTTACCCACGGGAATTCTGAAAAAAGAATTTACCCTTTTTGCAATCCTTGAGAAAAACATTTTAACTGTTGGGTTTGGGAAATGTAGTTGGCTTTTTTGCTCTGTACTACTTAACAGAGTGTGTTGAAGAGAATACACACAATCCTTTCAATGCTTTCTTTCTTATACTTCATAGGCCATTTCACGTGCTCTTCAGTCTTGTTTTTTAGCAGCTCTTGGACATTTCAGTCATTTAGAGACAACTGGGTGATTATATCAGTCTTCTAAAAACCAAAATCAGACCTCTATATGATAACCTTTGAAGATGGGACCTTAGTCAAACTATTCTCTCTGGTCTGTTCCACAAAAGGTAGATAACAAAGCCTTAATTCACTGCTGTGATTCAAATAAAGACATTATTTCTTGAAAATCTAGGGAATTAAATGAAAATTTTGGAAGAGATCATATATATATATATATTTTAAGATTTTATCTTTTTCCTTTTTCTCCCCAAAGACCCCCTGGTACATAGTTGTATATTCTTCGTTGTGGATCCTTCCAGTTGTGCATTTGGGATGCTGCCTCAGCGTGGTCTGATGAGCAGTGCCATGTCCGAGCCCAGGATTCAAACCAACGAAACACTGGGCCGCCTGCAGAGGAGCGTGCGAACTTAACCACTCGGCCACAGGGCCAGCCCCTGAGATTATATTTTTTCAAAAAAGGAATATGATAGACGGTACACATTTTATAGGTAACAAATGGAAATCAGTCTCTTTACGGAGATACTTCATCCCAAGTTGATGCCTGAGGAGGTGGAGCACAGTCTCTGCTAGAACCTGTGGAAGAACTGGTGATGGGTCCACGCCAGAAGGGAACCACTTATTTGGTTTGGATGACAGAGAAGAGGAGAAAATCAAAGGCAGACACTCTAGCTCTTCTGAAATCTTTGTTGCAAAGCCATCTTGTATCAAATGCCCTCTCTGTGCCAGGCACTCTACGTGTGTCATCTTACTTGGTTCTTACTATGGCAATTGTTATTCGCATACCAGAAGGACATTTTGTGAAAGAAAAAATGGACATTTTTTACTACTTTTGGAAACAGTAATAAGGTTGTTGGTTGAAAATTACCAGGGATCATAATTTGGTTCACCATAACGAAAGACAAGGGGTGACCTGGATGCACCGTCTTTCCCCCATGGCTCTCCAGGGCCCATCTGGTGGTGTGGCTGGCTTGACCACTCTCCTTCCCTGTGCCTTCCCACTAGACACTCTGTCCTCCAGCAGTGACAGTGACTCCTGGACAGAGGAGGACTAGTCAGTCAAGAAAATCCAGTGGCATTTGTCCCTTGCTCCATGACCCCGTTTAACCCACCATCAGTAGAAAGCTTGAAATGTATACATTTCCCAACAGGGAACTTCATTATGACGTGAATAATCTCTGTCACCAGCAGTCTCATCACAAGCTGAATTCTGACATAGGATGGAAAGTGGGACTGGACGATTTTTCCCTCCCTGACCTCCATCTCAATATTTATTGGTTATATTAGCTGAAAAGTGAGCAGGCTTAGTTACTTTAGAAGTACCCCACTAGCCTCTTGGAAAAAGCCCAGTTACTTTCTAAGATGGCTTAGTGTAGTTCTAACCTAATCATTTGCTAAGCTAAAGAGGCTCAGAAATACATGAAAACCACAACCAGAAAGTATTATTTTCATGCAACCCAAATGAAACAAAATAGAAAGGACTAAATCTTGTGTTTTACAAATCACACTTGAAAAAGCACAGTAAATAGCTTCTTATCTACTTTCAAGACTTTTCTTTTAGATTTTTGTTTTCAGTAAAAGTCACACATAATATTTGTTTCTTATAGTGATTTAGATGAAATAATCAATCAGATATCTGGCACATATTCATTGTCATGAGCCTGACAATCTAAATTATCTGAATGCGGATCTAGAAATAAATGAATTTTGCGTGTAAGGGTAGCAGTAGAGGGACGGTGGAATGTAGGCCTATTTGGAAACCAGCCAAGTGTTGACGCACAAATTGGGCTCAGTGGAGCCAATTCCAGGAGCAGGCAGTTTGCGCGCAAAACAGGAGAAGGCAGTGGAATTCAACTCTACAGTGTTAAGATGTTAAGGTGAATCCACAGGGCCCAAGGGACAGAGCCGTGAATTCTGAATCAAGAAGAGGCGATCGAGAGTTAGTTGATCAAAAGGGTAGGGTAAAGTATTCCTGAGTCTGCCCCAACATAATGAATCCTTCCCAGGTATTTGATGCTCAGGAAATACTTTTTGGATGAATGAATGCATGTGTGAAGAATGAGGTCCTGAGAGGTCTGCCTTTCGAGGTCTGTGGGATGTGATAACAGGGTGCATTGGCTGGGATTCAAAGGGGAGAGAGAACAGAGCAGGCAGTGAAGTAATAGATCTGATTCCTGCCCACAGATGTGTAAATGGGGCACAAGTGTAAATAACCACAGTAGGGGATTTTCTGAAAATTGGACATCAGGGAAGTGTTTATGGAGAAAGGTGGAGGATGAGGGAGATTTCAAAGCATGATTTGGGGAAGACGAGAGTGCTTAGTGTGTGGAGAGGTCTGACGAGAAGCTAGAAAAGCAATGTGAGGCCAGAATGGGGAGGATTTGCATTCCAGGCTGAGGACTGAGTAGAAGATATACCGATCACTCCCTCTTCTTATCAGACCAGACGTGAAATCCGCTGAAAATATCCGAGTAAGATCTACGAAGTGTTTGGCACATTTTATCACACCAGAATGCTCGTAATTGATAATTCTCTCTGAAGGATGGGAATGTTGAAGCATTACCAAACGAATGAAAAAGCAAAAGGTGGAAAAACTAAATTATTACACAAAAATTCTATAAGGTGTGTCCATGTTCTTCCATAAGGATTATAAAATATGAAACAAGACAGTGTTACAGATAAATGCAAAGCAAACAAGCCACATACAAATGGTAATAAGGTTTTTCCTCATCTTAAATCCCTTCTGTAACAAGGCAGATGTAAATTTTAAAAACCCTCTAGGTGTAGCATTTATAACGAGATGCATCGTTGCAAAATACTTACTGAATCACAATTAGGTACCTTACACTTTTTTTTTTTGCGAAAGATTAGCCATGAGCTAACTGCTGCCAATCCTCCTCTTTTTGTTGAGGAAGGCTGGCCCTGAGCTAACATCTGTGCCCATCTTCCTCTACTTTTTTATATGTGGGACCCCTGCCACAGCATGGCATGCCAAGTGGTGCCATGTCTGCACCTGGGATCCGAACCGGCGGACCCTGGGCTGCCGAAGAGGAATGTGCACACTTAACCGCTGTGCCAACAGACCAGCCCCAGTACCTTACACTCTTTACCATCAGAAATACTTTGCAGATGGTCTACATGACACATTTCTCTCCACCAATCTTTTCTTTTTTGAGGAAGATTAGCCCTGAGCTAACATCAGCCACCAATCCTCCTCTTTATGGCTGAAGAAGACTGGCCCTGAGCTAACATCTGTGCCCATCTTCCTCTACTTTATATGTGGGAGGCCTGCCACAGTATGGCTTTATGAGTGGTGCGTAGGTCTGTGCCTGGGATTTGAATTGGCAAATCCCAGGCCGCTGAAGTGGAGGGCGCAAACTTAACCACTACGCCACCAGGCTGGACCCTCTCTCCTCCATTCTTTAAACCAAAATCTTATTTAGTGTGAAATTCTGTGTCATCATTCGGAGGATTTCTTATAATTAGAAAGCCCAGTTTTGCTGGAATCATTCTAGTTGAAAATTGTTCTTCTTATTCTTATTTTCCCAGTTTCTTCTGCAAGGGAAAGGAGCATGGAGAACAGAGGAGGTGGAGAAAAGAAAGAGGAGGAATTTAGTCCAAACAACGATAATAAAAAGGTGGATATTTAGCTAATCAGATGCCCCTGCTGTAATGAGTACACATAATTATTTTTAGGGGAAAAAATAGCAAAGTTGGAAATAGGTATTGTAGCAACCAAGGTCTGGGAGGTACGGTGCACAAAGTGGCCTGGACAAGGCCAGCTGGAGTGATTGCACATCCTGCAGATGCTTTGTTGGGAGAGATTCTGCTTTAGCAAAAAACACATCAGAATCTTCTTGCCTGGGGCAGAGGGCTGATTCAGGGTGCAATCTTTTAAATGATGTGAGGTTTGCCTAGATGTCTTGCTTGGGATCCAGACTCTCCCATTTATTTCTTTTTCTTTTAACCAACTTCTTACTCAGTTTCTGACTTTCTCTTTCATTTTGTTCTTAGAATTGGTGCTTTCTGATTCTCAGATTGCTGTTTTCCTCCTCTTTACTGCTCTGCCCTAACTTACTAACCCTGGTACATAATGCAGATTTCTTAAGGATTTGTTGAATGGATGGACCAGTGTGACATTGATGTTTTCTTTGACGTGCCTAATTTTCTGGAGACCCCAGGCTATGAAATCTCCCCAATTTGCAAATGTTCTTGCCCAGTGGCCTATGCTGAGTATGTACCTTGTCTGGGCCTAACACACTTTTTGTTTGTCTGTTATGTTTTGCCTTTTATCTAGTTTACCACTGGAATAACGGGCTGATTATATTTGACTTTACTGGTGGTCAAACACGTGTGCCTTCCGGTCCTGACTCCACGGGACCTAGGACCAAGGATAGGTCATTTAAACTTGCAGCATTTCAACTTTCTCATCTACAAAATAGAAGTGTCCCACCTTCTCTCTAAGATTCTGGAACTTCTAGTTCTAACATCTTGTCATGATAAGAATTTCCTCTAAATCATTCCTGTTCCATCATAATGTTTGACTACTTCAGTTTGATGACATCGAGATGAACGACCATGCTTCCTATTTGCTTTAACAATGACTGATGACTGTATGGAATGTTTTTTTTGGTAGAAAGTTTGAAGAAAGTATCATGGGGATTACGTTTTGGGTTTTCTCTTATCCGCAAGCTAGTTTTCTCACTCTATTAGTCATTATGATTCTAGGAAAGGGGACAGAATAGATGCTCCTTTGCAATGGAGGACATTCTGACACAGAGCACGTGTCTTCTTGACAGGCTCCTTCTGGCCTGTGGATTGTGGGAAGGGGAAGGAAGGCAGCCTGCAAGCCATTGTGTACTGCATTAATCCCATGCTGAGCCCACACCTTGGAAACAGGGGGTGTTCTTGGATGGATATCAAAGCTGAAAGCAAGCAGGCTTTTGCCCATTTGCCCACTGGGATCTGGGAGTACACCATAAACATCCTGTATCTACGTCAGAGTAAATAAAATGGCAGTTGGGCATACTTAGGCAGAGGAGTCTGATTTTAGTGACCCTTGCCCTGTTTTGACCTTGGGTGGCCTGAAAGGGTCTCAGAATTCTCATGTACCCAGAGGAGAGACTGATGGCAGAACCACTTGGTGAGCACACAGAGGCCTTGCTATAGAGGATGTTATGACCCCATTATCAAGGGCTGCAGAGCAGATGGAATGGGACAACCAGTGCCCATGAGAGCCAATGCTGGGCCATGTCAGCAGCTAAGAAAGATGTCGAGTCTAACAGAGACAAGCCTAATTTTGAGATATCCAGGTGTGGAATTCAGGAGCAAACATGAGCAAAATGAGCAGGAACCAGAGCCCTACATTTCCTCTCCCCTCCTATGAGCCCAGCAAGGGCCCAGACAACAGTTCCAACACATGTTGAACCACAGACCTCAGGACCGTGTCCCCCTCACTCACCCAGGGACACAGTAAGCTCATGCACTTCCACCATCATGAGATGACAAGCAGAGAGAAGGACAGGCTCCTGAAATGACAATTGTAATGAAGAGGGAGCTGGCTGGAAACTGTAAGACACTGCTATCATGTGAACTGGCAAATTTAAAAGGCCCTTTCCCTCCCTGTATCCAGTGGGGCAGATGGGGTAGGAAGCTAAAGAAAGAAAGATCAATAGTAGAAAAGCAAAAAGACAGATGTTCTTTGTGCAACTCAGGGGAAGGGAGTATAATGTCAATCCAGCCATGGGGAGGTATTAAGAGGAAGCTGGCCTGCCCTTACATTTCCACCCAGTAGGTGCACCTGCCTTCTTGTCTTTCTCTGCAACATCTCTCTGGCCCCCCAGGCCAACAGTGCACAGAAGGGATGGGGTGGGGGCTGAAGACTCAGGTAATGATACTGTGGCCCCTGTCACACATCTAGTTAAGGCCCCTGTCTGTAGAAGTTGATTTCTGTTAGAGTGGCACACAAAGTAAGAGAAAGAAGTAGCTGATGTATTTGTTGTTAGTGCCATGGAGTTGATTCTGACTCCTAGCGCCCCTGTGTACAGCAGAGTAGAACCCTGCCAGGTCTTTTGTGCCATCCTCTCATCTTATGGCACTATATCAGACAATGCTCCATTGTTATTCATAGGGTTTCATGGCCAACTTTTTCGGAAGTGGGTGGCCAAGTCCTTCTTCCTAGTCTGTCTTAGTCTGGAAGCTCCACTGAAACTTGTCCACCATGGGTGACCTGGCTGGTATTTGAAATACCAGTGGCAAAGCTTTCAGCATCACAGCAACATGAAGCCACCACAGTATGACAACAGAAGATGGGTGATGTGGTTCCCTGACCAGGCAATGGACCTGGGCCACAGTGGTGAAAGCACCGAATCTTACCACTAGATCACCAGAGTTGGTCTCTGATGTATGTACCATTTTCTATTTTGGACATACAGATGATCACTAAAATTCACTCTTATATTTTCTTGGATAGAAATGGAAAAGAGTGACAGATACCATATTGATCTGCTAAGGAACTGACCTGGTAACAGTAGGAATCTTGTGTAATAAATTTGACTCTAAAATCTCCTAGAATTGAGATGAATTTGTTTTTAAAAAAATCCCAAAACATAATTAATAAAACAGAAAGTGTCTTTCATTCCTTGTCACAATTACTATGCAGGAAATGACATTGGCAATCTCACGCTGAGAAAAGACACGCTACAATGGGACAGGAGAGAGATGAGGAGGGAAAGAAATGTAGCTTTGAAAATTCCCCTGCTCTGGAATAATTTACTTAACATAGCCTAGTGTTCGCATAATAAAAAGAATAACTATCATTCTCCTTTCCCCATGAGGCAAAACAGATGCTGTCTCTATGACAAGGCGTTCACTTTCCAGCTGAGCAGCCATTTCTACAGCCAAACATCTCAACAGCAAACTCATTCCTAAGTAGATTTTCCCCTGTGCTCAGGGACAGCGCACCCTGAGGCAGGTGGCCGCTGCGCTTGCTTTAGAGCAGCAGGGGGAACAGGAGTGTGCTTGGAGGTGGGGGGAGAGGGACAGGCAGAGAGAGGGAGGCAAGGAAGCAGGGAGAGAGAGAAATTCATTTTCCCTATCCAGAACGGACCTCCTGCAATAGCACTGAAGACGAGACACAGCATTTAGAGTGGAGAGTCCTCCTAGGGTTCCATACTGAGAACAGAACAGAGGGCCTGGCCTTCATCTGTCAAAGGACGACTTGGATAAAGGGAAGACTGTGTGCGCTTGCTCTCGGCCTCCCCTGCAGAGGTGATAGAGGCTGCATGACCTGGGAATACACATGTCCATCAGTCATGCACTAGAACTTATAAAGAACAGGGGAAGGCGTTCCAACCTCAGGAACTTACGAGCTGGTCGAGAAGAGAATAGCATCTGAATCGTGCTTCCGAGCTCACAAATCCCTTTCTTGTGTTTTGCTACATTTGTTCCTCATGCTCACCCTGGGACATTGCCCAGACAGATGTTATTGTTATCTTCCTAGTACTGATGAGAAAATGGAGGGTCCCAGAGCTGACTAACTTGCCCACTCATCCCACCTATCAGTGGCAGAGATGGGATTCCACTGAAGCCTGCCACCTCGAAGCCTTGGACCCTTCCTGCTACATCATGCTGCCTCTTACAATGTAAACCCGGGATATGACTCACTAGGGCCTGGTAGCATTCACAACCCTGGGGCCCTGGGAAAACCCAGGAGACATGCTGTAGATGGGGTGGGTTGAGTTGAGGTCAACGTGCATTTCCACCTCTCCAGGCAACAGGCCCTGCTTGGACACTCCAAACACTCCCTTTAGCCGAACGTGAAGCTAATCAGCGCATAAGAAAGTGAGTCAGGGTGCGAAACACAGCGTGTCTTCATGCGAAGTCCAGGAGAACGTCCTGCCGGTTCATTTTGGTTTTGCCTGTTATGGATGAGTGGAGAGTCATCTGGAGTTCCCTTCCCAGTAGTGCTGTCGCTACAGTAGAGAAGGAGCACATCCACTCACTGCCTTCTCCCTTTGCATTCTGGGGTGCAGCCGTGTTTCACTCGAGAGGGTGGATTCAGAGCACGAAGATGTAAGCAGGGCAAGAACAAGTTGCCAAGAGGGCTGACATCCTCTTTATAGTGAAGTGTTCTCCACTGATTCTGTGTATTATTCCACATGCTATGAGCATTTTTGATCTTTAAAATTTCCATCTGTTTTCCTGATGGACTCCTTCTTCCACGGAGAACAAATATCAGAAAAAGAAAGGAAAATCAAAAAGGCACAGTATTCAACAGATACTTGAGGACAGCCGGTCCTGGGGAGTCTGTCCTTCCCATTTGAAGGATGGAGGTGAACAGGGTGGCTCCAGGCATGCAGCAGGTGCCAGCGTCCTGGCCACTGTCACGGCTCCTGTGTGTAATCACATCCGCACTTCAACCTTCTACTCACTGCACCCCAGGATTGAAAACTTCTCTTTTGACCAGAGTTTAGGAATTCATGCTAAGAAGTTAAAGATCTGATTTGACAGACCTCTCAAGGATGTTTCAGTTTGACAAGAGGACCCTCACGAGAGCAGTGCATAGCCCCAGGGAGTGGATCTCGGACATGGGGACGGGGAGAAGGTCTGTGCAATCCTCTGTGGTTTGGAGTCAGGAATGGGTTGGACTGGAGGAGACCCCATCTCTGAGGAGCTGTTCCTACTACAATCCTGGACGGCTTGAGAGAAACGAGAGACTCTTAAGGAGTGGGGTCATGCTGCCTCCTGAGACATTTAAACGTTCCCAAGAAGGTCCCAGGTGGAGTTGGACCAAATTATAAAAGATGAAAAATATTCTCCTTCTCTCCTTTTCCATGTAAACCAGGATCATGATAGGAGACTTTGTCCAGAAAACACCATTGCTGTCTCCCTGTGTGGAAGTCAACCACAAGACTGAGAGAGTAAGACTTCTCAACCTCAGTACTATTGGCATTGGGGTTGGATAATTCTTTGTTGTCGGGCTGCCCTGTGCAACACAAGATATTTAGAAGTACCCCAGGCTACTGTCCACTTGATGCCAGTAACAACTTCCTCTACTCTTTGTGTCCAACGCTGCCTGCAGACATTGCCAAATGTCCCCTGGGGGGAATATCTCCCCGGGCTGAGAACTGTTAGAGCCACAGACTGGTAGAAAAGTAATCAACCTTTAAGTTACATATCTGTGTAATGAGGATAAACAGGATTGTTGTGAGGATGAAACAAAACAATGCATGTTGCAGGCTTTGTGTGGTGCCAGGC
This sequence comes from Equus asinus, assembly GCF_041296235.1. Classification (NCBI taxonomy): domain Eukaryota; kingdom Metazoa; phylum Chordata; class Mammalia; order Perissodactyla; family Equidae; genus Equus; species Equus asinus. The sequence goes on along the minus strand of NC_091801.1, from coordinate 27,077,487 downwards.
ACACAGTGCACACTCACCAGAGGTTTGCTCAGATCTGCAGTGGCAGTGTCTTTTAAACCCTGCTGATATCTGTTTGCTCAGACAGGTCTATTTCTGTCACCAGAGAAGGGAAACATCAAAGACATAAGCTTGAGGCACATGAGCTCCACAAAGATCAGAAACTTTTTCTGAGGACAGGCAATGAGTCTGTGAGGGGCATGCGTTACACCTCTCACCACACAGCAGTTATGCAGGCTTCAGATGGCATCACCTGCCAGGATATATTCAGTTTCTAGCTTGTCAGGCAGAACATCAATTAAAAAGAGAAAAGAAAAGAAAACCTCCAGGAAACTTATAGATCATATCATGTGGCAGAGAATGTGTTAATTCTGGAGGAAACTTGTTTATCAGAAGGTGAAATATTCATGAAACATTCATTCCACACACAGCCCGTAGTTCCAGTGTTGCAATGACTCATCTCCCAGGTTCATTCCTCTCCTAGGAAAGGCTGTCACACTGCAACGCTTCAGGGACTTGCAGAATGGAGGAACCAAGCCTTCCGTAGCCTGTGCATGGCATCCTCAACAACAAGGAGATTAAACCTTACCACTGTCATGAAAGTGGACTTGCTGCCAAGCAGTTTTCTTCGGGCAGTTTATTCCAGACTGGATTAACCTTAGGCTGTTCAACTCTCAACACAAAATTTCAGCTGAGAGCTGAGAATGCACAATGAAAACACAAAGGGAGACGCCTAAAAGACAGAGGAATATCTCCACAGAGAAAGAGCCCAAGTTCAGCCTAGGCCTGGTGTGGGTGAACTAGGTACCAAGGAGGAACAGGGGAATAGAGGCCTATCAAGTTCCCCAGTTCTCCTGGGGAAGGTGGCAGTGCAGGTGCTCCTTAAGAAGATGGCTTCGAGATTACTAGCATGCTTGGTGCTGTTTCCATTCTTGTCCTCAGAGAGAGGCAAGAGCGCCTCGATGGGGCTGTCCCTGTGCTTTGTGGGACTCAGTGACAGTCTCTAACAGGGGTGGCAAATGCAGTGGATGGACAGACCCCAAACTGCTAGGTGTTTGCCAGGGTTGACTGGGACATTTAAGGATTATTCTGTGTGTTTTCCCGCTTTGGTGCCAGACATGCTAAGTACTCCTCCAGTGCTGACCATCGTCTGTGCTTAGAGACAAGAGGTCCTCAGGCCTTCAGCTTCCTGCCTCACCCAGCAGGTGAGCGGCCATCCACACTTGAGCAGTAGACACACTCCAGGGGTCCCTATGCTCTGATGAAAGATCTACCCAAAGCCATATCCTTCCCTGACGTGCCTCGTACCTTCCTGCATAAGAGGTTTTCAAGTAGCTCTTTCTCTCACTTGGAAACTTTGCTCCTTCTCTGTCTAGACACATTCTTCAAAGTCTACACTGAGAGCCAACTTCTCCAGGAAGCCTTTGATGATAACGCCAGTCTGTGATAACTTTCCCTCCTTCTGAATGCCTGCATCTTCTGCACTGATTCACCACAAGCCTGCCATTATCATGGTTGCCTTAGAAGTGATGTTCATCTTGTTTTACATTTTTCTGTCTAAAATGCAAGCATTGTGCCTTATACTTTCTTGGACACCCCTAGAGCAGCGTGTGGAATGGGCTCAAAATTGGCTGCCTTTCTGGGATCCTGGCTTACTTGTGGTCACTGCAAACCATCAGTGCAGTATGTGTGTGAGTGTGTCTGTGTGTGTATCTGTATATATGTCTGTGTGTGCGTATCTGTGTGTTTGCTGATGTACAGCCACTTCCTGTTCCACCTCAGGAAGTGGGTTTAGATAACTGTGGTTTAGACAGATCTGCTGGAGTATCTACAGCCTTGTTACATACACCAGTGACCTATAGTGGTTTGTTTTCTGTGTCCCTGTCTTTCTCCTGCTAGCCTGGGAGTGTGAGCACAGGAACTTCACCTAATTTGTCCCTGCATCCCCAGGACCCAGCACAAAGCCAGCACACAGTAAGAAGGCCTAGGTAAATGGTGATCAGAACGGAGTCAATACATTTGCAGGAAACGTCATTCTCTCCCCACTCTCCCATCCTCCCTTGGCCCACAATAATAAATAGGAAGCCCTCTGTTCCTGGAGTTTTAGAGGAAAGTAGTTCCCTCTTTTCCTTGTCCTGCTCATGTCATCCCCAAGAGAAGAGACAAGTCATCTGATTGTGAGACTGGGAGAAGGAGCTGGAATGGGGTGGCTGCCATCTTCAGAGTTGTCTCTTCTCCAGAACAGCCTGTGCTGGGTCACATCTGCTCCTCTTCCCTGTAGACAGGCCTGCTGTGGCCATGCTTTGTCTGAATTGGGGGGGTAGAATTCCAGGGGAGGGTACAGATGCTCTAAGTATGTCCCCAGGTGCAAGCTGCATTTTTCCAGTTCAGCTTCATTCACAACAAATCTGATATTTTTATCTCCATCTGTCTTCCCCTGAGACTTTCTCAGTTGGTTCTGAACTCTGAGCAGGAAACGGAGCCATCATGAACTATCACTCTCAACATCTCACTAGGTGTAAGGAGATCATACCTTGAAAGTGGATCAATTGCTGTGCTTTCTTTTCCCTGCTTCCTTGTACGCGTCCCTCGCCCAGCCAGTCTGAGACTCTCACAAGACCTTAAGGAGACGGCAGCTGCGTTGGCTGGGCTGATGCCTGTGGACTTCAGAAAGGAGGAGAAAGTGACAACCTTTCCGAGCATCCCTTTTGCCCTGGCTGGCCTCCAGTTTCTTGGAGGCTGTATATTTGCAAGGGGTCCCAAGAAATCACTTTGAGAATTTGGGTGAAAGTGGGTTAGGAAGAGCATAGTGTGAACTTAGATATACAGGTATGCAGAGGTTTGAAAGGAGAGTTTATGTATTAACCATGCCCTTTATTTTCTATACTCCCATGCTTTGACATCTTGGAGCCTTGTTGACCGGAGGGACTGCTCCTCCCATGGTTAGCAAATTCATGGAGATAGCAAACAACCCCCCTGCAAGTTTTTCTTTCATATACAAACCATCACTCCAGAGCCCACATTCCCACCACCTTCTCTATTGATCTTTCACACTGGGGCCACTATCCCTCTGCCCTAATCACCCAGGGCCAGGTACCAGACAACAAGGGACAGCCCCTATTTCCCGGGGCCCACTGAAAGGACTTAAAAATCACCAACCCTCAGCCTGCCTCCCCTGCCTCACTTGTTTCTTCCTGTGGAGACCACAATAAAGGCTCCGGTCCATCTGTTGTTCCCCCATTTCCTCTGCCTCTTGTTGACCCTCGTGCTTCCCCGTGTGGCTTCCATGGCATGGTGCGTCTCCTCCTCTTGGAGGATAACCAACTATTGTTCAGTGGAGGTCGTATCTTGATCTGTTGGCCTTGTCATAGCCAAATTATAATAAACCCTGTATTTTAAAACAGTTCAGAATTACTGAACCATAAAGAAAGCTGAGAATGGAACAGTGATAACAGAGCCACCTCTCTAGGATCCTCGCTACGCCAAGCACCGCTGTAAGCCCTTCAGATGCACCAGTGCTCTCAGTCTTCATGCCACTCCCACTGTTAACAGAGGCATTTTTCAAGTGAGGAAAATGGCTGGGGTCAGAGAGGTTAAATGGCTTTCCCAAGGTGACACATCCAGGGAGCGGAAGAGAAAGGACAGAAGATGGTACACCTTTTCTGAAAGGAAAGAGAACGGTGGAAAGGGCTGTGGGCTGGGTTCAAAGCAAAGATTTTTGTATTTACAAGAAGAATTGGAAATCACTGTAGCGTCTTCATGCAGTTGCTGCAGATAAGCCACTGGCTCTTGCACATTGAAGACCTCTGCCCCCGGCTTTTTAATAAATGGTAATGAAAACCCAGGGATTGGCAGGACACCCATCAAAAGTCTTCTGTTTATCAATTAAAGACAGGACCAAGCTTTCACAAATCCCTGCTGATTCAAGACTCCTGTTCACACACCCAAGACATCTCAGGAGACCACTGCAAGTATCGCATCACATCAAGTCCTTACCTGAGTGACGATTTCTCTTTGTCTGGCTGGGCTCCTATTATGTCAAAGCTCCAGCAAGTGAGTTGTGAAAACCCCAGATCCATTTTACAGTTGAAAGTCAACTGTAATGCCTTCCTACTCTAAGGAAGCCAAGAACTACATGTCACAAAAAGCACACTCCACAAACTCCAGCTTTGTTGAAATCATGTCAAAACAAGGAGCTGAAAGTTCGAGTTTGGTTGCTGCCCTCTGCCTCCCCGCCTTTTTCATCCAGCTCTGAGAGAACTTCACAATAGGTGGTGCATTTTCCGCTTTCCAGACTCCTTGTAACTGAAAACCAATTGACTTCGGTCCGATTGACACGTGTGGTGTAGACAGCCAAGGGTTTCTGAATTCATATGAGCAAATTACTGAACCTCAAAAGATACCCCAGAAGAGGAAGCATTGGTGTCTCCAAATCCAGCGTGAGCTACACATGGCAGGCTCTACAAAAGTGACCTCGGCTAATGGCCATTTGACCCAACCTGCTGGAACTGGCTGGGTCTGCCTGTCTCACGGGTTAAACACTTCTTCCTTCAGGAAATGCTACGTAAGCTTTTGTTTACCTGGGAAATTCAGAGAAATCTTTCCTTCCAAAAAGCACGTTTGAGGCCTGCAAAGGCTAGACAAGAGAATACTTTGCAATAAATCCTACAATTTTTCCCTTCGGTGGACCACCCCGTTGGGGACATACATTCTCATCTGCAGTGCACAAGGAATTGATGGTTAGCAATGATGTCACTGAGGAGGAGCCAGCACCCTGGGGAGTCAGGCCTTGAATCAATGATTTCTGGGGTTGACAATTACCAGGTAGAGCTACGCAAGTTTGCCATTTCGATAGTTTAAAAATGTCAGATATTAGCAGTTTTGTAGGGTTGCACTTATTCTATAGCATCTCCTCCATCTTATTATTACTGTTACTTGGATGAGAGAGTGACTAGCCATCTGGGTTTGCCTGAGACATCTCAGTTTTAGCACTGAAAGCCTATATCCAGGGATACCCCTCTGTCTAGGGCAAACTAGGGTGGTTGGTCACCCTGCTGGGAGATGAGGTTCAGCCTCCTCAGCTTGGTGTGCCGTCTACATCTGATGCTCTGTTAGGTTTCATTGACAAGGTTAAACGTAATTATGGTGACTGGGTGTCAAACATTGTACATGACCTCATTGAGTCCTCAAAAGGGCCCTCGGAGGCTCAGAGAAGTCAGGCTTGTCTTCCTCAAGCTCTCCTACATGGTGGGGGAGAGTTTTCCTCCACTCCTGAATCTCAGCACCTATTATATATCAGCCACTCTGTCAGGCCCTGAAGTCAGAGTGGGGACGAGACAGAACAGGCTCCTGCACCAGAACCAGAAAACTGCCAAGTGACTCCTGTTTAGTCGTTGGATAGAATTCTTTTGAAAATGCAGGAACACAGAGCCTTGAACTTCAATCTCTCCCTGAATTTGGGGACGCAAGCAGCTCAAACGCATTGTGCTTCCCACGGGTGCGGCTCCATGACTGTTTGACTTGTGGAGAGGGTGGGCAGAGTCAGAACCCGCTTTTCAGGAAAGCTTCAGGGCTCATTCCACTCTCTCTTATCAGGGGATGCTATAATATTGAAGTTCCACTCGCTGTGTGGACTGCTTGCTGGGCAGGCACTGCCTGAGCCTGGTGGTCACAGCCCGGTGAGAGCTCTGAAGGTGAGACCTGGGCAGGAAAGTCGGGCGCTGCTGAGCCCCATACCAGAATGTTCTGGACGCACATGTGCATCAATCTTTCCTTAGGCTTCCTTCTCTGTGGGTTGCTGCTTTTATGAACAGCTTTCCATGGGGGTTACTGATACTTAATATTTTACTGAAAAAGAAATCTTGTCAGGCAATAAAACAATTCTTTCAAAGATAGCCAGCAAACTCCTGATATGATCGGCTGTATTCCCAGTGGATAGGAGAAGCCACAGCACAAACAGGGAGCATCTTGGTGGAGAATCCATTGTAGTTAAAGATTTAGGGAATTTCCTCTTATTGATAAAGAGGTAGAGTGGAAAATTCTTATGAATGTTTAATACAAAACATGCAGAATTAACAATTTTGAAGTTACTTCAAGGTGCGCTCCGAGGCTCTCTGCATAGACTTGAAGTTTGTGGAGCCCAGAACCAGAGTAAAGTGAGAAGTCACAGGGCCTGCACTCACACGTCATTCCATCATCCTCTGAGCTTGCTTTCATCATGATATTCTCTGTAAATATTTTTCTTTGGTCATGTGAGTCACCAAGAATGTGGAATCCATTTTGTGGAGCCAAGTTACTTTTACTTAAAAATTGTAAGGCACTGTGAGTGATCAAACGTGATTACAATTCTCTAAATAGATTTGGGATACCAGGTTTTGAAACCATTTTTTAATGTCTACGCACAGTAGAGGCTTGAATTAAACTATCTTTTACTTCATAGTCATTGTAGTTTGGTTTCTACTATTATGTAAATTATCACTGAACAAAATTCTCAAACAACTAGAATACTTGCTTGATTTTAAATGACTAATTGCTATAATTATCATGCAAGTGTATAAGGTATGTTCTGCCTTAAAAATAAAGCATGGCAAAGTTTCCTGTGGTTTGCAATTCTAATTGGATGGCTCAGACTCATTAAGAAGCAGGTAAATCACTTTTTAAAAAGGAGCTATTTTTGCTCCTATCTTGCCTTCACTTGGTAGAAAGAATTATTTAGGGCTGAGTGTTGGCCGTAAGTATACAATAGGAGTTAGCCTCAATTTTGGTCACCAGTTCAGTTGGCCAAGCTGTTAGGCTGGCATTTGGAAGCTTGAGTGTCAGAAACCACAGCCATCCCCTGGAAGGACAGCGTGATTTCCGAGTCCAAAATTATGATGAATTTTCTGTGATATTGAACAGGCTCTGTGTAGGAGGGCAGATGAAGTCCGCAGGGTCCTGCCTCCTCACGGCTGTCTGAGTCTTTGAGAGGATGCTGTTGGAATGGATTTATGTTCTTATACATCTTAGACTGTTTTGAGGAGGTGGCCTTGGCAAATAGGTTGTTATTTGCTTCTTTTCTTCTCTCTGAGTAAAGATTTTACATTCTTTGAAACATCTCATGTTTTGTGATTGTTGTCTTTGTCAGGAGAGAGAAAGTTTATAGATAACATATACTCTTAATATTTTCTCCATTCCAAACTGGAATTTTGTTGTAATTTTGTGTTTTGTGTTGGGTCTGAAGTGACAGTGCCATAATGCAAGTTAATAAGCTCTTAACAATTATTAAGAACTAAGTTACATTCAAACCTCAAGACAGAATTGTTATTTGAAATTCAAGTTATGGATATGTTTCTTTGGATTTTGCAATCTGTAAACAAGCAACATTTCAATACTCATTTTCTCTGTAAGAGATGATATAGCACAGGAAACATTTCAGTAACCCAGGAGACTCTATTCGTCATTTTTTTAAATGAGGATATTTTATTTATAGATAATCAAAGGAAATGTTTGTTTCCACAGAGAGGTGTGGGTACAATCTAAAATCTAATTCTGAGGATCAACTAAGAAGGAGTCCTTAGGCAGTACGTTGGTGCAGAGGAGTGCATTTGAAAAGGAAAAATGTGATGGGGAAGTATTTCTAACAAGTTACCACCTGCCCAACAGAAAAGAAATTGCAGTCACCCGGGGTAGTTGTACACTTGAGTTTCTATTATTTTGCATATGTACGCAGAGAATTAGATTAAATTAACAAATCAGAACAGTGAACGGGGGAAGTGGAACCAGACTGGTCACACAGCTGCCATCACGTTGGTGCAGTAATGGCCATGCTCCAGACTCTCAGCGGAAGCTGCCGTGATTCCTTGAGTCGGACTCAGGGCAGAGGAACCCGCTCTGCAGTCCGAGAGAATCTGGCTTTGAATTCAGGCTCTACCATTTATGATTACATCAGTTTAAGAAAGTTACTTAACTTGTTTGAGGCTCACTTACCTCCTCTATAAAATGAACATGAACGATATGTACCTTGAGGTTCTTTTGCTTTGTTTTTATGGTGAGGAAGATCCTCCCTGAGCTAACATCTGTTGCCAATCCTCCTCTTTTTTGACTTGAGGAAGATTCACCCTGAGCTAACATCTCTGCCAATTTTCCTCTAGTTTTTGTATGTGGGATGCCTCCACAGCATGGCTGATGAGTGGAATAGGTCCGTGCCTGGGATCCAAACTCATGAACCCAGGCTGCCAAAGCCTAGTGTGTGGAACTTTTAACCACTCAGACACAGGGCTGGCTCCACCTTGAGTTTTTCTTGAGAGAATCAAATAAGGTCGTATCTCTAACACCAATACCCTGGTGTCTGACACACGTGGGCTCACACCACCAGGGATTATTGTTGCACAACTACTCCAGCTCCTAGGGAGTAAATCCTGACACTGAACCACAGGACCCGCCAGAGAAGAAAATGAATGCCCTCACCTCCAAAACCAGAAACTCTTAACTTTTTCAACTTTCTTTTTATTAGTCTAACAGTTATTCATAACTGACATTGGATATATGTAATGAAAATATTCAAAAATCTGAAATTTGTCTTGCTGTTAAAATAAAAATAACAATAGTGACAGTAATAACAAAAATAGCACGTAAACGTAGTCCTTTGGTTGACTTTGGTTAACATTAAGGATGTTAGTGTGCTATGACTTTAGTACTAATCATTATTAATTACTCTGTGTATCCACCTTGTTCCAGTCAGGAGAGAGAAGCCACATGGAAAGGTTAAGGTAAAGAGTATTAACTGTAACACAGGATTAGGGCAACAAGAGGGGCAGGTAGGAAGTGAAAAGAACTCTAGAGAACACAGGCATCTGAGGAGCAGCCCCTACTCGCAGGGCTGAGAGGAACTCCCAGGGGAGGGCTGAGGTTCAGACCTTGTTGGGAGGGCACAGCCCTGGCTCACTTGCTGCAGACATGTCACTGTAGTGCTGTGCTGGTGGAACTTGCTGGAAATCTTTTCCCTAGGGTGCTGCAGAAAGCTGTTTGTGGGGGCATCTCCCTGGAGGCACTGAGCCTCTGCCACAGACCTGCCCGGGGCGCTGCTCAGGGAAGCTGCTGGGTACTGCTGGCCACTGTGCGGCTGGAGCTGGTGCTGGGGAAGCTGCCTGCACTGCAGGAGCCTGCCGGAAGCAGGAAGCAAAACACTGCTGGAGGGTTTCTGCAGTGCATTTACTGACAAAGCTTGACATCATCCCAGCTGGCAAAGCAAAAATATTTAAGCGGCCCAGAGCCTATTTCACAGAGCAGGCCAAAAGGGTGGATTTGGAGCTGATGGCCAGTAAAGGGACAGCTCCACCATCTGGACACCTGTCCAGAAATACAGATGATACACATACAGTGGGACTTACGGAATGAGAAACTGTAATGGCGCAAGTACATGACATCTTACCCCTCTCTCCTTACAGAGAGCCCGGTCTGCTTTGTTTTTACCTTTTTGTGTATTTGCTTTCCTTACAATAGACTTGGAATGGAATGGAAGGACAGTGGAATGGAGGGACACTGTAAGAAAAAACTTTCTGAATTTGGGCTATAGCTATGAAAGCTAGGCTATGAAAGTATTATATACACTTATGTATATATACATTGCCATAGCTATGAAAGTATTAAGTCATTATTCATCATGCTATGTGGGGTATTCAAATGAGAAGTCCGTGGAGAATTTTCTCTCTGGCTGCACTTCTCTTGAGCAGCGGGTTGTGTTTCCCTAAAGAGTGAAGAGCAGTGGGGCCGTAGCTGACCCCTGTTAGTGCTCAGCACACAGCCATCGCTGGGTATTGACTTGTGCAGCTGAGGAGACTCAGAGGAGGCGCAAATGAAGAAATTGATCAAAGGTGGAGTTTTAAAATGGAAACATAAATGAGACTAATACAAGTGTTGATAATATAAAATATACTTCCCCTGGCAGAACGTAAGTTTTGCCCTAAGCTTTCTTTCCAGCAGCCTTGAGGATTAACTGGTGTTTGATGGGTTGGCTGCAAAGAACCACAGTCATTAATGAAGTTCAATCAATGGGGAAGCCATGCCCGGATTTCTTATTCAGGGCTATGTCTGCACAAGAAGCACGTGTTTGAGTTTGGTAAAATAAACTCCCAAAGAGATTAAATTTTCTAAAGTCACTTAGGCTTTATTCTTTTTCTTTTCCTACTTTTTTTCTTCTCTTTTTGTCTATATAACAATTGATTACTTATTTTTTTTAAAAAATTTGTTATTTAGGGGCTGGCGCCGTGGCCGAGCGGTTAAGTTTGCGCGCTCCGGGGCAGGCGGCCTATTGTCTCGTTGGTTCGAATCCTGGGCGCGGACATGGCACTGCTCATCGAACCACGCTGAGGTGGCGTCCCACATGCCACAACTAGAAGGACCTAAAACTAGAACTAAGTACTGGGGGGCTTTGGGGAGAAAACGGAAAAAAATAAAATCTTTAAAAAAAAATTTGTTATTTAGATATCTAAGGAATTAAATCTTACTGAACTAATTCTACTTATGATAAAAGGCAAGAATCATCACTGAAAGAGGGGAAACAAAAAGAAAATAAACTCTGAAAGGCTAGCTTTGTGTTTATGTCTATTTGAAATCTGACATGAATGTCTTACACATATTGTATCCACGTTGAGCTTGTAGGCGCATTGCTTTAAAATTTTCTCTGGATATTTCTTATTTGCATCTCTTCTGCCCCCATTTAAGATCTGTCTAGTTTCTCATGGGCAGGAAATTATGTATTCTCTACTTAAAACCAAAACGGAAATAAAAACACCTTGCAAATTTGGCTTGAGTGGGCTAAGCTTACTATACTGATAGCAGACAGACTAACAAGAAAGTTTAGTATGACAGACGTTTATTCATATAAAAGAGTCTCATACAGTAGTTAACAAAACATATATTTGAGTAGCTCCTTACTACCTTTAACATCACAAGTAATTTAGGGTTGTAAGGTTTCTTAGATTTTCCAGTAACATCTGTGCATCCTATTGGATCTTTTTGATTATTTTTGCCATTTATTAAACAAACTGATTCCTTAAAAAAAAAAAGTACAACATACCCCAAGAACTCTTTTTCTCGTTGCTTCTCAGTGGCTCAGTCCCATTTCCCCTTACTCATGGGGTCTGGATAAAATTTCCCTGTTCAGCAAATTTGTGCTTAGTAGGGAGGACACTTGAGAGCAGTTGGAACCAGTGTCTGTCAAATAAACATAAATTCCCAATTTGGCAGAATAATAAGCCCCAGAATAGTTTATCATCATTGCCACTCCCCAAGCGGTGTTGGAGGTCGCATGGGGAGATCATTTATGATCAACCTCAGCAGGCACAGAAGTCCTCAGCATCTGGGATGATGTTTTCTGAATGTATATTCAAATACTTGTACTTAAATCAGGAGGTTAATAAAGAAAATGTCAATTAATTCTAAAAGAGATTATCATTTAGATGGTCTGTTAGAAAAACGAAAGAAGCATTGTTCCTCTTAAAGAAGAAGGTTGAAAAGATGACTGGACATTGGTGGAATACCAGCATATTACTGGGGGAAAGAAAGGGCACAGTGACTTCTCAAATTCATAGACGTAAAAACAGGCACAAAGACCCTCATTAGCACTGAGTGGCGAGATGACTACTAATGTTGATGAACAGCAGTTTAAGCATTGTAAAATTCTAGATATTCCTTGGGATTATTCAAGGAATTAGAAAGTGCCACATTTCATACTTCCTCTTGTATTTAAAATGACCAATAAAATTCATTTTTGCTAATGTATGTGTAAATCCATATGCACGCAAATTCAAGGGCACAATTTAGCATAAATTATATGTAGTTGTTGTTGTTTCTATGGTTAATAGCCCACGGGTTCTTTTCCAGCGGTCAGACTCAATTAAGAGACTTATAGCAGCTAGAGAGGAAGAGATCAAAACACTAACTTTCTGACTTATGAAAGCCAGATGGGAGAATGGGGCTTTGTGCATGAGCCAAAAGGGATACTCCTTCCTTCCCTATGAACAAATTCAGTCTCTAACATTGCACGCTCTCTCCTCCGGGGACAGAGACCATCCGTCTTCCTGAGGCCTGTGGCTCCTGGAGAGAGATGCCCAGGAGTGAGCGCTTCCTGCGATCTCCCCAGGCAGGATGGAGGGGGCCAGGTGCTGCCCCCTGGCGGAAACGGAGAAGACTGTTTTCTGTGGATACTCGTGTGATCCTGATTGATGTTAAAGAAATTTTCTGTGTAGTTATGAGGAAATGAGAATTTGTTTCTTATAGATCTCCACTAAGCTACTTCCTTACTTCTGTTGGAGTAAATTCCTTATTCCTTTGTAACGAACGCTCATTGGTCTCTAGGTTAAACTTATTCTTACTTGGCCAAAATAAGTTAAAACAAGATACTAAATAAAATGTGATAAAAATAAGTTAAAATTTTTGTTCATCCTTACCAGAGTTTCAAGATATACATCTTGAATATGACAAGCTTGACCTCAGTATTTTCTTTCTCTGATTAAAATAAAAATTGCGTGGCTAGTTTGTGGCAAAGCAAGAACCAGAGGCAAGCCTTCCCATCGCCTAGTCTAAAATTCTTCCCACTTTGAAGCATTTGCCACCAGAAGACCTCAGCATTCAATAGGGAGTCCAACTGAGCAGCTGGGAGCACAGACTCTGGAGGCAGCTCGTTTTGAGTTTGACTTTCTGGCCTGCTCTCACCAGCTCTGTGACTTTTAGAGAAGTCAATGACCTTCCTCAGCCTCAGGCTCTTCCGGTGCGAAATGCAGGCCACAATACCTCTCTTGCAGTGTTGGTGTGTTGAAATGAGATAATGCATTTAAAACGCATGGTGAAGTGCTAACATTACCCATCCTTAAGCAGCACTTGTGCATAGTGTCAATGAAAAATAGAATTTGATTTTACATGAGTTGTAACTGAAAAAAGAATGGTTATGTCAACCATTTGGACAGAAACATCAGTTGCATTGCTGCTTCCTAGCAGAGTACCATCATCAGACGTGGTCCATCTATACCTTCTCTACTTTCTTATATTCTGGTTTGATTTCTGGCTGCTCTAGATCCGTTTTTCCTTAGGAGGCTGCCTTGAAGCCACATGAGACCTCTGCGACTTTGTTCCCTGAGTCTTGTCTTCCTTCTGCCCAATCATGACTATCTTTGCTTCTCCTCAGGGCCTGACATTATTTTAAGAGGATCAAGTGCTCCTTTCCAAGCATATCAGAAAGTAACATTCCAGCAACCCCCAAATCTGGCTTTACTAACTCGGATTCTTCAGTTCTGTAATAATTTAAAGCTATCTCTTTTTTTTCTTTTAGGAATGTATTTGACAAACACTAAGTAGTACTTCCTATGTGCCAGACACTTTGCTAAACACTTTCTAATTACGAACTCGTTTTATCCTCATAACATCCGTATGAGTAGATTCTGTATTTTACCTAATTTTACATAAAACAGGATCCAAGGCGGAGAGAGGCTAAATGACTTACCCAAAGTTAACCAGCTATTAATAGAGAGAAGCAGGATTCCAGGCCATGGATTCTGGCTCTCCTTCTGTGCTTTTAACAACTCAGCTTTTAACAACTCTTGGCTACCCTCGTTAAATCATCTTCAGGTCTGATACTGCCAAGGAAGGGAATTCTTGGCTTAATTAGAGGAGGGTTGAATAACGTAAGAATGTAAGTTTTAAAAAGCTCAACAAACAATTGCGTTATCGTTGTCCACAGCACTAAAAGCAAAGTTGATCCAGAAGGATGACACATTTTGGAGTGTGGTTTTTGTTTTGTTTTGCTTGGTTGCAACACAGAGGAAATGAGAGAGTTCAGAGCACAGAAAATGAGGAGGAGCCAGGAATTGGAACAAGGAACAGGAGATTTGCAAAATGTCAGAGCTGAAGTCGCCAAGCAAAAGAGGGAAAGTTGGTTTGGCTTATGGGATCAGCGCGTAATTTATCATCACCGCCCAGAGCAAAGCGCAGGGAAAATCGTTTGAGAGGAGAACAAGCGGGGATGAGCACTAGATAAGGTGGCCCTGGGGACAGTGGGGATTTGGCTGCCACCTCTTCTTGTCTAAGATTGCTATCCCATTTCTCCTGGACTTTTTGCCTTTTTAAATTTGACTGTGGTTGTGCCACCGAGTTATACTTTTGGAGCAGTTGAAAAACACTAAAAATGAAATGCCCCCATCAGAGTTATGAATGATCCCGACAAAGACGATAACTGGGAAGTGTCTAAAGCCTGAAGCAGCCACTCTATAAATACAGAGTTTATCACTGAGCTCAGGCATAAAATGGAATGTGCTAACTGTCGTAGAGAGCCACCTCAGTGAGGCAAAGTGTCACAAAATGCACCATTCTTACTAGTAGTGTTAGGAATATATCACCCAAACAAACTGGGAGGCAACATGGGTTTCTGGCACCTCCACTTCATATTTTTGGGAATTTGAGCAAGTTAACTAAGCCCTCTGTGCCTCCATTCCCTCAGCAGAAAAATGCAGAAAATACCCAAATGGTGTTGGTTTGGGATGGCATTTGTTAAGTGTCTAGTGCAACACCTGGCACGTAGTAGGCGTTTAACTATTTGCGGAAGGAACACTGGGAGCTAAGATCTATTAGTTCTCTGCTGGAAGAAAGGTACAGATTCAAAACGCCCTCATTAAATTGAGAATTTGTCAAAGTGCAAGAGAATAGAGACCGTGTATCAAACTCTATCTTCCCATCACCTAGAATTGGCGATCATCACAAATTTGTCAGAGATGCTTCATTTTCTGAATAAAGGAAGATAAATAAATTACTGTGCTTTCCCACATTACATTTGGATCAAGGAAATGTACAAGGAATGTAGAGTTTCATTCTCTGGGCAGGTAGCATGGGCTGAGAGATGAGAGGGAGGAAACCGTGCCACTCCACTTCATTTGGTTTCCAAGACTTTGTGGTGAGTAGAAAGATACCTCAGAGTGGAACAAACGTTAACAAAAGGATCTGAAGCTCCGTGTCCAGAAGCATGTCCTCTGAGGATAGAAACAAACAGGGGGGCCCATGAGGTGTCACTGTCCATGTAGGTTTGAGCAGCTATGGAGAAGATGACTGCCCCAGAGAAGCGAAGGAGGGCAGAGATACAGCCTTGCCACAAGGAAACCGTCTGCGAACCCTACCTCAGGCAGCACTGTGGGTCAGTTCTCAAATGAACTATTAGAGAGAACGGAGAAGAGGAAGAGCTGGTTCCTGGAACTCAGCACAAGTTCACTCAGGCAAAGTCTTTCCAGAATGAGCTTTGTGGATCTAATTGTGGACTAGGAAATGGTAGAGCCGTGTTTAACTGAGGACTTGATAAATCCCCTTTGATATCTTTGTGGACAAAATGATAAATATGGGTAGGGTGATGATACAGTTAAGTAGACTGAGACGTAGGTGGTTGAAAAGTATTTGTACAAAATGCTGAATAATGATTGATGCCAGCATAGTAAGAAGGTGCTCTCAGTGTGACTTTCCTCAGGGTCAGTGAACTGGTCATATTTAATAACAAAATCGCTCTGCAGAGATGACATAAAGGTCATTCATGGGCTTTCAACATTAACATTTAGACACTTCTGTACAATTCCATGTTTCTTTTTGGAGGACTTGTTGATTTAATCTAACAAATGTCATTGAGTAAATGTTAAAAGTCACTATATGAAAGGAAAATGGTAGATCTCTAATATTCAGTAATGAAGCCTTTATTGTAAGTATAACACACTTAGAATTATCTTAAAAGTAAGAGTGAAACTCTTTCAGCCTTTTATTAAAACTTCAACTCTTCTGGGGTAATATTCTTTCAAGTTTTATGCTTTGATCTCATCCTACTTCTCTGCATGTCCCTGTTCAATGAATTAAATTGCAGAAAACGGAATTACGGGTGTCTTTGAGGGATAAATGCACCCTTTTGGTTGGTTGCAGTCCTTCACTTGTTTAGCTGACAGTGAGGTCTCCTTCTGTTGAGTGGTATGAGGGCTCAGGAATGAATTGTAATTGATTCAGGCTAATCACAGTAGCCCCATTTCTTTTGCTAATAGAGAATGAAGAGCCATCCCTAGTTTTTGGCAGGCCTCAGAATAATTTCTCCCACTACTGTGATACAAGTTAAAAAACCAGTAAGTTCTGAGACAGGGTGTCAGCTCCTCCCAGAAGTTAATGCTGCCCGCAGGTGTTCAGCTGAGAAAGAGGATCATGGTTTGGCCACTAAGAGATTGTTTTCTGTGTTCATTGTGTTTGCTTCCACATGCCATGGAACTTAAATTAATTTGAAAGCTGCCTTTTGAATGGATGACATGGAGGTAATATTTAGACATAAAAAAAGATACATGTGTACTGAAAGAGTAAAATTAAAAATAAATGAGATCTGACATCCTCTTTTAGTGCATTTTTCACTTCTATTCTCTCCGTCAGTTGATTTATTAAGGCTTTTCAGCTGTGAGCTTATCATACTGCAATCTTCCCCAGGAAAAAGCAATTTGAAGGTTGTTGTGGCTGAAGCAAATTATGACAGTAGGAAATCAAATAGAACACTGACTTTCATTTAAGATTGTCAACTTGATGAATAGAATGAATCTGACTTAAAATAGACAGGACCTGATAAAAATGATCTATTTCTAATGGGTAGAAGTCATGTGGAATGATGTTTAAATAAGGCATATTTCGTTACCATGATCCAGAAATTATGTATTTTGCTACATTTGAACATACAGAATTAAAACAAGCTAAGGCCTAGAATCTTCCAAACCAAATTCTCTGTAAATAACGTCCATTTGTATAAATTTTGAAATACATAATTCCTCCATTTTTCTTAGATAGGCATTTTAATTCTTTGAAAGTTATTTTTCTTTAGTTTGTTATTGAAAAAGAATATGCCATTTTTAAAACCAATTTTATCTTCTAATTTGTTACAAAACCCTAATTTTGTATGATTAACCTTGTATTTTGTGATTTTTCTTTAATATAGTGCTTGTGCAGGCTCTGAGAATCACTTACTCGATATTATTTATTCATCACATGTTTATGGACTTCCTACTCTGTGCTGTGTAGCGGGGAGAAAGACAGACATCAAGTAATCCCACAAACAGATATACTATTAGAATTATGAGACTCTATTATAAGTGTTTCAAAGGAAGAGTCAGAGGACCCTGATCTGGTTTGAGGGTTAGTGAAGTCTGAACTGAAATCTGAAAGACAAACAAAGTACATTATAGGTACCAATATTATTTTTATCCAATGGTTTTTCCCCTTGGTAATTCCATCTTGAGTGTGTGTGTTGTGTCAAGGTGACCTTCCTCTGCTAGAGAACTGGTCTGAGTGAAGGGAGAACCAGCAAAATCACAGGGTGGGTGAAAATAGTTATCTGAAGAATTCCGGGAGACAGCATCCCCAAGCACAGCCCAGCACAATCTGAGAAGAGAAGGAAAATCTTAAAGGGCAGGTCCTGGGTGCAACATAAATAACTCCTTTCTGTAGCTTTTGTATCCAAGAAAACAAAAATCAAGTTATTAATCTTACATAGGAGTCATTTCATTTCATTTCCATTTTGTGTCATTCAATCTTTTAGCAACTTGTAGAGTCTCCAAGTAATAACAGTTTGAGCACATTAAGGTGAGGAAGAGTGGGCCCAGCACCGTGCCTGGAATAGGGCTGACGTCCAGCCCTGGAAGACATGGTTCCTGAGGACGAGGGTTGCTGTCTCTTTCATTCATGGCTCTCTTCCCCGTGCCTGGAACAGAGTCGGGCATATAGTAAGTGTGCAATAAACACCTGCTTAATGAATGAATGTCAACTAAACAGTGCACTCACGAAGCTGCACATGTGTTAGGAAGGATGCTTTCAACTCTCAGTTTTCCATTCTTTCTCCCACTCACAGTCCCAACGTCTACAGAGGTTTCCACCAGATGGTGAGAGTCTTCAAGATATGGACCATGTTTTGTTCTTGTTTTTACCCTCAGAGCCTCACAGCGCAATGCCAGGACAACAGTAGTGGCTCAATAAATTTGCGTAGAAAGATTGAGTTTAAAGTTACTTTCAGTGAGTAGTATTCCCTTAGTGGCTCTGGTGTTCTGAACTTTAAGAGTCTGGGCTGTGGGGCCATCTGAATAGGTAAGATGCCCTGTTCATGCTGTTCCTTTGATCACTCGCAAAGCCTTTTGCAGAGGGGCCAAGGTACCTGCTTTAAATCACACCTAGATCTACAGAGGGCAGCGTTACGCGAAGGACCAGGGCGTTAAACTCTAACATTTTCATCATATCTGTGGATTTTTCATAGCTTTTGTCTTCTTATAGGATTGAAGAACTTGTGAAAACATGTTATAAGTAGTAAAACATTATCCAATTTTAAGGTATGAATCCCACAGACTTACCAGAGGTGAAAGTCAAACTTGCTTTTTTTTTGAGGAAGATTAGCCCTGAGCTAACATCTGCCAATCCTCCTCTTTTTGCTGAGGAAGACTGGCCCTGAGCTAACCTCCGTGCCCATCTTCCTCTACTTTATACATGGGATGCCTACCACAGCATGGCTTGCCAAGTGGTGCCATGTCCGTACCCGGGATCCGAACTGGCGAACCCTGGGCCACTGAGAAGCAGAACGTGTGCACTTAACTGCTGCGTCAGCCGCAAGAGAGTCAAACTTTTAAACTAATAATCTTCACAACCTTTTTTTTCTTTTTCTTTTTTTAATTGAGACTCATAATAGTTTACATCAATGTGAAATTTTAGTTGTACATTATTTCTTGTCTGTCACCACATAAGTGCTCCCCTTCACCCTCAGTGTCCACCTCCCAACCCCCTTCCCCTGGTAACCACTGAATTATTTTCTTTGTCCATGTACTTGTTTATATTCTGCATGTAAGTGAAATCATGTGGTGTTTGTCTTTCTCAGTCTGGCTTATTTCACTTAGCATAATTCCCTCCATGTCCATCCATGTTGTTGCAAATGGCATGATTTTGTCTTTTTTTATGGCTGAGTAGTATTCCATTGTAGATATATACCACATCTTCCTTATCCAATCATCAGTCGATAGGTACTTGGATTGTTTCCATGTCTTGGCTGGTATGAATAGTGCTGCAGTGAACATAGGGGTGCATATGTTACTTTGGATTGTTGATTTCAAGTTGTTTGGATAAATACCCAGTAGTGGAATAGCTGGGTCATATGGTAGTTCTATTCTTAGTTTTGTGAGGAATCTCTACACTGTTTTCCACAGTGGCTGCACCAGTTTGCATTCCCACCAGTGCTGTGTACAGGTTCCCTTTTCTCCACATCCTCTCCAACATTTGTTGTTTTTGGTCTTGATAATTACAGCCATTCTGACTGGTGTAAGGTGGTATCTCATTGTAGCTTTGATTTGCATTTCCCTAATGATTAGTGATGCACAACCTTTAAATGTATTTATTTAACCGTTTCCTTTATCTCTTCCTCCCTTCTTTCCTTTCCCTCCCTTTCTTCCTTTACAAAAAAAAAAAAAAAAGAGTTTTATTGAATTCCTAGTGTGTGTTAAATTGGAGATGGAGGAATGAGTAAGGAATGCTTGCAGCCTTCAAAACTCTCCTTTTCTAGTGGAGGAATAAGTAGGTAGTAACACAAAAGGATTCTTGCAACAGCCTGAGTGAGCATGCTCGGAGAAGGTTGAGAGTTTCATGAGAACATAGAGGAGGGAGTTTAAGAAGTAAAAAAAGATGGATAAAGATGATAATTTTATTGTTTGCATCTATTTACACCAAGGAGTGTCACATACTTGGCATTCATCTCTCTTAACATTAGAGAGGAAGATAAGGATGCACAAAGACTAACTTCTGTTAGACTATGTTCACAGTTGCAAACAATCAATGGGTTAAACATGTTTTCTTTGCATTGGATTATCTGTGTCCAGGCAGGAGATAGAAGAAGAAAGGGCAAGGAGGACATGAGGGGCATGTAAGTTGGACACTTGTGGGCCCAGAGCAACAGTTTCTGCTAGGCAACCTATGTAAGGGAATAGTATGGACTCCTGGTACCACGGAAGAGGCCGTGAAGAGGAGTAGAATACAAAAGAAGACTACAGCGCATGGTGTGAAACCATTGCCTGAATACCATTTTTAAAATTGTAGGTCTTAAACTTTTTATTATGGAAATTTCAAACATATGCAAAAGTAGAGGGAATAGTATCAGGCATAATAGTATGAGAATGAAATGATTCCTCCCCACATACCCATCACCTAATTTCAACTATTATCAATTCACACCGGTCTTGTTGGATGTGTACTCCCCACCCGACACCGCAGGCTTATTTTGAATTTAAGACAACATATAATTGCATCTGTAAATGTGTCTGTTTTTATCTCTACAAGTTAATAATTATTTTTTTCTAAACACATAGCATATAATCATTATCTCACCTAAAATATTAATAATGATTTCCAAATAATATCAAATATCCAGCCAGTGTGCATCTTGTCACATGCATTTTTTTCTCAGTTGATTTGTTTGAATTAGGATCCAAATAAGGTTCACAAATTGCATTTGGTTGATATGTAGCTTAAATTCTTTTTCATCTATAGATTTCTGCTTTCTAACAGTCTTGATTACTTACAATTTATTTGTGAAAGAAGCTAGGCTGTTTATCCTGCAGCGTTTCCCACATTCTGGATTTTGATCACTGTGTACTCACGGTGTCAATTAGCATGTTCTTCCAAATTCTGGCTAGATTTAGATGTCTGATCAGATTCAAGTTGAATTTTTTGGCATTAGTGCTTCCTAGGTGGGGGTGTGTATTTCTATGAGGAGGCATGTCTTTTTGGGTAATGTTAAGATTAATCGAAGAGTTTATGGGTTATCAGATTGATCCATCCATTGTAATCTTCCCATCAGCTTTTCATTTCATGATTTTTAGTAACCACTGATAATCACTGTCCAAGCTCCCTTATTTCATTAGGGGCTGCAAAACGCAATATTCTAATCCAAAGTAGGTGGTAAATCCTACCAAGATTTGAGCCTGGATTCAAAGTCCAGCGTGTAAGTGTAGACAACTCTGAGTGACCTGAAAAACTGACCTTCTTCTGTTTCAAATGTTATACCAGATCCTTTCCTTTCATTTCAGTGAAAATCAGCCTATCTTCCTTAACTGTAATGCTTTTTTGTGTCATCCAGTTAGTCCATTTATACTATTTTCAAGGACTCTTGAATTATAATAAAGGGAGGAAAAAGGAAATGTTGTAAAAGCAATTTTCCTAGAATTTTCTCTTTATTCTGAACATAGATAACTTCAAAATAGTAGAGTTATAACGAAAAGAAAAGTATGCATTTCAATACCCTTCAAAACTTCAGTACCTCCTTCTAGCAGCCCACTAGCTAACATCTGAAGCCTAATTCAACTTCCGAGTTGTTGTCAGTGGGATGTGCTCCCCTCCTTAGATGATTCGGTAGTGTTCCTTCATTCGTCCCTGTAGTCTCCTCCTTAAGTTTTATTTACGTATTATATTTATGTATGGATTTGCTTTTTGAAAAATTAATGTACTTATTTTTGGATGGAAACATCATTGAGGAGCATGCCAATAATATCTCAATTTGGCAATATTAGAACACCAGAGCAGATATCATTCTGAGGTATCTCTTAGTGGATGCATTGGTGAAAATGGTCACTCCATGGTGAAATGCCATTGGACGCTGCCTTGTTGGACCACTGAAGTCTTCCTAAGCTGTCATATGTGGATTTCAGCAACATGTGCAAAGTTCTGTAAGCAGGACGAGTTTCACGGGAGCAGGACATATGTGGTCAAAAAGGGCCTGTACTCAAAAGGGCCCCGTGCTTGGTTTGATGCTCTGTTATCACTGTTTTGAAAATCTTGACAACTTTATCTTTGAACTTGTGTTTTATAAGTGAAGTCCGATGGGACAAAGGCGAGTGCACATGAGCAGAGGAGATCCCTGAAATATGTGTCTAATATGTATCTACCGTTCCTTGCCACCCCGTTTGCATCTAGCATTCATAACACTCCGTGAACACAGAAGTCTGGTGGATCCGTGACATGTGGGAGTTCAGTGACACAAGGTGGGTACTACAAGGGAAATGTCTTATACCCACGACTGGGTAAGCGGGGGCACTAATAGCCCCAAGAGGCCACACTTTCCGTTTGAACCACAACTTGCTTTGAACACAGAAAGAAGGTAGTGGTGTTCTAAGAAACATGATGACCAAGGGACACTCTCAAGTCCTTTCTTACTCATGTTTCTTCCTTATATCAGCCAAACACTTATGCTGAAAATGATGCCATCAGATGATGACATAGTTCCTTTCGTTTCAGTCCTGTCTCAGCCATTTGTAGCATGCTGGTAGAGTGTGTGCATGTCAAGGAGTGACATAAAAACACTTGAGTCAGTTTTATGCAATGTGTCCACTGTGCTGGTAGCAACACATATATAAGCAGGAGCTACAAATTGCAAATTGTGGAGTTTGATGATTCTGCAGATGAGTTAATTGTTCTCGTATTTGCATTTAAAACTAAAGTTGCACAATGTAAAGAGGGATAGTAGAATTTGTGCTAGTAAAATTTTTATTTACTTAGAACAACACGAAATAGCAAATAAAACACGCCATGACAAATCAAGAGAGAGACCATAGAGAAAGGAAAAACATTATATTTTAGTACATTTTGATGGCACTTTTGTGCTGCCTTTGAACAAGAGGCCTGACATTTTCATTTTGTACAGGGTCCTGCAGATTATGTAGCCAGTCCATTCTGTAAAACGCCATGAATTTTATGTCACTGTTTTCCCTTGATGTCATACTTGACTCTTATTTTTCTCTGTTCTCCTAATTATTGTGACATTTGGTGTAGTCCTACAAAAGCTGGCTCAGTGAATGAGTTCTCTCCTTTAATCGTAAAAGGGTGCTTTAAAATCTAAAATGTGAGGTGCTTCAAGCTCTCTGCTCACTTGCAGGGACACAAAGGGCTGTGTTTAATTAGGTGGGGTAGTCTCATAAATTAATTATCCTCTTGTCTGATTCTATGTTCAAAAGATTATGTTTAAATATGAAGATAAGGCCCAGGTCTCCACGTACAGAGAAGGAAGAAAGGAGAAGTAATTTCCTAGGCCAGTTCACATGAAACCAAACCAAAGCAAACCAACAAAAATCGCTCTTGCAGATAAAATAGTCAGCTCTTGAAATGCTTCATTCTGGTAGTCTAATTCGTTGTTAAAATCAGACTTCCCAATGATCACATTATGCTTTCACGTAGCAAAATAGCGAAAGAGATGTCCCTGAGTTGGGCTATGAACAAAAATATAGCAATTTAATTAATTTCTCTCTGTTTTTTTAATGGAAATGTTATCACCTTAATTTTGAATTTTTCTCCTTCTTATAGGTCACTGTTTGTCTCTGCAGCATTTTTTCCCCCACAGTCGTCTTAGCTTTATTGAATGAATTGAGTTTCAACCTCTGCTGAAGTGCTTCAGAATTAGCTGATGATTCCGCTGCAAAACTATAAGTTGGTTAGTGAAGAGAAATCCCCACCTGACTGTCCCATTCTGTCTCTTCACGGAACATTAATCTTTCTTAGACTTAAAGGGATGCATTTATGTCTAGAGAATTAATTACACGTGATTATTCCTGTATCTAACATTACGCCAAATTTGACTCACTTCATTTTTATTCCTGTTCTTTTGGTTCCTTTTAAGGTAATATTACTGGTTACTTTTATTAGTCTAACTCCGATCAATTTCTTGCAATTTATTTCTCTTCCATTTACGTATTATAAGGCTGCTTCTCTTTTAATAGCTATAATTTTTCCCCTGTTTCTTCTTTTCATTTTCATGGCTCCTGTTCCACCTGTCAACATATTGTTTAGGTCTATACATAACAGATAGTTTCATACGTTTATTTATCAAATAAGCATAGACAGAAGACAGCAGGCGACCTGGACAAGAAATCTAAAGCAAAACTCTCAAACTGTGAACCAGTGACTAATAGTTTTCCTCTCAGAACAGCTTCTTTGTAGGTGATGGTCAAGCTCAGGATGGCTGCATCCAGCTCTTCAGAGCAGGCTGCCCTCTCCTCCTCTCTTCTCACTTTACAAGCTCTCCCTGATCCAGCTTAAAGTCCATGAGCTCAACCATCGCCTAGACTTGGTGGCTCTCAAGTCTTCTTGTCCTGTGAATACTCTCCTCTGAGCTGCAGCTGCTCGTTAGATAACTCCATGAGGCTCTTCCCCAGCAAGCTCCCCAACCGCCCTTTTGCGTTCTTATCTCAAATAAAGGCTGTATCAGCCATCTGGCGATCCACGCCAGAAACCTTGGAGACTTCAGAGACTCCCTCCCTTCCATTTCTCAACCACCTGCAAGTCTCTTGTTCCTGGATCCTAAATACCTCTTGCGTCTGTCCCTTGTACCCTGCCTCCAATGCCCCTTGACATAGCTGCACTAAGAGATAATGTTACTTCATTTCTGTCTGGTGGCTTTACGTCCCCCCACTTCTCCACGTCTCTGTCAGAATGATCTTCATGATACCCAAGTCTTCCAAATATGGTCATGGGACTCCCATCCTCAAAACTCTCCAGTTCACTTTTTGGTTCATCTGTTTACTCGTTTATTTTTTTGTTTATTTAGAAGTTGTGATCTAAACTGTATTGCACTGCACATTCAGCACTTTATTATCTAGCTTCTCGGTAGTGTTAAGCCTTATCTGTGGCCTAACACAGTCTCTCTCTGTCTCTCTCCCTCTCACACACAAACATATACACTTTATATTTAAATGGCATACACTTACCTGTGTTTAGACAAAAACACACACTCCCGGGTGCCTTCACACTTTTGACCATGTGGTTCTGTTTGCAAGTAGAACCCCTTGCCCTCACCTGGCCACTGGAAACTCCTACACATTATTGAAGGCGCAACTGTAATGCTACCTTCTTTGCAACATTTTCCTTAATCTGAGGCTGGCCTCAGTGCTCCTATTGCCTCTCCTCTCACTGCACTTGGTAGATACATCTGTTACAACTACAGTCTAACCAATTTGTAGTGGTTTTTTTACTTGTTGGGTTTTCCACTGGACTGTGAGCTCTCTGAGGGCAACAGTCATGTTTTTTCACCTTTATGTCCCAGTGATTAGCACAATGCTTGGGAAGTAATAGACCTTTAATAAATATTTGCTAACTCAGTGAAAATATTCTCGTGTCTGCTTTCTCACTAGCTTCACATTTCAATGTTCCATTTTCATTTACTGAATCACACATTTCTTTTTCTTGGCCTCTTTGGTCTTTCCCTTCTGAGATGGTTAAACATCACAGCACAAGACACAGAAACAGCATCTCCCCTCTGGGCATTGTAATGTTGTGCACAAAGTGACGGGCTGCCTGAGGGAGCACATACTTTCTAATGTTGAAAAGCACAGGACACGCTAGGGTTGTAACTTACTGAAAGAAACCCCCCCTTGTTTGATGACAGCAAATGAGACCTTTTCCTTGATCTGCGGTTTCCATAAAAACTATGAGTGTCTTAAGGGCTCTTACTATCTTTACATTCCCAATGCCTAGATCAGGGCCTAAAAAAATAATTGTCCTCACAATTATTAATGTGAAATACTTTACTCACTGTTGGGAGAATCAGTTGTAGATATTAGCCATGGATCTCTTAATCTGGATATAAGTGTTTGGGGGCAGAGGAAGGTCTCAGGCCAGTTAATTTTGTTCAGTAACTGACTAATCCAACAAATATTTATTGAGTTCCAGGCATTGGAAGGTGCTGGGGGTAAAATGGAAAAATAGAGCAAAGCCAGGCCTGCTTCACAGAGTTCATAGACTGGTGAAGAAGGCAGACTTCAATCAGCCATCACTTAAGGGAGTGTAGTAAACTGAGGCTATGAAGGAAGAAATGTTATCTCTGAGATGGAATAACAAAGAAAAATGTTCCGACTCCAGGCAAGGCTGAAATTAATTTTTTGTTGTTTTCTAACTACTTCACTTGAACTTGGGCATGACCATGACAATTTGGGGGTTGCAACGCAATTCTGAGGTTCTTCTCAGGTTAAGGGCATAGTTTCCCCAAAGACTGCCTTCATTGCAGACATCAGCCCCAAGTTTGGGGAGTTCCCAAGCCACCTGCACCCCCAACCAATTGGCTAAAAAATCAGGGTCCCTGTTACCCCTTCATGTTTGATAATTCCCAAATTTCTAATCATGTGCTTGGTGCCCTTGGTGTAACAATTGCCATCCTGAGTCATGTCTTTAGCATAAATTCAGTTGTGGTTCTAGGGACCCCCCCCCCAGGAATAACAAAGTCACTGCTATTCCAAGGATTTAGGGGTTCCCTCCCAGGACCTGCAGACAAAGTCCATTCAAATTCTTTATTATACGTCAGTGTTTTATTCCTCAATGGCAGCCACATTTAGACATACAGATAATGGAATAACAACTACAATCACATGAAGAATGGGATTCATGGCCCAAGACTAAGGAAACTTCCTAGTTGGGCAAATAGCAATCTGTAAAGGTGTGCTACTAACCAAAGCTGGCATTTTCAGAACACTTGCTAAGAGCCAGATGTGAGTCTCAGTGCTTTTCCAGTATTAACTCTCTTCATCTTCTCAACAATCCTGAGCATCTACCTTTATTATCTCCATTTAACAATGCGGGAAATTGGGGCCCAGAGGCACCAAATGACTTTCCCAAATGATGGAGAGCTGATCAGGGGGACAACTGTGCTTTGGACCCAGACAGTCTGGCTCACTCCAGTGCCTCATGCATTACCACCACATGTTTATGGCAGATGCCAAGATAAGAAGATCAGAAAAAACAGGTGAAATTAAGAAAGGCATTGAATTCTGATTCAAGACAGAAAAGAGAAAAATATGTTCCACTTATTAAGATGAATAATGGGAATGAGATGCAGGGTTAATCAGACGATTCTCTGTCTGACCACCATGAAAATTTCTTCTTGGTATGAGTTATTTTTAGTAACACAGCAAGGATCCATAGAATAAGTTTCCATTTCTTTTTTGAGGTTCATCACATAGTTTATATTTGTTTTGCGTCAAAAGACATCCAGAAGAGTTTAGTTAAAGATGCATATTGGATTCTCATCATCTCATCTACAAATAAGATCTCTGCCACTCTTCCTTTTCCATTGCTATTTGTTTCTTCTCGGAAGGAATAGAAAGATAAAGGTACTTGGATTGACTTTGGCCATTTTATTTAATTTAACAGATTTTTCTTATCAGGGATCCTGGCACTATGTGAGCCATATTCTTTTAATGGGAGGAGCAATCATTGTCAAGGCAATTTTTCAAATATCCATGTAAGAAACCTTAAATCGATGACCTTTGTCAAGTGTCTGAGACCATAATTTGCAAACATTGATGCAATTTGATGATTTGCTAATTAATTTTTAAAACAAATATTTATTAAGCATTGTGTTTAGTGCTGTCTAGGGAAAAATGCTTAAGACTTAGTCACTATTTTATGGGCATTTAAGTGATTTAATTAGGGAAAGAAGACATTTACAAATTGACAGTTTATTAACAATGCAGGCAATAAATAATAAAAAAGACAATGATACATGAAACAATTATGTGCTATATGTGGTTTAGGCATGAGGGTCTGGCCCGGAGGGATCACTGTGGACTGGAAGGATTTAGGAAGGTTCACGGAGGTGATGCACTGTGAACAGAGCCTAGAAGGGGAGATAAGACGTGAATGTGTAAAGAAAAGAACGAAGGACATTTTTAGTCTATGTATGTGTGGTGTAGGGAGGGATGGATGGGAAAAGACTTAACTCATTTCACTCCCTGGATCCAGTACATTAGTGAGTCCTGTTGGTTTAATCTCTAAAATCTTTCTGATCTCTCCTTTCCATTTTTTTCTGCCTAATACAGACCATTCTTAATTCTGATGGACCTCCCCAGCAGCTTGACCTCCCTCCTTCTGTTTCTTCAAGCCATTCTCCATCCAGCAGTGAAATAGATCTCCCTAAAATGTAAATTGGATCACATCATGCCCCTGCTTAAAAGCTTTGAATAATTTTTTAGAGCCTTCCAGGGAGTGTATAGAACAAGAATAGAGCATTAACATTCATGGGAGTGGAAGTCAGAAACTTTGTAAAGAGAAGAGAAAGAGTATGGCCTGGGGAGGGGGAACAAGAGAGCATGAAGCCACACACAGGGAGGTATTTAAAGAAGGAAGCTAAATACCCACCAACAGGGCATTGACTAATAAATTATAATTCATGTTACATGACCATTAAGGATGCATCCTCTAATAAAGTGGTATTTAATTTTGAAGGACATTCCAATGCACAGAGTAAGTCCCCAGTCTGCAGAAATTTTATCAGTGTTGTGGATAAAGGCATGGGAAGCAGGCTGATTAAATTTTCAGGTAACCTTATAATTTGAGGAAATAATAGAACCATAGTTCAAATCATGGTTTTTGAAAAGTTTTATGATGGATTAAGTTTGACAAAAAATTAACAAGTATAAATGTGAAAAATAACAAATGTAAACAAATATAAATAAAACGTTTGTACTTAGGTCTAAGCGGGAAAGATAGATCTTCACAGAATCATATGTTCAAGATATTGAGCTAATTAAAAAGAAAATTGTGTGCATGGAGGTCAAAACTCTGCCTGCTCCTCTCTGCTCTGAAGAGGGCATAAACACGTGAACTTTACAGCCACGCTCTCTGGACACATATATCGACCTTGGTCTCTCCTTGGGTCTCTGTAGTTACTGTTCCCTCTGCCTGGAGTGTTCTTTCCCAGATGCACACACGGCTTACTCCCGGTAACTTACTCTGGTCTCTGCCCAAAGAGCCTGTCAGAGGTGTCTCCTCTCACCACCTTATTCAGAACACCACCTTCCACTTTCTATCCCTTGATCTTCTCTAGTTTCCTTGATGGTACTACTGCTGTCTGAGATTGTATTGTGTGTTCATTTGCTTATTTGTTGTCTATTTCTGTTTCTAGAGGTAAACTTATGAGTAGCCATTTGGTCTGCCTTATTCACCTTCATGTTCCTGCCTCCAAGGGGCTTCATTCTAGACTTTTAATTGGGATCAAGTGGTGAGGATTAGATATCAAATAATGGGTTGCATTGAACTTAGACATTGTCTTGCATCTTGAGAGTTTGTCTGCTCTGTACAATCATACCTTCTCTCTTTTATCACACTCACATCATTGTCAAATTGTAATGAAGTAGAACAAATGTTGTGATCTTAACAACTGGCACCAGAATTCCTTTGGTACGCCACTTGGGGTAAAGGGTGAAGAGCAGGCTCAAGCAGCAAAAACACCTTGCTAAGAATAAGACTGGAAGGAGAATTCGAAGAGCAGGCTCAAGCAGCAAAAACACCTTGCTAAGAATAAGACTGGAAGGAGGATTCGTTGTGTTTTGTGGTGGGGATGGTGGGTGACCGGGGTAGGAAGTGCAAGGAGGAGGAAGAGGAGGAAAGAGGCAAATGGAAAGAAGCTGAGGTTAGGGGAAGTCAGAGAAATGCCAGAGTTGTGGGGGGAGGGGCGGTGAGCCAGTGCCATTCAGGAACAGTTCCTTTTTCATTGCAGCTTTATTCATCCGCAAATATGTTGTGAAAATAGATTTAATTTTGTACCATCCCAGAAAGAGGAAACCAAAAGGCAAAATACTCCATGATGTTATAAGCACCTAGACATTTGTAGAAATCTTGACTTGTGCTCCAAATATCACATTTTGAGGAATTTGGGGTTCCAAGCCAAGATCTTAGGATCCTGAGAAGGCAGGAGGACAAACCGACAACTCAGTTACAAACTACAGCTTTATCATCGTTTTCAAGGGAGGGACAGAGGCACCTACCACTCTTGGCTTAATTTTTACCACTTTCTCTCCCATCTCCCAGCAAATCCTTATGCTTTTCAGTTTGCAACACACAGCACTCAGGTTTCAGTAGTGCTTCATGGAACTGCTAAGATCATCACAGGTTCTGGTGCTGGACGAGCCCAGTTCACTACTTCTTAGCTGTGTGATCTTGGATATGTTACTTAATGTCTTGGTGCTTCTTTTGCCCCATCTGTAAAATGGGGATAGTATTTCTTAGGGTTGCTATGAAGATTTGAGCTTAGGCATAATCAGTGCTACATAAGTGCTTGTTTTTATTGTTATTGTTGTTGTTGTTGTTATTATTGTTATTATATGGACAGATCAGAGAGAGTTTGAGTCTTGAAAACATAAACTGGCTAGCCCATGAAAACCGAAGACAGTGACCCATTTGGAAACAGAAGTCTGGTCTCTTCAAATTTCATTTTCCTCCTCTGAAAGGTACAATGTTATTTAGAGAGAGAGAAAAGAAATATTTATAAGCTCAGATTTTTCCTCTCATTGCAGTAAGAGGCTAAGTATCTCAAATTTTCCTGAAATCTATGGCTGAGGTACTTAAAAAAAAGTGTAGGGGGAGCATTTTTTTACCACCGGCTCTCACATTCTTTTAGGAGAAGCTTCGCGGCTGACCTTTAACTTCCCCACACCTCAGGGGACCTGATGTGGAAGGTTCTTGCAAGCCTATGCTGAGCGAGCTCTGGGAAAGGAAGGCCAGATTTGGTCACAGTGATCTCAGAGGACAGTGCCTGGACACGATATTCTGTGTGTGTGCTTGCAATCTCAGAAACAGCACGAGACTGTGGAGGCTTCACGAACTCTGAAACTTTGCTCATGAGTTGCAAGCAAAGCTGTGAGTTTTCCAAAGGTTATTTGGCCAGAAGAGGATGTCAGCACACAGAAGAAGAGACCACCACTGCTGGCCTTTCCAGTTCCAGCCGGACACCGCGGAGCACTGTTGACAACCGTGCAGGGCTCATTCTCCTTCACAGAGAGGGGCCGGGTGCGCCTCCCTGCCCAGGTCCCCAGGAGGCTCTGAGAGGGCAGAGGGGAGGGCCTTCTAATAAGGCATAAGCTGCTGGAAAGACAAACTCAAGCGCAAGCTGGGAGGATCTCACTAGACCTACAAAAGTGGAAGGAAGCTGGCCGGGTGCCTGGCGCTGTGTGACCTACGCAACGAAAGGCAGGCTGATCTTAGAATGCTCAAAGAGGAGCAACTCTCCCATGACCCTGTCCGTTTACTCCAGAGAAGAGCAGATAAGTCATTCTGCTGCCAGGGCTGAGGAGGGGCAGTTTGCATCAGGAGCAGGTAAGAGAAGAGAAAGGCAGAGTGTGTGTTCAAGGAAGAATTTAAACTGAGGTAAACCTGAGGGTAATAGGAAGAGACATTTCCTGTACTTCTGACAACTGCGTGTGTGTGTGTGTGCATGTGTGTGTGTTTCCTACGTAAGTAATAAAAATGGGACTCAGTGGAAAACACTTTTTTTGGGCGTAGGAAGGCAGATGGGCTTCTCAGGATCCCGTTACCTCATACCCTTTCAGACTTACCACTTGTGTTGAATTTGAGGCTCCTTTTTTCCAGTAACTCTTTTGTCCTCCTCTCCATTACATTCCCATGACTTATTCTTTCTAGTAACTCCAAGAACAATCTGGTTCTAGGTGAAAGAGTGCCTGGAAATTGCAGCACACACTGGCACACTTCCTCCCTCTCCATCTGGTCCAGGAAGCCACAAAGGGTCTGTGAGAAAACCCTCAACAGAGTTCTCCATGCGGCCGATCCAGGGGAGTTTGCTCTTTGCTGTTCTTCAAGTCCCCAGGGAAGAACTGAAGATCTTCCCAAGATCGTTCATGTGACGTTTGGAAATGGAGATGGCCTCCTGGCCCATGCATACCTTCAGCTTCACATTGTGACCTTTAATTAGGTGCCCTGCATTTGACCTCATCAGAGTGCCTGGTGACCTCCAGTAATCAGGCAAGGTCATCTGCCTGAAGTTCCTGAGGGTTTTCTAGGGCCTCATTGTCTATTCGGATCCTACGCCTTTTCTGTCATGGAGGGATGCAAACGAAACAGAACTCACAGACGCTGTCCCCAAGAAACTTGAGGTGAAAGTAGGATACATACAAATAATATAAGACATCTGAGCCATCGAGAAGAAAATATAAACAATCCTTGGTAATTGAAAACCTTTGTTTTTTTGTCCCAACTATAGGATTGTGGTTGAGTATCTGTCTTTTTCAACGAATGTGATTACATCCATTTCTGAAGGAGTTAATCACTTCAGTTACCCAAAGATTGTAACTAGTTTGTAGGACATATAAAGTGAGTGATAATAGTCATTTCTGCTTCACAAAATGCCAAAGAAAATAGTCATTAGATAAACAGAGCCTTTTAAATTTTCACCACTGAAACTTTCTGAGATATTAGAAGTGTTCTGGAGAGTTCCTCAATGTATTCACTTTCTACCTGAATAATTTGTCTGTTTTAAAATAGTATAGTGTTAAATCTTGACAAAATTCCCATACAAAATTATTCCTGTTTCCCTCTACTTGGTTGGCATAGGCTCAGAATTCTCCCCAAAGATTTTTACAACTTTCTAAAATATCTATCATTGAAAAAAAGGATACACATGTAGTCAACCATCATCAAAAAAGCAATCTTTGAATTGATTAGATAATCAGTGCAGGGATGCCGTGTGCATCTTTGTGCATGTACAGAGGGAGACTTCAAGCTAACAAGAAGTACATGGCTGGGGAGAGGTATAATTTGTGGGGTACTTTAATAACATTTATTATTTTGGGGAAAGATACCAAAGCTTTAAGGTTCTTGTTAAATAAAAACTCCCCAGGGCTGAGAGTGGGAGGCATGACAAGCCCTTGTCAGCCTCTACTACTTTAGTATGAATTAAGGTCCTATTTGAGCTGAAAGCAACTTGGAGACCATTTACTACATGTTCTTCACTTAATAGATGAGGAGCCCCAAACCCAGAGAGCATAAGTAATGATGCTGACAATGCTGGAGAAAAGCAATTGAAAAGGAGATGTTAAGGGAAAAGTGACCACAGCAGCATTTTGGTTAGGGCTCACCTTACTCATACATATTCATCAGGTAGATTATAGAATGCCTGCTTCCTTCACAGTTCCAAAAGCAAGTTCTTTTTTGAGGAAGATTAGCCCTTAGCTAACATCTGCCACCAATCCTCCTCTTTTTGCTGAGGAAGACTGGCCCTGAGCTAACGTCCGTGCCCATCTTCCTCTACTTTATATGTGGGATGCCTACCACAGCATGGCCTGCCAAGCGGTGCCATGTCTGCACCGGGGATCCAAACCAGCGAACCCCAGGCCGCCAAAGCGGAAGTTCGCACTTAACTGCTGAGCCACCGGCTGCCCCCTAAAAGCAAGTTCTTATTTACACCAGAGTTTCGAGGGGTCTTTATGGCCCGTAAGCATGCTTCCCTCTGTTCCTAATCCCAGCAGTGAATAGGGAGAAAATGTTTCATTGTGAAGAAATTAATAAGCCTTTAAGGATGAGCCATTGATCCCACCTCCCTGGTGAAAATAGCCCCTTGGAGCCACTGTGGCATCCGGGGCCCCAGGCAGCCGGTGTGTTTATTTCCCATTTGCTGAATTCCTGTCTCTAATGAGCTAATACAACTGGGCTGCACATAAAGCTTATTTATTTCCTTTGATAGGTTTACATACTTAAACAAAAACAAACCCCTAGGAGGACGGAAAGAACAAAGTCATGCAGCTGCTTAAAATCTTTTAATTATGACGGAAAGAATTCTTTTATTTTTAAATCAGTAAAACAAAGTTAAGTGGAAAACTGAAAGCTCATGCCTGACAAACATATTTTCCCAAACAGATTGAATGCTTTTGGATCTCAGACACTATTTCACTAGTGTTTTTAATTCATAGACTTTGAAAAATCTGGATCCAAGTAATCTTTTTCAGAAGCATTGAATTTACACCATTTGAATTTTAAATAAAAATGAGAGGCTTTTAAGGTAAAAATTATTGCTTAGGGATTACAAACAAAATCTTGAATTTCCCATTGGAGGACACTAAGAAATACAATTTTTTCAAATCAGATGAGTAAATTTATTTCAACAATGTAAATTATAGATTCATTCCCAAGGTGGCTCGCATAAATAATGTTTGGTAGAAAATATCAAAGTTCGGTGAGATTAAATTGATATGAAGTCTGTTGCACTCAAACTTTGTTTTGGTTATTAATAGACGTGAAATTAGGCAAAAAGAAATTAAAAGTTTATTTTCTCATGACTCCAGAAGGATTTCTTTGAAGATTCGTATAGTTCTTATCAGGTGCATTTAATTATTTTAAGTTCCCAATTTTATAATTAAAATATGTTAATTAGGTTTCCCTGAAGTTGTACCGTGTTAACTTGGAGAAAATGTCATAAGTCCAAAACTGTCTTAGTTTTCAGAGTAACTATCTTAAAAGAAAGCCCCTCCAGAATGTTCCCAGGACACAGTGCTCCGAGTGTGACAGAGGGACATCAAGACTCTCTAAGTTGCTGTTCCGTTTGTTCTCCAGGGCCCATTTGTACCCTGAGAGCTAAAGCAACTACTTTAAGAGAGAAAAGTCAGCCCATTCTCTATGAAATATTTGAAGTTATTTTTCAGATAAAAAGGTAAAGAGAAGTGCTCTTTTTTCAACCTAACTTCTGGAATACTGAAAAATAAAAATTATTTGATCTCAAGATTTCCATATTTCTACATTTTAATATGTTTTCTACTTAAAGAGTGGATTGTCACCCCAAATTACTTTATTCTCCATATAGCGGGGCTTTTGCTTATTCCAGAAAGCAGCCAATGTTTTGGCTGTACCTAGTTAAATTTGTTTTCTTTCTACTTTTACAGAAGCACAAGACTCAATGCTGAGGGACAGTTAAAGAATTGCAAAAAAATTTTTCCGTTTAAATTCATGACTTCATGATATGAGCCACAAAGCATATTTGACACTAGTTAAAATGTCATATTATTCAATGTACTTAAATTTTACATATTCCTCCAAATGACCCCAGTGAAATAGTGCACGCCTGTAGGCCCAGGTGCCACTGTGATAATGCAAGAAGTATTTGTTATGTTGACTCTGTTCCTACAGAAGGGCAGATTGTAAATTAACTTCACAGCCGATTTATTGAGCTCTTAGATCTATTACTCATTCGTTCAATACATTCCACAAAGATTTTGTGACAACTTTTACATATCAAGCATCATGTCACACACTGGGAACACTTTGACAGATCACACAAAAACGCCCTCAGCGTTGGGGCCTGGGGGGCACTTGGGAGCGTGTTCCGACGAGGGAGCACTGGGAAATTCAGCGTCCTTACCTGATGCAGAGGGAGAGCAATGTGTCACCTGTTTTTAGGAGATCAAGTGTGGTGCTCTTGGATACTGCACACATTACTTATTCTACTGTTGTAAAACCACAAAAAAAATCAATAATTTAATTTTACTTTCATAAGAGCCGTAGCCAAACTTGGCAGCAGCCATATCAGAGGTTCCAACGTGGAAGCAGATGTTCCTCCGGGGAATAAGGAAGAGATTCTCACTGGAGGTACAAGGGAAGAGGCAGTGTTCTGCCCCTGATCCATCTCCTGAGTCCAGATGGCCATTGGCTATACCCGGGAGTCAGTTCAGAAGCTCTCCATGGATGACAGGAGGTCCTGTGGATCCCTGCTGAAAGGAAGTCTCCACCACCTGCCTTGAAGGAGCATGATGGAAACAGAGAGCTAAGGAATAAAATCAGAGAAGGCCTGGGCACTCATAACTGGAAACTCCTGGACATTCAGAGAGCTTGGTCTACACAGAACCATTTCTTATCTCCATTCAGTAAATGTTTCCCCTTCCTAGCACAGGTTCCGGCACTTAGTAGGGGATTAATGAATTTAGGCTGAATGATTAGGTACCAGGTTCTGCTATTACCAGACACTTAGTGATATAGAACAAGAAAAAGGTAAACTCCTTCACTCAGTCACAAGAAATTAATCAGCTCAGGATTATGAACTTCTAGAAATTGAGACACAAATTTTGCTTTTTTAAAAAACTATTTCTTCCCTCCCAGGCATCTTTCCTTTCCCTTTAAACCGGCTGAATTACACAGAAGTCTTGTGAGAATCAATGAGCATGAAATGAGTTCCCTTTGATCTACGTCAGTCCCCCCTCTTTCGCCTTCTCTCCCCTACTACCTCATCACCCTCAAGTCAAATAGTTGTGGGGAAAAGAGCTCAAGATGGAGTTGCCAGAGTCCTGCTGTTTCTAGCAACGAAGGAGAAGAAAGCCCTGGCTTGCTGTTATTATGTACCAGCTATTCTAGAGTACATCCTTCCTCGCTTCTTTCCCAAGCTAGAGAGTTGGCTTCCATATTCTTTTCCATTGGTAAAATTCTGAAATATACCTGTGCCTAACTGTAATTCTATGCACTATGTTTCTATGTGATCTGGATGAAAAGAAAAAAATAGCTGTTTATTTTGAAAATCCCCAATATGTACAAAAATAAAGACAGTAGTACAGTGAATCTAATGTACCAGCTTTCAGTTTCCACAAGTATCAACGTATGTCATCTTTGTCATCTATACCTCTACCCACTACCCCTTGACAACGATTGTTTTGAAGTAAAACCCATATATCGCAATGTTTCATTTCTGTATATTTTAGTATGCATTTCCAAAAGATGAGAACGCTTGAAAAAAACTGTGATACCATTATTACATCTAAAAAATTAATAATAACTCATTAATATCACTAAACATCTACTTAGTATTCACATGTCTCCAAAAGAGTTTAAATTAGTTTCTATAGATATGTTTGAACAGGATTGAAATAAGATCCATACATTGATATTGGTGATCTATTTCCTAATTTCCTTCAATAATCTGTAGGTCCCTGCTTCATCTCTGTTTACTTGCAACTTTTTTTTATTGAGGTAAGCAGGTCATTTGTCTTGTAGATTTTCTACAAGGTCTGTATGTTTATGGATTACATACCCATGGTGGTATTATAAACATGTTCCTTGGTTCCTTATATTTTCTCTAAATTGGTAGTTGTATTTAGAAGATTGATCAGACTAAGATTTGCTTTATTTTTTTTAAACAAGACTTCCTCCCAGGTCGTGGTGTTTGCCCTCAGCAGGAGATGTGTAATGCCTGGGTTGTCTCCTTTCTTGTCAGGCTACCAGCCATTGACGAGTATTGCCTAGATCTATTCTTATCCTAGAAATTGCAAAATGGTACAATTATAATTTTTCATTTACTCTTCACTTATTAGCTGGAAAACTTCTATAAAGAGAAACTTACCTTTGTTGATTTTTGAGTCATCTTGAAGAATGGATTGTATAGAAAAGGCAGGAGAAATGGCTTTTCCCTTGATTGACCAGTTTTCAAAATAAAGAGTGGTTCCTTCTGATCTTCCAAAGATAACCAGTGCATTTTCCAAGTATAAACTTATGGGTTTAATTTAACTTATTTACTAAATTTTAATCCATTTCAGTTATAATCTTCATTGATATTCAAATCAACTTATTTATGTCCAGTGGGTGCTTTTGTTACAACCCTAGGAATCAATGATAACTTCTTTGTTTTCTGTTTTGACCAGAGAATAAATATTTTGGGCTTAGCAGGCCATAAGCTCTCTTTTGCAATTACCATGAACAGTATGTGAGTGATTGAGTGTGGCTGTCTTCTATAAACATCACGCCCACAAGACATTTTTTGTGGACCCTGTCCTAAAGTGTAAAAACCTATATTCTAAGAAAAAAATTCAAAGCAAATGCACATCGTTAAGTACATTTAATCCTTGCTCTTTCCCTTCACCCTATCAAAATGCGTTTCTGTTTAATAGTCTGAAAAGGAAAAAAGGCAAGTGTGGCAAAGTAGAGATGGTGTGAATGGTAGGGGGCTATGGCACTGATTTGATGAGATAATGCTAACTTCTTATTGCAATTAAAAACATATTTTATATGTGTTTATACACTATATATATGTATAATACATTCATAAGACATTTTTATACTTACATACATAGAGTACATAGAGAATATCTCTATGTACCTACATGTACCTGTATGTACGTATGTAAATATTTTGAGTTGCTTGGCGGAATGCTAACTAGTTTTATAACTATGGGGCAGTATTCAATCTGGTCATGTTAAAAGCCCTCTAGCAAGACCTTCTTAGGAGTGGCTGATGTCACTGTTGGTAGAGTCCAGGAATCTCAGGCTTGGATGAGTTCTCAGTTTATCTAGCATGGTCCTTCCTGTTGTGTGACTTCTTCTATATATCATCCAGCAACCAGCCGTGCAGACTCTTTTGGTCCATTCATCCATCTAATGATAAGAGGCTCGCTTCCTCCTTGAATGATTCTTCAAATGATTTTCTTTGTGTTAAGTCCACATCTGTATCTCCTCCCATCACTCCTATAAGGAAGTCATTCCCAACTCCCTAGCTTGGTCGAATTCCTCTATTACATGCTTTGCTATGACCTGCCCCTCTTCTGTGTAGAATTTTTTAGACCTCATTTGAGAGGGTGTTGGATAGTTACTATTCCTGTATTAGACTTTAAGCTTCAAGAGGGCAGGGACTATGTGTGTTTTAATTCACTTTGTACACCAAATATCTAGCACATAGCAGAGTCTCAAGAAATACTTGTCAAATGAATGAATTGGTTCTTATTTTTTCCCTCTATAGTTATATAGAATAAGTACAACCCTTTGAAATATCATACTCCTGTTAAATCTTATTTTTCCTAGGGTAAACATCTAAGGCTCGTCAACAATTCCTCCCATTGCATAGCTCTTCATTTGTTTGTTACTGCAGTTGCTTTCCTGTTAACAGATTCCAGTGGGGCACTCAAAACTCATCAATAGTCCAGATGCACCTTGACCAGATTAAGGTTGGAGTGGGACCATCATGTCCTTGTTGCAGAGACTGAAATCGCCTTTAGCATTTGGTAACAACATTGCATGATGTTGATTCAAATGATGCATTAAAAATATTGTCCCCTTGGTTTTTTATTTCTGAGTGTTTACTGAATCCATTGGCAGTTAACACTATCAGAATGTTTGATTTATTCAAATTCACTGTATTCCCAGTTTTTTCCTCATACTATTGGTTTAAATGTGTCCTGCTTACCATATATTTTTTATATTGAAAGCCTATGTGTGTGATCCAAGAGGAGCACAACTGAATGTAAATAAATTTCTATTCTTCATCAAACAACCTTAAAATTCAGAGGGTTCCTCTATATTTATTGCCGGGCAAACTTCTTCCCAAATGACTTCTCTCCCTCACCTCACCCTTGCAAGAACGTGGCACTTTAGCTGGTTAGGAGTTGATCTTTGCATAGTATATTCTTTTAGGAGCTCATTTTCAATATTTTTTGGTTTCTAAATGCCTATCAACCTGCCATGTCTGATCCGATCCCTGTTTTGGGCAGTGTTCCAGATGACAGCAGCAGTTTATCAGTTTCCATGCCCTGATAAATGCCACGCTCCACTCCAGCAAAGCTACTATTTCTGTGGGATTTGCAGTGGTAATTGAATGTCTGGATTAGGCATCTGCTCTCACGAATTCCTTCCTTGGAATACATTCAGCAACTGTCTAACCTCATCTCTCTCACGAGCAACATAGGCCTGGAACATTGTGATCTCTCTTATTAAGAAAAGACACAAGGAGCTTGGGACCTGCCGCTCTGAGAGATTCCAGACCAGCCAGGGCTCTGGCGAATAGCTGACCCAGGAATAAATGCTGGCCAACCCTTTCCCTTCTAGGGTGTGGGTGCAACTGATTTCCTTTCATGTGAGGAGGACAGAAGGCACTGAATTACAGATTTCCTCTCTGCCCTTATCATAATCTTTCACTGGCACCACAGTTGTGAGTATAAACATGCAGGATAGAAAATCCTAGTGATGTAGGATAATTTTTTTTCAACTTTAGAACACAGAGAGAAGTTTACTGCTCCTGCTCTCTTCTCTCCCTTCTTTCTGGTCATCTCAGATGCCTCTACAATGTCTGTGGCATCTTTGTTCAGTGGACTCGCAAACCTTGTTTTCTTTCCCAAGCTTTAAGTCCAAGAATTTCATTGCTTGTTGAACATTTCCAACTGGAGTTTTAAATGTTTCCTCAAACCGAACATATCCAAAACCAAAGTCATCAACTTTCTATCCAAATTCTTTCAAAATCTCATCTTTCGGTTAACACGAATACTAGTTATCTACTTCTTCAGACTCAACATCTCAGTCTTCCTCGCCACCTCTTCATTCTCAAATGTCCGTACATCCTGTGGTCCACAATGTTGAAATGCCTCTTACTTGCTTCCTCACCTCAAACTCTTGAACCTTCAATCCATTGCATAGACTGAAATCTTTCTAAAGCGTGACCACTAGACTAGAAGACCCACAAAGTCGGGGACCATTATTTTTATGTACGTGGCTGTGTTCCTCACAAAGAGAACTGGGCTGGGGACTCAAAAACGTTTCTAAAGTGACTGACAAACTCCACAAATTTCCACGTGACGTGATTGCATGCTGAGGAACTCCCTATCTTGATATTCAAGGTGTTGCGTGATTTAGCCCTATTCTGTTACTCAAAATAAAAGCAATTCCCCCAAATGACAAATCTAAGGATGAATAAAATTTCTAAACAATTTGCTCCATTAAAACTAATGATAGGGGCTGGCCCGGTGGTGCAGCGGTTAGGTTCACACGTTTTGCTTCTCGGTGGCCCAGGGTTTGCCGCTTCGGATCCCGGGTGCGGGCATGGCACCGCTTGGGAAAAGCCGTGCTGTGTTAGGCGTCCCACATATAGAGTAGAGGAAGAGAGGCATGGCTGTTAGCTCAGGGCCAGTCTTCCTCTGCAAAAAGAGGAGGATTGGCAGTTTTTAGCTCAGGGTTAATCTTCCTCAAAAAAAAAGTAACTATAATTGTTTTTTTATTAACAAAGAAGTCTGCCACAAAAGGCAGTAACTTTAGTTTCCCATTGCCTAGACGTAGTGATGAGCTTAAAAAAGGAGAAGAAAAGAGTATCATGACATCATTCGGACCATTTATAGAGAAGGTACAGTTTTAATTTGGAACTAATCCAGGATACAGTCAAATTGGGAAACTCTTTTCATGGTTTTGAAATAGTGGAAATCCTATAATTTTGAATAATTTAATGGGTCAAATTTACTTAGCATTCAATAAGAAGAAATTGAGGCCTATTTTGAGGTTTACTCATTTACATACAGTTTAGCTCCACGAGGGTGTATGTATGTATTTATTTATTGATTGATTCCTGGATGTTCTTGTTCGTAGAAGAGATGATCTCCTTAAAACTGGTTTTTTGAGGTATGATGTAAAATGATGGGAACGGAGGGCAAAATGTAAAAGGAGAAGTAGAAGGGAGCCATGTGAGGGAGGACACCTTTGGCACAGCTGTTAGCTAATTAGTTGAGCTTTGGAATAGCAGGAAACAGCAGCAGCAAATGAAGCAATTTAGCCCGGAGAGCTGGTTTCACAAATGGGCAGCGAAAGCGGGTGCCCATTCGCTGTGCGGTCAGAGGCGTCAAGGAGTCTATTCCACAACATGTCAGCTAGTGACTGCCTGGCATTTTAGATTTACAGTACAATCATTTGGCTTAAAATTTTCTTTCCTCTTTCTGTGGAATTACTCCTGGGTTAGGGAGACGTCACTCTTCTGCAGTCGTTCA
Organism: Equus asinus; assembly: GCF_041296235.1. NCBI lineage: Eukaryota > Metazoa > Chordata > Mammalia > Perissodactyla > Equidae > Equus > Equus asinus. The sequence continues at coordinate 27,035,965 of NC_091801.1, read as the reverse complement.
TAGTTCATGGTGCTTACGTCTGCAGCCTGTTCTTCCAAGGCAAGGAAGGGAAGGAGCACACTGGGCTGTAAACACATACCTGGGGCACTTTCAAGTTGGGAAAGGAGGTGACACTTAAACTTCACAATTTTAACAAGGGCTACTGACTATCCACTCATTCATTCCATAAATAATGTTTGAACACTAGAGGGGTCTTTATTGAGCAATGTTTCACGCAGGCGAGGTGTAAACTCCTACAGTGGATATAAATGTGTCTTAGGGTAAAGACACCAGTGATGTAGAGGGCAGAGAGTGACAAAGTGCTTTGATCGAGGGGTCTGAGGCAAGGCCCAAGGAACAAGTATTTTAGCCAGTTCACCTCTTGCTGAGGCCTCTCCAGTATTTTCTTTTTTCCCTACCAGGGCTCAAACTTGCCTTCAGAGGCTGTACTTAGAGTTCATATCACGGAGGTGGGGTGTGTGTGTGAGTGTGTGTGTAAGTGCAAGACTGATGGTCATATACAATCTGTTCATTCATTGAACAAATATTTCTAGAGCAACTGTCACGTGCAGGCTCGTGGTTGGGGCACAAATCTGGTGGCTTCTTAAGAAAGAGCCTTAATCTAGCAGACAAGACAAATATGAGCAGGTAACCACATGTGTGATGGGTGCTATAAAATGGTGTGCCATGAATGTGTAAAAAACATAATTAGGGGGTGGAGGGTGGGAGGTGGGAGGACAAATGATGTCACCACTGAGGAAGTAACTAGATTATTCAGGAATTTTTAGGCTGTTTGATGTGAGGCTTTTCTTCTACAGGCAAAGGGAATTAGTGCGAAGAGTTTAAGCCAGAGCATAACATTATCGTATTTGGGCTTTTAAAAAGAATATTTTGGGTTCAGTATGGAGTGTGGGCTGGAGGAGGTGGGAGGGGCTTCTGGTGGTCTAATTAAGTGGTTGTTACAGGATTTCAGGAAGAGAAAATGTTGTCGTGGTCTAGTGTCTTGGCAGTCAGGATGGAGAGAAGTAGGCTGATGAGAGAGACAGTTAGGAGGGGGTGGGCTCAAGATGGGGGTCTGCCTGGAGATGGTGGTCACGAGAAACAGAGAGTAAGAAAGGCTTCCAGGCTTCCACCTTGAGCCACTGAGTGGATGCGGGTAGTACTGTGCACCACTGCAGAGAACACGAAGAAGACTTAGGGGCGAGTTCATGACGGCGTATCTTCCTATGTGGAGTGTGAGATACCTAAGGGACAAGCAAATGGAAATTTTGAGTGGACGTCTCTCAGCATGAGGGAGCCTGTGTGCGACTGCTGGAAAAAGACTGTTCTACTGGTATCATCAGCCTACGTTTTTGAAAGGCTCCCATCTCCTACTGCATCTAGTCTAACCTTTTAAGGTTAACCGTTATCTGGACATGACCCATTTGAATGTGCTCCCTTGGTCAAGCAGTTTTTAACCTTTTATTTTTGAGAAGGTGACACTGATTACTTTTCCCTCTTCCACATCTGTACATTCTTCTGAACTCCTCCCGTATACTCATTCATTTGTTCACTCAAACATGGTATTGCTATACATGTTTATCAATTGTTTCACGGGTCAGTCTTATTTCTTCAGTTAGCTAATGGCAGTGTGATGAAGGAGAAAGTGCATGGGCTACTTAGCAACTGTGCAAACTTGCATAAATTGCATAACCTCTCTGAGGCTTGGTTTCCCCATTTGTGAATTAGATGTAATACCTACTTTGTAGGGTTGTTGAGAGAATTATAGGAAAACTGCACAGTGCCTGCCACATAGAAATGCTTCACGTTACTGATTGCTAACTTCACTTATATTGCTGTCCTTCCCTCTCCCCCCAGCGATGCCATCACAATGCTGAGGACTAGTTAGTGAATGGTAACCCGTCAGAGGAGGAGGCTGAAGGCATTGCCTGTGGTTACTGACGAAATAGGAGCAGCAGCTTTGGGCACAGATGCTAGACAATCAAATATGTTTCCAGAGATTTCTGTAGTAATTATTGGTGATTTTCTTTTTTTTTTCCTTAAAAAAAATTGCCAACTGACTTTTACTTACTATTTTTTGTTTACATACACAAGACATCTTAAGGAAGATTCATACTGTCGCCATAGGGTAAAATGTGCTCTGTTAACTACACAAAATAGTTAAATGGAATTTCATGATACCTGGAATGCTTTCTCCCTTTTTATTTCAATGAAATTTTCGGCTTCCCGAGCAAGTCTGCATCCTCCACCGCTCAGTCGTAGAAATCGTTCTCATACATTCTCTACCTTTCTCTATCATTGCAGTACTATTTTGTGGCTCTTCACAAAATCCAGTTTCTCTTTGATTTTGCGTAAGAGGAACTCAGATGTCTCTTTCCTTCCCTCCTTCCTTCCTTCTTCCTTTGATCTACAGCAGAAAATAATACCAAGATGTCCCACTCATTCCTATGCGATTGTCTCCGCTCTCTGTGTTCTGCTAGCCTGTCAGTCCTTGTTCTAACATCACTTCCCTCTCCTCTACAGCTCCCTGACAGGTGATAGTCTAGTGGAACACGCGTACCTCTAATCTCAGCTTTGTAACTCCATTTAAATCTTAGGAGGAGAAAAGAGAATGACACGTTTTTATGCTAGTTTTATTTCAGAACAATTGCAATTACTACATATTAGAAAAATGACTTTCTCGAGTTCAAGTTGACACAAGTGACCTGTGCTCTGGAGAAATAAACGTGCTCTGCCAGGAACCTCGAGCATTGCTAACCTGGCGTATCGCCCTTGGCATTCCCTGAGCGTGTTGGCCGCACACAGGAGTGTGTGTGCATCCTGTGCCGTCCTGAAGTCTCCTCTGAGCTCTGAGGAGAATCAGAGCTTTGGAGACTCGTCATGCCCAATACAGAGTATTCAGAAGCAATTTGGCTCCAGCCTTATTTGCTTTTTAATCATTTTGGTGGCAGCTTGACTTTTCAGCGACATTCTCAGGAACAGGATTTCTTTTTAAGTGGAAAATCTCCAACTACCATTATTAGAAATGCCAATTACAAATGGTCACGAATGTGTTCCCTGAGTGTGAGCTGGAAAAAGAGAAGCAAAACAAAACCAAACAAGCAGAACAAAGACCAGTGTTTCTGCAGCTCATGCTGAAAGGCGCAAACAAACAAATGCTGTGCACGATTCTCCGAGCCTTGGTGGTGCTGGAAGAGCTGTACGCCCAGCAGCAGTTTCCAGGCTGCGCCAGGCTCCTGAGCACAAGGACTCCACCGTGCACTCTACTGTGTCATTAGAGACAAACGCCCTGGCCCTGATGTGATGGGCCTTCTCAACGCATGCAGTACACTCTTTCATTTCAATATTTCCAATTTGCTTGGATGCTTGGATTAAACAGACAAACCTGAGACACTTGTGCTTTGAGCTCCAAAATCTTTGCAGAGATTCTTTATTCAACACATATGGGAAGAGGGAGCGAGAGAGCGAGAGAGCTGAGCTGGCTTGCTCAGGCCATTTAGCTTGTCAGTGTTGTAAGCGCTGTACTCTGCTCCTCTGCCGTTCCCAGTCCAGATGAGGACTCTCAGCTCAACGAGGCTTTGTGGGACTCGATCCAGGACTCAGAGCCAGTAAGCATAGAAGCTAGGATTGGAACCCGGTCTGCCTGACTCCATGGCTCTTCCCCTACACTGTCTACACTGCCAAGTACAAGACAGTTTTCTCTGGGAAGCAGGACTGACTTTTGACAAAAATATGAGCCAGAAATGTGTAGATTACTTATGTCTAGCTCACCTTTCTTTGGTCACCTCTACACCCTTTTAAATACTGGTTCCCATTCTCCAATAATGCCAAAGGGCATTTGTGAGTGTTTAGCATGTGTCAGAAACACTATCAAAGTTACTTGTGTTGTTACCTGTATTAACTCTTTTAATCCTTATAGCAACCCTCTGCAGAAGGTACTATCTTGTCTCTATTCTACACTCAAGGAAACTGAGGCACAGAGAGGTAAACATCTTGCCCAGATGAGTGGCAGCGCTGGGATTTGAATCTAGTCATGTGCCTTCAGAGCCTGCTCTTAACCATCTCACATACCTCCTCCCTTCTCCTCTTCTCATCTCTCCTCTCTCATACACTACTTATAACCTCTTTGTGGCCATCCCTCCTGCAGCCTTGCCTTCGGCCTGCCTCTCCAGCAGTACTGCATATCCAGTGGAATGAATTTGCCCCATTCCTTCAGGTTCCCAGGTGCCTGGAAGTGATCTGGCTTGCTTATTCTACAATAATGACTAAGGATACAGTGGGGGAAATTAGGGGCAAGAGAATTGAGGGAAAGACTTCGGAAGAGAAGGCATTGAGATATTTATTTATTTCTCACTAAATAATTTCATTGAGCTTTCACTGGGTAGAAAACATTGTTCTTGCCAGATGTTGGAGGGGATACAAAATGATTCTTAAGGTCTCAGCTCTCAGGGAACATAAGCTCCAAGGGGACAATAAGGCATAGAGAGCCAGGTTTTGCAATGGTAAAAGCTGAAGACATTCAGGGGAGAGAGATCCTTTGTCTAGCAGATGACATTGGGAAATGTTTGGATGACTTAGAGTTTGAATCAGACATATGACCACGCATCCACAGCCATTTGCGTCCTACTGATGGCTAGGCAGGGCAGCCGGGAGAGCAGGTCTCAGCTCCTCTCTTCTTTGTCCCCAGAGCTCTCCTGTGCTGCTGTGGGTTGCCCAGTCCTGCACAGAGCATCCTGCACCAGATTTGGTCGGTGACATCTCAACATGAGAAGATGTCCAAAGGGATTTGGAACATAAACTTCTAAACTGACACGTTTAGAAATTGGATCACATTTGAAGTGCTGTTTGAATCAGACTCTAAATCTTTTGTAAATGTTGAGGAAAAATTCCATATAAAATTTTTTACTTTACCTGAAAATTACTAAGAACATGACATTTGTCATTATAATCTAAAGGACTGTGACGATGGCTTTGGTTAATGAGAATTTTGAGGGCACTTAAAAAACAATGCTTAACACTAGGAAACAAAAGAGGGCACTGAAAAACATAAAATTAAAGCTAAGACCAAGCTTATCTGGCCTGATTTTCAAGAGCACTACTGAGAACTCTGAATGCTTCCTAAAATGTTTTTCTAATTTGGAGAAACTTTGCCTCTTTTCATTGTCTTCTCTTATTAAAAAAAAACCATATTTTTGTTACTCTGAGCAATAGTTATTTTACAAGATTTAAAAATGCCTTCTCAAATCATCTAGTCAAGTTTCTGAAGGTCTTTGAGATCATTCAGAGGCTATGATGCTCGTTGTGACGTCTTGCTCTTTCCCCTTCTTCTTCTTCTTCTTTTTTTCCATGAGGAAGATTGACCCTGAGCTAACGTTTGTCGCCAATCTTCCTCTTTTTTTCCCCTGAGGAAGATTGACCCTGAGCTAACATCTGTGCCAATCTTCCTCTACTTTGTAAGTGGGATGCTGCCACAGTGTGGCTTGACGTGTGGTATGTAGGTTCACACTGGGGCTCTGAACCCGAGATCTCTGGGTCACTGAAGCAGAGCGCATGAACTTATCCACTATGCCACCCAGCCAGGCCCGGGACTCTCCCTCTCCTATACTTATGTGTGACTTCGTTGGGTGAAATGTTATTTTGACCTGGTCTCATGTCATGTTTTGAAGGAGAAGCCCTTTCCGGGCCTTACTTTTAGTGGAAACATATGATATAAATCTGCAGCTTCCTTAGCTTGCCTCTTTTTCTATCTCATTTTATCATTTTTATTTTGTGATTTCAAGTGCAATCACATTTTGGTGACTCTGCCTTCTGTTCAAATCTCCAGGAAGCAGAGCGAATGGCTTATCCTTTCTCTCTATTTGTCCCAGCTCTGAAATTTTCTTTTAGGTAAGGGGGTATTCAACCTAGGTTATTAATTTGCTTCCTTCCGCACAGCCCCATGGGGCAGAATCTAAGGATTTATGATCATGTTGGCGTCGGAGGTGTGGAAATGGAAACCTGACTTTCTACGAGGATAAGCAAGCCGCTGTGGGCTGTATCGAGTAGGGAGACCACTGCAACACAGACAGAGCTCACCATATTTTATCTAAATATTAGGAAAATGTTTCCATTTTGGAGTAAAGAATTTCTGTACAGAAAATTAAAGACGGTAATAAGTGATCAAAAGCTCTGTAGTTCAGTGTGCTTAGTGGCATGTCCAACAGTGGGTAAAACTGATTATCTTTTGCTTGCCTTTAGATGGTACGATAGGAATGCTGTGGTCACTGTGACGCAGGGGGTTGTTGATTCATAGCAGTTAGAATACCTTTTCTGGGTTTTTAAACATCATGTTTTTTAAACTGTGCTGTATTTTTTTTTCTTCCTTCCTTCCTTTCTTTCTTTCCTTCCTCTCTCCCTCCCTCCCCTGCTTCCTTCATGATAAGGTGAAACGATCATAAAAATAACAAACATGAATCTATAAAACAAGTCGGGCCTTCTGTCTTTAGCCTGGGAGCAAAAAGTCACAGCACTGAGTAATTTATTACTGGAAGTAAATAGAAACAGATTAGAATTAGATGATAATAAAAATAGTTTTCCTAGCAAGATATTTAACAAGAAAATAAACTGGAGATGGGAGATTTTGTATTAAGGACACCTGAAAATGATTTGAGGAGGAAACCATCTCTGCCGGGTATTATTAATATTGCTTGTCTTTCTGATGAACTGTCATTGATTGCTTTTTTCTATTTTACTAAATATTAATGAGAAAGACAAAGAATTAGTTACAAATATATTTCTGTGCAATTTTGTGTGTCAAAGACTGAAGAAATAATAAAAGGAAAATACTGTTTGCCTTCAAAGCTATCTGAGTTTTGGGAAGAAAAACTGATAAAGCGGAGCGTGCTACCGAAGCCACCTCTTTGAGTGAGTCCTATGTCACAGGCACTGACAAAAAAAGGATGTGCCATCCTGAGGGAAAAGATTTATTTGCCACGAGGGGAAAATGGCCAGACCAAAGAAAGAGAAAGATGGCTTTTTGTTTGTTCATCTTTTCTTTTCTTCCAGACAAGTGGGTGCAACAGACTCTGATTGCAAAAGTAGAGAAGATCTCTCTGGAAGGAAACCTCCCAATGTTTTCACCACGAGCTGTCATGAAGAGAGACCTTGTGAAGGTGTTTTTTCATTTTTCTCTGCATCTATCCAACTCAGATGACTGCACTTATCCTCAGCACGCTCAGGGTTTTCCCGTGATGACACGCAGATGCCCATTTCCCTCGCCTGTCCTGCTTCATGGACTTGGAGGGCGGGCAGGAATTTGGCACGTGCTGCAGCTTTTCAGAGCAGCCCTGTGCACTGGGGCCTGGATGCCCAGGCTCTGCTTCCTCCCTCCTTTCTCGTCCTTCTTTTTCCTTCAACAAATATTTATGGGCATCTTGTATCTGTTGTACACTTTTAAATGTTAGGTAAGCAAGTTACAGCTGATGGCCTCCAAAAGCTTCCGGTCTAGAAGAGGTCGAGATGGAGGAGTGAAAAAGAATTATAATGCAGTCTGATAAGGGCAAGGATAGGCAAGACTGGGACAGAAGAGCACAGAGCGTTATGGGAACCAATCAAAGGGGAGCCCGTAGTGGTGGGGCGGAGCTCAGGCCAAGACTCAGAGAAGGAGTGCTGTCCTAGATGGAGACCAGGCTGGCTCAGCTTTGAGGCACAGGATGCTTTGGGGTCTGAGCAGTCAGTGATGAGGTAGTGAGTTCATTCAGTGTGTGATAAGGAAAGTCCAAACATAGGGGAAATCTATGGTTTTGGAAGAGAGGAAAGACCTCACGTTTACCTGGTTAAACCAGAAAGTGTTAATGTAGCAAACTGAGGAGAAACTGTGCAGATTAGCCAGTCTTTAGGGTGGGAGAGGGACAAGCAAGGAGAGGACAAGCAGACATGTGGAACGGTTCACATCATTTTGACCAAGAGAACAAGGGCAGCCAAGGACATGGGGGAACTTTGCCTGGTCAGGTAAAAGGACCTAGTTAGCATGTCATAGTTTCCTGTAGTATGATTTTTTTTTTTTTTTTTAAAGCAAACATTAGGCCAGTCCTGGTGTCCTAGTGGTTAAGTTCAGCGTTCTCCACATCAGGTGGCCCTGGTTCGGTTCCTGGATGCAGATCTACACCTTTCTGTTAGAGGTCATGTTGTGCTGGCAGCCCACATACTAAAAAATGGAGGAAGATTGGCATGGATGTTAGCTCAGGGCGAATCTTCCTCAGCAAGAAAAAAAGCATGCATACTAACACATGCCGTTGAATAAATAGGGCAAGGCCATTCCAGTCAAGGTAGCTTCATCGGGAACAGGGCCTAGGGAGAAGTTTGGGACGGGTATCCACTGCAGAGGAAAATAAAGTCATGAAGCTCAAAATAGGACTTTTTTTGTGAACAAAGGTTAACTTGAGACTGTATGCTCAAGACAGCCTCTGGAGAATGCTGATGTGGAGCATCTCTATTGACATGAGTGGCGAATCACGTATCTGTGCACTCATGTTATCTTTCCAGGTCCACTCCAGCTTAGCTGCTTGCAAGGACCTCCCAGTTTCCAGGCACCGAAGTCTGGTAAAGCAGGCACTCAGCCTTCAGCTCCAGGCAGCCCCCTCAGGGTTGTTCTACTTGCTCTTGCCACCCTTGGAGGCCGGGCTACCACTGTGTTCCGAAAACTGATGAGCATCCAGCGGGCAGCTCGCAGTCAGCTCCCCAGGCTGATACTGGTTCCCTGGTAAGTACAGAAGGTACAGAAGAGTACAGAATCTTGATAGTGGCAGAGATTTGTGGGAGGTATAAAGTGGAGAGGATAATCTAGAAATAACATTCCAAGAACTTGTAGAGAAATTGTTCCACTCATAGAGACTCTTGACTAGTGAAGACTCCCCCTCCAATCACGGATCCCTCTCTCCATGGGTCCAAGAGCAAAATGCTCTTCAGGGTGGTCGAGGGGGAATGACCTTGGCACGGCATGCTCCACACTCCACCCTCCCATATCTCTGGCAGGGATGATGCTTTAGTCAGGCAGCTCCACAGCTTCTATTTGCCCAGAAAGCAGACAAAGGCTTTGAATCACCTCTTATAGAGATGGGATGATACTAATACTCAAACTTCTCATGGGTTAGGCACTTCTTATGGGTTAAGTACTTTTACTGCATTATTTTGCTTTCTCCTTATAGCAAAGCTTTGAGATAGGATATATTATTATCCCCAATTGACAGATGAGAAAACAGAGCCTTAAAAATACTAAATGATTTATCCATTGTCTCAGAACTATCAAGAGGTGAAGCCAGTATCAAAAGCTGGGCAATCTGACTGCAGAGTCCACACTTAAAAAAATTATGTTCTACAGTCTCAAGGCTGTGAACATAGAAGATACAAGAGAGAGAAATACTTGATATCTGTTCCAGTGCTAGCACTGAGTACCATTCAACTAAAGAGGGATCGCAATTCATAGGTGAGCAGTCTTGAGCCTCTAAATCTTTCACAGCCCAGGTAAACAGTAGTTACCACCAGGCCTCAGGGTTCTCCCCCTAAAAGCGAGTGGGGTAGACCATGTGAGACTCTTGAAGCTAAAATAACAATGATATTCATGCTTTCCTGAGTTTGGGCAAGGCATATTATGCATGTCACTACATTTTTGATTCTCCAAAGAAACAATAATCTAAAGGGATAAGATTCTTAAGCACTTTCTTGTAATGCGGTGCACATGAGGAATGTGGAGGCTCTGCTTGTCCTTAGTCATTAGGCCCATGACCAAGTGACCTGAGGTGCTGTGATTGGCATGAGCAGCGAGCCTAAAGCTGTTTGCTCCAGGATTGGTAGGGACCAGGGAGGCTGTTGGGAACCAGAGGGAAACTAGCATTCAGGAGCCATAGCAGGAAGAATTACCGAAATTAAGACCATGCCTGTGGGCGAGATATTTGCTGGTTAATTTATTCCCTAGGTGGGTTTATCAATAAGTGAGAAGAGAGACCTAATGCATGCGGATGGGTCTTACTGGTTACGAGCTGTTGGGTGATCTGCTTACAGAGCAACAGAGACAAAGGTGCTTGCATGTGTGAGTGTTGTTCAAATGTGCTTTTCTTCTGAATTTCTGTCATGATTCCTGTTTCTTAATTCTGTTCTTACTGATGACGATGATTAAATGAATAGATAAACATAATTTACTTAGACACTTTTTCACATGTTGGAAAAAATCTTTTATCAGACCTTGTGTCCCAATGTTTGCTGCATAAAATGTGGTGACATTAGTGTTGTGTGACCCTCTCCCCAGGGAGTAGAGTGGCCCTGGGCCCTTCTTGGGTTTAGCGCAGGTGCCCTGGGACTCTGGCTGAGACGTGAGGGGTTGGAATTGAATCGAACATATTGAAACCACGTGCATATGCAGCAGTTAGCTTTCTCTCGGAACATGTTATGTTTTCTTGTGTCCTTTCTGAAAAAGCTCCTTGGTTCCCCCAGGGCTATTGGCAAAGCACAAGTTAAAAGTGTCTCCAGCAGCCTCAGGCCCTCCAGCTGCCAGCAATTAGTCTCCCCAGTCCTTCCCTCAGGAACCTCCTTCTGACTTAACAAGCTAAATGCTGGAGCAGTTTTCTCTCTGGCAGGTGGGATGCTAACCATGGGGAGGGGCGGGCAGATGCTCTGGAGGGAAGATGTGTGAGCACCAAGGACTCCCACCCTGTGTTAACACTGAGGACAGCTCAGCCCACTGACCTGCGCTTCACTCTGGAACTGAGGTCGAATTCTGCCTTTCCAGTCAGAGCCCAGCTAAAGGGCGAGATGGGGAAAACTGAGAACAAACCCTTTTGTTAACAGAGGAATGGAGCCTTGCTGGCTTGTGCACCTGTTTCTCATCTTAACAAACAATAAGTGAGTATTTCTGATCTGCTGCTATAACAAAGCCAGCACAACCGTGTAGATACTGACTTTCCAAAATCTCCAGCATGCATCTCATTACCAGGATACTAGGGTACTCATAATGCCCAAAGAAATGTTCCAGTCTCCCTAATTGAATACAAATGTATGGGATAAAGTTTTGGAACTTCACCCAACGTATTTCCCCCTCCTCAGTCACTTGCCACTTTGCTTCCTGCTCCCAGCCCTTCTGCCTATGAAGGCGAGGCCTCGGGTTCAGGTTTACTGTGCCACGGAAGGGGGGGATGGATGACCAGTTTTGTATTTCAGTCTCATCTCGTGAATTTAAAGTTAGACTTTAAAAATGCCATCATGAGATAATAGTATTCATTTAAGTAAATGAAAGGTTTTTTTATCAGAACTCCCAAAGCTGGCTTTATGATGAAAACCCGTACAAGTATTCCAGATGAGAAATCAGAAGAAATGATAGGATTAGAGTAGCACAATTTTGTAGGGCCTAATGTATTCACAGACCCAGGTAATGAGCAGCAATGGCTGCTAAGTGCACAGAGAGAGACAATCAGACATTATGTTCCTCCTGCCAGAAGAAAACTACTTCAGTTGCATTCTTGAGGAAAAACACAACTGAATTTGATGAGGCTTGTAGGTCCAACTTCCAACTTGTAGGAAATAGAGGAGAGAAGAGCGTGTTAAGCTATACTTTGGGCATGCAATTAGCAAAATCCAGACTGTGGGACAATCTATAAGACCAACAGTCTGGTTTCTCCAAAAGACAAACAATAAGGAAAAAAGAGAGATCCAGAGAGAAATTTTAGGTAAAAGAGGCTTGAGAGGCATAACCAATGGCAATGTGTAGATATTACTTATATTTTAATTCTAAATAAATAATAAAAATGTGATATTTATGAGATGATTAGAAATGTGAATAATGGATATTTGATGGTATTAAGTAATGCTAGTCACTCTATTTTTTGGTGTGTTAGTGATTTTTGTGGTTATGTTAAAAATGAGTGATGTTTTTAAAAACATAACTGAAAATTGAACACATAAAATGCTTGCTGAAAAAATGACAGATAAAACTGTAGTATGTGGGACTGGCCTGGTGGCGTAGCAGTTAAGTGTGCATGTTATGCTTTGGCGGCCCCGGGTTCCCTGGTTCGGATCCTGGGTGTGGACTTGGTACTGCTCAGCAAGCTATGCTGTGGCAGTCGTCCCACATATGAAGTAGAGGAAGATGGGCACAGATGTTAGCTCAGGGCCAGTCTTCCTCAAAAAAAAAGTAGTATGTATGGGATTTGCTTCAAAATAATATGGGAGGGGGAATTAGTCAAATCAAGATTGGCTGTGAGTTGATAATTCCTACAGTTGGGTGACAGACACATGGGTGGGGGATAGGTTTTATACTATTCTGCTTGCTTTTTTATATCTTTGAGATTCTGCATAACAAAAAATCTTTAAAAATGAAGTCGGTGATAAAATGTATACTGTATTACGATGATAAAGTACTTTTCCATCCTGATGTTCCAGAAGAATCCCTATTTCGGGCTCCTTTGTGGGCTGTCACAATTAGGTACTTGATGTTCCTTTGCTTGGGAGAATATTACTCATTCCAAAATGTTGTAAGGCTTTGTTCTTCTAACAGACACATCAGGGTCAGCCCCACACTGATGGTGAGTACCTCCCCAAAGTACAAGGGTGTTGTTATGCTTTCGTAGAAGTCAGTAAGTTAGACTGTTTCTCATGGAGAAAATGAGAATTCCAAAATGTGATACCAGCCTCAGCAGTCCCAGCCCACAATATGCACAAAACTGCGGGGTGGGTCGCAATATCCTCATCTGACCTGGATTGCTTGTACCTATTTCAGTCCCTAGGAATAATCAGTCCCTACATTTAAAATGGCTTTTTTCAATAACACAAAGAAAAACTGCAACCTTGAAATCAAGGGATAAAATAAAGGAGGCTGCGATGACCACTGGACAGTACGTTGGGCTATCGATTTGAATCATTATTAATGCCCACTGAATCACTCGAAGACATACTAGCTATAGCTCGCTTTATTCGACACACCCAAGAATGTGTGCTAATGCTAATCAAAGGACTTACTATTTAGTTTATTTGGCGTTTAATGATTAGAAATTATTAAAACATAGCTTTTCCTTTGCTCATACAATACTCACAGAATTTTTAAGTGTTTGAATTTAAAGTAATTTTCTTGGAGTAAATTCTAGGCACAATAGACAGAATAAGTTAAAAAAAATTCTCCATAGAGTTCCTTCACCATACAGGTCTTTTAAAGATTTTCAGATCACATGGTGGAAGGTGTTTCATAGCTATCTGTGTTCTAGATATTTGTAATAAGTTGACGGCTTGCCTTTGTTTTTCTCCTAAGGCAAGACGCTGAATATCCTGCAAATGGCTTTCATGATAGTATTTGATAGTCATTCTTTCAAAAAATTAGTACAGCTTTGGTCTATAATGGTACTACCATTTTTCAGGACAACTATGACATTGACATTTTGAGGCTATATCAATCCAAAGTGGATAGTATTTTTTTAAGCGCGTCCTCTGTGCTCAGTCTCAGGCAGACACAGTGGGGAAGGCACATGGCATGGTGCCTGTCCTCTCTCTGCTCATGTGAGGCTACACATGTGTGAATGAACAACTTAGTATAGAATCAAGTGCTCAAATGCACTGACCAGTGGATAATTGCTATGGGAGGTCAGGTATAGGAGACATTGATGCTGTCTCAGGTCATCAGCGACTTCATGGAGGAGGCAGGATTTGGGCTGGGTCTGAGAGGATGTGCAATATTTATATAGGTGGGAGAGGGCAAGAGAGGGCATTTCTAGCACTGTTTTTTGACAGCCTTTGTGTGAATCAGAATTTCCCAAGGCCCCACCATCCTATAGGTACCAATGTGGTCAACATAGTATTAATAATCTAAATTTTACTATTTTGTGCACCCTGTCCTACATGTACAGGGCCTCAGCTCATCCTCTTTTCTGAGAATCCTCAGAAGTCCCTTTAACATCTCCCTGACAGTCCCCAGAGTCGACGCTGGCTGTGTGTCAGTCATTGATCCTTCTTGTGATCACTTCTATGGGAGCAGCCATCCTTTCCCAGGTATCAGATGGTTGATGGATGGCATTGGCTTCCAAGAAGGTGACAGTAGCCATTTAGGTTGACTCATGGCCCTAAAATTTCTGCTGCCAAAGAATCTGTAAATATATCCCCTTGAGCTTGAATATAGAATTAGGAAAGTTTTATGTAGAGGCCTGGCCAATTTTCTAGACCTAGTAAATTCATATAATGATCTGCTTATATAGGAAAAGAACAAGATAATCTACAGTGTGCTGTAGATTATCCGGTTGAATTCTGTGGTAGTTTAACCCTTTAGGGAATGTTAAATTAATCTGTTTAAGATTGTTTTTGTAGTTAATGCCTCTCTTTGCAAGTATAGTAAGAATAATGAGTATATCAGGGCTGATGTTCAGCCAGCGTAGGCCTACTGGCTGGTAAAAAGTCCAAATACTGTTCTGTTGGGAATTGACCTCTTTCTTGATTCCCCAAGTGACCCCTCACTGTCTGTCCCTCAGCCCTTTGCATAGGACCCACCCCCACTTCCCCAAATCCAATGAGGGTTGTGACTGCCATTCGAGGAGGGGTGTCCAGGACTGTGAGGTTAAGGCTGGCGTTGGGTCTCCACATTGGTGCCCATACCAGACCTGTGTTGGATGTTTTTCTTCGGTGTTCCTAATTCAAATTAAAAAGGAAATTGTGGTAAAATAAGCATACATAAAATTTACCATTTTAACCATTTTTGAGTGTACATTAAGTACATTCACATTGTTGTGTCAAAGTGCTTTTAACATACATTCTCATTTAATTCTCACAACAACTTTTAAAATCCTTGTTACAAGCCATACAAGGAGAAAGATAAATTTGAGTGTTTCAATTATCTCATAAAAAAAATAAAGGCTACTAGTGGTTATTTTTTGGCTTGTTGTATGTCAACTTTTTGTCTAGGAATCAAGCCATTAATTATGCTAATTAGGTGATAAGTTAGTACTTAGAGAAAAATGTTTTTGTTAGACTTCCTTCTCAAATTTAGGGTTTTTAAAGTCAGTGAATTTAGTGTATTTATGATTAACAAGAAATTTTCCATTTTACCACCTGATGACAAATCTGTTTAGCTAGCTGTAACCAAGGCATCTCTCTGGCAGCAGGAGGTTAAGAATAGAACAGGTTATCAATTGAGTTTGTGAAATTGCTTTCCCGGAAGTCCTTTGTGAGCAAATGGAGATACCATATGTCTAGCATGATTGATTTGGTCCTTCAGCACTGAGCTTTTCAACAAAAGAGCAACCCTAGTTTCTTACCAGAGGGAAGCCCTGACTAATGTGAGCCCCTTGTGTGATCTGTCCCCAGGGAAGTGCTGTAGAAAGTTAATTCTGTCTGTACACATTCGAAAGGAAATAGAGCATGAGTTGAAAGCAACCATACTGATCCAGAAGGCCACTGTTTCCTGCATTGGGTCAGATTGTCCACTCTGCACCCGTCTCTGTCATCACTGGAACACCTTGTTCCAGGCTGGGCAACTACCATCTGTTCCCTTGTTATATAAACAGAACAATAAGCTTTGCATTTATGAATTGGTTTTGTCGAGTGAAAGAATTTAGTCCTTAGTAATTGTAGGAACAAAAGAAGGGATTATCAAAGTATTTCAAATGGTACTATGTCCCATGAAATTCCATGCCTGACTCCTTTGGGAAGTACACTGCAAAGATCTCATTCAATTGTCCTGTGTTCATTCCAGTGGCAATTATGGACACCATTTCTATGAGAGGTCCTGGTTAGATCCACTGGGGATGTAATGGTGAGTGTGGAGTATATGGGGGATTGGCACTTAGTAGCCTAGTATACCTTTCTCTCTTCCTGCACTGCACCTACATCTTTTAGACTCTCTTGCAGCTAAGGCTCCAGGTATTCAATAATCACATGCCCTCATTGAGTGTTGGGAGGCTGCAGTAAAGCCATGCTGTGTCTTTGCTGCATCCTCTCTTGTTGCTGGCAAGTACGGTACTGGAGGTATTTGTACTTTTCATATTGGCACATGTCCTAGTGGCCAGGTACTGGTTTCGTGAGTGGAGTGTAGCTGACATGGGGCAACCAATTTCTGCTCATTCTGGTCTAGCATACAGTTGTGGATCCAACCAATCTCTGGGCAGCTTCCCGGGCCATGCATCACAGCATTTGATTCCCCATCTGCCAGTGGCAGAGGAAGCAGCTCCCCCGGCAGGCCAG
The DNA here is from genome assembly GCF_041296235.1 of Equus asinus. Classification (NCBI taxonomy): domain Eukaryota; kingdom Metazoa; phylum Chordata; class Mammalia; order Perissodactyla; family Equidae; genus Equus; species Equus asinus. Next base: position 27,019,801 of record NC_091801.1, on the reverse strand, counting down.
GTCTGCAGTATTGTATTTCCTACTCCAAGATTAGGAATGAAAACCCACACTTAGAACACAAACAACTTCTAAAAATTACAGATATTATTTTACATATAATTTTGATGCTGGCAGAAAGATTTCTCTATTTGCAAATTATACATGTTTAATTTTTTTGTTTGTTTCCTAATTTATTTTCACAGGTATCGTTGAGTTATCCGATGTTGAATATTTTCTCTTTAAGGGAAGGTCATTTTGTTTTGGATGTCCTTAAATCCCTATTTGACTAGAGTCCTGGATTGGTTGGTAGAACTGAGCATCTTTCAAGTATTTAAGCCCCTCATTGATGCTCCACTCATGGAAACAATTTAAATGCCACACAATCACAAGATCTGCTGCTGCAGGTAGGCGAGCAAACCCAGTGCTTTGAAGAGAGGACACTTAGAACAGGTGGTTGTAGCAGAGACTAATGAGGAGACTCTAAGTGTCTCTCACTAAAATTGAGAGAGCAAAGGAATTGTCACACAATGAGTAGATTTAATTCCTGTATTCATGTGGGCAAAGTGGTTTATGATTTTAAAAATGCACTGTTAAAAATAAAATAATTAAATTTTATATCAGAATAGTCTAAAGAGGCTAATATACACCATGAACATCTCTTTCAGTGTCCTAAGTGCCCTGTATAGATAGTTATGGAAATCAGCAATGTTCTCGGGTAAATTTAGTGAGAGTACAGCTTTCCAGGAGGGAGGGGAGAGAGGGAAGAAAGAAATGAAAGGTGGCTGATAATCAGAGCAGAAATCAAATTAAAAAGGAGCATATTTTGTTATATCAGAAAAAAAAATCCCTTTGAAAGTCAACTTCTATATTCAACTCGTAATCAAAACTGGAGTTCCCTAGCCAAGAATTCATATGCTTTCTTCTTTAATATCCAGAGTTAAGAAAAAAGAGGATGAAATATCCTTGCAGGATGGAGAAATTGGTTAAATGTTGATGAAGGTCTTTTTTTTTTCTCCTTAATTTATCTAAACTCTGGTTATAAAATATATCTGAGTGCTTACTTCTGACATTGTAATAATAGCTCTACAAGCACTATCTTATTTAATCCCCTCCAAACTCTTTGAAATAGGTACTGTTATTATTGACACGCTACAGAGGAGAAGCCCAAGACTCAGAGAGTTTAATTCATGTGCTGAAGGTCATTCAGCAAGTGCATGGCAGAACAGAGATTAAAATTGAAGTCTGTGTGATTCCAGCATCCAAGCTATGAACTATTGTATCATTCTTCTCGGGCTTGAAGTCCCGCTCAGTACACATCTATGTTTCTCACCAGGAGAACCCTGTCATCAAGGTCAGTGTTAGTGCCTCAACAGCAGCAAGTCCAGACAGACATTTAAGCGTAGTCTGAAGAGGTATGACACCCTCCTATGTGGGGTTACCTTTGAGTTGGCTGAGGATGAACCCCATGGGCTTGAAAGACCACAACTGCTTCCAACCCAGAATGCCTTGAGATTATATCAGGATGTGAATACACACCATTTCTGTGAGAGGAATGCTCTTGCCAAAATGGCCAATGTCGTACTTCACACCAATCCTCATTGTCTTAGGCACTACCATTCTGTCTATCAACGCACTCTCTTTTCACACTTTCCCTAGTCCCCCAATCTCTGACTGGAGTCTCTATTTTATATTCTGGAAAAAACTTTTCACAACCCTTTCTATTCACATCTACTTGTCTACTATTTCCAGCCAGGTTGGTCTCATATGGGTCTTAAGGAAATTTCTACTAATTTTATCCATCCGTATTCAACCACTTTCAGCTGTACCTGTGCTACCAAAACCCTTCTCTCCACATCTGCCCCGTCCTTGCCATGGGCATGTAAGATGAGAGACCAGAGACAGAATAAGAAATGCTGAAATCCTGTCATGATCTAGACCACTTCTAGGGCTTGGTTCCCTAGAAAGGTTAGAGGTGGAAAAGAAGGACTAGAGCTTTCCCGCCAAAGAAAAACCACCCAATATCCACATCAGGTTTCTACCAGGTGACCCCAGAATCTCTTGAGTCTGCAAAACCCAGAAAATGGTACATGAAGGAGTTCCTGATCTTAATCCAGGCTCATTACACTCATCCACTTGGCTGGAGCCACCTCCACTTATACTTAATCCACTAATTTTGCTTCCATATCCTTAACACCATATCCTAGTATTTAATACCTGCTGTTGGCCTTTCCAGAATCCTCTCTGACTTGCTAGGAAGTGTCTTCCTTCTTGGCTCATTTCAACACCCACAGTTTGTATCTATCTATGTTGTCTCCAATGAGGGACTCTTTTCTCCAACCTTGACACATGGAACTTCACTGTGGCAGTCAGCTTGGACTGCCATAACAAAATACCAAACACTGGGCTGCTTAAACAATAGACATTTATTTTTCACAATTCTGGAAGCTGGGAAGTCCAAGATCAGGATGCCAGCAAAGTAGATTTCATTCTGATGCCTCTTCTCTTGGGTTATAGGCAGCTGCCTTCTCTCTGTGTGCTCACATGACTTCTTCTTTGTAGGTGCTTGGAGGGACAGAGAGAGAAAGAGAGAGAGAGAGAGAGAGAATGAAAGAGAGAGAGAGAAAGATCTCTTTTCTTCTTCGTATAGGATTAAGGATTAAGGCCCTGTCTCCAAATACAGTCACACCAAAGGTTAGAGTTTCAACACATGAATTTTCGAGGGGACATAATTCAGTCCATAGCACTCACTGACTGGAATATCCCCCTGTTACTACCCCCGACCCCTCAACCAAAGGAGGATATTTAGTATTTAGACACTATTTCTCCCAATTCTGGACTTGGATGAAAATCAAAACTTCATTGGAGTTGAATTAAGGAGAAGAAGTCGGAAGATCTTCTGCTTGGTTAGAACAGAAGAAGGGGTGGGTTTCTATTTTAGTGTGCACATAAGTTAAAGAGGTCACCAGTATGTCACAGACCTGCTCCCGCCCTCAGCAGGAAACACTCTCACAGCTACTTCTGTACTCTTGGTGGGTCTCAGCTCTGCCATCTGTTGTTTGTTGCCCTTTGGGAAGCCATTGCTGATTGATAGTAGTTCTAATTGTGAAGTGGTGGAGGCCAGAATTCTTCTCTGGCCCTTGTAATAGTTTCTCCCCATGGAATAAAAGAGGCAGCTGTGAAGTTATTTATCTTCTAAAAGATCTCAGGTTCAAATCTTGTTCTTCAGAAGAAATGCTGAAAAATATCAGAAGTGGTATGACAAAACAGAGGGTTTTTTTTCAGTATTTACTTGGTGGCTGAATGGACTGAGGTATTCCTGGAACACTGTACTTTCTCCAGTTACCCTGATGGAGCAGTTGGAGTTAAGGCTGTGTTCTTCACAGTCCATCAGTATGTCTTGATTTACCTGTAGGAGAAGCCTTATCTTCTGTGTCTAGGGGCTATTTGTGCCTACATAGTTGAAGTAAACAGGTAGAATTTTTTATTTTATTTTATTTTTTTTTGCTGAGGAAGATTTTCCCTGAGCTAATGTCTGTGCTGGTCCTCCTCTATTTTGTATGCGGGATGCCACCACAGCATGGCTGACAAGTGGTGTAGGTCTGTTCCCAGGATGCGAACTTGTGAACCCCAGGCCCTGAGGTGGAGCACATGGAACTTTAACTGCTTGGCCACAGGGCTAGCCCCTAGAAAAGTTTTTTTAAAAAGAATAATTGTTTTCCTTGAGGGCAGAGATTTTGTTTAATTCATCATTGAACCCCCAGGTCCCAATTCTTTTTTAAGAAGTGCTTGTTGAAGGAATAAATTCGAAGACTCAGCCCTTTTCTTTCCTCCTTAATTTAGCACTTACTCACTGTGGGGAAGATATATTGTGACGACGTCTCGTTTTCTTTAAGGCACAAAATACTGCTTTGTTCTAAAAAGTCCTCTCGTGAGAGTTGTGTAATTAACATCCCCAGAGGTGCAATGTCGATATGTCTTCTGGAGATGGAGCCATGTAAGGACAATATGGAAGGAAAATTATTTCACAGTGAGTGACAAGAATGACTCCCTGCCCACTCAAGCGTGTAATAACACGGTTGTTGTGTGCAATCATTTGGCATCCCACATTTACAAGTTCAAAAGACATAAAACATGGCTTGTCTTTTTGGGACAATAGCTAATATTTGGGGTTTCTTTAAGGGTTAGGCTATTCAGACCAATATTAGTTATATAACAACATCAGGCAATTAACATATTTTCCCTAATACCTAGATGCATTCTCATTTAATTTTAAACTTAAAAACCTTTCTCTTCATTCCCGTTGTCAAACCTTTTAAAAATTTTTAGAAAACATATTTCGCTTTTATTCCAAGTGCTTTTCACTAGGTAATAATGCTAAGGAACACTTAGTTTCAGCTACTTTATTCAGAATTTAAGTGCATAAAACTCATTGTACCAGCTCTCACAATCTATTGAGGCTTGTAGCTTCACTTTAAAAAAAATCATAGATTCACAGGAAGATGCAAAGGAAGATATCGGAGGGTCCTGTGTACTCTTCACCCAACCTCTCCTAATGGTAGCATCTTTCCTAACTATAGTAAACTATCAAAACAAGGAAATTGACACTGGTACAATCCACAGAGTTTTTTCAGACTTCACCAGTTACACGTGTGTGTGTGTACGGTTCTATGCAATTTTGTCACATGTGTAGCGTTGGGTAACTGCCGCCACAGACCAGATGTGTAATTGTACCATCACCACAAAACTCCATCCTTCTACCCCTTTGCTGTCCAAGTTGGCAGCTTCGCCCTCATTCCCAACCCCTGGCAACCACTAATGTGTTTTCTATCTTTATAATTGTTATTTTGTGAATTTTATATAAGAGTAATCATATAGTATGTGTTTGAGAATTTTTTCATTCAGCATAACTTCTCTGAGGTTCATCTAAGTGATTGCATCCATCAATAGTTTGTTCCTTTTTATGGCTGAGTAGTATTCCATAGTATGAATATACTACAGTTTGTTTAGCTGTTCATTCCATGAAAGGCATCTGCTATAGATATTCCTGCATAAATTCCGATGTGAAAATGAGTTTTAATTTCTCTGGGATGTAAGCCCAAGAGCACAATTGTTAGATTATATAAGTGTATTTTTAGTTTTAAAGAAACTGTTGAACATTTCCAGAGTGGCTGCATTACCATGAATAATCCAGTTTCTCCACATCATGGCCAGCATTCGGTGTTAACATTTTTTTTCATTTGAGTGGTTTTGGTAGGTGTGTAGTTATCTCAGTGTGGTTTTAATTTGCGTTTTACTAATGGCTACTGATGTTGAATATTTTTTCATATGTTTATTTGCCATCTGTACATCCTCTTCAGTGAAGTATCTGTTCATGCCTTTTGCTCATTTTCTTGTTGGATTGTTTATTTAATATTGAGCTTTGAGTATTCTTTATATCTTCTAGATCCTGGTCTTTTGTTGAAAATGTGATTTGCAAATATTTTCTTCCAATCTGTAATTTGCCTTTTCATTCTTTTAATAGAGCCTTTCACAGAGCAAAAGTTTTTAATTTTGATTTAGTCCAATTTGCTAAATTTTGCTTTTATGGATTGTGCCTTTGGTGTCAAGTTGAGGAACTCTTTTCCTAGTCCAAGGTCCTGAAGTTTTTCTCCTACGTTCTGTTCTAGAAGTTTCATAATTTTATGTTTTGCATTTGAGTCCATTATCCATTTTGAGTTATTCTGTATATAAGATGTGAGATTTAAGCAAAGTTCTTTTTTTTTTTTTTGAGGAAGACTGACCCTGAGCTTACATCCATGCCCATCTTCCTCTACTTTATATGTGGGACGCCTGCCACAGTATGGCCTGATAAGTGATGCACGGGTCCACACATGGGATCCGAACTGGTGAACCCTGGGAGGCCAAAGTGGAACGTGTGAACTTAACTGCTACACCAGCGGGCCAGCCCCTAGGTAAAGTTCTTTCTTTCCCCTATGAATGTCCTATTGCTGTAGCACCATTTCTTATAAAAGTTGTGCTTTTCCAATGAGTTGCTTTTGCTCCATTGTCAAAAATTAATTTGGCACATTCGTGTGGATGTATCTCTGGATTCTCTATTCTGCTCCATCGACCTGTCTGTCTGACCCTCACCATAACACACTGCCTTGACTCCTGTAGCTGTGTAGTGAGCCTAACACCAGGAAGAGTGCTTCCTTCCACTTTGTCTTGTTAAAAACTGTTTCTGTTGTTGGAAGGCCTTTCCCTTTCCATAGACATTGTAGAATAAGCTTGTGTAGCTCCATAAAACACCTTGCTGATATATTGATAGGAATTGCGTTGAACCTATAGATCAATTTGGGGAGACGACATCTTTACAATGTCGAGCCTTCCAATCCAAGAACATGGCTTATCTTTCCAAATATTTAGGGCTTCTTTCATTTTTTACATCAGCATTTTATAATTTTCAGCTTATAGATCCTGCACATGTTTTGCCAGATTTATGCCTAAGTATTTCATTTTCTTTGAAGTACTTGTAAATGGTATTGTATTTTTGATTTCTGTTTCCACTTGTTAGTTGTCACTGCATAGAAATGGAATTGATTTTTGTGTGCTGATCTTGTATCCCACAACATTACTGAATTTATTTACTAATCCTAAGAGTTGTTTTGCAGATTACTTGGGATTTTCTGTGTAGCTAATTGTGTCACCTACAAAGAGACAGTTTTATTTCTTCTTTTCCGATCTGTATGCTTCTTATTTCTTTTCCTTCCCTTAGCGCAGTGGCTAGAAGTTCTAGCACTATGCTGGATAAGAGGGATGAGAGCAGACACCCTTGCCTTGTTCCAGATCTTGGAGAAAAGGCATTCAATCTTTTACTATTAACTATGATGTTACCTGTACGTTTTTTGTAGATATTCTTTATGAGGTTGAAGAATTTCTCCTCTATTCTTATTTTTCTGAGAGTTTTTATCATGAACGGGTATTGAAATTTGTCAAAATTTTTTTGGATCAATTCATATGATCATATGATTTTTCTTTCCTAGCATGTGGATATAGTGAATTACATTGATTGATTTTTGAATACTGAAACAGCCTTGCCTATCTGGACTAAAACTGTCCTGATCATGGTGTATCATTCTTTTTTGTGTGTGTGGAAGATTAGCCCTGAGCTAACATCTGCTGCCAATCCTCCTCTTTTTGCTGAGGAAGACTGGCCCTGAGCTAACATCCGTGCCCATCTTCCTCGACTTTATATGTGGGATGCCTACCACAGCATGGCTTGCCAAGCAGTGCCGGGTCCACACCCGAGATCCGAACCGGCAAACCCCGGGCCGCTGAAAAGGGAACGTGCAAACTTAACCACTGAGCCACTAGGCCAGCCCCTGCATCATTCTTTTTAAGCATTATTGGATTCAAGTTGCTAAAATTTTGCTAAGAATTATTATTTCGAAGTTTATAAAAGATATTGGACTGTAGTTTTCTTTTTCTTCCTTCCTTTCTTTTCCTCTTTTTTCTATTACCATTGGTGGTTCTGGGCTGCAGGACTGTCTGGCATCAAGTCCAGAGGGTATCTGAGAGAACAAAAGAAAACTCAAGGAGCTTACCAGGTTGTTTATCCTTCTAGCCGGGCTGCCCTCTGCTTTCCAGGGCTTTTCAGAGTCCTTTTGTCCTTGTCTGATGAATAATTTCCAGCGTATTTAGTTGTACTTAGAGGGGAAGAGCAGTGCAGAGTGAATTGCACTTACTGCAGCTCCATCTTTACAGGTGCTAGAGGGCCAGGCACTGATCAATCAATGGAGATTTATTGATTATGCACCGTGTGTGAGACTCTGCATTTGTCAGAACACAGACACAGTGTTGGGAACCATGGTTAAAGCAGAGAAGGGCTGGGGGAGGAACAGATGACTGAAGAATACTAACGATAACAGCAACAGTTAACCTCTACTGAATGCTTACTCTGTGGTAGGCACTGTACTAAATGCGTTAGCGGGATCATCTTACTTAATCCCTTAAAACGGACACTATCTCCATTTTACATCCAAGGGAACTGTTGTTTAAGGAGATTCATAACTTGCCTAAATGCACATCCCTGTGAACTCTGGATCCAGGGTTCAGATCCAGATCTGAGTCTAGCACTCAGTCTTTCCCACTTGCCACAGCATCAGATGTCACCAGGAAAGTGTACAGTCACCTCAGGCAGGCAGTGGAAAAACTGCATATCCTCAGGCAGTTGACGTCCTTTCTGAACCTCCATTTCCTCAGTTACAAAACGCATTAATATCAACCTCACAGTATTGTTGCGAGGCTCAGAAACATCACAAATAGGAATGTAGTTTGTAAGCAATGAGGTGAGGCAGGAAGGACGGTAGGGACAGCCCTGGAGGGGCTGGCCGCAGGAGTGGACAGGGCCCCCGCAGCTGCTCCCGGGCGGTTTGGGGGTGAGAGCCCGAGTGTGGCCACAGAGGTGGGTTTTTCTCCAGCTACTCTGAAAGAGCTTCAGTGGCGTGAGCTCAGGGACATCCTGACAGGCAGGATGCATGTAGCCGCAAGGGGACGGGTGATGTAGGTAGCAAATTTCAGGGCAAGCTAAGAGCTGTAAAGGAACCTAACCAAGAGAACTGCACTGACAAGGCCCCACTGTGATCCTCTGGGCTGCTGCGCGCAGCCGGGTGCAGGCATGGCTGAGCCTGGCCGAGAGTCAGGAGCCCCAGAGAAGGGGTGGAGGCTGCATGAGGGGGTGAGGCCAGTAGGAGTACCATGTGGCTGCATGCTGGGGAGACGTAAGGAAGTCAGAGATGTGCTTTGTCCTGGGGGCAGGTGTCATAGTTGGCAAGACTGGGCACGGATGTAAGAAGCTAAGATTAAACGTAATTACAGGGTGTTGTGGTGAGGGCTTGGTTTTACTTTCCTTTTCCCTGCTCCTGGCTGGTCTCCTGAGTCACTCTTTTTCTTCATGTATTGATTGTAGGATTTTCCCGATTCTGTTGTTTTCATGAGGTTTTTTTTTTTTTTTTAATCCCTTTTGAGAAAAATAATGGCTTGAATTGGATTTCTGTTGTCTCCATGCTGGTCTGAATGCTTCTTCTAGGCCGGGGATGCTTTCTCTGTCTACCCACCTCCTCTCTCCCACTGCAAGTGCTCCTACGCCCCTGTCCTGTCATGGCCGTGGGGCTCCAGAAAGCTCCTTTAGTTTCGAGCAAACAGAGCAATTGTTTTCCACTGTCTGGTTCTTTACCCATTGGTTAACACGAAAAACTTTGCTGTCCTCTAGGCTGCTCCGCCCAGTGCTGTCTGCCTGCTGTGCAGGTTCACAGGATGGCTGCGAGATGTCGTCCGACTCTGACTCACTCTGTCCCAGGTCCTGCGGGGGTGTGTTTGCCTTGTTGGGGTCTCACACTGTCTTCTCCATGTCTTATCAACCGTCAAGGTGCTCTGCAGAAGGGACAGATTTATATATCCACATATAATATCACTTATGTGTTTATAGATCCATATAATGTAATAATAGATAGTCAGATTGTTTTTTAACAGGAAGGTCCTTGGAGTTCAAGGGGTCCTGACATTCCTTTAAAAGCATGAAATATTCTCCTAGAAGTAGAAGTCAAGGGCATTATGATTAATTTTTAATCTAGCGCACGGCACACACTGACATTGGTTCTTTAACTTAACCAATCCGTGGAGCACTGTCTGTGTGTCTGGCCCTGCTGTGGGTTCCGAGGAGGCAGCAGTGAATGCGACAGAGATGCTGTAGCCTTTTGAGTAGGGGAATCTGACAAAAAGCAAAAAGAACCATATAATGCAGTGTCAAGGAGACGTGTGTGAAGAAGATTATAGCAAGGTGAGGGGCTGAAGAGGAATGGCGAGGTGGCGCCAGGGGAGGATTCTCTGAGAGGGCACATTGCTGCCGAGATCTGAGTGGAGTCAGGCCGAACGTGGCGCTCTGAAGCAGATGCTTTGGGTTCACAGGACAACCCCTCTGCCCTCTCCTGACTTTAGCTGTAGCCATGGAGACAAGCCCCCTAGAACCTGACAGAGCCTTACCTCAAGCACCAGAAGCATCTCTTTTCTTTTCTGCCTCAAGTTTTTCCCCCAAAGCTGTGGGAACTCAGCCCCAGCAGGGTGTGTCATCCTCTTGAATCAGAGTGGGTGTGATTGGGGGACAAATGCCCAGCCTCCCTCCTTTTGAAGAGATAGTTGTGAGGTGCATTTCTGAGGTTCCCTAGCAAGACTGAGCCCTCATTTCCCGTGACAGCACCTGCTCCCGCATCCTCTGCTGACCTTTCCTCCTCCCTTCCCTCACTCTGCTCCCGGGCCCCTGATCATCTTCTAAATAAACCATCTGCACCCAAGTCCTTATGTCAGCTTCTGTGTTCAGAGGAAGCCCAATCAAGCTACATGCCAATTATTTTGTTTTTGTTGCTGCTGTTTTTCTCTTCTAAAGGAAATCCTTTTTTTTTGCTGAAGAAGATTAGCTTCGAGCTAACATTTGTACCAATAGTCCTCTGTTTTATATGTGGGTTGCTGCCACAGCATAGCTGACAAGTGGTATAGGTCCATGCCTGGAGTCTGAACTCCCAAACCCAGGTCCCCAAAGCAGAGCATGCTGAACTTTACCACTAGGCCATAGGCTGGCCCCAGGAAATCCATTTTTGATATGTATGACTCCTAAATTATTCTTATCTTATTAGATGATGCTGTTAAGAGTATTTCCTCAATTATACCCTTTTCCTCTCCGGTACCTAATAACAATCCCTCCTCATTATTTTGCTTCTTCTTCTTCTACTTTTTTTTTTTTTTTAACAATTAAACATCAAAAGATATGGACTCATTACTAGAACCTCATGAATCTTTCTGATACTTTAAAAGCTAGGGTAATGGTTTATCTGAGTATTTAACAGCATTATACATGCCCTTCTGTAATGTCTAAATATAACAGTGAAATACCGTCATTTATAACAGGAAGCACAGAAAGCCTGCTCAGATATAGGCCCTAGTACTATTGGTTAATATTATTGAATTCTAAGTGCATAAAGTAGTTGCTATTTGATAGGCCAGCAAACAGGGAATGCCAGTTTTACGGAAAGAAGGGCAGCATTAGCGAGCCACACTGCAGTCCGGATCGCAGAGGCTGGATGCGCAAGGGATGGGCAATCACAGTCTCAATTTGCAGCCTCCTGTAGAAACAGGATGATGCTCAGCAGGTCTGGGAAATGAACACATCTTCCGGAGCTAATCAAATACTTCAGAGTGTGTCAGGGGAGGACTCGCTTCATGAGAAATGAAAGTCTTCCACGTTTCTGTGAGTGCTAATGATCAAGAGGGTCATTTCAAAGATCAATATAAATAAGAGCATGGGTGAAGGTTTTACAGCAACAGGGTGACCCTCCTGGTTACATATCAGCTCCTGGAGTGTGAGAACATTGACCGGAATACTTAATGACAGAGCACTTCTCTTAAGTTGTGATTCAACCAGAAGAAAAGAATATGGATAACAATGCAGCATTCTTCCATGGATAGCCACTAAATCTTCAAATAAGTCCAATGAACAAGTAATTTAATGGTTTTGGGTTGTTTTTATTTTTTGTGAGGAAGATTGTCACTGAGCTAACATCTGTGCCAATCTTCCTCTATTTTATGTGGGACGCTGCCACAGGGTGGCTTGACCAGCAGTGCTAGGTCCCTGCCTGGGATCCAAACCTGCAAAACTGGGCTGCCAAAGCAGAGAGGGCAAACTGAACCGCTGCATCACCAGGCTGGCCCCTAATGGTTTTTATTATGTATGTTTGGTAAATACTTCCTCCTGTGATGAAAGCTTCTGCTTGTTTTTGCAGCTTCATGGAGAACATTATGAGTTAGAATCAAATTAGTACGATGAGAGTTAAAAGACAGAGCATGGAAACTCGGAGAGGCTCCACACAGCATCTGATTGGACCACAGAGTGTGCCCTGAGTTCAGAGGGACAGGAGGGCCTGACTGCACCCCAAAGTGTGTGTGCAGAGTTAACTCCTCTCTTTAAAATGAAAAAAATGAAACCCTCCACATTGTGGAGTGCGTGAAACTGTGACAACTGATGTGGCTGCCCCTGTCATGGACAAGTGGCCTTTCGGAAGCAGATATGAGGAGAAGCTGGCAGGAGGGACTTCATGGAAATGTGGGGGAGGACTCATGGAGAAGGAAGAAGAGAGGATAAATCATTTTCTGCTTATAGGAGGGGCTGGAGCCTGTACTGAGGACCCACCCAAGGTCTGAGGCTGAGATGGGGCACACTGGGGTCTGTGCCAGGCCAGTCCTTGACTCTGTTCCTTCGTATCTGTTAGAGGACCCTTTCAGCAGCCATAGGACTTGGAGATTCTGGGGCAGCAGAAAACAAATGCCTGCTGGCTCAGAGAATCTCGTGAGATTTTATCATCGTCCCGGTGCCCATAGCCCTTTGGTAGTTAGGAGAGAATATTTCCCACTGGCCCCCTAAATGAACGATCTGAGCAAAGACTGAAAAAGAGACGGTGCTCTCCCTTCCTACCCTGCCTCCTGCACTTTCCACTTGGAGATACTTGTTCCGGGACGTGCCCCGCTTTCTTTGTTTTCCTTCTGAGCTCTTGGCTTCTAAGGACATTCAGTCTGACATCTTGGCCGTAGGTCATTTCCCATGTTTTGTACCAAGATCTCAGAAAGTGTAAATTGGTGAAACATGCATTTTCTGGTTTCTCCCATCTATGTTATTCCTCACAGGGGGCTATAATGGACCCCCAGCACTGGTCCTGAATGGAAATCTCTTGTGTGCACAGTGCATTTAGCACCAGGAAGAAAAGGTAGTCTTGGATTGAACACTGAGAAGGGGCGGTGGGCGGGGTGCAGGAGTGAACTGGGCTTTGCAAGTAGAGCACCCAGCACGTGTCACTGAACCCCTACACAGGAGGGATGTCTGCTCGAGGACGGGTGGAGGGAATTTGTGTTGAAGCCAATGGAGAGGTGAGTGGAGCACAAGGTGGCTCTGTCCCCGTCAGCATTCCCCATGGCTGAGGTGTGTGCGACAGAGGGAAAGACTGGAAAGAGGCCCTTGCCCAGGGTCCGAAACCCGGAACAGCAGGCTGGGAGCTCACTTGAGGAGAGATGAGTTTTCTTATCTCGCACCTGGGCTGTTCCCTTGCTTGACTGGTGTACCTGGAGACACCAGACGATTTAGCTTGACCAGAGACAGCATTCTTATTTTCATTTATTTGTGCTTTTCTTTTTCTTTTTCCTTCCTTCTCAGGGGGAATTATGTATTTAAAAAAAGTCTAGTAACTTCTTTACGTAAATATAGAGTTGGAATGAAAATCGAGAAAATTAAATATTAGAGAAAAGTGTACCATATTATAACTAGGTGTTATCTTTTCAAAATCATATTCAATAATATGGTTTATGTATATCATATTTAATTATTTAAATGAATGCAAAACTTACCAGAGTCTCAGACAACTCTTCCAGAGAAATCCTAACTAAAGTACTAATCTCCCTCTGCGAACAGGGTGCTGGAAGCTTTGTGAGGTGGAGAGAGAATAACCCCATGAGTGCTGTGAAGTGTAAAGCTAATCCCAGAAAATGAGAGTAAAACCCCAGGGAGAAAGATAGTGAAAGCAGCAGAGTCACAATTAAAAGATATAATTAAAACAAGTGAAACCTCCTTGTTTTTATTTTGAAGTTCCCAGAAGTTGCATGGATCTGGGAGAAAGCCTGTCAGATGCCGTTAGAGATCTGAAACTTCAACAAAAGCTGAGCTACCAGGTATATGGTTTTCAATGATCTTCTCCCAATTGTTAGGTTGTCTTTTTGTTTTGTTGATGGTTTCCTTTGCCTTGCAGAAGCTTTTTTGTTGGATGTAGTCCCATTTGTTTATTTTGTCTGTTGTTTCCCTTGATTTTTGCATTACTTAAACATTTAAATTTACTGTTGAGACTTGTTGTTTTTATCAAAGATACTGTTTACTAGCCACATGGCTAGGGTCAGGGTTTGCTTCCTTGGGACTTTACCAAAGACTACTTACCAAACAAACAAACAAGCCCCGGCGACCTAAGTTTCATGCAGAAAAACTAAATTTTAAGTACAGAAGAGACTTATCTTTGATTAAAGTTCATTCACAAAAGCCAAGTTTTAAATATAGGAGAGAACATAACCAAACAGCCAAATCCTGGGGCCAGTGACAAATAATTAAGGTAGGAATTGTAGAGTCAGAAGGTCGAAGCCAAGCACGATGGGACCGGCTTCTATATTCTGGGCTTCATGCTGGGTACTTTCACATATTAATGAACGTGGTCCTAGATTATGCCAATGTGACGGATGAGGAAAACGAGGCTCTAAGCATGACTTATCTTGAACTGCGTGGTGCCTAATAAATACTGTAGCTGGGGTTTAAACCAAGATTCATTTGGCACCCAAGCCCATGCTATTTCCAGTACACTAGATGCAAATGAGGGGAGGCCAGGGGCCAGTAAGGAAAGTTTTAGGGAAACTACCATGATTGCCAGAGCTTCCATGGGTGTGGTTTGCTTTCTACTCTTCAGATCAAATCTGTCCTCCAAGGAGATTTGCTTGATCTTTTCTTACAGGGTGAAGCGTGCCCGTGGGAAGACCCTCTACCTCTCCAGACACTTGGATAAAGCAGTGGTCAGTGAGAGATGGTGGCTTCCACCCATTCTCTCAGTGATGTCTGGGTTCGGAAGGCCTCCAGGTAGATGACTCTCCTTCCCATGGCTAGTAACCAGGAGGACTAATGGTAATCAGGAACCAGCTTTTTTATTCCATTTAAAATTTATTTATCGGAGTAAAATTCGGTTTATTTATTGGAGTAAAATTTGGAAAGCTAAATACAATTCTCTCCTCTGTGGTATTTGATATAGACTCCTGACCTTTTCTTAGTGCTTAGTTCCGAGTGCTTCCTTGGGCATTAGTTTTGTTTGAGTGCTAAGCTTCTACGTTGCGTCCATAGTACGTAAATTTCCGTGTGCTGTGTCTCGGCAGTAACACAGAGTAACACAGAGCCTAACAGGTGACAGTCCTTTCACATTGTCTTCATTCTCCTACAGAGGATTTGGGCTTAAAGATCCAAAACTGACTGTCCTGAACTCTTTCAAAACTATGTCTGAGGAAAAGAGAACATTAAAAACTGCAAGTTAGTATGTCCTCATTGTGAATCTACTTGCTTTCATATGCAGAGAGTACTTATAGGCTAGAGGTTTCTTCATTGTAAGTCACATTCAGATTTATTCAGTTTTTAAATGATTATGAGCAAAAATGGAAAGTGTTGGTAACTCTCTCTTGCCCCCCCCCCCCCCCCCCCGCCGTGTAAAGCTTATCTTGTCTTATTTGTTCCAAACATTCATAAATGAATTGAAAATGAAGGCCATTCTTCATTCTTCCTACCTGAAACAAGATTCTTGGACAAATTATCTTACATACCATCGAAAAAGGAACACAAACTAGTCTGATAGGGGAAAAACCAGAACCATCATTTATGGGAACAATTTCTCCATACAAATTATCAGGGGATGGTTTTACTCTTCCTAACCTGGTTTCAGCCCCACTGTCCCTACCGCACTGCCATGCCCTCCCTCCCCTCGCCTTCCACCTCCCCTCCCAGGCATTGGATTTACTGAGTTGGTTACCTAGTCTCAAGATGGACAAGCACACTAACTATTGCATTGCTTACTGTTACTACAGGATGATGGTGGTCTCGTGGCTCTTAAAGGGAAGAATAATTTATTACTTTTTTACGAAAACAACACTTTAAAATAGTCTTAATATTACATCTATGTTAAATGGAAATATTAATATGCTACACAATTTCACTTCTAAGTTACAAATCAACAGATTTTATATTTAGAAATTCTCCACCTGTGTTTATTTACTGTTCCTATTTAAACAAATTTTAAATATTGCTAAATCACATGATACAGAGACAATGCTATACAGAGGGCAGCTGAGTAATCATGGAGGAACAATAGCTCCTTTCACATAGACTGTCCTTCTAGATTTGAGAAAAGAATGAGACTTCAATGAAAAGCCAGTCTAAAAAAGTACCATAAATAACAAATGCTATGCATATATCCTTAACCTTTTGCATAGGTTATAACCAAAATTAAAGGAAATTTCATGAGTAAAATTGCCTCTTCTCATTAAGACCTCAAATTATGTTGGAAAATTACCTCTGATTTATTTAAAATATGAGTGCAGTTTTGCATGAACTCTACATGCTGCACCCCTGGCTTACTTTAGTTCCTTGTTATAAGCAAGGTCACAAGGATATTTGAAAATTCCAGCTGAAGACTGATGAAATGAGTTTTTCTTCTAACGTGAATTGAGGTTAATTCTCTAATTCTTTAATTTTCTTATATGAGACAACATGTTCTTACATATGATAAAGAAACAGACTCACTAAATCTTTAAAGCTAATAGGGAAATCAGAGTTTAGTCCCGTCTTCTCATTTTGAGGAACACGGATCTGAGATTAGTGGCTCACCGATGGTGTCTATCCCAGGTAGACCAGTTGACTCAAATCCCAGCCAGCAGGAGCTAGTCTCAAACTCTTCCCACTGTGTGTGTGCCCTCCATGAATGCTGAAGAGAGCTACTTATGCCCATTTCTCTTTTTCTCGGTTGCATCGCCTCTGCCTTCTTTTAGGTCCTCACCATCTATTGTTGAATATAGTTTATATTTAGTCCTGTATATTATGTGGCAGCATGCCAAGAGCACGGTAAAATTATGTTGATTTGTTACCAAAAGTAAGAAGTTTATCCTTATTCTTTCCAAAAAGACAGCTGAACTATCATTAAATACCAGGACTCTCTTTAAGGAAAACCATTTTCTGATGTATTTGAATAGGCACTCAGAAAGTATTTGTTGAGTTACTGAATGAATCTATAGTCTTTAAAAAAAATGTTTTTGAAAGAGTATGAAATGGTTTACGTATGTTTTCTACTTAAATTCATTCTCCACGGTATTTCCAGCTATCTTTTCAAAACAGGTATCTGATTATGTCATTGCCTTTTGTAGCAACCTTCCACTGTTTCACTGGATGGAGTCTGAACACCCTAGGATGGTATAAACCAGGAGCCATGTAATTAGGCTCCAACATTCTACATAGCAGCACAGGCTCTGGATAAATACTTGGAAAATCAGGAACAGAAGTTAGGACTATTATTGAAGTGTAGTTAGATTTCACTTGTTTTTGTCATAGAAAGTTTTATAACTTTCCTATAAAAGGCTATGTAGTAGTGATTCTGGTATTCTTCAGTACATTTGCTAGCTGATCTCAGACTGCAGCCCAACTTGTAATGGATTCTTTTTGAAAGACAGAATACATGCTGTTTGCAAACTTTTATGGACTATTGTTTTATTTCTTGAGAACGTCTGAATCTTTAGCTGAAAAAATTTTAGAATTTGTCAGTATCCCCTAAAGTTAATGTGGCAAAATAAAGCACAAAAAGATGAAAAAACCTCAACAATTAGAGTTAAAACAGAGGCATGAACTTGCAATTATATCTAGATCTGGGAGAGGTTTAGTATATTTTGTAAAATATTCTCACAAAGAAGTATTTAAAAAATTTTAAAGTCTGATCATACTAGTATCTTTTCCATTGATAATTAGTTTTCTTGATGGTATAAAATCTGATTGACTTTTCATTGGATTTCCTTCATGATTCTATACAGCCAAGATATACACTGTTTGATCCTTAATTATTATTTCCTTTAGTTCAACAGTTGGGTAACATTATATGAATACTCATTTTCTTCTGTTGACTCTGTGAGTAGACTTTCTCAGATTTCCTTGAATATTATGGAAAATAAAAGATATTCTTTTCTCTCCTTTTGTGAAGTTGAGTGTCTTCACCTCCATCCTTCCATAGATCAGAATATTGGATTCCTGATCTTCATTTCTTCAGAAACTTCATTTCTAAAGTTTTTATAGGGGAAGATGCTAAAAAAAAATACATAGACATATAGATAATTGAGGAGCTGGCCAAATTCCCTGACCTGGGCTATGGACAAATGCCTGTCCTTAAACCTGTCAGTTGTTTGACATCCCAGTGAACATTTCCATTGAGTCTTGTAACATGTGTTGAAGAGGCCCATTAAAACAATACTTCTAACACTGTATCCATATTTCCATTATCGAATGACACACATTATAGGAAATGTTCTCTCTTTTACTTAGAGAGATGTATTATACCAGAAACATAAGAAATATATCTGATAAAATGCATACTCTAACAGAATAAAGGACAGAGTTTTCTCCAATTTCTAAAAATAGAGAAACGGAATCTGCCTCTAGGAAATCAAAGAAACACACTTTGTTACCCCAATACACCATATTCTATGAAACAAGGTCAGCTAAATAAACTGTTGGACTAATAAAAATCTAAAGTACTCAGGTGGATCACCTGGAAATCATTCCAATTTCCTCTTTATTCCCATCCTTTTACCATTCCCAGTCTTTTACCCTTGGTTCTGCAGCAAACCCAATATTTATGGGCCCAAATATCAATAGTCTTTGGGAGATATGATGGTAACTGGCCCCTCTGAGTATGTCCAGTTGGTCTCAATTTGGCAGAGTTGACTTTTCATACACCATTTCTCACATCCCATGCCTTCACCAGAGTTCATCAGAGAAGAATCTAAAATCCTTTTTCCAAGGTCCTACAAACCCAACTGCATTTTTGATTGGGTGTGGATCGAAGCTGATCACCTGCAGCCTGGGAGTCTTGGCTAGTATTCTTAAAAGGGCCATGACCCTGGGCTACAGATGCGTCCATCTTCCTAAATCTGTAAGCTCTGACTTCGGCTTGGCTGCAGTGACATTCATTTGTCTGTATTTTTGGTTCTGGATGCACTTTGAGGTGATAATCTGGGAGAATTATCTTTTGGTTAGATTTTGCGTTCTTTGTGCATTGGGGATTGTCATTCAACATTGACCAAATGTATTTTCTTTAACACAGAATCCAGAAATAACTCAGTCACAGATTAAATAGCTTGTGGGATGGAAAAGAGTAGAAAGACTGTAAATACTAATAAAATACATTATCCCAGCTCCTTTGGCTGCTCCCATTCTTAGGACAGTTCCCCTACATTTCTAATCAAACATCAATTAAAGGATTTGGGGGATCATAAAGAATTCTAATAATTTCAGAAGAGTTTATTTCCAGTTTTCTCTATCAAGAAGCAATGTGCTAAGAAAACACAATGAGAAAACATCTATTGCTTTATTTGTAAAACAAATAGAAAATCATTTTCATTCATTCTTCAAAAATATCCGAATTCTCAGCACAAATGACCAGAATCTCTTATTCCATTAGAAAAACAAGTACAATTTGTTTATTGATTAAAATTATAATTTGGTAAATTGTTTAATTTACCAATGTGGAAAGCTAGAAAATATAGCATATATACGTTGTTCATGCCTTCATTTTCAAAATTAATTCATTCTAGAAAAGGTAATTATCAGTTACGACAATTATGTAAATGGCACTCAAGTAATACTCTTTCATGAGATATATCTCCCTAAGAAACTAATAAAATTTGAATAGCAAAAACAGTCTGAGATAAATGAATGAAAAGTCTATTTTTTAAGTTCTATAGTAATTAGCTGTAATCAATTGACTGAAATTGCCCTGTTTTTCTCAAGTTGGAAGTTACTATAGCATGGATAAGTGACTTCATAGCCGAATTGCACCTGAATAGCATACAAATGACAGGCTTTTAATTTGTATTATTTAATTCACAGGTTCAACCATCTGCAAAGGAACAAAATGAAAATTACATTTTCTACATGGTGAAATGAATGTCATTCTTATTTTAGTTTGTCATAGAAATCTCTTTACCGCAAGAACTATTCTTCAACTTAAACTGAAATTGGAGAATGCATATGGGCTACCTATAAGTGGTTGAACACAATTTTTTTAGAATTTTATGTGCTATCAATTAAACGTGTTTTCATAACTGAGACACAAATGTGAACAACGTTTTTGTTTTCATTGTCAAGATTTTCTAATGGTGTGAAGGAGAAGGTAGAAATTGGAGGCATTCAGGGAAGAAGATCAGTTGAGAATTGATATTTGAACCTCTCTCTTACTTGTTCTTCAGTAATATCTTTGTCCAAATCCATAGAACATACAACTTCAAGAGTGAACTCTAACATAAACCATGGACTCTGGGTAATAATGATGTGTCAATGTAGGTTCATCAATTATAAGAAATGTGCCACTCTGGTGGGAAATATTGATAATAGGGGAGGTCGTGATGTGTGGGGCATGGGGTATATGGAAAATTTCTGTACTTCTCTTTTAATTTTGCTGTGAACCTAAGACAGCTCTAAAAATAAAATCTTTTTAAAAAAATGAGGCTAATGCCCTAGGTCCTGGCCCTCCTATGGACTGCTGTAGAATGCCAACAGGTGTAACTCTTGGGGTTCTCCTCCCTGCTACTGATAGCCCTATAACATCACTCATGGAATTGGATAACCATCTGTTTGGGAGAGGCATGGAACAGAGTAGCCTTTAGCAACCTTAATGCTGGTAAAAAAAAAAAGTTTAAAAAATTATTTTTTCTTGTTTTTCTATTTGGCGGAATGTTCCTTAAGGGCACAGACCACACCTCATACTTACAATATGCATATCAGACTTATGCATCTCAACAGAATCTGTTTGGCAGGAATTTGCATTGGATCAAGATAGCTATTATCTTGGTCGGACTTACAAATGTCCAGAAAACTTGTGTTCTGTGAATTAAAATAGAGAAATGATACAGATAAACCAATCATAGAAGAGCAAGTTCTAGTAAATTTAAAGTGAAAATAACAAGGCATATGGTTAAGCAGACTATTCATCGACCTCAGATATTTATAGACCAATGTGCAAAGTACAGGTAATAAACACAAAGAATTCAAAATAATAGCTTAGGTGCCATTGAGACTTAAATATGATACTTGAGCAGAATCTGGAAATCCTTAAAAAGGAAAAAAGCCAGTGGTGGATTATGCTGGTAAAGCTTTTTATACTCAAACATCTTTTACACACATCATCATCGCATTTCATCTTTAATAGTTCTTGGAGGAAATCAGAGAAGCATCGTAATTTTCATTTTAAAGTTGAAGAAAGTGAAGATGAGAGGAATAGGTTTTCAAAGGTCCTGCAGCTGGTAAGTGCTAGAGTCTGTAATAACCTTGATCTTTTCCCATATAAGAATCCAGAAGGCACATCCCTGATGGAGATCCTTGCTTTGCAAGATAAAATCATAGTGCCCCACATTTGAATAAGCCTTACAGGAGAGAAGAGACAAGTAGTATTGAGAAGGGGTATACCAAAGACCACTGTGAGATAGAAATTTCAACCTACAGACTCTCCCATCTTACGAGCAGAATGGATATGCTTTCTTAATACTAGTTACACAGTTGGCAGAGATAAAATAGATCAGGACTAGGAAACTCCCCTCAGAAATCATCTTGAAGTAGCAGAATGTCTGGTAAATTCTTGGTTACCCTGTTGGCATTTATAACCTTCATTTATGTTGAGGAAGTTAAGATCAGACCTGCTACTGTAATCATGACTGTGACATCAGGTGACCTTGAAGGAAAGTGACCACAACGTGGAGATGACATTAACTGAGCAAAAATAAACTGTGCCTGGGCAGACAGATGTTTTAGATTCAAAGATTTTCACAGAAGAGACATAAGACCATATTCTAGGAGCACTACAAAGTCTGGGATTAGAGTCAGATAGTGTAAACTCAATTAATATGTTGGATTGAATGACCGAGGAATGACATAGTTTTACTGCTTGGCAAATTCTCTTCATCTACAAACTACTAGTCAAAGAAATGGAGGATATATCCTAATTACCTTATTTTCTATCTAGTTTTTTTATATCATTTAAAGTATCTTTGAGTGATGGATGTTAACTAAACTTACTGTGGTAATCATTTTTCAATTCCTACATTTATTGAATCATTATGTTGTACACGCTAAACAAATGTAATGTTATATGTCAATTATATCTCAATAAAGCTAGGAAAAAATAAAATAATAAAATACCTTTGAATATGTTTTTGTACTCGTCCCTGGTTCAATTCAAATTGGAGAGGATATTTTTCACAATTTGTATTGACTTATACTTTGATTATTTTTGAACGATGTTTATGTGTAAAGTGAAAATATCTTATCTAAAGTTTCAGAAATAAAAAAAAGGAAGAGAGCTATTGTATTAGTTAAGGTTCTCCAGAGAGAGAAAGAGAGAGAGTCTGTGTGTAAGAGAGAGAGAGAGATTTTAAGGAATTGGCTCACATAATTGTTGGGGCTGGCAAGTACAAAATAAGCGCGCTGGGTGAAGGTTTAGGTAAGAGTTGATGCAGTGTTGAGTCTGAAGGCTGGAAACTCAGGCAAGACTTCCATGTTTCAGTATTGAGAAAAATTCCTTTTTCCTCAGGAGACCTTAATCTTTGCTCTTGAGGCCTTCACCTGATTAGTTGAGGCGCACGACATTATGCAAAGTAGTTTGCTTTATGCAAAGTCCAGCAAATTAAATGTTAACCACATCTCAAAATACTTTAACAACAACATCTAGACTAGCGTTTGACCAAACAACTAGTCACCACATTCTTGCTGATTTGACAAATAAAATTAACCATCACACCTATAAAAAGAGGGAGTGTGCATTACATTTTAGAGTCTTTATTCCATTTTCCCTCCCCACACAAACACCACCTATCACATATGACCTCTCAATGTCACACACATAATGGAAGAGTTTGGCAATGATAATCATTGTTTATGTTGATTTGAGTACATAGAGCAATTTGTGAAACAAAGCATCAGTTTAGGACAGAAAAGGGATGCGTTTTAGAACACAATATTAATTATAAAGTTCTACTTGAATTCTTCAATGTTTTCTCAGGGAGAAGTATCAATACATTAATCTCAGCATTTATCATACAACACTTAAAAATGCCAAATGCTAGTAACTACTTTTAAAAAATCACATGATAAATATTATTTTCAGATTGACATACTAAATGTTAATCGATGTCAGTATAATGCTTTTTTCAGAGAAACCTGGTTTTCATTCCAATTTGATTTCTTCTCACATTAAGATGTGTTTCCTTACTTTTACGTTAAAAATATGCAGCTATCCAAGAGCGAAGGATAATCCGTTCTACCAGTGATGGTCCTTAGTGGCAATCTTGCTTCACATTTCACAGTAATGATTTAAAATTGTACTTAATACTCTTTCTGCAATTGCACACGTGGAGGAAACTTAAATGCATATTACTAAGTGAAGGATTCTAATCTGAAAAGACTACATAGCTTGTGGTTCCATTATATGACACTCTGGAAAAGGCAAAACTATAGACAGTAAAAGGATGAGTGGTTGCCAGGTGTTAGGGCAGATGGAAGGATGGATAGGTGGAGTGCAGAAGATTTTTAGGGCAGTGAAACCACTCTATGATCCTATAAGGGTGGATACATGTCATTATACATCTGTCAAAACCCAAGCATCAAATGAACAACACCAAGAGAGAACCCTAATGTAAGCCATACACAGAATAACAAGCCACCCAAAGCACAGTAAACTGCTAAACTCCCTGATGACAAGATGAATTTCAAGTAGCTTCTAATCCATTTGGGGAGATACAATCTATGTGTGGGCACCCATAAAACAAGAGAAGGTAGCCAGCGTGGAAGAGATGTAACAAGAGCTATGCAAATTTAGTGGAAGGTGACATTACATGAAATTGAGATCACATTATATAACAGGATGTTTTCTAGTGGAGACCTCCCAAAGATTTTTGAGGAGGAGAATGCGACAAGGCTTAATCTTTAGGAAGATTAGTCTGGAAGTAGATTGTGGTAGGAGTGAAGTAGGGAGAGAGAAAGGCAGCTAGTAGCATTTAGGAAGGTAATGAAGACGGCCTGGATCCACTCGGGTGGGGTCACCTAGGAATGAAGAGAGGATGTCCCACACCTCTGAAGTGAAGTCTGTAGAGCAGGTGACCACTTTGAAGAATGGAAGAAGAATAAAGAAAAAAAGAGAAAATGCCAAAGGTCTGTGTGCCTGGTTTCTTAGGAGGATGCTGGTACCACCAGCAGGTGGTGACCTCACGGGGAAAGGGGCTGGTTTGGGAAGAGCAGCTCTTAGGAGAACCACCCCTCTACTGCAAGGTTAAATTAAGTTCATAATTAAATTAGACAGATATTTAACATTTGCCTGGAAGAAGGTGGCCACGTGGGGCTGGAGCGGGTGCAGCACTGAGTGCCCCAGAGTCTAGCAAGGCCCACACCAGTCATGACCTTGAGGTGGCTCCGTCCTTCTTGAACACTGCCTTCCTGGTCAGAAGAACAGGCCCTGGAACCAGATGGTCTGAGTGTAGGTCTTGGATCTGCTGCTTATTTGCTGTGAAACACCACACAAGTCACTCAGCCTCTCTGGGACTGTTTTCTCCTTTGTAAAATGGGAATAATAACAATACCTACATCATGGGGATGATGTGATAATTAGATGTGAAAGCATGGAAAATGCTTAGAACAGTGACTGGGACCTGGTGAGTTAATGATTATCATCATTATTTTGCACTCAAGTTAGTTCCTCACCTTGGAAGAACTGACACCAATAATCTACGTGTTATTTTTAAGGGATTGGTTATAAATGTTGAGTGCTCCCATATCTTGACTCAAATTAGAGTCTTCAAACCTCATCCTCATCTTTGGCAAGAAAGTGAGGTCAGCACTCAGGGATCCCCAAACAATCTCTCTCCTCTAGTTACACAGCATTGTGGGACTCTTTTTTTCTATATTCCATCCTCCTCATGCTGATTTAATACCCATTTACCTGACTGTTCTGATGCTGAGTTTGGCCTAAAAACAAAAATGTTTAAAGATCTGTTTTCCCACAGCAGTAGATATTGAGTGTCTAGTGGGTTGTATTTGGATTGTGGTGTCAACATCAGGGATTAATCAGTGCTTACAGTATCTTCAGAGCAAACCCAGGTTCACGTGGGTTGGGGTAGGGCAGGCTAATAAATACTTCTGTCAACATTACTTACCATTCACGGTACCCAATCTCTTCCCCATTCCTGGACTGAAGCGTTGAAAGCCATGGGAGCTCCATATATTAACCCTGCTGACCCTATCTCATGATCTTACTTCTTGTTCAAAGTTTGCACTTTATGACCTCCTAGTAGATACTTGGACTTAACCTGGCTTCCATGTTCCTTTTAGAAATTTTGGCTGTCCTTAATCCCTTCTCATGGATGATTTTCAAAATATTTATTAAAAGCCTAGGTCCAGTTCTTGAGCTCCTGAATCTTGTTCTTCGCTCTCTCTGTTTCAGAATTCTACCACCAAATTCAGTATGTCTAAATTTAAACCAATCCTTTTTCCCACAACCAGCTTTGCTTTTGGACTTCTATATCTCAGTCAGTATCTCTCTTTCTTTGTTGTCTTGCCTCCCACAGGTGGCCAATCTCCTTGTCCTGCCAATACTTCCTCAAGAACGTCTCTCCAGCCTAGCACTTGCTCAATATAGTCTACTGTTTTTGTTTTCTTTTCAATATCTCACCATTTCATGCCTATAGTGTTCTAGAAATGGGCTAGTTGTTATCCTCCATTCTAGACATCCTTCAGTCTATGCTACATGATGCTGCCAAGTGAATCATCCCAGGTGACCAAACTGGCCCATGAGTAGCTGTGTTGCACGAGTGTGCACACCATCCATTGAGCGGTAGAGCCAAGTGTCCTTGGTCCCAGGAACTTGATCACTTTAAGGTCACTGTGGTGTGTGTCCAGTGCCACAGGCTGGGTGGGTGAGAGTTATGGGAAAGTAATTTGGACTATGTTCCCCCAGAGAGGAATCCATAACTTGGGGCAGTCTTTTGAGCAGGCAGAAGGAGAGCTGGATCCTGTTGAACTCCACTTGTGTAGCTGGTCTTAGAGAGGATGGCACCTTGGCTATCCATGGAAATCACTGATGAAACTGTTCAAAATTTGTATGCTCCAGAGAATCTGAAAAGGAAGATCTGGGATGGATCCTGGATCTCTGCATTTTTAAAAGCACAGTGGGCTGATTTTGGATTGAAAGCTGAATTTAGTGTTTAGCTCCACCTTTGGCCAGGGGATTGATTTCCACAGAACAGTGTTGGTTTTCCAAGCCAGTGTTGGAGCTTTTTGGAGGGCACTAGGCAGGGTTCTCTAGGGCAACAGCTGAGGAGCAGGAGCAGGAGTGGTGCAGATTTTCACAAAGGCCATTTCCAGCACAATGCTGTCTCCAGGGCCTGCAGGGGAGAAACCTTCAGCTGAGTGAGAGAGTGGTCTTCCTCACCATGGAAGACAGCGTGGGTGGGGCATAGAGGGACCCTGAGCTTCTGGGGAAACATCCATTACTGTGGGACTGATGGAGTGCTAGAGCTGTGTTGCTCTGATTGGAATCCAAGAGAAGGGCTCTTTGAAGGACGAAATTTCACAGATTAGAGAGAAATTTCCTCCAGTATTCTTTCTTCACTGTCCTGAAGAGGAGCTAGTTGGGAAAAAGATACAGAGAGGACCAGAAACTAGAAATGTGGGGCCATTTGGCATGTCATGGGTTGAATTGTGTCTCCCAAAAAGATATGCTGAAGTCTTAACACCTGGTATCTGTGAAATGTGACCTTATTTGAGAATAGAGTCTTTGTACATATCACCAAGTTAAGATAAAGTCATTAAGGTGAGTCCGAACCCAATATGGCTGGCACCCTTATCATAAGAGAAGAAGACAGGGACACACAGAGGAAGATGGCCCTGTGATGACAGAGGCAGAGACTGGAGTCATACATCTACAACCCAAGTGATGCCAAGGATTGCTGACAGGCGCAGCAGCTGGAAGAGGCAAGGAAGAATGTTCCCTTGCAGGTTTCAGAGGGAGCATGGTTCTGCTGATGCCTTATTTTTGGACTTCTAGCCTCCAGAACAGTGAGAGGAAAAAATTCTGTAAATTGATGCCACCAAGTTTGTGATGCTTTGTTACAGCAGCCCTAGGAAACGAAGACAGGACACTTTATGTCCATTCCCATTATATTCCTGAGACAAATTTGGGGCACTGGCTAGTCTTCCACCTTAACGAGTCACAGTTCTGATCAGGACCTATGTCCACCCCCTGAGCAGAGGAATTAGTGGATTTAGGATTGGACTGGGTCACATCAGAAAACTGGCCTCTAAACCACAAATTAAAGCATCAGAAGGAAAATAAACAGTTTTTTCCAATGTATTCCACTTTTAGTCTTTCTTCTTTCCATAGAATGGTAACGGCATTCAGAATTGGACTATTAACTTTTGAATCAAGCTGGGTTTTTCCCCTTAAATATGTGATCATATAATTTCTTTTTTACTGTACACTCTCCATGACTGATTTACCAATTACTATAATGTTACCAATCTCCAAACCTAACAGATTCCAGTAATACCTGAGGGGCTTATGCTTCCTCACATCTGCTTCTAAACAGACCTTCCATCAAATGAACTGCAATTTGCACCTCCCTATTTTTTTAATAAGTGCCAACTTTACGATAACTAAAATTCTTAAACTTTTCTAATCACCCTCACATACATCATCCCACTTGCGAACAAAACAACCAAACAACAGTTCTGTGTGGGGTGTAACTTAAGGCAGAGGGTCAATCTCTGTTCTTTCGTGAGGGCTGGGGAAGAAAGGGCCACAGTCACTAAACTGAAATGGAATCTAACAAATCACGCAAAGTTTGCCGTGTCCTTGCTCGCGCCTAATGTCTGTCCTCCGTCTGCTCTCAGGGAGAAGCCATACTGCAGTACCAACTGCCCTTTTTAAGGTATCTGCAATATAATTTTAATTGTTTAATATTTGTCAATACAAATTTATCGATAGATATAGCTCCCTAGAAGGAGTAGCTGATTCCTTGGAAGATATTTGCTACAAAGTGTACTAGGAGTGAAGAATAATAGTAATGATATCAATATTAATAATAAGGAGAAAAAGAACATCTAACACACATGGAACAATTACTATATTACTAAGTGTTTTATATACATTGACTTGTTTAATCCTCATGATAGAAATTATTACTACCTTTGTTGTACAAATGAAGAAACTGAGGCTTAGAAAGGTCAAATAAGCTGTTCTGAATCATTGCTTGCAGGTGGCAGAACCTTCAGGCTCTAAACCACTCCTCCAGGTGGCCAGTGGATGTCCATGGAAGGCCTTCTGATCCACGATTTTGGAGTTAGGATTCTATTAGTGTGACTAACATTTGAAACATTGTATTGACTATTTCAGTGTTTTCTTGAATCAGTAGATTTCAACAAAGTAGCTAGATATTTACTTTTCACACTGTAAGCTAATCCACTGTATTAGTACTCTGTCACTACTGCAGTAAATTAGCACAACTGGGCAGGTTAAGACAACAGAAATGTATTCTCTGACAGTTCTGGAAGCCTGAGGCTGAAGGTAGTTTCACTGAGCTGGAATGAAGGCGCCAGCAGGACTATACTCCCTTTCCAGGCGCTGGGGAGAATTCCTTTCTTGTCTCCACCAGCCTGTGGTACCAGTCAGGATTCCCTGGGTTGTGGCTGCATCTCTCTGTTCTGTCTTCACATTGACTTCTCTATATGTTTTCCCCTCCATTTACCTATCTTCTTAAGATACATGGGGCCCACCTGGACAATCCAGGACAGTCTCCTCTCAACAACCTTGACTTAATCACATCTTGGTCATGTTTTTAAGGACATTAACTGTTTCTTGCTCCTGTTGGTTTCTCTTTGGTGGGCCTACACAGGAGCTGGCCCATAGTAAGCGCTCAATAAATGCTAATCTTTGTCAAATCTAGTCCGTCTGTACTATGGGGAGAAAATATGATGGGATCCTTCTTTACAGCTCATATATTCTATTTTAACTGATTCTGTGGAGATTGCTAGTCTTGGCCTAGATATTTTCTCTTAATCTGAATACTATTAAAGTAGTAGAAGAATATACCATACACAAAGTAGTTGTTTAAGACTGAGTAGTTGACTCATTTTTCTTCTTTTATCCACTGTTCTCTACTTCTCACATAGCTAGCCCCTGTGGCTTGCAATATTGTGGCTCTTTCCAAAAAAAGATAGTGTGTGTGTGTACATGTGTTATGTGTGGTGTGTGTGCATAAGAGGCATAGCAAATACATATGGGTTTGTAAAATGTCCCATAAAAAATCCCATCTTTATCTTTCCATTTCTTTCTGGTAAGGAGAAGCAGCAGGATGAACAGGCACTAGTGGCTGACGTCTGTTAATTATGTTGGATAGGAAGGACGTGACACTACCCATGTGAGTTCTTTGCATTGTATTAATTACAGGAGTCATCACTTCACTCCAGCACAGTGCTCGAGAGCTCTGGTATCTGTCATCCACAGCACAAATTCAAATGCAGCCTCATCAGCTGCTTTCTTAGAACCATCTAATTAGACCATACGACATGGCAGCATGTTGGGAGGTTGATCAATGGGAAGAACTTTAAGATTAATTACTTGTGTTCAAAGAATATTAATATTGTCTACCTGGCTAGAAACATAATTGTGATGGTAGAGATAGAATAAATCAATGATAAAAGTAATCATTGCCTCAGATTTTTTATAATGGACTCAGTATATTTTTTATGTGTTAAATTTTATGAGTAGCATGGGAAGGTAGGCTGAGAGGAGAAATTTAGAGTAAATACAGATTTGGGGATGATTTAAGTAGACTAATTTTCTTTTAAACACTTTTTAATGTAAAGGAAAGTAAATAAATTGTGGTCAAACATCTTTATAAATTTTCACAAACAGAAAATATCTATCCAATTAGCACCTATATCAAGAAACTGAACATAACCAGCATCCCAGAACCCCATCCTGTGCCCTTTTCTACTTACTACCCCATCCCTCCAATAAACACTTTCTTTAATTCTAACTACATACATTTATTTGAGGCTGGCAAAATTTTGGGGGTGGATAAATGCAGGCAAAGTAAAAATATGAAATAGGGATTCACAGAGCTTGAGACCTAAAATTCCTAAAGAACAAAAATAATTTGTGAATTATGAGTTAGTTTTGGTTTTGATCAAGTAGGAGGAATGAAAGGAATTGGCAAAGAAGAAAAGAGAACTATGTAATGGCAGTATAAAAATGATATTTTTAGAGGACAGGTTTGAAAATTTATATTTTAGTTAGTTTGGAAGTCACTGTGGCCCTCTTGATAAACTGTATTTCAAATATGAAGGCCACTAGAACCTGTTCACGGTAGATCTTCCAAAAATCATTTGGATGGTGCTGATATTCTATTTGAAATAACTGAATAGTATGTTAAATAAGGCCAGGAAGAAAATATCTAGGGGTAGAGAAACGAGGAGTGTTATTTGAACGCCAACAGTAGTTGACCTATGGAGATGGATCACATCTATTCTCAAGCAAAACTTCAGAACAGAGTGAGCCCTGGGGCCCTGGGAGGGGAGTAGGACGTAAACGGATGGGACTTTCCACAGGAGACAATAAAGAAGTTTCAGAGGGAGGGAAGTGAATCATGTAACTCTGCATCTGGGAATGTGAGGTGAGGAGTGAGAAAAGGTAAATAGTAAAAAGTTCAGAATGGTGGGGCTGGCCCCGTGGCCGAGTGGTTAAGTTCGCGCGCTCCGCTGTAGGCGGCCCAGTGTTTTGTTGTTTCGAATCCTGGGCGCGGACATGGCACTGCTCATCAAACCACGCTGAGGCAGCGTCCCACATGCCACAACTAGAAGAACCCACAACGAAGAATACACAACTATGTACTGGGGGGCTTTGGGGAGAAAAAGGAAAAAAAATAAAATCTTTAAAAAAAAAAAAAGTTCAGAATGGAGAGATTCAAAAAAGATAGGAAAATCAGCATCCTTGCCGGATGGAGTTTCTGTGGAATGGAGGTGGTAAGTGAGGAGAGGGCTGGCCGAGACCATACACTCATAGTAGGGGTTTGGGAACGACTTGAGCTTGCCTAACATGCATAAAGGTATATAAGGCAGCTTACGTGGGCGACATACTGCATATGTTCATACCCTTTTCTTATTCACGTAACAATATATCCCATTGTTCCTTTCCCTTTAAAGAATATCCTCAGGACTTTTAATTTTTCTTTTACTTTATTGAGGAATACTTGGAAATAATTGTCAAACGTAATTGGATATATTTGAAGTGTACAACATGATGAGTTGATACACATATACATTGTGGAATAATTACCAAGATCAAGATAATTAACACATCCGACACCTCACATAGTCAACTCTTTTTCCCGAATGTGTGGTAAGAATGCTTAATTAAGATCCACTCTCCGCAACTTTCAAGTATACAATACCGTACAATTAACGATAGTCACCAACCTGTACATTAGATCCTCAGAACTTATTTTTCTTATAACTGAAAATTTGTACCTACGTCACCCCATACTTATGACTTTTAAAGAACTAACTAGCAGCAATATACTTATATAATTAAATAACAATACCTAGATTATTTTTGGTAATTAAATGCTTATTTGAAGGATTCTTGGCATTTATCTTATTATAGTTTGTTTGAATCTTCTCTAAGAGCAGTGTCAGTTAAAGCAGTATTTAAACGGACAATACACAGCCCCCTGAAAATGCCGCTGTGGTACAAAAGAAAGATATCCATAGGTGATTTAGCAAAAGATGCAGTGTTGTCTGATGACTCTCTGCACTCTGGGTCTCAGTATCTGGGTAACAAACTTGTCAGACATGTTCTTTCCTTAACTCCAGCTGGTGTTTTATCCCTAACATCAGAGAAGAAAACCAGTGGGGAGAAATCCTAGCAGCCTGATGCATGCTGCCCCCCACAGAGGGCCTGCCAAGTCCACAATCGATAACATGCCAATTTGTTTTTAAATGATTTTTGTAGTGGTTATGTCAAAAGCTCTATAAATGTATATGGCTTGTCTTCACTGTGGTCTGAGTCATATGGGATGGTGGCAGTTGGTAAGAAGTGGGATATCACGTATCCATGTCTCAAAGAGAAGATTGTGAGGCCAGACATATTCTCATATGCAGATTTGCATCTGCATACGGCGTGCTTCTTAGAATCAGCGGGAACATGGAGCTCATTTAAGCATGAAGAAAAAACGACATGGTATAATGAGGAGCCCACATCTCAGGATCTACGATTCTACATCTAAAAAGGTTACCTTGCCTGTTGAAATTTATCAACAAGTGACAGGTTCAAACAATCTGATGTCAAAGTTGATTGGCCCATTGATGGTAATGCTGTCAGCATCTCCCTTTACAGAAAATGCTTAAAGATGGACTTCACATGCAGGAATGTAAACTACGCTGATGAAAAACGAAACGGCAATTAAGTCTTAAAGCTAATTCTGACGACAACAAACAGAAAAGCAGTTATCCTATCTTGTTTGTTATACAACTAGCAAAAACATTTTTGAGCCCAAAGACTCATAAATTTTTGTTTCAATTGCATCTTATAGAAATGTAATTTCTTTTTTTATATCAAGTAGTATATCAGTTAAAATTTGATCAGAGAAGCAGAATGATTAAGATATATATGACATGTATAAGGCATTAATATATATTATTAATTATATAATACTTAATATAGTATATACTATATGACATATAACGTGTAATATGTATGATATAATATATATGAATGTGTGTGTGTGTATACGTGTGTGTGTTTATATACATACGAAGAGATTTGACCTCATGCAAGTGTGAGAGTTGGTGGAGCAACCTCTGTAAGGCTGCCATCTTCCATGCCTGATCTGATGCTGAAGCTTGATTTTTGCAGGGCAGGCAATTGGGAAGAAAAGATGAATATGAAGTGGAGGTGAGAGGAGACAAACTAAAACTCATGTGCATGAGTTGGAATCCATGAGGATAGACTGAAAACTGGGTTGGTCTCTCAACACCTCTAAGTTCAATGTTGTGGAAGCCCTGCAGGAGAAGATGGTGCCCCGTCTGACAGAACCAAAACATATACCTGGACCAGGACTTGGAGAAGCTGAGGGAGGACCCAGGGCAAGGTGGAGCAACTACAGGCCCAGCTGCTGCCCACTCCAATGAGATAAGCCAGCAGAGGAGCAAAAACATGTGTGAGCAACTAAAGCACCTGGGGCATATATGGCTGCTGCTTCACTTCTACCTTCCAAATCTTGCACAGAATGTCTCTGTTATTCCTCCCTAGTGGGAAAGATACTGGGAATGGAATTCTGGAAATCATAGTTTAGTCTAGTCAAGCAGACATATTGCAAAGCCACCGCAGTCCACTTCTTGTCAACTCAGCACCCCTCTACACTCTTTAGCCACACTAAAAATCCAAATAGTAAAGTCATAGTTCCACCTAAGGTACTACAACTATCTCTGTGGAAAAGATACTGACCTTTCCCCCCAAAAAAGGACACAATGACCCTTTACCATCTTTGGGTGATGCTCATTCTTCTAAGTAAGTCACACTCTTTGATATCCAGTAATACTGATATACAAAGTCTAACTACTTTTAATGCACTTTATGATAGATAGTAGAGGAATAGGAGAGGAAATGAAAAAATTTTGTTAATATCTATAAACATATTAATATTAAAAAAAGAAAATGCTTATAACTATGAAAGTTCTCATTTCTGCAACTGGTCATGTGGTCATAGCTGGTACTTACAACCAACTTCTTCCACTACCCAATCTGAATCTCCTTTTCCTTTAGCATGCTCTGGTTTCTTGCCTCTGGGGTAACTCAGAACTTCTTTCTAAAGTGTCTGGGCCATCCTTCTGGTATTGGATTGCTGTAGTTTTTTATGAACTTAAATCATAGGACATGGGAGTATTAAAAGGTACCCTGGGGAGCTCCTATATTTCTCAGATCAATAGCTGCATACCAGACACCAGAGGTTGTGTTGATTTGCTTCAGCAATGAAACCACATTTGGAAAAGCAGCTGCAATTAGAGTCATTAGCAGATAAAATTTATGGATTTATGCAGATGAAAAATTAATTCATGATCATTTGCTGAATTTCATCTGTCTTCTACGCAGGCCCAATAGCTGAGTTGAACGGTAGAATCTACACTCCTATATCTTTGTAGTCTTTGATGGTGGCACTAATCTCTGTAATCCTTTTTGGAACGTTGTATCACTTTTGGTTTATTTAGGTAGGTAGAAGCAGTTCCAGGGGTTTCTAAGTAGTCTTTTCTACCATAATTGTGCTCATTCCACAGGCAAGAAGTTTGGGAGTGGTTTAGCTAGGCAGTTGTCACTCAAGATCTCTCATAAGGTAATAGTCAAGATCTGGGCCAGGACTTCAGTCATCTGAAGGTGTCACTGACCAACTGCCCGGAGCAACTCAAAGGAGGTTTCAGAAGCACTTAACTGTTTTTCAAAATTGTTTTTCTAGTTACATTGAGATGCAATTGCCAACTGCCCTGAACTGGTCCAAACCCCACTGGAAAAGTGATGCCTGCGCAGACAGGCCAAGAAGTGCTCAAGAGTTCATTTTAAGGTTGAGACCTCTGCCCCAGGAAGAGCTTAGGCCTTGTTACCATAACATGAGATGTATGTGAAAGCATATTTTCCAACTGCACCTGTGCAGATTTATACCCACCTCTACGTGTGATGACGAAACTTCTCTTTTGAATGTTCCTTCCCATCCAGAATAAAAGGCCTCTGCTTTCCTTGCTTGAGGAGCCACAGCTTTGGAAATAATTCCCCATGGGCTCCTTATTTGCTGCAAATAAACTTTACTTTGTGTGACAACTATTTCTGGTGAGGGCTTTGATTTCATCTCACCAAGAAGCAGACCCTCTTTGGTTTGGCAGCAAAGATTTGACCAAGGTTGAGGGATCTGCTATAATTAAGATAGTGTGGAAATGTGAATGGCTTGACACAGATCAATTGAATGAATGGTATCGAGAAATAGACCTATATGTATATGGTCAAATGATTTTTGACAAATTTGCCAATTCAATTCAATGGGAAAAATAAATAGTACTTTAACAACTGGAGAGCTATATGAAAGAAAAATTAATATCAACTCTTACCTTATACCATCCCCCAAATTAACTCAAAATGACTTGTAGACCTACACATAAAAGCTAAAACTATAAAACTTCTGGAAGAAATCATAATAATATTTGCAACCTTCTGATAGGGAAATACTTCTTAGGATACAAAAAGCATCAGCCATTAAGGAAAAATTAAGAAATTAGATTTTATCAAAATCAAAAACATTTTTAAGAAGAGGAAAAAGCAAGCAACAGAATAGGAGAAAATACTTGCAATACATATACCCAACAAAAGACTTGTATCCAGAATATATAAAGAACTAGTAAAACTCAAGAAGACCAACAACCTTCCAAGAAGTGTAAAATATTTGAAAAGACCTTTTACAAAGAAGATGAATGGCAAATAAGCTCATGAAAAAATATTGAACATCTTTACTTAACAAGGAAACCTAAATGAGATCCCTCTACATATACATTAGAATAAATAAAAAGAAAAAGACTGACAATACCAAATGTTAGTGATGGTGTGATACAACTGGAACTCTTAGATACTGGTGGGAATGAAAAATCTTACAATCACTTTGAAAATAATTTGGCAGTTTCATAGAAATTTAAAGGTATACTTATCATATGGTCCAGGCTTTTCATGTATTTACTCAAGAGAAATGGAGATAAGGTCCACACAAAGACCTGTATACAAATATTTATAGTAGCTTTATTGTTATAGCCTACAACTGGAAACGATCCAAAAGTCCATCAATAGGTGAATGGATAAACAAAGTTGGTATATCCATACAATGGAATATGACAACAATAAAAAGGAATAAGTTACTGATACAGCAACAACATGGACAAATCTCAAAGTCATGCTGAGAGAAACAAGCAGATACAACATAGTATGCACGATATGATTCCACTTGTACAAAATTCCAGGAAATGCAAATTAACTTATAGTGACAAAAAGCAGATAAGTGGTTGCCTAGTGCCAAGGACTAATGGAGGGACGGACTGCAAAGGGGCAGAAGGACAGGTTTGGGAGTGATGGAAATATTCTGTGTCTCAATTTTGGCAGTGGCTTCACAGTATATACATTTCTCAAAACTCATCAAATTGCAAATTTCAAATGGATACAGTTTCTTATACATGAATTATACCTCAATAAAGTCAATTTTAAAAAAGGGACTAGTAAAAAGAATCCATTCCCACATGTTTACCAAAATCTTGTGAATTCTTAAAGAAGCCCTCTCTGCTCATTGTCATTATCTTAGGATTCATTCACTTTGAACCTAAACCTTGGTGGCCTTGAAGGCAGCCTCATAGGCCTCAGCTGTCCTGTGCATCAGAGGAAAAAATATCAATATAACAAGCATACTGTATTGTCTCTCTGTTCACATCACTCTGAGGTGAGCCCTAAGCTTGCACATTTAGCTGAAGCTTTCCATTATGTAGAATTTGGTTTTCTTCCATATTTTTTGTGTATACACTCGGTGAGCTAAGATCAAAATAGGGTGTGTGTGTGTGTGTGTGTGTGCGCGCGCGTGCGTGTAGTATTGTGCTTAAAGTTTCTTTCAGCATGTATATGGGAGGATAGTTTTGTGTAGTAGAGAGGATCTGACAAGTGAGGCTAGCTTAGCCTGTGAAAACCAACCCATTCTCTGCAGAGAGAGAGATGCAATTTGTTCAAATACAGTAAAGGTTAGGGAGGGACGGAAGGAAACTGGTCAGATGCCATAGCTTCTAATTTGCAATGGAGTTGGAATTAAATCTTGAGACTGTTGGCAGAAATTACTAAACTCAATCTTAGAGAAAGGAAGAGTAATAAAGGGCAAGGAGACCATAGAAATCAGCATAGGCAGCAAGCCCTCAAAAACCAGAGCAGCTGGACGAAATGGAGTCAAGAAGAGGTGATTAACAGGGCAAGACTCCCTGACAGGAGCCGTCCCTGAAGTGATTCTCGGAGGCTAACCAGACTTTCTCTAGGTTTCCACCACAGAGCTGTTTACAGATCGGTCTTCAAACTAAAACAAGCAGGCTTTGCCATTCTCTGGTCCCCTCCTGCCTTTTTATTTCTCACTCCCTTATCATATTGTAGCAAGGTTATTTGTTCTGTCACTGTCTTTTCCCACTAGAGTTTAATCTCCTTGAGGGCAAGAGATTAGGTCTTTCTTTCCTTTTTTTGAAATCACTATATGTACTCATTGTCTACCTGTGTGCCTGGCATTTTGGAAACTCTCAATAAGCTTCTCGAATGAATGAATGATGAGTTATATATGTGTGTGTGTATAGATATGTAACTAATCATGTGTAAATATGTATATTTACACACACACATGTATATATACATATATAGTCATACGCCACATTATGATGTTTCAGTCAACAACAGACCACATATATGATGGTGGTTTCATAAACTTAGTACCATATGGTCTAGGTGTATAGTAGGCTTATACCATCCAGGATTGTGTAAGTACACTCTGTGATGTTCCCACAAAGACGCATCGCCTAACGACGCATTTCTCAGAACATATCCCCTTCCTTAAGGGACGCATGACTGTATATATATTATATATAATTTATATCTTATTTATATTCTATTATCAGTCTGTTTTGTGTAACCACTTTTGTGCAATACATGCAGGCAATACATGCTTTTCTTTTACTAAAGATGTAAATTTTACTACTTAGCAAAAGTAGTTACTCTTGCAGAATTATTTTTCAAGGGGGAATGAATCAACTCTTTCTTTTCTGTAGTGTTTATCTTCACGCTTATTTGAATGAGCTTGGAAGTTTTTGTGGATTGTCCCCACCTCCTTCAAGATAGCAGAGTGCTTTTTTCATCATTGTATTTTCTGATAGTTTGATATTAGCATAAATATAAACTGTCAAGTAATCAAAGGACACTGACAATCTTAAAATCATCATTGAACAAAAACGATTGCATCAAATTCATCTCTCTTTGATTCCTGACTTGCCAAGTGATATTTCAGAATGAATTGTTCATTTAATTATTCAACTTTAAAGTCTAGTCATGAGAAAATTTTAATTTCAATTGTCATATTTAATTCTTTCTAAAACAAAAGTGAATACTTTGTAGGTTTTTTTGAAGTCAAAGGATCTTCCAGAAAAATTAATAGCTGTCAAAAATGAGTGTTTCTTGCAAAACAGCTATTATTTATAACAGTGCCAAAGAGAGTTGTCTCATTTCTTCCCTGAGTTATTTCAAGATACCGTGAACAATAGATAGACAAAATGACAGACAAAGAAAACAATTAAAATCCTAACCTGTTCCAGTTGGTTACTTCCAATGAAATGCAGTATTTCCTTTTTTATCTCCATCTAAAAATCTCCTATTACCCGAAATTACTTTAGTCATTCCTTCATCCGATTAAGATTAAATGAAGGATATTGCTTCAGAAAATTATTTTGAAATCTTAGATTAGACTTTGTGACATTGTACACTTTACATAACATATATGTGACAATTTATCAGGGACTCAGATCCCTTTAAGAGAAAGCTAAAATATCACTTAACTGCAACATAAGTAACTAAAGCAATATATTATAAATAATCAATATAAGTAATCAATCAGGACAAAAACAGGTTTTCTAAACTGCATTTATGCCCTTTCCCAATATAGCTGTTTTGGACATTCATAGCCGATGGAGTATTTGACATTTACATTTGAATGCCTTACGGGCCTGTTGGACTAAATGTAGCTTTTAAGTTCTCTATCACCCTAGCTGTTCCTCTCAAGTTGGCTGCCTTCCTATCAGCAAATGGCAGCCCCACCTAACAAGTTTTTCTAGCCAGAAATCTCCGCGTCATCTTTAATTCCTCTTTCCCTCTCCCTTGCTGTGCCTCCACCAAGAAGTAATAAATATCTCCCACTGTCCACCTCTCTAGGCTGCACAGCCTCCTCCTAATCCAGGCTTTTGTGGTGATTCACCTGGGTGCTACTCCTGACCCTTGCTGCTCTCCTTTTGACTTCCCCAAAGTCATCTTTACATAGCAACAACTTTTTAAAAAAGTAAATTAGATCATGTTGCTCGACCACTTAAGACTTTCAGTAGGGGCCATCCTGTGGCTACGTGGTTAAGTTCGTGCACTCCGCTTTGGCGGTCCAGAGTTTTGCCGGTTTGGATCCTGGGCACAGACATGGCCCCGCTCATTAAGCCATGCTGAGGTGGCATCCCACATGCCATAACTAGAAGGACCTACAACTAGAATATACAACTATGTACTGGAGGGCTTTGGGGAGAAGAAGAAGAAGAAGAAGAAAAAAAAGAAGATTGGCAACAGATGTTAGCTCAGGTGCCAACCTTTAAAGAAAAAAAACAGCTTTTCAGTAGATTTCCAAAACTCTTGGAAAAATTCCAAACATTTTACTGGTCTATAATGCCCTGCACGATTTGGCTCTTACTTATCTGTCGATTTTCTCACATCCCCTTCCACCCCTTGCTCACACCAGCTCTCAAACAAAAGGCCTTTTTCACCCTGGGTCTTTGCATTTGTCATTTCCTCTGCCTACAATACCCTTTCCAGACTCTGTGTGTGGGTGCATCCTTTTCCTACTTGTATGTACGGTTAAACAGGAGGCCCAGATGAACGCAGCAGGGAATGGCGGACAAAGATGATGTGCCAGTCACTATGGTAGGCACTCAGAAGATAGCGACATCTATATCTATATCCGTCTATGTATCTATACACATCGCCACACTCTATTACTCCATACACTACTGATTAACGAAGGAGTAAATAAAGATCAATACACATCATCAAAATATTTTTTAGGCCATACTTGAAACATAAATATTTTCTTGTTAAGTTTGATTAAAACAAAATATTCACTTAGGAAAATGTGAGCCTACTGGCTAATTGAAATTTTGTTTCATAAAGCACAGGACATTATTTCTTGATGATTTGAAAGTCCAAGGTAGACTAAGGATCACGGACAGATACTTTGTTCACTTGTTCTTTCAACAGATATAGCTTATGCATCTAT
Source organism: Equus asinus (assembly GCF_041296235.1). Classification (NCBI taxonomy): domain Eukaryota; kingdom Metazoa; phylum Chordata; class Mammalia; order Perissodactyla; family Equidae; genus Equus; species Equus asinus. The sequence continues at coordinate 26,979,814 of NC_091801.1, read as the reverse complement.
AACAACATACTGTGAGTGTGTATATGTATACATATGGTTAGTATACTTCTTTATTTATGAAGAATTCTCAATAATTTAGGTATGTTAAATTAGTTTTCATACTTAGTTTTTGGAGGATTTTTAAGTAAAAATATCTGTGCATAAATGTTAAATCTTATTTAGTACAAAATAAATTATAGACATTTCAAAATAAAACGCTGGATATTATGGAATTATTAAATGAAGTGGAAGTAGTAGTTGAAAGTGAAGTTTATGGCTTAAAATGATCTGTGTAAACTGCGTGTCTACGTGTAGTGAATTTTAAACACGTACTCATCAATTTTAGATAAATTTTGTATAAATTGTTCCAGCATATTATTAAATTAACTTAATAAACATAGTTCAGGTGTGTATAAATTGTTTCAGGAAACCTTAATTTGATATATTACTGTAAATGGTTTCTAAGTAAGATTGTGGAACACTGTGTTTATCAAATTATATTCATTAATCTTAGAGGAAAAATATTCCTTTCCTGATTTGAATTTCCAAATAATAATTAGAAGAGATTTTATTATGAGCTTAATAAATGTTAAATTATGCATCATTATAGAGCCAATTTTAAGGATAACTTCAGAAATCTTTTCTTTCCAAGAACACAGGCAGCCATCCTATTGGTGATGGTGGAATAAAGGTCTCTCTACTCTTCTTATCCAAGAAAGCAAACCCAGGATATGGAGAACCACTGACAAGTGCAGAGGAAGTGAAGGCAGGAAGAAGAGGCTGAGAGCAGAGCTGGCGGAGAGCAGAGCCCTCTGAAGTCGGTGACTACTCTGTGAGTGAATCGAATCACTCCCTGCTTGTAATCTGAGGCTCAGAGAGCATTCTATGACTGTTGGAGCATTCCTAATCTGGCAATAGAGTTGGATCTAAAAAGGGAAATGGATAGACAAGTAGCACCCCAATCTTTTTCAAAAATAGGATTTCTGTGTGATAGAGGAATGCAAAAAATCTTAATGGGAAATAACCTAGTGGCTTCAGATCTTGTCCACTGTAAAAGGCTCTGTTTTTACTCATAGACACACATATGTGTGCGTGTTGACACATTCTAAAGGTTCAGGAAAACTAACTTCACATAAAAATGATGAATAGACAAGTATTAAGGTCAAATCCTGTGCAAAATTATTAAAAGAAAAAAAGAGAATAAAGAGCAGAATAATTCCTTATAAATCAAAAACATGCCAGAAAATCAGAAAGTCGTGCCTACAGAACTAATCAAAACTGAAACCTAGTGATCCAAAATGAGCTAAAAGATGTTAAGAAATGCTATAAGATAGCACTCTCTTTTCACTTGAGGATTAAGGGACTGTCACTAACCCATGTTGTTTTTTTCTTTTTTTTGGTGAAGAAGATTCTCTCTGAGCTCACATCTGTTCCCAATCTTCCTTTTTTTTTTTCCTTGAGGAAGGTTAGCCCTGAGCTAACATCTGTGCCAATCCTTCTCTATTTCATATGTGGGAAGTCACCACAGCATGGCTTGACAAATGGTGTAGGTCTGTGCCCGGGATCTGAACCCATGAACCTGGACCACTGAAGCAGAACAGGCTGGATTTAACCACTACGTCACAGGGCCGTCCTCCCTGAATCCTATTTTGACTCAGTCAACTCCATGTTTTCCAGTCTGTCTCTTGAAATACCCTCACCGTAGGACCAACTCTGGTATTTCTCAAGACTCTCAGTAGCAAGTAATACCTTCCAAATGAAATTTCTTTAAGAAAAAGGGAATTCCTTGTTTTAGATAACTGAAAAGAAAAGAGAAGATCTTATGGTTTCAGGCGTGATTTGAATTGGAAGGCCAAATGATGTCTTGTCAAGACTCTAGTTTTGTTATCTTTTGTTCGTACATCACTATCTTAGGTGCATATGAGACCAGCTGTTTCTACGTAGTGGGAGGGAGGGTCATCAATATCTATGTTGTTAGTGTAGTATTTGCCATCTGTTAAATCCCAGATAAATGTGTACATCTCTTTCCTGATGGCTCCAGTCAAGATTCTGGTGACTCTGATGAGCCTAGCTTAGGACACCCAGCTATTCCTGATTCAATTACTGGATATCCAACTACTATATATTATCTGATTCAGTTACTATTAGCCAAGCCTAGAACCCCAACCACATGTGGACCTGGGGTGTGGTGGTGTAGTTTCAACAAGATTACACGGCCTAAGAGTAGAGGTGGGTTGGCTGTTAAAAGAGAATGAGAAATTTTATTCCCAGAAGAAGGGAGAAAGGATGCTGGAGAAAGGGGCAAGCATAAAATTTCTTCTACGGGATACCGTGATGAAAAGAACATAAGAACATTTTCACAATTATTTTTTACAATTTTACAAATTTTTACAAGCTTATCATTTTGTAGTTTGGAGAATCCAAATGAGATTTTTGCTTCTGTACAGATGGTCAACAAAAGAAACTGTGATAAAGAGAAATGTATGAAAAAGTATCAGTCTCCATATCAGTTAGTCTTGTTTTATCAGCACTCTTTCTTTGAATTTAGAGCTTCTAAGTTCAAACTGTTAACTCATTCATATATGTGTTTCCAATACAACATGAAAAATACCATTTGGCAGTCACGTGGTAAATTTGATCAGTTTAGACACATACATTGAATTACCATATTAACAAAAATATTGCTTTTTTTAGCTGGAGATAACTTATGAGCATTTGTTAATTATTCCAAATTTTCAATTAATTACCACATTCCCACTTACCTTCCTTCTCTATTTGTATTATTCCATACCTGCATTAGGGATGAACTTAGGCATTTCAGGAAACTTGTGGCTGAGTAGACAGGGTAAAAACAGGAGCTCATCTTAAAGGCTCTTATTTCTCTTCTATGGTCTTTGCAAGAGCATGCAGATTTATCTTTTAGGCATTTTAATTATAATGACCAAGTTTCCCAGTGTAATAATTTAATTCCCAGGCACCCTTCTCCTCCAACAGACCTATTTAAAAACAAACAACAAATAAGGAGAATTCCTTAAATGTTAGAAGACAATTATAGTAGTTTGTCTTTCTTGAAATGTATAACTTGAAATTTAATACATGTCTGAGTTATGGTTAGATCTTAAGACTCCAAGTAATATTCTGGGTTTGGAAAATTACAATCATTTATGGAAATTTCTAAAATGTCTCACATCTGTTGGTAGTTTGAGATTAGAATCAGAAATACTTTGGGATGAAACTGTTGGTCATCCTCAAGATATCCAATGAACACCATGGCGTCACTCAACGATAGTCTAAGAAGTCACTGAAATCTAAATGGATTGTTAAAATATACTTGCTGTGTAAGTGAATTGAAGGGATCCTGGGCAAGAGTTAGGAAGCTGGGCTTTCTAGGCCCAGATTTACCATTTTATTTGCCTACAATTTAATGTTCCTATTCTCTGATTTGCACATCAAATGCACTCCCTCCCAGTAAGGATAAAAGCGATACTATCTGCAATATAGCACTATATACTATAGACAATATAGCACCCTATACTATAAATAAAAGCTCCAAACAGAAGAAATCATGTAACCTACAGTTAACCAACTAGCCTATGAATTCTGAGACTTGCCTTTACTCAAAGTTTTACTTAATGACAGACAAAGATTCTAGGACACATTTCTTTTTTTTTTTTACAAAATGCCTTTAAAATTTACTCAAAAGCACGTAACGTTCCAATTATAATCCGCCAAAGATGCTTACATGCTTATGTAAGTTATCCTTTGCTTACTAGTGAAGAGGAAAAAATGAATTTTCCTGATTAGAGGAGAGGTTACCATATACCTTGAGTTAATAGTTCTGTATCTATACCAGGAGCGAGTGCTCACGTCAGTGTTTGCTCGTCCCAAAGAAGCAGAGAATCCTTTCTTCTCACTCCTCAAACATTTATCAGTTACACTGGGTAGAAGAATGAAGCCCTGATAGGGGAGGCCAGCTCTTTCTTTGCCCCCATATTCCTTTACCCAATGCTATTCCACACCACCTTAGCCTTTGGATTTTGGTGAGCATAATTTGATGATGATGATGATGATGATGATGATGATCACCATTTTCCCCTAGATCTTGCGTCTTTAATGCTATGGAAACATTAACTAAACTGAAGTTAGGGATTCTGAGTTCCCACCCACCTTGGCATGTTTTGCTGGGCAGGGGAATGAGTTTCAGTTCTGAGACAGCTGTTCCAGGAAATAATAGATCAGAATGCTCAATCATGGCTACTGACATATCAAATACTCAAAAAATTGCTAGAGGTGTGTATTATTTGAAGGATGCAATATACAAACTTAATTTACTGCACATATATAGGACCATGCACCTAACAGTACGAGAACGCACACTCTTCTCAAGAAAACACAAGCATTTAACAAAAACGACAATATGATGAGTCTACAAAGCAAATCACAACAGATTTTTAAAAAATCAGTGCCATACATTGTGTCCTTTTACTACAGAGAAATTTAAATTATTAGAGAAATTTAAATGATTAATCAAGAAACATAAGTAGAAAATTCCATACATTTTGAAATTAAAAACCAGACATCTATATAATTGTGATTGAAAGAAGAAATTGTAATTGAAGTTAAACATACCTAGGACTGAACTATAAAGGTAATGCTACATAAACGTGTAGGGATACAGCAAATATTTACTTAAAGGAAAATTTACAGGCTTGAATTTTATATTAGAAGAAAACAAAGGAAAAAAGAAAAATAAATAAGAGAATCTAATAGATGCAAAGAAAGTAGAAGGAGTAAATAAACATTTAATAGTGAGAACTAACAAGGTCCCAAGTTGGTACTTTGAAAATATAAATAACTCGGACAAGCACTGCTGATGTTAATCAGGAAAGTAAGAAGAAAGGAGGTATAAATTAACATTAGGAATGAAAAAGGGACATCCAAATAGCCAAAATTAAAAAGAATGCTAATACTACAACACTGCCAATAAATTTGAAAACTTAGACCAGTGTTTTTCAACCTCAGCCTGGTTGACATTTAAGTTGAATAATTCTTTGGGGTGTGTGTGTGTGTTGGAGAAGGGTGAGCTGGCCTGTGCATTGTAGGGTGTTTAACAGCATCCTTGGCCTCTACTTATCAGTTGCCAGTAGCATCCTCCACTCCACCTGCAGTTGTGACAGTGAAAATTGCCTACAGATATTGTCAAATGTCCCCTGGGGGGCAAAATTGCCCCTGATTGAGAATTACTGACCTGGACAAAGTGAGCAAATTCTTAGAGAAATATAAGTAATCAACCTCTGTCAAGAAGAAATAGAAAATCTGAACATTATACTCCAATAACCACTAAAAAATTTAAGTCAGTAGTTAGAAATCTTCCCAGAAACAAAATACCAGACCTGGGGTTTTACTTTCAAGGAATATGAAAACTTTTCCAGACTACAGATAAAGAAGAAATATTTCCCTATTCTTTCTATGAAGCTAGTTTAACCTTGAGAATAGTATGAGAAAGAGAAGTTATAGATGAATCTCTCATGAATATCAATTTAAAAATCTTAAAGTATTAGCAAACCAAATCCAGTTTGCTGATGTAATGCTTTGTGACCAAGTTCATTTTTTCTAGGATTTCAAAGGCTATGCAGCATTATACAGACTATATGTCACTCCTTCCGTGAACAGATTGAAGGAAAAATGCCATATGATTGTTTCAATAGACACTAAAAAAGTATGTGATATAATTCATGAACTGTAAACAAAGTATGGATAGAAGATATTTTTTTTTCTTAACCAGTAAAGGGCAGCTACTAAAAACTTAAGAATAAACTTCATTCTTAACAGTAAAATGTTAGAAATATTCTCTTTGAGAATGGAGACCAGATAATCATACTCAATACTTTCACTCTTGTTAACAATGTACTGGGGGCCAGCCTGGTGGCACAGTGGTTAAGTTCGAGCGCTCTGCTTCAGTGGCCCAGGGTTCGCCTGTTTGGATCCTGGACTTGGACCTACACAGTGCTTATCAAGCCATGCTGTGGCAGGCATCCCACTTATAAAGTGGAGGAAGATGGGCACGAATGTTAGCTCAGGGCCAATCTTCCCCAGAAAAAAGAAGATTGGTGGCAGATGTTAGGTCAGGGCTAATCTTCCTCAAAAAAACAAACAATGTACTAGAGATTTTAGCCAGCACAGAAAGGCAAGAAAAAGAAATAAAATTATATATATATACTGAAAAGAATGAATAAATGTCATTTTGAAGATCATCTAACTATCTATCTAGAACCTCAGAATAATCTGTAAATAAATTATTAGAAATAATAAGAAAAGTTAACTGGTTATGAAATGAAATTACACAAATTATTTGTATACATCAGTAAAAATTAATTACAAATGTGAAACAGTAATAGTAAAAGACAGCATTTACAATAGCTACAGAAAATACAAGGTACAACTGAGAAAACGCAACTAAAATTGCGTAAGACCTAGATAAACTATAAACTTTATTAGAGGGTATTAACAATTACATAATCAGAGAGCTAGCACGTTGCCATTGTGAAGACCTGACATCGTTAACATACAAAATCTCTCCACATTTTTCTACATATTCGAGACAATTCCTGTCACAACCTCTACTGAGCTGATTCTAAAATTTACAAGGAAGAGCGATTGCCCGAGAAGAGCCAAGATTCATTTGGTAAACAAGAAGGTGGGGGAATTTCCCTATCAGTTATCAAGAATTGGTATAAAGCTGGGACAATGAGAACAACCTGTCTTGACACCAGGGTCAACAGATGGAAATGCAACAGAACAGAGGGCCTAGTACCACCCACATGTGTAAGTGAACTTGATCTACGTCTCAGGCGGGTGGCATTGTGAATTCACATGGAAAAAATGAAATTAGTTTGATGCCTCAGGTCGCACACAGAAATAAATTTCTGGTGTTTTAATGACTTAAATACACAAAGCAAAACTTCAAAATTTTTAGAAATTAAAGAGAAAGATCTTCATGGCATCAGGGTAGGAAAGATTTTTAAAATAAGGCAAAAATCTGCTAACCACAAAGGAAAAGATTAACACGTCTGACTACATTAAAATTAAGGACTTTGTTCATCCAAAGAAACCATAATAAGAGTGAAAAACAAGCTACACACGTTGGAAGATATAATCAACATACAACCAGTAAAGAATAACTATTCAGAATACATAAAGAATATATACAAATCAATAATTAAAAAGACCAATAAGCCTACAGAAAAAAGGGCAAAACAAATAAAGAAGCATTGTATAGAAAAAGAAATATGAATGGTCAAAATACATAAAAATATGCCTAGCCTTATTAGTAATTAAGAAAATAAAGATTAAAACCATAATGAGATACTTTTTCACACCAACTGGATTGCTTAACATTACGATTTCTGGTAAATCATGAGTTGTTAATGACGTGTATCAAGAGGAAGTCTTACGTACTATTAGTGGGAGCGCGAATTGGTACACCACTGTGGCAAGCCATTTGGCACTATCTTGTAAAGATGAACCTTCACGCCCGGTATGATCCAGTCATCCCACTTCTAAGTGTCTACCATAGTGAAAGTCTTGCACTTACGTGCCCCTGCAAACACAAAAAGAATAAATTTAGGAGCATAGTACATGTATCAAAAGCCTGGAAACAACCCAAAAGACCACAGCCGGGAAAAAAGGACAAATTGTCATATTGCTATAAAATGGAGTAATCGACAGGAATGAAAATGAAGGACCTATAGCTTCATACAAAAACTTTGATGATTTTTAGAAACATAATGAGAGAAAAAGTCTGTTGCAAAAATGCACCTATAATGTGCCATCTTTTTAATGAAGCAAAAAGTCAAATAGCACTAAATTACATTCTTTAGGGATGCAAAGGTGCCTAAGAAAACTATATTGAATAAAAAACCAAGACGGTGATCAACACTGAAATCAAGATAATGAACACCTTTGTTAGGGACAGGCAAGAGGGTGAGCCAGGAAAAGAATACGAATAGCTCTAAGGTTTTTGAAATATTTGAGTTTATGAACTGAGAGGTGGGTTCATGGGTGTTTATGGTATTATTATTTTCTACAGCTTACAAATATGTTGAAAATTGTTTCATAATATATCATGTATTATTTAATAATTCTAAAAGTAAACGATGAGCTTGCAAGCCCAGGATGGTTCTCTTTTTTGGAGCAAATACACAGTGGCTGATTGATTGAATGTTGCTCAAGTCATGAACAAAACTGCAGCTTGAAAATCATCTGAGAAGAAGGTGAAAGGAAGAAATGAATGATTTCTAAGGAAAGTCTGGGGATGTGACTTTGCTTTTCCTAAGCAGAAGGCCAATTCAACGGTCTGGATGGTCAGCAGCCTGATAAGTGCACCACGCAAACAGGAGCTTGAGGACCTAAGTGATTTTTGTGTTGCTTAGAGCCAGGTCTCCCAGTAGGTCTCAGGCAGACAAGAGATCTTATCTGAAGATCAAGCAGATTTTGCTTCCATAACACACTGATTGAAAAGAAAACAAAGTCAGCAGAGGTGTATGACTGAGGAAGCTTCTAGACTGTCTGTCAAAATGGAAGCTGGGACATTTCATTACACTCACCTCTGAAATGAAAAAATGCCTCCAGTCCCGTGCTGAGACCAAAGTTCCTTCCTTACCCTGAATGGACAACGGTAACAGTGCACAATACGTGTGAGAGTGGAGAAGTGTGTGTGTGTGTGTGTGTGAGAGAGAGAGAAAGGGAGGGAGGGAGGGAGGGAGAGAGAGAGGAAAGGTGGAGGAGAGAGGAATTTTCTAGGCTTCACACTGTGTGATCAATAAATCAATGGAATATTTGTTCCTTGTTCTAGGATCTCCTTCCTAAGATCTCTCTTTTGTAGAAATATTTGCTATTTTTTATTTGATACTGGGACATATAAAATTCATTCCACATGCCAATTTGCCATTTTCTCTGAGTTCATTCTCTGGATAAAGAGAACAGGCTTTAGGATTTTGCTTGTGTCACTTCTCAATTGTGTGATGTTTGGGAAATGTTTGTGCCTCAGAAGTAGGAGTGAGAATAATACCCGAGTCATTAGATTTTTGTGAGGATTAAGTGAGTGACTATGTGTAGGGTCCTTGGCTCAGGGCTCAGCAAACCGTAGGCACTCAACAAATGCACATTCCTAACCTCTTCTGTTTTGGTTTTTTTTTTCCTCAAGTTCAGTCTAGAGAGTTGATCATAGCTCAGGAGATGAGCAAGGCACGTTTGTGATTACGTGTAACCTGCATCCTCATTTCACATCCTGAACTCGAGACATCCAGGGCGTCAGTGATTTGCTGCGGAAAACTGGGCCAGGTGGAGGCAGACAGAACTAGAACCTGATGTACCCTGCTATACTACACGAAAAACACTTCCTGTGTCTCAGGGCAGGTAACAAAGTACTTATATCTACTTGCCTCATGTCTGTGTGATCTGAGAATTCTGCCTGAGCGATAGGTAGTTAAAAGAGCTCTTAAAGAAATGCTTCTGCAACCCTGTCATTTTCCTAGTACATTTCCTTTCATTTCTCAGGAGTCATTAGCAGCTATCTGACTGATAGCTTTACTCTAATTGAGAGCTAAGTTCAATTTTTTCCCTTTATGAAATACTCCCACTTTATCATTTGTCACATATATAATTAATCTCAGCTGTCTTTTAAAATTTGACAATAGCTTCCCACCTGTTTATTCTGTATAACTCAGGTTGAATTCCTTTAAAAGTAGATGAGGAAGAAGTTCCTTTTTCTTTAAAAAGGACAAAAAGTTGAGATTCATTTATTCATCTGTGCCCTTGGAGTGAAATTATTCCTGGATAAAATTAAAAGGGGGCCAGTCGCCCCTGGTGAGTGGTTAAGTTCATGCAGTTGGCTTCTGGCCCGACTTCACCAGTTCGGATCCTGGGCAAGGACCTATGCACTGCTCATCAAGCCATGCTGTGGTGGCATCCCACATAGAGGAACTAGAACGACCTACAACTAGGATATATACAACTATGCACTGGGGCTTTGGGAAGAAAAAAGGAAAAAGAGGAAGATTGCAAGAGGTTTGCTCAGGGCCAATCTCCTCACCAAAAAAAAAATAAAAAATTAAAGAAGGGGAATGTCTTTTTTTTTCTTTTTTTCTTTTGAGGAAGATTAGCCCTGAGCTAACATCTGCTGCCAATCCTCCTCTTTTTGCTGAGGAAGACTGGCCCGGAGCTAACATCCGTGCCCATCTTCCTGTACTTTATACGTGGGACGCCTACCACAGCATGGCTTGACAGGCGGTGCCATGTCTGCACCCGGGATCCAGACTGGCAAACCAGGCCACCAAAGCGGCATGTGTGAACTTAACTGCTGCACCACTAGGCTGGCCCCAGAATGGCATTGTCTTCATAATTTTTGTTTTCAAAGTATTTAAGTATTTATTTAACATTGTCAGTATTTTAGGATTCTAGAGTTTATACATGGAAATAGATTTTCAACGTAAGTATTTTTCTCAGAGAAAATCTGAATCAATGATTTCCTAAATAAGTTTACTTCCCTCTAATGTGCACCAAATGAAGAAAACAGCTTAGAATAATAGAAATATAAAATTTGAATGAATTGAATCCAATAAAACATTTCATCTCTCCTTTAACATACAAATCAGTATCATTATTTTAATTGATAGCAAAGAACAATGAGCATGAAATAATCATGCAGAAATCCCATGCCCCAGCTCCCAGGTAAGGCAGCACTTTTTGAAATTGTTAAAGACACGAACATTTGTGGATGTATTTCCATGTCAACAATTTTGAGTCCTTATGTAATACTTAATATAGAGCCTGAAGATAAAGCCAGAGAAACCTCATAGAACTTAGCATCAAATAAAATGTGATTTGAAAATATTTTTTTCAAGGGAAGTTAAAAAGGCTTTTCTACAGAAATTTAAAGCATAGTAATATACAATACAGCACAGGTGCAATTATGTTGTAAAATGTGAGGAACTATGTTTGATGCATTGTTATTATTTTCTAGTTCTTTTGCTCAGGACATTAGCTATTAGATAACATCTTTATTTCAGTACAGCTTCCAAGTAATTTACACTTGCAGATGGCAAAGGTCCATTACTTTCACTTCTACTGAGCACAGAAGACTTATGGTTGTTTTTCCGCAGAGCCGAAAGTAATCTGTAAATTTCTTTCAAATGCGAGTGGGCTTGACTGCGACAGTGGATGCGTTAGTTGGAGGATGCAGCCCGGCCTGTGTTGGCTCCCAGCCCTCGTGGCTTGGTCCGTGTAGGTGATGCTGGTGTTCTACACTTGAATGTGGTTTATGAACCCGGGTATTTTCCCACCTAACTATTCTGCACTTAACCTTCTTGTTTGTTTAAAAGCCAAGCAAACATACAATCTGCTTGTAAATATCAAAAAAAAAAATCTTTTTTTTTACTAAAATAAATTGAGATTCAAGAAACTAAATTATATGAAGCTGAGAGCCATGGGAAGTGCTGGAGACTGGTAGATGGGATGCACAGAAATTTCATTCAGTTGCATCTGGAAGGTCATCAACAGAATGGGTATGATATCTACCCTGATATCAGTTTCCACACATTAAACCCAGCACATATGGGGTTAAAACCAAAACACTCATTCCCTGCTTACTCTCCGGCTTCCTGGCTCCAGAATCCACTATCCTCCATGGAGACAGACACCATCAAGGACAAGCACCTGGACTATCTCCACCTGCAAAGAGATATGGGCTGGTGGGAAAGCTGCTGACCAGCAAGGTCATGAGCTCCCTCCTGTCTGCAAGTAGTCTCAAGGCCAAAGACAGGCTGGTGGGAAAGCTCCTACCAACAAGTCCATATGCTCCCCCTCCCCTACCTAAAACCCCAAATAAAAACCCTTCCTTTTAGCTTTTTGGGGACTTTTGGGATTTGAGCATTAGCTGCCCTCTCTCCTTGCTCAGCGCTGTGCAAAAATAAAATTCCTACTTTCTCCCACCACACCTGGTGTCAGAGATTGGCTTGCTGTGCACCGGGTGAGCGAACTCACTTCAGGTTCGGTAACAGATAAGATTGATGTCTTCAACACAGGCTCATCACTGAAGGGTATTTTGTAATCTTAAAAGTGTTAAAAATGCCTGTAAACTTTCACAATTAAAATTTGACTTTTACTCCACAACTTGCCAGATGCTGATAATTTAACCTATAATTCACACATAATGAATCATCAGGATTATTGTTACCTAGAAAATTGCTTATATGAAAAGCCCACACATAGAAAGTAGTTTTAACTCAATTGTATTAAAGATATTTTTATTTGTCTATTTTTAGTAAATAGTTATACTTGAATATCACTATTTATTAATATTTTACTTCCCATATACATTATTGCTTGGTTTTTATTTTACATGTTTTATATCTCACAAAGTTTACTAATTTGGGAAATAAATGACTTATCTCTTAACCTTGGCATATCCCATGTAGTTCTTTTTCTCAGGACATTAGCTAGAAATTAGTAGACATTAGTAGACATTATCCAATGCCTGAGAATCAAGCCACTTTTATTTGTAAAACACGTCATTTACTGTATTCAATAAAATACAAAATTATTTTGCCTTTTTTATAAATATAATTTTCTCCCCTAAGTGCACTTATTTCCATTCTTGCCTAGTAAGAGCCACTTTTGGGATGTAAACATTTCTGGTAACTCCCAGTTCTACTCCCTCTGTCCCTATGGAGCAGGTCGGTATGTTCAGAAACAACAGAGAGATTGCAGCTCAGACCATGGCCTGCCACCATTCCTCTGACCCAGGGTGGCCTGCGCAGTCTCAGTGTCCCAGAAACTCCTGTGTGCACAGACTCAACTTGCTCCATTTAAACATGGGTCAAAATTTTCTCCTCGTGGTATCATCCTTGTGGCACATACCCCTCTCCAGGCCTTACCGCAAAGGGAGCTGGCCAGACTATTGACGTCCCAGCTCCGATTTACTCTTTACCTCATTTATATGTCACTTTGCTCTTTTTAATATTTTTACAAAATGAAAAATCATGTTGTTAGGGCAACCAAGCATGTCTGGGCTTATGCAGCTTACTCTCACCTGGACCCTCTGTTTCATTTGGTAAAACCCCAAATGTGCACATGGATCACCTCGCCTTTGTGACAGAAAAAATACAAATATTCTTTCACTTCCACCTTTTTTATTTTGCCTTTCTCCCAAGGTCTTTTTGACCTATATACATTTCTTTAATTTATTAACAATGTATTTTGTTTCTATTGTCTGTATTAATATCTTTCCCTCCTCCTTCAATAGGTTCCCCCCTCTGAATTCCCTCTTGATTAGCACTGCCCTTTGGAAGCCATGAGTGTTTCTCTGTAGTTAGAGAACCATTTCTAAGTGACTCATGGTACCGCATATTCTATTTTTAAGGCAGGGTGGGCCGGGCCATGTAAGGATAGGGTTGGGGCAGGCTGTTGGAAGGAAGAAAAGCGCTTGGGTTGCTAGGTAACCACGAGCACGCTCAGAGTTTGCAGTTGCCATCCCACTTGACATGTGACCAGAGACTAAGAGTGTAGTCAAGCATGGTGACAATGATTTATTAACTTAAAAAACAAAACAAGACTGTAATGCTTCTGGTAAGAAATAGCATGCTCTTTCCTTGATTCCCTTCTCTGAAATTCGCAGTTATTAACAGAGAACAAAAATTACAAAGCTTACATCTTCAGTGAAATCAGGAATTGGCTAAAACTCCAAAGTATAGCCTTTGAAGAATATAGCTAAATATGGGGAACCTTGGGCCAAATGAAAACACTGAGAGCCAGTGTTTTCATTTTCCAGATTTTAACTAGACTGTATCAACTACATTTGGAGAAGGCAGACACGCTACAGAAAAAGCTTGGAACATCCTTGGGCGGTGGGAGAGAGGGAGCAAAGTTCCAGACTGCAGAAAAGCAGTTCTTGAAGGAGGAACAGCATATTTTCTTAACTTTCTGCTACCCAGCCTCATCTAGTGAGAAGTGGTTTAGATGTAAGTAAGGATGGAGGAAGGAGAAAAACACTGATGTTTGCTACATAGATAGATCTCTCTCCATATGTTACGTCACTGGCAGAGACACAGACTTCTCTGAGTGATATGCTTGCCCCAAGGTAGCCAACATAACACTCCTGAAGAGAGGCATACCCAGTCAGAGGATGTGGTACATATAATGCGTTGAGGCATAAAAATAAATTGAAAATTTTCAGATCTTCTGCTCATCCACACCTCCCCTCCATTCAAATCCCCCAGCCCAAGCTGAGTGACTAGAAGGCCCCGACGGAATAATCTTAGTTTAAAAATGAAAAGTAAGTACCAAGGATCCACGTGGAAGCTCTGTGTGGATTCCATCTGGAAAACATAATTAGGAAAGAGTGTAATAAACGAAGAGTAGATGAAGAATGCACGTTAGAAGAATTACCCATGGAAACAAAAACACAGATGCAGAAAAAAGGTTTTCTCTATAGTAGCAAAAAATTTTAAAGACAAAATCATTGTAAAAACAATCCTTTAAGGGTAAGATATGAGATAAAATAAAATAAGAAAAGCCCTTGTAAAAAGTTAGAAAATAAGCTGGCAAACTTAAGGAAGAGCTGAAATTTAGCAGTAAAATTATTGCATAAAGAAAAATTGCAATCAAAGAGAGAAAGAAGAGACAGGGATTCTGAGCTCAGCATCAGGGGCACAGAGAACAGACCTGGAAATAGTACATAAAATAAAACAGAAAAGAACAAAAAGATAAAAGTGATTAGAGAAAATGTGAAACAGAAAACAAAAATATTCCCATAAGGAGAATAGCGTTCCTGAGAATGAGAAGAGATAAACCAGCAAACATTCAATGAGATAATTGAGGAGACGTTTCTAAAATAAAGACCTAAATCTGTATATTGAAAGCTATTCCTAGAAAAACTATGGAGAATAAAGTATTCTTGTAATGTCAGTAAACGTCAACAATGACACACCACAAAAGTTCCTGTGGGGACAATGATAGGAAGATGTCACTTCCGAGGGGCTCAACCTTGCAGACCACTGAGTTTTCCACAGCAGCAGTTACATCGGAAGACAGTAGAGCAATAATAGAAACAGGGCTGAGGAATTGTGGCGCTTATAATTACATAACATAAAGTAATATACGCCATATTAAATGAAAAAATAATTATTAGGAGTATTAAGAGTATTTTTTGCTTAGAATAGGGAATATAAGTGCCCTCACATTGTCATTTTTGTACTTGAGACTAAATAAATGCTAAGATTAACATATCATCACAGACAGGTTTACGTAAACTACCAAAAGTTACCTTTTAATTACTAAAAAGAGGAAGAATTCATATAGCGCCACTATTAAAAAAAGAAAGAAACATACAAATAGGACCAAAAATAGTTATAAGCTTTTCAAAATATTGTAATGAAAAACCCATCTGAAAATATACGAATAAAAGAACACGCTGAAGATATAGTGGGAAATATAGTGGAAAAAAGGAAGTAATAGAATCAAGAATTTATATTATGAAATAAATTTACAGAGTTAAGGCCAAACTATTATACTATAAATGTAAATAAAACACCTATAAAAATAGACTCTCAAAATGGCTTTAAAAGATCTGAACTATAAGCTCTTTACAAGAGATCTGCTTGGAACAAAATGCCACAGAAAGGTTAAAAGGTTAAAATACGCCAGACAAAGGCTAACAGCATAAATCAGGGGTCATGATGTTTAGATAAGATAAGGTTGAAATAAAAAATAATTCCAAACAAGAATGCTTAAAATTATATATGCAAATTCAAATGAAGAGCTAGTGTTTATTTTCTTCCTACTAAATAACAAAGCATTTGAAAGTGCAAAACTGCGGAAAATATACAAAAGACTTATCATAGAAAATATAATGTTGGGATATTGAATGTACTTCTTTTAGCCCATAAAGTTCAAGTAGTCAAAAAATAAATAAGGCTGTGAATCCAAATAGTATAACTATTAAAGGTGATCACACACGTCCATCCAATTTTATACACTGAAATTAGAGAATTAACTTCCTTTCCAAAGGCCATTTAATTTTAACAAAAAGAACATATATGGGCCCCAAAGGAATCTAAGTAAATTACAAAGAGAGAAAAAAATCCAGGCAAGAATTTTAAATCACCAGTATTGAATTAAAAATTGAGATGCAAGGTTTAATTGATCCAAGGATGATTGTCTATGGCCTAACATTCCAGAAAAGGAATTGGTCTTCTGCAAAGATCGTGGAAACTGGCTTTAGCCAGTTAATCCTGGACAGTCATAAGTTTGGACGCCTGTCCTCATCATGCCAGGAGAGCTGGTGTTTCCCTAACTATGAGTGCTGATGTACTGATTCTTGCACGTCCAGCTGCAAATCAGAGACTTGGACTCTGGCCTCTAATCCTGCCAAGAACGAGGCCAGTGGTTCCCCCACACATGAATGCTGAGCTGACAGCACAGGTCTGCAGCCAAGGTTCTGCTATTTTGTATTGCTAGCGTGTCCTGGCCCCTGGTCACACTAGGGGAGAGGCCAGTGCTTTCCCAACCAGGAAGCTTGAAAGCTCTAGAGCCAAGGGTGAGGTCAGCTGCTTGGAGTCAGAGTCCAGCCCTTCCAAAGGCCTGTGTGGTGCTCTGGGATGGAGTGGGCAAGGGACCCCTCCTCACCTCTTTCTGCTCCTGTCTCCATGTGTTTTCTCCAATATACATTCCCCCTGCTCAGTGATGTGTGTGTTGTCTGCCCACTTGCCCTTGTTTGTATGATCTCAATGACAGACAAACATTAAATTTTTTAAAAGCTGAAAATTTTACCATGGTCTCTTAACTCTTGGCAAAAAAGAAAATAAAAATATAATTACAAAATGTTAGATAGTTAAGCACTATATGTGAAAACCTAAGAGGATACAGCTAAAACTAAACTTAGAGGAACAGATACATTATATTGTATATGTAAAATATGTATGTTATAAAATACTCATATGGTCTAAAAAAGGATGACAGCAAATTAATTAATTCTTAATCTCAAGATAGGAAACATAGACCAAAAGAAAGAAAAAAATAATAAAAATAGAAAGTAATGCATTAGGAAACAAACAAAAAGAATTAGTAAAACCAAGTGCTGGTTCTCTAAGGAAACAAGTAATAAAATGATGAAACTACCAGCTAGTCTTATCAAGAATAAGAAACTCACACCTTTAAAGAAATTAAAAATAAGAATGGGAAAGTTTATTCATTCATTCAACAAGCATTTATTGAATTTCCATCACATGCCAGGCACATTTCCAGGTAAGCTCTGAGTATATAACAGCGAATAAGACAGACTGAAAAAAAAAAATCCTGACCTCATGAAGCCTGCATTCTCATCACAGAAACTAAATATGACAAATAAGTAAAATGTTGGTACATTCAACAGTGATGTTCTAATATAAAAATTACAAAGGGAAATGAGATATGCAGTTCAGGAGAATTGCAATTTTCCCGTAGGGTAGCCAGGGAAGTGACATTGGAGGAAGGCCCTGAGGTTGATGAGGGAGAAGCTCAGAGTATATCTGGAAGAAGTGATACAACCCAGCAGGAAAAGCAAGCGCAGAAGCCTGAGGCGGGAGCAGGTCTGGACTTTTGAACGTTTGATGTCTGGGAGTAACATGCTTGGACTTGGTGTTTTAGATGAGTTTCGTTGCTGATTCAGAACAGACTGAATAAGAGGTAAAGATGAGAACGGGAAAGTTAGTTTATTGAAAAAAGTAGGTCTCATTTCTACAAAACAAAAAGTCGGCAATTCACTCCCTCCCTTTATGTGAAGCGGGGATTGGAGGGGCCCATTTCAGGGAAAGAAAGAAGGCAATGACCCAGTCTATTCTCCTTGTAAACATGGTAATGACAGACTTCCTGGCAAAAAAGCTAAGCAATCTGTGCTCACAGACTGTCCTTATCTTTGGAATACTTTCACCAGGATATACCCTGTTTCCAGCATGGCTTGGATAAACAAACCTGGAATTCATGGATTTATAGGGCATGGCTTTCTCTGGAATATGTCGTCTTTGCTATTTTTCATGATCAAATCATTCCATTTACTGATATCAGGTTACTGCAGTCCTCACTTAAAACCTCATCAGCTACTGTGGCCTAGAGTGATTCTGAAGCCAAAAGCAAGGGCCAGAGGATCACATGAGAGGTCTAGGTCTCTCTCTGTTTCATTTCATGATTAACTGTACCCTTGAAATTATTATCAGTACAGCTCAGTACTGAATTATACTTTTGATTTGGAGGCCCTATTTGGTAATCTGATCCTTGGTGTTATCTAAGCAATAATGCAGGAGAGAGATGGTCATGGCTTGATTCAGGGTAGTACAGAAAAGGTGGTGAAAAATGATAGAATTTTCGATATATTGAAAGGTAGAACCAAGAGAATTTCAAGAGAAATCGAAGGAGGAGTATGAGAGAAAGCAAGGAATTAAGAGTGGGTCAAAGGTATTTGTCCTGGTCAATAAAAATAATACACTTGTTATTATCACACCTGGAGGGAACTATAGGTGAGCAGATCTGGGGGGGAAATTAAGAGTTTACTATCCAACGTGTTAAGTTTGGGATGCCCAAAAGGTACCCAAGTGGAGTTGTGCAAACAGTTAGCTATAGGGGGCCGAGAGTTCAAGGAAGAGCTTTAGGACAATCATAGAAATTAGGGAGCCATGGCATATGATGGTATTTAAAATCATGGGACTAGAATGAGGCTCCATGAGTACAGACAGAAAACAGAAGAGGCTCAAGGAGTGAGCCCTAGGGCCCTCAGGGGTCAGAGAGATAGTGAGAAGCCAACAAAACACTGAGAAGTGACCAGTGCTGTGGGAGAATGACCAGGAGGGTGAAGTGGTGTCAGGGGGAAGAAGCCATCAACTGTGTCAAATGCTTTTAGGTCAAAGATGAGGGCTGAGAATTAACCATCAGTGATCTTAACCAGAGTTGCTTAGCTAAGGTGGTCAGAGTGAAAGCCTGATTAGAATGAGTTCAAAAAAATACGGGAAGACATTAATCAGAGGTGGCAAGCATGGTAACTCTTGTAAGGAGTTTTGCTATATAAGGAAGTAGAGAACTAGAGTCTCACCAAGAGAGTGAAATAGGATCAAGAGGACTCTGTTTTTTTTAAGTTGGGAGGAATCTTAGCATATCTGTAGAGTGATGGAAAAAAACAGAATAGAGAGGGGAAAGCTGTTGATGCCGGAGAAAGAACTGCTGGAGCCATGTCCATGTGTGGGTGAAAGGGATAGAGAGATGACTATATGGAAGCTCAGGAAGGCACACTGTGCAGCAGGAGAGAAGGCAAAATGTGCCAGCACAGAAGCAAGAGGGTGATGGAACATTACGGAAGACATTATCTCTGTGAGGTAGGAAAAGGAAGTCATTAGCTGAGAAAGAGAGACTCCTCTTGCATTGGGAAGAAATTATGAAATGGGAAGAAAAGGTGGACGAAGATGGGTTAGTATGTTTGCCAGGCAGCCATAAGGGCCCCCAGCGGTTAGCAGTCCTGAGTTAAAAGTGAGACTCATAGCATGGTCATGTCTCTAGTCACATTGAGCTGTAGGGTGGATGTATGGAGTAGGCAGATGGTGTCTTAGCTCAGAGAATATGACTAAATGGAAGAAGGACTGAGAGATGAAGGAGTATGCCAGGGAGTGATTTAATCATTTGACCATGGATGGAATTTAAGGTAGGTAAGGAGAAATTTTAGCCAGCCCTGGTGGTCTAGTGGTTAAGGTATGGCACTCTCACCACGGGGGCTTGGATTCGTTTCCCGGTCAGGAAACCACACCACCCGTGTGTCAATTGTCATATTGTGGTGGCTGTGTGTTGCTGTGATGCTGAAAGCTATGCCACTAGTATTTCAAATACCAGCAGAGTCATCCACGGTGGACAGGTTCAGCAGAGCTTGCAAACTAGAGAGACTAGGAAGAAGGATGTGGCCACCCACTTCCAAAAAAATTAGCCATGAAAACCCTTTGAAGAGCAGCAGAGCATTGTCTGATATAGCACAAGAAGGTGAGAGGATGGCACAAAAAGACCAGTCAGGGTTCTGCTCTGCTATACACAGGGGCGCTAGGAGTCAGAACTGACTTGACAGCACTAACAGCAAGGAGAGAGTAAAGGACAGGAGGGAGCCACATGCTTTCTGATACTGGAGTCTTGCGTCTTCTGTGGACTTTGAGTATCTGATCAGTCCTGATACACGTGGAGCCCTTTGCCTTTAGTGAGTATTTTATATAACAACTAACTGATGGGGTCTCCAGATTTCCTTCCCCACAGGGCTACAAAATCACTGCTAAGTTACCAGAGAAATATAGAACTCCACCATGTTTGAGGATATTTCAAGGAAAAGAGACTCCATGGCCTCTTATTGTGGGTGTTTAGTTCTATGTGGGAAACAGCAGTCTTTTTCTATCCATACAGATTCTGCTGTTTCTTGGTGAAGCTAGAAATGCTGTTTTCTAATTTTTTAAAAATTGTGATTTTTAATTTTTTTCCTTAGCTCCTACTAATACTTTATTCACACATTGTAAGGGATTATACACAGAACTAAAAATTTAACTTCTCCTTAAAAATGAATTCCAATTTTATTTCTAATAAGTATACTTCTTTAAAAAAGAACAGAGGCCTCAGAATTGTCATTAGAATTAATATTTTTTTATGATAAAGCTATGTGGACGATACCACTTAGTGTTTGAAGATTAGGTGATAAAATTATATGATAAAATTTTTAAGTTGGAAAAGCTAGTGTGTCTGCAATACTACTACACGTCTTTTAAACTTGTTTTTTTGCCAATAGAACACACTTCAAGTGATAGTTGGCATATCCATTTGTAAAAGTAGAACAATATGCTATTTACGGAGATTCTAAAACAAAATCAAACCTACATTTAATTTCCTTATATTCAAACACATTTTTTATGAGAAGTCAACAAACAATCTTCCTAGAATTTTGCATGATTGCTATTTTAAGTTGACTAATGTTTGTTTTATTAAGGGAGGGGTTTGGTGCTAAAGTTGAACGATGATCTGGCTGAGTCTTGAATGCAGGACTCAGGATATCAGTTGCTGAGTCATTATCTCAAGTAAACGATTTCCATTGTATTTAAACACACCAGCTCTTTTCAACTTACTAATGAATGTTGATGCATGACCTGACTGCAGAGGCATGTAGACACAATCTATTAATTCACATAACTATCATTTATTGTGCACTCGTGTATTGAGTGCCGCACTGCATATGGAGGATACAAAGATTAACAAGCCTTAGACTTCACACTTAAATTTGGGAAACAGGCACATATACTTTTAATTACAAAGCAATGTAATAAATGCCATTAGGTACATTTGAAAAATGATGCTGGAAGAACTAAGATGCAAATGAAATACTGCTTGGTAAGGTGATCGAATATTTGTAGAATGTCAAAAACAAATCTTTTTGGTATAGTTACGTTTTTTCAATTCAGCAAAGCATTTAGAGAACATATGGTGACAATATTTTGAAAGTAATCGTGTCTTGTGAATACAATTAAACTGACAGTAATCTCTTTGGGGAGATGATACACATATGTGAAAAACAATGCAGTACAATCTAGCAACAGGATGTTAAAAAAAGTTGAAGTAGAAGAATAATGTGTGGGTAGTTTAGTCAGGAATTATTTGGAAAACCAGGCCCTGCATTAGAATGATGTCATTTAGAGAAGATGAAGAAAATAGACTCTCAGGATCTAATCATACTCCTGATACTAGACCTTAAGCACTTTGAACAGTACCGTCATGAGCACTTAAGATCTTCTTCTTAGAGCAGACCGATAAATAAAAGGGATCTGAAAAGATTTTAAAACATGATTTTACAGATTTTATCCACTTCTTAAGGTACAGATATTTCCTATACTAAAATCTGATAAAGATGAAACATTCAAAAATGAAGATTATAAGCCAATTTTACTTATAAATATGAGAAAATTCTAAATAAGATATTTGTAAACAAAATCCTGTAGTGTATTAAAAATTAACCAGAAAGTTTATTTCAGATATTCAAGGAAGCTTCACCATTAGGATTCTATCAGTAAAATCCTCATATTAACAAATTATTGAAAAGATAAAATTATTCAAACATTTTATCCAAACTGCCATTGAGGAAATTTCAGAATCATTTCCAAATACGATGAAACAGCTCTAAAGTAAAATAGAAGAGGAAAGAAATTTTCTTAAACATAACTAAACCCAACACAACTTAAATCCAACCACCACTAATATGCTAAATTGAGTAATATAATATACTTTTCCATCATATTGAGAAACAGAGAGGATGTCTGTTAATAGCACTATTATTCAACAATGTTTTGGCAGTTCTCACTAACATGAAAAGGCAAGAAAGAAAAATCAGTGGTATAAATATTGGAAAAGACAAATACCAATTATCTGAAGACAATTTCACTGAATACTGAGACGACAGAAGAAACTCAATTTAAAAAATGTATTAGCCCTAATGAGAGTTTCAGTATGGTAGAAGGACACGAGATTTAAACATATATATGTACTTATATATATATCACATACATATATATTCCTTCTATATAGTCTTATACAAATGTCTAACGAAAAGAAATCTGGACTTAGATGAAGAGACTTTAGTTAGAAAGAAAGAGTATTGTGATAGGAATAAGGCGTCAATCTCAGAAATCTGTGAGCATCTCAAAATCAAACAGAGAAAGGTTTTTCTTTTATAGGGTAAAGGAAGAGCAAGCAGAGAAAAGCAGAATCTTAGGGAAGCTGGATGAGCAAGTGGAATGACCAGTGAAGTCAGGAAAATGGTCTCACTGTGGTCACCTGATGCCCAGGCGAAGCTAATAAATGGGCCTGTTTAGCTTTTTGTGCTTGCTCAGGCTTAGGGTTAAGAAGAGTTTAGGGTCCTACAGGAAAAAGAGAAATCTGATTCAGGTATAATACAGAAAAACAGAGGGTAAGAAATGGGTAATTGTGAATACTTGGTCACACACTGGATGTAAATTTTAAATGTATGTTCAATACAACAAAATATAGATAGATTAATGTACAAATAATTTAAATAAAGGTATAAGACCTATGTGATGAAAAAGTATAGCGAAATTGGTAATTAGGGATATAAAAGAAAGCCAGAATACATACCATGTTCCTGATGGCCAGCCCTAATGCCATAAAAATGTATATTCTTATCACATTGATATATATAATTTATGCAATCAGAATCCCCCCAATTTTTGCAGATGACATGCTGATTCTAAACTTTATATGGAAAATAATTGTGGGAACACATTTTAAAAATCTGAAAAACAATAGTTGGTGGAAACTTGCCTTATAAAATATTATAATGTCTATAGTCAAAATAGTATATTACGCACAGCTAACACTATACCTAATGGTGAAAAACTAAAAGCTGTCTATCTAAGATCAGAAACAAGAGGAGAATATTCACTTCTGCTACTCTAATTAAGCATTATACTGGAGGTTCTGGTGAGGGCAACTATGCAAGATAAATAAATAAAAGATTCCAGATTGGAAAGAAAGAAGTAAAACTCTATTTATTCACAGATGACATGTACATGTGTATAGAACATCGTAAGTAATACACAAACACACACACAAACTGTTAGAGTTAATGAATGAGTTTAGCAAGGTTTCAGAATATATGAGGATTATACAAAAATTAACTGTATTTCTATACATCAGCAAAAAGCAATACAAAAATGAAATGATGGCATCAAAAGGAATAAAATAATCTTTAAAAGTAAATTTAAGAAAAGTACTGTAAGCCTTGTACAGTTAAAACTGCAAAACATTGTTGCTAGGGAAGAGCAAAATCATGATCATGGTGGAATAAGAGTTTTCTACCATCTTCCCACCAAAGAACACCGATTTTGACGATTGCCCATGGACAAGAGTGCCTTCATGGGAGTCCAGGACACTAGTGGAGAAGTTCCAGCACACACTTGGAGCAAAAAACATCTAAGATTGGACGCATTGAAGAGAGTAAGAGGAATAGTTTCCCTTTACAGACAACACCTCTTCCCCAAGGTGGCAGAGCTCAATACCAAGAGAGACCTTCTGAGCCCATGATTTCTCTCATGGGAGAAAGTGAGAGCATGTGAATGAGTGTCTGGCCTCCTCAGATGTGTGGGATGCTACAAAAGAGACTCACTTCATTCTCACCCCATTGAGAACAATGAGTTGTGAATTACATGCCTGGGAGATGGTGAGCAGCTGGGAAAGCAGCAGCCTCATTCATTTCAGAATGAAATGTATCAAAGAGACATTGATCCTACTAATTGCTTTGTAGATGCCATCAGGGCATCTGTTCATGAGCTGCTGGGGTTGCCTCACCTGTAGATCCCCTCAGTTGGCCCATTGGCACCCCCAATGCTCTGTGTGCTTCACCCCCTCACATCAACCTGTGGCTGGCTCCCTGTGCATACCTCTGTTGCTGATGAGAGTGAGCCTTTGCAGATGGCTAGTGAGCACATGCAGAAAAGTTAGCCTGACTTTCAGGATTAGAGAAAGGGCACAAATCTAAACTTTCAGCACCACCCTAGGGAAAACAAGCAAATGAGAGGCTGTCAGCACTCGGTCTGGTTTTGCAGGACAAAGAGAAGGCCTTGAGAAGATGTTAGAGTCACTCCACAGGAGGGAACAAGAAGTGTGGAGCAGGCATATCCATAAAAAAGATCTGAGGAAGCCTCAGAATCCCTAATAGGGTGAAAGGAAGTTCTTTCTTTCCTGAAGCCAAGACTGGAGGAGGTGACTGTCTCTTCAAATGTGAAAACAAAAGTGCAAGACATCAAGAAACGTAAAAAATCAAAGAAACATGTCACCAACAAAGGAAAACACTGATTTTGCAGTAACTGACCGTAAAGAAATGGGAATCTGTGATTTGTCTGACAAAGAATTCATCATAGTTATTTTAAAGAAGCTCAGTGAATTGAAAAGAAACCAGCAAGACAATTCAGCAATATAAGGATAAAAATGCATACGAAAATAAAAAACCTAACAGAGAGATAGATCATAGAAAAGAATCAGAAAGAAATTCTGGCACTGAAGAATATGGTGAATGAAATTTTAAAAATACACTACAGAGCATCAACATCAGCTTGGACCAATCAAAGAGAGAATCTGTGAAGCAGAAGACAGATCATTTGAAATTGTCAAGTCAGAAGAGAACCAAAAAAAGAAAGGAAAGGGAAAAAGAGTGAAAGAAGCCTATACAAACTGTGGGGTACTATTTAGAGAAAGAATCCACACATTATTGGAGTCTCAGGAGGAAAAGAGAAGGAGAAAGGGGCAGAAAGCTTATTTAAAGAAATAATGACTGAAAACTTATGAAATCTGGGGAGATTTGGACACCTAAGGTCATGAAGCTTATAGGTCTGCCCAAAATTTCAAACTCAAATGATCTTCTCCAAGACACATTATAGCAAATTGTCCAAAATCAAAGACAAAGAGAGAATTTTAAAAGAAGTAAGAGAAAAAAATCCTCTCCTGTAGTAAAGTGTCGCTTAATTACAGGGATATGGTCTAAGAAATGTGTCATTAGCAACTTCATCATTATGTGAACATCGCAGAGTGTACTTACACAAACCTAGATGGTATAGCCTACTGCACACCTAGGCTGTGTTGTATAGCCTATTTCTCCTAGGCTACAAACCTGTAAGGATCTTACTGCACTGACTACTGTAAACGACCGTCACATAATGGTAAGTATTTGTGTATCTAAACATAGAAAAATTACAGTAAAAATATAGTATAAAATATAAAATATGCTATATTTATGAAGGGCACTTACCATGAATGGATCCTGCAGGACTGGAAGTTGCTCTGGGTGAGTCCGTGAGTGAGTGCTGAGTGAGTGTGAAGTCCTAGGACATCAGTGTGCACTACTGTAGACTTCGTAAACACTGGACACTTAGGCGACACTAAATTTATAAAAAATATTGTTCTTTCTTTCATAACAAGTTAAGCTTAGCTTACTGTAACATTTTTACTCCATAAAATTTTTAATTTTTGTAATAACACCTGGCTTAAAATACACATTGTATAGCTATACAAAAATGTTTTTCTTTACATTTTTATTCTGTAAGATTTTTCTATTTTTAAATTATTATTTTTCTTAACTTTTTAAATTGTGTGTTAAAAACTAAGACACCAGCACACACATTAGCCTAGGCCTACATGAAATTAGGATCCTCAATATCACTGCCTTCCACCTCCACATCTTGTCCCGCTGGAAGGCCTTCTAGGGCAATAACATGCATGGCACTGTCATCTCCTTTGACAACAATGCCTTCTTCCGGAATACCTTCTGAAGGATCTGCTTGAGGCTCTTCTTGAGGAGGTGTCACTCTTTGCAGAATTATGTCCATGAGGTTTACTTGTTTTTTCCTTTTTTTCACTATAGATTTGCTTGTAAGCAGATAACATACTATGAACATTCCTTGCTATTAATGAAAACCTTTTGGTATTGGGGTCCATATTTTCAAACTTTTTAAGGAGCTTGTTGAGGTCTGCAAAAGCTTCTGCTAAACACTGAACTGTGAATTTTCTTGGGGATTCTTCTTTTTCTCCTCTTATATTTTCCTTTTTTCTTGCCTCTTCTACAGCCATGCATTCCTGTTCTAGTTACAACAACTCCTCATTAGTCAAATCCTCAAGAATCACCTCTAGGAGCTCCTCACTGGTCATCTTCATCCATACTCACGTAAAAATTGTTTATCATCTTGACTGCAGCCTTGTTTATTTATGCAATTTTCTCATCCTTGGCACATCCTTTGTAGTCATGGATGAACCTCTTGAGGGTTTTCTTCCAGATGCCATTCATATACTCCTTGGGGACATCACCTCAAGCCCAAGCAAGGTTCTTGATGCAGTCATAGGTGTGGCAATCTTTCCAGAATTGCTTCAGTGTCTTCTCAGTGTCTTCCTTAGTTGCAGCAATAACCTTGGCAAAGATTGTCCTCAGGTAGTAGACAGTAAAAGCTGCTATAACTCCTTGATCCATTGATTTGATCTAAGAGTTGGTGTTTGGAGGGAGAAATACTGCTTTGATATTGGGATGAAGATCACCAATAACAAGAGAATGTCTGGGAGCATTACCAAAAATAAGAAAAATCTTTAAAGGTATGTTATTCTCCAAACAGTACTTCTCCATTTTGCTGGCATAACAATTCAGGAGGACATCTTGGAAGAAGAAGCTGGGTCATCCATGACTTCTTATTGCTCCTGTAGTACACTGGCATACTGATACTCTTGAATACCCCAGAATTCTCACAAAGGGTTTCAGTTTATAGACTGCAACATTGCCCCCAGCAAGACTGCTCTCCTGTCCTTAAAAAGCTTGAAACTTGTCATTGACTTGCCCTCCTTATGGATAAAAATCCTTTTGGGCATTTGTTTCCAGAATAGGGAGCTTTTATCTATATTGAGTACTTGACCTGGCAGGTGATTTTCTTCCACAATCAGCTTATTTAGAATTTCCAGATTCCTCAGCTATCTTCACATCAGCACTCACAGACTCACCACTCACTTTCACATTATGTAATGAATAATAATTCTTGAATTGTTTAAACCATCCGGAGCTAGCAGTTGTTCAACATCATAGTCAGATCCAGACTTTTCTTTCAATATCACAATTTTTTTGCTTTGGCTGTGATTGTCATGATGATGAGAGGCATACACTACCGTATCTGGTCTGCAATCCAAGTCATTAGAAGTTTCTCCACGTCTGGTATAGGCCCTTCTCAAATTTTTGTTAGTCTGGTTGCCTTCAATGAAGCAGATCCTTTAACGGCTTCCATCGCTTTGTCTTGTTCTTTGAGATTGTAGCTATGGTGGAATGGGACATGCCCTACTGGCGAGCAATAACTATCACTGGTTTTCCATCTTGATGGCCCTTATCAGTTTTACTTTTGTTTTCAGGCCAATCACTCAATCTGGCTGCTTACTGGCAACATTAGCAGTGGATTTTATATACTTAGGGGCTGTGGTGAAGAAAACAACATGAGATTTAGCACAAGATAAAATGATGCAATCGAGAGATATGGTAAACACAAGTTATATAAAACTGCTACTGGTGTACATAATTGTATGTGCTATACTTTTATATGACTGGCAGTGCAGTAGGTTTGTTTACATCAACATCATCACAAACACATGAGTAATGCATTGTGCTATAATGGTACCATGGCTATGATGTCACTGGGCAATAGGAATTATTCAGCTCCATTATAATCTTATGGGACTACTGTCACGTATGTTGTTCATTTTTGACTGAAACATTGTTATGTGTCACATAACTGTACACGGGAACCCCTGTAAGCCTACCAGAAGATTTCTAAGCAGAAAGCTTGCAGACCAGGAGAGAGTGGGACGATATAGTTAAGGCACTAAAAGAAAAGACTGACAAACAAGAAAACTTTAACTAGTAAACTTTTTCAGAAATTAAGAGATAAAGACCTTCCTAAACAAACAAAAGCTGGAGGAGTTCATTACCACTACATCTGCCTTACAAGAAATGCTAAAAGGAGTTCTTCAAGCTAAAGTGAAAGTATGTTAATCAGTAACATGAAAATATATGAAAAAATAAAACACATTGGTAAAGATAAATATGTAGTCAAATCTGGAATATTCTAACACCGTAATGTGGTGTGTCAATCAGTTAACACTAAAAGTTAAAGGATGAACATATTAAAAGCAACTACATTTACAATAATTTGTTAATGGATATACAATATAAAAAAAGGTAAATTGTAGTATGAAAAAATTAAATGTGAGGGGGGCCAGCCCAGTGGCATAGTGGTTAAGTTTGCACATTCCTCTTTGGCGACCTGGGGTTCACCGGTTCAGATCCCAGGAGCAGACCTATGCATCACTTATCAAGCCATGCTGTGGCAGGCATCTCACATGGAAAATAGAGGAATATGGACACAAATGTTAGCTCAGGTCCAATCTTCCTCAGCAAAAAGAGGAGAATTGGTGGCAGATGTTAGCTCAAAGCTACTCTTCCTCAAAAAAGAAAACTAAATGTGAGGTGGAAAGTGAAAGGGTAGAGTTTTCATATGCAATCAAAGTTAAGTTGTTATCATCTTGGACTGGTATAGCTGTATTTTATGTAAGCCTTATGGTAACCACAAAGTAAAAATCTACAGTAAATATACAAACGATGAAGAGAAGGAAATTAAAGCATATCACTATGCAAAATTAATTCACAAAGGAAGATAGCAAAAGAGGAAGAAAGGAACAAAGGAAAACAAGTACTGAGATGGTATTAGTAAGTCCTTACCTATCAATAATTACTCTAAGTGTAAATGGATTAAATTCCTCAATCAAATGGCATTGAATGGATGAATGGATAAAAAAGTAAGACCTGATTATATGCTGCCTACAAAAGACTCACCTCAGCTTCAAAGCTCAAGGTGAAGCGACGGAAAAAAGATAGTCTATGAAATGGGAAAAAATGGAGGAAGTGTAGCTATACCTATATCAGACAAAACAGACTTAAGTGAAAAACAGTAACAAGAGAAAAAGAAGGTCATTATATAATGATAAAGGTCAACTCTTCTAGAGTGTACAACAATTGTAAATATATATGCACTCAACATCAGAGCGCCTATATATGTGAAATCAATAAGGAAACATTGGACTTTACTTTAGACCAGATGGATCTAACAGGCATATACAGAACATTCCATCCAATGGCAGCAGAGTATTTGTTATTCTCAAGTCCACCTGGAATATTCTCCAGGATAGATCATATAATAGGTCACAAAACAAGTCTTAGCAAATTTGAGAACTGATATTATACCAAATATGTTTTCGGCCAGTCTTGGTCTATCAGTAACCAATGTTGTGGTTGGACTGGCCCTTGTGGTTCTTATTATGATTGCAAGACGTCTTTCAGCAATAACTGTCAGGAAACTTTGAAAAAAATAAAGGTTTATTACTGAAAAAACCTAGAAATTACACAGTATATCTGGGGCCACACAGCATGGTCACAAGCAGAGAGAGAGAGATCACGAGCTTGGGGTTCTGTTTAATGGGGTCAAGGGTTGGGGCCTAGGGTTTTGTGGGCTCACTATTGGTGAATTTGAAACATAAAAGCAGAAATGTACAGTTCAAGAAGAGGGAAAAACAAGTGGCCCAAACAGCGAGTTATCAAGGCAAACCAAGATCTTTAAAACAACAGAGTCTCAGTGTGGGGAGGAGGGCTGGCTCTTTGTCTAGTCCTGGGGCTGGCAATGTGTTTATTTGAGATATCCTTCTTGGAAGTGGGTGCCTCTTTGAAGTGGATGCCTCAGCAATCAAAGCTTACATCAGGCAGTTGCATTACATAAATCAAAAAAAGAACTGTCAAGATTTACGCTACAAAATATCCTTCCCAACCACAATAGTATGAAGCTGGAAATCAATAACGGAAGGAAATCTGAAAGATTCACAAATATGTAGAAATTAAACAACACACTCCTGAGCAAACGATGGGTCAAAGAAGAAATCAAAAGGTAAATAAAAAAAAATATCTTGAGATAAATGAAAATGGAAACATAACATACCAAAACTGGAGGGATGCAGCCAAACAATTCTAAGAGGTAAGTTTATAGCAAAAGTGTCCACACAAAAAAGAGAAAGATCTCATAAACAACCTAAATTTACACCTCAAGGAACTAGAAAAAGAAGAAAAAAACCTAAGCCCAAAGTTAGCAGAAGGAAGGAAATAATAAAGATCAGTGCAGAAAATGAGTGAACTAGAGACTAAAAAGACAATAGAAAACATCAATGAAACTGAGCTGCTGTTTTAAAAAAATAAACAAAATAGTCAAATAGTTAGCTGGACTTACAAAGAAAAAGAGAGAGAGGACTCAAATAAAAAAAGCAAAAATGAAGAGGAGACATTACAACTGCTAACTCAGAAATACGAAAGGTTATAAGCAACTACTATGAACAATTATATCCCAAAAAATTGGATAACTTAAAAGAAATGGATAATTCCTAGAAACATATAACCTACCAAGATTGAATCATAAAGTAATAGAAAATCTGAATAGACTGATTATTATTAAGGAGATTAAATCAGTAATCAAAAACTTCCCAACAAACAAAAGGCCAGAACAAGATGGTTGCACTGGTGAATTCTACAAAATATTTAAGATGAATTAATGCCAATTCTTCTCAAACTCTTCCAAAAAATTCAAGAGACAACATTCTCAAACCCATTTTACAAGGCCAGCGTTACCTTGATACCAAAGTCAGAGAAGAACACTACAAGAAAAGAAAACTATAGGCCAATATCCCTGATGAATATAGATGCAAAAATTCTCAACAAAAAATTGGAGGTCTCACACTTTCAATTTCAAAACAATACATACAAAACTATAATAATCAATACTGTTTGGTACTGGCATAAGGATGGATATATAATCAATGGGATAGAATTGAGAATCCAGAAATAAACTCACTTTTGAGCAATTGATTTTCAACAATGTTTCCAGGACAATTTATTGGAGAAAGAATAATTTTTTCAACAAATGGTGTCAAGACAACTGGATATACACATGCGAAAATGAAGCTGGATCCCTACCTCACACCACATTACCTAAAAATTGATAAAACAGCTAAATGTAAGAGCCAGAACTATAAATTCTTAGAAGAAAACATGGGTGTAAATCCTCATGATCTTGGATTAGGTAAGAGTTTCTTAGATGTGACATTTAAGGCACAAGCAAGCAAGGAAAGTAGACGGAAGAAAGTTCATCAAAGTTAAAAAAAATTGTGTATTAAAGGATACTATCAAGAAAGTTAAATACAATCTAAGGAATGGGAGAAAATATTTGCAAATTAGCTAATTAATAAGGGCGTAGTATCCAAAATATAAAAAGAACTCTTAAAACTCAAAACAAAATAACTAACAACTCAATATAAAAAAATGGGCAAAAGAAAGTGCAAATCAAACCACAATGAGATATCACTCTACACACAATAGGATGTATATAATAAAAAAAGATGAGCAATAACAAATGTTGAAGAGGACGTGGAGAAATCGGGACTCATATATTGCTGGTGGGAATGTAAAATGCTGTAACTGATTTGAAACAGTTTTGCAGTTCCTCAAAAAGTTAAACATAGACAGATATGATCTAGAAATTCCACTTATAGGTATATACTCAAGAGAATTAAAAATATATGTTCAGGCAAAAACTTGTACATGAATGTTCACAGCAATGTTTTTCGTAATAGCCGAAAAGTAGAAACAACCTCAATTTCTATCAACTGGTGAATGGATAATCAAAATGTGGTGTATCCATACCAGAGAGTATTATTCAACCATAAAAAGGAATGAAGTACTGATGCATACTACACATGGATAGACCTTAAAAACATTTTGGTAAGTGAAAGAAGCCGGATACAAAAGGCCACATATTGTGCGATTTATATGAAATGTCCAAGATAGGCAAATCCATAGAGATAGAAAGTAGATTATTGGTTGCTGGGGGCTTGGAAGAAGGAGGAATGCAGACTAGGGGCTAGGACAGGATTTCTTTCTGGGGTGTTGAATACATTCTGGAGTCAGAAAGTGGTGATAGCTGCACAACTTTATAATCCACTGAAAACCACTGAATTGTACACTTTAAAGGATGAATTTTATGGAATATGAATTATAACTAATTTTAAAAGAGGGAAAAAATGATGCTGAGGAAGTTAAAAAATGCATGGTACGAACAGGACAGCAAATAAGTGGATCATTCCAGAAAGACATACAAATATATATGGAAACAGTGTTTGTTAAAGGTTACATTACAAATCCATGGAGAAAAACATGTCTTCAATAACTTATGTTCAGAAAACTGACTTTTCATTTGGGAAAAAGGTAAAGTTAGAATCCTACCTCTCACTATATAAATAAATCCCAGTAGGATCTCAACATAAAAAATGAAACTATAAAGTATTAAAATCAAATTTAGAAAAATATTTGTATAGCTTGACTGCAGGGTTGACTGTCTTAGTTGAAAAAGTTAAAAGCTATAGTGAAAACAATTGTTGATCTCCTAAAAAGACATTGAAAAAGTGCGTAGTAATGAGCACCACACAATGCCGAGAGAAAATATCAGCAACTGACATATCAAAGTATTGCTGCCCCTAATTTAAAGTTGATGAAAAATAAAGAGAAAAAGGATGTGAAAAGCTGCTCATAGAGCAGAATCTGTAAGTGACCAGCAGAGCTGGGAGTTGGAAGCACGGAATTTTGTAGGCTGGAAAAAATATTGATGTAAATGAATGTTTCGGCTGCCTCTTCATCAAACATTGTTGTCTTTATGAGTCTGCCGACGTCCCCTCTGTCTAGGTATATCTTCCCAGCCACTTTCTCTCTAAGCTAGTCTTAACTTCCAGTAGCTCTGCCCAGGAAAGTTTTGCCTTATCATGATGGAAACCTTCTCACTTCCAGTTTCTGCTCGAGAGAATTTATTTACGGTAACGTACTGTCTTCCTTGCTGGGGCTTATACAATTAGGGTATGTACTGGATAGCTCAGGCTGGCATAACAAAATATCATAGGCAGGGTGGCTTACGTATTGGAAACTTACTTCCTCACAGTCTGGAGGCTAGAAGTCCAGGGTAAGGTCCTGCAGGGTAGGTTTCTGGTGAGAACTCTCCTGGCTTGCAGATGGCAGCCTTCTCGCTGTCCTTCCAGGGCCTTTGCTCAGTGTGTGCAGGTGGGGAGAGAACTAGCAAACACTCTGGTGTCTCTTATTATAAGGACGCTAATCCTATTGGATCAGAGCTCCGCTCTTATGACTTCATTTAACCTTAACTACATCCTTAGACGTCCCATCTCCAAATACAGCCACGCTGGGGGTGAAGGCTTCAACATATGAATTTTAGAAGGACATAAACTTTCAGTCCATAAGGGGTCTTCTGGGCTATTTCTGCTTCACATCTCCTGCACCTTTGCTGAGGCAATGAATACAGGATCCCTGTTTATATTGGGAGGGAGGAAAAAAGGAAATGAGGCACAAATATCTCAAAAATATTATCCTAACACATTTGGAATACCAAAGATATAAAACCTTTTTGAATATTCATCAATCAGAGGGATAGTTAATATATGACGATAAATTCATACTAGAGACTAGTATTACGAAGGTACTAAAAAGCATGAAGTATATTTATATGTATTGATCTGGAAGGATAGCCCCAATAATATATATATATATATATATATATATATAAGTGAAACAAGCAAATCATGACATGATGTATAGAGAGGGATCTCATTTTCATTGAAAATTAAATCAATACCTCTCTGTTGAGTTGCACTGGGGAAGCAGTGTTTGTGATGTGTGATGGAGACTATTAATTTCTCTTTTAAAGCATCTCTGTCCTTTGAATTATTACAATGAGCAGGTGTATCATTTGTAATTTAAATGAGTAAAATTTTCACAAAAGAATAGTGATTGAAGAATATTGTTCTCAGGAAAGACTGAGAGCTGGCTAAGACTGACACTGGCTTGTCACTCTGTTAGTCCTCACAGATGGCAACAACCCTGGTGGCCATCACCGCTGGGGCCTGCGCCTCAGCTTTCCTAATCCAGAAACTGGATCTCTTTTTTCTTTCCACATAAGTCTTGGGGCCTGACTACTAGCAAACCTGTAAACATGAATACATGACTAGAACACTGATTTATTGACAAGCAATGGGAGGAAAATGTCTCCAGTTACTAAGACACGTGTCAGATCTGGTATCGGGGTACTCAGAAATTATCATGAATATTAAAAATATATTATGGGGACTATTTCCGCCAAGTCATGAAGCCATCTTATGAATGACTCTGGCCCCACTATCACAGCTTTTAGCTTTCTGGCTATTTGGAAGACAGCTTGGCATGTGTAAGTGCTCAGGAAGGTGCTTTTGAATGGATGATGCTTCTCCCATCTCTCTCCCTCTTTCCCCTTTTCTCCCCTCCTTCTTTTTTTCCCTCTCTCCCTTCCCCCTGCGCCTTGCTCCCTTATCTTATTCCAGAAGATGTTTTGTGGCTTAGGTGTAGAGTTCACCTCTTTGGTGATCTTGGAACCCAGAACCTCCAAAATTGGTCTCCCTTGCACAGTCCTTGTGCTGGACAGATCTTGGCAAATGCCTACTCCTTGATTTTCTCTTTTTAGGGCTTTTGCAAAGCAATATCCTTCAATACAGGCATTAGTTTTTCATTTTTGAAGAAGAATTAGTACCTTTCCTTTACATACAACATTTTGCCCCATTCAAGTCTGTTCCCCCCCCCTTTTTTTTTTTTTGGTGAGGAAGATTTGCCCTGAGTTAATATCTGTTGCCAATCTTCCTCTTTTTGCTGGAGGAAGATTGTCCCTGGGCTAACATCTGTGCCAAACCTCCTCTATTTTTTCTATGTGGGATGTCACCACAGCATGGTGTGATGAGTGGTGTGTAGCTTCCTGCCCAGGATCTGAACCCAACACCACCAGGCCAGCCCCTGTTTTCTCTTTTTTGACTGGAGATCTATTCTGTATCATAAAACTTTCGTTGAAAGCTAATTTCCACATGGACTTACTTCAGTCTTACATTTGTTGCCTCCTGTGTGAGATTGGAGAGAGTGTCACGATAGCCTTCTGCATACTGACTTGATCAGAAATTTATAATAGCAGTCTCACGATCTGGTAGTCTGAGAAAACCTGTCTTACTTTAATTAATGTCCTAATTTTAGAGTAAAAAAGTACAGATAGTGCTTTAGCTATAGAAGGAAGATTAAGGGTAACTATAGCTTTGATAGACATCCTATCCAAGACAAAGAACAAATCAGGGAAATGTTTAGTTACCGAAACCAGTGGACACATGACAGAAATGGGTCGTTAATGTTCCAAAGAGTAGCTGCCTTTTAAGTTTCCTTTCTCTCTTCCCATGCTGCTAAGTTGACAGAGGAAAAGCAACAACAATCTTTTTTTTTTTTTTTTAACTAGGGAACGCAGTGGTCTCCTGTACTGTGCTATGAAATCTGAATAAGCTCAACCCCTAAAATATTTCTCTTTATATACTAAAGCACTTTTTTTAAAGCACCATCAATCTGAACGACAACTTTTTCTTAAAAACCTGAGCTGCTCAGCAGACACAAATAGGAATTTAGTCCTGCTAGGAATGAAATCGTCGGCTTACTTGTGGCAAGACTTTGACATACTAGTTCAGCCCTGTTTCCAAAGGACGGCAACATTACCTTTCAATGGCGACACGGCTCTGAAATAGCTGGAATGCTAAAGACTTACCCTGAGTGGAAGTTGGACTTCCTCTACTGTTCTTTGTTCTTAACCCTGCACCACATCCTCACCTCACTGCCAATGCTCTTGGGGCCTCATTTCATGGCAGCCCCTTTTTCATCTGAGCTAGTCTTTAAGATGCTGCTGGTTCCTATCTCTGAGTTCCTATGGGGATTCAGATCAGCAATCTTTCACTGCTATACCATATGATGTAGTAGTTACTAACCAGATGTGGCTATTTAAATTAAAATTAAATAGAATTAAAATTTATGCCTCAGCTGCATGAGGCACAATTGAAGTGCTCGTTGGCCCCACGTGGCTCGTGGCTGCCATATTGCCTAGTGCAGAGAACCTTCCATTATCGCAGAGAGTTCTACTGCACAGTGCCTCCATTCTGTGTCTTCTCTTGGATGGGGACAGTTGCCATTCTGCCACTTTTATAGCTGTGTCCCTGGGGTCTAGCTCAGTACTTTGCACATGGCGCACGTTTAAATGCATGAAATGATTGAATGAAAGAATGGTCGTTGCCATTAGCAATGCTCTTTCTTGGTCTCCTTGAAGCTTTTCATGAATTAATTCTTATTCCCACTTAATGTCTCAGTTTAGGTTGTACTTCCTCAGGGAATCTTGCCCTATCTGATCCCCCATACGGGGTTAGATACTCCTCTCGTAGCTTCGGACTTTATACTTTTACAGTGAGACTTTCAATACTTTAGTAGCTAACTGCTTGCTTTTTGGTCTCTCCTCTAAACAAGAAATTCCTTGAGGGTAGAACCCTTAACTTCTTTTCTCTGTTAACACCTTATCCTTAACTTTATGTCTCCACAACACAAGCAAGTGCCTGGAAGATAAACTGGGTAAGTGAAGAAATCTCTTTGCCCTTTAAGATTTGCTCGAGGCTACATAGAATGGAATCTGAAAGCGCTTAACTGCCTTTCAGAATCTTTCTTAGAAATATACAAAAACTATGCATATAGTTAAAGAGAAATAAAAGATGTGTACATAAAACCTGCTGTGACCTCAGGCTGTCCTTTGGTTCTCTTATCAGGTTAAGGCAGCAGGACTCAATCTAGATAAAACTGTGAACAGGAAGTAGTTACAAGCACTTCCTCCCAAGCCTCAGTGGAAATGTTGGCTACCTTCACTTTCTGTTATGTGCTCTCCATTCCCCAATACCCCATACCTGCTCTGTGACTAGTTAAAGACCAAGGGTATGAGTGAAAACGCAAAAAACCAGTTGATAAATAACTGAATATCGTGTAGACTTTTAAAAGTTATTTCCTAACTTGGTTTTAGAAAAAATAAACTTACCAAAGCAGTTTAACTAAAGATTTTATTGAGAGTTACTCTAAATTGGTGCTCCTCAAATGATAGAAGACAAATAAAAATCACCTGTAGCATTTGCTGAGTCTTGGGTGCTTGATTTCGTCCCCCCGAGATTTGGTTGAGTAGATGGGGGGTGGCGAGAGGGGCTGGGCGTTTGAGTTTCTGTCATTCAGCCCATATGTGCCCTGCAAAATCTCTCTGAAACTAGAGTTGATTTTCCTCCATCTTCTTTCATAGAAAAGGGATACTTTTCACTTCACATTTCTTATTATATGGTTCAGTAATTATGTGCAAGAAAAATCCAGATGTATAAATCAGATCAGATGAGGTAAAATTTTGGGGATTTCCAATTTTGGCCAGGCCAGCGACTCTTTGCTGCATGAAATCTCTTGATTTTTAACCTTCCCTGAAGCAGTTGCTTATCATGGCGGCAGTGTTCTAATCATTTGGATTTATAATCAGTAGGCTCTTAAAGAAAGCTTGTCCTATTTCTACTGTGCACACTGCTTCCTGTACCAGCCGCAAAAGCATCTTCAGTCTCATCATTCTTCTCTAAGGGTTTAATGAATAAATAGGGCTGCAACTACTTCAGACCTGGTTATTCACTCTGGGGAGCTTTTTTGCTTTTGTCTTCCTTCTTTTTTGCTCAAATCTCAGAACATTTTGGCTTTGGCCTTGATAAGAAAGGCTTATATACTTCCAGATCAGTTCCATTTCCCTGAAAATTTAAGGTTTGCATTGTTCACTCTCTCTTTCAGATTGCCACAAAAAGAGTCAAAGAATTGAGAGAAAATCCAAAGGAGAATCTTGTGGGTGGCTGTTTTCCACAGTGACTGAGTGAGAAAATTGCCTCGTTCCTGGATCAACAAGGGACGTTTGAGAGAATAGATCAGGGGAAAGACTGCCCAAGAGACAGCTAAGGTGTCAAGTCTTAAAATATAATTCACGAGAAATTATTTTCATTTCAAATGAGAAGGTCAATGCCCAGGGAAAAGACGTCATATTTAGTTTATTTCTTTCTCTAAAATAATCAGTATAACCTGGATCTCCATTTCTGTAAAGTATAAAAAGAATAAATCTTATCCAACTAATTTAGTTTCACTCATTCTAAACACAAAAT
This sequence comes from Equus asinus, assembly GCF_041296235.1. Classification (NCBI taxonomy): domain Eukaryota; kingdom Metazoa; phylum Chordata; class Mammalia; order Perissodactyla; family Equidae; genus Equus; species Equus asinus. The sequence continues at coordinate 26,941,078 of NC_091801.1, read as the reverse complement.
AAAACTGCAGATTTAGGAAGGATTTTGAATTATTTGAAAACTTCCATTTCCTAGGTCAATGCAGAAGCAAAGAACGGCCCAATGTATCTTTGAGGGAAAGAAAAACGTGAATATAAAATAGCACCTTACAGAAAGCTCCACATTTCAAGGCAGTCTCTTTGAGGCAGCCTAAATATTCCAGCCTCAGTGGCCCCACTAATCTAGTGCAAGAATACATCAAGAATTCAATTAAAATGTAAAGATTTATAATATCCGTTCCTCTACTGTGTAACACACATGCAAATACTATACAGAGTTTTTCTTCCTCTCTCCACTTGATTGACACCATGAGTTGCTCTAGTTGAGAAATTTTTACCTGACATCAAAAAACAACTAGGCTGCTAGCTATCATTCCTATATCATTTAACTCTGAGGGTTACTTTCTGTAATATGTTTTATAAGAGAATGACTAGGACTTCTGCTGTCAGCTTTGATAGAGTAGCTTGTTATCTATCAATCTATCAAACAGCCCTTGGGCTGCCCCAGTGGCGGAGCAGTTAAGCACACACATTCCACTTTGGTGGCCCAGGGTTTGCCGGTTCAGATCCCAGGTGTGGACAGGGCACCGCTTGTCAAGCCATGCTGTGGTAGGCGTCCCACATATAAAGCAGAGGAAGATGGGCATGGATGTTAGCTCAGGGCCAGCCTTCCTCAACAAAAAGAAGAGGATTGGCAGCAGTTAGCTCAGGTCTAGTCTTCCTAAAAAAAAAAAAAAAAAAAAAAAAACCACCACCAACAAAAAGCCCTATCAACCCTATCACCAAGAAAAACCATAAATGCTGAATAAAGTGTAAATTAAAAAAAATACACAGTTGTTTGAAGGCATCAAAGGGCAATCAAGGAAACCAGGCCTTGTGGGATCACATCAAGGAGATGTGTTGAGATGATACTTTGCTCTGCTTTTCCCTTTGAGACAATCACTGATTCTTAAGCAGCACAGATCACAGCGGCTGAGCAGAAAGTGGTTCACTTTTGGTAGTCTCAGAGGCCTTTGAAGAAAATAAAGAGAGTTCAGAATCATAAAGGCTGACAAGATTTGAAAGACTGAGATCCTGAATGAAAGTGAATCTCAGAGAAGTTGCTTTTCCCCTTGGACCATTCACCAGTTCCTACATTGAATGGTGCAGGGGCCAGAAATGAAGGGGAAAGCAGCCTCTAAGAGGCACAGCACAAAGCAGCCCTTTCAGTAGTCTTACGGGGCTAATGATGCAAAGGTTGGAGTTTATGTTTTGCTAAGAAGGAGGGTATCTAATAATCACTCCAGGCTATCCTTAGATATCCTTGAGAAGATACAATCTGGGATTAAAGGAAAACCAAAATGAATAAAACCAGACAAAGAATAGAATCTATCTTGAATCATCTCAACCCATTGATTGATTCGTGATCTCTCCCTCTCAACCACCTAATAGAAGACAATTAAATTCTCCCTGTAGAAAAAGAATGTCATCCAGAGTCCCTGAAATTTTTCATAGATAATGTCCAGCATTCAAGCAAAAATTATAATGCATGTCAGGAGACGTCCAAAAGACCAAAACCAAGACAAAAAGCCCACTAAGATCTACTAGTGAGGTAGATGTTGAAGTTTTAGGATCTAGATTTGATAGTAACACTGACAAATATATTCAAATGATAAGTGATAGGATGGAGAATTTAGCCAGAGAATAAGGATCTATAAAAAAAGCCAAATGATAATTTTATATTTGAAAAGCATATTAACAAAAATGAAGAATCCATCAGATGAGTTTAAGAGCAAATTTGACCCAGCAGAAGAGATATTTGGTGAAGCAGATGCTAGGTCAGAAGAAAATATCCAAACTAAAGAACATGTGGAAAGACAATAAAAAACACAGAATGTAAGAGACATATGTGACATAGGTACAAGATCTAAAATGTGTATAATTGGAGAAAAGAAGAGGACAAGAGCAACATTTGAAGAAATAGTAAAGATTTCCAAAACGTGAAAGATTCAAACCACTGATTCAATAAGTTCTATGAAGCCCATCAAGAAGCTCAACCAAAGAAATCCGCATACACATATCATGGTAAAACTGCCAAAGATGAAAGAAAAAGAGAAAGTATTTCAATTGGGCAGAGGAAAAGATCCAGCACCTGCAAATGAGTAACAATAAGACCAAGAGCTGATTTTCCGACAGAAGTAAAGGAAGACAGAAGACAAGGAAATAGTATTGCTAGAAAGCTGAAGGAAAATAACCGCTAATCTCAAATTCTGTGCTGAGTCAAAAGACTTTTTAAAAATAGGGATAAAATAAAGACATTTTTGATAAACAAAAAAAGAGAATTTATTACTATTAAACCTTCACTAAAAGAAATACTAAAATACTTCTTTATTCAGATAGGAGATGAAAAATAAAGATAAATGAAAACATAAATATATCATAAATCTAAGTGAATATTGACTATTTAAGACAATGATAATGTACTGTAAGGTTTAAAAATATTTAGAATTAAGATACATGTCAAGAATAATAAAATATTGGTAAGGAAGGTAAATAGAATTGAAGGGTATGTTTGTCTTTGCATTGTCTGAGAAGTGGTAAAAGTTCTAGTTTTAATATGTGTGTGTACACTAATAAAGAAAAAATGTGAAAAAATTACTTGATTAACCCAAGGCAAGACAGGAGAGAAAGAGGAAAAAAAAATTGATGGCACAAATGGAAATAAAATAGTAAGAAGAATTCCAATATGTTAGCAATAAAATTTTATTGGATTAATACCCTGATTAAAAGACAAATATCATCACATTGGATAAAAACACAAAACCCAGCTATACGCTGCTTATGACATAAATATAAGAACACAGCACAGTTGAAAGTAAAAGGAAAGTTAAATCACAGAAATGCTAGCCAACAGAAAGCTGTCATAACTACACTAATAACAGGCAAAGTAGCGTTTAATGAAAGAAACATTGCTAGAGATAAACAAGGGAATTCCAAAATGAAAAAAGGGCTAATCTATTAGAAAGATATAACATTTCTAAATTAGTAGGCTTCTTTGAGTTTAAATATATATAAAGAAAGTCCAACAGAACTACAAGCAAAAATAAACAAAGTCTACAATCATAATGGAAGGTTCTAACATATCTTTCTCAGTTATAAATTTCAAAAAGTGCATACAAATTGATAAGAATATAGAGGATTTGAATAACGCAAGTAACAAAACTGACCTACATGACATATGTAGAATATTATGCCTCAGATTTATTAATACACTATATTTCCAAGTACATAGGGAATTCTTATCAATAAAGGGCCATAAGGCAAGTTTCAACAAACTCCATAAAATTGGAATTTTTATCCTCTGGCCACATTAGATATAAGCCGGAATAATTAAAAAAATCCTAGGAAATCCCTAAATACTTATATATTAAGCAATCTCCCTGTAAATAACCCATGGCTTCAAAAAGAAACTGCAATAGAAATTAGGACATATTTTGAACTGAATGATAATAAAATATGGTATATCAAATCCTGTGGGCTCCAGACACAGCTGTGGTTAAGGAAATAATTATAATCTTTAACTCCTAAGTTAGAAGAGAAGACTGAAAAACAAGGATATAAGCATCCAACTCAAGAAGTTAGAAAACGAATTTGTATTGAAGCAGGTAGATGGAAAGAAACAGTAAAGAAAAGGGAGGAAACGATGGAGCAAAACATTATATATAATAGGAAAATTCAACAAAGCCGAAAGCTGTTTTTTGAAAATATGAACAAAATTGATAAATTCCTGCTATTACCGATTTAAAAAGTACAAAGTCACGAATTACCAATGTTAGAAATTAAAAATAAAAAAGGAAACCCACTGGATATCACTCCAGATGCTGCAGGAATTAAAAATATGAAAGGAGGAAATTACGGACAACTTCGTGCCAACAAATTTGGAAATTTAGAAGAGAGGAACAAATTTCTTGAAACAAAACTTGTCAAAATAACAAAAAGAAACAAAATTTAAATAATTCTATTTTTACAAAAGAATTTAATTAGTAAGTTAAAGTCTTCCTACCAAAAAAACCAGAACAACAGCGACAACAAAAACCATTGCAGGCCCAAATAGCTTCATTAGTAAAATGTTTCAAACATTTAAGAATAAAATAATATTGTTTTATACATACTCTTTGAGAAACTAGAAACAGAGAAAAGGCTTTGCAACTTGTTTTATGAAGCCAGTCTTACCTTGGCACCAAAACTTAAGGACATTATAAGAAAGTAAAATTATAGATCAATCTCTCCCATAAATATGGATACAATATTCATAAACAAAATAGCCAATTTAACTATAGATAGAGAAGATAATTCATCAAGAGAAAGTTGGAATTATTCATAAAAGCTTGGTTTTGCCTTTGAAAATCACTTAATATAATCTACTATATTGTTGGGATAAAGGAGAAAAAAACCAAATAACCATTTCAGTTGTTTCACAAAAAACATTAGATACAATTTAACATCTGTTTATAACGAACGCTTCCAGCAACATAGGACAAGAAAAGAACTGCCTTAATGTGATAAAGGATTATTTGCAAAAAATACACGTAGAAAATATCATGCTTAATGGTTTTAGGTCAAAAATATTTCCTTCAAGATCAGGACTAAAGTTTTAACCAATGCAATAAGGCAGAAAAAAGTTAAAAGCTATTAAGATCTGAAAGGAAGGAATAAAACTATTATTTTTCTCAGAAGGCATGATTATGTACATAGAAAATGCATTTAAAATCTACAGATAACTGATAGAATTAATAGGTAAATTTATCATGGACTATAAGTTCAATAAACAAAAACCAATGGTATTTCTATATACTCTCAACATAAAATAAAATTTCAAACATGTATACCATTTATAATAACATCAAAATAAAAATACTTGAAATAAATCTGGTGAGAGACTAAATTACTCTAAACATTCTGCAGGACAGTTTGGTGCTGTCTGCTAAAGTTCACATTGCATACACACCCTTACACCCAGGAGTCTACTCTTATGTAAGTACGCCACCAAAATGTGTGCAGAAGGATGCACATAGCATTGTAATTTGTGATGGACTTGTGAGCTCCAAATGCACTTATTTCCCTGGGCTATACCAGGGTCAGAAAAGAATGCATCAATCTAAAATCTTACTAAATTGGATAATTGGGCTTGGGAAGTGAAGATGGATGAAAAAGTAGTAGTGTTTCTTGTTTCTCTGTCCTTGAAGATGAATGCTGTTTGCCTAGAAACAGAAAGGAAAATCAATCCGAAATACAGCTTGTATTCCAAGATATGGAAATCAACATTGAGGGGAAAAATCTGTTCTTTAGTTTTCAGTAATTTGGTATCTTTTGTATTTTATACTCTTTTTAATCTTCAAGCTCTTGAACTTGCAAGTCATCTGTTTAAGCAATATGCTCTTTTTTTTCTTTCATTTTCTTTGCTGCTGCAAAGATCATGTTTAGACCTAAGGGTGCGTGGTCCGTGGAAAGTCTCAGTATGAGTACAATATCGAATACCTTTATATGAATGTAGCAGAAATAAGATAGGCAGCAAATATTCTGTTAAAAAAAAAGAGATGTAGTGCCCTGTAAAAATTAATCAGATAAATTTCATAGAGACTAAAATGTGAAGTAAAAACATTTGGCATTTATTGACAATTTCTCAGTTCTTTTGTGCCACAAATGAAGTCTTTGCAAAAGTCATAACATCTCGAATTTCCAGTTTAGAAAGTTGTTTTTCTCATTGTGATAGGTAAGCACAATATCCTATTAGTGTGACTGTTACTCTATATGAATATTTTAACAGTGGGATGCTGGGTGGGAAGCTTATTGTAAGGGCATTATTATTGTTGTTGTTGTTGTTGTTGCTCCTACTGCTGCTGTGATCATTATTATTCGTTTTCTACAGACAAATCATGGTTTTCCTGGCCTCGGAGAGAAAGTTATGGTTGCACTCTGCTTGAATTCTTTCCCAGACAAAGAGAGAGAGCAATGATTAAATGAGCACATCTAGGTCACATTATCTGAGTTACTCTATAACCCTCTCCTGCTGCCTGGAGAGTCGTTTAGGCTGCATTCATATGGGGCTGAGGAGAGATGAGATGCAATGAGGATTCGTCCCATTCCATCTGCCCTTGACTGTTGATGGAAACGCAGCCCTTGGCCTGCTTAATGAGTTTCAGCTAATGAGACGTTTTGTTGTCTGATTGACTAAATGTCAGAAAAAATCTTTAGCTATCTTTATTTAACTTTAGATATCAGCTTATCTGGATATTATTATTCAAAAGAATAACATAATAGCTTATATGTTTTCAGCTCATAATGCATTTTTATGAACATGATGTCATTAGACTGTGAGATTCTTGAGAGGAGAGATCATAACTTGTACATCTTTGGTTTCCCAATATCTAGTACAGTTTCCTTTTCTTCCTAAAAAGAAACACTATCCTGGATTTCTAATACTATAGTTTTACCTGTTTTTGAAGCTTACGCAATTGGAATCATATGATATATACTCATTTTGGTCTAGTTTTTGTCACTCAATAACACATTTTTGAGATTCATCCATGTTGTTTCCTTTACCAAGAATTTATTCATTTCTATGACGGTGAAGTCTTCTGTTGTGTGAATGTATAAACACTTACATATGCACTATACTGATGAGGGACATTTTGATCATTAGCCGTTGTGAATCACGATGCCATGAGCATTTCTCTTGGTGTACATGTGGACAAATTTTTGTTGGGTGTGTACCTAGGCAACAGGAATTGTTGTATCATGGGTTATGTTTATGTTCAAATCTTGAAGATGGTGCCACGCATTTCCAAAGGTAGGACACCAGTTTATGTTCCACAAGCAGAAAATTAGAGTTCCTTTTGCTCCTTATCTTTGATAACCCTTGGCATTGTCAGACCTTTTAACTTTAGCTCTTCTGAGAAGCATGTAGAAGTGTCTCATAGACGTTTTCATCCGCATTTCCCTGATGACTAACGAGGCTGAGCATCTTTTCATATGTTTATTGGCATTTGGATATCCTCTTTTGTGAAGTGCCTGTTCAAGTCTCTACCTTATTTTTTTCTATTAAGTTTCTGGTTTTTTTCTAATTGATGTGTCATTATAAATATATTTTGGATATTAGCCCTTGTTGGTTATATGTATTGCAAATAACTCCTCCCATTCTGTAGCCTTCTTTCCCACTCTCAGAAAAGTATTTTTGATGACTGATGTTCTTAATCTTAATGCAGTCCAGTTTGTCAACCATTTCCTTTATGGTTAGTGCTTCATGTGTTTTTCAAGAAGAAATTCTTTCCTACTGCAAGTCATGAAGATGTTCTCCTGAATTGGAATAAAGAAACTTTGTTGCTTTTACCTTGCACAGTTGTATCTGTAATCTACCCAGGATTAGTATTTCTATTATGGTTTAAGGTAGAGGTAGTTTTGCATTCTTTTTCTGTATGGTTATCTAGTTGACTCAGCATCATTGAATAAAAATATCATTCTTCCCTCATCATTCTTTATGTATCAAGATCAAGTGTCTATGCACCAGTGAATGTGTTTCTGCATTTTCTGTTCTGTTGTATTGCTCTCTTTTTCTGTCCTTGCACTGATAGCACCAGTCACAATTACTATAGCTTTATAATACATATATGTCTTGACATGCCAAGAGCGCATCCTCCTACCTTGTTCCTTTTGTTTGAGTTTGTCGTGTCTATTACTGTTCATTATCTTTTCCATATGTATTCTACGACTAGGTTCTCAATTTTGACAACGTATCTGCCAGGATTTTGATTGGAATTCCTTTAAATCTATGGATCAATTTGGGGAGAATTGAAATTCCCAAAAACACTAAGTTTTCTGAATTATAGATATAATACGCCCCTACATTTATTTGTGTCTTCCATATCTAACTTTTTTACAGTTTTCTGTGTAGAGATCTTATATATTTTTGTTAGGTTTATTCCTAAATATTGATATTTTTGGTGCTATTGTAAATAGTATCTTTTAAAATGTTCTCTTCTTTCACTGCTTGTTGCTGATATTCAGAAATACATTGATTTTGTATATTGATCAGTGTCCAGCAATCTTGCTAAACTTATTCATTAATTCTGTAACTTACCTGAAGACTCTTTCAGATTTTCTATGTGCAAAGTCATGTCATCTGTAAACAGTGACAATTTTTTCTTCTTTTCCAATCTTCACATTTTTTAAATTTATATTTATTGATGGATTGTAATGGCCAGTACCAAAAATAAAATGTTGAATAGAAGTAGTGATAGCAGGCAACTCTATTTTATTCTTCTCTTTAAAGGGAATGCTTATAATGTTTCACCATTTAGTGTCAAGTAGGATTTTTATAGACTTTTTTTTATTAGTAGTTAACTACTAAAAACTCATTGTAAGAGTTTTTATTATTAATAGATGTTGAACTTTATCAAATGCTTTTTCTGCAACTATTGAGATACTCATATGATTTTTTCTTCATTTTTCTCAGTGTGCTGATTTCTTTGACTTTTTAAACCTTAAAAAACCTTGCGTCTTTGTAGTAACAGGTTTGATCATGATGTATTATCTTCTTAATTAACTTGGATTCAGTTTGCTAATATTTTATTTAGTAATTTTTCATCTTTAGTCACGAGTGACATTGATTTATAATTTTTCTTTTTTATAATGTTCTTGTCAGGGTTTAAACATATGCAGTGTGCTGGGGATAATTGCTCTTTTTTTTTTCCCTATTACTTAGAAGACTGTGTAAGATTGACTATAATTACTTCTTTAAATCTTTGGTATAATTCACTGGTGACGACACCTCATCCAGGACTTTTCTTTGTGCAAAATTTTAAATCACAGATTCTTTTTCTTCAGAACAATTCGGATATTCTGTTCTTTTTCTGTTTAGTTTTTGTAAATTGTCCTTTTACATGAAGTAAATCCCATTTGATGTAAATTTTCAAATACATTAGAATACATTTGTTCATGAAATCCACTTTCTATCTTTTATAATGCCTGTGCTTATGTCCTCGTTTTCAGTGCTGATATTTAATTGTTGGTACCTTTTCTCCTTTTTCAGTGATATGCTTATCAGGGATTTATTAATTGTATTATTCTTTTAAAGAACTAACTTTTGTCTTTGTCAATCTTTTTAATTTTATGTGTTTTTTTAAATCATATTTGTTTCAGTTCTTTTCTTTATTATCTCACTTATTCTCATTTCCTTGGCTTTAATTTGCTGTTATTTTTCTAATTTCTAAAGTTAGATCATTGATTTTCAGTCTTTCTTCTTTTCTAATACACATTTTTAAGGGAATAAATTTCCCTCAAAGCACGGTATATCTACAGCTCACACTTTCCTGATGGCATACTTTTATTATCATTCAGCTCAAAATATTTTCTAATAACTGTTGTGGTTTCTTTCTTGATTCAAGGGATATTCTGAAGCGTATTTCCCAATTTCAAACATATGCTGATTTTCTAGTTCTTATTTTGTTGCTGACTTTTCATCAAATTGCACTGTGGTCAGAAAACATATACCTTGTATGGCTTCAATCAATTAAAATTTGTTACTATTTCCTTTATGGTCCAGTGTATGGTCACTTTTTAAATGAGAGATTCAAAATCATGTGTATTCTGCAATTCTTGGGTGTAGCATTCTACATATGCCAATTTGTTAATTGTTCATTTTAAATTCTTTATATCCTTACTAATTTTTTGTCTGCTGGTGCTGGTAGTGAGAAATATGTTAATATGAAACATGTTAAAACCTCCAACTATGATTTTCTTAGAGTTTCTTGTTTATTCAATTCATTTAATCATTCATTTAACAAACAACTATTTTAGATCCATCAAATTTTAGAAAATATAGACTATAAATATTATTGATATCTTTATTAATTAAGGAGAGTAGTTCTACTTTTATATGTTTCAAGGCAATGTTATTTGTTGTATACAAATTTAGAATTATTATATATTCCTATTGAAATAAACCTTTTATCTAATGAAATGTTCATCTTTATCTTTATTAAATGCTTCTTACCTTAAAGTCTACCTTGTCTGATATTAATATAGCTACACAATCTTTCTTTTGACTAGTGTTTGTATTCTATATATTTTTTCATTCTTTTACTTTTATCTTTTTTTGAGAGCTTATTTTAAATGTGTTTTCCAAAAGCCATAATACAAAATACAAAAATAATCCAGTCTAAAGAGCTCTATGTTTTAATTGGATTACTGAGGACATTTTGCATTTAATGTAAATGCATCTATAGTTCATCATCCACAGTTTATCAACAAATGCAAAATTTAAAAATATAATAGAAAAAACAGAGTGAGCCAAGAGAATACATTAAAAAGTTCTCTTCATAAAGAGTTTCCCACACAAAAAAAGAATTAAAGGAGTTTATCACCAACAAACCAGTTTTACAAGAAATGCTAAAGGGAGTTATTTAAGTGGGAAAGAGAAGACCACAAATAGGAATAAGAAAATTATATTTTTTAAAAAAGCAATAAAACCACTGGTAAAGGCAAAAATACAGTAAAGGTAGCAGATCAATCACCTATGAAGATAATATGAAGGTCAAAAGACAAAAGTACTAAAATTACCCATTTCGATCATAAGAAGGTAATGGATAGACACACGAAGAAGTTAGATATGATATCAAAAACGTAAAATGTGGGAGGTGAGGAGTAAAAGAGTAGAGTTTTTAGAAAGAGATCAAACTAAAGAGACCATCAACTCAGTATAGATTGCTATATATGTATGTTATTATATATAAACCTCATGGTGATCACAAACCAGAAACCTATAATAAATACACAAAAACTTAAGAGAAATAAACCCAAATAGAATACTAGAGAAAGTCATCAAACCACAAGGGAAGAGAGCAGGAAAAGAAGAAAGGAACAGAGAAGAGCTACTAAAACACTCCTCAAAAAAGTAACAAAATGGCAGTAAGTACATACTTATCATTAGCTACTATAAATGTCAAAACACTAAATGCTCCGATCAAAAGGCATAGGGTGGCCGACTGGATTACAAAAACAAGACCCATATATGTGCTGCATACAAGAGACACACTTCAGAACTAAAGACACAAACTGAAAGTGAAGGGATGGAAATAGATACTCCATGCAAATGTCAAAGAAAAGAAAGCTTGAGTAGCAATAGTTACATGAGACAAAATAGGCTTTAAAATAAGAACGGTAACAAGAGATGAGGGTGCTACCTAATAACAAAGGGAACAATCCAGTAAGAGGATATAACACTTGTAAATATCTATGCACACAACATAGGAACACCTAAATATATAAAGTAATTATTAACAGACATAAGATAAATAGACAGTAAGACAATAATAGTAGGGACTTTAACACTTCACTTACACCAATGGCTAGATCATCCAAACAGAAGATCAACAACGAAATATTGTCCTTGAACCACACATTAGACTAGATGAACTTAGTAGATATACACAGAACATTCCATCCAAAAACCTCAGGGTACACATTCTTCTCAAATGCACACACAACATTATCCAGGATGGATCACATATTAGGTCACAAAGCAAGCTTCAATAAATTTAAGAAGATTGAAATAATACCAAGAATCTTTTTTGACCACAAAGATATGAAACTATAAATCAACTGCAGGAAGAAAATCAGAAAAGCCACAAATATGTGGAGATTAAACAAAATGCTACTGAGCAATGATTAGCTCAATGAAGAAATCAAAAAATATCTGGAGACAAATGAAAATGAAAATACAACATGCCAAAATTGATGGGATACAGCAAAAGCGGATCTAAGAGGGAAGTGTATATGGCCTGCTTCAACAAACAAGAAAAATCTCAAATAAACAATCTAACAGTGCAGCTAAAGAACCGGAAAAAGAAGAACAAACAAAGCCCAAAATCAGTAGAAGGAAGGAAACAATAAAAATCAGAGCAGAAATAAATTAAATAGAGGCTAAAAATATAATAGAAAAAATCAATGAAATCAAGAGCCGGTTCTATGAAAAGATAAATAAAACTGACAAGTCTTTAGCTACAAAAAAATGAAAGAAGGCTCACAAAAATGAAATCAGAAATGAAAGAAGAGAAATTACAGTGGACACTTCAGAAATACAAATAATTACAAGAGAATTCTATGAAAATATATATACCAACAAACTGGATGATCTGAAAGAAATGGATAAATTCTTAGAATAATACAACCTTTCAAAACTGAATCAAGAAGAAATAGAGAATTGGAATCGATCAATCACTAATAAGGAGATCAAAACAGTAATCAAAAACCTCACAAAAAACAAAAGTCCAGGACCAGTTGGCTTCCCTGGTGAATTCTATCAAGCATTCAAGAAGACTTAATACCTATCCTTCTCAAACTCTTCCAAAACATTGAAGAGGAGGAGGAGCTTCCTAACTCCTTCTATGAAGCTAACATTACCCTGATACCAAAACTAGACAAGGACAACACAAAAAAGAAAGTTACAGGCCAGTATCACTGATGAATGTTGATGCAAAAATTCTCAACAAAACACTAGCAAATCAAATACAACAATACATTAAACATGATCAAGTGGGATTTATTCCAAGGATGGAGGGATGGTTCAATATCCACAAATCAATCGACGTGATATGCCATACTAACAAATTGAAGAATAAAAATCACATGATCATCTCAATAGATGCAGAGAAAGCATTCGACAAGATACAGTATCAATTTATGATAAAAACTGAGTAAAACAGGTATAGAAGGGAAGTACCTCTACACAATAAAGGCCATATATGACAAACCCACAGCTAGTATCACTCTCAATGGAGAGAAAATGAAAGCTATCCCTCTAAGAACAGGAACCAGACAAGGATGCCCCACTTTCACTACTCTGATTTAACATAGTATTAGAAGTCTTGGCCAGAGGAATCAGGCAAGTAAAAGAAATAAAAGGGATCCAAATTGGAAAGGAAGAAGTGAAACTGTCACTATTTGCAGGTGACATGATTTTCTATATAGAAAACCCTAAAGAATCCACTAAAAAACTTCTGGAAATAATAAATGAATATGGTCAAGTTGCAGGATACAAAATCAACTTACAAAAATCAATTGCTTTTCTATACACTAAGAACGAAGTTGCAGAAAGAGAAATTAAGAATACAATCTCATTTACAATTGTAACAAAAAGAATAAAATATTGGGAAATATACTTAACTAAAGAGGTGAAAGATCTGTACCCTGAAAACTATAAACAATTGTTGAAAGAAAGTGAGGAAGACACAAAGAAATGGAAAGATATTCCATGCCCTTGGGTTGGAAAAATTAACATAATTAAAATGTCCATACTTCCTAAAGCAATCTTCAGATTCAATGCAATCTCTATCAAAGCTCCAACAAATTTTTCACAGAAATAGAACAAAGAATCCTAAAATTTATATGGAACAACAAAAGACCCCAAATAGCCAAAGGAATTCTGAGAAAAAAGAACAAAGCTGGAGGTGTCACACTCCCTGATTTCAAAATATACTACAAAGCTATAGTAACAAAAACAGCATAGTGCTGGCACAAAAACAGACACACAGATCAATGGAACAGAATCGACAGAACAAAAATAATCCCACACATCTATGGACAGCTAATATTCGACTAGGGAGCCAAGAGCATACAATGGAGAAGGGAGAGTCTCTTCAATAAATGGTGTTGGGAAAACTGGACAGCCACCTGCAAAAGAATGAAAGTAGACCATTATCTTACACCATACACAAAAATAAACTCAAAATGGATTAAAGAGATTAAAGACTTGAATGTAAGACCTGAAATCATGAAACTTCTAGAAGTAAACATAGGCAGTACCTTCTTTGACATCCGTCTTAGCAACATATTTTCAAGTACCACGTCTGCTGGGCAAGGGAAACAATAGAAAAAATAAACAAATGGTATTACATCAAACTGAAAAGCTTCTGCACAGCAAAGGAAACCATCAACAAAACAAAAAGACAATCTAACAATTGGATGAAGATATTTGTAAACCATATATTTGATAGGGGTTAATATTCAAAATATACAAAGATCACATAAATCTCAACAACAAGTAAACTAACAATCCAATTAAAAATTGGGCAAAAGATCTGAACAGATATTTCTCTAAAGGAGATATACATATGGCCAACAGGCACATGAAAAGATGTTCGACATCACTAGCTATCAGAGAAATGCAAATCATAACTAGAGTGAGACATCACCTCACTCCCATCAGAAGGGCTATAATTAACAAGACAGGAAACAACAAGTGTTGGAGACGATGTGGCGAAAAGGGAACTCTCATACGGTGCTGGTGGGAACGTAAACTAGTGCAGCCACTATGGAAAACAGTATGGAGATTCCTCAAAAAATTAAGAATAGAACTGCCACATGATCCAGCTGTTCCACAGCTGGGTATTTATCCAAATAACATGAAAACATGGGTGCATAAACATACATGCACCCCTATGTTCATTGCAGCATTATTCACAATAGCCAAGACTTGGAAGCAACCTAGCTGCCCATCAAGGGACGAATGAATAAAGAAGATGTGGTATATGTACACAGAGGACTACTACTCAGCCATAAGAAATGATGAAACCTGGCCATTTGTGACAACATGGATGGACTTTGAGGGTATTATACTAAGTGAAATAAGTCAGAGGGAGAAAGTCAAATGCTGTATGATCTCACTCATAAGTATAAGATAAAATCAACGACAAAAAAATCATAGAAACAGAGATTGGGTTGGTGGTTACAAGAGGAGAAGGGGGGAGGATGAAAAGATAACTAGGCACACGTGGTGGTGATGAATTGTAATTAGTCTTTGGATGGTGAACATGATGTGATCTATACAGAAATCCCAATATGATGATGTACACTTGAAATTTATTTAATGTTATAAACCAATGTTACCACAATAAAACAAACTTACTCTCGAAAAAGGGAAGTCTTGGAAAAAATGATGATTATGAAGAGGCAAGACAGCATTAAAAGCTGAAAAAAGATAAAACCAAGAAAAAGTGATAGGAGGAAGCAAAATTCTTCCAAAAATGATAGAATAAGGCCTCTGCCTGTTCTGGTACAGAGCAATAAGCAGATTAGGCTGGAGGTGTGGGAATACGTGATGGAGAAAGATAATTGTTAGGCTAAGAAGTTATATCCATTTAAGAAAGACAGCGTAGAAACAGTGAAAATACTTGACAAAGTTGTTTTACCTTTTTTTAAAAAAAAAATGATCAAAATTCTAGCACATCATTACACCTCAAAGTTTTTAAAAGTAAACTTTCCAGTATAACATACAAATAATGTTTGTTTTTATTTTATTTAAAAATGAAGTCCCTGGGGCTGGCCAAGTGGCATAGTGGTGAAGTTCACGCACTCCACTTTGGTGGCCCAGGGTTCCCAAGTTTGGATCCTCGGTGCAGACCTACACACCACTTGTCAAGCCATGCTCTGGTGGCGTCCCACATATAAAAAATGGAGGAAGATAGCACAGATGTTAGCTAAGTGACAATCTCCCTCATCAAAAAAAAAAATAATAAAAATAAAATAAAAGTCTTAAAATCTGTTTACTCTTTGAATTACTGGCCAATAAACCATTTTTTAAGTTACTTACAAATTATTTCAATAGATCACAATTTTATAATACCATGAAAGAGTAATTGTAACTGTAAAATCACTATCCTACCCTGTTTATTTTGCTTACTCTCTTTTCTTTTTAAATTTAATGTAGTCATCTTTTTTTACATTTTTATAGCTCTCACTTTTGATGTTAAATTTTTGAATTATTTTTCATTATTTAAATTCTATTTGTAAATTACAAATGAATAACATTTACTAAGCAGTTACTGTGTACAGATAGTAGTGTAATAAAATCAATTTTATGGCCATCCCTAAAGTTATCCATCCCAGCCAACTCACAGCCTTTACTCCTTGTCCATTACTAACCACTTTATACCTTTATAGAGTCCATAGGCTTTCTTCAAGGAAGTGTGTTCTACTTAGAATGTTTCTCTCTTGCTCTTGTCATTGCCAGTTGGGTGATACTATGGTCGGGATAGAATCTGAGAGTTGGGAGGACAAGGTAGAGATACAGACAAGGATGCTGCCAGCCTGAGTTCAGGATGAGCCTGGGACTGAAGAACAGAGATGGTTACTCAATCTGCTGTAGGACACTTTCCCTGCAAGGATCCCTGCATCATTTAATCTGCATGATGACCCTCTGAGAACAATGATTATTTTTATCACCCTTGTTTTACAAATGAAAAAACTGATACTCAAAGACAAAAAATTACTGGCCCAAGATAATGCAGCTGGTGAGAGGGAGAGCGAGCAACCCATCTCCAGAGTCTGTTCTCTTACCGAATATACCATGCTGCCTCTTTGAAAAAATCTAGGGCTCCAAACACAACAGATGACAGGGAGGGATTCATGGCGTGTGACCAGTGCCGTCACTGAGGACCCCATGCTCAGAAGGCAGCCCCATGGTTGAGGTTTAATGCTCTGCAGTCACCATCTTGAAATTCTTAACAATTTTATCTTTGCGTTTGTGTTTTGTAAGTTAAGACTGATGGGATAATGGAGCATGCTCTGGAGACTTGGAACCTCTGTGTCTCTGTGGGATGGGTTCTCTGCCACCGGCTCCCCTGGCCCTGCCCAGTGGGGCCTGCTGCCCTCCTCACCAGATGGGGGAACCCACACAGGGAGGATGGAGCAAGACCTGTGCTCTGAGTCATGGGGTGGGCTCTACACCTGCCAGCGTCTATATACACCTTGTGGGTACCACCTGCCCAATCAACACGACATTAAATAGCAAAGAAAAAAACACCATGACAAGTGAAGAGACACTACTGGAGAAAAGTCTCTTTCCCCTTCTGTCCTGCTTTTTGAATGAGGGGCCTCACATTTTCATTTTGCTCTGGGCCTATAAATTACACAGCCAGCCTTGGTAAATGTTATTTGATGGGTTGTTTGTTGAGATCACGGGTCATTTTCTTTATCTTTTATATCTTAAGCATCATTTAAATACATTTTTCTATTTAGTATTCGAAATACACAGTACTTTCATAGCTCCTACATACAATGTACACTTTACTGTGAGTGTTTACTGTTTACTGAGCACTGCTGCATGTGTTGATTCTCTTCTGCCTCCTGGGTCCGAGAGTGGGATGGGGGAAAGAGCATCATCTTTCCTCTGCAGAGAAATAAGTGGGTGACTCAGGGTATCACCCTGAATAAGTGGCTGAACTGGGGCTTGAGCATAGGTGTTCTAGCTACAAGAACGAGAATAACAAAAACAAGAAGTTTTCTTTCCGTTGAGCCATAACTCACTTTTAAGAAGGCATCTTTTTGGCTATCACACAGGAATTTTTCATGTCCTAGATTGGCCATGGGATTTCCACATTGCTTCTATAGGACAGCTACTTATTAAGTACAAGCTTTACTAACATGTTTTATTCACGCAGCATTTTGGTGCCAGTTTTACAATGTTTACAGCCACGAGCTAGAGGCAAGTAGCTGAAAGTGGGTAATTAGGACTGTACTGGGAGTTTTGGAAGTGGGTGGTATGTCCTCAAAGTCTGAACATCTGCTTGCTCTACTCAGTGAGCAATACATGACTAAGGCATTGCTGACACCGGTTACCAAAAATATGTTCCAAAGCTTCAGTTTATGTGGTTTTTGTTTTTAAAAGGACCAATGATAAAAACATAAAAATAATCTAAAATATGACTAGGTCACATGATTTGGCTTCCCCTTGTCAATTCATCCATCTTAGTATTCCATACAGCATATCAAAATGTTTGTTTAGTGGCTGGTTTGCAATAACTGCCAGGTCTGTAGTCCCCCCAGTGGACATCCACAGCTTCTTCCTCGTAAACCACTTGGAAGTCATTCAGACTGTGCACTGAGAACACAGTGTCAAGATTGCTTTTCTTTTCATGGTGCTGCCTCTTTACTAGTTATACACACTTAGGAACTCAATTCACTTATTACCTGTAGGCACCATCACCATAACCAAAAGGCAAATTATAACAAAATAATAATGTCATAGTAATAACAAAGCTGAAGGAAAATAGTGGAGTACCTTGGTTTCAAAATTATTTTTTTCCTGAATTTGCTGTTTATTTCAGAGAACACACAATAGCTATTGGGTGCTGTTTATACTGTTTCTCAATAGAGAGCAGTGTTACGCAGTTACGCGTCCTGTGTTTGGAATCGTTGCATAAAATGAAAGGGTTGAGCTGTCACCAAGGCACTTGAACGTTACCTTCTTGTTCAGTAGAAGAGTTTGGGGTATGGGATAAAAAATAAAGCTGATTTTGCCCAAATAGGAGAGTGGAAAAGAAGTATGATAAAGAAAATTCCTTGGAATATATAACAAAATGCTCAGAATTTGAACCAACTGATCTATGGAGCACAGAGGGAAGAGTCAAGCTAGGATCATAAAACACCATTGGAGACCTGGAGATGGTAGAGTAAGACAATTTTGGCTGGTCCTACAGGATTCTAGATCTTGGAATGAAAAAGATTCCATGTAGCAATGAAGTTCTGAGACTTGCCAGTGGTCTTGCTCAGCAAATTTGAATTTGTTTGCTTGTTTTTTTTCTCTCCATCTCTCATTTTATTACAGTTAAGAGCGGCTACAGGCTCTCAGCAAACAGAGTTGGTCTATGAGGAATCAAGTAAGTCTGATGTTAGGTTCAAGTAAGCCTGGCTGATAACAGAGGATTACTTTGGATAATTAGTTTAACACCTTCTGTGGTTCAGGATGTCTATGGTCGTGGGTTTATATTGAGATGAAGAACAGCATTTCACCCAGCTCCTTACTTCCCCCAACAGACGCACACTGTGTAAATTCCATTAAAGCTCTATGGAAAGGAATTTAGCAGAAAATCTTACAGGCAGTCAAAGTAAATACAATATGAGTGAAAAGCCCTGAAGTTGCTCAAATCCCAGACTTTGACTCCTACTGTCTGCAGAAGCCCTGTACTGTATAATGTCTATGTCTGCTCAGGCTGCCCCAGGCTCCACCAGGGGCCAGCTGCTCCTCCATACAGACTTTCCTCCTGGGCCAGGCCTTCCTTAGATGCTCTCTTGCCAGCTGGTCTAGGGACCCAAGCTCAGTTCTGCTGCCACTATCCCATAGTTAGGTCTGCACTTGTCTTTGATTGTTTTCTGTCCACGTCCAGGATGAAGAGCCTTAGTATAGAAGAAGGGGTTTTTTTCTCAGTTCCTTCCCTTTGGAAGTAAACTCTTTGACTGTAGTAAGTGGTAGAATTTACTCAGATGTACAACAATGCCACTTTGTTTGTTTCTCCAATGTATCTCTTCTTGCTTTCAAGGCCTCCATTCTTATTACGAGATCAATGATTATCATTATCACCCTTGTTTTACAAATGAGAAAACCCAAACCCAAAGAGAAAAAATAACTTTCCCAAGATAATGCAGCTGGCGAGAGGCAGAGCCAGCAACCCAGCTTCAGAGTCTGTTCTCTTACCGAATATACCATGCTGCCTCTTTGAAAAAATGAAGGTCCCAAACACAGCAGATGACAGGGAGGGATTCATGGCGTGTGACCAGTGCCGTCACTGAGGACCCCATGCTCAGAAGGCAGCCCCGTGGTTGAGGTTTAATGCTCTGCAGTCACCACCTTGAAATTCTTAATAATTCTATCTTAGAGTTTGTGTTTTATAAGCGAAGGCTAATGGGATAATGGAGCATGCTCTGGAGACTTGGAACCTCTGTGCCTCTGAGGGATGGGTTCTCTGCCACCTGCTCCCCTGGCCCTGCCCAGTGGGGCCTGCTGCCCTCCTCACCAGATGGGGGAACCCACACAGGGAGGATGGAGCAAGACCTGTGCTCTGAGTCATGGGGTGGGCTCTACAACTGCCAGGGTCTATACACATCTTGTGGGTACCACCTGCCCAATCAACATGACATTAAATAGCAAAGAAAAAAACACCATGACAAGTGAAGAGACACTACTGGAGAAAAGTCTCTTTCCCCTTCTGTCCTGCTTTTTGAATGAGGGGCCTCACATTTTCATTTTGCTCTGGGCCTATAAATTACGCAGCCAGCCTTGGTAAATGTTATTTGATGGGTTGTTTGTTGAGATCACGGGTCATTTTCTTTATCTTTTATATCTTAAGCATCATTTAAATACATTTTTCTATGTGGTATTCAAAGTACACAGTACTTTCATAGCTCCTACATACAATGTACACTTTACTGTGAGTGTTTACTGTTTACTGAGCACTGCTGCATGTGTTGATTCTCTTCTGCCTCCTGGGTCGGAGAGTGCCGTGGGGGAAAGAGTATCATCTTTCCTCTGCAGAGAAATAAGTGGGTGACTCAGGGTTTCACAGTGAATAAGTGGCTGAACTGGGGCTTGAACATAGGTGTTCTAATTACTTTCTAATTTCTTTCAGTTCCTCTCCTTTGGAAGTAAACTGTCTTTTGATTGTAATAAGCAGTTGAATTTACTCAGATGTACAACAATGCCACTTTCTTTATTACTTCAACGCGAGTCTTCTCGCTCTCAAGGCCTCCGTTCTTATTAAGAGAGTAGGGGGTGGGTCTTTAAGCTTACCAATTAAAGGTAAGTCAGTTTCTGGCAGTTGAAAGCTGTCTCTTGAATTTAAAGTTAACCTTCAGTCAGGATCGGTTTTGCTTCCTCCATAAGCCCCCATCTCCCCTCTGCTTCGCAGGAAGTCACCCGCATGCAGGAGAGCTTCCATTTCCTGTGGCTCTGAGGGAAGTACCTATAGTCCCAGTGCTTACCCTGGAAATTCGCTGTCCTCTGCAGAGACCCACCAGGTCACTGGATGCCCTGCTCTGGTGTCTGCTGAGATGTGCTGGCACTGCCTGGAGTTTGGGGCACCATGCTGGTCCTCGCTGCTGGAGTCCGTGGTTGCTATCCAAGCCTGTGATCCTTGGTCCCCATCTCGGGCTGCCCTGAGCCCAGCCTCCTGCAGGCCACGGCTTAGATCAGCTCCTGCTCCCTCCACAAGGGCAGGTGGGGACTTCTGCACCCCCTGCAGGAAATCTCCAGGCCCAGACTCCTGGGGGCACTTTCTTTAGCCCAGGTGTCCAAACTCATTCTTCTGCCAATGCGACTCTGCCCACTGCATGCCAAGCAAGAGACTTCTCTGAAGGTCTATCAGCCTCCCCAGGTGATACTGGGGAAGTAAGGATTGGGCCACTGTGTTCTCAGAGTCCCAATAATCTATTGGGTTTTGTTTTTCCTCCCTGCTCATAGGACTTTTGGGCCCGAGGAAGCAGTTAGGACTGGCCCCCACGGTGCTCCTCTCTCCCCGGCTTCATCTCAGACCAGAGCTGCCTGTCCATTGCATCTCCGTCTTCCCTCGCTGCCCCTCCCTGTTTGGGGCGGTAAAGGCAGAAAAGAATCAGAGAAAGGAAAAAGATTACCAAGATGTGGGAAGTACTGTAGGATGTGTTTCAAAAATACTTGTCACATTATTTTACTTATATTCTCTGCTTTTTTGTTGAACCGATGGCCGAGTGAGAGGGTTCCTCCAGCCTCTATTTAAGAAGTAATGGTGAAACCCTTGGTCCTTCTCGCCTCTCCCATCTCCCAGCTCCGTTCCCTGTGCTCCTCCCCTGTCCAAGCTCCAGTTATGGTTGTTAACCACTTTCTGAGATGACAGACCGATGAATCCTGCCAAATACACCCCAGTTGATAATTAGCAGTGTTAATCTGAGCTTAAAATATATACAATTATATACGGAATTTATTCTTTAGTTTTCTAACAAAGTTAAATATAAAAGTGGGGCAATTTTTGAGGTCCTTTATGAAAAGAAGAAAATGCTTCTGATCACTCCTAATTAAGCCCATACATAAGTTTTTCCTACTCTTTTTGACTCAATAGGCTTTAGGAGTAAGAACTCAAGTACTGTTGGGGAAGAGCCCTCCAGCTGCTTTTCCTGATTCAGAGTCCACAGATGCTGAAGTAACAGTTTGAGAAAGACTAAGCTAAAGTTTTTTTCAAGAAGAAAAATATTGCTCACAGAAAGTACAAATTAATCATGTAAATAAGTAGAGAAAAATACTATTTAAAAGTCCAAGAGAACAGATTTTTTTATAAGTAGAGAAAAATACTATTTAAAAGTCCAAGAGAACAGATTTTTTTATACTGTATCCCAGAATCAGCCACTCACGTGCATGTAATTGATGTGCCAATTTCACTCCATCTTACTCTAGTCTAAAACAGTCCACTAATGAGCTATTTTTGGCAATATGGTTGACATACGCTGTCTTGTTCAATTTGGGCTGCTATAATAGAATACCATAGACAGGGTGGCTTGTCAACAACAGAAACTTTTATTTCTCAGTTATGGAAGCTGAAGAAGGACTGAGAAGTCCAAGATCAAGGCGAAGGCAGATTTGCCGTCTGGTGAGGGCCTGTTTCCTGGTTCATGGGTGGCAGTCTTTTTGCAGGATCCTCACATGGTGAAGGGGAAGGGGGAGGTCTCTGGGGTCTCTTTTATAAGGCACTAATCCCATTCATGAAGGCTCCAGCCTTGTGACCTAATCACCTCTCAAAGGCTCCACCTCCTGATACCATCATATTAGGGATTAGGTTGCAACATAGGAATTTAGGGGACACATTTAGCCTATCGCACATGTGTGGTAGGATCTGCCTGGACCTAAGAGTTGCAGAATTCTTATTCAAATCCCTGCTCACCGAATAGTAGCTGTGTGACTTTTGGTAAATCACTTGATTTCTCTGTGCCTTAATTTCCTTCTTTTTTATACTTATTGTGGTAAGAACACTTAACATGAGATCGACCCTCTCAATAGATTTTTAAGAGTACAATACATTTATCGTTATCTATAGGCACATTGTTGTAATGCGGATCTCTAGAATTTATTCATCTTGCGTAACTGAAATTTTATGCAAGTTGATTCGAAACTCTCCATTTCCTCCTCTTCCCAGCCCCTGGCAACTATCATTCTGTTCTTTGCTTCTTTGAGTATGACTATTTTAGATATCTCATATACGTTGAATCATGTAGTATTTGTTTTTCTGGGACTGACATGTCACTTGGCATAATGTTCTCAAGGTTTATCCATGTTGTTGCATATTGCAGGATTTCTTTTTTTGTTGTTTGAGACTAACCAATGTTCCATTGTATGTATATACCACATTTTCTTTATCCATTCATCCATCATTGGACATTAAGGTCGTTTTCACATCTCAGATATTGTGAATGGAGCTGCAATGAACATGAAAGTGCTAATATCTCTTCAAGATCCTTATTTCAATTCTTTTGGATAAACACCCAGAAGTGGGATTGCTGGATCATATGGTAGTTCTATTTTTAGTTTTTTGAGGAACTTTCATATTGTTTTCTATAGTGGCTGCACCATTTTGCATTCCCACTGGCAGTGTACCAGGGTTCCAGTTTTTCTACATCCTCACCAACACTTGTTGTCTTTCGTTTCCTTTGCTTATAGACATCCTAACAGGTGTGAGGTGATATCTCATTGTGGTTTTGATTTGCATTTCCCTGATGATTGGTGATGTGGAACATATTTTCATATACCTGTTGGCTATTTGTATATCTTCTTTGGTAAAAAGCCTATTTAAGCCTTTAATCCATTTTTAAATCCAGTTTTTAATTTTTTTTTGCTATTGAGTTGTAGGAGTTCCTTATACATTTTGGAAATTAAACCCTCTTTAGATATATGATTTGCAAATATTTTCTCCCATTTTGTGGATTACCTTTTCATCTGTTGATTGTTTCCTTTGCTGTGCAGAAGCTTTTTAGTTTGATGTAGTCCCACTTGTTTATTTTTGTTTTTTTATCTATGTTTTTGGTGTCATATCTATGAAATCATTGCCAAGACCAGTGTCATGAAACTTTCTCCGTATGTTTCTTCTAGAAATTTTGCAGTTTCAGGTCTTACATTTAAGTCTTTAATCAGTTTTGTGTTGATTGTTATGTATGTTGTAAGGTAAAGATCCAATTTCATTCTTTTGCATGTGGATATCCAGTGTTCCCAATACTATTTGTTGAAGAGACTACCCTTTCCCAATTGTGTATTCTTGGCACCCTTGTCAGAGATAATTGACCACATATTTGTGAATTCATTTCTGAGTTCTCTATTCTGCTCCATTGGTCTATACGTCTTTCTTGATTCCACTACAATACTGTTTTGATTATTGCAGCTTTGTAGTTTATTTTGAAGTCAGAAAATGTGATTCCTCCAGCTTTGTACTTGTTTTTCAAGATTGTTGTGGCTATTCAAGGACTTTTGTGGTTCCATATGAACTGTAATGTTTTTTTTCTATTTCTATAAAAAATGCCATTTTGATTTTTGTTAGGGATTGCATTGAATCCGTACATAACTTTGGATGGTGTGGACGTTTTAACAGTGTTAACTTTTCTAATCTCTGAAGGTGAGATATCTTTCCATTTATTTGCATCTCCTTTAATTGTTTTTTTTAATTGAGTTCATAATAGTTTACATCATTGTGAAATTTAAGTTGTACATTATTTCTTGTCTGTCACCATATAAGTGCTCCCTTTCACCCCCGTGCTTACCCCCAGCCCCTTTCCCCTGGTAACCACTGAACTGTTCTCTTTGTGTGTGTGTTTGTTTATCTTCCGCATGTGAGTGAAGTCACATGGTGTTTGCCTTTCTCAGCCTGGCTTATTTCACTTAATATAATACCCTCCAGGTCCATCCATATTGTTGCAAATGGGATGATGTTGTCTTTTTTATGGCTGAGTAGTATTCTATTGTATACATATACCATATCTTATTTATCCAATCATTGGTCACTAGGCACTTGGATTGTTTCCATGTCTTGGCTATTGTGAATAGTGCTGCTATGAACATAGGGCTACGTAGGTAACTTTGGATTGTTGATTTCAATTTGTTTGGATAGATACCCAGTAGTGGGGTAGCTGAGTCATATAGTGTTTCTAGTTTTAGTTTTTTGAGGAATCTCTATATTGTTTTCCATAGTGCCTGCACCAGTTTGCATTCCCCTTAGCAGTGTATAAGGATTTCCTTTTCTCCACACCCTCTCCAACATTTGTTATTTTTAGGCTTAGTAATTACAGCCATTTTAACAGGTGTAAGGTGGTATCTTAGTGTAGTTTTAATTTGCATTTCCCTGATGATTAGTGATGTTGAACATCTTTTCATGTGTTTATTGGCTGTCTGTATATCTTCTTTGGAAATATGTCTGTTCATATCCTCTGCCCAATTTTTATTGGGCTGTATATCTTTTTGTTGTTCAGTTGTGTGAGTTCTATATATATTATGGAGATTAATCCCTTGTCAGATATATGATTTGCAAATATTTTCTCCCAGTTTTGTGGGTTGTCTTTTTGTTTTGATCCTAGTTTCTTTTGCTTTGCAGAAGATCTTTAATCTGATGAAGTCCTGCTTGTTTATTTTTTCTTTTGTTTCCCTTATCTGAGAAGACATGGTATTTGAAAAGATCCTTTTAAGTTCGATGTCAAAGAGTATACTACCTGTATTACCCTTCCAGGAGTTTTATGGTTTCAAGACTTATCTTCAAGTCTTTGATCCATTTTGAGTTTATTTTTGTGTATGGCATGAGATAGTGGTCTACCTTCATTCTTTTGCATGTGGCTGTCCAGTTTTCCCAACACCATTTATTGAAGAGACTATCTTGTCTCTCTTGTGTGTTCTTGGCACATTTGCCAAAGATTAGCTGTCCACAGATGTGTGGTTTTATTTCTGGGCTTTTAGTTCTGTTCCATTGATCTGCGTGTCTGTTTTTGTACCAGTACCATGCTGTTTTGATTACTCTGGCTTTGTAGTGCATTTTGAAGTCAGGGATTGTGATGCCTCCAGCTTTGTTCATTTTTCTCAGGATTGCTTTAGCAATTTGGAGTCTTTGGTTGCCCCATATGAATTTTAGGATTCTTTGTTCTATTTCTGTGAAGAATGTCATTGGGATTCTGATTGGGATTGCATTGAATCTGTAGATTGCTTTGGGTAGCATGGACATTTTAACTATGTTTATTCTCCTGATCCATGCATGGAATCTCTCTCCATTTCTTTATGTCATCATCTATTTCTTTCAATAATGTCCTGTAGTTTTCATCGTATAAGTCCTTCACTTCCTTGGTTAAATTTATTCTTAGATATTTTATTCTTTTTGTCATGATTGTAAATGGAATTGTATTCTTGAGTTCTCTTTCTGTAAGTTCTATATTAGAGTATAGAAATGCAACTGATTTTTGTAAGTTGATTTTGTACCCTGCTATTTTACTGTAGAATTGATTATTTCTAACAGTTTTCTGATGGATTCTTTAGGATTTTCTATGTATAAGATTATGTCATCTGCAAACAGCGAGACTTTCACTTCTTCTTTTCCTCTTTGGATTCCTTTTATTCCTTTCTCTGACTTAATGGCTCTGGCCCATACCTCCAGTACTATGTTGAATAAGAGTGGTGAGAGTGGGTAACCATGTCTTGTTCCTCTTCTCAGAGGGATGGCATTCAGTTTTTGCCCATTGAGTATGATGTTGGCTGTGGGTTTGTCATATATGGCTTTACTGTGGTGAGTTAATTTCCTTCTATCCCCATTTTGTTAAGAGTTTTTATCATAAATTGCTGTTGGATCTCATCAAATGCTTTCCCTGCATCTATTGAGATGATCATGTGGTTTTTATTCCTTATTTTGTTAATGTGGTCTGTCATATTGATTGATTTGCGGATGTTGAACCATCCCTGTATCCCTGGTATAAATCCCACTTGATCATGATGTATGATCTTTTTGGTGTATTGCTGTATTCAGGTTGCTGATATTTTGTTGAGGATTTTTGCATCTATGTTCATCAGTGATATTGACCTGTAGTTTTCCTTTTTTGTGTTGTCCTTGTCTGGCTTTTGTATCAGAGTGATTTTGGCCTGGTAGAATGTATTGGGGAGCATTCCATCTTCCCTAACATTTTGGCATAGCTTGAGAAGGATAGGTATTAAATCCTCTCTGAAAATTTGGTAGAATTTCTCCAGAGAAACCACCTGGTCCTGGTCTTTTATTTTTTGGACTGTTTTTGATTATTGTTTCAATCTCTTCGTGATTGGTCTATTCAGATTATCTATTTCTTCTTGATTCAGCTTTGGGAGGTTGTAAGAATCTAAGAATTTATCCATTTCTTCCAGATTGTCCATTTTGTTGGCATTTAGCTTTTCGTGGTAGTCTCTTACAATCCTTTGTATTTCTGTGGTATCTGTTGCAATTTCTCCTCTTTCATTTCTAAATTTCATTTATCTGAGCTTTCTTTCTTTTTTTGTTTGTAAGTCTGGCTAGAGGTTTGGCAATTTTGTTTATCTTCTCAAAGAACCAGCTTTTTGTTTCATTGATTCTTTCTACTACCTTTTTGGTTTCAATTGCATTTATTTCTGCTCTCATGTTTATTATTTCTCTCCTCCTGCTGACTTTGGACTTCGTTTGCTCTTCTTTTTCTACTTTAGTTAGGTGTAGTTTGAGATTGCACATTTGGGATTTTTCTTGTTTGTTAAGGTGAGCCTGTATTGTGATGAATTTCCCTCTCAGGACTACTTTTGCTGCATCCCATATGAGTTGGTATGGCATATTATCATTTTCATTTGTCTCCAGATAGCTTTTGATTTCTCCTTTAATTTCCTTAATGATCCACTGGTTGATCAATAGCATGTTGTTTAGTCTCAACATCTTTTTCCCTTTCTCAGCTTTTTTCTTATAATTTATTTCTAGCTTCATAGCACTGTGATCAGAAAAGATGGTTGTTATTATTTGAATCTTCTTAAAATTTATTGAGGCTTGCCTTGTTTCCCAACATATGGTCTACCCTTGAGAATATTCTATGCACACTTGAGAAGAATGTGTAACCTGCTCTTTTTGGATGGAGTGTTCCATATATATCTATTAAGTCCAACAGGTCTAGCTTTCATTTAATTCCACTGTTTCCTTGTTGAATTTCTGTCTGGATGATCTATCCATCTATGTGAGTGAGTGTTGAGGTCCCCTACTATTATTGTGTTATTATTAATATCTCCTTTAAATTTGTTAATATTTGCTTCATGTACTTTGGTGCTCCTGTGCTGGGTGCATAGATATGTATAAGTGTTATATCTTCTTGGTGGAGGGTCCCTTTGATCATTATTTACTGCTCTTCTTTGTGTCTCTTTACCTGTCTTATCTTGAAGTCTATTTTGTGTGCTATAAGTATCACAACACTTGCTTTCTTTTGTTTGCCATTACCTTTGAGTATTGTCTTCCACCTCTTCACTCTGAGCCTGTTTGTCATTGGAGCTGAGATGTGTTTCCTGGAGGCAGCATATTGTTGGGTTTTGCTCTTAATCCATCTCACCACTCTGTGTCTTTTTATTGGAGAATTCAATCCATTTACATTTGGGGTGGTTATTGGTATATGAGTGCTTAATATTTCCATTTTATCACTCGTTTTCCTGTTCTCCTCTATTTTCTTTGTTTCACATCCTGTGTATTTTGATCTACCAATTGAGTTATTTAGTTTTTTTTATGCTAGGTTTGTTAGTTTTCTCCTTATTTATTATTTGTGTTTCTATTCTGCTTTTTGGTTAGTTGTTATCGTGAGGTTTGTATGAAAAATCTTGTAGATAAGAGAGTCCATTTTCTGATGGCCTCTTGTTACCTTAGACGAGACCAATTCAGGCTCCTTCTTCTTCCCATCCTATGTTGTTTTTGTCACATCTTATTCCACCTTGTGTTGTGAGTTTGTGGTTAAAATGACAAGATTATCTTTGTTTTTGGTGTTTTCCTTCCTTTTATCTTTAATGTTATACTTTAATATTTGCTAACCTGTTCTGATGCATAGCTACAATTTTCTGATTTTGTCTACCTGTTTAGCTCCTTACTACAGGCTTTGTAACCCCTTTCTCCCCATTTTTTTTTTTCAGGTATGAGGGCCTTCTTGAGGATTTCTTGTAGGGGAGGTCTTGTGGCTGTGAACTCTCTTAGCTTTTGTTTATCTTGGAAAGTTTTTATTTCTCCATCATATCTGAAGGATATTTTTGGTGGTTAGAGTATTCTTGGCTGAAAGATTTTGTCCTTCAAAGATTTGAGTATATCATTCCAGTTTCTCCTAGCCTGTAAGTTTTCTGCTGAGAAATCTACTGAAACCCTGATAGGTGTTCCTTTGTAGGATATGTTCTTCTGCCTTGCTGTCCTTAGTATTTTTTCTTTGTTATTGACTTTTGCCAGTTTCACTACTATATGTCTTGCAGTAGGTCTTTTTACATTGACATATTTAGGTGATCTGATAGCCTCTTTCACATGGATTTCCATCTCCTTCTCTAAGTTTGGGAAGTTCCCTGCTATTGTTTCTTTGAACAAGCTTTCTGCTCCATTTTCCTTCTCTTCTCCCTCTTGAATACCTATAATTCTTATATCGCATTCCCTAATTGAGTCAGATATTTCTTGGAAACTTTCTTCATTTCTTTTCAGTATTAGTTCTCTCTCCTCCTCTATCTGTAGCATTTAATATGTCTATCCTCAGTTATGCTGATTCACTCCTTGATGATATCAGCTTGAGCATTCAGAGAATTCATGCTTTATCTCATCCATTTTGTCTTTCATCTCCAATATTTCTTATTGGTTCTTCTTTATAGTTTCAATCTCTTTTGTGAAGTAGCTCCTGAACTCATTGAATTGTTTCTCTACCTTTTCTTTTAACTTGTTGGGCTTTTTGATGATAGCTATTTTGAGTTGTCTGTCATTTAGATTATATATTTCTGTGTCTTCAGGATTGATTTCTGGGTACTAGTCATTTTTCCTTCTGGTCTGGAGATTTAATATAATTTTTGATACTGCTGGAGAGTGTGGCTCTGTTCTGCATTGTGGTATTATTTGACTGCTGTTTCTACCTATTGCCACTGGATGGGAATCAAGAGCTGCATCTGAGCCCTCTGCATTTCACCAGGATCCTAGGTGCTGGAGTCAGGTGCTGGGCAGGTGGGAGGAGGGGTGCTTTCTTTCTCCTGCATACTCTTGGGGGCTTCTTGCTCTGCCCTTGCTATCTGCTCTCCTGGGATGTTGGCTTGATGAAGTCATCCCCATGATAGCTAGTCACCTCGGTAGGGGGCTTTCCCCTAGGCTTCAAAGGACCTCAGAGATCTTTGATGTTCCTATGAAGGGATGCTCCTTCCCCTCTTTCTTCCCTCTCAGAGGCCACATGCAATCCCTGGATCACAGTCTTCTGTAGAGAGAGTGAAGCTTTCTCTTACCCTGTTCCACCTCCTCCAAGCATGGCTCTAGCCTCTCCACCTTCCAACGTATGGCTGTGTGGGTCTCTCAGATGTCTTTTGTGTTGTGTGGATGTTCTTTGTTGGAATATGAATGTCTTTTTCATTGTTTCATGGAAGGGGGAGTTCACCGGGAGGGCTCACTTCACTGTGATAATGATGTCACTCCTCCTTCTTTGATTTTTTTCATCAATGTTTTATAGTGTTCAGTGTACAATTCCTTCACTTCATTAGTTGAGTTCGTGCATAATTATTTTATTCTTTTTGATGTTATTGTAAATGGGAGTGTTTTCCTAATTTCCTTTCCAGATAGTTTATTAGTGTATAGAAATGCAATGATTTTTGTATGTTGATTTTATATCCTGAAACTTTACTGAATTCATTTATTAGTTCTACAAGTTTTTGTTGAAACTTTAGAATTTTCCATATAGAAGATAATATCATCTACAAACAGGGACAATTTTACTTCTTCCTTTCCTATTAGATATATTTTATTTCTTTTTCTTGTCTAATTGCTCTGGCTAAGACTCCCAGTACTATGTCAAATAGAAGTGGCAAGTATGGGCATCCTTCCTTTCTTTCTGATATTAATGGAAAAGCTTTCAGTTTTTCACTGTTGAATATGATGTTGGCTGTGGGTTTTTCATGTATGACCTGAATTATGTGGAGGTAATTTCCCTGTGTTTTGAGTTTGTTGAGAGTTTTTAAATTTTTTTTTTATCACAAAAGGGTGTTGAATTTTATCAAATGCTTTTTCTGTATTTATTGAGATAATTAGGTGATTTTTATCCTTCATCCTATTAATGTGGTGTGTCACATTAATTGATTTTCATATATTGAACCACCTTTGCACCCCAGAGGTAAATATCTCTTGGTCATGGTCTATGATCCTTTTAGTGTGCTGTTGAATTCAGCTTGCTAGTATTTTGTTGAGGATTTTTGCATCTATATTTATCAGGGATATTGGCCTTTCCTTGTGGCACCTTTGGCTTTGGTATCAGGGTAATGCTGGCTGCATAAAATGAGTTTGGAAGTGTTCTCTCTTTTTCAATTTTTTGGAACAGTTTGAAAAGGATCTTGTGCCTCAGTTTCTTATTCACTTTCAGGAATCTTATAAAGACTAAAAGAGATAATGTACAGTGAATGTCTAGCTTGATATATGGCACATATAGATGCTCTATAAATGTTAACTCTCTTCCTCACACTTCCCTTCTTTTGTGTTACTTCATTTATCTAAAAATAGTATATCTTGTGTATTTAAAAAGAAATGGTTTAGGCTTTCCACTAATTTTGATTAGTAATCCTCAAATAAGGACAGAACGCTGTAGGCTTAGTAAACAACATTAATCCTATCCTTAGCAGGGATCATAAATTTGGTTTAACTTAGAACTCTGCCCCTAGAACTCTAACATTTAACATTAGACTATAACAGCTCTAACATCAGGTTGCTTCCAGAATAAGCCACTTGGCAATATGTGAGATGTTTTCTATATCTGTATTCTAGAAACAGTGAAGCTTGTAGTATTTGGAGATACCATAAAGAACTTGTGGCAAAGGTGGCTAATTGTCCAAGAAAGATTCATTCTTTCCTTCCAAGGTACAGAATTGAAGTTGGAAGTGGCTGCCTAACAAGGGCTCACACTTCTTAGACTTCCTTCTATCTAGGAGGGCCATGTCACTAGTTTTCACTGACGGTGTTAGAGCAGAGTGCTTTCTTGTCCTTCTAACTGAGGTTGTGGAAAATCTGGATACCCTCTCCACACTTTCTTCGCTTGTCTGACAATTAGATGTTGATGTTTAGGATGACTTAGGAAACAATATCTTGAAGATGGCAGAGCTTCCATCATACCCAAGGATAAACAGGTTTTTTCCTGTGACTCATTGGAACTAATTAGCAAACACCATAATTCCAATCTCAGCCCCTACCACTGCTGCTGCCTGAGGGGAAGAACAAAGCCTTCCAATGATACCTATTGGGACCAATGGTAGGGAGTGGAGTCTGGTTCCAGGGAAAGTGAGATTGAGCAGCTGCTATGGATCAAATGGTGGAGGTGAAAGTCGGGAGAGGGAGGCCTCTAGACTAAGGGTGCACTACCCAATCCACTCAGTTTATTGTAAACCAATTAGTTGGTGAATGAATAATTTGACATTGTAGTATTCTTACATTGGTCTTAGGAGCTTGGGTAATGTGATACCATTCCTGATAGATTAATATTTTCTCAATGTATTAAAAACTTCAGATTTCTGAGTCTGCAGGTTGAGAGCTACTCCTAGACAGTGATAATTTCCATCAAGACAGTGGTTATGTGTTACTTGAGAATCAGAGTTTAAAGTGAGCACTGTGAAAATAATGCAGTTGTTTGTATAAAACGTCAAGTTTAAACATAGTTAAAAGACTGAATTAAAAGAAAGTCTGTCACACAATATCTGGGTATTAAAGCCATCATCCCCTTAAAATAACTATCAATTCCTTAGTGGTAAATAAGAGATGAGTGGAGAATTTTAAAATGCCCTATTGCCAGCAGACTGCTTTCCATTCTTTTGTAATATTTCGTGTCTATAACCTTAGTTTATGTTAGTGTGCTGATTTAGAAAGTTAAGAAGATAGTAGAATTGCATCTAAAGGCACCCCATAAATTGAATGTCCATGTGATGCATCTCCACTGTAAGGAAGCCCCTTATTGGCTTTTGGAAAATATGAGTTTCTACGGTGAGCAACTGAAATAACACATAGTTCAAAGCGCTTTGTAAACTATAAAGCACTATACAAATGTAAAGTATTATTATAGTAAAGTAGGTATTTTTGTCTTTTTATTTGGGATGATTTTGAAACCCTGAAAATGTAAAACTGTGGGTCCATGATGTCACAATACCAGAACTATATTTATTCTTGCTCTAAATTAATTTTTACACTTACTTTCTGTTTAAATATCCAAAACAACTCCCCAAACACACATATACACACACACACTTCCTCAAAGAAACTAATTATACTATTAAATACTGAAAGCCCAAAATGATTACTGTCAAAACAACTTAAGATTGCATGGCTACCAATTCCTTTCCATAGTCGCTCAAGAAAGGGGATACATTTCTATTTTTCTGAAGTCCCCATGACTGTTGGCTATTAGTAACATCTTCAGCAAAATCATAGGTTAGCCTCAAGTCTAGATTATGGAGAATTGAAAGAAATAATTAAACATAGGGTAAGTGGTTTTTGGTAGAGCAGCCAGAAACCCTAAGTACAGTGCTAGCAGGTGCAATGATTTCTTTTTTTTTTGGGGAAGATTAGCCCTGAGCTAACTGCTGCCAATCCTCCTCTTTTTGCTGAGGAAGATTGCCCCTGAGCTAACATCCGTGCCCATCTTCCTCTACTTTATATGTGGGATGCCTACCACAGCATGGAGAGCCAAGCAGTGCCATGTCCGCACCCGGGATCTGAACTGATGAACCCCGGGCCGCAGAAGCAGAACGTGTGAACTTAACCGCTGCACCACCAGGCTGGCCCAGGTGCAATGATTTTGTTGTGTTGCACAATTTGGCATTGGAGTTACTGGTTTGCCACGAGGCAGCTACTGAGACTATTAAGACAGCACAGTCTGCTGCACTGCCCTCTCCAAGCTCACTGCAGGAGTAGCCAGATGTAACCATTGCTGTTGTTGAAAACTGCAAGCATTTTGAGATTTTCAATCTTTTTATTTAAACCAAGGGTTCTTCTGTGGGTGGGAGACCAAATGTTATGCAGCAGACAAAGCTAGATAGGGGAGTTGATAAGGACTGGCATTGTTATGGTGGTTTACAGTTTATTTTAGGTACATTTACACACACGGGCTCTCTATTTTCATTCTGGAAAAAAAAGAAAACAGGTTTAAATGTATGGTTTCTAAACCTTAACACATCAGAAAATGTAGACAATATCAGTTTTTATTTATTTGGTTATTAAGATTTTTAAAGTTGAGAAACACGTATCCTGTCTAGTTGTGTAAACCTGTATTTTGGTCAACAAGTAAGGAGACTCAGAGGAAAATAGGAACTCTGTTCTGGAAACTCAGCCCTGTCTCCTGTGCTGAATTCAAATCTCCAAGAGAATACAATATAGACTAAAGACAATTTATATGTGCTTCAGGGGAAAGGCACGCATACAAACAGATGAGAGCAGAAACAAACAGCAGCACCCACTCGAGGAAACTACAAAGGTTTTCGTTAGCACTTAGGGAAAAAAAAGACATTTGTTCAATTCATTGTTTAATCTTGATACTTTTGAAAGAAACATTACGTAGAAATTTCAGTTGGATTCTATAGGTGGCAGGAAGTGAAGCTGAAAATGGGAAAAAATAAAAAGTTCCATAATGAAATATCTCTTTCCTGGAAGCAAATGGAAATCTGAAGTTTTCAATCTAAACATTCTTGGCAAATGTTCTAAAAGACCCAAGGCTATCGAGCATGGTGACTGCTCTCCATCTT
Source organism: Equus asinus (assembly GCF_041296235.1). NCBI lineage: Eukaryota > Metazoa > Chordata > Mammalia > Perissodactyla > Equidae > Equus > Equus asinus. The sequence continues at coordinate 26,906,311 of NC_091801.1, read as the reverse complement.
CCGCAGTAAACAACAGCTTTCATTTGGATAAAGTGACTTAGTCTAACTTTCTCTCATCTGGTGAATCAGTTATGACCTGAATGTTTGCTGAAAGTTAAAACACATTGGACAATAAATGTGGTGCACTGTCATACCATAATGTCTAGCCAATGAGAAAAGGACTTTCAGATTCTGCCTGAAAGCTGACAAGAATTGACATGCAACAGAATCATATCTAACGTGCATAGGGGCCCCTGGAAGTTCAGAAACCCTGGTTTCCAGTCTCCTGACAAAACCATACATGGAACTCTCTTCTGCTCCCTCCCCCGCCCTGTCCTCTTCCTTCTTTTGTGTTTTCCCTAATCCTATGTATGTCCTGCAACATCATCTTGATTTTCTCTTTATTTTAAAATTTCTTGAATGAATAAAAACTCGTTGCTCCTCCTTCTGAAGCAGAAAAAGTGGGGGAAGTGGGAAGAAATTATCTTCCTTTTCTTTATTCTTTTTTCTTCCCTTCTCTCTCTTTGACCCTTTTGTTCTCTCTAATTTAGATCTATAGTGACTTGCAGTTAAAAACAGAGAGAGGAAAGGGATACTCAAGGCAGAAACTTTAGGTCTCATTTTCTCAGAGAGCACTCTCCTAAATGGCTGCCACGTTTCACCGCACTGAAAAGTCACTGGAACAGGCACTGTTGACCCCCTGCCTGCACACCTGGCCCCCTGAATCTCCCTGAAGCTGCAGTGGGCTGGTTCTGGTGTGCTGACATCTTTCCATGTCAAGCTCAGAGTGCGTTTTCTCGGGCTACTGGCTTCTTCTGCACCGTCTCAAGCAGCCCACCTGGATGGTGATGATAATGGTCAGGGTAGGGAGTGACGCTTGCTGGGAGTCCTCCCCATCCTGTAGGGCTTGATCCTGAGGGATGTTCCATAAGGTTTCTAGATGGTCCCTAGCAGACTGAGCCCCAGTTTTCCACAGTGGTAACAAGTTTGTTCATGCACACTTGATTGAAATTTCTTTCTTTCTTTTACACTTTTCCCCACTTCTTTCTTTGTGCTTTCTGGGGTCACCTTTTAACCACCTGTCCCCAAGTCCTTTGATAAAGGTCTTCCCTAGAGGGGACCCAAGTTGAGATGGTCACTGTACCAATTATTACTGAAGATAAAGGTGCTTGGAAACATTTCATTATGAACAAAATACACATTGCACCGATACATATATTTTAATGGGATTTCCTAATAGTATGCCACATTTAGATAGTGCTTTGTGGTTACTACAAGCCTTCAGACCTATTATTTAGTTTGATCCCTGGAGGTCAGTAGTAACTGCTATGATCTGTTACATTTTATAAAACAGTCTCAGAGAGGATAGATGACTTGCCTAAAGTCACAGAGAAGATCTGGAAAGAAAATTCAACGTTTGCTTTTACTATGTGTCCATATGTGTAAAATGCTATTCTATACTTAGGTCATTTATCCTTTATTGTCAAATTTATGGAAAGAAAATTTTACTAATTTTAATTTAATTGTACCTGCTGTCATTGAATTGGCTTTTTGTTTGTAGGCCTCCAAAATGGTAATATATTTGTTTCTTGCTATTCCCAGCGGGGAGTGTAAATGTGCCATTTAATGCTGTAAATTACAGCTGTGGTGCATGCCCATGTCCATGAAGCGAGTGATATACTCCAAAGGTGAGTGATATAATCCCTAGAAATAGCTCATTAACTGGGAAACTCTGTTATATAGAGTTTTATGATGCCGCTTTTCCCTCTTGTTCCCAAAGCAACCATGTAGGAGACATGAAGATGGGGGTGGATGGGGTGGGAGTGGGAGAGAAAAGATGAATTATGTTTAGCAAAAAAAGCAAATCTTGGGTGATTCATTTCAGATTGCCTCTGAAGACTGTCATCTCACAAGAAAGCCTATTCTCATAAAACCTCCCGACCCACTCTGCAGGATATTAAAGGAAAAATTCCTCCAAGATAAACACTTCATCTTTGAATAAAGCATAGCACTTATCTTACTGAAAAGACTAACTCATCAGGTCTGCAATTCTTAATGCTGAAGCCTTGAGTTAAAACTACAATGAAATTCTCAATACTTACCTAAACATTTAGGAGATAAAATTTGACACGGAGCTAGGATAAAAGTGCATATTGCCTGCGTGTCGTACATGTGAGCACATATATAATGCTAGGATTTGTCCCTAGCTTTCAACAAGTGGAATGCTCAAGTCAGTCCCTGAAAGTTTTTATAAAGCTCTCTGTTTTAAGAGTAGCTTTAGAAGCCTCTGAAAATAAATGCATAGACTCATTGTTGACAACGTTTCCAAAATGAAGATAAGTTTTATGCCTAAACCTCCAGCATATTTAACTTCCTGGTTTGATTTAAGTTACACTTTGGGTTTTGTGGGGAGGAGTGACGATGTAAACCACAAGGAACATAAAAGTCAACGGAAAGTCTGCTCCAAAAAAGAGCAAAACTCAAATATCAATCTCTTTATTAAGCAGAACTTGTACCTGAAGTCTTGTAAATTTTCGTTGAAATCTTTTAGAGATAAATTTGTCTTTATCTTCCATGAGTCTTGAAGGTTACCTGTATCTTTTTTGTTTTTACACAAAAATATTTATTTTTTAGATTTTTTATGATTGCGGTATAATTGACGTATAACATTATATTAGTTTCAGAGGTACAATTTAATGATTCAATATTTGTATACATTGCAAAATGATCACCATAATAAGTCTAGTTAACATCCATCTCCATACACAGTTACAAAACTTCTTTTTCTTGTGATGAGAACTTTTGAGATCTATCCTCTTAGCAACTTTCAAATATTCAATTCAGTATCATTAACCATAGTCACCATGCTCGACATTACCTGTACCTTTTGTCTTACTTCATTTCTAGTGTTACAATCAAATCAGAAGTAGCTCCTCTGTCTGTTTCTTCGCCTTTGATTCCTATAGGTTCTCACTTTATTTTCAAATGATCGCCTTTGTGGAAAATAATGAAAAGCCACAGTTCTCACTTTCTTGTTCTGGCTGACTTTTGATGTCAACCTGTCCTAGAAATGTGGCGAATTGGCATAAGCACACAGAGAGTTCAACTTCCATTAACATATGTGGATAATTAAGTCAAACGTTCTTTCAATTTTACTAATCAGATAGTTGCTTAATTTCTAAAATCAATTTTATGTGACTAGAAGTAAACTTCTTGAAGAAAAGATAAACATTGGCTTTCAATCCTTATATATGCTTTGGCCAAATGATATATTTTCTTTGTGATCCAACTACAGATTGTGTATACTCTCTTTTAAAGGAAGAGGATCCTAAATCTGAGTGGCTGATTTAGGAGATGATTTTATTTTCATATATCCAGCATTTCGTGATCAACTTTGTTGGTGATAATTTTAGGTCTGAATTGACCTATGGCCTAAAATGATAAATTTTGTCATTAACAGAGAGAAAAATACTTGACTATTTTTGCTGTTTTTTAAGTTATTTAAAAAAATGTTTGTTGTTTTGTTGTTTGTTTTGGATTAGGAATGTGCAGAAGAAAATAAATTGGGACTTTGATTTCCTCCATTTCGGAAAAAGAACGAATTTGAAAGAGATTTTTATTTTTGGGAAACGTAAAGGAGAAAGAAATGTTTTAATGGAAAACTTCCAACCTCCTCTTCTTTTAATCCAGAGTCAGGAAACACTTCTAAAAATGGGATCAAATTTGACACTTATAGTTGTGTAGGAGAAAGAGAACCCAACTGAAATTAGCCTGGAGACTTCACGAAAGTCAATGTGAAAAATCTATTTTTCTCCAGATGAAGAAAGTGGAGGCTGTACATTCATATTGATAATTAATTCAAAAATTAATTAAATACTTTTTTTCTGATGTTTTATACCACTCAGAAAACTTAAATAAAGCTTGTAGGGATAAGTTGCTTTTGATATATATAAGAGTTGGATTATTTCAAATTTTAGGTTTAACAGATCAGAAGAGGTGCGAGTCCCTATAATTCCTTTCTCTCCATGTTTTTTACTAACTGTGAGACCTTGGGTTAGCCATGTTTTCAGTCACTTGCAATATTTTCGTAGGATCCAATTTCATTTCTAATGCTACCTGTTTGACTTAAGCTTTAGAAAAATCCCCCTTTTGTATTTGTAACAGAAAGATTATTCTTTAAAAAAGGGGAAATTTTAAATTTCATCTTCTGACAGGTAGATAGTCTTGGAACAAAAGAATTAACATTTATTTGGCAGCATAAATGCACAAGTCTCCAAGGAATCCTTCTTTGGGGAAAATATGCTTCAATCAACCTGACTGTTCTGCCAAGGAGTGAGTTCTTTTATCTTTTATTATATTCTGAGTTTGATTTCTTAGAGGAATCACTGGAGACAAGAAGGGCATCATTTTTGTGATCTAGTATTGCATGATAATGATGAAACAGTCTTCTTAATATTTAAGAATATGTCTCATACCTCTTAGTTAAATTTTAGAGGACAGCAAAGCTTTGCATTGCCTAGTGTGTCTAAAGCAACTTTGGGTCGGGAGTACTGATTTGAATTTTGTGCCAATGTTGCCACTGACTAGCCAAGTGATGCTAAGCAATAATTTAGTTTTTCTGGATCTCCATTTCTTCATCTATTACGTGATGGAGGCTGAGTTGTAACCTTCATGGTACGTCTCATCTGTAATATCCTCTGATCCTCAGTGACTTTTTCAAACATAGAAAAGCCAATATTTCCACAACCCATGGGCATTGCTGTCAGATTCTTTAGCATTTTTCAAGTGAAGGCTTTGAATTCTATATTCAAATCAGATGTGAGAAATATTAGTGATGATGTATCAAACAGTGTTATTTTTTCCTCTTCCTGACTAATCCTTCCGGAAAAGGAATTAACATAATAGGATCCAAGTCATCTTGAACTTGGAATCCAAAGAATAGCTTCAGAAAAAATTGAAGGAGTGGGAGCTGTTTGGAGGCAGCAATAGAGATCATGGGAATGATCGAGGCAGAGTCAAAAATAGAGAAAGTTTCTTAAACAAGAGACAGTCACAGAAAAAAGACTAGTAATTGTTCCTACATTAAAAATTAAAATCACTGCATGACCAAAGACATCAGAACAAACTTAAAAGACTGAAGACAAATTGGACGATTTTTGCAATGAATGTAACTCCAAGAATTAATACTATGTGTTTGTATGCATATAGAATTTATATAAATTCCTGTAGAAAAATGAGTAAAGTATTTTTGAAAAGTAATTTGAAATATAAAACATGGAAATCATCACTAAGTATATAAAAAATGTTCAACTTTTGGTAGCCAAATATTCACAAATTTATGTTTCAGAGAAAATCTCTTTTGCTTATTAGACTGACAGATTTTGGAAAGAAGGGTAATACTCAGAGTTGCTATTGATGTGGAAAAACTAATTCTTCGTAGGACTTGAAATTAGCACAATATTTCTTGAGGTCATTTTGACAAATATATTCTATTTAACATAATAAATTATTTATGTACATTATCAAATTTTAAAAAGTTATAGATAATAATATAGGATATGTTAGGGTATTTGTAAAAAAAAAAGAAAAAATAGAGTCATATTTATTTGCTATAGTTGAATAGATAAAAGACTAAAAGTCTGTAAGCCAAAGTGAGATGATCAGTTATTACTGGGTTTTAAGATTTTGATTACTTAAATTTTCTTTTTTTGTGTATTTTCTAACTTTTCTATAATAAATGTGCATTCTTTATGAAATAGGAACAATAAAATAAATATTTGAAGACTAAAATAAAGTTAGTGTTTACACCGTTTATCATAGTAATTCCAGTTCTAGTAAATTTCATAAGAAAATGATAGGATATGTGAAAAATATTTTACGTAATGATGTTTATCACAATGTTATTTAAAATAGAAAACATATGGGAAACTTAAGTGTCCAGTGAGGAATGGTTAATAAACCATGGTACCCCCATGCAATGGAATGATTATTCTTATTAATATAAGAAAATACTAATATTTCATGGAGGAAGTAAAATATAGTAAGATCCCAATTATGAACAACAACAAAAAGTGTTTACACACGCATAAAGGAAAAAAATGATTGAGTAAGCACACACAGAGTCCACAGACTCTTTCTCGCTTTCTTTCTCTGATATACGCACACACACATAGAGTCACACACACACCAGCCTGCTGCCCTCTAAATACAGTCCTGTGCCACATGACAACATGCAGTCAACCATGGACCAAATGTGCGACGGTGGTCCTATAAGATAATAATGGAGCTGAAAAACTTCTATCACTTAGTGATATCGTAGCCATCATAGTGCGACACATTACTCACGTGTTGTGGTGACACTGACATAAACGAGCCTACTGTGCTGCCAGTCATAGAAATGTATAGCACATACATTTATATACAGTAAATAATACTTGATAATGATAATAAAAGACTATGTTACTGGTTTATGTATTTACTATATTTTTTATCACTGTTTTAGAGTGTACTCTTTCTACTTATAAAAAAAGTTTACTGTAAAAAAATATGTCATGTTATGCTGACAGCAGCCTCGTTCATCTCGTGTCTACCATGTCTCTTAATTGCACTATTTTCTCTGATGCTTGATTTAATCTCATATTTGCTTCATCATGGCCCTCAAGCATACAAAATCCACTGCTAATATTGCTAGTAAGAGGCCAAGTCAAGTGATTGAACTGGAAATGAAATTAAAAGTGATTAAGGACTATGAAGATGGAAAACCAATGATGGTAATTGCTTATCAGTCAGGCATGTCTCATTCTGCCACAGCTGCCATCTTGAAGAACAAGAACAAGGTGAGGGAAGCTGTTAAAGGATCTATTTCATTTAAGGCGATGAGACTAATAAAAATTTGAGAAGGGGGCCAGCCCCAGTGGCCTAGTGGTTAAGTTCGGCACACCCCATTTCAATGACTCAGGTTCAGTTCTTGGGCGTGGACCTACACCACTCATCAGTGGCTGAGCTGTGGCAGCAGCTCACATACTACATAGAGGAAGACTGGCCACAGATGTTGGCTCAGAGCAAATCTTCCTCAGCAAAAGAAAAAAAAAATTGAGAGGGGGCCTATATCAGACATGATGTAGAGAAACTTCTAAAGACCTGGATTGAAGACCAGATCCAGAAGCATATCCCTTTCAGCACTGTGATGATCATGGTCAAAGCAAAAACTTTCCTGTGGTGTTGAAAGAAAAGACTGGACCCGACGATGATGTTGAATTTGCTACTAGCTCTAGATGATTTGAATGGTATAAGAACCTTTATTTATTACATAATGTGAAAGTGAGTGGTGAGTCTGCAAGTACAGACTTGAAAAGTCTGAAAACATAGACCCCAACACTGAAAGGTTTTCATTAATAGAAAGGGATGTTCATGGTGCTTGCAAGCAAATCTGTGATGAAAAAAAAGAACAAACCAAGCCAACCACTGTGGACATAATTCTGAAAAGAGTGACACCTCCTGAAGAAGAGCCTTAGGCAAGTCCTTCAGGAGGCTTCCAGAAGAAGGCACTGTTATCATAGGAGATGACAGCTCCACGCGTCTTATTGCCCCTGAAGACCTTCCAGTTGAACAAGATGTGGAGGTGGAAGACAGTGATACTGATGAACCTGACTCTGTGTAGCCCTGGGCTAATGTGTGTGCTTGTGCCTTAGTTTTTAACAGAACAGTTTAAAAAGCAAAAAAACAAAAAATTTAAAAATGGAAACAAACTTATAGAATAAAGACATAAAGAAAGAAATTGTTTTTTGAGGAAGATTAGCGCTGAGCCAGCATCTGCCACCAATCCTCCTCTTTCTGCTGAAGAAGACTGGCCCTGAGCTGACATCTGTGCCCATCTTCCTCCACTTTATATGTGGGACACCTGCCACAGCATGGCTTCACAAGTGGTGCGGCGGTCTGTGCCCAGGATCCGAACCAGCGAATCCCAGGCTGCTGAAGCAGAAAGTGAGAACTTAATCACTATGCCACTGGGCTGGCCCCAGAAAGAAAATATTTTTGTACAGCTGCAGATATATTTGTGTTTTAAGCTACGTATTATTGCAAAAGAGTGAAAAAGTTAAGAAAAATTAAAAATTTTATAAAGTAAGAACATTGCAGTAAGCTAAGGTTAATTTATTACTGAAGAAAGAAAGTTTTTAAAATAAATTTAGTGTAGCCTAAGTGTACAGTACTTATAAAGCCTGCAGTATTGCACAGCGATGTCCTAGACCTGCACTGTCACTCACCCCTCACTCACTGACTGTCCCAGAGCAACCTCCAGTCCTGCACACTCCACTCACGGTAAGTGCCTTATACAGGCGTACCATTTTCTTTTAGTTTTTATACCATATTTTTACTGTGTCTTTACTATGTTTAGATATATTTAGATACGCAAATACTTACCATTGTGTTACAACTGCCCACAGTATTCAGTACAGTAAGATGCTTTTGGTGGTCCAGTGGTTATGATCTGGTGTTCTCATCTCTGCTGCCTGGGTTCATTTCCAGGTCAGGGAACCACACCACCCATCTGTTGATTGTCATACTGTGGTGGCTGTGTGTTGCTGTGATGCTGAAAGCTATGCCACTGGTATTTCAGATACCAGCAAGGTCACCGGTAGTGGACAGGTTTTAGCAGAGCTTCCAGACTAAGACAGACCCGGAAGACCTACCTAGCCACCTACTTCTGAAAAAATTGGCAATGAAAACTCTATGAATAGCAGTAGAGCATTGTCTAATATAGCGTTGGAAGGTGAAAGGATGGCACAAAAGATGGGGCAGGGTTCTAGTCTGTGGTACACAGGGTCAGTAGGAGTTGGAATTGATTCCACAGCACTAACAAAAAAACATGCTGTACAGGTTTGTAGCCCAACAGCAATAGGCTACACCATATAACCTAGGTGTGTAATAGGCTACACCATCTAGGCTTGTGTAAATACACTCTGTGATATTCACCCAAAGACAAAAATCACCTGACGACAAATTTCTCAGAACATATCCCCATCTTTAAGTGATGTGTGATTGTACACATATGTTTAGACAGACCAAAATGTTCATAGTGTTTACGTCTGTTTGGTGGAGCTTATGAGTGGTTTTAATTTTCTTTCTTTCTTTTTGTTTGCTGAGGAAGATTAGCCCTGAGCTAACATCTGTGCTAATCTTCCTCCGCTTTATATGTGGGTCACTGCCACGGCATAGCTAATGCGTGGTGTAGGTCTGCGTCCAGGATCCAAACCCACAAACCCAGGCCGCCAAAGCAGAGCATGCCAAACTTAACCACTATACCACAGGGCTGGTCTCAATTCTCTTTTCTATATGTGTTTGTATTTTCTAAATTCTCCACATTGAATACTTACCACTATTTTAAAACGTCCCAGTGCACATTTAAACGTCCTTAATTCCTGACACGGGCTCACTGGTGTTAAGCAAAAAAGCATGCCATTATATAAATTTATTGCCATTACATTATTGTATTTTCTTCTCCCTACAACGTCCACACTGAAAATACGCTTTCCCTGCTCTGGGTGTTCTGCTCTCATCTTCTCTCTCTCTACTTCTCTCCCAGTTTTAGCACAGTCTACATTCTTTAAAAATGAGGTTTTAGATCCATTTCTATGGAGGGTTAGGCAAATATTTCTCCCTGATTATCACTGCACAAAGACTATACTCACCCAAGTGCCAAGTGAGCACGGAGAGCTGCAGAGGCTGACTAGCGGCTCTAGGCTTCTCCAGGAGCATCTCTCAGAGGTCGTAGGGACAAAATGGTGGTAACCTCCATGGAGGAGAGACTGAGTTAAAGGCTTTATTTCTTCCCTGTTTTATTTTATATATATATATTTTAAAATTGAAAATAGGTTTAATGTCTTTTCAGGAATAGATTCCTACAAATGTTGTGCAAAATTTTCATGAGAGATTATTTTTTTAATGACTCATTGGTAATATCATGACCTCTGGGTCATGCTTTTTCTCAGAGCTGTAGTAGTGACATTATCTTTGCAGACCCACTGCCCAGGCCAGAACCGAATAAAGGCTGCGTTTTGGAGACACCTAACTACGCAGTGTTATATTTTCTCCATGTTCTTGAAATACTGATTATTTTATATAAATCGAAACCTCACATTTTGAGAAAAATTTCCATTTTCCAATATAATGTTTTACTAAGATATACTTTTATTACACTAGAACCAAAATATTATCATTTCTGGATTGTAACAAATGAGAGACTTTTAATCATTGCTATCTCTAAAGCAAACAACTACTAAAAAACCTTTTTTTTAAGATTTTATTTATTTATTTTTCCCTTTTTCTCCCCAAAGCCCCCCATTACCTAGTTGTATATATTTTTTTTTCAGTTGTGGGTCCTTCTAGTTGTGGCATGTGGGATGCCACCTCAGCGTGGCCTGATGAGCGGTGCCATCTCTGTACCCAGGATCCGAACCAGTGAAACCCTGGCCACTGCAGTGGAGCGCATGCGAACTTAACCACTCAGCCATGAGGCCAGCCCCTAAAAATACCTTTTAACTAGATAAATCACATACAAAATTGGAAAGCAAGAAAAGAAAAAGAATCACCCAAAGTTTCCCCCTTCATTCAGGAACAAATGAACGTTCATCCATTTTCTTCTTTTCCAAACATAATTTCTTCCTGCGTTGCGTTTTTAAAATCAGAGGTTAAGAACTCAAATGGTGATTTTTAACAAAATTGTTTCATAGTTTCAAAATACCTGTTTGATTTGTAGCATTTTATGTGAAAATCTGAATTGTTAGTACCCAACATAGGAAAATAGGTTCATAATTTTCTAAAATCTATGGCTCAATTTAACCAAGCAAGCAATTTGCAAATAGGTTTAAAGGAGTAAGGTTTTAAGCTCATATTTAATATTGAATATTTGTGTATGCCTAAGCTTGTGATGCTTAATTAGGAATAAACACAAAAGCACATCACAGACTTGACAACACCTTTGCACTTTGCATCTGGGATGTGACGTGCCTTCAGAAGCTTGCTCCACGCTCACGGAAGGACTCGAAAGGACCTAGGTAAAGGCCATGAGTAAAGAAAAAGCAACTTTTCTTTTCTCACAGTTTTGGATGGCTGTAGCAGAAATAGGGAGAGATGTTTGCCTTATGTTTAGAATCAAGTGAAAAGCACAGCATACATAATTGAATATAGGTTAAAAATTATCCCACAACAGAGCGTGTCTCCCTCTGCTGTTAGACACATGGGTGATTTTTATCTTCCATTTCATATATTTCCCAAACTGTCTGTTACATGTTTTACTTTTATAATAGAAAAAAAGGACTCTATTTTGTCTCTCCTATTTCAAACTTTTTGTTCATGTTAGAGAAAATCACTACTTTCCATATGGTGATTTTTGTATTTTTAAGTTATCGTTTGAAACGTGTCCAGGTACTCACTCTAACTCACTAAGAATTCTCTTTAGGTACAGGATTATTTATTCTATCAGTTGTGTATGTGTCTGTCACTATTAGCACACAAAACATTTTTTTTTTTTTAATTTGGCCATTACCGTGGTAACTTCTAGGTAGTAAGCTAAGTACAACTTCTGTCTTTTACAATTTGCTTTCTATTTTCCCTCTGAACGGTGTTTCTTTAATCCATTTTCCCTCTTTGAAAGAATCTGTGACTTCATAACCCTGTTAAAATCATAGTGCCAAGTACACAGAAGTTATCCTGTAAATGCTCCGTGGCCTTTTAATTGTGTTTTGTATTGTTATCTCTAATTTTATAAAAAGATTTTAAACTGATATGAAATTCTAATATAGACAACAAAATTCTCTGGAAGATTTTCATATAATAATGCAAATAGTTTTATGTAAAATAATTGAATGTAATAATGTAAATAATTGTTACATAAATTCATAAGTGATTCCTGAGCCCTGCTGACCAATACACTCTCTTTTCCAGAACACACTGCTGATGCTGACAGCATCCTGAATCCTTAAGGGGGCACTTACTCTCTGGTACGCCCATTTTCTTGCACTGTCACTGACCAGTTACCTGTCCGGCTGTGCTGGGGAAGTGGATGTGTTACCAAACCAAAGTGGGTTGGCCTCCTGGTGAGTTAAATCAGACTCTCCACCAGAAGGAGTTGTCTCACAAAGTAAAGTATATTTGCGGCAAACAGGAGACCAGGCAGAATCATTTCCAGAGTCATGGCTTCCCCAAACTAAGGGGAAACAGGGGCTTTTATGTCAGATGGGAGATGAATATTCAAAAGGGAGATGTGGGTATTCGCTTGCACAGGCTCAGTTGGGAAACATGCTTCCACGTACACCACAGGTTATGGTAATAAGACCTAGGCTCTTCCAGGAGAGATCTTAGTATTAGAAATAAGGCAAAGTTCAATGGCCTAGCTCTTGTGCTGAAGCTTGATCTGGCTCAAGGTGGTTGGTGATTGCATCTCCTTAACATAACAAAAGGAAAAACCCTTAAATGCTTCCAAACCCACCTTTGAGTCCCTAAAGTCAATTAGTCGGTGACAGATGTCCACTGCCATGTACTTTGAATTTCCTTAGAGTTGTATTTATCTCAGGATTTTTATTTTGTAAACATTATATACACTTTTTGTCTGGACTGACTGGATATTTCAGAGTATTTATTTCCTCATTCCTCTGACCCGTAGTGGACTGAGACTGAAATGTGGTCTTAACTTCAGAGACCACGACTGAGGCCTGATCAGGTCCCTGAAAATTGCCCTCCTTTACTCCCCAACACCATCTTGAGAGATATAGATGATGGAAGCTAGAGAGTAGCAGAGATATTTCATACCCCAGGAGCTATCCCCAAACGTGTTAAGCATTTCCTGGTGATCTGAATAGGTGACTTAAAGAAAACTACTGTTGTGGTTAAAAGTTTATGCTGTTTATTTAGCATTTCAGAGTTGCGGAAATCTGGGAGGAGAGAGAACTATCACCAGTTATTTAAGAATGGCTCTGGAAGGGGGACTTACTCAGAGTTTGCTGAGCTCTAGGGACAAGATCCTGCCTTGCACTGCACACTGCGTTATATTTCCCAAAGCATTTTCACATATACCATTTCATTTTCACTTTCCTACCCACCTATTAGAACAAGAAAGCCTGACGTTACTTTCAATAAACTAAGCATACTGGAGCAAGAGGCTTATTATCCTAAATAAGAGTAGGGACGTTGCCTGTTTTGTTCATGTTGTATCCCCAATATCCAGAAGAGCTCTTGGCACATATTAAATTTCCCATAGATAGCTGTTGAATGAATGAATGAAAGAAAAAGTTAGCCGGGATACTATCCCTCTAACTCCACCCACCCATGGATTTGGATTCCTGGTTCGGAGCTTCTTTCTTTATGCCACTGCATGTGTTTCTTAGAATGAAAGATTTAACAAACGAACAAGGAAAAGGTATTCAGAAAGAATACTCAGTGTATGCAGACTTTAACTGAGAAAACATTCACTCCTGTATGTATGGACTCAGCCATATGTAGATATGTGGTTATTAATTCTCCAAGTGTGTGCTTTACTAAAATCTGTTCATGTCCATAGATTCAGTGATGTAAAAGCAGGTTCATCAAAACCAAAAGTGAAGTAAAGATTTGGTGGCTCAGGGACATAAAAAGCTGGTTATGGCCCCTATCAACTCCCCTACCCATCCCTAAAAATAAATCAGTGATCAAGCAAACAAAAGGTTTGTAGAGCCTGAACTGACTACTTATCAAGCTCATATTTCCCTGATCATTGCCAACTTATCACTTCATTTATACTCCACAAAGTCATGAACAAACATATATGACTAATAAAATACAGTGCAGCTGTGTGAGACTAGAAAAATTCAAGAACCAAAAATAGCTTTATATCTTAATATTTGACTGAGAAGAAAAGGTGAATAATATATCTGGAATTAGTAAATGGGAAATGGTTTTTCAAGCTGAAGTGACTAACCCTGTGGAATATCTGAATCGAGCAGACCTCGTTATCAGTGTAATTCACTCGAAGCGCCTTAGGGGCTGAGCAGGGCTGGCGGCAAGCCAAGAATTGATTGAGCGATCAGCCCAAAGAACGATTTGGTGGGGACATTGAACAGTGCTTCTCACAAAAGCAGCCCTAAAATATCTTATAATGGTCTGTTGCACACAAGATAAAAGAATTGACCCCCCAAAAAAGTGAGAAAAATAAGACAATAAATGCTGCAATAAAAATGAATGGATGTGGAGCATTTTTCTCTGTTTCAGAGCCAACTGCTGTTATAAATTCTGCAAGTTCATTGTTCCCAAAATGAAGTGGTGAGGGCTTCATAAAGCTCGCCCTTTTACTCTTTCCCACTATGCTTATAGATCTTTTCATCATCTTGACATATTAAAAGCGAAAGCTCTTTTGTGACCTTAATAATAAGTTTTTATAAAACACATAAAAATCCATTTTCCATCTGAAATAAGGGAAAATGATGACAGGTTTTATATGTTTTTGTGGTACTAAGAAATACTTTAGTACATATAAAAATGTTTTATTTTTCTCTCTTCTGTCTTCATTAGGAAGAAGCCCTTTAGAGCAGTATCAATAAAAGTTGCCTTGAAAGGAAATACTTCTGCTATTCTTTGGTTTAATCAGACATAAATTTAAAACTAGGTTTGGGAAACTTAAATTAAAAAAAAAGGTAATTATTCTCAACAATTATTTCAATTAATGACAGAGAAAAACTAACTAGATTCTGGATATAACCCAGTGGAAGACACCACCTCCCGTTTCCACAAATGCCTTTTAAAAATAACATAATTTATTGGTAGAAAACATATGATATGGTATTTGGGCATAAATAATTTCTTCCATGAAGTACTTGAATCCTCTTGATGTGGGCTCGGTGAGTTGAGGAGTCAAAAGACAGATTTCTTGGACTCTCAAGGTCTGGCAGTAGTGCTCTTTTATTCAGAGAATAGTATGGAATAGCATAGGGACAGGACTCATGGGCAGTAAAGAGCTGCAAACATGGGTTGAGGGTAGGGCTAAATTTAAGGCATAGGTATATGAGTTCTCTCTTTACAAGACAAAGGAAAGATTATGTAAAAAAAAGTCGTTAAAATGGTATCAGTGCAGGTGGGGTCTAGTTACTGGGTGGTCCTATAACTTTAGATAAGAATCAAATCAGATTAAGTCAGGATGTCCTATGCTTCTCCATTAAGAGTTTCTAGAGATAAGGTCATCCCCACTTCTTCCTGGGGCAGAGAGGGAGACACCTTTACAGACAGAGATTTCCTTTACAATGTAAATGTCTCCTAGCAAAGGGTAAGTAAATTCTACTTTTCAGAGTTTCTTTCCTGTCTGCAGTTTTTAAAAGTAACCAGCCGAAAATAATCCTCATCACTTTCATAAAATATTGTGTAAGAAATGAATTGGTAACCTGTATATATGTATATATTCACAAATAAACGTGTGTGTGTGAATGAGACTAGAATTTAGACTGCTTTGTATACATGTTATTATTTTTCAATGCCCTTACGTTCATCCTTTCATTTAAAATATTTGGTAACTTGCTGCCAATTATTCTTTCCATATCAATCTAATCTTTCTACTTCTCTTTAGTTCTTATGTATTAGTTATCTATTCCTACCTATCAGATGACCCCAAATTTAGTGACTTAAAACAATAAACTTTTTTTTAATCTCACACAATTTCTTAGATTCAGAAATTCCAAAGCATCTCGGCTCAGTGGTTCTGGCTCAAGGGCTTGCATGACATCTTGCAGGTAAGATGTTGGCCAGGGCTGCTGTCATCTGAATGCTGACATCTGGCACAGGAGGATGTTTCCAAGAAAGCTCACCCAGATGACTGTTGGCCAAAGGCCTTGGTCTCTTGCTGGCTGTTGGTTGGAGGCCTCAGTTCCTTGCGGTCAGGGTCTCCCCATAGGACTTGTCCTAACATGACATCTAACTTCCCCTAGAAGGAGTGATCTAAGACACTTCTTAACACCATCACACCTTCTAAGATTTTTTCTTCAGTCATTTAATGACTACCATTCAGGATTTTTTTCTTTCACTCAACGTCAGTCTTACGCTATGCTTTCCAAGTAAAATTGCTGTCTTCTAGGGTATCAAAATAAAACTTGAAATTCACTATTGGAGGTTAAATAAAGGAAATTGAATGTGCCTGTCTACTTCTTGTCCTAATCCAAACCTATTAAAATTAGAAATATTAGATTTAAAAAGAAAGACATACATATGGTTCTAAAAAAGAACAAAAGGTCTCATAAGTGGACCAATAATTAGGGGAAAAATTTGGAAGCTTGCAAGCAGATCGTAGGGCATTCAAAGAGTTAAATAAAACATGGCCCAAAAGAGGGGGCCAATGCAACAGCAAGCCAGTGCCAGCATGCTCACACAGGGGAGAGGCCTTCTGGATCAAAGAACCTGAATGACCCAGAGCAACACAGGCCACTACCTGTACAAACTGAGCTTTTCTTTTAATACTATGAAAAGACAACAAAATGTTATGAGAAATAATAAATACTGGAGAGCCATTAGTATGAAATATAAAAACAAAAGTGAAGAAATGGAATTTATTCTGGAAGAAAAAGAGATAGGGGCCAGCTCCGTGGCTGAGTGGTTAAGTTCGTGCACTCCACTGCGGCGGCCCAGGGTTCGGATCCTGGGCACGGACATGGCACTGCTTGTCAGGCCACGTTGAGGTGGTGTCCCACATCCCACAACTAGAAGAACCTGCAACTAAAAAGATACAACTATGTACAGGGGGGTATGGGAAGAAAAAGCAGAAAAGAAAAAAAAAAAAAGATTGGCAACAGTTAGCTCAGGTGCCAATCTTTAAAAAAAAAAAAAAGAAAAAGAGATAATTCAGGTAATTCTTTGAGGATTTTCTTACCCATTCAGTGATCCATGGTATTCACTATTATTAGTTTTGTAGCAGGAAATCATTCAGAGCATTTTTTCTATCCTGCCAGAAATGGAAGTCTAAAGAATTTTATAAATATAAATAAAACCTAACCCATTCTCACATTCACTGTGAATTAATGACATCTGTTGGACAAGGGCTGATGTTTGCATCAGGAGCAGAATCCAGGACCAAGGGAAGAGGAGAAATATTAAAAAAATATATTTAAAAAATACAACAACAAATGGTGTGATCAAGGATACAACCTACAGTTAAAACTGGAACATAGTATTGTAAATAGTGAGGTTCCAAGAGCCAAGTCAAGACAGAAGTTGAACCTGTGGTGAAAGTCAGCAATCAACCTTCACACAGAACTCTTGTTTAACTTAGAAAGCATCTGGTTGCCTGACTTTGTAAAGGTGGCTGCAAGGGCTGAGCCTTTCCTGCTTAGCTTATCTAGCCAATCTAGCCCGCCAGCAAGGAACTATAAGGAATTCATAATTGTCTTACCACTTATAGTTCGATAAAAGAATCCTGACAAGTGATTCATTAGTTGATTTCACCTTTAATTTCAGAAGTGGAAAAGCGAGTTTCTGTTCAAAGGATGCCGCATATGACAGTATATGAACACAGACAAATCTTACTTCCTCTTCTGCTTTGATCTTTGGTCCCTTTAGAAGGAAATGGTCAATTTTAGCCAGCAATTGTCTCATGAAAGAATAATGTCCCATAGAAACATTTGGGCCTGAGTTTTGCTCTGAAAATTTCTTCCCCATTCCCTATGCTGCGTGCCTGCTTTTCACTGTTTATTTTTCATTGAAAATGCACTATTTCTTGCCACACAATAAACTAGATGAGTCTGGAAAAATATTGTTGTAAATCTATAAAATTGTAGAATTTCAGTAGTGGTGTCTGGTATTTCAAATTGAGGAACCTGAAAAAATTCTATTATTCTGGCTCTGAAGAATATTTACTCTACAAGAAATCTCATAAAAAGTAATTCAGAGTGTTTATAATTCCAGGAAAAGAAGGGAGGGGGGGAAGGAAGGAAGAAAGGAAGGGAAGAAGTCTAGTGGAGCTTTTTCAGTCCCAGAAAACCTAATGAAAAAGAAAATCAAAATGTTTAGCTAAAGAGAAAGATGCTACAGCTCCATGGAAATTATTACTTGTTTTTCTTTGTTTGGGTCCTCTCTTATTTAACTTTTTAAAGCAGAAGCTATTTAGATCATTAGGGCTAGTTCCTAATAGTTCATGAAGGCAATGAAATCACTGGCAGACACCTTTTGTCAACATAAAACAGAAATGTGGGCTTAGAGTGGAAGGCATAAAAATTTTCTGCATTTATTTGGTGTTTGTTTTTAAATATATAACCTACTTCCTCCTTTGTGTTTTTTCCTTGCATGATGTTAGTTAGCACTGTGAGGAGAAACCTGAATTAAAGGAATATTGTGCTACATTGTGGGTCCTTCTTACAGAGGGCAAATCACATCAGAATCTTGCGTTTAAATCTGTGTACTATATTTTGGGGAGGAAGTTGACAGACTAAGGGGTATTGTGAGGGCTCTATCAATTATCTCATATGTGAAACAGGTGAAAGAACTCAAGTTGCTCAGCCTAACAGAGAATGGATGCATGTAAACTGTCTTTTGACATTTAAAGTAGTAGTTTTTGGTATCTTTGTGGGTGTAGTTGTAGCATATGAAGTATATTGGTATACAAGACTATATCGGAATTAATGTAGGTAGCTCCAGAGGACAAAATTGGGAACAAGAGGAAAGTTATGAAGTAGATTTGAACTCAAGATAAAAAAGAATTATTTAAGAATTGAAATAACATCACAATGGCGATCCCTTGTGCAACACTGGGTCCCCATCACTTCAACCAAAGGCAATGATTGTGTCTCAGAAGTGCTGTAGAATCAGTTTTCTCAATCTAAAAAGGAATTTGGGTAAAATGAGTCCATGAGATCTTTAAAACCCATAGCCATTGAGGTCAGTCTAGTGCACTTTAGAAAAGATTTAGTGGCTATAGAGAGAATAAAGAGAAGGACAATCTGAATGCCAAAGACAAGGATGAGTTTCTTATAAAATTACGCTAAAACTATTAGGACTCTTATCTGTAAAGTTAAAGATAAAATTTAAAGTTTAAAAACAATTGGAAAGTTTATTTACCTTAATATGAGACTTTTCAATACATGTTACTCTTTAATCTATGTTTAAGAAAATTGAGTTAACATCTAGTTTTAGAAATAAAAGCAAAAAAAGGAATGACAGCCATAATATTGTTGATGCAGCTCTGAAATAACAGGCTGAGAAGTGCTCTCCAGGCTGTCTCCATCCTAATTAACCATCCACACTTGTGGCAGATTAATCTTAAAGCCTTCGGCTAAACCCCTAGTGGTGTCATTTTCCAATCAGAATATCTCCATGTCTTCCAAATTCTTACCAAGAAAGTTCGAATTTAATGTTGTCCATGATCTGACATCAACTATCTACCCAGACCCATTTTCAACGCTGATGTGCCAGCCAGCTGCCTTGTATTTTCCAAATTTCATGCCTTGGCATTACATATTCCCCATGTATTGGCATAGCCTTCCTTCTCATTTGCAAATGTCCAACTCCTATCACAGTGTGAGATCTAACTCAAATGCTAGAATCTCCACAAAGCCTCTCCTGATCCTCTAGGTTGAAATAATCTCCCTTTCTGAACTCCAAAAGCATTTTACGTCTTTTTAATGTCCACTTTAATTCTTTACACTCTAATTATGTGAGTACATTTCCTAGTTCACCCATGGGAGTTCACGCCCTAAACCCTTACAAGCAAGGCCCATCTCTTACGATTCCCCATAGGACGTTGTGTTATAGTAGGCGCTTTATAAATACTTGTTAAATGAATGACTCAATGAATGAATGTTTCGCCATAACCAATAATTACAAGAAATGTCATTCAGTCCCGAGGACCGTCTAGTCTGCTGTAGCATTCATGCAGTGTCAACACAAGGGGTCCTAGCCGGGAAAGACGGCACCAGCCCTGAGCAAATTACAGAGCTGTCCAAACTGAGCCCTGATTCACTCTTTATTTCTTGCTTTTTTCTCATTCTCTCATCTTTATATGTCACTTTGTAGTTCCCAGGAAGCTGGGGATAGGGCCATCCAAAATGAATATTAAATCTATAAACGTATTTTTTCTTTAAATTTCTGGATGGGTCACTAAGTGGAGGTTCTTTTTAGCCATCAACACCCACTCTCACCACCACCACCATCCACAACAACCCTTCTCAATTGTCCATTTTCATTCTCTTCTATTTCTGTTTCTCCCCCATCAGTTGATGTATTTAATTGGCATTTTTCTCAACAATTACTTCTCAATTCACTCCATTTTGGTAACTTTTATTTTTCCCCATCTTATCAAAACTACCTCTGTTAAAAATCTCATCTTTTAAAGATTTTATTTTTCCTTTTCCTCCCCAAAGCCCCCCAGTGCATAGTTGTGTATTTTAGTTGTGCATCCTTCTAGTTGTGGCATGTGGGACGCCACCTCAGCATGACCTGATGAGCAGTGCCATGTCCGTGCCCAGGATTTGAGCCGACGTAACCCTGGGCCGCTGACGTGGAGCACATGAACTTAACCTTGACCACAAGGCCGGCCCCCAAAATTTCATCTTTTAAGCAAACATATTTAAGTGTTCTTGGTGATTCTTCTCCATATATCTTTGTTAGTAGACCCACCAAGCTTAAAGTTCATAAGTTGAATACAATTTTATGAACAAAAGAGCCACAGAGTAAATTTTGGTGATTATGTTAATGATAGCGTGTTCTTATGGGAATTTCATTATATCTTTTCTTTCTTACCATCTTTAATTTATTTTCATATCAATAAGATATACTGTATCTATGACAAGATAGCATATTGTCACTTTTTAAAAATTTAAGGTAAACAAAAAGATTTTTCAAATCACTTCAGATTTCTGGCTTGCAAATTATGTTGAGTATGAAAAAATATAATACTTAAGTTTTGCTAAGATCCAACCATTGGAGATTTCCATCTCTTTATTCATTGCCTATTTTCAAAGTCATCTTTACAGTAGTGTGAACTTAGTTCCAGCCACTACAAACTGTCTCCAAAAGAGAATTGAAAACCTGAGAGCAACATTCATGTAGTTGGCATTTTAATTCAAAGCCAGGTGAGTCTGAAGACACATCTGGGCATGTCTATGTAGGCTGTCCAGATGTGTATTTGCACATGGGACCAAGGAATATCCCAAGAGAAAATTCAGTGAAGGAAGGAGTCAGGTTCAATGAGCCCAAGCCTATTAACATGTTTTCAGTAACTGGAGAGGAGAAAACACTTCCGAATTTGGATGATGTCTGTCAACAGGATTTGTCTACCAAACTCCAGAGGACTAGATCCTATGAAAAACAAGTAAGCAAAACTGAAAGGAACAGTTTCTGTGAAATCTCCATAACAGAACCTTCTCCATGAAAGACACTGTGCCATGAGAGCTTTCAAGCATCTTAGGCTCTGCACGTGGCAATACCTGGGATCCAACAGGAGAAGCATGGGGTCCTATGGAGCAGCATCAGTGCCAGAAGGAGCAGATGTTTTGTAAATATATGAGCAAAACATCTGCAACTTCCAAGCAATACCAAAGGGTCACTTGGCATAGATTTGAGGTCAGTTTGGCAGATAGGGTGAAAATCTGTGAAATTCAGCCACTTCTCTGTATGGAACCCTACCTGTGACCATTTACTGGTGAAGCAAAAAAGAAACGTAGATTTCACATAATCTACCCAACATACTAAAGCAACAAAAAAAGAATAACGCATACACACGTACACCTTTCAGACTGTGTATTACACTTTTGTGATTTTTCATCTTTAAGATTTTCCTTGATCATCATTTAAACCATTTATGTAGAAACTAGAGATTGGAATAGAATATGGCTATCTTCCCTGGAGCCTGCACTCCTTCAGGCGAAAACATCCTTCAAAAGATAGCTCTTTGCATGGGTAAACATCAAAGAATGTCTTTCTTTTACAAGTGCAGCAGAGTGCAAATCATTCAACACTAAAGCGTAATGTAGTTCTAATAGTGTGTGTATTCTGTTTTCAATATCATCACTAAATTCAGTAGCAGGTGGTGAAATTTACAGTTGTACTTTCTTATAAGCACCATCCTAGGTAAAGCCAAAGAGCCATCACTGACAGTTAGATGGAATCAATATTCCCTGAATTGCTATTTGGAGTAGCAGAGGGTCTGAGACACAGGTGTACAAATCAGGGCCTGGGGAATGGTATCTCTGGTTATTGCTGTTATTAATATGGAACAAAAGTCATGTTCTCATTCCAGCTTCCAACAATGGTTCTCTCCGGGCCTTCTGTAAACGGCCAGTTGGTGCTAATAACTTAGAAAAGATACAAACATTTCTGAGAATTGCATTTTATTTTGAAGTAGATTTTGCACCTGGTATAATAGTCCACCGTCTCATCTGTCTTCAATGTTTGTGACCCAGACATGACTGTCCCACAAGTTATAGGTAAAAGATTACCAAGGAGAGAGAAAGGTGACCAGTATTCTAGAGTAGTGCTTGTCAAAGGTAATGTCCACAGATATCAGTTGGAGGAGTCTTGTTAAAATGCAGATTCCGACAGAATAAGTCTGGAATTTGCATTTCTAACAAGCTGCCAGTTGATGCTGATGCTAGCTCAAGAGAATTGTCTAAGACAGAGTCTAGGATCTAAGATAGAGTGGCACCTTGCATGTCAAACTAAGAGACTTGGGAATTCTTCTGTGGCAATACAAAACTACAGAAAATTTTATGTTAAAAAACAGCATGACCAATTTTATGTTTGGAGAAGCTGAGATAAGTAAAGATGAGTCTGCACCAAGTAATGCGTGGTAACTGATACAAGGAAAATAAAAGAAATCGTAAAATGTGTTCTCTGTTCTACAATGGATTGCCACCTTGTAAATGACAAAGACATTGAGTATTCATATTTTATTGTAACTCAAATGTACCATCAGTCAATGGGCTTGGATAACATCACATATGCTTTTATGCTCAAATTTCACAAGCTATGGTTTGTCCCTCCACACCTTTGGGATCACATGGCTTGTCTTCCACTCCCGTTATGTCCAACGGTCTCCTGCATGTCACACATGTTCAATGACTGTTGTTCTTCTGTGTGTTTGGTTCTGGTTTCCATGTTGATTTGAGGCTAGTGTCTCACCCCTATCAGTGCCCTCTGTGGCCTTCTGCCCCTTGAATGGGGCTGGATCTTGGTGGTCCCAGAGCTACAGGGTGATGGGTGCAAGGGTTAGAACATGATATTGAAGGAAACCCTTATTCCCACCTCCTGAGAGTTTCTTTCATGGGGAGAAACATCCATTAATGTAACACTACTGTCCTCTCCCCACCTCTCCCTCCATTCCAACTTATTCCCCAACAAGGGAAAAAATGTAGAAGGAAAAAATTGTGTAGTCTAGCATGTTTCTTTTCGCTTTCTCTAGAACAGTGGTTATCTTAAAGTGTGGACCAGCACATCAACACCACTTGGAACTTGTTAGAAATGAAAACTCTTGGGCCCACACCAGGCCTACAGAATCAGAAACTCGGGGGTGGAGAGTGAAGTCCAATGGTACGTGATTTAAACACCCCTCCCCTCTGAGTGGATTCTTGGGCAGTGGTTCTCAAATATTACAGTGCATCAGAATCACTCCGGCAGTTTCTGATTCTGGGGAAAGCACCGTCTCCAGGAAACAGGCATTCTCAGTACTCCTCAAGGTAAGATTTTGCTTTCCTTGGGCTTAAATATATATAAGAACAATGCCTTTTTGCTCTTCCTGTAGTAAACAGATATGTTTATCATAACAAATGAATTTTCAGCCAAAATAATGCAACATAAAAACACCCACTCAAAAAGAATCACAAAACATGATATGTGAGGAAAATTATACAGCTGCTGCGGAGTAAGATCAGTCTTTCCGACTTAGCTGCCATTTGTAACCCAGAAGGAATGGGCTGCTTATTTTGAAAAATAACAAAGAACTTTGCACTTCTTTAGGGGAAGAAATTTTTACGGGCAACATTAAATTTAAGTGCATGGCCTTGAAGAGACTCTGGTTTCGGAATTTCTTCCTCTGCTCTTCAGTCAGCTGCGATTCTTCATTGTAGAAGAAACTAGGACCCAAACAGGGTCTACCAGGGAGACGGTGAGAAAGAGGCCCTGATAAAAACACGTCTATCAGGGCCACACTCGTGCAGCATGTGCATGGCTCATAGAATGTGAATCCGGGCACTTTCCCAGTGAATGCACCTTCAGAAAATATTTAATTCTTTTTTTTCATTAAACAACTCCAGAGACTTTTTTGAAGTACCTACTATGTGCCAAGTTCTGAGGTTATAAACCGGATAATTAATAAGAAATTCGGCTATATGTGTGAAAGCATCTTGCCAATCATTTTATTAGCAATAACATGTGAGTGTGATGGAGAAAATGCTTTTCCATGTCCTATGTCAGTCAGTTTTCCCAAGAACGCTGTGAGGTAGGAGTCTGTCTGCTTTTTATGGATGGAGAGCTGAATGAGGCTTGGGCACACTGTGGCCCTTGCTCCATCTTTGAACTCCCTTCTCCCTCACTTCCCCAAAATAACATCTTGTCCCACATAATCAACTAATTTATTCTGAAGTACAAGTTCCTTTTAGATAATAGATGATCAATAGCATTATTCCGGGGAGTTTATTAAGGCAACCCTAGTGGGTTGAATGGTGGCCCCTCCCAAAAGATGCGTCCACCCAGAACCTGTGAATGTGGCTTTATTTGGAAAAAGAGGCTTTGCAGATGTAATTAAGTTAAGGATTTCAAGATGAGACTATCCCGGATTACGCCTTTGGGCCCTAAATTCAATGACAAGTGTCTTTATAAGAAGAGAAGACAAACAGAAAAAGGGAAAATATAGAAGGAAGGCCTTGTGAAGATGGAAGCAGAGACTGGAGTGATGCTGCCACATGCCAAGGGATGCCTGAAGCCACCAGAAGCTGGAAGAGGCGGGGAAGGATTCTGCCCTAGAGCCTTCAGAGGGAGTGTGGTCCTGCGACTCCTTGTTTTCAGACTTCCGGCCTCTAGAGTTTTGAGAAAATAAATTTCTGTTGTTTCTAAGCCACCGAGTTTGTGGTAATTTGTTCTGACGGCCACAGGAGACTGATACAGCAATTCATTTCTCAAGTTATTTTACTCTCCTCAACAACTCCAGACCATGTTCTATCATGACAAATGGATATTTTTCATCTTTCTTTAATTCTTAATCTCCTGATAGCAAGGACTCCATTTTCACTTGGGGCCTATTCTGTTAACATACTTGCCAATGAATCATCTTTGAAGAAGAGCTTGAAGTAATGGAGGAAATCTTGGGATTCGTAATGGATGTGCAATTATCCTCAGAAGATGGAAAAGAAAAAAAAGAGATACCGATAGAGGTAGAAAGAGAGAGAAAGAGAAAGAGAGAGTCAAACTTCTATTTAGTTAGAAATTACTTTCCATTTGTAATTTTTTTATTGTGCAATTAATTTTTTTTTTTGAGGAAGATTAGCTCTGAGCTACCATCCACAGCTAATCCTCCGCTTTTTGTTCTGAGGAAGACTGGCCCTGAGCTAACATCTGTGCCCATTTTCCTCTACATTTTATGGGGGATGCCTGCCACAGCATGGCTTGAAAAGCAGTGCGCAGGTCCTCACCCAGGATCTGAACTGGCGAACTCTGAGCCGCCGGAGTGGAACGTGAGAAATTAACCACTGTGCCACTGGGCCAGCCCCTGAAATTAACTTAAGGTTATATTTCTTTAACTTAATTATGTCAATTTCTTATAGAAGTAAAACATATGAAGGTTTGGGAATGAGTAAAGTGTGTGAACCAACGTGAGTCTTCCCCAGGCTGTGGTCACCCTCCAGGCAGCGCTCAGCTCCCGTGGGGTTACCCTGCTCCTGGCAGCAGTTCAGTTCCTGTGGCTGTAACGGCTGATCCTATGTTTGCTTCCAAAGACTTTGATCAGGGTGTGTTTTCTTTCAGGCAAGTTTAACTGAGAAATATTAACTCTGTGCAAATCCTCACCAGTGGATTTTGCTTGTTATAAAATATTATTCTCATAATTGTCTTTTACTTATTCATTATAAAATGAAAGAGAAGCAAAATAAAGTGATTTTTCCTAAATACCTTATGCACCGTGTACTACATTATATAATTACAAATTTATTATTACAAGTGGAGCCAGGTTGATATTTTAATTGCATTTTTAGCCAGCCAACATTGGAAGTATGTGTTAGAGATTGAGAACATGCAGCAAATTTACAACTTCCCGCAACCCTTGCCTCCCGCCTCATACATGCTGGCGACTGGACTTCTGGGATGGATTTGCTGAGAAGGACACAAAAAGCTGTAACGACCACATTACCCTTACTCTTTAGAACAGAGGAAAGCTGTACGTAAATGGTATGGGGCAGGCTTTACTATTGCTTATATTAAAAAGTTGTAACTAATGGAGCAAAAATAATAGACTATATCTAGATATTTCTAAATAGAACGGCATGTGGTCTAACAGTCTGAGGTGAATTCTTGACAACTCATGTAAGTAAAGTTTTACTTGAAATAAAATTAGAAATAGGACTCTCCATTTAGCATTTTCAAAGAGTCGATGCAACGGGTGGAATTTTCTCAAGCCTTTAAATGAATGTTTATGTTTGAGGTGTTTCCCACAGTAATCTCACCTAATTTTTTCTTGCAATTTTAGGAAATTCAGAAGTTTCTTGGGTCTGGTTAAAGAAAAAACAGAAAAAAAGTTTTGCTCTTTCGTCTCTGCTGGAAACTTCTTAATCAGAGCCACTTGGCTAGCCATCAATTCTGAGTTCTTCTCTCATAGAGATTTCCAAGGCTGTGTTGTTACACCCAAGATGGTAATGAATCATGATTTCTTTCTGTCATCCAGAGAGAGTGAGAGTTTTCTCAGTCAGTCCTCTGTTGAAGTGCCCTCTGATACACTCAATAAAATTGTGCGACACCATAGACGTTAAGGCTAGTTGTTTCCATGTGTGAGGAGGAGCCTCCTTGCCAGATGACAATGTGGTAGCAGTGTAGAAATCTACTTACTTATAGGTCAGGGGCAGGAATGAATTCTAGGCCTCAAGATATGAGACCTAAATAGAATTTCTCTTTATATTTGAATATGTTATCTCTAACACTGAAGCTATCTGTGATGTAGAAACACTATGAATAACAACAAAATCTCTTCTCCTTTGTACTTGAATGAAGGCTATCTGTTGGGCCTTCATTGGAATTCAATTCAATTCAGTGTAGTAAGTGTCAAAAAGTGATTATGTTTTCAGGCGTGGTCTAGTGGGACAGAGAAATTTTCAAAAACTAAATACCAAGCAGAGTGTGACAGGCGCTTTCACTGTAAAGACACGGCAGGGTGGCGGGCAAGACTAATCCCAATTGGACAGCTCAAGAAAGACTTCGTGAAGGACAAGATCCTTGAGTGGTAGCACAGAAAAGTGGTTAGGATTTGGTAGGAAAAACTGAATAAGAAAGGCACTCCAGAGTTAAAAGCTTACTACAGAACAGACTGATAGATTACCGTGAAACCAAGAAAGAGGTACCGTTTCCAGACATGAAGAAACACTTTTATTCCTTTGTAATTTGAGGAAGCATAAAATGTCTACAGCCCAGCTCCAAGGCCCCAGGGATGCCCCAGGGCTGTCCTCAAGTTCCCATAGTCCACAGACTGGATGTTATTTGCAAATCTGTCTCATGAGCTATGTCTGTGACCAAAGGATTCTGTTGGCTCTTTACTTTTCAGACCATTGCAATTCTAGTAATTTCTCTATACTGATGGATTTCTTTGTTCACCTCTCAAATGGCTTGTCACGGATAGGGTGCTTAGATGAGTGAAAAGTATCAGAGTTTGCTAAGGAAAAAGGACTTTTCCAAATTTAGGACATCATCTCAGAAGATTGTTGGAATTGTTACTCTAAAATATCCACCCTTATTTGTTGTGATAATGTTGAGGTCACTTTTATATTTTTAGAAGTGAACAAGTTCTTTGAAAAGACATCACATTTTACTTTTTTTTCTATTTACCGGAATGTCATAAAGAATTTTATAATTATTATTTTAAATTTGTATAAATAGGAAAATATTTGTCTACTGAACTTGGTAATGAGATACTTTTATTTCTCTTCTTGGACCCATTTGTGAGAAGGCATTCACTCGGAAGGCAGTTTGGTCTCATAAAGGGAACACGAAGGCAGGAAACTAGATGTGTCGTTGTGTTCTTATTGTCATAGGACTTTGGGCGAGGAATAGCACCTTCTTGTGCCTCAGTTTCTTATCATTATTTTTGTAAAAGGGAGGATATTAAGTAATATGTATTCCTAGTTATCTCACATGGGCGAAATGGGAACAAAAGGAGATAGGTAGTAGAGAATGGTTTAGATAAAAATGTTTTGGTTGTTACAATAACTCTTTAGTAAATTCTTGTTGATCCTGCAGAGTCAGAAGGTTATATAGGGAAGTCTACTAACAAATATATGGTTTTTGTGTCTGATGTGATGTGGATTTTTTTTTTTTTTTTTAGTGAGAAAGATTGATCCTTAGCTAAAATCTGCTACCAATCTTCCTCTTTTTGCTCAAGGAAGATTGTTCCTGAGCTAACATCTGTGCCAATATCCCCCTATTTTGTATGTGGAATGCCAATACAGCGTGACTTATGAGCAATGTGTAGGTCCACGCCCAGGATCCAAACCTGTGAACCCCAGGCTGCTGAAGCAGAGGTCACGAACTTAACCACTATACCACTGGACCAGCCCCTGATATAGATTTCTGATATGTCAAAGGATGAGAAATTTGACCAAGAACCCTTAAAATCACTCTGGTTAGAAATCAGGTTACCTATAAATTTTAATGAGGCAAATTTACTCAAAGCAGTAAGTAAAGGTCAGAAAGCAAATATAGTACTCCAAGTTAAAAAAAAATAAATAAAGGATTGTGATTTAACGAATGGTTATAAGTTCTTTTGAAGATTTATTTACTGAAAATTCTTGTGTGTCTAAAGAGTGTTGTGTGCTATAATCCCTGTTTATATGCCACGTGTCCTTGGCACGCCAGATAAATACATTTTATTGTGGTATTCTCCTTCTGACATCTGATTGACTATTTCTTTTTTTCTTTTTTTTTTTGCAGAGAGCTTTTTTTTTTTTTTTTTAAAGATTTTATTTTTTCCTTTTTCTCCCCAAAGCCCCCCGGTACGTAGTTGTGTATTCTTCGTTGTGGGTTCTTCTAGTTGTGACATGTGGGACGCTGCCTCAGCGTGGTCTGATGAGCAGTGCCATGTCGGCGCCCAGGATTCGAACCAACGAAACACTGGGCCGCCTGCAGCGGAGCGCGCGAACTTAACCACTCGGCCACGGGGCCAGCCCCTGATTGACTATTTCTTTATTCCTTTCTAGGGTCTCTTTTTCCCTTCTTCTGGCTTCTTATCTCTGAACTATCTGTACTCTTCAAGAATACTCTTAGTACTTTATAACTGTCATCTTATGAGTCACCAAGGTGCACGCATGAGACATTTTGAGAGTATATTATACCTGCTGTTGACAGAGACAATGGCGCTAAGTAGAGGTTGCATTAAGAATCATCATCGAGACAACTGAGCTGAAACTCCAGGGCATTTTACTATCCAAAGTTGTGTTCACACCTCCACCGCGGCAGATGGTGCTAAGAGCTTAATTAAGTGATCTTACAAACTAGATTCTTTCCAGGATTTTGCATTAATCAACCCAGGATGATATTTAAGTTTGATAGAAGAACCACAGTACAATTCTATAACGAAGGTAAAACCATCAACAGAGCATGACTTTTTAAAAAGAATTTTCAATATATGAGTAGTGATTGATTTTAAATTGAAATGTACCAGATACATAAATAGAGTCAATTCTTTAGTTGTCGTGTGTTATATGCCTTGCAGATGCAGTTTGATTTGTTGATCTGGAGACAAGAGTTTCTAAATTTACAGCTAGCTCAGATTAGAGTGTGGAAGAGGCACAGCTCACCGGGCAGATTGGGGCCCTGTTTTTCAGTGACACGGTCTGGTTACTCCACGGACTCGGGGTAGCTGATGAACTAAGAGAATTTATTTTTTTTAGTTTCTTGAAACATGCTTATTGATCTTGCATATTTTTCTTTTCTGTTATTTTACTAATCAAATTCACACAAGCCTGTCCACGTGTTGCAGCAGTACTCCATGTTGCTGGTATGCAAGCTTTCTTAGTACTGCCCCTTGCAGCAAAGCTGCTTAACCTGTGACCATGGACCTCGAATGGTGCAAGAATGATCTTCAGCAACTCTGTTCACTCTGGAATGTGTGTAGAATTGTGTGGGTAGCACATATGTGCATCTTTCTGCAGGAAGTAGCTTTCATGAGATGATCTGTGTTCCTCCAAAATAAAGAACCCCTACTCTCTATGCCTTTCATGTAAACATCTGAGAACAGACAGATCTCAAGTTTTTCAGCCTTGATCCCTGCAAGATATACAGAACAGATTTGCATGAGAAAAATAAATGAGAAAACTGGACTAAATCGAAGAAGCGTTAGTTTAAATGCTAGATTATTTCAGATATCAGATATAATTGCAGAAACACCTATACTAAGGTCCCATTTGACTTAAGGTCTTTGAAGCGAGGGATTCTCTCATTTTATCATTGAATATCCAGTGGCTTGCATAATGCCCAATAGATAATAGAAGTGAGTAGAGCAAAAGGAAAATAAGAATGGGGGCAGCAATATCATGGGTACCTTAGACAAATTAAGACCATCTGACCTGTCTCCCAGTGATGCACATGTGGTGAGTGGCAGGTAGCCAGTTGCTCTTCAGAAGGTGCAGGGTGCTCTGTGTCTCACACTCCTTGTAGGGGCCTAGTGTGGGCATGTGAGCTACATGGAATCATTCCCAAGTGGTTATTCAGTGACTCTGAGAGTGGGCACAGGTATCAAAAACCTGCCGAGCGCTAAGAAAATTCACAACTTTTTATTAAAAATATGGAAAATGAGAACAGTGGTTCTGGCTTCGAAACCCAGAATTACTCAGTTTAGTGTGTGTGTGGAAAACCACTATACTTTTTCCTGTCGTGAAGATGTGACAAGTTTTTTTTTCTTTTCTCTTTTTCTAACTTGCTATTTAATTCTTACAACACTCCTGTCTGGCAGGTGCAGCTGTGCAAGTGTGGAAAAGAGCTGGAAACAGAAGATTAGTGAACTTGAGTCATTTGGACCAGGTCAAGATTGGAACCACAGCAGCCTGACCATGCAGCTGCACCTGGCAGATACAATCCCACCTCAGTGTGAATGATTTTGGTTGTAGTTCTGTCACACAGATTTTTGGGGAGTTTCCAATCTTGTCTATCAACTGAGGCTCCAGGCTTTGACTATGTCTCAGGCGTGTTCTCAAACTTGGATGCAGACACAATGCTGTGAAAATGAACTCCTGAAAGATAGTTGAATGGGAAGAAAAGGAGTTTTGCCACTCACTTTATACTCTTCAGCAAAGTTTGTGACCAATGTTGGGTTTTTTGGTCTGGAAATTGAGGGAAATTTCTAGGAACTCTTAGAGTTCTTACTTTCTAAGTTCAGGGGTGACCAGAATATGATGAGAGGAATGTATCTTCTCCCTACTGTCTTATCCTCCTTCTCTCCTCCTCCCCGACTGGATTATTCTGTACTGCCTTCAGAAGATCTATTCCTTAAATTAACATTTTTATTTTAGTTTCTACTATGTACATGGTGCCACATTATATTAAGCTCTATGGTCCCATGTCACCAAATAGCTGATTGCCTGACCTTGTGAGAAATTTGCGTCCTCAGGGAATAGCAGACATTTACAAAACAAGGACGAGATTCCCAATCCTTCTTTCTCTCAGTGCCTAGAAAGGCTGTATTCTTCTGGGTGAAGAAGAAACATTTTATTCACTGTTAAATGGTGGATTTTTTCCCCTCAGTAATGAAATGGACACTTTAAGGTCTTATAAGTGGTTTTATTGGCTAGGTAAAATAGGGTTAATAATAGTTAAAATGAGTGACTACTATATGCCAGATGCAGGGCTAAGATCTGTATATGCTTTATTTCATTCAACCTGCACAATAATGTCATGAGGTATGTACCATGCTCTTTCCCATTTACTGTATTAGCTTGCTAGGTCTGCTGTAACAAAGTACCACAAACTGGGTAGTTTAAACTACAGAAATTTATTTTCTCACAGTTCGGGAGGCTGTAAGTCTGAGATGAAGATGTCAGCAAAGTTGGTTCCTTCTGAGGACTGTGAGGGAAGGACCTGTTCCAGCCTCCCTCCTTCTGTAGATGGCTGCCTTCTCTCTGTGCCTTCACACGGTCTTCCCTCTGCGTGTCTGTGTCCTAACCTCCACTTCATATAAGGACACTACCAGTCATATTGGATTAGGACCCACTCTATTGACATCTTTCTAATTCAATCACCTCCATAAAGACTCTGTCTACAAATCTGATTACATTCCGAGGTACTGGGGGTTAGGGTTTCAATATTTGAATTTTGGGGTTTGGGGGGTGGGGGCACAATTCCATCCCTAAGACACAGTGAATGCCAGAGTGGTTAATAACCTCCCTAAAATCATACAGCTAGGATGAGATCAAAAGTTACATTAGCTACAATGATTCTATTTTCTCTACATCGTCATCTTGTTCAGTTGGTGGAAAATCCATAGGGAGAAGCACAGGAGAATACGGGATGTGGACTTTATATTTTCATAGAGTTTAATAGCCATGGTGTGTCATCGAGACAGTAGACTGAAGGAAGTTTGGTGCAAAGTGACCAATTTTGGGCACTGTGTATGACCACTAAATGCTGGGCATATTAATAAGATCTCAGTCCACTAGGAACTGCCTGACACCCAGGCAGAATGTGTAGCCTCATCGAAGCTTGAATAAGCTTTCTGCTTCTATTATTCATCAAACATTGATTGTACACCTACTCAGCTGTGTCAGATGGCAGGGGCACAAGTCTTGCAAGATGATGCCTCTGCCCTCATAGCCCTTGCATCCCAGTGGGGCAGACGGGCAATACACACATTATACATAATACTGTGCTAAGTGGGCAGAGTGCTCTGAAGAGGAAATAAAGTAGGATAAAGGAATAGAAAGTGATGAGAAACATAGAAATCTGGGGACAAATGCTCCAAGCAGAAGAGAAGGAAAAACAGCCCCTAGGTAGGATTGAGTTTGCTCATTCTGGGAACAGCAAGAAATTGGGGGTGGCTGGAGCACAGGGAGAAACTACTGTGATTGGGGAAGGATTATTCTGGGGGCTCTGTGGGGAATGGACTGTGTTGGGGTTGGGGTACGGGAGAGTGGAAGTAGGGGGCCCAGTTAGGGTCACTCATGCACTGACTCAATCAACCAGAGTGTCTATTACACCAGGATATGTACATGCAAGACGAGATTACATCCCCAGAGTCTCCAATGCTGAGTTGTATTTTTGGCATGACTATTGACTCCATTTTTCGTGATCTTGAATCAGGCCCTTACAGTTCTCCACAGAGAGGCAAATGTGCGTCATCAAGCAATGGAAAAGTTGGAAGATTTTCTCCCTTTAGGTCTGTGAGTTGTAGGTGTTTGGTACAATATGAAATTCTGAGAGTGGGGAGAGTTAGGAACAGTTAGAATATTATTCACCTCTAGCTGATGGAGTCAGCATGGTCATTATATTTGCTCCAGAAGGTCACACCGAGGTAGAGAGAAGCACTTAATGCAGGAATTATTGATGCTCCAGCTAATATTTTTTCCCCACAAAAGCAGCCTTCCTGTCTGGCTGGAAGCCTGGGGACAAGCCCTCCGCCGCCGACTGGGTCCAGCACCAACTCTGCTACAACTAATCCGCTGGTATCCTGTCTGGCTACTAGCGTGGAAACTGCCCTCACTTTCCAGGCAGCCCCAGTGGCTGCCGTCTCTGCAACTCAATTCTTTTAAAAGCTGAGGGCCAAGTGCCACA
Source organism: Equus asinus (assembly GCF_041296235.1). NCBI lineage: Eukaryota > Metazoa > Chordata > Mammalia > Perissodactyla > Equidae > Equus > Equus asinus. Next base: position 26,872,384 of record NC_091801.1, on the reverse strand, counting down.
GAGCAGGAGCCAGGAAATACTGGCCACCAAAGCTTCAGAGAAGTGAGGAGTCAAAGAACCTAACAATGTTGGCTTGTAGCGGCTCACTTGGATTTGAGCCTCCTGAGAAAGATTCCTGTAAATGGCCTGAATATATATTTTGTTTCTCACTGCAATAACATTCTAGGACATTGCCGCTGTTCAGAGCTCTCCTAAGCAGGCAGCAATTACGAGCGGTGGAAGTAATCGCTGTCTGTATATCTTTGTAAATCTGGCTCTCATTGGTGGAATTTTTCTCACACCCCCTAAAGGAGAGGATATGCTTTTTTGGCACTAACATTAACCCAAGGCTTTAAGGGACTGTCACAAAATATGACTCTGGACAAATGAGAACAGTGTAATAGAAAAGTCCAAAGTTTCCAAGTAATTCTATATACAGATCTCTGGACATGAAGTTAGAAAATTTCAGGTGCTGTTTACCTCCTTGATGGATTAAATATGAATCAAAACAAAATGGAAGATGTTAGTTACTTTAGAAATAAACTCTCTTATTAGAAAGAAACTAGTTATTGTATTTAGGGCCTCAGATTATATAAAAAGGGGAAAACACGTTGCAGATAACATTATATTCAAGGGCAGTATTTCCTTTCCAAAGTAAGAACATAATTGATTTTAAAAATTGCTTTAAGAGAGGAATTTTCACAGTGGGGAAATTTCAGTGGTTCAAATACCAGCAAAATCAATCATTTTTCTTCCTGTTTGTTTTTTATAATGGCTTTTATAAGTTTGGTAGTCATAAACCATACTTTGTTTAAAACGGCTTTGGTCATCCTGAATCTTTCTCTGATTTTTCAAAATAACCTGAAACAAATTTAGGTGGTAATTGTAACCAGAGGAACCAGTACACATCAAAACACAGAGGGCTGTAGCTTTCGTGGAGACCTAAGCGGTAGAGGAGCTAGTACTTAAGGGGGGCGGGAGGGATGCTGTTGAAATGAAGCCAGTTTTAAATATGCTACCTGATAAAAGGGGAGAGAATGTAAGTAAAATGTATTAAATATTACTTATTATGGGTTTAGCATCAGGGATAGAGGTGGATGTTTTAAATAGTTGATATTGCAAAGATGCGTTAGATTGATTTTGTAAGGTACCCTACATTTCCCCTCTTTTTTTATTGCACATCAGCTGCTATAAAAGTGACTTTGTGCTCTCTGAGCACACATCAAGGTGCAGTGGGTGTATAACTTAGAAGCATGTTAGTGAGAACATAAAGCGAGCCCGAGTCTAGAACGTTTACAAATCGTTTGCAGAGTGGTTTGTCCACATGCAGGGGAGTGGACTTTAATTCTTTATGGATATGATACCGAATAATAAAATAGCAAGTCTGCACTCAGGTAATTCAGTTTCCAGGACTATGCTGGGTGTGGGAATGCAGCATATTCCACGTCATGCAAGAGCTTTTCATCTTTCAGTGTTTTTGTCAGACTGTTAGGTCTGCGTGATGGAGTAAAGGTGTGACTCGGTATTGGGAAGGCAAATACACACATATATCTAAACCCAGGAGAGACTAACCAGTCATAACCAGTCATAACAGCCTTGCTTCTGAGTCTAGATAGAGCTTCAGAATCATTCTCAACACAGCACTGTAGGCAGCCACTGCCAATTGTTTAAGGCACGCATGCTAGATGAAGCCTAATTATTCTCCCTGACATGTCATAGGTGTGCTCCCAAAATTTCCACTGAAATCCTCATGGACAAAGTGAATTTGCTGATCGGATGGGGGGTGGGAATAGAGGAGGAGGAGACTTATTTGACAAGGCAGCAATAGCTAAAGGGTGTCAGATGACTAGGTTATGTCTTTTGGCATTGGGAGTAAGTTTTTGGATTTAAGAATAAGCTTTTTGTGAAATGCCAGAGGGCTCCATTCTTGTATGATATTTTAATCACACAATTGAATGTAGACAGAGACGGCGTACTCAATAATATCAATAAGAATGACAGTAAAAATAGTATCACTTTTTATTTACCAAGCACCCACTTTATAGTGGGCATGATAGACACTTTTATATATATATATATATATATATATATATATATATATACATATAACCTCCAATCCACTCATTAACTCTGCAAAGTGGGCTCAGAGAAGATGGAAAATGAAGCAAGATCAAGCAGATAGAAAGTAGGGGTATGCAAACCCAGTTTAGTGTGACCCCAAAATCTGTGTTCTTTCTAATCCGTCATGTTGATTTTCACATTTGCAAAGAAGACAATACTAGAAGGAGCAGTTGGTTTCTTAGATGATAACCAAGACACAAAACAATGTATCGATTAGAATGATGGCTCCGAAGTAAGGTTAAAATGAACAACAATCAATCTTGAAATCATAGCACCGTGTCCCTTTATGGTCTGGGGAAGGTACGTGGCTTGACAATCTCTCAATTGAAAAAGACTTGAAAATTTTCTTTTATGAAGCTCAAAATGTGCCAGTTATCTTGGGTTTCATTAATAGGTAGAAAGTGTCTAGATTCCAGGAGGCGCCTTTCCAGATGGAGTTGGTGTGGAAACCCGGAGAGGATATACGAGATGGACTCGTTTCTTACCTGCTCAGGAGCTGATAATGGAACTAACAGAGACAGGCTTCTGTCCAGGTAATCATTTTTGTTCAAAATTTATTTAGTGAGAAAGGGAGAAATTGATTTTCTATTACCTAAAAAAGTCTATACTTTGTGCATAAAATAGGTGATTTACTTTTGAACTGAATGTTACGTTATCACTTTATTTGAAATTTTCTTTTATTTCTGTTTGCTGTCACTAGAACTGGATAGTTCTCCTGGAGCGCAAGGAGCGTAGGGGTAGCTTACATGGATATTGCTATAAAGCATTATTCAAAATACATGTATTTCTCTTTCTGATCTTTCATGTTTGCAAAATATTTTGAATTTCTTTCTCTCATCAATTCTCTTTTGCCATTTTTCTGAACTAAAGAACTTCTTGGAAAGCTTATTCAAGGTGTTAGATTTAAATTATCATTTGTAAGGTGATTTGCCATTAAATATTTGACTTCAGAATGCTGGCTCTGTGTTGGCCAATTTCAGATGACTGCCAGGTGGTTGGTCTCAGAGAAGCCGGTGGGGCCCGCTCTTACATCAGGCAATTTGAGCCTTTTTGGTCCCATTGCAAAGCTTTCACTGGAGTATTTTTTTTTTTTCTACTCTAGTATAGTGTCTGGGACAAAGTTGCGTACTCAATTGTATAAGGAGCCCTGATAGCAACCTGGATGACTGGGCCATATTCATTTTGTTCCTATTGTCCCTTATAGATCAGTGTCCCAGTCCACTGCCATCTAGTCCATGCTCAATCCCCCTTTGAACACAAAGAAGTCAAAATGCATTCTGGAACATTGACTACTGACACCTTTGCTTTTATGACTTTAAACACAGAACTCCTTTCCTCTTCATTATTCATAATTCAGAGTTAATTTGAAAGGGAAATGAGGGAGTGATATGGAAATTCAAATATAAGTGCTGCCCATATGGCTTATATTATATTGACGGGTATGTAAAAGTTGGCAACATCACCAAACATACCTTCCTCACCCCAAAAAAATGGAGAAAGTCTTAAATAGAAAAAGTGTTTATTGTATTCATAGGTATTTTCCAATTCTTAGAAAATGCTTTAAGTAGGTGTCCCAGTTTCAGAACACATTTGACTTAGACTTTTCCACATTACTGAGAAGACGCATGTGCAGCTTCATAAACTTTATGGCATTTTCAAATGAGGCTTGTAGAGTCTGGGCAAAACCATTTGACTAATGTTGATGAGCTACACTGAGGAAAGAGGGAAGAACAACGAATAAAGAATACTTTCAAAAGTAGCAACGCAAGTTTCAACAGGCGTCACATAAGTGTTTGCAACAGCTTGTTTTCTTATAATTGTTATTATTAAAAATTCCATTCCCTTCAGGCTGCTAATTTAAATTCAGAGGTGTCACCAGATCTTGTCATCGTTCTTTATGGGAACATTACGGTAGAAGAGAGTAAGATTTAAGTATTTTTTTTAAAGATCCTGCAAACCTTGTTGTCCCTCTGAAGCCCAGGGGGTTAGTATTTCAGGGTCAGAGGGAATCTTGCTCGGACAAAGTACACGTTTCTCAGCTTTGATTGTCAAGTTACATTTGTGCTGTGTTCAGAGAAGGCAGTTTGCTGAAGAGTCAGGTTTTATCAAGTGGATTTTCTAAATTGCTTTAGCATACCAGAAGCCAGGCTCAGATGGCAGAGACTACAGAATTTTCAATATGTATGGAGAAGATCTCCTAATCGAAGAGTTTCTGATATATGCAGAGAAGATATCTTTTTCTGACAGCCAGGCTATGAGATTTGATAGTATAGGATGAGCTGAAAATGTGATGTGGACGGAGGAAAAGTGCAAAACCCACAACTTCTAGCTCGAGATATTGAGGAGAAGGAGATAAAGGTGAGAGAGGCAAGAAATAAGCTCTGTGTCGGAACTTCTCTGGACAGAGGAGATAAACTAGGCAGGTTAAAAGAGCCTTTGAGAAACTGAGGACTTAAGCCTGTCTTCATCTTTGGGACTTTCAGAAAAGACTGCCTGGCAAACAGCCACATGCTGTTATCTGGGGGTGGCCACAGCATGGTCAGTGTAGTCCGTGAGAGAGACATAGAAACTTGGTAAGGAGGAGGGATCCTGGCGTTTTGTTTTCCCAGTCACCCTTGGTTTCCCAGTGGATTTATGGAAGCTGGACATTACTATGAGCACACAGGAGGGGCAAGGGGAGCAGGCCGGCAGCTGGCGGTAAGCAAAGGGCCTGTCACGTGGGGCTGGCCATGGGGAGGTGGGGCTGAGCTACAGCAGAGGCTGTGGGCTGGAAGCCCAGGCCAGGGTCAGATGGAGATATGGCAGAATGAGAGGTCTGCGATGCCGGCAAGACTCTGAGTGAGAGAGATGAGACCTCAAGAACACCAGCCTGCCACCTGAGCATCATGTCCCAGCAGGATGCCCGCAGGGGGTCCAGGGGCACCTCAGCACTTGCAGTTCAGGGAGTGACCAAGCCCAGAGACCAACAAAGAGCCATGCTGATCTTTGAGAATCTGTCCTTCTCCTTTCATCATTTGGTCACCTACACCACACGTCTCCCCATGCACCCAAACTAGTGTACAGAGAGGTGGGCAGAGCGGGGGAAGATCTCAAGCATTGAATATCTTACTTAAAGAGGCATTAATTGTTGAACATGTTAAGTCCTGGCTTAGGGGAAAGATTGGGATAGTCATAGAAAAATAAAGAAACTATCTTTGTTTTGCATATCTAACTCTGGTTTAACAAACTTGAGACCCAATATATTAAAAAAAAAAAAAAATAGAGCTAGCCAAAGGTGTATCTTGTGTTTATTTTCAAGGTTTGATTTGGGCCTCGTGGTAAGATGAGAGGGATATATTTCAGCAGCTGTGACTCTACACTGTGCAGTCTGTGAGCTTTTGATGGTTCATGAATAAGCCTATAAAGCCTATAAAGCTATATGGGAGACCTCCTAAATTTTATACTACATGTTTGAATCTATGCATCTTGGGCAGAGAGAGAGTCCATTACTTGTAGGAAATTATCAAGTCTGTAAGACAAACACAATTAAGAGCCATCCAAGCACACCCACCCCTTCACCCCAAGCTAAGTCCAGCTATTTCTGATCCTAGAAGGTCCTATCATGTGACAGCTCCGGAAAGGAGCCAAGAACAAAAGACCTGAGTTGTGGGAGGATGAGGCCATGCTTAGGTGATCTGTAGAGGTCTCTTGAGATCAAGATCTTTGGAATTACTTCACATATCCAAAGGCATATTACATGGAGTTAGAATGCTTAATCTCACCCTGAGCACACTGGCCAATACCAAGTCCAAATTGGACATTTAGAGTTCAACTCATGATCCCAGGATGGTCTCAGGGATTCATGGAACCGGATAACTGACTAGAAATTCCTGCATTTACCGAGACATTGATCATTCTGAGCTCTATTGGGAATTGCTAATTATGACTGTTATGGAGACTTAAGTAAAAGTAATGAAGGTATAAATTTGAATGGTTTAACCAAGACACCGACTTTCTTGCTCTAGAAGTGAAGGGCACTGAGATAAGCAGTCAAGAGCCACTTGTGTCTTGGGTTAAGAGGTGTTTACATGCTGTCCTGAGGCTGCTGAGTTCACTGCAAGTTCTTCTACCTGTGTTTTCCAGGTCTTCCCACTCCAAGGGTAGAAGCGTAATAGTCATTAAATAGTGTTTCTTTGGCTCCATTCCCACTTGCTCTGTAGGAACTCTGGCAAAATTAGTCTGAAAATTGTGATACTCGTCTCCCAATGAATCATGCCTCCTGGTATTCACACCCATGTTGTTCCCGTTCTATGGTGGATCTAAGTTGACCCTGTGGCTTATTTTGACCTATAGAATTTGGTGGAAGTGATGCTATGCCAATTCCAAACCTGAGGCTCAAGAGGTCCCAGCAATTTCTGCTTTTGCTTTTTCGGAACCCCTGAGCTGCAGCATAAGAAGTCCAGCTGTGGTGCTGGACACCTTGTGGAGAAAACACTTGGAAGGGTTCTGCAGACAGGGAGAGGCCCTGAGACTTGCATGAAGAAGGCTAGAGACTCAGCCATTCCAGCAGCCTGGCTGAGCTCAGCTGGTGGGCGTCCCTGCCTAAACCAAGGACATGTAAGTGAAACCATTTGAGAGAGTCTGCCCCACCTGCTATCTGACTGCAGTGGCATGGGAGACCTCAAACAAAACAAACAGAACTGCCACTCATCTGAGCCCGAATCAATCAGAGAACTGTGAGAAATGATAAACTAGTGTGTTTTAAGCCACTGAGCTGTATGTGCTTTGTTATGCATCAATAAATGACTAAAATAGAGCTGTCTAGCTGAGTCCCAGGCAACTCATAGAATCATTAAAAATAATAAAATCCCTTTGTTTAAGCCACTAAATTTTAGGTTGGTTTGTTTCACTAGTTAAATTGAACTGAAATCCTGAGCGGTTGTTTCTTCTTGCAGGTTGGCCTTCTTGCAGCAAGTGCCTGGGCTTGTTGGGTATGATGTGCTGTCTGCCTACATTCTCCTCTATTGTTGTGGACATAACTGTCCATGTCAAAGGGGGCTGCTGTGCCATGGGTGCTTCTAAGGGCACTGTCGCTGTCATGAGTGTCCTGGGACTGCTGAGGCCCCATGAGTACCTGAGGCTGAGGGCTCTGAGAGCACCACCATGGTTGTCCTTTCCAGTAACACTCATTGCCCATGGTGCTGCCACTTTTTGTTCTAACACCACTGCCAGTTCCATGGCTGCCACCAGCGCCAAAGGATGTTGTAGACGTCTGGTGGTCTCAAACACGGTACAGAGATTATGCGGCAACAGCTCCTTCAGCTTTCTCTTGGTCTTTGTTTTATGACTCAGGCATCCATCTGTGGAGGCTGGCCCAGGAGTCAAATCTCAGCCATGTCCTCAGAATCACCTCTGTCTTCAGACATTCGCCTACTGTCTGTCACCCAAGCTCGTTCACTTTGACACTTTCTCAGTGTCAGTTCTTCCCCAAGTTGGCTGGTTGGCAATCAGTATAAGTAGACTCCTGGCAATCTCAGCTCACCAATCCTCCAGTTATGCTCAGACATGCTGGCGGCTAAAATGAATACCACTTAACTTCCAGCTGAGGCCTCGGTTGCAGATAGGTTGATATTTAAGGAAGAATTATTTTAAAAGGAGAATTTAAAAATAATTCCTGAGAGTCCAAATGGGGATGAGAGTTTCTAGAAGGCCCTAAACTCACGTAATGCATCATCTGAAGTTTTTCCCCATTGGTGGCTGGCGGTTAACCAAAAATCATCTGGCATTCTCTTTGGTGTTCCTGTTGAGTGGCTATGAAATCATAGATGACAGACTGTTGGCCACCTTTGAGGAGACACTCACTGGTATTTGGGCAGCAAACACCAGTTGACCTCAGAACTTAGAGGTGGCTCAAATAAATGGAGTCATAACATTACAATGGATTTTTTTAAAGCTTTCAGTAAATTAGCCACACTGACTGTTTTTCAGATAGGTTTTTATAAGGAATTACTTCAGCTCAGGGAAATAACCCTATTACCTCTTTGGTGAGCCTGGCTCATACCAACGACATTCGCATGAGAATCCCAGACCTTTAAGGAAAATTTCCCATCTTGTTTTTTTTTGTTCCCAATCTGCTGGCTCCAGCAGATAGGTCTTTTGTAGAAGGGCCATTTTGACTAAGAAAAATTATAGAGTTAAGTAATTTGAATTTCATAAGATCATTGCTACTTAGCCGAGATATGAAGTTATAGCAATTGTTCCTGTATTTTCTTTGATAGAAATACTAATATTTTCAGTATTAATGAGCTCATTACTTATATTTAGAATGTATCTATTATATACCTTCAAAATTAGCCATATGTCTAATGGATTTTTTCAACATTTTTAATCAAATAAAATTAAACAGAGAAAATAAATGAAAGAGGGATGACGTGCCTTTTATTTAATGCTGGATTTCTTGCAAGGCTATGATGCAAACAAGCTAGACAGAATAGTTCTCTTTTTTTAGCCACTGCATATCACACTCAATAAAACTTGCACAAACACAGAAATTTGTCAGGTTAATTAACACTAACAGAAAGAATGTCTTTAACACTCCTAAAGAGAGTGGAGACTGCATTCCTTATTCACGTGCATAAGAAATTAAGAAAATTTTATTTCTCACATTTCAGATCTACTAAACAATTCTTGTGGTTTCTGTTCTACTTCTCTGTACCGCTGGTCCTCAAGGGCACTGGGCAGTCTTGGGAAAATGGGTACCAAGTAAGGCCTAGAATTACAGTCCATCATTGTGCACTCTGGATGCTAACATTACCTCTGATTGTGTTTTTCAGTGAAATGATACCATTAGGAACCTGCATTGCCCATGAATGGAAGATTTTTCTCCATTTTCCATGTTGGGTCTCATGCAGGGACTAAGTATCATTTTTTGGAGCCTGGAATAAACTAGTCTGTGGGCCCCCAGCAACATTTTGTTGAATCTGCCCCAAATATATTAGCATGTATCACCCATACAACACACAGAATCTCATGAATCAAACTGAGAATAACAAACCAAAAACAATCTCAATCTTTGTTATATTTCTTGCTGCCAACCATTTTGCAACATATCATTAATCTTTACAGTAAATTTTTGTTTAGTTCGTTGAATTATGTTTTAGCTCATTGGTCAACATTGCTGCATTTATTTTCAACACAGACAAAATAATTGGAAAATTTTACTTAAAAAAAATGCAGTCATGGGGCTGGCCCCGTGGCCAAGCGGTTAAGTGCGCGCGCTCCGCTGCAGGCGGCCCAGTGTTTCGTTGGTTCGAATTCTGGGCGCGGACATGGCACTGCTCATCAAACCACGCTGAGGCAGCGTCCCACATGCCACAACTAGAAGGACCCACAACGAAGAATATACAACTATGTACCGGGGGGCTTTGGGGAGAGAAAGGAAAAAATAAAATCTTTAAAAAAAAAAAATTGTGGTCATAACAAAAGGCATTCATTTTCTCCCCAGAGACAATTTTCCTTCAGTAGTCAAAACAGCAAGTGGCTTCCTCTCTCTGGTTTCATAGAAGAATGGCAATTATTTTTGATGTGGGTTTTATATTCTGTTTCAGATACTACCAATGTTTTGTTTCTAGTGTTTTTTACTTACTGCGCTACTTTTCTTCCACTGTTCCTCCTTCCCTTCTTTCCTTCTTTGTCCTTATTCTACAACAAATTCAAAATATCTAAAAATAATTACAAAAAATACTGAAAAGAATCACTTCCCATTCCCTTTTTCCCACAAGGAGCTTGTTTAAAAAAAAATACCCAAAGGAAATATGCCATCCACCTCTAAAAGTCAATCTCCTATGATGTAATATTAAATGGAATTTAGTTCTGAGATTTCTATTTGGGGTGAGGTTATGTACGTAATACTAATGGAGTAATTATACTAGCTTATAAACGTAAATGTAAAGATCTTTTCTTTCCTTTTTTTCCCAGAAGCACTGTTTCACAAGTAAAATTCTCCAAAGATCTGTAAGATACTTGTGAATTAGACTTTTGGGAGTCCTTCCGGTTCCTCAGCCTCCTATATTCTCCAGTTCCTATATTTTCAGACTGAATAAAACACAAAACAAATGATTTTCATTGTTTTGAAACTGCATCTGGATTCGTAAATAGTTCTTTCCAAAGTTTCCTTGAAAACATTTCTTCTGACCAAACATGTTGGAGCATTTTTGGATGGGAGAAGAGGATTCCTGAGCTGTGTCATCATGGAGCTTCAGGCTTCTCCTGCGTCATTAGAGTCAGTCCCTGTGCTTCTGCCGTGTGCTGCATTTTCTGCAGCATCTGGAGCCTCCGGCCTTTAAATGCTTTAGCCCTTCAGTGTTATAAGCAATGAAAGTGTTATTAAATTTGGATCTCCTGGGCTGGCAGGATCATGATTTTGGAATCAGCTCAGTGAAGAGAAAACAAAAAACTAGTGTCTCTCAGATGTTAGTGAAGAGGTGGCGCAAAAATGAGGAAAGTCCATCTTCTGTGAATCTAGTTATGAGAGAGCTTCCTGAGCCTAATTCCAGAGAAAGTTCAAACTTCCCACCTTGAGATGGAAAGGAGCCTCAGGGGACATATATATGTGCGTGTGCATGCATGTGCATGCGTGTACACACACACACACAGACTTAGACTTGTCTCTCTGAAAATCTCAGTAAAGGGTGCACCCCTCCCCTTCCCAAAACCAACTTGTGGGGTAGGAGAGTGGGATGAAAGGCTAATGCACATACCAAGAATGACTACACATGGGCACACTTTGCCAAGAGTTCTTCAAATTTTAGTTAAAGGGAACCAGAAGGAAAATACAGCAAGCAGGTTCAATGTTTTTATAAAACTCAAGTGTGAGATTTTATTAGTTTCCTAGGACTGCTATAACCAAGTACCACAAACCGGGTGGCTTGAGCCAACAGTAATTTACTGTCTCGTAGTTCTGGAGGCCAGAAGTCTGAAATCAAGGCAGAATTTGGTCTTTCTGAAGACTGAGGGGGAAGCCATTCCATCCTTGGTCCTAGCTTCTAGTGGTTTCTGGCAATTCTTGACGTTCATTGGCTTACAGATGGGTCACTCCAATCTCTGCCTTTGGCTTTATCTGGTGTTCTCCTTTCTGTGTTTGTCTATGTCCAAATTTCCCTCTTTTTATAGGGACAGCAGTCGTATTTGATTTAGACCCACACTACTCAGTATGACCTCATGTTAACTTGATTAAACCTGAAAAGACCCTATTTCCAAATAAGGTTGCATTCACAAGTTCTGGGTAGATAAGATTTGAGGGGGGAACTATTCAACCCAAAACAGAGACCGTTTTGTGCTGGGAGCTAATTGAGAGGCATTACTAAAGTCCCCATCATCAGCAGGGGGTCCGTGGTGGACCTTTTAAGTATTGGAGTGCATTGCCCTTGGCCTGTCTCACCTGCCACAGCTAAGATATGTTGGTCTTATGCTCGTTTATGTCTTATTTTAGAAATATACACTATATGTAATCTTAAATGATTGATTTCTCTTTAATTAACATTCTTACCATTTTTTCCCCCAGGATTGGTTTGTTGTCGTTCAAAAAACAACTTTTATGGAAAAGAAGCAGATTCTTCTTTAGAATCTTAAATGAAAGAAGAAATTCGAGACATTTATACTTAGCAACATTTCTTGCGACTACCTCTGGTAATGGCTACATTGTCCCACTAGTTTGAATACCTGCTGGAATAGCTATTTCATCTTTTCTTACAGATTATAATAGGATGTCAATTTATGCCTCAAGCCTGAGCTTTGAACAAATGCAAGAATTGGATGAGAATGCTACTTCTTCTGTTGAATACATCACTATAACTCTTTCTTCTATCTCTTGTTTCTGAGGGGCCACTATTTTGCTAATGACAGTACTGTCCTACTTACTTCCATGAGAAAAAGCCTTGGCATTGTGCTCTAATGTACGCAGAAGTGAACTCCTGCTGTCTGTCTGCTTTTCAGTAGATGGCTAGCTCTCGGTTAGCATTCCCAAAGTGCTTTCCTCAGAACACTAATATCTTGTGCGTTATTATTTGATACTCCATGATAGAAAGGTATCCTTGGTCAAACTAGTTTTAGAAATATTGGATTTTAAACACATTCTGGATATTCCTAATGGGTGTTAGCATATGAGACCCTAAAAATTGTTGCAATAAAGAAACCTAGAAATCTAAGTTCTGCCCAATGTTTCCTTAAAAAAAATAAACCTTCCAAATCCTTTTTCTAATATGTAAACAATTCAGAAAATACTAAGTCTTTTAGCTGGAGAGAGAAACAGATATTTATGTGACAGCAGCTGCTGGTACATGATCTCACCTGAAAATCTAGACGATTGATAGCTGCTCTTTAATTTTGTTGTTTACTTCACTATTTTATCTGATTGGAGCTTCTCCAGAGATATCAGAGATGTCATGACAGAAAGACAGAAAAAACATATGTTTTTCTTACTGCAGGAACAGACTTCATTCTTTAAAAAAAAAAAATAGATCTTATTTTTTAGAGCTGTTTTAGGTTCACAGCAAAATTGAGGGGGAAGTGTAGAGATTTCCCATATACCCCCTGAGCCCACATAAGCTCAGCCTCCTCCATTATAAAAATCTGCACCAGATGGTACATTCGTTATAGTCGCTGAACCAACATTGACACAGCATTATCACCCAAAGTCCATAGTTTACTCTAGGCTTCACTCTTGATGACATAAATTCTGTGGATTTGGACAAATGCATAATGACATGTTTCTATCCTTATAGTATGATAAAGAACACTTTCACTGCCCTCCAAAATCCTCTGTGCTCAGTCTATTCATCCCTCCCTCCCCTCATCCCCTGGCAATTCCTGATTCTTTTATCATTTCCATAGTTTTCCCTTTTCCAGAATGTCGCATAGTTGGATTCATATAGTATGTAGCCTTTTCAGATCAGTTTCTTTCACCTAGTATATGCACTTAAGTCTCCCCCCTGTCTTTTCATGGCTTGAGAGCTCATTTCATTTTAGCACTGAGCTTCATTCCATCATCCACAGTTTGTTTATCTGTTCACCTACTAAGGGCATCTAGGTTGCTCCCAAGTTTTGGCAATTATCAACAAAGCTGCTATACACGTTCATAGGCAGGTTTTTGTGGAGACGTAAGTTGTCAGCTCATTTGTGTAAATATCAAAGAGTGTGATCGCATGGTAAGAATATGTTTAATTTTGTAAGAAAATGCCAAACTGTCTTCCAAAGTGGCTGTACCGTTTTTCATCCTTACCACAATGTATGAGAGCTCCTGTTGCTCCACATTCTGGTCAGCATTTTGTGTTGTCTGTCTGTATTTTGGATTTTGAAAATTCTAACGGGTGTGTAATAGTATCTCGTTGTTATTTTAATTTGCATTTTCCTCATGACATGTGATCTGGAGCATCTTTTCGTTTGCTTATTTACCATATGTCTATCTTCTTTGGTGAGGTGTCTGTTCAGGTGTTTTGACCATTTTTTATTTGTGCTGTTCATTTTCTTATTTTTGAACTTCAAAAGTTCTTTGTATATTTTGGATATCAGTCTTTCATCAGATACGTCTTTCACAAATATTTTCTCCAAGTCTGTGGCTTCTCTTGTCATTCTCTTGACAGTGTCTTTCACATAGCACAAGTTTTTAATTTGAATAAAGTCCAGCTTATCAATTATTTCATGTGTTGTGCCTTTGGTGTTGTAGCTAAATGTCATTGCCATACCCAAGATAACCTAGAATTTCTCCTATGCTGTCTTCTAAGAGTTTCAGAGTTTTGCATTTTACATTTAGGTCTATGGTCCATTTTGAGTTTATTTTTGGAAAGAGTGTAAGATGTATGTCTGGATTCATTTTTTGCATGTGGATGTCCAGTTGTTCCGGCATCATCTGGTGAAGACACTATCTTGGCTCCATTGTATTGCCTTTGCTCCTTTGTCAAAGATCAGTTGACTATATTTATGTACATCTATTTCTGGGCTCTCTATTCTATCCCATTGATCTACTTGTCCATTTTTTTTTTTTTAAATACCACACTGTCTTGATTATTGTAGCTTTATAGTAAGCCTTAAATCAGATACCAGTCTCCTGACTTTGCTCTTCTCTTCCAATATTGTGTTAGCTATTTTAGGCCTTTCCATATAAGTGTTAAAATCAATTTGTTGATATCCAAAATGACTTGGTGCAATTTTGATTGAGATTACATTGCATCTATAGACTAATTTGAGAAAACCTGACATCTCGACAATGTTGATTCTTCCTATCCAGGAATACGGAATATCTCTCTATTTATTTAGTTCTTTGATTTCTTTCATCAGAGTTTTTTTGTTTTCTCATACAGATCTTGTACATATTTTGTTAGATCTATACCTACATATTTCATTTTGGGAGTGCTAATGTAAATGACATTGTTTTTAATTTCAAATTCTATTTGTTCATTGCTAGTATTTAAGAAGAGATTGACTGTTATATATTGACCTTGTATCCTGAAAGCTTGTTATAATTGCTTAGTAATTTTAGGAGTTTTTTTAATCAATTCTTTTGGATTATCTACTTAGACCATTCTGTCATCTGTGAACAAAGACAGTTTTTTTCAATCTACATACCTTTTCTTGTTTTATTGCATTAGCTATCACTTCTAGTATGATGTTGAAAAGACGTGGTGAAGAGACATCTTTGCCTTATTTCTGAACTTATCAAGAAAGCTTCCAGTTTCTCACCACTAAGTATGATGTTAACTCTAGGGTTTTTGTAACTGTTCTTTATCAAGCTGAGGAAGTTCCATCTGTTCTTAGTTTCCTGAGAGTTCTTATCTTGAGAGGGGTTGGATTTTGTCAGATGCTTTTTCTGCATCTATTGATATGATTACATGATTTTTCTTCTTAGCCTATTGATGTGATAGATTACATTAATTGATTTTTAAATGTTGAACCTGCTTTGCATACCTGGGATAAATCCTACTTGGTCATAGTATATATTCCTTTTATACATTGTTGAGTTTTATTTGCTCATATTTTGTTGAAGACTTTTACATTTGTGTTCATGAGAGATATTAGTCTGTAGTTTTCTTGTAATGTCCTTGTCTGGTTTTGATATTGGTGTAATGCTGGCTTCATAGAATGAGTTAGGAAGTATTTCTTTTGTTTCTATCTTTTAGAATAGATTGTAGACAATTATTATAATTTATTTCTTAAATGTTTGGTAGAATTCACCACTTAGCTCATCTGGGTCTGTTGCCTTCTATTTTGGAAGGTTATTACTTATTGATTCAATTTCTTTAATGAATACAGGTCTATTCAGTTTTTCTATTTCTTCTTGTATAAGTTTTCACAGATTATGTCTTTCAACAAATCAGTCCATTTTATCTAGGTTATCAGATTTGTGGGCATAGAGTTGTTCATAATATTCCTTTATTGTTCTTTTACTGTTCATGAGATCAGTCATGATGCCTCCTCTTTCATTTCTGATATTAGTAATTTGTGTCTTACCACTTTTTTCCTTACCCTGGCTAGAACTTTATAGATTTTATTGATCTTTTATTGATCAAAGAAGTAGCTTTTTTGTTTCATTGATTTTTTTGTATTAGTTTCCTGTTTTCACTTTCATTGATTTCTGCTCTAATTTTTATTATTTCTTTTCTTCTGTTCGCTTTACATTTAATTTGCCCTTCTTTTCCTAGTTTCCTAAGGTGGTGGTTTAGATTATTAAATTTAGATCTTTGTTCTCTCCAACATATGCATTCAATGCTATGAATTTACCTCTAACCACTGCTTTCGCTACATCCTAAACATTTTGATAGGTTGTGTTTTCATTTTTATTTAGTTCTAAATCTTTTGAAATTTCTCTTGAGATTTCCTCTTTGACCTGTGTGTTATTTGGAATTGTGTTGTTTAATGTCTGCATATTTTGGGATTTTCTAGCTATCTTTTTCTTATTGATTTCTAGTTGAATTCCATTGTGGTCTGGGAGCAGACATTGTATGATTTTATTCTTTTAAATTTGTTAAGGTGTGTTTTATGGTTCAGAATGTGGTCTATCTTGGTGAATTTTCCATGTGAGCTTGAGAAGAATGTGTCCACTGTTGTTGGATGAAGTAGGCTATAGATGTCAATTATATCCAATTGATGGATCATGCTATTGAGTTCAAGTATGTCCTTACTGATTTTCTGCCTGCTGGATTTGTCCCTTTCTGGTAAAGTCTCCAACTGTAACAGCAAATTTATCTCTTTCTCCTTGTAGTTCTATCAGTTTTGACGTCATGTACTTTGATGCTCTTTTGTTGGGCACATACACATTAAGGATTGTTATCTTTCCTGTTGAATTGACCCTGTATCATTATACAATGGCCCTCTTTATTCCTGTATTAGTCTACTCAGGAGACCATAATGGACTACAATAGAGTGGGTAGCTTAACCACTTATTTTCTCATAGTTCCAGAGGCTAGAATTTCATGATCAAAGTGCTGGCAAATTTTGTTTCTGGTGAGGGCTCTCTTCCTGGCTTGCGGACAGCTGCCTTCTTGCCATGTCCTCACATGGCCTTTCCTTGTTGTGTGCACCTGGAGAGAGAGAGGGCTATCTAGTGTCTCTTCTTATAAGAACACTAATCCTAGCAGATCAGGGCCTCATTTTTATGACTTCCTTTAACCTTAATTACTTCCATAGAGGACCCATCTTAAAATACAGCCAAACTAGGGGGTAAGCCTTCAACATATGAATTTTGAGGAGACATACATATTCAGTCCATAATGATCTCTAATTTTTCTTTTTCTGAAGTCTGCTCTGTCTGAAATTAATATAGCTACTCCTGGCTTCTTTTGGTTAGTGTTAGCATGGTATCTCTTTCTCCATTCCTTCACTTTTAATCTATATGTGTCTTTATAGTTAAAGTGGGTTTCTAGTGGACAACATAAAGTTGGGTCATGGTTTTTCATCCACTCTGACAATCTCTGTGTTTTAATTGGTGAATTTAGACCATTGACCTTTTAAGTGGTGATTGATATAGTTGGATTAATTCTACCATATTTGTTATTATTTTTTATTTATTGCTCTTGTTCTTTGTTCCAATTTTTGTCTTCACTCCTTTTCTGCCTTTTGTAGTTTTAATTGAACATTTTATATGATTCCTTTTTCTCCTTTCCTAGCATATCAGTTATACTATTTTTTTTTTGTTTTTACATTTTTAGTGGGTGCCCTAGAGTTTGGAATACGCGTTTACAACTAATCCAAGTCTAATTCCAAATAAAACTATACCACTTCCTGGGTAGTGTGTGTCCCGTATAATGACAAAATAATCCTAATTCCTCCCTCTCATCCTTTGTATCATTGCTGCCATTCATTTCACCTATATATAAGCATATGTAACCTAATACATTGTTAGTGTTATTATTTTGAACAAACTGCTATCTGTTAGATCAATTAAGAATAAGAAAATGAAAGTTTTTGTCTACCTTCACTTATTCCTTCTCTAATACTCTTCCTTTCTTTATGTAGATCTGAATTTCTGACCTATATCATTTTCTTTCCCTCCAAAGAACTTCTTTTAATATGTCTTTGCAAGGCAGGTCTACTGGCTACAAATTCCTTCAATGTTTGTTTGTTTGAGAAAGTCTTCATTTCTCCTTCACTTCTGAAGGATAATTTCATAGGGTACAGAATTCTAGGTAGGTGGATTTTTTCTCTCACCATTTTAAATATTTCACTTACCCTCTTCTTGCTTGCACGGTTTCTGAGGAGAAGTAGGATATAATTCTTATCTTCGATCTGCAGGTAAGGTGTTTTCTTCCTCTGGCTTGTTTTAAGATTATTCTCTTTATCTTTGATTTTCTGCAGTTTGAAAGACACTCTAGGTGTAGCTTTATTTGCATTTATCCTGCTTGATGTTCTCTGAGTTCCTGGTTCTGTGGTTTGATGTCTGACATTAATTTTGGAAAATTCTCAGTCATTATTGATGTAAATATTTTTTGTGTTCTTTTCTTTTTTTCTTCTCCTTCTGGTATCCCATTGCCAACATGTTACACCTTTTGTAGTTATCCCACAGATCTGGGATAGTCTGCTCCATTTTTTTTTGGCCTTTTTTTCTCTTTGCTTTTACATTTTGGTAGTTCTATTGACATATTTTTAAGCTCAGAGATTCTTTCCTCGGTCATGCCCAGTCTTCTAATGAGCTTATCAAAGGAATTGTTCATTTCTGTAGCAATGTTTTTGATCTCCAGCCTTTCTTTTTGATTCTTTCTTAGAATTTCTATCTCTCTACTTACACCGCCCATCTGTTCTTGCAAACTGTGTACTTTATCCACTAGAGCCCTCAGTATACTAGTCATAGTTGTTTTAAGTTTCTAGTCTGATAATTCCAACATCTCTGCCATATCTGTGTCTGGCAATGTTCCTAGCTCTATCATGTGAAATTGTGTTTTTTACCTTTGAGTATGCCTTGTAATTTTTTTGTTGATAGCCAGACATGATACATGGGGTAAAAGAAATTGCTGTAAAAAATCCTTTAGTAGTGTGGTGGTAAGGTGTGGGGGGCAGGGAAGCATTCTGTAGTCCTACAATTAAGCGTCAGTCTTTTGGTGAGCCTGTGCCCCCTGACTGTGAATCTCACCAGTGCTTCGCAGGTTTTCCTTCCCTTAGGTGGGACAGGATGGCTAACGGAGGCTGGTGTTGGGTATTCCCCTCCCACAGGACAGTTAAACTCTGAAAAAAAAACGCTAATAGTTTAGGCTCCAGTAATTAGTTTCTCTTGAGGGAAGGCCTTGCTAAAAAGAACCGAATACTCCGACATATTTCAAAATGATTCCATTTCTCCTCTCAAGCACAAGGAGATTTTTTTTCTGATATTCACTGTGAGAACATGGTGAATCTTCTGGAGATAAAACTCACAAAAGTATGGAGGGCCCTCAATGACTGGGTCCCCCTGGATTTTTCTCTCTCAGGTTTGACCAGACTGAACCTCCCGTAATTTACTAATTAATGTTCAGATTTCCCCACCCTGGCTCTGGTTCCCATGGGGCTTTCTGCTTGTGGGTTTCTACTCCTGTAAATTGTGATTCTCTGTATTTACTTATCTGGCTCCAGTTTTGGCAGCAGAGTTTTGCCCTGTGACCTCACTTCTCTTAGGGAATCCAAGAAAAGTTGTTGATTTTTCAATTTCTTTGTTTTTTTTACTTGTTGTTAAGATGGGGTTATGACTTCCAAGCCCCTAACATACTGGACTGAAAACTGATCTCCATCAGCTTCATCCCTTTTTGATCAGTTCTTTTCTGTGCAAAATGTTAGCATCCGGGACCATGGAATGCATCTGTTAAAATGAAAATCTTGGGGCTTTTACATTTAACAGGGCTTTACAATTTCAGAATGTGCTTTCTCATGTTTTGTCTCATGATGACTGGCCCTTTTAGGTTCAAGGTAAACTTTTCATTCTCATTTTAAGTATAAGAGGACTGGACTTCGAGAAATTGAGTGGCAACTTTGCACAGCAAATAAATAACTCAGGCCTAGATTTTCTGATTCCAAATCCAGATCTCTTTCTGAAACCTCAAATAGCACCATTTGCTAAACAGCAGAATTTAGCATGAAGAAGTTCTAGCTTAAAAATACCAGTATAAAGGCCAGCCCATGACCGAGTGTTAAGTTCAACATTCTCCGCTTCAGTGGCCCAGGTTCACAGAATCAGATCCCAGGTGCAGATCTACACCACTTGTCAGCCATGTTGTGGTGGCTACTCATATATAAAATAGAGAAAGATTGGTACAGATGTTAGCCCACGGCTAAACTTCCTCAAGCAAAAAAAGAGAAAGATTGGCAACAGATGTTAGCTCAGGGTGAATCTTTCTCAGCAAAAAAAAAAAAAAAAAAAAATAACCCGGTATAGAGGAAGGTAGTTTACTAAAGTAGTAAAGAGGATAGGCTTGAGAGTCACACAGATCTTGGCTCAAATTGTAGAAGTGTTGCTTGTTGGTTTTGTGACTTCAGATCGTTTTTTAAACTTCCTGAGTCTCAGTTTACTAGTTGCAAAGTGAGGCTAATTCTGCTTACTTTGCTGAGATGTTGTAGGAATTCAATGAAATTATGTTGTCAAAGAGCTTGGCACAATGCCAAGAACATAGTACCTGCTTAAAAAATAAGTGCTTACTATCTATTCCCTGCTAAGATAAAGACAGGCACTCCTAGGTGGGGCAAGTTGGAGTATGAGGGCAGAAGGGCAGGGTCAATGAGTGGCTTCAGCCCACTGAGGCTCAATTCATTTAGAATTCTAGATGCAATTCAGTCAAAGCATACTGGCTTACAGGCCTATCTTCACTCATTCATTCAAGAAAACATTTATTGAGCTAGCACTGCTTGAGGTGCTTGGGATACGTCAGTGAATAAAATGGACAATGATCCCTGCCCTGAGAGAGTTTCTGTGTTAGAAGAGGAAGATAGACAATAAAGAATTGGCTGAATAAATTAGGACATTATCTCATATTCTAGAAGATGATAAGTGCTACAAATAACAGAAAAGTGTAGGAGAGCAAGGAGACTGAGAATGCAGGGGGGAGGGACTCCTTGTAATTCAATAAGGTGGTCTGGGGTGTCCTGATTTCAAAGAGGGTGTTTAAACATACCCTTGGAGAAGGTGAGGAAAGACAAGGAAAGAGCTTGGAGGAAGAGCCCTGGAAGGCAGGAGACAGCCTTGGAAAGAATCTAAGGCAGGAGGATGTTTTGCTACGTGTAGCCCATTGGAAGGATTTTGGCTTCACTCTGAATGAAATGGGGAGAGGCCCTTGGAGGGTTCTGAGCAGAAGAGAAACTTGACCTGATTCACATTTTAAGGCAAATATTCTGGCTATTTGTTGAGAATTTAGGGCAAAATGGTAAGGATTTAAGCAGGAAATCATTTAGGAAGTTATTACATTAATCCAAACTTGGGGTGGGAATGACTAGTGCTATGGTGATAGCATTGGAGATTGTAGGGAGTAGTTGTATTCTGTATATATTTTGAAGGTAGAACCAATAGGACTTCCTGAAAGATTGAATGTGGTAGTGAGGGAAAAAAAGGACTCAAGAATGACTCCCAATTTTTTAACCTGATTTAAAAGATGGAGCTGAACTAAAGGATAAGCTTAAGGAGGGAGTTGAGCTAAAGGACTGAATCGAGGTGAGGATGGAGTTGAGCTCAAGGATGAGCTAAAAATGGAGTTGCCATCAACCTTGATGGGATTCCATATTAATGATGATTATGGTCACTAGCAAAACCTTAGCATATTTGCTGAACTTCAGACTTGGTTGTGGTCCAAAAAGGAAATGGCTTTGAATTATGGTAGATTCAATGCAGAATTAAGTAGTTGGAGGGGAAAAAAATCTTGATGTCACTATTCTTATTATGAACAGTCCCATTTTGTTGTGTCATCATTTGTCACCCAGCAGCCTGGGTTCAGTGGTGACTATCACAGCAGTCTTTGAAGGGTAATTCTTGGGTATGAGGTTATCAGTTAGAGGAAAACTGAATGTTAGTGAGTTTCAATTGAATACCTAGCATTAAAACTGTAGGAACTTTCTGCATGTTGGAGCTAATAGAAAAGCAAAGGTGTGAGAAATGGCAGTAGCAGTTCTTGAATTTGTAGTGCCAGATTGTGATTTTAAGAAGTAAAGGTATATTTATTTCTGATAAGAAAGCAGTACTTTAGGAGTGGGTATAATTATGAAAGTGTTTTAGGCAGGGACAAAGCAATTTAAATTCCATAAACTGTTAAAGTGATTCCTGAGTTGTTATTCCCTAAGCCACCAAGAAAATGATAATGCATTTTACCAGCAGTGTGAAGTTTGGTACATTGCGATCCTAGACTTTTGTTTCTGTTTAAGATGTACTTATAATTATTTTTCTTGCCTAGACCATAAAAGTTTCCTCCAACTTTACAGGGAGTTTTCCTGAACTTTCTGCATAGCTTGCTCAGTCCCCAGTCAGTCTTTCAATATCTCTAGACACCAAATAGTCTCTTTCTTAAGATGATATATTCAAAAATACTCTGCAGGGCAACAAAGAGATATTCTTCCACAAAATATCAATAATCATTCAAAAGTTATAATTTATTTATTCATTCAACATACACACTGATCATTTAATACAAAATAGATATTGTGCTTGGCTCTGAGTATGTCCCCAAACAGCTAATAGGAAATAGGTATAGAAAATAAAATTTTAATAAATGCAGTTTGGCAAATCCAATAATAAAAGAATAGTACAATGGTAACAGAGAATGAGGCATGATCAAGTATTTCTGGAGGGATAGGGAAAGTGATGACTGAGCCAGGTCTTCAATGAAGAACAAGGGCTTTCCGTATATTTATGTTGGGAGATGGTATGGAGAATGAGCACATGTAAAGATAGGATCACATGGGATGCGCAGTTTATTTGAAGAACTGAAAAAATGGTATATCATTGAAGGAACATAAGAAAACTTGAAAATATGAGGAGTGTAATGGGTTGAACTGTGTCCCCTAAAAATTCATGTTTTGAAGTCCTAACTCTTATACCTCAGAAGGTGACCTTATTTGGAAACAGGGTCCTTGCAGATGTGATTAGTTAAGATAAAGCCTTTAGGGTAGGCCCCAAACCCGTATTACTAGTGTCCTTATAAACAGGAATTTGGGGCATAAACGCAGACATGCGTACAGGGAGAATGCCATGTGTCTTAGCCTGCTCCGGCTGCTATAACAGAACACCACAGACTGATGCTTGTAAACAAGAGAACTCTAGTTCTCACAGTTCTGGAGGCTGGGAAGCCCAAGACAAAGAAGCTGGCTTCCTGGTTCCTAGATAACTGTCTTTTTGCTATGTCCTCACGTGGTGGAAGGGAAGCTTTCTGGGGTCTTCTATAAGGGCACTCATCTCATTCATGAGGGTTCCACTCTCATGACCTAGTCAAATTTCAAAGGCCCCCACCTCCTAATGCCATCACATTAGGTATTAGGTTTCAACATATAAATTTTGAGGGGACACAAATATTCAGTCTATAGCACCATGTGAAGATTGGAGCTATGCTGCCACAAGCCAAGGAATTCTCAGAAGTTAGGAGAGGTGGCTGGAACAGACCCTTCCCTAGCATAGTTAGAGGGTCCTGCTGACATCCTGATTTCAGAGTTTTGGCCTCCAGAACTGTGCGGCAATAAGTTTCTGCTGTTCGAAGCCAGCCAGTCTGTGGTACTTTGTTGCAGCAGCCCTAAGAAATTAATTCAAACAGATTGAAGAGTGTTGATTTTATCAGTTGGCCCAGGTCCAATAAAAGTTCTCTCTGAGAGTGAGGAGGAAGATATTTTTTCCTTTTGGAGGAGGAAAGATCTAAATGTAAATTTCTCCAAAGAACTAAGAGAATTTCAATACTTTTGCATCAGGCCATAGAGCACCTTCTTCCTTAATTCAACCAAATTAACTTAAATATTTATCCTTGTATAAGAATACTATCAACCAATTCTTCCTAATATGTTTGCAAAATTCCACACTTTCTTTTTGAGGGAGTGAAATAAAAAGGAACGGAAAAGGGAAATCTACACATTTTCCCCGAGGGTGTTGGAGGAGAAGAGGGCCTCTGATACATAATGGCAAGACCACTAACCCTAGCACGCGTAGTAGATGTCAGTCATAGCTGCCTTATGAAGACCAAACTCACCAGCAGACCACTCTTTGCCTGACTGCCAAAGGTCACATGATATAGAACTGAGACCAGGATGAAGCAAAACAAATGAGCTGTTGTCACTTAGGTGAGGCAGGACTCCAGCACATAAGCCGTCCATATCTATCCTAAAATGCCTATTTTAACTGTTTATTCTTCCCAATAAAATGTCTGCTTGGTAGGATTACCCTTTTAACTAAAGGGTGATTATTACTATTTTAGCCTAAATTTAACAGTCCCTATAATTTAGTATATTTATTAGTCTCTTCTCTTCCTAAAATCAGTGACTTGTCAGTCACTCTCTACTGGATTGTTTACATCGACCTGCAAACACAGATCATTTCTCCTTCTTAAAGCACGCCTCTCGCAACACTAATAGACATACTAAAACGTGGAGTGATGGCATGAAAGTCTAATTGGGATGAGTTTGAGAGAGAATTCTGGTGGGGGAGAATTCGTAACAGGATAGACCACTCGTGGGCTTTTGCTGTGAAAACGAGACGACAAGTGGGTAATCTATCCTAACTTGAATTTCTGCCCTCCCATCACCCCGTCACTTCCCTGACAATGCTTTTAAGATTATTTCCATTTTGCTAAATATGACGATTATTCTTGGTTTTCATTTTACTTTGACCTGCCAGCATCATTTGACAGGATTGATTCCTCCCTTCCGCTTGAAACACTCTTGGGCCCTGGCTTCTGGGACACCACATTCTCCTAATTTTCCTACTATTTACTATGCTGGTTACTTCTCATCTCTCTAACATCTAAATTTTGGCCAATATAAGTCAGCAAGATAAAGATGACATACACAATTGGAAGTTGGACAGAATAATAAGGGATTTATTTGAAAAGTGTCCTTCAAGAGACAGGGAAGCACCACCCCAGAGCTAGCAAGAGCAGGAAGCTCTTAGCATCTTAGGCGTTAAAGGGCAAAGAGAGGGAGCAACTACTGGAACTTGTCAAGAGCTGTAGTTATAAGAAAGGGGAGGACTGGGGGCCAGCCGGTGGCATAGAAGTTAAGTTTGCATGTTCCACTTCAGCAGCCCGGGGTTCATGGGTTTGCATCCCAGGCGTGGACCTACACATCACTTGTCAAGCCATGCTGCAGCAGGTGTCCCACATATAAAGTGGAGGAAGATGGGCACAGATGTTAGCTCTGGGCCAATCTTCCTCAGCAAAAAGAGGAGGATTGGTGGCAGATGTTAGCTCAGGGCTAATCTTCCTCAGAAAAGAAAAAAAAAAAGAAAGGGGAGGTGTGGCAGCAGCTTGGTCTTTAGTAGAGGAACACGGTGCCTGCCAAATGAAGTTCTCTTCATAAGGAAGAGAACTAGGAGATTAAATACCCAATGTTCTTTCCTTCTTCCTGCTTACCCTATGCATGCCTCCCATTGCCAGAGTGCAATCAGAAGTGAAAGAGCAAGGGAGCCTGGCTACCACAGAGACCAGCCTCAAATTGCATAGACAAGGATGGAGAATGCTGAGAGTGGATCTAGAGGGAAAACAGAGTATGCCAAACTAGCACAGAGTGGGCCAAGTGGTGCTCAGCCTCAATCCTCTTCTCCACTCTATTACTCACTCCACTGGTGCTCTGATCCAGTCTCATGGCTCCATGCTCCATCTACATGCTGATGAGGCCCACATTTCTATCTCCACCTCCAATCTCTCCCCTGAAGTCCAGTGTTATTTTTCTAATAGCTGACTACAGATCTCCACTGGGAAATCTAGTAGGCATTTCAAAATTAACATTCAAAACTGCACTCGTGTAAACAAGCCTGCCCATTCCTCCCACAGTCTTCCCCATCTCAGGAAGTGGGAATCCATCCTTCAGTGGCTCAAGTGAAAATCTCAAGATTTACCTTTGACTCCCTCTTCTCTTTCTCTCATAGTCCATCTCCAATCCATCAGCTTATCCACTCCATCAGAAAAGTAGACCCATTATCTGACCATTCTTACCACCTCTACCACCTCCTGCTGGGTCAAAGCCATCATTATCTCTCACCTGGATTGCCACATCTTTATCTGTCACCTCTGCCCTGGCTCTCCCTCTACAGTCTGTTTTCAACACACAGCAGTTAATGTGGTTCTTTTAACCATGTGTCAAATCATGCCACTTTTCTGCTCAAAACCCTCCACTGGTGGGATCCCACCCCATTCAAAGTAGACACTTCAGACCATCCAATGGCCTATATGAGCTCCTATTACTTTTCTCTCTCTCGTTATTATCTTGCCATCCTGACCTGCTTGCTGTTCCTGATATGTGATTTTTTTTCCAGATGTGTTCCAGACTCAGGGCCTTTGCAATTCATGTTCCCTCTACCTGGAACATTCTTATCCCCCAAATCAATGACTCACCCTCTCATCTCCTTGGATTCTCTGTCAAACATCACCTGGACTCTTCAACCTGCTGTATACTTCCTGTCACCATTCCCTGTTTTATTTGTAAATGTATCACTTAAGAACTGCCTAATCTTTTATTTCTTTTAAATATCCAGTGCAGTTGTTTACTTCTGAACCCTCCTTAGAACAAAGGAAGACTTCACCTGCCAGAGCTAGGCCAGCCACTCTCAGGGCCACATGGCTGAGGGGAACACAGGGAGGGACCGGAGGCAGAATGGGGAAATCGCAGCACTGGTGGCAACATATGGCAGGAAATGGTGTGCCATTCAGAAACGTGCCGAAGTGTTTTGCATTAGAATTAGCAATGACATAGATGGTCCCAAATGGACACTTTTCTTACAGGCAATGCTACCAAATGAATAGTCAGGTAGAGCTCTATCTCTTTGTCAATTGAAACAGGATGTTGGTGAAATTATTCTTTACCTGTGGTGGAGAAAATAAGATAACAGAACCGGGTCCAAACACGAAGAAGAAAACTGAAGAAGAGGCTGAACGCAAAAATGATCTCATTTAAGCATTTCAGCCGGAAAATCTAGTTAAAGCACTGGATTTTTAATATCAACGAAAACTGAACAAAAATAGGAAAATTATTTTTGATTGATCCTGACAGTCTTATTACTGACCAGAGAAGTGATTTTCAGACACATTAAGCTCAGATAGTTTGTCCACACACGTGAAAATTGTTCTTGCCAAATTCTATGAGAGTAAGAAAATATCTAGTGCCACCCACATCTGCGTGTACAGAGTACATTGTGAGGGTAAACAAACCTTCCCCAGGACTGGGACGATGATGGGGAAATAGCAGTTGGTAGGGGTCTTCTCCATCATGTGGGAGTTTTGAATGTAAGAAAGGCTAGGGTGGCAGTCTTACACTGGGATGGATATTCTGCTGGGACCAGATTGCGTATGACTGGTAGGTACCAACTGCATCAGTGATGTATGAATGGAGAAATTCACCAGAGAACTCACCATCTAAGGCTTTAGGAAAGAACGAAATGTAGGGAAAAACAACAACTTGGAACTACATTTCTGTGATCCTTATCGAGGAGTCAGAACTATGCTAGACACTATGCTGTGGCAATGGGACATTTGTAGAACGGAGCAGAGGGTGACTGCATGGCACTGGTACATATGGGGCAGGTGACGTTATGTAACCATCACAGAATTGATACATGCTTCCTGTTGCCATTCTAGCCATCTTTTTAACTCCATGATTTTGTGGAGAGAAGGAACAAATCTTTCGCTTTGAAAACCAAGAAAATCCTTCTTATTTTCCAATATTATCAATGTTTTTTGTTTCTTATATTATTTGCAAGTTGTTTGATTTACCTCTAGGCATTCAGACAATAAAATTACCTTTGAGATATAATAATAAGTAATTAACTATTCCCTTTGACATATGACTGTAAACAATTGTTTAAAATATTGATGGATCACAGATTTACCTGGGATTCTTTCCTCAAATGAGGGAACAGAAATTAGAAGGTAATTTTGGGATGGTGTTCGAGCATGGAAAGCATCAGAAAAAAAAGAATAGGTAGATATTTCCCTCTATTGTCTGATGTTTCACCTTTGAGCGACCAACATCCTGACTTGATATTTTTAACTAGAAATTATGGATTCTGAGAAATAACAATCTAAATTGTCTTTGTTACAAATGTGTTTGTTATATGTTATCAGAAATCATATCATGTATATGTCATATGTGTATGTGTATATATAGTCATATATATGTATATATTAAACATGTATTAAATATATAACTATAATTTATATAATATATAATAACATAACATATATCTGTATGACTTTCCACAGGTTCTATGAAAAGTTAAGTTTGTCCTATATATTAACTGTTAAAAAATTAAAGAAGTCAAAGATGATTAACTAGCATTAATTTAGGTGGCTTACCGATGCCAGCATGTGAAACGTGAAAAAATATAATACATCAAGAATTTGCTACTGCATAAAAATAAATGTGACAATTTTTGTGCAGCAGCAAATTTGAATTTTATATAAAACCCATTTGGATCTTTACAGAAAATAAAGCACTCTTTATATCAATAATCTAACTTTTCCTTACTTAAAAAAATCTTGTATTTTTCTTTCTACAAAATAATCATATTTTACTGACTAAAAGAATCTACTCTTCTTTGCTCAGAGGCAGCTAGTAAGAAGGGGGGATACAAATTTCTTTAATTCTAAGCCTGAGTTGTTTCACACTGAATCAGTGTGAAGGCCCTACCTGATGATGGTATATTCTTTTGGAAATGAAAGTTTCTCTTGACTAGAAGATTTAAAACTCCTCCAAATAATAATTTTCTATAGCCATATCTATGATGTCTTATATTTTTTAGTGTATTCTACTAAAAACATTCTCTACCCGCCAAGCTAAGAGTAGGTAGCATCTACTTTTAAAAGAGAGAAGTAGCATCCTTGAAAGTATGCTTCTGGAGAAGTATATTGTGAAACAGAATCTGTCAAGAGAATTTTATCAAATTAATCACCAAAGAAAAACAACACAAAACAGATACTATGTGGAGGGCAAATGAAATTTATTTGGAAAATTGCAGAAGCACCTCTCATCCACTATCCAGAGAGAACCATTGCTATATTTTGGTATGTACATCTTTCTACTTTTTTCTGATGCATGATATGTATATGTGGATATTGTACTTTCCACAAAAATGGTATTAAACTTTATATACTGTTTTGTAGCTTGCATATTTTATATATTGTTACATATTCTCATGTCCATTAGTTTCCTAGGGCTGAGGTAACAAATTACCACAAACTTGGTGGTTTAAACCAGCAGAAATTTATTCTCTCACAATTCTGGGGGCCAGAAATCTGCAATCAAGTTGTGGGCAGGTCTGGGCTCCCTCCAAAGGCCCCAAGACAGAATTCTTCCTTGCCTCTTCCAGCTTCTGGCTGCAGGCATTCCTTGGCTGTGGCTGAATCTCTCTAACCTCTGTTTCCATCTTCGCATTGCTTCTCCCCTGCGTTTCTGTGTCCCAAATCTCCCTCTACCTTTGTCTTATAAGGACACCTGTCATTGGGTTCAGAGCCCACCCTAAATCCAGGATGAGCTCATCCCGAGATCTTTAATTACATCTGCCAAGACCCTTTTTCCAACCAAGGTCACATTCACAGATTCCAGGTAGACATATCGTTTGGGGACCACCATTCAACCCACTGCATCATGTCAATACATACACATATATTAAAGCATATAAGGGATATGAGGGAATGGGCAAGGCGAAGGAAGCACCGTAGGGGAGATAGCCTTCTTAGCATTTTGAGCACCTTTGACACCCAAAAAGCCACAGAACCCCAGGTTTTCTTCTGTCCCTCTATAGGCAGAGATTTGAAAGCACCTGGGGAACACACAGACTTCACCCCTGAGCTCTTCTGGACTGGAACTGACTCCGTTTTGCACACCTCGTGTCCAGCACAGCCCTGGCTCATTGTTAAGTGCCCAGCAAAGACTTCCTGCACGAGGAAGGGACGTCCGCTGGGTATGTGAGGAACCCCACCCAATTTCGAAGAGCAGTGAAGAGGGAACCTTGGGGGCCGGGTGCTCAGGACTGAAACAAGCTCTGAGAGGGTAACGTAGCTGTTTTTTGAACAGCAGAGTTTATGTTCCGAGGTTCTAAGAAGGCGGAAGAACTCAAAAAGGGATTCAATTGTTTCTCAAGAACATTCAGAGGCTAAAGGAAGAATTTGATTATGAACAGCATTTAAAATGGAAAAATAATACTAAAAGATCACTGACAATTCATCTGTCTGCAATGGGATAGACGTTTGCTGGCGTGCCTTATTCCACAGCTCAGGAATAGACCAGTCCTTAGATCCCCTTTTTGCTTATGGTTGTAAACAAATTAAGAGATTCTTTCATTGGAATTGAAGACACAAGTGATATCTAGGTAACTTTCAATTATATTTTAATTCCCACATCTGTTTTTCACAATACCTTTGGAAAATACGGTGGAGTTATTATGAAAGGAGGAAACTGCCACATTTACTCGACATAATGCTGTGTATACATAGGATACCTTCTCTCATACACAGACTTGGGCAGTCTTCATAGTGCTTGTGCAGAATGGGTCGTAAGACCTCACATTGCGGCATTTTATTTTGATGGACAGAGGGAGAAAGGACTAGGAAATGTGTCCTCATCTGATACAAGAATACAACCCACAGATGGATGACAATATCTGTGGTCAATCCTTCATGATGACCTAGAAGGAATCTGAGGCCCCTGCAATCAGAAACTGTTTACTTCATGTTTTATTTCCTATCCCACTGTATGTCAGAGTGCCTGTCACATAGCAAATGCTTGTTAATACATGAATCAATGATAAAGTAATGCATAAATTCACCAAAAATTCTAGCCCTTTTCTTGTGCGTGTCTACCACAGGGGAGCCACATGGCCATGCCGAGTCATTTTACCTATCCTTAGTTTTCTCAACTGATGAAAGAATTGGACAAAAAGACTGTAATTTACCTAAGTTTCAGAGTTGACAACAACATCCCTCACTCTAGTTTGGATTTGCATTTGAAAAGATTTTAATCACCGTGCTTCTTGTCCCTAATCTCCAGCTCCTATTTTTCAAAAGTCTTTCAGCACCAGTTTAAAGAAGGTGATTTTTCTCCTTGAGGCATTTAGGAAAAAACATTATGTTCCTTCCTAATTTATAAGAAAACACTTGCCGAAAGGGACTTGCCTTATATGAGTCATGAGACCAGCATTCAGCCTGCACTTTCTTCCTTAGCTAAAATGAATTCCATTTTCTCTTTTTCAAGCTGTGGCATATCGTCTTTCTTGTATATCAAATTAATCTTTGTCCTTAAAATTATGACCACCAAGAGAAAACTTACTGTTTTGGTGAAACTTTGCTGGACTAAACAGAGCAAAGAGAGTTTCCTTTGGCATTCTATTCTACTGCACGTTTGAATATGCTGATTATCTACAGCCAATAAAACAACAAATCTTCACATCTGTTTTAGGGACCTGTCGTTGGGAGGAGTAGCTCTGATTCTCATTTCCCAAAGGACAGTTACAGTTAACGGGAAGGTCTTACTTAAGGAGAGTTCTTGCCATAAACACCAAGTATGGTTTAATATGTTCAAAGTACTAGTTATAATAAATATATGTGCTGAATCAAAAAACTGCATTATGGAGCATAATGAAAACTAGCTAGTGGTTTGGCTTTTGATTTGCATTTTGGAGAAAAATATCATCTCGTGTTCTACATTGCATCTCCGATTAGCGGTGACATTGTGGATACTTTCATATGTTTATGGGACATTTTTATTTTCTTTTTTGTCAGTCACTATATGTATACATACACACACACCAATATATATATATATATATATAGGAAATGTTATTTTAGTTCATTGCCTTTTCATTTTGTTCATGCTGTCTTTTGAGATATAGGCAAAACTATCCAGATGTTTCCAAACTGGGAAATATTTTTTTGTTTTATTTAAGAAAACTTTCCTACTCCCACATTGGTTTTTTAAATCGTCTTATATTTTATAACTCATTAATTTATCTGGACTTTATTTTTTGTGTATGATATGACAGAGATACCTAAATTTATTTTCCCCCAAGTATAGCCAGTTGGTACTCATTTTTTTTAGTCAATCTTTTCCTCAGTGATTTAAAATAGTGTATTTACCAAATGCTCACACTAAATATTTATGTGAATCTGTTTCTTCACTTTCTACTGTTTTCCACTGTGATAAATTAAAATAATACACATAATTTTACTTAACATAAGTTTAAGTATGTTCTTATTCATACTTTTTCAAAATATTCTTTGCCATATTCATAGATTTTCTCTTCAGATAACTTGAAATAAAGCTTATCAAATCCCATTAAGAAAATCCTTTGGGGATTTTAATTGTAATTAAATAAGACTAATTTGAAAAATGTTGATATATTTATAAAATAGAACGAATTCACATATTTTAGTTACATATTAGTTCCTTACATGAAGCTTAATACTTTTCATCATGAAGATCTTACACATTTCTTCATAAGATTTTTCCTAGGCATTTTATAGTTTTATTATGTTTTTACTATTAGAAAATAGATTTTTATTATATTTTTATATCATCTATTACCAATATATAGGAAAGTTATTGATTTATCTTAAATACAACAAACTTACTAAAATTTTGTATTAGTTTTAAAAGGTTTTTAGATTTTTCTAGATAATAATGAGATTCTTGTTGATTTTTTCCCAAGACATACACTTTTTTTTTAAGGCTTGATATGTCAGCTAACACCTAAGAACCAAGTTAAGAACTAGGCATGAAAGTAGACTGTTTTGTTCTGTCCCCAAACATAATGGTAATGCTTTCATTATTTGTTCACTAATTGTTACTGTTTGTATGTTTTGTATAAATATACTTCATAAAATTAGACAAAGTTTTTTTCTATTCCCTAGCTAAGAGATTTCACTGTTTCCATTAGAAAGTAATAATGAATGTAGACAAATGATTTCTTTCACATTTACCAGATGATCATATTTTTTCTCATTTAATCTCATAATATAATAAATGACATTAATAGATTCCATATGGTTGAGCCATCCTTGCATTCTTCAGTTAGACTTTGGTTTCAAGATGTATCAATATTTTTACATATAGCTATAATTAATCATTTAACATTTTGTTTGGATTTTCATCTTTACATTAATTAAAAAAACTGATGAAGTTTTCATTGTTATGCTATTTTTGTTTGGTATTAGTATCAGGATTATGCTGGCCTCATGAAATGAGTTAGAAAATTCTCTATTCTTTTCTGCTTCTGAAGTAAACTTAAATTAGCTGAAATTATCTGTTTCTATTTGAGCTGTATGGCCTATTTTACAGTTTAAAGGATTTTTTTAACTTCTTTTTAATTCTTCTCTAATGTTTATTCTATTTCTACTTTCTATTATCTCTTGATTAAATTTGGTCTTGTAATATGGTAACTAATATATTTTTAGGAAAGAATCTATTTGTTCTTGGGCAAACAACTTCACTGAGGCTGAAATGAGGGATTTCAAAAGGAGACACTTGAGGCTTCTTTAAAATCTCTCATTCTATGATTTTATGATGCTGAGCATGTGGCAAAAAAGGACCCCAAAGATATCAATGTATTTTCTACCCACAATTTTAGTAGTAATTCAAGATGTATTAATATGGATAGAGTATGAAAAATTCAGACATTATCCTTCTGATTTAAACTACCTTTTATTTATTCATGTTAAATGTCATCTTATCATATCACTACTATGTAAGAGTAAAAATTCTTCATTTATTTTCCTATATAAATTAAATAACATTTCTTGTACCTAAGATCCTATTTATCTAAAACAAAAAGACTTTAATGCCACATTAGAATTCTTCATATCCAATAAGGCAAGCATATCTGAAATTAGAATAGAATGGAGTTAGAAGGCATTCCAACAAATTTCAGAAATCACAGATAACTCATACTTAGGATAACTAAGGTCAAAACTATAATATTCAAAGAAGAAAATTCCAAAATTTTTGAACAAAAAGTGATTAAAATTGAATCTCAGTGAATTGGCATTAGTTTTTCTAGAGTGAGGAATATTTTCTCAACCTTCTACTTTACCAGCCTGGTCTTATACTACTCTTCATGCTTAGTTCCCATGAAATATATATATATATATATTTTAAACTATTGGAAAACTACTAGTGAAACCCAACTCTCGGGAGATGTTTATCTCTTCCAGGATTTAGTCATTCTCTTGAACTCCATGTAAGCCTGGAAAAATCATGAATTATTCAAAATGCTGAGCCAGAGCATCAGCTAATTTATAGGAACTGTTTGTTGTGGTTATTTTCTCAAAAAAAGACCATTTTATATTTGGCATATGACTAATTTACAAGACGAGAGGAGATTCACAGCAACATGGCAGCAATTGTGGGGTAGAAAAATATATGGCAAGAAAGAAGGAGGAAAAAGTAGGAAGGCTAAGATTTAATTAAATGGAAATGAAAATTATTTACTATGAAAAACTTGACAGCTTTTTCTAAGATTATTCTGTTGAATTATTTCCCTTCCTGGTAGTATTTCTAGGAGATCTGGCACCTTGTGTGTAAATAGGGCTCTAACTGGCTGCATATGGCTTGACGTAGTCATGCAGAAGGAAAAGGAAGGTGGGTACCAGAAAATCCCCACTTAGGGATAGGTTCCTGATTCCTCTTTATGATATGAGAAATCCTCACACTAATGACCTCATTGAGTTTATACATTAAATTGTTCTTTAATGTAAATAAATGCTACTCATAAGAATATGCTATCACAAAGGAATCTAATTATATTGTTGATGATCATCAGTACTACAGTTATAAAAATATTTAACAGAAGGCTGGACACTGAGGGAATACACATGGGATGGTAAAATTGTGATGTAGTTTTTGGGTTGGGATGAGGGGACCAAAATCAAGGGGAACGTATATTATGAGGTGAAATCGACCCAGGCAAGCTTTTTCTTTTTTATCCGCTTCCTTCCCTCCTTCCTTCCATCTTTCATTCATTAAATACATATTTAATAGACAGTCCTGTTAGGTAATGGAGATATAAACATGAAAAATAGGAGCTGTGCCTAGAGGAGCTCAAGTCTAGAGGAGAATTAAGGACATAATTATCAATTACCACCTTCTCTTCCATGTGCTTTTTTTTTTTTCCTGAGGAAGATGAGCCCTGAGCTAATGCCTGTTGCCAATCTTCCTATTTTTTTTTTTTTGGCTTGAGGAAGATGTGCTCTGAGCTAACGTCAGTGCCAATCTTCCTCTATTTTTTATGTGGGTTGCTGCCACAGCATTGCTGACGAGTGTTATAGGTCTGTGCCCAGGACTGAATCTGCAAACCTGGTGCATCCAAGTGGAGCATGCTGAACCCAACCACTGGGCCCCAGGGCTGGCCCTTATTCTATGTGCTCTTTAATTTTCTAGGGAGAGCAAAAGCTTTGAACACATTCCCACTAACCAGGTTGGACCATTTTATCATTATGGTATAATTTCCATTAACACTTGATATTAGATTTAGTAATCATCACAAAATTCTTATCAAAGCTAGAATATACATATACATATTTATAACTATAGCTGGAATAATACATATTTATAACTATAGCTGGAATAATACAACATATTGTGCTATTCATTAGTTTTAATGCATAATTTATGTACTACAGATACTCTGAAATAAATATTGCCTCATATTGGGAGTCAAATAACCATGTTAACACAAATTAAGCTTGAGTTATTGTTGTTTCAGCTCATAATTGTAAATTCATCTGACTACACAAGCTAAAGTTATTAATCATTTTTAAAAATACAGTTTGATGTACACGCATGCCATTCATAATTGTTGTACTGGTAAGACCTCATTTAATTCTCATAATCATTCTATGAAACAAGCATCCTCATTTTCAGATAAGAAGATCAGGGTTTAGTGAGGCAACCTACCTCTCCCAGGATCTCATAGCTAGTAAGTAGTGGAAATT
Organism: Equus asinus; assembly: GCF_041296235.1. Taxonomy (NCBI): domain Eukaryota; kingdom Metazoa; phylum Chordata; class Mammalia; order Perissodactyla; family Equidae; genus Equus; species Equus asinus. The sequence goes on along the minus strand of NC_091801.1, from coordinate 26,836,700 downwards.
GGATTTTAATACAGTTGTGACAAGGAAGACTTTTCACTTAGCCATTTATCTCCCACTAGAAACTGCTACAGAAAATTGGAACACAGGACAATACAGGTTGACGGAGAGTAAGCAGAGTGCTGTGGGTGTCTGTTGGAAGCAATAAAAATGTAGCAGAGGGCAACCCACTGTAGCAATCCCTCAGGAGATCTGCTCTTGTGGCTCTCAGCACATGCCCAGTGGAATGTTGACAGCAAGTCCTTACTGTTGTGTTTCCACTAGAGGTCTGACCATCTGTCCTTTGGCTGTCACCCAGCAACCCATCTCCCTTTCTGTAGGCTCTACCAATCAGCTGCTGGCATCCTGGTGACAGAAAGACTCACCAGACAGATTTCAAAGAGCATTTTTTGTTGCCTCAAATATACCCTAAGATATCCATGTGGCTGTGTTTTGTGTGAGGGAAGGGTAAAGCCAGTTTCAGCCAGTGGAGGCCACTAGTGCGCATATAGCAGAAGCAGAAAAATAATACAAAAAGATTCTAGTAAGTGAATTAAGTCAAATAGGCAATTTAGGGGAAGAATAATGGTGCTCCTTATGGATCCTACAGCAACCTTGGAGATTGGGTTTTGGAGTTACTTCTGAGAGTCCATTTATCTAGTCTTTCATTTATGGTCAATTGACTTTTCATGAGGTGGCCAAGATAATTCACTGGGAAAAAGAATGGTCTTTCAACAAATGGTGTTGGGAAAACTAAATATCCACATGAAAAAAAAAGTGAGGTTGGACCCTTTTTTAACACCACACACAAAAATTAATTCAGAATGCATCAAAGAACTAAATATTACAGCTAAAACTATGAAACACTTGGGAAAAACTTAGGAGTAAATCTTCGTGACTTTGACTTAAGTAAAGCCTTCTCAGATATGACACCAAAAGTACAAGCAACTACAGAAGAAAAAAAGATAAAGTGAATTTCTTGTTTTCTTTTTTTCTGAGAAAGATTAACCTTGAGCTAACATCCACTGCTAATCCTCCTTTTTTTTTTGCTGAGGAAGATTGGCCCTGAGCTAACATCTGTGCCCATCTTCCTCTCCTTTATATATGGGACTCCTGCCACAGCATGGCTTGATAAGTAGGTCTGTGCCTGGGATCCGAACCAGTAAACCCTTGGCCACTGAAGTGGAGTGCGTGAACCTAACCGTTACACCACCAGGCTGGCCCCAATAAAATAGATTTCGTCAAAATTAAAAACACATGCTGCAAACAATACTATCAATAAAGTGAAAGTACAACCCAGAGAATGGTAGAAAATATTTGGAAATTAGATATTGATAAATGCTTCGTATACAGAATATATAAGGAATACTTATGACTCAATAAGTCAGAGTCAAATAACAAATTAAAAACTTTGCAAAGGATTTGCATAGAAATTTTTTCAAAGAAGATAGACAAACAGCCAATAAGCATATGGGTTAGTCAGCAGGGAAATGCAAATCAAAACCACAGTGAAGTAGCACCTCACATTCACTAGGGTGGTTGTAATAAAAAAAGAAAAGAATAGAAAACTGTTGAAGGTGAGGAGAAACTGGAACCATCATGTATACTGGTGGAAATGTAAAATGGTGCAGTCATTATGGGAAAATGTTTGGCCATTTCTCAAAAAGTCAAACATAAAGTTTCTGTATGACTCAGTAATTCCACTCCTAGGTATATACTGAAGAGAAGTGAAAACATATATCCTCAAAAAAGTTGCACATGACCATTCAAAATACATTATTGCTAAGAGCTAAAAAGTGGAAACAACCCAAATCTCTCTTAACTGATGAATGGATAAACAAAATGTGGTATATCCGTACAATGGAATATTATTTGTCCATTAAAAAAATGAAGTACTGATAAATACCACAACATAGGAAAACCCTTGAAAGTATTAAGTTAAGGAAGCCAGTCACCAAAGACCATGTATTATATGATTCCACTTTTATGAAATGTTCAGAAGAGGCAAAGAAGTAGTGTCAGGAAGTAGATTAGTGTATGCCTAGGGCTGGGAGGGGTTAGGCTAAGGGGAGTAACTGCTAATGGGTATGAGGTTTTCATCTGGGCTGATGAAAATATTCTGAAATTAGATTATGGTGATGGTTGCCCAACTCTGTGAATACAACAGAATCCATGGAATTTTACATTTTAAGTGGGTGAATTTTTTTGGTATATTGATTTTATCTTGAAAAAGCTCTTAAAAGAAAGAAAACCAAGAGGTTCAGACACATGGTAAGGCACATAGCTGAGGAGTCAAACAAAGAAGGCATCTGGTAGGAGAGGACAGCAGGGCATGTTCTGAAGAGGGCTTAGGAGTTGGCCTGGCTAAGGTGGAGGATGTGGGGAATAGAGTAGCAGGCTGAGGAAACAGCAGGTGCAAAGCCAGAGGTACCATGGCATGTCAGTAAATGGTGAGCTGGGCGGATGTGTGGTATGGAGATATGGCGAGTCAGGTGGTAAGAAGTGAAATTGGAGGTTTAACAAGGGACTGGACCACGAAGGGCTAACGCCAATGCTAAGGAATTAGGACTTTAGCCAGAAAGCATGGCTGAGCTGTTTAGGAATTTAAAGCTAGGAAATAACATGATTCGATTTTTGTGATTCAGAACAGTCACTTTTGTAGCAGGACTGGAGCTGTTGCAGACAGAAGCAGGCAGGCAGGTCAGGAAGCTGTGTAGTGATGCGTGAGGGGCTTGATTAAGGGCAGAACCCAAAAGTCTTTAAATGCACAAGTACTTCTGTAGACTTCAGGCCTCATTCTAGGGCACATTGATGCCAACCCTTGACATCTGCAGTTCAACCAAAAATTTAGAATACTCAACTGTAACATTCAAATATGAAGAACACTGTTTTGGAGATTCAAGATCTAAAGATCCCGCTTCCATATCTTGAGTTCATTATCCCCACATTAAAGATGTAGAAGTGGTTATCATCCATCACACAAAATACTCAAGTTAGATGTGTCATCTGAGATAACCTCACTTCCACTAAGAGACTGACCAGGCTAATTATGAACTCATTCCTTTGCACATACCTAAGCTGCAAATGGAAATTAATCAACAAGCTTTTTTCTCTTGAGTTTTGTGATTATGAAGTGTGGGCTTTTTATATTCTGATTTTGAAAATATAAAGTGTTATTCTAAAAATGTTCATTCTGAAGCTACTCAGACACCAATTACAAGCTGTATTAACCGTGGCATTGAACCTAATGAGCCTGCCCTCAAGGATACCGAAGGGAGAAAAGGATGACGCCAAGGGGCCTCAAAATCAGAGAGATGATTTGACTCCTATTAACTGACTATTTGTGGTGTTTCAAAAGTAGGTGTTACACCCAGAAGGGTACAAAGTTTTATTGGCATTTAACCTATGGTCATTTTAGTGAATTACAACAGGCGGAGAAAAATATTATGCCAAGTGAATTAGTACAACTTCTTCCCCTAATTCATACTGTATGTAATCAATGATTAATGTGTGTGAGTTCGTAAGTTCCATGATCCTCCCTCTACATATTAGGTAGTAATAAGTTAAGTAATTTGTAGAAAGCCGACAATAGGACAAGGACTAGAGTCTTAGAGTATAAGTGCCTAATAAGCAGGCTGGTCCTCCCTTAAGGACCAGGAATCCTGAAGGATTGTCCAGGGGCCTAATCCCTGAGTTCCCCACTTTGTTTTATCTTGTCATGGGGATTCTTGGGGAGCTCCTCCAGAGCTCAAAATATTTTAAAGAACTTAAATCTTATATTGTGGGATATATATACAACGGAATATTATTCAGTCATGAGAGAGAAGGAAATCCTGCCATTTGTGACAATATGGATGGACCTCGTGAGATAAATCAGACAGAAAAAGGCAAATACTGTATGATATCACTTGTATGTGGAATTTCAAAAAGCTGAACTCAGAGAATAGAATGGGAGCTACAGGGGCTGGGGATTGGGGGAAATGGGGAGACATTGGACATAGGGCACAAACTTCCAGTCACAAGATAAATAAGTTCTGGGATCTAATGTATAGCATGGTGATTATAGTTAATAATACTGTATTATATACTTGAAAGTTGCTGAGAGAGTAAATCTTATGGCAAAAAAGAAATACTAATTATGCGACATGATAGAAATGTTAGCTAAAGCTGTGGTATAATCATTTTGCAATATATAAGTGTGTCAAATTAACACGTTGTACACCTTAAAACTACACAATGTTATATGTCAATTATATCTCAATAAAGCTGGAAAAAATAAAATATTGGTGATTACCAGAGGGGAAGGAGGGAGGGAGGAGGGCAAAAGCGGTGATCAGGCACATGTGTGTGGTCAAGGATTCTAATTAGTCTTTGGGTGGTGAGTATCACATAATCTATAAAGAAATCGAAATATAATGATGTACACCCAAAATATATATAATGCTATAAACCAATGTTACTGCAATATAAAAAGAAGAAAGAAAAAAAAGAAAACGAAGGTGAACCTCTTTCTGATCATTGTGTCCTCCAAAAAGCATATGCAATATGATTTTAGGACCATATCTTTCCCTCTTTCTCCAAACCAATCCAGTTTTCCTCTAATTACTTTGTTCTGAAATTTCATTATTAGAATGCCCTCCCTTGTGTTTGTAAGCATAAATATCCTTGAGAGGGGTAGCACTATGGGCTCTCAGAGTCCTAAAGAGACTGTAGAAACATCTCTGGATGTGCCCATGCCCACCTCTCCCAGGGGAATTGAAATCTCCCTCTTAGTGTGTGTTGCTAGTTCTGTGATTTGAACAACTGAGTGCAGCAGCACCCACAGAAGAGAAATGATGTTCACTTGCAATAACAAAATTCATTCTTCAAAAAAAACCAAATACATCAATCAAACAATCCCCAAATTAGCAGCACAGACCCTAAGAAGTAGCAGACTCCTTGGAGGTGATCTAGTTCAACCTTCTAACAATTCAGCATCTTTTCTATGACACTGTAGCTCACCCAACATCTACACTGCTGTCGCAGGGCTATAGTGGAAGGGCTTTGAGTAGAAAAACCCAGGGACACAGGTCCTGGCTCTGCCACCAATAGTGGTATGATCTTAAGCATAACATGCAGATTCCTTGAGGTTCTGTTTCCTCACTAGCGTAGGGAGGAGCGTGTGACTGGCACTTCCTAAGGGTTATTTGAATTTGGCATTTTCGGGACTTCATGATTTCCAGTGACTCACTACCATCTTTATTGGAAGACTCAGATTGCTGGCAACAATGTTCGTTATACTGAATGAAAAAATCTTTCCTCATTGTTCCCTATGCCTTGATTTGTTTTGGAGTTATTCAAAACTAAATGAACTATTCTTCAAATATTTGGATTTTGTTGATATGTTCCCTTTGTTCTTCTCCTCCTTAGGCTAAACTAACCCAGGGAACTCAGTCATGTTGTGTAACATGATTCATAGATCCCTGCAATCTGCCTTTGGGCAAATCGTTGTTTGCCAATATCCTTCATAAAGTGCACTTCTGAGAACCAAATGCAATGCAATAGATAAAATAAAATAAAAATGAGCAATCTAAATTGCAGTATATTTTTTTCAGCTCGGCTCTAACCACATCTGTTTCTTAGTCAATCCTCAGTTGGTTGAAACAGTGACTACCCAAGTGCTCAACATCAGGTTAACAGTCAGTTGTTACTAATTTGTTCAGGTAGTGCCTTAACATTAAAGGCTGACCATTTCTCTTTCCCAGGACAGCCCATATCCTGAGTTCATTGCCATGATCTGCACTTGAGAACAGTGCTATTTCTCAAGTAATTGTTTTCAAGCAGAGGACTGACGATTCTCAGAAATTTTTAACAAACTCATGAAGGCCCTTGCAAAAAAGATTTCTTACTCATGTTCAATGTAAGCTAACCAATGAGTTACCATAGTTATCTAAATATTGTAGAACAAGAGATGTCGTTGAATTAGCCATTTATATCATAGCATAACTGGTAGATCTGAGGGCATGCATGTTTGTGAGGGTTTTGGGTACCAGAATGAGAAAAATTAGAGAGACCATGTAAAAAGGAAATTAATGACTATTACAGAGACTAAAACCTTAAGGAAAACTTAACCTACTTCACATTTCCCTGGGTGGTATAATCTTAGATATCCTTCACATCCCTGACAATGTTTATCCAGTACAATAGGTAGATTGGACTGAATTGATGCATAGAATCAATTTCATTGATATACCAGGATAAATGTTCAATCAATACTTGCTTGAATTGAACTGTAATAACTAGACCAACCACTTACAGCTACATTGATAAATCATCTTTAGAGTGAGTCCATGTAAACCATGGAGATATGAAAGGAGCACTGGTTGAAAACATGGGCCTTGAGTGTGAGGGTATTGGCTTTATAAACTAATCTGACTGTTGTGCATATATATTACTCTACTTTTGTAAGCCTTACATTCTTTTTCTGTGAAATGAGGCTAATAAACCTCTCTTGATTAAGTTGTTGTGAAGATGAAATGAGTGAAATAATTTAGTAAGATATTTAGCCAAATGTTTGTCAACAGAAAATGTTCAATAAATTATCGCTAATGTTATGGGTGATAACTTTTCAAACAATCAATCTGTCTGACCATTTGTATCTTGTCTAGAATTCTAAATAAACTCTTACTGTATTTATCAAAAGACTAATAGATTTTCACTGGAAATTTCCTGTGCATTTCTTAGAAGATAATAAAAACGATAATAACACTAGTAGTGAGTAGTTATATAAGGTTTACTGTATGCTAGAAACTATTCCAAGGATTTCTTCTTTGCTAGTCTGGTTAACATAAGACAGGGAATTCATTAGTTATACCACTTGCCTGCTTCAATAAATGTACAATCCAGCAAGAAACAAACAAATAATATCTGATTTTGAGATTTTATCTGTTTATTTAGTACATCTTAAATTTGTCTGTTTAGAAATACAGTAATTATGTACTTAGTAATCTGTTTAATAATTCATTTAGTAACTATTTCATAATTTAGCTTAGGTAGTGCGTCTTAATTTTGTCTATCTAGTACTGATCGACGATGTTGGAAAGCTGGTAGTTCACCATTGATCTTCCATGTAAATAAAAAAAATCAACATTCTAAAATGGAGCTGAATTAAATAGGTACAGAATATTTCTTGCAAAAACTAAAATATCTACTATGTGGTACTAAAAATGGGTAAAGTAAATGGCATTCTTTAGGGACCCCCAGAGCAGTAGAGGACAAGTTTGAGAATGCATGAAGCAGGCTGAGTTTTTATCATATTTGCAGGGGACACATCAGACTTTCAGATGCAGTTGTCATGCTGAGCCTCAATGATCAGTCTGTTCTATGGCAAAAATCTCACTAGTGGGCTAGGCAGTCATTTCATTTCCCACAGAGGAAAATAAAGACTGTGTACTTGGAGATTATTGCCTGTCCTGATATAACTCACTCCTTGTCTCCCCTCTACTTTTCAATTATCATCTTATTCAAGGTTACAGAGCATTAATTGACTGGAGTCAATGCTTTATTCCTGAATTTATAAAAAGTTACAACTTTTAAGTGTTTAAAAATATTTCCTGTCTAAATTTATTTGAGAAGTGTTCTGTGCCAACAGAAAAGTCTATTACCAACTTCTTGTGCCTGATCCTCTGCCTCCAGGCTGGCAAATGAGTTAGACAAGAGAGATGGATGCGTCGAATATATCTGTCCAATAGTCCATATTTATGAGTTCTAGGCTTCAAAAACCGACATTCCTGAGGTAGCTTGTTCTAGTTCTTAATCACGTTTGTGGTCTAGATGCTTTCCTGTGTGTCTTGACAAACTGGTTTCAGGATCACTTCTTCTTCTTTGGAATTTCATTAATTCTAATATCCCTGGCTGAGTATGGATGACATCCTCCTGACCACAGTCTGCACGCCTTCTCTCTGGTAGCCCACCCTCAGAGATCAAGGTAGGAAGAGGGAATGACGGAAACCTGGTGCATACTGTCTCAGAGCTATCTCCAATCTCTGCCCTGTTATGCAGACTAAAGCTTGAGGGTTTGCTGTCCACCCACCAGATAAAGACCAAAGGCATCAAACAGGAGTTTAAAATCAATTATGGAGTGATGTAATTATGATATGCATGGTTAGATGATTGCTAACAAATCTACTTCTTTCTATGGGATAAACTTATTAGTGTTCATTATAAATAGCAACTGAAGTTTTTCTACTATTTCCAGTGAGCTCAAAATGCTTTGTTTTGAAATGCTAAATCCTTATAGCATCTAAATACAACAGAATTCTAAGTTCTTATAAGACCCCTGGATGTCAGTTGTTGATATATTCAACGTTTTTAGAATAGATTTTTTTTTTTTAAAGATTTTATTTTTCTCCTTTTTCTCCCCAAAGCCCCCCGGTACATAGTTGTATATTTTGTTGTGGGTCCTTCTAGTTGTGGCATGTGGGACGCTGCCTCAGCGTGGTCTGATGAGCAGTGCCATGTCCGCGCCCAGGATTCGAACCAACGAAACACTGGGCCGCCTGCAGCGGAGCGCGCTAACTTAACCACTCGGCCACGGGGCCAGCCCCTAGAATAGATGTTTTTTGAAGGCCTATTATGCCCCAGGTTTGTGCTAGAGTAGAGAGAAAAGTGATGACAAAGTCAGTCTCTGTTCTTGAGAAGCTTTTTATATTCTATAAAAGGGGAATAAAGAATGAAGTCATTCTAGAACAAGGAGAAATTTGCAGCGGTATAATCAGAGGGAATTTGGGGAGCTCTGAGCAAGAATCCTAGCCCAGCCCAGAGGCTGAGTCAGAGCCTGCCAGGCCAAGAGGGGAAAGGCATTCCTGACAGGACAGACTGCCCAAGCAAGGACACAGGGACATAAAACTCCATCATGCCTGAGAAGGACTCCAAGGAGTTGATGTTACCCTCTGCACATTGCACTGTGATGGCTGTGGGAAATAAATTTGAGAAATAGTAAAGACAAAAGAGTTTGGAGTTGGTGATCTATTTAAGATGGGATAATGAGAAAGGAGGAATTGAGGCTGACTCTTAGGTTTCTACAACCTGCCTGGTGGTGGTTTTGACTAACCTAGAGAATACAGAAAGAACAGGGTTGAGAGGGAAGTGCTTTCAGTGTGTTTATGATGAGTATGGTATACACACACACATATAAATATATATATGAGCAATTAGATATATGAGTCCTTGTCCAGGGACAAAAAACTATAGAATTAGGAGCTGCCCACAGAGAGGTGGCAGCTGAAACCATGACAGTGAGTGGATGGGTGAATGAGATCCCAAGGGATCACCAACATTTAGGAATTAGGTGTATGTTTGTGTGTCTGCTTCAAAGGCAGCCAGACTTTGATTTCCCTCAATATAAGGACTTGTGATAAACAGAGTAATTGGTCCCCAAAGATGTCCATCTCTCCCCAGGACCTGAGAATATAGTAGGTTACATGGCAAAGAGGAGTAAGGTTGCAGATGGAGTTAAGGTTGCTAATCAGCTGATGTTAAAATTGAGAGAATATCCTGGATTATCTGAGTAGGCCCAATGTAATCACAAGGGTTCTTAAAAGTGAAAGAGGGAGGCAGAAGGGCCAGTTGATGTGAGAAAGACTGGAACCTGTGGTTGCTGGCTTGAAGGTGGAGGAAGGGAGCAGGAGACAAGAAATGCAGGTGGCCTGCAGAAGCTGGAAAAGGCAAAGAAAGGGCTGATACCTTGATTTTAGCCCATTGAGACCCATTTCAGACTTCTACTCTCAAGATCTGGAAGACAGTAAATTTCTGTTGTTTTGAGCCGCTAAATCTGTGGTAATTCATTGCAGCAGTAATAGAAGAATAATGCTGGACTCCACCTTGATTTCTCTTTGTATATTCAGCATTCAGTAGCATGTCTATGACACAGAAGCTCAAAAATTAATTTATTAATCAATATGGAAAAGGAGACGCTAAAAATATATATGATTTGTGCTGTAACTTGAGGCCCTGCCAGTCAAGGTACACAGGATCACTTATCTTCTCAACCCCATGTTTAGATCTTTTTGACCAAATGTTAAAACTCTTAAAAACTCAAACAAAGCTGATGCCATAACAAAAGTCTAGAGAATACAAGCACATTTTAATTTACAAATTGTCATTTATATGGAATCTCTTAGCTTTTATGTTCAATACCAATTATTGGCATATTGCTTGTTTCATGTTATTTCTATTTTGACAGTCCTGCCTCCCAATTAGATTTTAGGTCTTTATAGGGCAGGAATCTTGCTTATACCCGTTTATGTTCCTGATGCCTGCAAAAATGATCACTAGTATTTTGGTAAAGAGAATCTGCCATGGGTCAGAAAAGAGATTCCCTTGCCTTGGGGATGAGAGCAGGAAGCTGGCTCACACTGGCCTGTGAGAGCTGATAGTTAAATTTTCAAGAATTTTGAAAACCAGTTGTTAGGGCAGTAGCTTGAAATTGGCCATGGTAGGATTATTCACACCACAAAAATTGGCAAACACTACAAATCAGCCTCTCATCTAAAGAGCCAGTTGTAACCATTTACCCATACACCACTGGTTTGGAGTCTCCATGAGACTATAACAGATTCAAGTCAAGTCAGTTCTACTTTATGTAAACACAGTTGGAACAAATATCTGCTTATGATATTGAAGCAAATTAAAGTCTCTTATTTCAATGAGAATTTATTACAAATATTTCCACTTATTGTTCTGTTTTAAAAGAATGTATCCCTGATGAAATAATTCTTCCAAAGTAACTCGACTATGCTTCATTAAGACAATTTCGTTAGGAGTAGTAACAGGACTCATACATTAAACCACAGCAACAGTCTGGTTATAGCAAGAGTCAGAGCTGTTCCATTTAGCTTACTATTGTTGATTAATTTCCAGATATACATCTCCACATAGCTCCAAGGAGAGTCATTTTCGTTAAAAACTATTTGTTGTTCTTGTTTATTGTGTTCTCCCCTAATTCTTATCTCTTACTCCTTGTCAGAGAGAAATGCCAAATTCCTCACTTCATTTCTTTTGTTAATGAATATAAAGCAAGGCCTGAAATCCAGCTCAAGATGTGTTAAGACTGGGTATCTGGGGACTTTAGTGAGAAGCCCTAGCATTGGTAAACTGTGTGACTCTGATTGAATTAATTGATCTATAATATGATGTTGCTTTCTCCAAAAATATGAATTAAATAAATGATTTCTTAAATAATTTTTTTTAGCTAAGACTATGTTTCTTGTAGCATGAAGGAAAAATAAAATAAAAATTTAAAAACTGCGTATGCCCTTAGGATATATATAATCTACTAAGGTAAATAAAACAAATCAAAGAAAAACAATGATATAAGCTGGAATATGACAAAAGTAATAATAATCTATTGTGAAAAGAATGCAGACTGTGAAGCTAGACAGAACTAAGTAAATCCCGACACCATCACTTAGCAGTGCTTCAGCTTTGACAAGTTATCCATTTCCTCAAAGGTTTGTGGTAAGATACCACATATAAAGATGCCACATATAAAGCAGCTGGCACATGGAAGAACCAAATAAATGGGAATTTCTATTATTATGACGATGCTGGACAAGATATATTTAAGACTTGAAATAAAAATGGATTTAGAATTCCTATTAATGTGGGGTAGTAGAAAATAAGTAGGACTGGAAGGCAGGACAACAAATTCTAGAACTGTTTTATGTCTAAATAGCTGTTTAACCTTGGGCAGATTAATTAATATTTTTAGGTCTCTCTTTTCTCAAGAGTAAAATTGTTATGGTGGAAAGGAAAGGTGACGTGGTAGATATTCTCTAAAGTCCTGTTCATTGCTAAATATCATATTTAGACTTATATGTAGCTTACTACAGAATTTTCTGAAGAATAATGGCCCGAACATCAAAGGGAAAATGGTTGATGATGTAAATCATTGCTACATACTACTTCATGTAGCTCCTGCAGTTAACATGTTCTTACTCTTCCCTCAGCATCTGTTGAACACAGAGAAGATTTTTGCTTTGCATCATTCCTGAAACTTAATTGATGGTTGGGTCATGTTTGCTGCCTGAAAGCTGGAGTGTTGGAGTTGTCTTTAAAACTAGTCGCATACATTTTCAAAAGTTTCTTATTAGACTGCTACTTTCTGTCAAGATGGAGTAACAAGATCTAGATTTATCATTCTGCCTGAAATAGTTAAAAACATACACACAAGGTATGTAAAACAACAGGTTTTGAGATACTGGACACCAGGCACTGAAGAACAGTGGTCCCTGAAATGGGAAATGAATGAAGTGAACCCTAACAATGCCCAGTTTATTAACTTGAGAGAGTTGGCAGGCTGCAATGCAGGGAGGGGCAAGTCAGGTGGAACCTGACAGATTCCCTGAGTTGAGGAGATGGAGCTGAAAGTTTGGGGAGAAAAAGGCAGGCGGAGTTGATGGAAAAAGTATATTCTAGAGGGAGCTGTAGAGAGAGAGAACTCCAGAGATCTGTAGAGAGTTCCTTCAAGTATTCAACAGAACACTGATCAATACTCATGCACGAGGAAAGAACCTGAGGCTGAGGAAAGAACCAAAAAAAGGATTACAGGGAATAGTACCCAGAATCTTACAGGTATAAGAATTATTCCCACAAAACAGATTGGAAAACCTCATAATTCACAACACATTGGGTAGAGCACTTATGAAGTCCGAACTCTGAAATGGAGTATCATTAGCCCTAGAGTAAATATTACTCTAGTCTTGCCTAATAAACTTAAAGACAATAACTACTATCTTCCAACTGAATACCACAGAAAACACTGCGGCACCACCCTCGCACCAATCCCTCTCACCCAGCAAAAGCTAAGTGGAGAGCCTAGACTTCCACCCTGCCAGGCTGTAATGTAGCACTCCACCCTCCCCCCCCATTAGAGTGGTGTCAGAGAGATAGAAGATATAAAGACAAACCAAATGAAAAGTTTACTCATAAAAATTACAACTAAAGTAAAAAACTCACTGGATGAATTTGAAGGTAAAATGGGGAGAGAAGAAGAAAGCATCAATGAACTAGAGATAGAATAATAAAAATTGCCATATCTGAATAACATAAAATAGACTTAAAAAAATTGAACTGAGCCTCTGAGACATGTAGGGTTATAACAAAAGATCTTAACATTCCTGTCATTAGAGTCCTAGAATGAGAAGAGAAACAAGGTGGGACTAAAAATATATTTGAAGAAATAATGGCTGAAAATTTCTCAAATCTGGCAAAAAAACACACACATAAACTTACAGATTGAAGAAAATAAATGAGCTCCCAAAAATCTAAACCCAAAAAATCTATGCCAAGAAACATCATAGTGAAGCTTCTGAAAACTAAGGACAAAACAAGACAATAGCCAGAGAGACAGATGCATTATGTATAAGGGAACTCAATTTGAACAGGGATTTCTCAGAAAAAACCACAGAGCCCAGAAAAAAGTAGCATAATATTTTTAAAGTGTGGAAAGAAAAGAACTGTCAACTCAGAACTTTATTTCCAGCCAAAATATCCTTCAAAAATTGAGGAAAATTCAAGACATTCTTGGATAGAGGAATTTACCACTAGCAGATCCGCCCTACAAGAATGGTTGAAGAAACTTCTCTAAACAGAAATGAAATGATAAAAGAAAGAAACTTGAAATGTGAAGAAGGAAGAAAGAATTTGGAAAGAGAAAAAATAAGAATAAATGACAAGATCCAACAGCCATTTATGATAAAAACTCTTAAAAAAAATAGGGATAGAAGGAAATTACCTCAACATAATAAAGGCCATATATGACAAACCCACAGTCAACATCATATTCAATGGGCAAAAACTGAGCTCCATCCCCCTGAGAATAGGAATGAGACAAGGATGCCCTCTATCACTACTCTTTTTCAACATAGTACTGGAGGTTTTGGCCAGAGCAATTAGGCAAGAGAAGAGAATAAAAGGAACCCAAATAGGTAGTGAAGAAGTGAAACTCTTGCTGTTTTCAGATGACATGATCTTATATATAGAAAACCCCAAAGAATCCATTGGAAGACTTTTAGAAATAATCAACAACTACAGCGAAGTTGCAGGGTATAAAATCAACTTACATAAATCAGTAGCATTTCTATACTTTAATAACAAACTAACAGAAAAAGAATTCAAGAACATAATACCATTCACAATCGCAACAAAAAGAATAAAATACTTTGGGGTGAATTTAACCAAGGAAGTGAAAGACCTATACAACAAAAACTACAAGACTTTCCTGAAAGAAATTGATGATGACATAGAGAGATGGAAAGGCATTCCCTGCACATGGATTGGAAGAATAAACATAGTTAAAATGTCCATACTACCTAAAGCAATCTACAGATTCAATGCAATCCTAATCAGAATTCCAATGACATTCTTTACAAAAATAGAGCAGAGAATCCTAAAATTCATATGGGGCAACAAAAGACCCCAAATCGTTAAAGCAATCCTGAGAAAAAAGAACAAAGCTGGGGGCATCACAATCCCTGACTTGAAAACATACTACAAAGCTACAGTAATCAAAACAGCATGGTACTGGTACAAAAACAGGTGCACAGATCAATGGAACAGAATTGAAAGCCTGGAAACAAAACCATATAGCTATGGACAGCTAATCTTCAACAAAGAAGCTGAGGGCCTACAATGGAGAAAAGAAAGTCTTTTCAACAAATGGTGCTGGGAAAACTGGACAGCCACATGTGAAAGAATGAAAATTGACCATTGTTTTTCACCATTAACAAAAATAAACTCAAAATGGATCAAAGATCTAAAGGTAAGAGCTGAAACTATAAGGCTTCTAGAAGAAAATATAGGCAGTACACTCTTTGACGTGAGCATTAAAAGGATCTTTTCAGATACTATGTCTTCTCAGACAAGGGAAACAATGGAAAGAATAAACAAATGGGACTTCATCAGACTAAAGAGCTTCTTCAAGGCAAGGGAAAACAGAATTAAAACAAAAAAACAACCCACTAATTGGGGAAACATATTTGCAAGTCATACATCCAACAAAGGGTTAATCTCCATAATATATAAAGAACTCACACAACTCAACAACAAAAAATCAAACAACCTGATCAAAAACTGGGCAGGAGACATGAACAGACATTTCTCCAAAGAAGATATACAGATGCCAATAGGCACATGAAAAGATGTTCATCATCACTGATCGTCAGGGAAATGTAAATAAAAACTACACTAAGGTATCACTTTACACTCATTAGAATGGCAAAAATAACCAAAAGAAAAAGTTATAAATGTCAGAGAGGTTATGGAGAAGAAGGAACCCTCATACACTCCTTGTGGGAATGCAAACTGGTGCAGCCACTATGGAAAACAGTATGGATATTTCTCAAAAAATTAAAAATAGAAATACCATACGACCCAGCCATCTCACTACTGGGTATCTATCCAAAGAACTTGAAATCAGTAAATCCAAAAGTCCCATGCACCCCTATGTTCATTGCAGCATTATTTACAATAGCCACGAAGTGGAAGCAACCTAAGTGCCCATCAACTGATGATTGGATAAGGAAGATATGGTATATATACACAATGAAATACTACTCAGCCATAAAAAAGAATAAAATTGCCCCATTTACGGCAACACGAATGGACCTTGAGGCTATTATGTTAAGTGAAATAAGCCAGATAGAGAAAGACAATCTCTGTATGACTTCCACTCACATGTGGAAGTTAAACATGTAGACAAAGAGAACAGATTAGTGGTTACCAGGGGAAAGGGGGATCGCGGGGTGGGCACAAAAGCTGAAGTGGTGCACCTACAACACGACTGACAAACAATAATGTACAACTGAAATTTCACAAGGTTGTAAACTATCATAATCTCAATAAAAAATTTTTTAAAAAAGAGGAAATGTAATAGATTTTACTTCTCTGAGTTTTCTAAATTATGTTTGACAGTTGAAGCAATAACTACAACACTACCTAATGTGGCTCTTATACATAGAAGAAATATTTAAGACAATTATAAGTGGAGAAGGGGACAATAATGGAGATAAGGTTTCCATGCTTCACGCAAATGGATAAAATGTCAATATTAGTAGGGTTTCATAAGTTATGAATATATAATGCCATACATCCAGAAACTACTACAAAAATATACGGAGATACACTCAAAATGCCATAAGTAAAATGGAATATTAAAAAATTGTTCATACAACTCACATAAAAACAGAGAATACAACAGAGAAAGAATAAATAGAGAGAAGGAACAGCAAGCAGAAGATAAAATGGCAGGCTTAACCCTTAACATTTGAACAATTACGTAAAATGTAAATGGTCTAAACGCACCAATTAAAAGACAGATATTTACAGAGTGGATTAAAAAAACACGGCCCAACTAGATGTTGTCTCCAAAAAATGACTTCAAATATAATGATATAGGTAGGATGAAAGTAAAAAGATGGAAAAATTATACCGTGTAAACATTAATTTAAAAAAGAAAGCAGAATAGCTATATTAATATCAGATATAGCAGACTTCAGAGCAAAGAAAATTACCAGGGACACAGAGAGACATTACATAATGATAAAAGGGTCAACCCATCACAAAGACATTGCAATCCAAATACATATTCATCCAAACAGCAGAGCTGCAAGATATACGAAGTGCAAACTGAAAAAACTAAAAGGAGAAATAGACAAAACCACAAGTGTAGGGACTGTGACATCCCTCTCTCAACAATTAAAACAGTCAGACACAAAATCAGCAATAATATAGAGCTCAATAGCACCATCAACCAGCCGAATCTGATCAACATTTACAGAATACCCCATCCTTCAACAGCAGAATATACACTCTTTTCAAGAACCCACAGAACATAAACTAAAATAGAAATTAAAAGCTGTCAATCTAGAATCTATGCTCAACAGAATTATCTTTAAAAAGCAAAGGTAAAATAGAGACTCTTCAGATGTACAAAATATGAAAGAAATCATCACCAGGAAAATTGCTCTATGTGAAAGAATTCACCATCAGCAACCCTACAATGCCAGAAATATTAAAGGAAATCTTTCAAGTAGAAGGAAAATAATACCAGATGGAAATCTGGATCTTCACAAAAGCATGAATAGCACAGGGATTAGAAACTGCATTGAGTATCAAATTTTTCTCCTATAATTTCAATCTATTTCAAAGATACCTGTTTAAATAAAAGTAATGATGCCTTATGGGGCTTATAACGTACACAAAAGTAAAATGCATGACAAACAGCACAAAAGCCAGAAGGAAGAAAGGGAAGCATACTCTTGTAAGAGTCTTATACTATGAAGTGGTACAATGTTACCTGAAGGAAGACTTTGTTAGGATGTATACTACCACTTGGCAAACTACAGCTCACAGACCGATCTTTCTCACAGCCTGTTTTTGCATGGTCTGTAAGCTAGAAATGATTTTATATTTTTAAAATTAAAGAAAAATGAATATGTAATAAAGACCATATGCGGCCCACACTTCTAAAATATTTGTTACTTGGCCCTGTACATAAAAAGATTGCCAACCCTTGATGTATATCATAAGCTCTAATGCAATCACTAAGATAACAATGTGAAGAGTTATAACGAATAAACCAACAAAGGAGATACAATGGAATCACGAAAATACTCATTATAAAAGAAGTCTTCGAAAAAAGAAGAGAACAGGAACCAACAAGAAATGGGACAAATTGAAAACCAGCAGCAGGATGATAGTTCTAAACCTAACCACGCCAATAATCACATTGAAAGCAAATGGTCTAAACACCCTAATTAAAGGGCAGAGATTGTCAGGTAAAAGTGTGAGACCCTGTAGGCAGTGATATGTTGCCTATAAGAAGTAAACTTTAAACGTAAAAGTAAAAAAAGTTAAGACTGGTCTCAACAAGGAGTGGGTCAGAGGGGAAAAAAAATAGAAAAAGTTTAAAAGGGTGGAATAAGATATACTATGCTAACATTATTAAAGGAAAGTTGGAGTAACTATATTAATATCAGACATGGTAGATTTCAAACAAAATTACCAGGAATAAAGGTGAACCTTACATGCTGACAAAAAGGTCAACTCCTTAGAGGGATAGATAGTCCTATATATTTATGCAACTAGTGATAGAGCTTCAAAATAAGTAAAGCAAAAGCTGACAGAACTTTCAGGAGAAATAGGAAAACTTCACAATTATAGTCTGAGATTTTAGTAGCTTTCTCTCAATAAGTGATAGAAAAAATAAACAGAAAATCAGTTATAATATAGAAGACTTCAATAATACTTTCCACCAATTGGACCTAATTGATATTTATAGAACATTCTGTCCAATGACAGCAGAATACACATTTTTTTCAAGTGCCTACAGAACATTTTCCAAGAGATTTAATGATCTGTGCCATAAAACAAGTGCCAATACACTTAAAAGAATTCAAGTTATACAAAGTATGTACTCTTTCTACAATGGAATTAAGTTAGAAATCAATAACAGAAAGATTTCTGGAAAATTCCCAAGTACTTAGAAACTAAACAGCACATTTCTAAATAACCCATAGGTCAAAGAAGAAATCAAAAGGGAAATTAAAAAGTATTTTTGAACTGAGTGAAAATGAAAACATAAGATATAAAAAGTACTAAACAGTACTTAGCGTGAAATTTGTGATGCCAAAGCCTGTATTATAAAAGAAGAAAGATTTCAAGTCAATGACCTGAGTTTTTGCCGTTAGAAACTAGAAAAAGAGGAGCAAATGAAATACAAAGTAAGTAGGAAAAAAAGAAATAATAAAAAATAGAGTGGAGATTAATGAAAGAAAAAAACAGAAAAAGAATAGAGAAAATCAATGAAATCAAAAGCTGGTTCTTTGAGATTGATAAAGTTGATAAACTTTTACCCAGAAAGATCAGAAAAGGAGAAGAAAGAAATTACCAATATCAGCAATAAGATATTATCATTACATATTCTACAGTTATTAAAATAAGTAATTATCGTTAAGAACTTTTATGGCAATCATTTAGGTAAGCTAGGTGAAATAGACATGTTCTTAAAAGACACAAATTTACCAAGATGACTCACATAGAGATAAGCAGGATAGTTGTACATCTATCATGAAATTGAGCTTGTAGTAAAAATAATTCCACCAAGAAAACTCAGGGCCCAGATGGCTTTACTGGTGAATTCTATCAAACATGTAAGAAACAAATAACACTAATTTTACATCAACTCTTACAGACAATCAAAGAAAAGAGAGTACTTACCCACTCATTTTATGTGCCAGCATTATTCTTATACTAAATCCTGACAAAGATATCACAAGAAAACTACAGACCAATATATCTCATAAATACAGATGCAAAAATTATAAATAAAACTTTAGTAAATTTAATCCAAAAATATATAAAACAGGTGGGGTTAACATTTTAAAACACCAATCAATGTAATTCACTATATTAAGAAACACGAACATTTCAAAAGATGCAGCAAAAACATTTGGCAGAACCCATATCCGTTTATGATAAAAATTCTCAGCAAAGTAGGAATAGAAAGGAACTGCCTCAATCTGATAAAAACATCTTCAAAAAAAATCTAAACCTAGCAACATACTTAATGGTTAATGATAGAACATTATTTCCCTATATCAGGAACAAAACAAAGATATTTTCACTTAGCACTTTTATTCGACGTTGTACTGGAGGTTCTAGCCAATTCAGTTAGGCAGCGAGAGAGAGGTTCAGGAGGCAGGGAGAGAGGGAGGCAGAATCCAAAAAGAAAAACAAAATAAGAAATAGAAAGAAACAAAACAAGAAAACAAAAGGAAGGAAGGCAGGCAGGCAGGGAGGCATCTATACTGGACAGGAAGAAGTAAAATTATCTTTATTTGAAGATGGCACAATTGTGTATGTAGAAAACGTGACAGAATCTACAACAAAAGCGCCCAGAAGTAACAAGTAGATTTAGTAAAGTTGCAGGATAAAGGACAATAGGCCGAAATAAATTGTATTTATATATACCAGGAACGAACATTTGAACATGGAAAGAAAAATCAATACCACAGTATCATGAAATGTGAAACGCTCAGTGATTAATTTGACAAAATATGTGCAAGATCTGCACATGTGAAACTACAAAACATTGCTGAGAGAAACCAAAGAAGACCTAAATACATAGAGATGCATAACGTGTTCATGTACCAGAAGACTCAATACTCATACGACATCAATACTCCCCAAACTGATTTGTAAGCTTGATGCAATCCCAACTAAAATACCAGCAGGTGTTTTGTAGAAAATAACAAACTCAATCTAAAATTCATTTGGAGATGACAAGACCTAGAATAGATAAAACAACTTTGAAAAAGAAGAACAAAGTTGGAAGATTGACACTACCTAATTTCAAGATGTCTTATAAGCCACAGTAATCAAGACCCTGTGGTATTGGCATCAAGAGAGACAAATAGATCAATAGAATAGAAT
Source organism: Equus asinus (assembly GCF_041296235.1). NCBI lineage: Eukaryota > Metazoa > Chordata > Mammalia > Perissodactyla > Equidae > Equus > Equus asinus. Next base: position 26,816,252 of record NC_091801.1, on the reverse strand, counting down.
ACAGAGCCCAGAAATAGATCTACACATGTATCGACAGCTGATTGTTGATGAAAGTGCTAATGCAACTGAATGGAAAAGTGATAATGTTTTTAACAAAAGGACATCCTCAAGCAAAAAAAAATCTTTTGTCCTACCTCACACTATTTACAAAGATTAGCACAAAATGGATCATAAATCTTAATGTAAACCTAAAATAGTAAAATTTCTAGAACAAAACAAAGAATAATCTTCTTGACTTTAGGTTGGAGAAAGATTTCACAGATGAAACATCAGAAGCATTAGCCACGAATAAACTGAAAGAAATTGATAAATCAGACTTCATCAAATTGAAAAACTTGTACTCCTGCAAAAATGAAAAATACTGCTAAGATAATGAAAAATAATGGCATAGACTGGGAGAACTCATTTGCAAATCATATTTGTGATAAAACTTTGTGTCCAATATATGAAGAACTCTAAAACTTCATAATTTGAAAGCAAATAGGCCCATAAAAAGTGGGCAAAATATTCAGTTACTTCAACAAAGAAGACATACGGGTTTCGAAAGAACACATGAAACAGCATTAGTCACCAAGGAAAAGCAAATCAAAAGCACAATTAGACACACCACACCTCTGTTGGAATGACTAAAATGAACAGCTGTGGATGCGGATGTCGAGGAACCAGGACTCACATAGTGCTGCTAGGGGCGCAAGACGGTGCAATCATTTTGGAAAACAGTTTGGCAGTTTATTAAACAGTTGAAAATATACCTATCATATGATGCAGGCATTCCACTCCTAGATGCTCACCCAAGAGAAGTGAAAATATATGCCCGCACAAAAACATGTACAAGAATTTTCACAGCATGTTTATTTGCAATAGCCCCAAAGCAGAATCAACCAGATGCCCATTAACAAATAAATGGATAACCAGATTGTGGCATATCCACACAAGGAGACATTATTCACTAATGTAAAGTAATGAACTATTAATACCTGCAACAACATGGGTGAATCTCAAAATCATTATGCTGAAGGGGAAAATCCAGACAAAGAGTGCTCTGGGAGGGCCAGGGACGGGTAATACAGGAGGGATTATAAAAGGTGCAAGAAAATGTTTGGGGGTGATGGATATACTCATTATTTTGATTATGGAAATCATTTCAGGATATATATGTGTATATATATATGTGTGTATATTTACATACGCACATGTCAAATCTTGTATTGTATACCTTAATATGTGCAGTGTATTATATATCAATTATATCCCATTAAAGTTGTTTTATAAAAACTTTTCAATTAACCTAGTTAAATTCACTTTATTTTCCTGGCATTTTAGACAACATCAAAGAATTCAATAACAAAAGTCTACGATGTCTCAGGCATAATGAATAATGAAATGCAGCAGATATAATAAAACTCTCCTGGGTTTTATTTCTGCCTGTGTCAAACTCTATTTGAATCATAGAGAAAACAGTAAGAACAGCTAACACTTGTTGAAAAGTCATTACGTACTGGGCACTTTTCTAAGCTAACTTTTTAAATCCTCACAACAATCCTATGAAGATGGTACTTCCATTATCCCCATGTAAACAATGAATAAACTTTCTCAAGGTCACAAATTCTAATATGAAGACTTCAGAGATGAAGCCTGGCTCTAGCATCTCCGGAGTCACCACCCTGCACAGCATCATAACCTCCTTTTTGCGGTCTACTTCCTCTCCTAAGTGCCTCTTTCCCCTTCCGTCTCTAGACAGCTGTTTCATGCTTCTTCACCTTTTAATGTAGCCTCCTTTTATACGAGTAAGGCCTTTTCTTCTCTACTACTGATCGGAAAAATGTGAAACCGTCTTTTGGTTATAAAAGCTAGGAAACAGTTCTTAACAGTTCTAGCAGTTCTTAGAAGCATTTCCATACCCATAGTTTGGATGCACTCCCAATCTGGTACACAGTAGGACTCTGTGGGCCTTGAAGGGACACCTAAGGCGACTGCATTGTCACAGGTTCTATATAGTGCATACTAACGTCTACTTTCTCAAGCCTTATCGACAAGTGAAGAATCCCGTATGAATGGATTTTCAAGAAAATTGAGGGCTCCTCTGCTCAGATTTCAGAATGTGCTGTTTCCTGAGCTCTCAGAGCTGGATGATAAATGCAGACAGAATCAGAGTCCTGGTTTCTTACAGGAAAAAAGTAAAAAACCTGTTTGAGTCATATTTAAAACAAAACTGAAGTGAATTATCTCTTAGAGACCTTCCAGTAACAGGCAAAAGGACACAGACAGCTGTGGTGGGCATCAGTCTGAGCAGGCTACCGTCTCCAGGGGACAGCCTCCCATTTGCTGCAAGAGCAGTTTTAGGGCTCTGTTGTTTACTCCTGCTGCTTTTCACATTAACTCGTAATCTGACCTTTCCACATTGAATAAGGTGAGGCTACCTCATCACTCCTGTTAGTAGCAATTCATGCTTTGGTGAAGCAAGGTTAGCAAAAGAGATGCTTTATGCAAATTGGACATGTGAAAAACCTGCATACGTTGTTTTTTATGTGAAGGTCTCACTGGAAACATTTCATAACTTAATATTCGTACAGTAATACTTTTAAACGATGAAATTCATCTTTGCTGAAAAGGACATTGAATATTTAATTTTTCTTGCTACTTGCTTAAATTACTTATTAATATTTCATTCTCTGACTTTAAATCACACTTCCTGGTTGTTTATTTTAAGTGTAATTATTTTGGTTACAAGCATGTTAGCTTGCTGGAGTCATTTAAAATAAACGCTATTAAATATAAGACATTGTACAAGAGGCATGCAGAGGAAATAATTACTGTACAAAATATAAATTACTTAATAACTGTAAAAACTAAGTTATTGCAAATCATGAATATGATTTTTGGACAAATTTTTAAAAATAATTAAAATACATTTAAAAAATTTACCTAGGGGCTGGCTGGGTGGCTTAGTGGTTAAGTTCATGCTCTCTGCTTTGGTGGCTCAGGGTTCTCAGGTTTGGATCCTGGGTGCAGACCTAGCACCACTCATCAAGACACCCTGTGGTGGCGTCCCACATAAAATAGAGGAAGATTGGCACAGATATTAGCTCAGGGCCAATCTTCCTCAAGCAAAAAGAGGAAGATTGGTAACAGATGTTAGCTCAGGGCCAATTTTCTTCACAAAGAAAATAAATAAATAAAAATTTACCCTGAGAATTCTGAGAGTCAGATGCAGAAGCTATGATTAACAAATATTAATGCCTATATACAAATATACGGAAATTGCAAAATCAGTGTATCATTTGAATATACTTTGGAGCATTTTTGCCTTTATTTCTTTAATATTTAAAGTGGTAATCATCTGAAAAAGATTGCTTCTTCTGTAAATATAAAGGAAAATGGAAAGTCATCACTTTGTTTTGAAGTTCCAGAAATCCCTTCACTGTCAGCAAAGTTAGTGACTTCCTATACTCATTCATTCTGCTTAACTGTCACTAGAAAGTGACATGGTGTTTATGTCAGATGCCTAATAAAATTCCCGGGGCATTCTAGGCACCCAAATATTTTTAAAAGTAACTGAATGCATGGTTATGAGTGAGCTTTCTTCTTTCATAAAGACATAAAATATTGAAAACATAAATAGATTTTTGTGTCTTCTTTACAAATTGTGTTGTTCAAGCTTTATAGTTTTGTGAAAGAGTAAATTAATTTGTTAGCTAACGTATTGCGTTTTAGAATTTTGTAGAACCTATTTGCCTTGCTGGGAAGGGACTATTGCAATTTGCAATTCTATTTCCTAGTCTTAGTAGCAAAACAATTTTGTTTTTCATGTGCATGCTGAGAATGGGGATAGACAATGACAAAACTTTATTTTCAATAAAACAGAATCTTTGAATAGGAAAAAATACTCACACACATAAATGTATGTAGATATCTGTTTGTAAATATGTATATACACACACACAAATGTTAGTTACCTTCCAGAAGATCCTGAGCTCTGCTGGTCATGCATTTCCTCCATATCCGTTGATGCTGGACATAAAGGATTAGATCAAGCAAAAATCTAAAAGAGATAAAGATCTGTCAATTGTTTTTCTTCTGGCATGTTAGACTCTCCTAGCTTGTGATAGGAACCACAATGGTTTACTCTAGGAGTCGAAGGATGGTGTAATGTTAGAAAAAAATCTGTCCTTTGGCACATTTATAGAATAAAGGCAGAAAACATTTCAATGGATTCAGAGAAACGATTTGGTACAATTCAAAATCTATTCATGATTTAAAAATCTCTTGGCAAAAAGGAAATATAAGGAAATTTCTTTAACCCAATAAAATTTATCTACCATGGTAAACATTGGTTTCAGTGGTGACAAATTAGAAGCATTCCCTTTAAAATTAGCAGCAGGACAATTATGAACTATCACCTCTTAGATGGAGCATTGTACTTGAGGTGTTAGCCTGTGTGCTTTTGACTTAGGGATAAAAAAATCAAAAACAGACAATGAAATAGAAAAGAGAGCCTAAGCAGGAACTGAGCTGTATGGAAACTGTGTTTTTGATAGAGCAGACATGGTGGATGGTCTGCTTATTCCATATAGAAATATTAAATAGGATCTCTCCTTATGCTGTTTACCAAAATCAAATTCGGATGGATTAAGGACTTAAATATAAAAAGTACAACTTTAAAACTATTGACTTGAGGAAAGAGAAGGCATTCTTAGACAAGAAACACACAGATTGATAAATTCCACTAAAAAATTACAAATAAGTAAGTTGAAGAAAGATAACCCAAAATAAAAAGGACAACATACACAAAAAACACTTTTACAGAAGTGGAAACTCAAATGGCAAGTAAGCAAGGAGATAGTCATCCTCCTATTATCAGAGAAATGCAAAATGGGATCATAGGCATCTTACGTCCAATTGATTGACGAAAATAATGACATCTTGTAATATGAAATGTTGGTCAGGAAGTAGAGAAACAAGAATGTTGTAAATGAGAACATAAGCTGATACAGCCCCTTTGGAAAACAGTTTGCACTGTTTGAAAAGTTGAACATTCAAACATGCTACACCTCATCAACTCTGCTGTTAGAGGTGCTTAGGGCAGCACTGTCTGTAACGGGGAAAGTAGACAGAGAGAGACAACCCTAGTATCTATCATCATCAGAACAGAAAGTGTGCAGACAATAAAATATTATACATCAATGAAGTTAATAAGTTACACGATACAACCTGGATGAGATTTATAAACACGTTATTCAGAGAAAAGTAACTCATAAATGACCACACACCAAATGATACCATTTTATAGAGCTTAAACATTAGTAAAATGAATGAATATATTTTTTGGAATATGTGTCATAAACACATATATATAAACACATGTATGTGACAAAATTATTTTTAAAAAGGCAAAGACAATAATAAAAAAATTTAGAATGGTGGTTATTTCTGGAGAGGATAGACAGGAGAAGAGACAACCAGATGTGGTGACACATGAAATCACCAGGGGAACTAAAACACCAGTTCTGCAGGCTCCTCCATGGACCAGTGTCTGATGCACAGAATGTGAGAAAATATTTGCAAATCATATATCTGACAAGGGATTAATATAAAAAAGATATAAAGAACTCCTACAACTCAACAACAAAAAACAAACAACCCAACTGAAAAACATGCAAAGGACTTGAACAGACATTTCTCTGAAGAAGATATAAAAGTGGCCAATGTGCACATAAAAAGATGCGCAACATTACTCATCATTGTGAGAATGGAGATGAAGGGAAATCAGGGGAAATGCAAATCAAAACCACAATGTGATACCATCTCACACCTATTAGGATAGCTAATATCAAAATATAGAAAATAAGTGTTGGTGAGGATGTGGACAATGGGAATGTTTGTCATTGCTGGTGAGAATGTAAAATGGTGCAGCTGCCATGGAAGCAGTATAGCGGTTTCCCACAAATGAAACGCAGAATTGCCATACGATCTAGCAGTTTTACTTCTGTTATACACTCAAAAGGTTTGAAAGCAGGAACATTTGTATGCCAATGTTCAGAGCAGCATATTCATGACAGCCAAAAAGTGGAAACAACTCAAAAATCCATTGACAGATGAACGGATAAACAAAATGTGGCATATACATACAATAAAATACCTTAAAAAAGGAATAAAATGTTGACATGGATACAACATGCATGAACCTCGGAGATGTTATGCTAAGTGAAATAAGCCAGACACAATAAAAAACAAATTTGTCTGGTTCCGCTTAAATGAGGTACCTGGAGTAGTCAAATTCTTGGAAACAGAAAATAGAAGGGTGGTTGCCAGGGGCTGGGAGGACAAGGAATGGGGAGGGGAATTACTGTTTAATAGGTATAGAGTTTCAGCGTGGGAAAAAGAGTCCTGAAGTTTGATGGTGGTGATGGTTATGTAACAATGAGAATGTACTTCATTCTACTGAACTGTATACCTAAGAATTGTTAAAATGGTAAATTTTATACTGTGTTTATTTTACTATAACAAAAATAATACCTTTCAGAGACTTAAGTTCCCAGGTGTTTTGGATTCATAGCAGGTTGAGAATTACTGAGTTGAAGTAAATGGCCTCTACAGTTTAGAATAAATGACTCTGGTATATGAGGCTCCTAAGAAGTAGACTTTTATCAGAAAATTTCTCCTCAAGAGTCTCTCGTTGGCTAAAAATAAAACATATTGGCCTTCTTGGTGGGCTCAGAGACTATTAGGAATACGTACACTTGCAAACATAGAGTATTATAGACAATGCAAGTGTGCTCAGGACCACACACACTGACACACACAAACACCCCTCTGTAAATATGTGTTTCTCTAACTGCAGGGCACTAATAAGTGAGCCTCACTTGCCAGCATAAGAACAGTCACACGGGCCAAGTTCTGCCGCATTGCTGCCCAGCTCTTCCTTTCACTGCTCCCAGGCCCTGAAGGTTTGCCTTTAAAGGGCATTGAAGTGAGCTGATGAGCACGATCACAATAGTCCACCTGCATGTGACAGGCCCAGTGGCTACCTGTGTTTATATTGGGAAGTGGTTCTCAAAGGAGGCAGCATATTGGAATCACCTGGTGGTCTTTCAAAACTCCCCAAATCCAGGTTGAACTTATACCAATTAAGTCAGGATTTCTAGAGCTAGCACCTAGGCATCAGTATTTATTAAAGAACTCCAAGTGATCCCACGTGAAGTCAGACTTGAGAACCCGTGACTCACCTGTGTGTTTCAAATTAGCCAAGCAGATTTGCAAGTGTCACTTTGCTAAAGAAATTCCCAAACGTGGGCTACAGTATCTTATTCTTAATTATCTTGAAAATAGCATTAGACCCTTCAACATGACTCAGTGTTTTTGTAAAAACTTCCTCTTAAACCCTAGACTTCGTGATTCTTATAATACTGAAAATGTGGGCCATGCCTTTTAATAAATTTTCTACTTCTCTGGGAGAAGCTGGCTCATCCTGGTCTCCTGAATTAGGTGAAAGCCACATAACTGAGCAGAACATGCACCAGATTGGGAGAAACAGCCATGGGTTCTCATGCTGTCTGCCATGAGCTTCCTGGTAAACCTGGGCAATCACCCAAGCTCCTTTGTTCTAGTCTTCTCATCTGTCCAAGAACAGGGCTGTGCTGGATAAGTGTTTCCCAAACTCCGGTTGCTTCAGTGCTGGCCACTTTCATGATTTTCGCCAGAGCTACATTCCGCCTGTAGTTATTTACTTAAACACTTTCTATTGATCCACTCTGCTTAAGTCTATTTTTTTTAAAGATTTTTTATTTTTCCTTTTTCTCCCAAAGCCCTCCAGTACATAGTTGTATTCTTCGTTGCGGGTCCTTCTAGTTGTGGCATGTGGGACGCTGCCTCAGCGTGGTTTGATGAGCAGTGCCATGTTCGTGCCCAGGATTCGAACCAACGAAACACTGGGCCGCCTGCAGCGGAGCGCGTGAACTTAACCACTCGGCCACAGGGCCAGCCCCAGCTTAAGTCTATTTTTAACAAAATTTTGTTTCTATAAATGTATAACCAGTATAACATCTCACAAATAAACGGCAACTGCAAAGTAAATCTTTTCGGAAAAGCAGTGCCAATACATTCTAGTTAGGTTCTCCTGTTCTGACAAAGACTCCGAGCATCAGACCTGATTTCTCTTTATGAAAAATAGAAATGACAAATGCTGGAGAGGTGTTAAGGACAGACTAGCACGAGTAAAATTTCTCTTCTAGCTTATGAGAAGGATTAAAGGAGAATTGCAAAGGGAATCATTTTTTTTCACTATGTGATTCAAATAAGTTGAAAATAATAGTTCTATTTCATGCTTTGGGAAACGCTGCACTGGATGCTTATTAAAGCTTGTCCAACTCTAATATTCTATCATCACTCTGTGGTTCAGACTCAGGCAAAGGAAATAGAAAAGAATGAAATATTCTCAAAAGACCAGAAGGGTCTGCCACACGCGCTCCCTGTATCACGGTCACCTGCTACTTCTGATTCAAGTAAAGGTAACAAATTTAGTAATCTGAAGAGGGAAAGATTTGGTAGCTGTGCAGAAGGTATGTTAAGTCTCTTAGTGTAGAAAACAAGATTCTGAGAAGCAGAATGCCTTGTGGAGAGGTGGTGAATGGCATATGGAATAGACCACCTAGCACGATGATCTACGGTCTATGCGTTGCCCATTAGGTTGACTGAATTAATACATATTTTGCGTCTGTCTGAAGTCTCTCTTGTTTATGACACAGTTATTTTCTTTATTTCACACTCTATTGATCTCTCGAAGATAAGACATCAAAATCATTTACCCAACTAAATGGGCAGAGGTTGCCATCTTACAATACTCTCCAAAGATTATAAATCTAATTCACTGGCTACCAAACCTGTCAAATTTCCTCTCCCTCATCTCTCAGTCCTGCATCACGGGACTGAAAAAGTCAAACTCTCAGGCTAGGGCCATCTCAGGTAAACTCCTATCAGTGTTGTTCTATACTGCCTTCTGGAAAGTGCAGTCTGTTTGGTATATCTACATGGAACAAAAAGCTGCATTTCTTTATCAGGCACCATCTTAAGGAAATCTCATTATTCACCTTGTTTAAACCACAAAATGTATATTTAATTGCATCCTGACATTTCTTATCTATGAATAAAGCTAAGAGGAGATCTGCATGGAAAATAATTCTGTCTCCATTATAAATGAGGCAATGACAATAAACACTGCAACTGTTCAGTTCTCTCATCTGAGGCTCTGATCTGGGTATTGTTCAGGAAAAAAAATTAAATCAATTACGTTGAAAATTCTGTAGGCAGACCTGCTATTTTCCAAGTAAAATATATACGTTGTTTAGCATTTTCTATAAATCAAAATGCTACAGAAGAAAATAGATTTTAGAATTATCTGTTTTAAATTAAAGCCCATTTATCCTACCAGAGTGAGCTTTTTTTTTGGAATTGAGTGTCAACCTCACCTTATTTTGACTCAATAGTTTTCTCAAATGCTGAGTATGATCTGGTTATGCTAAATTTCAAATACAAAAGACACTGAATGAAATGGGGGATATTATGAATTGATGAAAATATTCAAGCTGGGAAAACTAATAGACAGAAAGAAAATAAGAAAAATATGTTACCTATAGGGGAAAAATTCTTAGAGAAACATGTGAGAAATAATATATATATATACCCATTTTCTAAAAGGAAACCCTTAAGAAAGGGATTAGGGGTTTTTGCTTGAATCACCATTTTAACTAAATTAAAGAAAAATCTGTCACTATTCCACATGGCTGGTAGAGCGAGTAGAGATAGTGAGAAAGTCTAGGCAAAGAGATCAAGTTATTCCTGATTGTGATGAATGTTACTCCTTTTTCCAACACAACTCATCCCGTTACTATGATGACCAAATGATATAACGTACATGGAAGCATTTTGTCAACTCTAAATCATGGCTCAAATATATGGTGTGATTTCTTCTTTTACTATTATTCCCAAAATGATGGAAATTGTCTCATCTACCAGGCATAGAAAGGACTCCTTTGGTTGCTGAGAGGTAGGCACTTGAGGCCTGCAGACATGGATTTAGACCTTAGCTTCTACTTAAATAACAGATCGCCTGTTAAATGTGACCCAGACATCTGCCTTAGATTGTTCAGGAAATTAAAAACTCTGAATCTACCCATAGCATTGAAAACAGACTAGACATTAGGATTACCAGGAGGGTTAGGAGCCCAGGAGCTTAGAAACCACTGGAGTAGGCCACAAAAAGACTTCTAGGAACACAGAAAGCAATATTCAGCTGTTGAAGCTTCTTTTCACTGAATAGAATATCAAGAAGCTGGAAATGAATGAGATGCCTCCTCCTCATTTAAGTGAACCCAAGAGGTCTGTCCCTCAAGTGTTTATATCATCAATATTCATAGATGTGCTAAATGACATGGCCAGTAAATTAAAATTATCAAAGTAAATTAAAAATGTCCTTTCAGTTGTAGTAACTTTGACTCAATTTTTTTTCCTGTAAATTTACTAATTTATTTTCAAAAGTCAGTAAGCATCCCTCGCATATCCTTGGTGTAATTTAAAAAGAATTTTTAATGAGCCGTGTGTTATCTTTTGGCACATGTAAATAGTCTGCATAATTTCCAATTAGACTTGAATTTACAATGTCTATGGATGTTTGCAGAATGTAAACTAATAAACTAATTACTTGCATTTTCAATCAAATTAGAAAGGATACCATCAAAACTTTTTGAGCCTTTATAAAAGTATTCATTCCTTCCTAATTAAAAACCAAAGATCTGTGACTTTCTATATCAGGTAATGCGATACTAGACAATTCAGATATATCTTCCCCTGGAAATCAATTGAAAAATAGGGATAAAATATATATTTTAAAATTTTCTTAGAAGCATTGAATACATGACAAAAGAAGGAATCACCAGGACAAGAGAGAGTAGAAAAAATAGAATGCAGAGAGATAAAGGTGCACAGAAGCCCTGAGGGTGTTTCAGGTGGGTGATAAGGATTGGTAGAACACATACTTTGACAGCCTATTAAAAAACAGGACAGAAATGAAGTATAGAGAGTAACAGAAGACATTCCCTACAGTAAGCCAGGATCCTAAAGTGTTAGTTCCCAGGATGAAGATGGAATCACAGCTGAGATCTAATCATTCATCTCAAGGCTTCAACTTGGTTTGTAGTGGACCCAATCTCCAGGCAAAAAGCAAACACAAATCTTCTTTGGAGAAAAATATTATTTTAAACCTCAAATTGTTTCTACAAATTATATTTCCAATATTTTCTTCAGGAGAACAATAATAAGGCACAAGAGAAAATGCCATGAATGAGAACCAGCAGAAGCAATTGACAACAGAAAAGGACTTGATAATCTTGAGGAACTGGAATTACCAGATCCATTCTGCAAAGTAACTATGCTGATTGTGTATAAGGAAATGAAACATAAGTTTCAAGATATCTGTAGAGAAAAGAAAGTGATAGAGAGGGACACAATCAATTAGAACAAAAATGAAGTAGAATGTCATTGAAAAAAATTTCGAGGGAAGTACTTCAGCTTTTGCTCAAGATGTAGTAACAGGGACTGGATTCTCTTTCTTATCTGAAACAACAACAAAAGACAAAATATATGAAAATTCCATGGGCAGGTTTAAAAGCAGAGCAGACACAGCTGAAGAGAGAGTTACTGAACTGGAAGGTGTGAATGAACTCTCCAAAATTCAGTAAGGAGAAATGAAAAGAAATGACACAGATAAGAGGGTAAGACAAGTCTGTAAGAGAAGTATATGTTTAATCAGAATCTTAGAAGAAGAGGAGAGAGAGAGAATAAATGACTGAGAATTTTACAAGAATTTTTTTTAATTAAACTTTCTATCTTGAGATAATCGTAGATTTGCATATAGTTACAAGTCATAATACAGAGATCCCACGTATCATTTACCGGGTTTCCCCCAAAGGTAAATACTGCAAAACTGTAGTAAAATATCAGGAAATTGACATTGATGCAGTCAAGAATATTTCCATCATCCAAGGATCCCTCCTGTTGTCCTTTTATAGCCACACCTATATTCCTCATACTCCCTTTTCTGACCCCAGGCAACTATTAATTTGTGCACCATTTCTATAAATTATCATTTCAAGAATGTTATATAAAGGGAATCATACATTTATGTGACCTTCTGGGATTGGATTTTCTCATTCTGCTTTATTCCCTGGAGATTCACTCAAGTTATGTGTATCGATAGTTTATTCCTTTTTAGTGCTGAGTGGTATTCCACAATGTGGATATACCAGGGGCTGTTTAACCATTCACCCACTGAAAGACAACTGGCTTCTTTCTAGTTTTTCACTATTATGAATAAAGCTGGTATGGACATTAACATACAGGTTTTTGTGTGAGTGTAAATTGTCATTTCTCTAGGATAAATGCTACAGAATGCAATTACTGGGTCTTATGGTAGTTCCATGTTTAGTTTTATTAGGAACTCCAAACTGTTTTTCAGAATGACTGTACTATTTTACATTTCCACCAACAATGTATGAATAATACAGTTTCTGTGCATCTTCACAAGCATTTGGTGGTTGCTATTTTTTATTTTGATCATTCTGATAGATGTGTAGTAATCTCTCATCCTGGTCTTAATTTACATTTCCCTATTGGTTGATGATGCTGAATATCATTTCATGTACTTACTTGCCATCTGTATATCCTCTTTGTTGAAATGACTTTTCATATCTTTTGTCCATTTTCTAATTGGATTGATTGATTTTTTTTACTGTTGAGTTTTGAGAGTTCTTTATAGTTTTTAGTCCTGAATCTGGCATGTGGTTTGCAAATATATTCTCCCAGTATATAGCTTGTCTTGTCATCCATTCAATAGCGTTTTTGCAAAGCAAAATTTTTCATTTTGATGAGATCCAATTTATCAAATTTTCCTTTTTATGGATTATGCTTATATGTCAAGCCTAAGAACTGTTTGCCTAGCCTTAGCCTAGATCCCAGAGATCTACTCCTATGTGTTTTTCTTAAAGTCTTATATTTTTATATTTTACATGTAAGTCCATGATCCATTTTGTGTTAAATTTTGTTTGACCAATTTTAACTCCTGAAGCTGAAGAGAGAGAGTTAGTGGGTTGGAAGCTAAGTGTGAATGAGCCCTTGAAAATTCAGTGAGGAGAAATGAAGAGACGTGACACAGAAAAAAGGGTAAGACATATATGTAAGCGAAGTACATGTTTGTTCTCTTAACATAATTAAAAGATTATTAATCAATTTCTTAACATAATTAAGAGAAAATTAATCTTAATTAACACCAGGAAGGTATGAAGTTTGAGTGGAGAGTCATTTGTTTTGCCTATGGATACCCAATTTCTCTAGCATCATTTGTTGAAAATACTATCATTATCCTTCCTCCATTGAATTTCTTTTGCACCTTTGCCAAATCAGTTGATCATACTTGTGTGGGGCTATTTCCTGTTTCTCTATTCAATTTCATTGATCTACGTGTCTACCTCTCCTCTACGTTGTCTTGATTACTGTAGCTATATATTAGATCTTTTATCAGATTTTTCCTACTTCATTCTTCTTTTTCAAGATTGTTTTAGCTGTTCTGAGATCTGTGCCTTTCCATATAAATTTTAGGTGAAACTTACCTATATCTACAGAAAATCCTGCCTGGAATGTTGAGAGGAATTACACTAAACCTATAGATCAATTTGGGGAGAATCTGCATCTTTACTACGCTGAATTTTCCTATTCATGAACAGGATGTGCGTCTTCATTTGTTTAGATCTTTGATTTCTTTCATCTGTTTTGTGGTTTTCAGCATACAAGTCTCATACATGTTTCATAAGATTTACAACTACGTATTTCATTTTCTTTGGTATAATTGTAAATGGTATTGTGTTTTAATTTTGGCTTGCATGTGTTCATTGTTGTATATAGAAATGCAATTGATTTTTGTATGTTGCTCTTATATCACACAAAATGTTAAACTCACTTATTAGTTCTAGAAGTGTTTTTCTGTTGTAGATTCCTTGGAATTTTCTGCCTAGACAATCATGCCATTGGTAAATAGGAATAGTTTTATTTCTTCCATTCCAATCCATATAACTTTAATTTTTTCCTTGCCTTATTGTGGTGACTAGAACTTTCAATATTATGTGGCAAAATAGTGGAGAGTGGTGAAAATAGACATCATTGCTTTGTTCCCAATATCATAGGGAAAGCATTCACTCTATTATAATTAAGTGTAATGTTAGCTGTAGGTTTTCTGTAGATGTTCTTTATCAAGCTGATGAAGTGCCCTCTATCCCTAAATTAATGAGAGTTTTTATCATTAATGAATATTGGATTTAGTCAAATGCTTTTTCTATGTCAAATGATATGATCATATAATTTTTCTTCTTTAGTTTATTCTTATGGTGGATTACATTGATTGATTTTTGAATGTTGAATCAGCCTTGCATAAAATCTCACTTCGTCATGGTGTATAATTCTTTTACGCACTGCTGAGTGCAATTTGCCAATATTTGTTGAAGATTTTTACATCTAAGTTAATGAGAAATATTGGTCTGTCGTTTTCTTTCTTTGTGTGGTGTCTTTGTCTGGTTTTGATATCAGGATATTAAATGCTAGCCTCTAATAAGTTGGGAAATGTTTCCTCCTCCTCTATGTTCTGTAAGAGATTCGGTAAATTTGGGCTTAATTCTTTATGAGACTGCCAACTAGCCATTTTCGTCACTGCCTTTTCAATCTCCTTCATGATGGGTGGATATGAAAGTTTAGCTCACCACCATGCCTCACTTACACCAGGGGTGGGGTGCAGAGGGGCAGTGACTAACTCTGATTTGCACCACTGAATTCAGGAATTCAGTCTAGTTGAGGTTGGGAGGGAGTGGAGGCATAATCACAGCTAGATCCTGATGGAGGATTCAGAATACTGTCCGCTTCTTCTGGACAGGTGATGGAAAGCCAGCTGCATGCTTCCCTGTAGACGCCGCCAAGCAGGGACCTGGAACACCAGCCACATCTGGCTTTGTGAGTGTATAGAGCGGGGTGTAGGAGTGGGCCAGAAGGTCAACTTCCCACTTGCTTGGTTCCACTGAAACCACAGGGATGTGATTTTATCCATTGGTATTTGGTGGCATCCAAAAGATTTTCTGTTGTTAAGCCATGCCTTTCCTGGTCCATTGGCTAGCAGAGAAACAGGCTCTCTTGGAGATCTTTTGTTTGTGCCTGGTGGGGGTTTCTGCAGTGCCCTGTTGAGGATATATGAGAGGAAGTAAGCAAATCCAGGAAAGTCCCACTGTGTTTTTCCTCAAGTCCTGAGGTCCCCAGGCATCCCACCTTCCTCTCTCTGCTGGTCAGAGCCTTCCTATGCTTGCTGTTATGTTGTGTCCAGGGTTTTTTAGTTGTGACGGGAAGAACCTGTGAGGAATGGAGGCTTTTCCATCTTGACAGAACTGAGAGTTCTCCCAGACTTTTTTTCAAATATACTTTATTTTTTAGAGCAGTTATAGATTCACAGCAAAATTGAGGAGAAGGTACAGAGATTTCCCATACACCCTCTGCCTTCCCACGTGCATAGCTTCCCTCCTTATCAACATTCCCCTCCAGATGGTACATTTTTTACAACTGATGAACATGCATTGACATCTGTAATCACCCAAAGTCCATAGTTTACATTTGGGTTCACTGTAGGTGTTATACATTCTATGAGTTTGGACAAATGTATCATTGCACATATGTCCACCATTGTAGTATAACACAGAATAGTTTCTCTGCCTTAAAAGTCCTCTCTGCTCCACCAGTTCATCCCTCCCTTCCTCTCCTCTAACCACTGGCAACACCGATCTTTTTACTGTCTCCATGGTTTTGCCTTTTCCTGTCTCCAAGACTTTTAAAGCCACCAATCTATGGACTCAAGAAGCACTGCAAAATTGATACAAAGGGATTCATTTGGCTCATCTCAAAGGCCAGTAGCATTATGTCAAACAGCCACAAGCCTTCATCCTCATCTGCAATGCACCAGTCCATGGAAGGGATCCCCATCCGCACGGGCTCGAGATGTTTCTCCCTGATCAGTGAGTCAAATGCCAAGCCTATCATTTAACTCTTCCTTTTGGATCTCAGAGAATCTGAGTCAGTGAATTAATTTTCTCCAGACATTTCATGCTCCAAGTCCCCTGAAATGAAATGTTTAATGTCGAAAGTGAACTCACAGCTCATTCCTTCTGAAGCAGGAAGGTTCTGAGGAAAGAGAAAGGGATGCGAGGGAACAGTGGCTGATTTTCTGTTCTCCGAGTGGGTCAGGCTGTGGCTAGGCTTTCCTGTGGTGCAAGCTCCACATTGTCGTTCTATACACGTAGTTCCTGGGATGAGGCTGCGACCTTGGGGCTGCTGGGTTTGTGTGCTGGAGGAAGCAGGGTGAAGTGGCCTCTGTGGATGGGCACTGTCATGAAGTTCCCTGCAGGAACCAGTTGAGTCTGGCCCATCCACAGCCACCCTGAGGCTGCAAGGCTGCTCTGCTTCTCTTCCTTATGCGGCTCCCTTCGTGTTAGCAGCTTTTGGAAGGGAGGCTTTCATCCAGGAGTCAAATCTTAGTAGTTTCTCAAGTTAGGAATTGGAGACTGGCTTTGTTCATTTAACTTAATGCTTTTGAGATTCATCCAAGTTGTGTGTATCAATAGTTTGTTCCTTTTAATCGCTGAAGACTATTCAGTTGTACGGTGTACCACAGTTTGTTTATTCATTTGCCACTGAAGGACATTTGGGTTGTTTGAAGTTTGGACAATTATGAATAGAGCTGCCATGAACATTCTCATGCAGGTTTTGTGTGAACATAAGTTTCCATCTCTCTAAGGTAAACATCTCCCAGCGAGATTGCTGGGTTACATGGTGTGGAGGAAAACCTCACTGCTCCTCCTGTGTGTTTTTCCTTTACTGTTCACACAGAACACTTCACTCTGACACTTCTGGTCACCAAACGTTGGGGGGAGGGTTTCCCCCACCGAACAATTCTGCAACACAAGCTGGGTGTCCTACAATTTAACTCAATTCTGACACTATCTACCTGCAGACAGCATCAGATCCTATTTGTTAAAGGCTCAGTCTCGCGAGACTGCTCCCAACCCCACTTGGATGCCAATCACAAGTTCAGGTTGTTCCCTCTGCTTCTGATCAATGGGCTGTACATCCGAGGTTCCCATGACCTCCTCCTCAGGTTCAATTCATTTGCTAGAGTGGCTCAAAACTCAGGAAAACAGTTTACTTACTGTTTACAGGTTTTTAAATAAAAGAATATGATAAAGAATAAAGATAACACCCAGATGGTAGAGATGTGTAGGGCAAGGCATGTGGGAAGGGGCACAGAGCATCCATACTCTCTCTGGGTGCACTATTCTCCCAGAGCTTCCATGTCTTCACCAACTTGGAAGCTCCCTGGACCCCATACTATTGGGATTTTTATGGAGATTTCATCAAGTAGGCACAACTCCATTTCCAGCTCTCCTCCCCTCTCTGGAGAGTGGGGAGTGAGGCTGAAAGTTCTAAGCTTCTAGTCATGGCTTGGTCTTTCCAGTGACCAGTTCCCAGCTAGGAGCCATCCAAGAGCTCACTCAGAGTCACCTCGTTAGAACAAAAGACATTCCTATCATCAGGAAATTCCAAAGGATTTAGGAGCTTGGAGTCAGAAACTGGAGTCAAAGACCAGGTCTAAGAACAAAACATGCTCCTAGTGTTCTTATCACTTAGGAAATTACAAGGGTTTTAGGAGCTCTGTTCCAGGAGCCAAGGACAGAGACCAGTACACATATTTTCTATTACCTCACATGTGGTAACTATGGGAGACTGTGACTACCCAGAGATAGCACAAGGAAGTCCTTTGGGGTGATGGAGCTTTGGGGATCCTGATTGTGGTGGTGGTACACAAATACACAACTGTGTTAAAATTCATAGAGATATATGTAAAAGAATCAATTTAACTGTGTGTTAATCTAAAAATAAAATTAAAAAAGTATTCCCATACTGTCATTAAAAAAAAGCCAAGAACTTGGAGTTTTTGCCTGTCTTTTTACTCATACAGAGAGTTTCTGGGCAGAAAGAGTAAGAGCCATTGATGCCTATGCAGATGGCCAAACTCATGCTTCTAAGACAAGCTCAAATAATTTCTGCAGAGATGATAGAAGGTGTGCTGGACAAATTCTTGGTGGGAGGAAGATGAATGTTAACATATCTGGGGCCAGCGCCATGGGTTGGTGATTAAGTTTGGCATGCTCCACGTCAGTGGCCCCAATTTGTGGGTTTGAATACCAGGCATGGACCTACACCACTCATCAACCATGCAGTGGCAGCCACCCACATATAAAGTAGAGGAAGATTGACACAGATGTTAGTTCGGGGCTAATCTTCCTTGGCGAAAGAAAAAAAAGGAATGTGACCATATCTGACTTTCATAGCTTTTTTCTTCAGAGGTTTATGTTAGGGCTATATCTGTGTGTGCATCACTGCATTTTTTATTAAAAAGGATCATCATAGGTGGACAGAAGAGATGCTGTTCCCTGCCATGTTTGACAGAAAAGAGCAGCCTGGCAGCACAGAGTTCTGCTATTTAACTTAACAAATATTTCTGAGAGCTGCCTGCATTCATTTCCTGTGGCCACTGTAACAAATTAGCACAAACTCGCAAACAGAAATTTATTCTCTCACAATTTTGGCATCCAGAAGTCCAAAATCGGTATCACTGGGCCAATATCTAGGTGTTGGCAGGACCATCCACCCGCTGAGGCTCTCGGGGAGAATCCAGCATGCCCTGGTCTGTGGCCACATCACTCTGTTCTCTGCCTCTGTGGTGACATGGCCTTTTCCTTCTTTATCTGTGTCAAATCTTCCTCTGTCTCCCTCTTGAAAGACGGATCCCATGTAGGACCTGTCTGGATAATCCAGGAGAATCTCTCCATCTCAAGATCTTTAACTGATTCATATCAGCAAAGTCCTTTTTTTTGCCATAAAGGTAACATTCTCAGGCTCTGGGAATTAGGACATGGCTATCTTTTAGGGGGTCATTATTCAGCCTACCACAGGTGTCCTGAAGGAATCAGAAATGAATAAGACATCATCTTGCCCTTAACAAGCAATTTACCTAAATGTTCAAAATGGGCATAACTGGATACAATGCGCATAAGTAATTATAGAGGAGCTAAATAGCTGTAATACAAACAGCCCCACCAGATTCAGCCATGGTGGTGAGGGGCCTTGGCAGAGGAGCCTGACAGACGTGGATAATCTTGGTGAATTTAGGCAAAGCCCTTGGTTCCCCTGTCTGTGAATTGGGAGATAATAACAGAATCCACTTTATAGACTCTGAGTAAGGATTAAATAAAATGACTCGTTTGAGGCTCCAAACAATATTAAGGGCTCTCTAAGCAATAGCTGCTGCCATTATTATTCTTGAGTTCTGACTTTGTAACAGATAACTTACGGAAAATTTCTTTTAACAGTTTAAAAAAGTCTGGTTTCTCATTTGACAGGACGAGGCTGGGAAGTTACACATGTTCTCAAGCTCAGGTAGGTGGTAGCTGGCAGAACTGGATCTAGGCCTTCAGTGTGGGACCCCCTCCTCTTACCATTAAACTACACCCTATGGCCCTGGGCAGAAAGTGAGTGCCTGTTAGAGGCAGGGACAAAGGGCTTCCAGGCTTCCCAGGAGGCACGTTTCACTGACAAACGGGTAAAGACGGGAGGACTCCCTGGATGAGGCAGTTTTTAGCAGGGCCTTTAAAAGTGGGAAACGTTTAGAGATGCAAAAACCAGAGAATGGGCTTTCCAGGCAGTGTGATGTGACTGAGGTCACAGACATACAAAAACCTGGGCTCCTTCTACTAACCCAGCAGAGATGCCGATCCTCTCTGTTAAGGTCAAGGTCATGCTGTCCTCCCACAGAGTGGGCTCCAGGCGGCTAAGCTGAGGAAATCAGTATGCAAGGGTCTTTTGCATACTTATATCCAAGTCTTTTGCCAGAACCATACATTCCTTTGGCAGAAGATGGCATTTTATACTACGTGACGTCACTGAGACTAGGTTTCTCTGTGCAAGGCTTTTTCTACTGGAAAAGAATTAGGAAAAGTTACGATGAGTTTCAGACAAGTATGCAAGGCTTTAACTCGTGTTTTTTGAAAACAGGAAGTTGATTTTTAAAATTAACACCTTCACTGGTAAAGACACTTTTTCTAATCTATGCTTTCCTTGACACGTCATAGCCTCGGTTTTGACAGCTTCCCACCAGCACGAAACTCATGCATTTCTTTTTCACTCCTGCTTCCTTCCTATTGGTAATATGGCAATTCAAATGCAGTTTCACGCCATTTTTCAACTTAGCCAAAACAGTATTTGAAGCTTCTTAAATGTCTTTTCAAAAGCCCTTAGTTAATATAGCCCTCGTATCTTTTATTATATCTGAGAAATAAAACTCTGCATAGAAAAGGTCAGGGTTTTTCCCACCTGTGGCTGAGTCTTGTTATTAAATAGAGCATTTATCCATGCTCGTGACCTGAGAAAGGGCCTGGCACTGCGAGTCATTATCAGAGCTTGAAGTGTGAGTCACTGGAACATACTGACAGGGAAATTGATTATCTAAAGAAAGCGTGAAAGTAATACTGGATGTGATTTTTAATATACAAATGCACACATGAAAGAAAGATGATCAGATGAAAGCCATTGTTTCTGCAGATAGACGCAGTCTCAGTCTCATTTGCTCTGCCCGTCTGACAGCGTGACAGCCAGCCCCTCCCTCCCCAGTGCATGAAGCCCTTTGAGAAAGGAGCGTGCACTCAGGAGCTTCTCCTGAAATTCTCAGGGCTCGTTAAGGCAGAGAGAGGCTGGCCTAAGCGAATCCTCATTTGAGGGTGTCGAAATCCATAGGTCATCATCTCTAAGGTCGTATCTGTGAACTCTTGCCCCCTTTGATATTTGGCACTCATTACTATTGCCAATATCACCACTATTGCCAAATTAGCAGGCGCTCACTTGTGTCAGGCATCGTGGACATTAAATGTGCAGTATCCTGTTTCATCCCTGCCTGATGCCCGGACGTACCACTTTACAGGGCAAGATGACAAACAGTTGGGAAGGCAAAGTGTCACGTCCAGGCAGAGCCTGGCTGCTCTGTCAGGTCTGACTGAAGAGAAGTTCCTTGCTGTCTTCACTTCCGTAAACATCCTCTTTAAAGTCAGATTCATTTCACTTCATCCAAAAATCACACTGTAGATGGTATTACTAATCATTCATTACGTTCATGAGTTGACTGCCTCTTGGCAAATTTTCAAATGAAATTTCTTTCATTATAAAACAGAAAAAAGAAACCTTGTAAACAAGCTCCACATCGCCGCCAATTAATTCACTGTGTGAGCTCAGGAGCCTTTGAGCCTCTCTGGGTGAGGGATTTCTAATTAGGCAGTCTATTATCCCCTGTTTCTCACTCTAATCAT
Source organism: Equus asinus (assembly GCF_041296235.1). NCBI lineage: Eukaryota > Metazoa > Chordata > Mammalia > Perissodactyla > Equidae > Equus > Equus asinus. The sequence goes on along the minus strand of NC_091801.1, from coordinate 26,794,761 downwards.
CTGGTTCCAAAAGTCATGAAGGCAAGTGTCCTATGCCTTCCTCAAGCAGTTTTAAGAGGATTATCTTTGTTATCAGATACCACTGAAAATAACAACTCAGCCTGTAGCCTCCACGGACCACAGGAAAAAGTCATCAGTTAAGGCTGTCGGTGGGCTGGCCCTTGCCCGCATCCAGTCTCCTCCGCCTCCAGGCTTCAGCCACCCAGGCCACTTGCTGGTTCCAAGCATGTCTGCCTCCCCTTCTCTCTGGGTCTTCGCCCAGCATTGCTCTCAGCCTGGCAGCCTTCCCTAACTTTCTTTGCTCTGCACTTGGTCTGTCCTTACTGCTGCTTCAGGATTTGCTCAGACATCTTTCCTTTAAGTTTTCCCCTACCCCCAACCCAGGATGGGCGACCGCTCTGTGAATTCTTCCCACGCCTTGCCTTATGAATTACAGTTGAGTTTTAACTAGCCTGGAAGTTCTTGAGAACAGGGACTGGATCTGGTTCCTCCTCAGGGTAACTGCAGTGCCCAGCACAATGCCTGGCTTATAATAGCTTTCAACAAACGTATGAACAGTGGATAAATGGACCACTAGTGTGCTACCACACTCCTGACCACTCCTGTGGCCAGATGCTAGCGTTCTTGGGCAAATTCTAAAACCGCTAGTCACTGTGGAAAAACTTTCATGAAACATTTCCTTAAAAAACATAATAGGGCCAGCCCTGGTGGCCAGTGGTTATGTTCAGCGTGCTCCTCTTTGGCAGCCTGGGTTTGGTTCCCAAGTGCAAACCTACAGCACTTGTCTGTTAGAGGTCATGCTGTGGTGGCAGCTCACATACAAAAAGAGGAAGATTGGCAGCAGATGTTAGCTCAGGGTGAATCTTCCTTAGCAAAAAATAAGTAAATAAATAACAATAATAAACAACTCTATACCTAAAGATAGCTCCTAATAGCACAGGACTGGTTTCCCTTACATAACTCTTACTCTTACCCTTCTGTGTTAACTGAGATAGTATGTCTCAAAATAAGAAGGGTAAGGAATTTTCTGGAGTCTAGAGCCCTACTGCTTGAGCCTCTGAAAGTTTCTATAACTTCAGTAATGGGAAAGCACCACTTAAACAAAATTATTTGCTATTAAATCATAGGCATTCTGACTTTTGCAACAACTGCTAACTGCCTGGGAGTACAGCAGGCTCTGCCCAGCATCTTGTCGCTTACGGCAAAGGAGAAATGCTAGTTACACAATGAGAAGACTAGTGCTTTGGGCACTGCTTTACCTTCCTCTGAAACTCATTCATTCACTCACTCATTCACTCCTATAGTGTCACATAGGTGACTAAGAGCATGCAGTAGTCTAAGAATTCAGATACAGCAGAGAGTAAAACAGAAGAAACTCTGTCCTCATGGCATTTCCATTCTAGTGAGGGAAAGGCAGGCAGCAAGCAAAATAAATGAGGAAAGCATGTAGTATATTAGATAGATGAAATGGATGGAGGAAGATAAAGTGGGGATGGCAGTCAAGGAAGGCCTCACTAAGAAGGCAACATTTCAGTAGGAGCCTGCAGTTGCTGAGGGAGAGAGCCATGAAGTTGTCTGGGGAGAACCTTCTAGACAGAGAAGGAAGTAAGTGCAAAGGCCCTGAGACAGAGCTTGCCTAGAACATCCAAGGAATAGCAGGGATCCCAGAGTGGCTGGAGAGCAATGAAGGAGAGGGAGATGTGTGGGAGAGGAGGCAGGAGGTAGGTAATGGCCAGATCATGCCAACCTGTAGGACAAGAAGGGAATTTGGCTGCCCTTTTAAGTGATATGGAGAGCAACCGGAAAGTTTTGAGCAATCAAGAGTTGACTTGCGTTTTAATAGGTTTTCTTGAACTTAGGTATTAACAACAGACTGAAGACTGCAGAGGCAGAGGGGAGAGAGGTTAGTATGCTCCTAAAATAATCTTACCAGAAGCAGTGGCTCAGAGCAGGGTGGTAGCAGAGGAGGTGTTGGGATGTGGTTAGATTCTGATATGTTTTGAAGGTAGAAGGAACAGAACTTGTTGATAAATTGGAAATGCTATGTGAGGACAGTGAAGAGTCAAAGATTATTTCAAAATTTGAGGCCTGAGTAAGCTGAGTTGCCATTAACTGAGATGCAAAACATTACACGAATGGTAGGTTGTAGAGGGAAGTGACGAGGCAGAGGACAGAAATCAGGAAGTAGGACATGGACACAAGTCTGAGAAGCCTACTAGAGCATCAGGGGAGTGACTGGATATACGAGTCTGGAACATATGGTGCTCCCCTGTCTCAGCGTCAGAACATGCCCGACAAGTAGCTGGCTGGGGTGGGCCAATGCCCTTGTGCTGTGTGAATGTCAGCAGGACAGGTAGGAGGCCACCTGACATTGTCACGATGACTTTCCACTTCTAGTAATGAGACTCGATTCAGCTCCAAACCCTTGGCCTTGAAATGACTAAAGAAACCTTTGCTAAGCTTACTTAAAAATATTTGTAAAAGCAGCATTTGGATATATATTACAGAAAAAGAGAGCAATAACAGCTTGCATGTGAGCCAATGGGCACAGGCATCATCATGGGGAGACTTAAGGCTTGTGGGGATCCAATAGGAAGAAGTGCTCACTTAGGGCCAGAAAACCAAGCCGGCAGGGTGCTGCAGAAACACTAGGTGTGACCTGTTGGTCATTTTGCTACGTTCTAAATTTGTAATTTCAACAAACTTTGAAATGTAGTTGGTTTTTAATCCTGTTTTGTTATTGTTTTGCTTCCTGCTTTGAAAATTACACTTTAGTTTCAAGACAACGTGGACCAAATGAGTCCTTAATTTCATTGATAGGTCGTGAACATTCTCACATCCCATTTTCCATTACCTTAGCACTGGGTGGCTGGCTCTGCTCGAGCAGAGGAAGTTAATGTGATGATATCGTCAAGGAGGAGAAGGAAGCCGGTGTAGTGAAGCAATTACCATCAGCTCCGCCAGTAGCCCGTGTCCTTGATATATGACTGTTTTGAGAAAAGGAGAAAGTACTGACTTCCATCTGGTGAACAATTTTTCTTCTTAAATATGAACAAGGGAGAAATGGCCTTCTGTAGCATCACGAATGTGCCAATCGTGGCAGCTCATTATTAGCAGACACTTCCGAGATTTTTATGGTGGGTTGTCATCATCATCCCATCATTTAGCATTCTGGGGGAGTTTTTCTTCCTTTTTTTCTTGGAAATTTATTTTAGAAGACGTATTAGTTTTCTATTACTGCCATAACAAATTAGCACAAACTTAGTGGCTTAAAACAATACACATTTCTGGTCTTACAGCGTATGGTTCAGAAGTCCAAATTGAGTCTCATTGGGCTAACATCGAGGCATCCGCAGGGCTTCTTTAAGGTTCTTTAAGAGGTTCTGGGGGACAATCCATTTTCTTGCTGTTAGGGATTGAATTGTGTTCTCCTCTCACCCCCTAAAAAGTGATATGTTGAAGTCCTAACTACCAGACCTCAGAATGTGACCTTATTTGGGAGTAGAATCTTGATGGATGTTGATCAAGTTATGATGATGTCGTTTGATGGGCCCTCGTCACTATGACTGTGTCTTTATAGAAAGGGGAAATTTGGACACACACACACAGACAGGGAGAATACCATGTGAAGACTGGAGTTACGCCGCTGGGAGACAGGGAGAGATCAGAAGCTAGGAGAGAAGCTGGGACAGTCTTCCCCAGCACCTTCAGAGGGAGCATGGCCCTGCCTGCTTCTTTATCTCAGACTTCTTGCTTCCAGAACTGTGAGAGAATAAATTTCTATTGTTTAAGCCACCAGCTTGTGGTGCTGTGTTATGGCAGCCCTCAGCAAACTGACACATTTATATTTTCCAGCTCTCGAGACTGTCCACATTCCTTGGCTTGTACCCTTTTCTCCATCTTCAAAGCCAGAAACATGGCATCTCTCTGACGTTTCTTCCATAGTCACATCTCCTTCTACCCGTGGCCAGGAAAGATTTTCCAGTTTTAAGGACTCATGTGATTACATTGAGATGAGAGGGGTGTTGATTAATAGAGGAGGCACCTGGAGTCATGGCCTGGGAAGGGCAGACCTGGCAGAAGCCACAATGGGAGGAGCAAATATCCAGGGGCGGGGCAGGGCTGCAGGGTACGTTCAGAGTGAGAACCCCGGTTCAGTCCATGCTCTACTGGGTATAACTATGTGTCTTTGAGGCTGTCTCATACCCTCCCTGCACCTCAGTTTTCGTGTTTGCAGCAAAGGATCATCTTGGCAGAGCTATAGCAAGAAGCAAATGAGATCATAAGAAATAAACATTCATGAGGTGTGTCTGTGTGGAAGGCATTATATGAGTCATGCTCAGTAAACTATAAAGTCCTCCAACAATGACGGCGTTATTGCCTCCTGATCCCCAGGGAAAATGGGAGCACCAAAGCAGAGGAGAGATACTCACAAAGATACTAACCTCTCCTCCTTCCCAATTTTGCTTCGAACCAGTTATGGCATTGAGACCCATTCTAGGATAAAAGGGATTAAAACCTACTTGCACCTGCTATGGGCTGGGCCCAAGGTGGGAAAACCTTGCCCATATTTTCACATCCACTCTTCACACTAGCCATCTGCCACAATTGTCCATAACCATTTACACGTGAGGAAGGCAAGGCTGAGAGCACGCAAAGCTAAGTGGCAGCATTGGGTTCCCACCCAGCCTGTCTGTCTTCTAAGCCTTTCGCTCCTTACAACATGGATAACCCAGGATAATCTCGCCAAGTGAAGGTCAGAAGCAAAGTTAGAAGAGAAGGACCCAAAGAACCACCCTGAAACTGACCGTGAACTCATTACATAGGGAGCCAGGGGTGTGTTTGTTGCAATGCTCATTACTGGGTCTTGAGTAGTTTAGAGACAGAGCATAATTCCATATAAATGACAAATTTTCATATTCAGTATTTCCACAGTGTTCTTACAAAATTAGAGGGCTCAATCTTTTCAGATAGACAAATCTTCCCACAGCAAAAAGAACACTATCTGAAACATTTGCTCAAACCAAACAACTTTCAAGGATAATGTGGATATTCTGATGAACACCTTTTTTCCCTATTCCTTTCATAATTAAAAGGAAATTTTTAAGCTCAGGCAATACCTATATAAGGCAGTGGAAATGTACCTAATTAAAATTCTCTTGGACCAATTCCATTTTCTTGGTCTGTTGCAAAACAAAGCATTAAATGTAAGTGCAAACAATACATCTTCCTGGTGATATTGCCATATCTTTTCTTCCTTTAAAATTAATGTGATTATTTGTTTATGAAATAATTTGTTTCTGCAGTTGATCAACCACGGTCTCGATAGCCCTGGAACCTGAATCATTTAATAACCTTTGCAAAGACTTATTCAATTTAGCTGAGATACGGTTATTCTCAATTACATACTTTTCATGAATTATTCTGGTCTCAAAATATTTTGGATGGCTCCAGTGAACAGTTTCTTCCTAACTTCTCTGGTTACGTCTGTTTGTATTCTGAATACCAGCCCAAAGAACGTCTCCCTCTTCTTCTCCCTTTGCTACCCACCTCCTCCCACTCCCCAAATATACACTCCTGCCACTCTGCCCTCTGAAATCACTTCCAAATACAGGGCATTTCATTCACTCTCTCTCTTTAGCATGCTCCCTCTAGGTCCAAACCCCACAGTCCCTCATTCTGGAGGGACTTTTCTTATAAAAGATAATGTTGTCTGTCACTACTCACATCCAATCCATCACCAAGTTGTCCCAATTTACCATCGAAATGTTTCTCTAACCCCAACCCTACTCCAGCCCTCCCACCACTGCCATGACTTCTCACCTGAACAGTTGCAACAACCCTCTCATCTGCCTTCCCTTCTGCCATTATGATCCTCTCAAATTTATCTCCACACAGTTCCCAGAGTTATTGTCCCACAGTAAAGCAGAAATCTGGCGAATGTCATTCAGCCATTCAGTCTCTTTGGTCTACTTGTCACAAATAGAGTAATTTTTTTAAACTGTTGGTACCTTAACAGATTCTGTGAAGGAATCTCTTGAGATAAGGAAAACTTAGGGTTTGCAGGTGGCAATTGAGGGCAGCTGATGTCCCAGGCCTCCCTGGGGCTTTCCTCCTTTAATTTGAAAAGTCTTCTCTTTCTGTTTTGTGGCTTGGATCTCACATTTCATTGAAGAGAAATGGCTACATGAGTTAAAACAGTTTGAGAACCTGGCCTTCAAGCTAAAGCACACATCCTCAGTGGCTCAGAACCCAGTCCTACCTTGGCCACTTTCTGAGTCACCTGTTGCCCACTGGTAACACTAGTGGAACAGGTGAGTGTTCCCTGTGCACACTGTGTCATTTTATGCCTCTCAGCCTTTGTTCATGCTGTTCCCTAGATCCCTGCCATTCCTTCCACTTCTCAATCCTCTTGGAAGCATCAGCTCAGGTGAACCCCTTTCAGGTAGGCTTACTAAAAGTCCTAAGCTGTGTAAACATACTGGCATTTGATTCTTTGCTACTGCTTGGTAGCATGCTTTGTAATTTTTGATTGGATGCTGGACATTATGTATTAAAATTGTAAATGCTCTGAAATGTGTTTTTTTTCCTTCTAAAGTGGTTAAGTTTTGTTCTGGAAATGATAGATAGAGAACAAGAAGATTACCTAGTTTTAGGTTTGTTAGGGCTGTTCTATTTCTATGGCCCTTCTTTGATTTTAACTGAGAGCCTGAGGTCTTTAACAGAGTTATTCCATCTTAATGGACTCTGAACTGTACCTCTGTCCTCCCAGCACCCTGGAGCTTCTAAAATTTCTACTCAGTACTGTATCGTCCCAATTGTTGCCTTCTGTAGGATTCCTTGGAGTTTTAAACTGAACAGCTTAGGAGTTGGCTAGCACCTTTAGAGGAGATTGTGCACAGAGCTGGGCGCTCATGTTCCTGGGATCCCCTCCTTTCCTGGATTTGTCTCATCAAAACCACAGCCCTGGATCCAACCTCTCTCTCCTCGTTGCAGTAGGACTACAAGTTCCTGCTGGCTTCCTTCCACTGCACTGTGAATTAACAAGTACCCTCAAGGATGAAACAGGATGAATGGAGCTCACCTCATCATGTTTACCTTCTCTCAGAGACCTCAGCATTTTGAGGGTTGCCTGCCTTGATTGCTCTAAACAGAAATCATAATTTTATGTATTCTGTCTAGTTTTTATAATAGTTTTCCATAGGAAAGCTGTCCAATACAAGCTACTTTGTCATGATCAGAGCACGAAGTGTGTATGTTTAGTTTTATCCGGTATATCATTTAATATATTAATTCACATTAACGTATCAGTTCCTATATAGCGTACCCTTGCCTATACGCATGAAAGCTGCCATTTGAATGTATAAACAAAAACATGAGAGAAAGATAAGAGCCTTGTTACTAGAGTTAGATTTCAGTGAGTTCAAGTTTTTAAAATTCCCCCTTACAAAGAGCAGAACTGGGCCCAAGGCCAACATTAGGACTGAGATGATAGGTGGAAGAGAAGTTACCCCGAATATTTGAATTGGTGCCAGACTAATAGTTCTCTGAGGTGGTGGAAATTCTAATTGGTTTACCACATTTTCATAGTTTGTTTGACCCATCCTTTCCTTATTTTCTTATTTTTTTACAATGAACATTCTTTAAACTTTTAATTTCCTTTTTACATTGTGTAAAACAGGTTTGTATGTACTATTTGGAAAGACTCCAAATGCTGAGGGAAATTAAGTTGTATTTCTTTGTTCCACATTTCACAAACTTCACTATACATCATTTGGGTATATTGCATTATTCTAACAGCATTATGTCTTTATAAAATCAAGTTGATTATAATCTAAAATCTTATATGACATTATTAAAACTCTATATCTAGTTTACTTCCTGTGATTCCTTTAGAACCTACTAGAACTTTTGAGTTTTATCATAATTGGTGGCTAAGAAAAAAAAAAGATGCCAGGAAGGTCAATCAATGCCCAAACCATGAAGCCCAGGACTCTAGACCCATTTCCACTCTGGAAACAATTATTAATAAAACACACAAAAAACCAAAGAGAAAGTCACACAACACTAATATCTTGCATTATCCTTATCTGAGGCACAATTGTTTAATTTCTCACTGAAGTGACAAAATTCCATGTCATTGTCCAAGACAGAGGGCATCTTTTAGTTACCGTATATGTTCTCCTTTTCAATAATTTTTCCATTGTACCTTGCAAATAAGATCATAATCTGAGCCATAGTTGTTTTTGTTGTTGATTTTTGTCTTAAAAGAAAAAAGGATGGAGAAGGATAAGGGTTTTTTTTTTTTTTGAGGAAGATTAACCCTGAGCTAATTGGTGCCAATCCTGCTCTTTTTGCTGAGGAAGACTGGCCCTGAGCTAACATCCATGCCCATCTTCCTCCACTTTATATGTAGGATGCCTACCACAGCATGGCATGGCAAGTGGTGCCATGTCCGCATCTGGGACGCGAAGTGGAAGGTGCGCATTTAACTGTTGCGCCAGTGGGCCGGCCCCAGGGTAAGGGTTTTGATGGTGATACAAAGGTTATAAAACAACAATTTAACTGTAATGAATTTTTATGATAATTATCTAACACATAATATAGAAACTGCAAAACTAACAACTTACTTACAGGAGGCAAAATCATGAATCTTAAAAGATAGAAGAAAATATAGTTTCGTATGCAAATGAGAGAAACTTCCAGCCAGAGCACAACCCTGGAGTGCTCAGGCTATGTATGTTCTTTATAATTTAAGTTAAAAAATTGCTTAAGAAATATTTTTAAGCATCTTCATTTTTTCATTTCTTGGCTGCGCTGGTCTCTTACAAGAAGCCGAAAGATGTCTTAGAGTTGAAGACTTTTTTAGAAAAATAAACTCAAAAATTTACTCTGTCAGCAATAGACAATGCCAATGTTTTTCTTTATTTAATTTTTTATTGAGGTAACATTGATTTATAACATTATATAAATTTCAAGCATGCAATCATTGTATTTCAAATTCTGTGTAGACTACATCGTGTTCACCACCCAAAGTCTAATTGCCATCCATCACCGTATACATATGCCTTTTTACCCCGATTTTTACCTTAATGTTTGAAAAAAAATTAGAGAGAGAGGAAAGAACTGGGAAAAGTTGGGTTATGGCAACTATTCATCATTTCCTTTCATATCGCTTGCGCCTTTCTAAAATTATCACCGTGTCCTTGCTCTGCGATGCCATGTGGAATGTGCCGGGGCACACAACCCTCTGCTGCCCTCCTCTGAGTCCCCTCCCAGACACATTTCCTGGCCTCTGCAATAATGAGCATCTTCTCCCCCTGCCTGATTTCCATGCAAAATAAACCTGTTCTCCACCCTCAATGGCTTCTTGCCCATCTTTCCGAATTGCATAGAATAAGAAACTCATCTAGGCCCTAGTGACGCTTTGGTTTTTCCTCTAGGCATTCTTCAATATGAAAATTAGATGGTTTGCTTTTTTCAGAAAGATTTTGTGAAAGCAGGTTTTGCATAAAATTTGCCTTAATTTCCAAACGAAGTAATAAAATTTTTTAAAAAGTATGACTGTCCTATTGACAGAAATATGATATGGAACAAAGGATTGCACGAGAAGCCTTTGGCAGGAAGGACATTTCTAGAGCGTCTAACAGAGTACTTTGCACATAAGATGCCAAATAGTCACGGGGGTTCAGGGGCACTGAAGCGTGAGGTGAGCAAGCTCAGCCTGTGATGCTGGCTGGGGTGGGGGGCTGCTGCCGCAATGCCAGGACCACTGGGAGTAGTCATAACTTCACCAGAAGAATGTGCCTATGAATATTAATAATAACAGCAACATGTATTTAATGTAGGGCTTTTCGATGTAAAAAACTATTTTTACGTATATTTGATGGTTTCACTTTCAGAATCAATAGACAATTATTATCACCATCTAGTATATGATCAAAACAAAACCTTACTGAACTTAGCAAAGTGCTGGTTCTGAGCATCACTGGATGCTGGTCAGGCATAATGGTCTTGATGCATGCTGTGGTTCGGGGTGAAGCACTTCAGTGTAGGGTCTCCAGGACCTGGCAGCTCCCCCAGAGGGAGGAGCTTGTGTCACCTCAGTCTGCAGCAAAGGAAACGAGCTCAGTGCCCAGGTCCAGACTCACTGGAGTTCACACAGGTGGTGAGTAATTTCCATCCACTTTGGTTTCTGTTCCCCAGTGACAGAGAGGGCAAAGCTTGGATACTGAGTGGAAAAAATCTGAATTTGAATCTTTGTGTCACAACTTTCAAACTTTGTGGTCCTGAGCAAGCTATGTAAGTTCTCTGAGCTTCTGTTGTCCATAAAAATGAAGAAAATATTACTTCCCCTGCACATTTAGTGATGTCTAAATAAAATTGCATAGTTCTTTGGATAAATTAAGTGCATATGTAAATAAATAAATGTTCTTTGCACAGTGTCTATTAGACATAATAGTAACTAGCGCTTATGGAAATTTTACTCGGCACTTCACCTAGTAAGATCATTTCCTTTAATCTTCATAACCACCTCATGGGGCATATCTATTATTCCCCTTACCTCACAAATAGGGTCTGCATTTCCCAGACAAGAACGCTGAGACACAGCGATGAAGAAACTTGTTCACACAGCTTCTACATGTTGAAGGCCGAGTTTGAAGTCCATTGATTTTCAGTGCCCCTGTGTTTTCCCGCTATGCTACACTGCGTCCCTTCTACAGGATCTGTGTGCAGGCTGATCTAGGGGCGAATCCTAGCTCTGGCTCTCAGTAAGCTGCATGGCCATGGGTCAGTCACTTAGACCGGCTGGAGCTCCGTGCACTCCTCTGGGAACAGCAGTAAATGATAAAAACTGTCTCCTGTATTGTTGGGAGTTAACTGCAATAATGCACATAAATACTAACATAGTGGCTTGCTTACTGTATACTCTCAATAAAAGTGAAAGAGAATTAGCGAGACTGTCAATAATAAACATTCAGTAAAAGGTACCAATCATTATTTCTGTTATTACACTGCATCTCAAATTTAAGAGATGCTCTTCTAGGTTGCTCTGTACTGTTCTGAAAAAACTGGATAAAGGGAAAATTTTTACAAATTAGAAGCAATCACATATAGCACACAAATACACAGTATTTAATATGTTTTTCAAGTAATGGGGGTAGCTAATTGTGGGGGTGGTGGTATAATGAAAATTTGTATTAAAGGTTGCATACACATTTTGAATTCTAACTTTATTCAAAATAATTTTTAAGATATTTTATATGAATATATACAAGTAGTAAACAACATGTATATATACTCAGTGTAAAATATTCAAACAATATAGAAATATGTGGAATAAGAGCTCACAGCTTCTTTCAGGCCTCTTCTCTTCGCTTGCCTAGAGATGAGCACTGCTTGTCACAGAGTGCCTGATTAAGCATAACTTTAGGGAAAGCGGAATGCTATTCTTTATAACTATAAAAAATTCTTTGCATGATAACTTTAAAAATGATTACTCAAGTGTAGCTAGCTAATTTCCCGGACACTGTGACATTTAGCCTCCTAGCAAGTTAAAGAAACACAGCAGAAGCAGTTCGAGATTTCATTTTTCTTAAGGATGTACAAAAAAGTTACATCAGAGTTTCTCATTAAAGTAATTCCACAAGCATTCAGGAAGGCCTCTCTACAATCCAAATTTAATCAGTATTGTTTCAAATGAAATCCCTTTCGAAATTACTCATGAGGTCATTTCGATAACATCAGACCAAAATGTCAAGATGAAATCAGTCATAATCAAGGCTGGACCCTGCCTCCTCACGGTGAAGTCGTGCTCGCCTTCCACATGATCCCACAAAGATGGACTTCACAGAGTTGGTGGTGGGCTACACCCAGAGAGCAGAAGGCAGAGTGCACGTGGCAGGTGCATTAGAAATGAGAAGACTCACAGGGGGCAGGAAGGAATTTTCTGCCCTACTCACCTCTTTTTCTTTCCATTCTCTGGTGAGAAGAGAGCCTTTGCAATGTAGAACACAGAAGCAGTGACTTTATTGGCAAATTATGCATTGAAGTTATGCTGTGAGACGCAGACAATATCCACAGGAGAAGGGCTTGTTTGTATTTTAGATCTGCCATGGTGAAGAATGTTGAAGAAGACCTGCTAAGAATTTATGGCTGCCCTTTCTACAGCCAACACCACAATCAACATGATGCAAGGACTTTCAGAGCATGTCCGGTTGAAGCTGAGACCCTGGAGAAGAGGGCTGAGGAACAGAAGAGATTGAAGCAAATGAAGGTGAGGAGAGAAGGAAGGAGACAGAAGGACAAGGTGCCACCCAAGGTCTGATAGGCATCCTGGGACAAGGAAAGAAACCTTTGCTCCATCTTCTGGACTTGGAGTATTCAGGGTCAGCTGATTTTCTCTTGGGAGTGGACCTGGCCTGTGTGTCTCCCCAGATCTGCACAACATCACTGAGGAGCTGAACCTACAATCATGCCTTTACAATCATGCCACAAACAGACAATGAGCCCTGCAGACTGACCTTTAAACAGATATGAAGGACAACTGATCTCTGTCTATGATAAAATGTGGTAATTCTCAATGGGAAGGTGGGGTAGAAAAATTGGAAGTATCAAAGAAGCAGGCAAATCTACAACCATTTGGAGGAATGGTAGCTCCACAGTGATGGTTTATGTTAAACCAGACACTTCATACTCAAGGAAAAGGAGCTGTTGAAGATGCAGAACCAACTGCACAAATAGAAGGCAAATGCACTGCTCATAGCTAATATCACTCCAATATAAACTGCACCCCTTAGTGTGGACACAAATTTGATCTCTTCCCTATTGGGGAGAGATTGACTGCATTTGTTGAGACATGTGTGTGCAGAAAGAGTTGACAAAGCAGGCCTGATGGCTATCCTTTGAAAGGCCCCCTGGCAATGTGGATACCCAGAGTGTTCCCACTATTCCCTAGATGACAAGAGAAGTAGCTCAATATGCCTAAACTGTTTATACAAACAACACGGTTTATGCTGAACATCTGCTTTCCTTTTGTGGGGGGTCTAGAATTTGGATAACCATAGGACTGACCCCCAATAAAAACCCTGGGTCTGAATGAGGAGCTTCCCTGGTTGGCACCATTTTATGCATGTTGTCACATCTCGTTTCTGACTGAAGTGCATTTAAATGCAGCCTGTGTGACTCTGCTCTGTGTGACTATTCCAGAATGCTCTGGATGCTTGTACCTGGTCTCCCCCTGGCTTCGTCCCATGTACTTTTCCCTTTGATGATTTTGCTTCATATTCTTCCACTGTAATCAATCTCAGTCATGAGCACAACTATGTGCTGAATGTTATGGGTGCTCCTAGTGAATAATCAAACCTGGGAGTGGTCCTGGGGACCTTGACCCACTTTGGCATTCGGCATCCTTGGTAGCTTAAGTTTTACATTAGGAAAGAACATCTTTAGCATTGCATATAAAAGAAGTAAATTCTGTGTGCCAGACAGGTGTTGCTTCCTCATCCACTGCCCATTCTAAGAGAATGTGTCTCCATCTCTAACAGGCCCTGCTAAATGCTGTGCCCATGGGATATATTTGGACAGTTGGCCACATCTGATTGGACTAAGGGTGGACATCTGACCCAAGCTGAGTCAATCAAATTTCCTTCCCCCAAATCTGAATGTGAGCCCTCAAAGACTGACAGTTCAATAATGAAGGAAATTGGAGGATCATAAGGACCATTTTCTTTTTGCCTGCCTTTATCTTGCCTAACTAAATTGTTCGGTTTAAGCATCTTTTCCTTAGGAAGCCCTTATGTGCCCCTACTTTATGGAACTGTCCCACCTCACATTTGTCAAGACAGACACTTCCTTAGCGTAATGAGACTTACTTTACTATGCCTCACATATCACTGAACTTTCTCTGTCAAAATCCCCCTCCCCTCTGACCTGGAAGGCAGAGAGGGGCCATGTCCAGGTTGGTTGCCCTTGAACCTTTAAGGCCAATCACTTGCCCAGCTCACATTAGGAACAAAATAAATATTTGAGGAATACATGATAGAATAATGCCTGCCCCCTGGGCCCATCATGGGTAAAATCCTTGCAAGGTATTTTTTGCTACAAATAAAAATCACAAGATGGCCTCACATCTGCAGTAAATTTCCTACATCTATGCGTTTGGTGTACAGGGAGTTTTTTTTAAAGGTCAGACTGAAAGTGTAAGTATTTTCCAGAAAACAAGTGAGCTGGAGTCTGTCTCCATGTAGCTTGTACTGTGGACATGAAATATTTGAGCAGATACACTCGGTAAACTCAACATTTGTGATTTTCAACTTTGTGAAGCATGGCTAATAGTTTTTGAAAAGTGTGAAAAAAATCATATTAGAGAATTTATAGGTCTCACGGTTAAAGAGAGAGAGAATTAGCTTTCAGTAGATTTAAATTCATAAACTAGATTATCTGGGATTCTTTTATATGCCTCTAATTACTACAGTGGAATTCGGATCAGTTGTGTACGATGGGCCAGGCTCCATCTTGAAGTTTATCATAAAAATGCGTCCAAGTATTTTACTTATAAATATGAGTATAGTGGAGTCAGGTTCATCTCTTGGAGCAGGAGACCAGGAAAGGCGGGAGCAGCGCACTGACACCCACACCTCATCTATTCCCATTAGATGAGTCATACTTTCAGTCACATGGAAATCCAGAACCTAGGCTTCTAACTCATCACTCTGAGGAGTGGGCCAACTATATTATGGATAAGTTTCATTATGACCCTTTAACCTGCAAATCTGTTCTTAGTCCCATTAGATTATTTTGGTTCCCTTTTGCAGTTTTGTTTTTTTCATGAGATGACATTTATTTGGTTCTTGTTATGACCAGGCTGCTCTGGGCACTGGGGATACAGCAATAAACCAGACAGCTCACTCTAGTATAAAAGACAGAAGCAGGGACATAATAAGCAGGATGAAATCATAAAGAAAATACAATAGTATGATGTGAAAAAATGATGATTTCTAAGATCAGAGTTGGCAAGACAGCAACTTCATCCTATGTGTAAAGAATTACAACAGTGGAGCCAATGTCCATCTTAGTGTTGCCATGTGCATCTCTTAATTTGATATTTCTAATGTGGTTTCATGGCTTTTACAGTAATGGAGAACAGCAAATTATACTTCAACCATAGGCAAAATTAAGTTAACTCATGCTGTGATTGTTCATCTTCTTAAGCAGTTACTTAAATATTAGTTGATGATGAGGGATCAAAGTGCAAAGTCATGTTGCCAGACTCCGGGGAGAACAGCCAGTAACTTAATAGCAATTTGCCATCTAATGTAATTAAGTTTGAATTTCTATTCTAGAACTCTAGCCAAATAATGCCTGCCTTTGCCACATTTAATGATTTGTGTCTGAGAAACCCTGCTTATCATTTTGGAAGCTAACTCAGTTATTATTTCATTAAATATATTGACATAACCTTTCCCCGATAATGAATAGAGTCAGTTATAATTATGTAGAATTTTTTCTTGTAGAATTTCAGTTTAGCTTGCATTAAATTATGTAATCAACATGTCAACAATATCATACAACGCCTTGTTTCCACTGAAATAAAATTTTCATGAAAATAGGAATAAATTATCCTAATTTCGTTTTTTCTCTATTTTAGAATTGTTTCAAGAATGGCTTCCCATGGGCCAGCCCTGTGGACCAGTGGTTAAGTTTGCATGCTCTGCTTCCATGGCCCAGGGTTTCACTGGTTCAGATCCTGGGAATGGACCTAGGACAGCTCATCACGCCATGCAGATGTGGCATCCCACATAGCAGAACTAGAAGGACCTACAACTAGAATATACAACTATGTACTGGGGGCTTTGGGAGAGAAGACAATAAAAAGATTGGCAACAGATGTTAGCTCAGGGCCAATCTTTAAAAAAGAAAAAAAAAAGAATGGCTTCCCAGACTTAACAATTCTTATTTTATTTTTCCTTACTATGCAATGGGAGTAAGGGTGAGAAATAGAAGGGATCACCTTCCCTCCCATTCTTTTGCTTCATTTTGTGTCAGTGGACATCCCCTTACATGGCTGGACTCATTATTAATCTTTAATCTATAATAAAAGAGTGAAAAAGAGGCAACTCTCCCAATTTCTGAATTAAGTTTGTGACCCATTACATTTTACCAACCTTGTAGCCTCAACACCATTTTCTACTCAAATCTGCCCTCCCATTCCAGTGACTTTGGGCACTGGAAATACTTTTTAAACGTGTTTCAGAAATCCTTTCCCAAGAGTAAGAACAGAATTCCAGTCTTCCAGGGGGAAATATTGGAACTATCTTTGACTTTCCCCCCTTTGCTTTTTATTCAGTTGTCGCGTCCTATTTCCTGCACAGCTTTTCTCTCTTGCTTTTTCCTCTGTTCTCATTTTCACCGCTCCTCCTGCCCCCCGCCACCCCCCATTGTCTCATCACAGTTTCTTGCTGCTTCTTAAGCTCCTCATTCTGCCTTCAGTCTGTCCTTTTCATGTCAGTCTGCACGGTGGGAGAGAGAGGGGTGAGCGGGAGGGGGACAGGAGCAGCAGAGTGTCACCCTTCTTTAGACAGGAGGAGTTACTTTGAGAATTTAGACAGAGGCAGGACTTTGAACCACAATGAAACAATAGACATTCTCTTCATATGTTAGTGAGTAAGTCTGTAGCTGATGAAGTGGCCATAGATGTCCCTTTTCGGTCCTTAGTGTCATCTTCACTTTCTGGGATGCAAAGTTTCAGTAAAAACGAAGACATTTAAGTCTGAAGCACAAAAATATCCTGCCGAAATGATTGTGCTGATATCACTAGGAACAAGAAAAAGAACAATTGAAAGATCTTTATAGACTCAAGAGGAGAACAGTGCTATATCATGCATCCTAATTCAGATTGAGTCAAACCCAACATTCTTATTAAAATTTCTTCTACATTTTTACAATATATGGCACTACTAAGATCAGAGAGAAATATAACTTTAATTAAATTGTCAAACATCAAGGGGCTAATTATGATGTTTATGGATTTTTCGGACCAATTTTTCAACCTGTTTTGTCCATGTCACTATTTGTACACATCTCACAAAGAGATGAAGCAGGGAAATGAATGTATAACCCTGAAAGATTTAATGGGGATATGTACAGAAATATATTGCTAAACTAATATCTGGAATAATCTGTAGTTTCAATTACTCATACCTTAGTAGTAATCACCATTATTACTGGTAATTAAATGTTGATTCAAATTAATGTGTCATAGAATAACATTTGAGTAATCAAGAAGTCTTTCTCCTTGACTAGCAGAGTGGTTCTATATAACGCATTTTCCACCCACTGTTTTCCTGTGATCTTGAGAAGGAAATCGATCTCTTTACTCCGGACCTTCTTTTGTGGATTTAAATATCTAGAAGATAATAAAATGGAATTTGAGCAATCCAACTCTGCAGACTTTTCTAGAATGTTAACATAAGAGGCAAAAACTGAAGTCTCAAATAGAGGGTAAGTTTTATCCTTTTTTCAGTGATAGAGGGAAATCTCAATTTGGTGCTGTTAATTAACACAAGAATGGACAAGGGAACTTTCCCTTTATAATACCACCACAACTTGCTTTGTAAAGCCAGAGGTCTCCCCTATGTGAAGGAAATTTATTTGTGTCTTTTGCCATTGTAGTTGGAGCTATCCACGTGGAGTGATTAGGATAGGCTGAGGTATGTCTGAAGGTAGAGGCAGGCATCACTCTTGCTGGACAATCAATGGGCAAGGTGCAGGAATCTGTAGACAGTACATCCTCTCGAAATGGTTATGAAACATGTTCCTAGCAGAGCTCCTCAGTGCAGGCAACCTGTGGAATGCACTGAAATGGATATTCTTATGGACTGAATGCTTGTATTCCCCCAAATTCATATGCCAAAGCTCTTACCCTTAATGTATTTAGAGGTGGGGCCTGTAAGGAGGTAATTAAGGCTAAGTGAGGTATGAAGCCTTGCATTAGTCTGCTTGGGCTGCTATAACAAAATGCCAGAACTGGGTGGCTTAGGCAACAGAAACTTATTTCTCACAGTTCTGGAGTCTGGGACATCCAAGATCAAGGTGCTGGTTGATATGGTTTCTGGTGAAGCTCTCTTCCTGCTTTGTAGACAGCTACCTTCTCTCTGTGTCCTTAAGTGGCAGAGAGAGAGAAAGTGAGTGATGGTACCTCTTATCTTTCTTATAAGGGCACCAGCCCAATTGGATTAAGGCCCTGTCTCCAAATACAGTCACATTGTGGGGTTAAGACTTCAACACATGAATCTGTGGGGGGAGGGGAGGAAATTCAGTCCATGGTGGGACTTGATCCAATAGGATTAGTGTCCTTACAAGAAGAGAAACCAGAGAGCTTGCTCTCTCCAGCTCATCTCACCCCAGCCCACATGCACTATGCAAGGACATAGTGAGAAGGCAGCCATCTGCAAGCCAGGAAGAGAGCCCTCCCCAGGAATTGAATTGGCTGGAACCTTGATCTTAGAATTCTGATCTCCAGAACTGTGAGAAATAAACGTCTGCCACCCAGTCTATGGTAGTTTGGTTTTGCCACCTGAGGAGACTAAGACAGATATAGATGGAATTTTGGTGTTGTCCACACTGCTCCCACGCGCTTGGTCATAGATTATGTCACTTGGGTGGAGCTGGGCAGGGTCTTCTACCTGAAGTCCTTCAGGTCCATCAGTCTTTTGGCCTCTCTTCTCTTGTCTCTTTCACCTCCCAGCCTTTCCAAACTGGCCAACCCTAATCCCCTCCTCCAGAATCATCTGGATCTCTCCTTATTCTTGTTACAATCATTTGTTTCTAGCTGTATGTTACACTTACTTCTTTTGATTAACACATACCCCCTTTTCTCCAAAAAGAATCTGTCTTCTGTAATTTGAAATATCTAGAATATGGATATTGACCCATTCTTTTTGCATGTCTGCTAGAACAATCCTGTTCCTTCCCAAGTCAGTGTGTGTGTATAGCTAAAAAGGAAAAATGTGAGAGCCAAGAACCTGTGAACAAAAAAGTACCTTTATATGTTTCAAGATGTTGTCTCCTTTCTCTCAATACTAAGTAAAAAAAAAAAAAATCTGTGGTTTAGAAAAGCTTACAGGCTAGAGGAAGCACTATATAAGCATGGACATGACCGTGCCATAAGTACGATGTGATCAATGCTGTAAAAGAAGTTCACTTATACTCTGAAATAGGAAACTAATTAAAATAAGGAAACTAAGGAATGTTGTGTAGAAAATGTGCTATTTAACATAGAGATTAAAGGATGAATAAGAGTTTGAAAATGCGACATGATAAAATAAGGCATTCTGGGAGAAGAAAACAAATATAAGAAAAAATAAAAGGAGTGAAACGAATATTTTAGCAAAAGTTTCTATAAATGTGCTCATTACAAATATGCCTTTCTTTTATTTAAAGCAATTTTATCTGGAATTCTACTCAGAAACAGTCTGTTGGTTACTGTCTGTGTTACTGCTTACACTTTGAAGTTTAAAGAAAGCTCTTTGTTTAATCAAAACATTCTTATTCAGGCATTTCGTTAACCCATTTCTTTTTCCTCACATACTCAGAAGATAAATGTAAGATTTGGCTCTATTAAGAGAGAAATGTTTCCTCTTGTACTCAAAAAACTGTACTACCTACTTTTATCAGTGAAAGGAGTCTTTGCCATCAGTTTTTGTCGAAATAGAAGCTAAAGCTCTTTTTACTGAAAGACTAGAGAGATCCAGTCAAGTTGCCTCCAGTAATGGGAGCAGGAAGATGGGTAATCTACGATCTTATGTTTGTAGGACCCAGGACAACCCCAATCAACAGGGCCCTTGGAAAGACGAGTCATGGGTCTCTACTCTACGGCACCATGGCTGGTGTGGCTCAGCTTCACTCCAGATGACAGGAGTCCAGGACTCACTCTCCATCCACTGCCGGCATCTTCTTTTCATGGTTTCTTCTTCCTCATATCTCCAGCTGCCACATCATTACTTCTCTGGCCCCTGTCTGTATCATGACCTTTCAGCTCCAACATTAGGGTCTCACCTCAATTTGAAAATTTTAATTAGAATTATTGAGAGAGAAGATCTGACTGGTTTTGCTTACCACTTTGTAGCAGGCCACATCTTGTTTATTACCCATACTATGGACAGCTGACCTTTCAGTCAGAGTCCATTTCTTGTGTAATCAATTTGACTGTGGGTGGGGGGAGATGGGGGTCCCATGGCCGTTAGCAAGAGCTGGGAAAGATGATTTCTCTTGGAGTGGAGTATAGTCTGAAGTGTCGTGGTTGACATCTTTGGCACAGGGACAGAAATTCTGAAGTGACTAAAAGTGGAACATAAGTTTCCTGATTCCAAGATCTGGCTTAGTTAAGGAAGGCAAAGAATTCTTTGAAGAAATCCATAAATCTACTCTTTCACATGCAAACACATGCCACGCTAACATCATGATCTGTTTCAAAGGCAAGCTCTTTTAGGTTTAAAGTCAAGATTGAAGCTAGTATTGGTATTGCTTACTGTTATTTACATCAGTGTGTAAATCTCAGCAGAGATTTTGAGAGAGAATTGAGACAGAGAAGCAGAGACTGGGTATCTGTGCTCTTTGCTTAAATCACAATCTGCTTTGTTTTTCTTAAACGTTTAAGGAAGGATTGCTCAAATCTGCAGCAGTTCCCTTCCTTATGTGATGCATAATATGAAGTGCTATAGACTGAATGTTTGTGTCTCCCTAAAATTCATATGTTAAATCCTAACTCTCAGTGTGATGGTATTTGGATGTGGGGCCTTCAGGAGTTGATTAGGTCGTGGAGGCAGAACCCTCATGAATGGGATTAGCGCCCTTATGAAAGAGACTCCAGGGATCTCACTTGCCTCTCCTGCAGTGTGAGGACACAACCAGGAGGCCAACCCGTACCAGACTCCAAATCTTCCAGGACCTTGATCTTGGACATCCCAGCCTCCAGAACTGTGAGAAATAAATTTCTGTTGTTTATAAGCCATCCAGTCTATGGCATTCTTTTATAGCAACTTGAATGAACTAAGATATGAAGTAAGCATACTATATATTAGAGACTATCATACCATGGTTTGGCTTATTTTTCCTATTTAATGATTTGTTTTGATTTGAGGTTGAAATTGAAATGGAAGAGCAAATATATTATATACGGTAGCCTTTATATTTGCTTTTCATTTTAGAAGAAGCTTTGCATTGCTATGTAGCTAGAAGTAAAGGCAAAAGAAGATTGCATTTAGAATCAGGATATGTGAATTCTTGCCCTGATTTTGCCACAAGCACTCTGTGCTTGTGGCACTCCCTGGGCCACAGCTCCCTCAACTCTGTGATGAAGGGGTTGAAGCAGATGGCCCATAAGCTCGCTTCCAGCCCCAAGTGGGGACAATGTGGGCAAAGGGACTGCGCTGTCTAAGTTCTCACTGCCTCTCTGTCGCAGCTCAGTTCACTCCCTGCCTCAGACGTAAAGCAGAGGAAGACTTAGTTCTCAGGAGTCTAGGAATTGTTTCATTGCATAAAAAATTTCAAAATCTTTGCTGACTTTTGCTAAATGAAAGCAACCAGACTTAAAAGCTACATACTGCATTATTTTGTTTATACGTCCTTCTAGAAAAGCCCAAAACATGGTGATGGAGAAGAGGTCAGCGGTCGCTAGTGGGTTAGGGATTGGGAAATGTGTAACTATAAATGGGAAGCTCAAAGGAATTTTTGGAGGCGAGAGAACTTTTCTCTATCTTGCTTATGATTGATTACAGTTAGAGCTACATGACTATGCACTTGTCAAAATTCACAGACTCATACCCCAATAAAGTAAACTTACTGCAAGTAAATTATAAAATAAAATTTAAAAACACACCACTGACAGATATTTTACCGTGTACAGATGCCAATGTGTTGCAATGATTAATTACCCACTTTTGATACATAGTGTTGTGCCTTAAGTGATAACACAGCTCTTTTTCTTTATCACCAGCCAGATGGTTTCATTTGTAGTGCCCTCCTATGCCCCCAACACTGACCTATTTTTCAAGACAGAATCTAGCATTCCTGCTGTTCAAGATAATGAGGTGGAAATGTCTCGTCTCTCAGGGCACGAGTCCGGCTCGCAATGAGTGTGCCTTTGGATGGCTGGGACTGGCACAATCACCTCGAGTGCCACCACATTCCCCTTGGGCACATACTGAGTGCTGTGATTACTACTGCTGGTAAAGGCTGCTGATTAACACGTAAAGAGTAGCAAAACAGTGATTGATAAAAGGAAAGTTCTTTTCAGTACAATCAAAGTAAGAAGATGGTTAGACTCACAAGAACACAGAATATGAAACTTCCTTTGGAATACTGACATTGTTAGCCTTGAAGTGTCCAGAGTTGCTTTGCCATGGCACAGACAGTAGATGCCGATTTTGATGAGGCAATGTAACTTCTTCCTAGGAAAACAGATGTTAAGTGTTAACTCTATTTCATATTCTGCTGCTGTACGCTGAGTCTCACGTCATCTAGCCTTCCTTCTCTGCTGTGCTTGCCACATGATGTTCTTCCATATCATCAGCCTGTGACTTTCCCAATGTGCGGTTGAATCACGCATAGATCTCTATCTTGATTCATCATAGTATGCTCTGGGGTCAAGTTACAACAACAACAAAAACCCAGAGAACAAGAAGATCTGTTTTGTCCCAACTTAGTTACTGACTCTTATAATTCTTGAGATGAATCCCTAAATTTCTGTGAGCCTCATTTTATCATTAAAAATTGAGAGAAATAATAATTGTTGTGTGTCCTCAAAATGTTTGTGAAAGTATGTCAAAATAAGTGAACACCATACAAACGTCAGCTGTTTTGGTTGTTGCTTTAATAATGGGTCTCAAGAATGGGGATCCAAGTGGTAAAAGGAGAAGGTGAGATGAAGAAAATAAAGTAATTTTGTTCCCCATCTCTTAGACTTGACATTTAGAGTTCAAACAATTGACCCCACTTGCAGTGTTCCATTTTCCCTTTTTCTTCCAATTTTGACTTCCTGCCCTCTGATTTAGACCCCAGGACTGCACACCTGGGCTATTGCTGAAGCACTAGCCTTTCCAGCTGATCTCCCCATGACCCTCAAATCATCGTTTTGAAAGGCTGGCATTCATCCTCCTCCTGACTTTCTCTTGCTTAGAAGCTGCTTGCCTTTCACTTTGCCTGCCCAGGATAATGTCTAAACATTATCCTAAGGCGTTTCATAAAATCAAGCACCCTAAATCCAATAAAAGTTGTCTTTATTTCCTTTCATATGATAGGTTTACCAAGAATCAGAATCGTCTCTAATTCTCAGGGTTTCCTGAATGTTTTTTTTAATACAGAATACACATAAAATTAATATGCATTCCACAGTGCTTCAATCCAGTCTGGACACTTGAGATTTCATTTCCATAACCTGTCTTCCCATGAGCCCTTCACAGAAGCATTTGCTCTAAACAAAACTGCAACAGTGATTTAATATATCTTAAACGCATCTTTACCAATGTAATTTCTCAGAATATTGACCAAATTCAAGATGAAGCATCAATTTTGTAATCCTAACTGGAACAACTCGGCACTCTTTCTTTTCAAGAAGAAACTGAGACAGCTTTGAGTGCAGCAAATATTTTTTACTGACAAACAATGTTCTTTTTCTCTAAAATATTAACATATTTAGTAGACGACAAAAATAAATTGCATCATTAGACCCTAACAAGAAATTTAGCCCTTTTTGCAATTCCCCTGATGAAAATTTCTTTCCTAAAATGATAGTTTGGGGTGTTTTTCTTCTTCTGAATGTTTATTTCTCAGAGCAATTTTCTGGATGAAATGAAGCTGAGCACCCCACCCCCCGCCTTTGACAGTTACATTAAGAGAAAATGACAGTGTTTGTTAACCCTCTGGCCTCTCTGCGGGCCGGCCTTTCTGAGTCAATTGTCGTGATTCCCGAGCAGAATGCTGTCCTGATTTTTCTCTTTTCCCGGATCACTCTTCGGCATAAGTGAAAGCCTTGCATAGTGGGGGATGACACTGCCTTAGACCGCTACCAAAACTCAGATTGTTCAAGATTAATATCACGACATAAAACCCAACTTTTTCTCCTGCCTGCCCAAAGCAAGAAATTGTCAAGACAAAGGTAAATTTTAGCTTCTCCTTTCGGCGTCCTGCTTTTATAGATTTAAGTTGAACCTTGATAATACCTTATCTACATACTAGAGAAAATAATTTCCCCTTTATTGTATTTCAAAATTTTGAAATGTCATTTTCTAATTACATATGAGCAGGCTTATCAAAGCCCAGCAGGCCTTATGATGAATTTGGCTTTTAACCTTTTGTTTGTCTGTTTTTAAATTATTTTTATCCAAGTGCATGGGATCTCCTTTCCTTGGAAAGAAGACATTAACGTTTTGCTTCTTGCTCTGCTAGAATTGGTTTTAAGAGTGTTTTCAGGGGTGAAGACTAAATGTGATGTGTCAGTTCAGGTCCTCTGAGAAACAGATACTAAGGCAGAACTGGATATACAAGACATTTATTGCGGAATGCCTGTGAAGGCGAGAGAGAAAAGGAGTAGGTAGGGAGAGTGATGTGGGCCTGACACCCATCAAAGGAGAGAGAGAAGGAAGTAGCCGTGGGTTGGAGAAACATCAGATGCAGTACTTCCCTGAGAAATTCTCAGCCAGGCTGACAAGGCATCCCTGGGCAAAGGATGCTGGTTAGAGGGGTCCCATGTCAGGAGGAAAAGACCCAGCTCTAGCGGCCCCCTCTGCTCAGCCCTTTGCTGGAAGCAGTGAGGGAGTGTGGCTTTGGCATGAACACCATAGTGGATCTGAAGGTGTGACACCCAACAATGTACCTTACAGCAGGTTCTTTTGGATGGAGATCTGAGTGGCACATCTTCATGGCCATCACACGTGCCCAGAAAGGACACATATTAAATATTATGGCTATCAATTTAAATTTCTGTTTCAGTAATACAAGACGTTTCAGTAACATTCTTCCTTCATTAGTTGAACACGGTCTTCATTTAAAGGCTATAAGGAACCAATTTAAGGGAAACTGTGTCATAACTAGACTACAGCAAATCATTCTTGTTCAAGGACTTAAGTCATGTTTCAACACAAACTCAACCCCAAGCTGAGCGGACAGATCCATGGACCTGAAGCACATTGACTTTTTGAACATTAACTAAAATCCATTACATTTATTGAACATACTCTTGATGTTCAAGTGTGCGTGTGCATGTACTTAATAATATTATATAATATTTGTTTTATTATATAATTTTTACCACATTGAGAGCTCAGTTCTTGGTGGACACTTAGGCAAATAACCATCATGATTTAGGCTATTCAGCCACTCAGGATGGATCAGGAATGAAAAAGCTGAGGAAACTGAGATAAACTGAGGTTGACTTGTTGGAGTGGGGAAGTGGATTGTAAAGGAAGGAAAGTCCAGGGCAAAAAATAAGGGTCAGTGAGAGACCTGAGGAGAGACTCATTTGCTACAAGTGAGTACAGAGTGTTGTCTGAGTCACAGAGCCAGAGACAGGCTCCACCTCAAAGCCTACACGGATGGGGACTTCAGTCCCTTCCCTGAATGTCAGCGGAAAGGAGAAGGTGAGAAGAGGGGAGTCAACAAAACATTGCGTAACTGAACAGAGCTATCCACTAGGCTGGGGCAAAAAAAGAGTGTAAGTGTATTTTAGAATATGTCTTATTGATTC
This sequence comes from Equus asinus, assembly GCF_041296235.1. Classification (NCBI taxonomy): domain Eukaryota; kingdom Metazoa; phylum Chordata; class Mammalia; order Perissodactyla; family Equidae; genus Equus; species Equus asinus. The sequence goes on along the minus strand of NC_091801.1, from coordinate 26,769,017 downwards.
TTACCTTCGGCCTTTATTTTTTAAGACATTATAAATAATTTGACAAGTCAAATTCTACTCATCATAAACACCTCAGCTCATTTTCACTGATGTTGAACGCTCTGTTCCAACTGTCATAGAAATGAGTAATATATGATATATATGAGTTATACACCTCATAAGAAGGCCAGATACACAGCGTAGGAGAGGCTGTGTGGGAGTGTGTTTCATTATGGTCCTTTTTCCCAGGCATCTACAAGGTAGATAAAATGACTTTACCTAATAACAGGGGTTCCAAAAGAGGTTAGATGTGTGGAGTCCTCAGGGAAATTTACAGAGGTGATGGGATAGTACAAAATAAACCTCTGATAAGATTTGGGGATTGGGCATGGGGATTAAACTAATAGATTTCCTCTTAAATCCTGGACTATCCACTTGGAATTTTAAGCTTCTCTTTTATTTTTCTCTGGTCTAAGATTCTGGTACAATGGGAGTCAAGTTAGATTCTTAAAAACCAAATAGTTAAAATCAACAAAGTTTTAAACAAAAACACAGAAGTTAAGTTTACCTCCTATAGTGGCATAACTGAAGGAAATCCACTTATTTTCTGAATATTCAATATGGAGAAAAGAAGGAGAAAATCTCAGTGGTGACGGAAAAAGTCTATCAAGGGACTAATAAGGACAGCATAATTATGCCCAATAGCTAATTTTCCAAAGAACATCAGAAAGATCTATGTATAAGATCAGAGCTTTCATAAAGTTAAAGCACAAATATAATGAATCTTGATCTATTTTATCCCAATCAAACATACTATGGTAAAACCAACATAAAGCAGAACAACAAAGAAGCAAGTTACTTAACAGAAGAAAAAACTCCACCAGAGATTTATCAGCCTTTATCATTAACCAGAGATGAAACACAAAGACACCATTGGTTGGAACAAGAAGGGGACTGTCATATCTGTAGGTTTAATATTGCAGCATAGCACCTTTTCAAAAGGATATACATTTAGTTTTTAAAATAACATTAACTCAGATTAATTGGCTTTAATATTTTTGGTTTCTTATTAAATTGGGAAGAAAGGAAAAGACTATTAATGGAAATAAATTTATGGTGCTGCAAACCAAGGATATGAATTCCTGCAATAAAAGATGAGAAAGTCACTTGAAAAGAAACATAAAGTATTACATTACGGCCTTAGGTTTAAATATAGCTCCTTCCCTCAATTCTCTTATATTCCATGTCTCATAGGTATCTTGGCCTGTATAAATTAATTTCGTTTTATTTAATATAGTAACATCCCTTGGCATGTTACTAGGAAAACTTCAAAATCAAAAAAGCTTAAATGTGAATTAAACTAAGTAACAATAAATAGCTGCTAGATATTTCATTTTTCTTATACAGACATTATAAAACTTCCAAAGAGAATGGTTTGAAACTCTGAGTGGGTGATGAAGAATTTAGTTTCAGTTGCTCTAGGTTACAACTGGATGGCCAAGCCCACTTCTGCCAAAGGTGAAGCAATGAAGGTGCTAGAGGCAGGTTCGAGTCATCTACCAGGACATGACTCCTTTGCTGGGCAGAGGGGTCACTCTTTATTTTAAGCATCATTTGAAAATGCCCGCTTTCACCAATTTCCCATGATGACTTCAATATTTCTGCCAAAAGTGGAAAAAGAAAAGATTTGAAGAAAGATGTTTTTGACGTGTAAATCTCCACTCCCAAGTAGATATTTTGCTCATATTAGAAGAAATTTAAGCCTCTCAAATGAAAAAAAAAAAGCAATTTAATTAGCAAAAATAAAGCTTAGAGTTTTTGTGCAATCTCAGATTGTAGACAGCTGTTAGGAATGGAAGTGTGCTGCAAAGAAGAGTTAAACCATTTTCTTACTGTGATACTAGCCCTGTGATTTGGGTAAACTTCTCACTCCCTCCAAGGGCTGATTACACACTTTCAGAAGGGGAGACCTGCCTTCTAAGTGCTGTGAAGTTTCAGTGGTGGAGTTGGTGCGGAGCCCTAGCACAGTAGCCAGCACGCAGTCGCTCCTCCCCAGGTTCTCTCTCTCTCAGGTTGTCAATGCCTTAAATGACAAGAAAGTATGGAGGAGGAGAGCTGTCTACAGAGAAATGGTGCACTTTCAGAGATGCAACCAAAATTTTTCCCAGTTTCACTACTGCCTGGAATTTCTATATTCGTATTTTTAAAACAGGAGTCTTGCTCAAACTTTTGTGTGCATAGGAACCGTGTAGGGATCTGTTAAAATGCAGATCCTCCTGAGCCAGCCCTGCTGGTCCAGTGGTTAAGATTCGGTGCTCTCACTGCCTCAGCCCAAGTTCACTTCCCAGTCGTGGAACCACAGAACCCGTCTCTCCGTTGTTGCACTGTGGCAGTGGTTCCCATAGAGAACTAAAAACTAACAACTAGGATATACAGTGCACTGAAGCTTTAAAAATAAAATGCAGATCCTCCAGTCTTAGCAGTATCTTCTTCAATGTCATGTCTCTTCAGCCAAGGGAAAAAAGAAAAAAAATAAACAAAGGAGACGACTTCAGACTGAAAAGCTTCTACACAGCAAAGGAAACCATCAACAAAACAAAAAGACAACCTACTATTTGAGAGAAGATATTCACAAATCATATCTCCAATAAGGAGTTAATATGCAAAATAGAACTCATACAACTCAACAACAAAAACATGGGCAGAGGATCTGAACAGACATTTTTCCAAAGAAGATATATAGATGGACAACAGGCACAAGAAAAGATGTTTGACATCACTATTGGGAAAATGCTCATCAGAATTACAATGAGATGTAGCCTCACATCTATCACTATGGCTATTATTAAAAAGACAAGAGATAAGTGTTGGAGAGGATATGAAGAAAAATGAACTCTTGTACCCTGCCAGTGAGAATGTAAATTGGGGCAGCTGCTATAGAAAACAGTAGGGAGATCCCTCAAAAAATTAAAAATAGAAATGCTATATGATCCAGCTATTCTACTTCTGGATATTTATCCAAAGAACATGAAAACACTAATTCAAAAAGATCTATGCACCTCTACGTTCACTGCAGCATTACTCACAATAGCTAAGACTTGGAAACAACCTGTGCGCCCATCAGGGGATAAATGGATGAAGAAAGTGTGCTATATATATACAATGGAATACTACTCAGCTGTAAGAAAGACAAAATCTTGCCATTTGCAACAACATAGACAGACGTTGAGGGTATTATGCCAAGTGAAATAAGCCAGATGAAGAAAGACACTTACCTGTGACTTCACACATATGTAGAAGATAAACAAACAAGCACACACATAGATACAGAGAACATATTCTTGGTTACCAGAAGGAAAAGGGTGGGAGGAGGATGAAAGGGATAAAAGGACACATGTGTGCGGTGATGGATGGCAACTAGATTTTTGGTGGTGAACGTGATGTAGTCTATACAGAAGTCAAAATACAATGATGTACACCTGAAATCTATATAATGATGCAAACAAATGTGACCTCAATTACAAAAAAAAAAAAAAAAAAAAGCAGATCCCAAGGCCCCGGTGCTCTCTCTCAAGGCTTTGGCATCAAGGAGCACCTAGGGCTTGTCCTAGAATCTAGAAATCTAGGTGATCAAACACACCTGTTCTGGATCTGAAATTTGGCTCAAGTTTTCAGTCTTCACTATGTTTCCACAAGCTTGCCTTGAACCCTAATACTAGGCTTCAAAATGGAAAGGTTGAGAGAAATACAAAAATTATCTGAGACTATAATAAGAGAACATAGCCTGGATTTCAAGTTTCCAGGCTCAAATAAATTATGTCAAGGATATTGCAAGAGATGGCAGATGTGACATCAGAGTCACCCTTGGTAATTATTTGAAAAGCATGAAATTTGGGAGAGATGCCAAGACTGGAAGAAAGCAAATGTCTCTATTTTTAAGGGAAAAAGCAAAGCATAGAAATAGAAAATACAGGTTGATGAATTAGCATACAATTTTTAAAGTGATAATTAAACAAAATGTTTGTGAGCAGTTAAGAGAATGTGAAATCGATGTGAGTTCATTAAGAAAATTATGTTAAATAATCTCATTTCTTTTCTAAAAAGAAAGGGGGGAGGGGAGTCACTTCTATTTCTGGCAACATGGCAGACTAGAAAAACAGAAAACTCCTGCTAGGATAAAATGCCTAAAAGTACTTGATTTCATTTAAAAATGTAAAAAGCATCCTTTTTAAGCTTGGTCGAGCTGAGGGTAAAAGAAGAGAAACAATGCAAGTCGAAAGCAGGATTGCGCACAGCTCTGTAGGGTAAGAGCCATGTTCGTCCTGCCTGTGTTTGGTGGCCTAGATCTGATCTGTAAGAAGCAAATGTGGGTGGGTACCAGGCAAGCCTAGGACCTCAGCATGGAGGGAGGTCTGATGAGATATGCCATGTGCCTACACTGGGGCTCTGGGGAGAGGTGGAGAAGTCTCTCTGAACTGTGAATCGCAAACCCGCTCAGGCATGTGTAGGGGAGGAAGACATTTCCTCTACCTTCTCTGGGTTCGTATGACCAGAGAACGAATTAAGTTCACATGAGACAGAACAGCAAGAGAAAATTAAACAAAGCTTTATGAGGACCATGGCCTGGGGCCTTTCTTCCCGAAGGAAGAAAGGGCACTGAAGAAGTGGGGTGCACAGAGTGGTTATATACCACCAAACAGGATGTTTCACATATGATTGAAATGTCTCTCCCACAATAGTCACCAGATTGCCCTGTTGGCACAGGGCTTGATGGACACAGCAGGTAGTGGGTCTGTTATCTCGGAGGGCGTAGCAGGAGGCAAGTCTATTGTCTCAAGCTGGGTGGTCACAGGTGAGTGCAGCAATCAGTTCCTAGCCTAAGGAAAGATGCTTAATCCTTAAGGACATGCCAACATTAGGAGGGGAAGGGAAGTTGCACCTTTATCTCAAGGGCCTTTGTTCTTGCCATAAGGAATATCTAAAGCAGATATACAATGTATGCTCAATGGCCTCCGTCAGGCCCTTTTGGAAAGACAAGTTCAGGCCGAATTAGGTTTACACCAAATGGCTTCCTCATATACTCCAACACATCCTATTGCTTGCCATTTCTATTTGTCAGTGTATAGATGGGAGAGGCTCAGGCAAGCCGAGCAACTTGCCAAAATGGCCGAAACCACCACCCCAAATGTCATATCCACCTAAGAGACAAAGGAGGATGTTGGGGGTGGGGGGAGTCAGTTACAGGAGATTACCAGAGAAGCACAATAAACAAATGCAGATTTAAGTCCTCGCCTTCCCCATTGATTAAGAGTTTCTAGAAACAAGGTCATTGCCCCTTCTTCCTGGTAGAGAGGGAGACATCTTTACAGATGGCGATTTCCTTTACAATGTAAATGTCTCTTACAAAGGGTAAGTAAATTCTACTTTTTAGTTGCTTTCCTGTCTGCAAAGGAACCAGCCTCAAATAATCCTCATGCCAAAGAGACATATCTTGGTGTGGCCAAGACCAGTCCCCCACACATGATTTGCACCCAGAATTCAAACTACTTGTGTGGCCTGAAAGTCCCCAAACTGAAAATCTAGTTAAAGTGGCCCCAGTTTGGTAGTGTCCCCAGGTGGTGGCAGAACACAAAATTTGTCACTGGGAGCAACTCTAAACATAAAGCGCAGAAATTCTCAAAGACAATGATCCAAGAACACTTAGAAAATGCAAGATTGAAAAAGATACCGTTTCAAAGAGCATCAAAGGGTTTTATGTCTTGGAATGAATCCAGCAAAAGATGTTCAAGCCCTTTATGGAAAAGAGTATATAACTTTCTTGAGAGACATTTGAAGACATTTCATATTCATTGATAGGAAGACTCAACAGTGTAAGGATATTAATTCTCCCCAAATGATAAATTGAATCAATCAATTTTCCAAGCACGATTCCGGTAGGGTTTCGCATGGAACTTGATAAACTGATTCTATTTATATGAAAAAGCAGGGACCCCAAACAGCCAAAATACTATTTAATAAGAAGTATAAGGTGGTAGGTGGGGCTGGAGAGAGGACTTGGCCTCCTAGAAATCAATAACTGGCAATCAAGACAGTGTGATATGAGTGCAGGGCTATATAAATAGGTCAACAGAAAAGAAAGGAAAGTCCAGAATTCGATGTGCACGTATGTTGAACTTCGATATCTGAGAACTGCTGTCACAGTTCAGCAAAGAAAGGACAAAGCATTCAATAAATGGTACTGAGGGAGTTGGTTGTCCATTATGAGACAAATTTAAGAGAATCTCCTTATGACCTAGATCTTAGAGGGTTTTTTTTTAAAGAAGACAATGCACATCATAAGTAAATATTAGTAAACTCAATTATATCTGAATTAAAATCTTCTGTTTATTGAAAGACACTACAATAAGAAAGCAGAAACAAGCCATAAGCTGGGAAAAAAGGTATTTTTACAACTTACAATAGTCAAAAGATTAATAGCCAGAACGTATGAATTCCTAAAGATTATAAGAAAACAATAAAAAACCAATTGAAAATTGAGAAAAGCATATAAAAAGGCATTTCACAGAATAAGAAACACAAAAAGTCCATCAACAAATGCCCAGTCTCATTAGTAACCAAATTAAAACCACACTGAAATTCTATTTTACATCAACCACAGTAGCATAAGATTATCCACACTCTTGTTTTCTCAGTTACCATGCGCAGGTGCAAAAGCTGGACAGTGAAGACGGCTGACAGGAAAAAAAACGGATTCATTTGAAATAAGTGTTGGAGCAGAGTTCTCCAGATACCCTGGACGGCCAGAAAGATGAACAAGTGAGTCCTAGAGGAAGTTAAGCCTGAACTATCACTGGGGGCAAAAATGACAAAACAGAGGCTGTCCTAATTTGGACACTGATGAGGATTTTAGGCTGGTTACTTTTAAAACTGCAGATGAGAAGCAGGCTCCGAGGACTGGAATTTTGCTTGCCCTTTTGAGAGACTTGCATTTGTGAAGGAAGGGGGGATGACCTTGTAGGGACCTGAAATTGGCCACCCCAGGATATGTCTCTTTGGCATCAGGATTGTTTGGGGCTGATTGCTTTTGATAACAGGGACAGGGAAGGAGGCTCTGGGAATGGAACTTGCCCTTGTTGGGACACATTTACATTTGTAAGGTAAATCTCTATCTGTAAAAGGTGCCTCCCTCTCTGTACCAGGAAGAAGAAGAGAGATGACCTTGTCCCTAGAAACTCTTAATAGGGAAGGCAAGAACTTAAGTTGCTTGCTGTCTGGCAATCTCATGTAACTGATTTAGGGTGGTGGCTTCTAACCTTTCTAACCTTTACTTAATCCGATTTGATTCTTGTCTAAAAGTCATGGGATCACCCAATGACCAGACCCCACCTGCACTGATACCATTTTAACTTTTTTTTCATGTTCTTTCCTTTGTTTTGTAAAGAAATGACTCACATACCCATGCCTTATAAAATTAGCCGTAACCCTCAACTCAGGGCAGCAGCAGGAGCTCTGACTGCCCGTGGGTCCTGTCCCCATGCCAGCGGGGGCAGCAGAAGTGGCGGCAGCAGAAACTCTGACTGCCCATGGGCCCTGTCCCCATGCTATCCCATACTATTCTCTAAATAAAAGAGCACTACTGCCAGATCTTGAGAGTCCAAGAAATCTTTCTTTCGACTCCTCGGCTCACCGATCCCGAATCAGACACATCACGAGAAGGCAGGATTTTTTGGAAAAGACAGTAATGCTGGGAAAAGTAGAAGGCATCAGGAAAAGAGGAAGACCAAATGTAATATGGAGTGACTCCATAAAGGAAGTCATAGGCATGAGTCTACGGGAGCTGAGGAGGGCTGCTGAGGACAGGATATTGAGATGTCATTTACTCACAGGGTCCCCAGGGGGAAGCCCACTTGACAGCATGTAACAACAGTGGCATAAATTTAAAATACCAAAATTTGGCTAGGTTGTGGCGTAACAGGAACTTTTAAGCTCTGCTACTAGAATGTTAAGTTGATAAAATTGTTGGGGCTAGGGAAGGCCACCCCAAAATATACCACAATGGCATATTGATTATTTTGAATTAGAGTCACTTGAGAAGGAAAAAGGGCATTCTGACCCTTCTGCCTTTGTCCCCTCCGAGAGCTGGAAACAAATCTCCCCTGGGAGAGGCGGAGTCCCTGCATCCTTATCACAGGGAATTCAGGGCCTAGAAGCCTATGTAAACAAACCTTGCTAGTTTAGTACCTCAGGCCTAAACTTCACTTTAATTTCTCACTAACTACATACCTCAAACCTAAGTTTCTATGTCCTGTTGTTCCTCACAAATTCACTGTTTCTTTTTGTAAAAAATATATATACTGCCTGGTTTTTCACTCTCCGAGCATCATTTCTCTATGAACTTCAATACGTATGTTTTAAATGGGGTCTTTCTTCTGTTAATCTGGATTTGTGTCAATTTTATTATTAGTCCAGGCTAAGAACACAAGAAGGGCAGAAGGAGGAATTTCCCCCACCCTGACACAGTCATTTCAGAAAGGCTTTTGATATTACTTAACAAATTTGAATGTGAAAGCATACAATAACCAGAGACTCCACTGTTAGTTATTATATTCCTTAGAGAAACTCTTGCACTTATCTAAGAGAGTACCTATGTAAGAATGTTCATAACATTGTTCATAACAGCAAAACAAAAACTGGCTATGTGTAAAAAATTAAACAGATATAAAAAATTGTGTGTGAAAATGAACCAAAATGTAGTCATAAGCATCTGTGTGAATGGATCTAAAAGTACTACGTTGAAGAAAAAAGAGTAACTCATATAAGAACACATAGGGTATTAACATCCTATTTATATAAATTTTGAAAAAGAAAATGTCAACTATTGTTTCTGGATGCATACATACATATGTGGTAAAAATGTAAAGAAATGAAAGTTAATGATAAACTAAATTTGGGACAGCAATTACCTATAGGGGAATTTGAGAAATAAATCATGAAACAGTACTCGGGGAACATCAAAGCGCTGGCACAGTGCTACTCTTAACCTCAGGGCGAGATATATGAATGCTTGTTTATTACTATTTTCAAACAGTACCTGTATGTTAAGTGCATGTGATACTGTGATATAATAAGAAATACATGTTTTGGTCTTCATCCCCAGCTCCTGGCCAGAGGTCCTAAAACCCTTGTAATTTTCTAAGTGATAATTGGAGATAGGAGCATCTTTTATTATGATATTTGTTTTTGCCCCCAGTTCCTAAAATAGCTCTTGAGTTGAGCAATAAAGGTGAAAGAAGTGTTTTTTTGTTATTCATAGCAAGCCCCTTTCAACCATACTTGTATTTGTGTTAGTAAACTTTTGCAAAGCCTCTAAGGAAGGGGGCTGGTTGCCAGGGGAACCAACCAAGTGATTAGAGGCCAGAACTTTCAGCCCTACCCCCCTTCCGCTTTCCACCTCTGGGGAGGGAGGAGGGCTGGGGAGTGAGTTCAATGGCCATTGGCCAATGGTTTAATCAATCAGGTCTACGTAATGGAACCTCCAGAAAAAATAATTTTTTTCTTCTTTTGAAACTGAAGAGGTTTGGAGAGCTTCCGGGTTTGTGAACAAGAATGCATCTATGTGCTGAGAGAGTGGTACACCCCAAAACTCCAATGGGACAGAAGCTTCTGTGCTCAAGACCCTTCTGGACCTCACTCATTGTATCTCTTCATCTGGCTGTTCACTTGTAACCTTTGAAATATGCTTTGTAATAAATCAGTAATAGTAAGTAAACTGTTTCCTTGGGTTCTATGAGCCATTCTAGCAAAGTATCCAAGGGGTCACGGGAGCCCTTGATATGTAGCCAGGCAATCAGAAGTACAAGTGACAACCTGGGACTTGCGATTAGCATGTGAAGCTGAGGGCAGTCTTGTGGTCCTGAGCCCTTGACCTGTCTGGTCTGTACTAACTCTGGGTAGCCAATGTCACAGCTGAACTGTAGCATCTAGTTGGTGTCCACAGAGAATTACAGCATTATTTGATCAACAACTCTTCATTCTCCCCACCCTAACCCTTGATACCCACCATTTCAGTCTCTATCTTTGGCTTCTTTAGATCCCATATATAAGTGATGTCATACAGTATTTGTCTTTCTCTGTCTGACACATTTCACTTAACATAATGTCTTCAAAGTCCATCTATGCTGCTGCAAATGGCAAGACTTCCTTCTCTCTCATGGCTGAATCATATTTCATTGTGTGTATATATAAATCCATACCATGTCTTCTTTATCCATTCATCCACTGGCGGACACTTAGGTTGCTTCCATATCTTAGCTATTGTGAATAATGCTGCAATGAACATGGAGGTGCATATTGTTGATATTTTTGAAGAGCTCAGGTCTGTTGTTTTGTAGAATGTCCCTTTATTTGATTTGTCTGATTCTTCCCTCATCATTAGATTCAGATTAGACTTTTTTGGCAGTTAGATTACGTAGGTGTTTAATATCTTCTTTAAATGTCTCTATTTCTCCTAAAATACATTATATTAAGGCAGCTTCCACATCTCTTGCTCTCTCCAGGGCCATGTTATGACTTTTGTGGGCCCTGACACTTTTCCCTTTGTGAGCCTCTTTCTCTATTAAAAAAAAAAATTATGTTTTACAACTGTGTTGGTATAAAGTGTTAATATAATCATTCTGTGTTCATTATTATATATTAATTATTATTATATTCATTTTTTTCTTCTGATTTTAAAAGAAATTAAAATCACAGCGTTCTGTGAGCGCCTGAATGGACCACAGGCCTGAAGCTCTCTCTTCCTCTTTAGCCGCAAGTGTTCTCTCTCTCTCTCACCAGATTCCCAGGCCTACCAGCTCTCCGTCTTATTACCCCTCCCCTCTCTGGACAGCTCTTCATCTCCCCAGCCTCTAGTATCTTCTTGTATGAGAGACCTTCCTCCTTAGAAAGGAGTCAGGGGAAGGAGCCAGTAATTTTCTCTGCTATGACTTCATTATTGAAATATGATCCCACAGATTTTACTATCTGAAATATGATACAATTTTCTTGCTATTGTCCTCTTCCATTAATTTAATTTCCATCAACATTGAAGATTTCATGCGAGGAAATCAGCTAAGTCATAGCAGAAAAGATTGTCCACTCTGAGACATAGAGCTCTTCAGTCAAGGCTACGAATCCGTAAACAGTGCTAATGAATAATGAGTTTGCTGACTGACCCTTTGAGAGCTCCTTCTTTGCAAGGTATGGATGTCCAAGATTATTCTTTACTGATGCCTAGGGACAACCTGAAGCCTGGGGTTTCTTCCAGTCGATTCTGAGCTGCCATTTATTTACCCCTTACTATGTCCCAGGTCCCCTGCACAGTAAGGTATACTATTTCATTTAACCTCCACAGAAGCTTCTATTAGGGGTCCTATTATCCCCGTTATACAGATAGAGCAGTGTAGGCTTTCAGATGTTTAAGTAACTTTCCCAAGCTCTACCGTCACGGAGGTAGGCAGGATTCAGACCAGAACTGTCTCCCTCCCATGGTCCAGGGTAGTCTCCGTTCTCGTCTTGGGTCTGCGGGAGGCTGTGGGCCTGGGATAGTGGACGAGGAAAGAGGGTGGGGAAATGGGAGGCTGCACCGGGTGTTCACTCCCCTCCTGCCGAGGGGAGACACGGTGCAGCCTGTGCTTTAATCCATTTCCTCATTGCTGGTGCTCGTACTTACAGGGCCCTTGGAGATGCTTAAGACAAATTTCCATAGGCATAAAAAAGCTTTTTGCTCAGCCTAATTCTGTTCCCTAAACACAGTCCTTCCCTGCTCAGTCTCAGCTTCTCTACCTGTAAACAGTGTCCTCTGTCTCACAGAAAAGGAATTTACAGAGCGAGCTCTGAGGACTTAAAAAAATGCGACTTCTTGTCAGCACTAAATACCATTTTTTAGTAAGTGGCAACACCCTAAAGTTATAAAATGAAAACCATTTAGATAGGATAAAAGGAAAGCTGAAATACAAACAAACCTATGGCCTTTACACTACAAAAACAATTAGACTCATTTGAAATTTTTCTGATGCGCAGTTGAACACTTCAGCCATTACTCACAAACTAGTGTTTTTTGGAGAACAGACTTATTTCTGGACTTGGGGGAGTACATTTTTCAAATTCCCTGCTAACCAAGGAATAAAAGCTAAGGATACAGTGCTTCATTTCTCAATAAAAAGAAGGCAAGCAAGAGGCTTGATTTTTTTATTAGGCGTGTGCGCAGGATCCCTTATGAAACGGAGATGAGTGCCAAGCGTGTCCCGGTGAGTAATAGCGCTCTGGTCATTAGCTGACTGAGGTGGCAGCTAGCCAGCCAACACAGCACCAAGTCATAAAAGCAAGGGCTGTGTGGGCTGGTTGTAAAACGCGTCTGAGGAAAAGGCTGTGACTAAGTCTCCACTAATGGAAGTATCATCAGTACCTCACGGTGGGACCTTCCACAAGCGTGCTCAGGTTCCCACTCAGGTTTCAAGGCATCTTGCCAGGGTGCTGTTTGCTCAGTCCAGAGGATGGGGGCTGTGTCTTACGACCCACAAAGTTCTCCTATAACCCAAGGTATGAAATAAATACACATGAATCCATACTGATTTAAATAAATGATTGAATAAACAAATAAATAGGAGAGAAGAGACAACTCTTCCTTACAGAAAAATTCCAAATAATACTCTCCACTCCAGGAAGTGCAACTGAATTCCCTCCACTCCCACTCTGTGGGAACGGGCTACACATAGTGACTTATTTCCAAACAATAGACTAGGGAAGGGAAAAATCAGAACTCTACAGTGGAGAGACCTAGTAAACATTCACTCAGCCAAGTGATGAGGTTCCCAACCCTTGGGAATGATGTCACGTGGATGTCACGTATGCCTTGATGAAAGTGACAAGGAGAGGACTTCATCTCTGCAGTATTCGTTCCAAAACCCGTAATCCCAGTCTCATCATGAGAAAAATGTTAGACAAACTAGATTGTCTGGATCTCTGGCCAGTTCTCCCCAAGACTGTCGAGATCATGAAAGACAAGGAAAGACTGAGAAATTGTCACAGACCAGAGAAGACTAACGAGATGTGAGGACTAAAAGCAAGGCTGTACCCCGAACTGGATCGTGGAAAACGTGGTGAAATCCCTGGAGTTTATGTAGTAGTCATGCCAGGTTCTTAGTTTTAACAAATGTCCATGGTAATGTTAGAGGTTGACAATGGGGCTATACGGAAGATGAGGGGTAGACAGTAACTCTGCACTATTTTTGCAACTTTCTGTAAATTCAAAGTTATTCCAAAATAAAAAGTTATTTTTTCAAAAAAAACTAAGTTTACTCCTTAGGAAAGGGGTAGCTTATTATGGATGCATACATTTTGGTATATTCTACAAGCTAATTCCAAATTTGATTTCCCTCCCCATCCTTGACTCATTTTTGCATTATGGCATTTTGGTGTCCAGAGTTTTCAGTCTTTGTATGTCTTTTGAAATCAAAATGCTTGTTGAAGCAAGTAGCTGTTGACAATCCTCAAGCAGCTAAGGTATGCACAGGCATAGACTGGAGAGCAAGCCTAAAGAGCTGATCAAATTTTTGATTTTACAGCATTTTAATGCATTCTAGTATGAATGGTTCTCTGCCCAGGGCAGCAATACTGCTGATGAAGGCTAGTGGTCCAGAAGGCAAGAGCAGAAACATGTGAAGAAAAGGCTAACCTTTTCTGGCCAGGGCATTCCCACCACCTTCCCAGAGACCTCACGTGGCAAAATAGGCTGAGGGGAAAGGAAGGTGAAGGAAGGAGCGCTGGCAAATTGGTGTGCTCCTGCTGGTGTCCCAGTCCCATCCGAATGTATGCCTCCCAGCTCTGCTTTCTCTAACGTATTCACTCTCCAATTACCTGGGCACCTGTGCAGACCTGCCCAGCCTCCTCCCCAGAAAGCTGCTACCGATGGGCTAGAGATGGAGAGGGCCGCAGTTCCCAGCTTCTGCTGCCACAGAAGCTACTGAACAGGCTGTGATTTTGCAACTAGAACTGGAGAACATTTTTCTCCAGAAACAATTGCAAATTTAGCTTCTTTGGCACCTTAACATAGCTCTATACTTTCTCATACGTTAACAGATTAATTTGTGTAGGCTTAAGAAATTAAGCACCATTTGATTGCACTATTTCTCTGTAGAAATGCATTTCAAATTCTGAACCATCAACTTATAATACATGATTTTGAACATCTAGAAGTTGAGAATTGCTTGATCAAATGAAATTATGGGCCTTGATATCTGAAGGTGGAAGAAATAGGCCTTGGTAGGGAAAAAAAATCAACTGAATTACATATAGGGAAGAGGTAAGATGAAAAGAGATAAGAAAATGGAATTAAAACAAGGTAAGCCACATGAGACTAGCTCTTGCTAACTGTAAATGCTGTAGCAACTTGCAGGCAGTGGCTGAGTTACGTGACATTTCAAGGCAAGGATATTGCTCGGGAGAGCATATGTCTCTAATAAGCATACCGCTATTGCTAGAGATGGGAAAACAAGACTGAGACATGAAATAATTTTGCACTTGTGCATCACGGTGCCCTCTTTCAAAATGGAGATGTCTATCTTCATTTCCTTCACACATTGCAACGAGTTATACATTTTTCATGAGAATTGAATGGATGTACAAATAAATATCTTCCTAGGGTGCAAGTGGAAGACTGGCATTTGAATTGCATTATGAGTTTACTCTATAGGAAACCACTGTAAAATAGTAACATTAACAGTCCAATGGTGTTCATATACATTTAGGAAAGTGAACATTTGTTATTTTACTTTGCCATGTAAAAGGAACTCACAACTTACGAAACTTCTTTCGTTCACCAGATAAGTCCTTTTAAATATATTGAGTTTTATGCTTCTAAACTATTCTTTTATGTCATCAGCTGATTAGTATCCTTTGACAAGCTATAGAATAAAAATACATCAGTGCTGGGGCTGGTCATGTGGCATAGTGGTTAAGTTCACGTGCTCTGCTTCGGCAGCCAGGGTTCGTGGGTTCAGATCCCAGGCACAGACCTAGCACCACTCCTCAAGCCATGCTGTGGCAGCATCCCACATAAAATAGAGAAAGATTGGCAACAGAAGTTAGCTTGAGGCCAATCTTCCTCACAAAATATGTATAAATATAAATATATATATATATATGTATGTATATCAGCATTTACATTGAGGGAAAATTAAAATGCAACTTTGATTTCCTACAAAGAAAAATAGGTTTTAGTTTCAGACATTGAGCTAGAGACGTACATCAGAAAGCCTCCATTCTAGCCATTTCTGTTTCAGAGCTGCTTGGAGTTGGACGATGATTAGGAAATGGAAAGTCGTGATGAGTTGATCCTCTGATCTGCCATTTCCCCTAAGATGCAATTACTGCCTTCTGTGTTGGAAAATCGGGTCTGCTTTGCTGCCCAGTGGCTATTGGAAGGTCTATAATGCAGTTAGCCCCACTCAGTGCACAAGGGGATGCACCAATATGCATAAGAGAGGAAACCTCCTGTCTTCCTCTCCAGTAAGTGAATAAACCAAATTCTCAAAAATCTTAAATAAATCTTGGATGGGCCCTTTAATGTGGGTTTCTTGTAGCATCATCTCCAATGGAAAGATTAGGAAATCAGATGAAAAGTCTCATTACATATTCCTGTCCTAGAATCTTTCAACCCGTCAGGTGAACTGTTGACCCATGGATGCTCCTGATATAGGAATTCCCACAGGAACTGTGGTCCCTCCAAGACCTTGGCCAAGGAACAAAGTCAGAGGTCTGTTTGGATAGAAGAGTCTAGAAAGAATTTTCCAACATCATAATGCCTGCCAACATGCATTTGAGGAATGAAAGTCCTCAAATTCAGCTCACAAGTGAGCCTTTCAAAATTTTCTATGATGAAAGTCACTCTCCACAATGCAACAGCTTTACAATTCTCTCTCCCACTTCGTGCCTCGCCGCTAACAATCCACTTCACACAGTTGCAACAGAGACTGGCAAGAGGAAAATAAAAGGAGAGGATATTTCAGGTATTTACCCTCGTGTTTGATCTAGTGATTATATCTTCCTCTGGGGACACTGAATGTGCAATAATATGCGTATGTATATAATTATTATTTCACTTCTCAGTTTCAAAGATTCTATAAATCCCCTGTGGCCAAGTTTTGTGTAAATAAAATTTTTTCTGCACAAAAGGTCCATATCATTCATCAGATTTTCAAGGGCAGCATGCATCAGATTATCAAAAGGGTCCCTTCACCAAAGTTCAAGTGTCATTATTATAAGGCACACTTATAATTTGTTTTGTGTCTATGTAATATTTGTGGCACAAATGCACACACACATACATATACATAACTATGACTCATTAGCATATATATATATATCATTTAAATTTAAGTGTTAAAGAAAACTGCACATGTTCTGTTCCCTAATATTGAGTTAGTTTTCGGGTATTCTCTTTTCTCTCTCAGAAATTTTATATTTAAAGATCCACTTAAGATATATTTAGGGAGCAATATCCGTACCCATCCCTTCAAGAGATGCATGGAGGTTAAACCAGATGAGTTCCAGGGCAGGTGTTTGCAATCAGCTAGTTGGCTATGAAATACCAGGCGCAGTGCCTGCATTAGGGATTTATGGAGATCAGAAGATAAATACTGAACGCCAGGCTGAGACATGGCCAGCGTTCGAACGTGGAGGAAGAGCAGAAGTGGAGGACATGAGCAGTTACTGAAGCGGGAGGGCTGCGTGGACTCAGCAAGTACAGCCTGGCTGTCCTTCTCTGGTCATCTGAAGGTCACAGCTTTTGCCTGAACTTTTGAAAGGTGCTGCCTGCCTTTCGATAAATCCAATGAACCCAATCAAGGCCCAGCCTGGTGTCTTGACAGAGTTAGTTCTTCATAGGTCAGAGAGGAAGCATTCTTAAACTACCTCCAAACCTCATGCACAGCAGTAAAACTCACTGATGGGGTATTTTCAAGAAAACAAAGCATAACTGAATAAAAAACATTGTTATTTTACACATACTACTGGCTTTGCTCAAAATGTTTTGCCTGATCTTGGCTATATTTCTTAGTCTACAATTTCCAGTCTTAGTTGCATTTATGAGAATGAGTATTTTCTACAAAGAGTTGAGGAGAAACTTACTCCATGAACATAAAATGGAATAAAAGTAAAATTAACAAGTAAATACATAAATTCAAAGGCAGGCCACATAAGTACATAAAAATATAGAACTCATCTGGACAATTTCATAACACCATCAAAACTAAACTTAAATGATTTTGGATATTCATTATTGAAGCCAACTGTAAATAGCATATATAGATATAATTAATGACATTTAAAAGAATCCACTTGGAATTTGTAAACTCCAATACACTAATCACCCTTTCTAAAACATCATTCTATCTTATTCTTTTAACTTGCTGAAAATTTTCTTATTTTGTATGTGAATTATTCATAAGTTACATTCAAGATCATTGATCCTAAGCTAACCCTAGAAGGAGTTCTTAATGAGGAATTAATAATTTAAATGATTTTAAGTACATCAGACATAAGTTTGATGTCAATAACTTTTGTGCAGAAGGGCATTCTAGTCAAAATACCTTTGAGGAAAAAATGTTCTTGGCACAACACTAAACACGTAAGAGCCACTTTAATGATGTTTAATATTTTTGGCATAGTGTCAAATTCCTGTGGCATTGAAAATTACAGTGGGAAAGTTTTTTTCCAAAGTGGTTTCTAAAACAAATAAAGCTTATACACAACAGACATGCACGAACTCCTGTAACTTGATGTGGAGCATGATGCTTCTTCATCCAGGGAGGAAGGTCATGAATCCTGCCTGACAGATCAGCTCCCTGGGAGAGATCAGATAAGAGCCAAGGGACACAGCCACAGGACGTCCAGTACCCGAAAGGTGCTGTGAAGTTGGGTGTGATATCGGTGACTGTTGGCCCTAGGAGATCAAAAATTTTGTGGCACCATCAGTGGAAAATCCTGCTGGTGGTAGCACTCAGGAGTCACTTATTAATTCATTGGTTGAACCGTTCAATCATTCATTCAGCAGATGTCATTCGAAGCCTACTATTTGCAGGCATTATGCTGTGTGCTGGGGAAACACTATCTGGGGGATATAACCACCCTGCCTTATGAAGATTTCAGTCTAGTGGGAGAGAAAGTAAGCCATTATAATATAGGGGAATAAATATTATGATAAGGAAATTGGTTCAAATTATGGTATAGAGACCAAGATACAAGTCTTTTCATAAACCTAGATGAGCACAGATCAGGCAAGTGGCCATGAAAAATCACCATGTGGGCAACTTGTAGTACTAAGACTCATATCTGATTGGCAGAGCCAATCCAGGGAGCAACATAATAGCTCAGTGATCTTAACTCTTAACTCTGAGCCCTACAAGGTCATGGTCTAAAGTTACAATAAGAATAGTAATAACTACTAGTTATGGAAAGCCAACCACAATAACTGCTATTAATTAAGAACTAGTATGTATTAGGCATTGAATTATGCTAAATGCTCTAATAGCATTATTTTACCTCATAGGCAGATGCTGTGCTAGGAATTTATCACGTGTTGTTTCTAAAACTTAGAACCATCCTATAAAATCATTATTATTGGCCCCATTTTCTAGATGGGAAAAC